>NC_064614.1:743486049-744795355 GCF_023898315.1 Schistocerca nitens | reverse complement strand
CCCGCCTCTCTTTCTCTCTCTCTCTCTCTCCCCGCCTCTCTTTCTCTCTCTCTCTCTCTCCCCGCCTCTCTTTCTCTCTCTCTCTCTCTCCCCGCCTCTCTTTCTCTCTCTCTCTCTCTCCCCGCCTCTCTTTCTCTCTCTCTCTCTCTCCCCGCCTCTCTTTCTCTCTCTCTCTCTCTCTCCCCGCCTCTCTTTCTCTCTCTCCCCGCCTCTCTTTCTCTCTCTCCCCGCCTCTCTTTCTCTCTCTCTCTCTCTCTCCCCGCCTCTCTCTCCTATAGACCTTGCTGTTGGTGGGGAGGCTTAGGTGCCTCAGCGATACAGGTAGCCGTACCGTAAGTGCAACCTCAATGGAGGGGTATCTGTTGAGAGGCCGGACCAACGTGTGGTTACTGAAGAGGGCCAGCAGCCTTTTCAGTAGTTGCAGGGGCAACAGTCTGGATGATTGACTGATCTGGCCTTGTAACATACTACAGCCGTAATTTTTCCCTAGGGCATGCAGCTTTACTGTATCCTAGGGCGTCAGCCAAGAACCGCTAGATGTACATCTGGTAATCGGGGGTTCAAGGATGCAACAATTTGAAAAAATTAACAAAGCATAGTGCCGCACATGCTTGCCGATTACACTGTAACTGTCAGACAGCAAAGGACCTGGAAGAGCAGTTGAATGGAATGGACAGTGTCTTGAAAGGAAGATATAATATGAACATCAACAAAAACAAAACGAGGCTAATGGAATGTACCCGAATGAAATCGGGTGATGCTGAGGAATTAGATTAGGAAATGACACTTGAAGTAGTAAAGGAGTTTTGGTATTAGGGGAGCAAAATAACTGATGATGGTCGAAGTATAGAGGATATAAAATGTAGACTGGCAATGGCAAGGAAAGTGTTTCTGAAGAAGAGAAATTTGTTAACATCGAGTATAGGTTTGTGTCAGGAAGTCGTTTCTGAAAGTATTTGTATGGAGTGTAGCCATGTATGGAGTGAAACGTGGACGATAAATAGATTGGACATGAAGAAAACAGAACGTTTCGAAATGTGATGCTACAGAAGAATGCTGAAGATTAGATGGGTATATCACATAAATAATGTGGTATTGAATAGAATTGGGGAGAAGTGTTTGTGGCACAACTTGACAATAAGAAGGGACCGGTTGGTAGGACATGTTATGCGGCATCAAGGGATTACCAATTTAGTATGGGAGGGCAGCGGAGGGTAAAAATCGTGGAGGGAGACCAAGAGATGAATACACTAAGCAGATTCAGAAGGATGTATGTTGCAGGACGTACAGGGAGATGAAGCAGCTTGCACAGTATAGAGCAGCATGGAGAGCTGCATCAAACCAGTCTCTGAACTGACGACGACGACGACGACAACAACACACACGGTGTCCATAATGTCTGGGAACCCTTTCAAGTATTTATTGCACAAGAACCAAACAATGTACAGATATCATAATTGTTACTCTAAAGAGAAATTCTGAAAGTTTTTTTCATGTATACCGCCACAGCGTAGTTCGGTAATTTGTCGATAGTCAGCGTTAGTCGCAAACTTAGCGAGCTTTCTGTGTTGGAGTTCGACAAAACCAAGTGTGCTACTGCTGTTCAACGGATGTTTAGAACCAAGTGCGGTAATAAGCCAGCAACAAGGAAGGCCATTTACCATTGGCACGACAAATTCGTTACGACGAGTTGCTTGTGCCCAGCAAAGAGAAGCGGACGTCCAGTGTGAGTGAAGTGAATGTGGAGCGCGTACTAGACACATTCATAAGGAGTCCAAAGAAATCGGTGCGTCGTGCATCCCGTGAACTATAAATGGCTCCAATAACAGTGTGGAAAGTCCTGCGACAGAAGCTGTCTACAAAACCATTCAAATTGGAGCTAGTGCAGAAGCTCAATGACGACGACAGACAGGCGTTTTGAGTTTTGTTCGCAATTGCACCAGTTGATTGAGGATGGGAATGGCACTATTGATCGCTTAATTTTTAGCGACGAAGCCACTTTTCACACTAATGGGCAAGTGAACAGGCATAACTGTCGAATCTGGGCACAAAACATCCACACGAATGCATTGAATTTGAGCATGATACCCCAAAGGTCAGTGTTTTTTGTGCCTTGTCATGTCGAAAACTGTACGGGCCATTCTTCTTCGCCGAGAGCGCTGTCACTGGATATTCCTACTTGGACATGGTGCAGCAATGGCTGATGCCTCAAATGCAATCGGACTCTCCGTTCATCTTTCGGCAGGATGGGGCTCCACTCCATTATCATCGTGAAATTCGTGGGTAACCGAACACTGCCTCCCCAGTTAGCCTGACAAACAGGTTCCAGGTACTGTCAATCAGCCAGATGCAGTCGCCTGTCCTGCTTCAGAAGAAACCTCTGACTGCAAGATTTGGGCAGTCACAGAGGATGGATTATTGTCAGATGGGAGCTCCAATGTTAGGCGCGTTACGGGGCGCCTTAGGGGCTTGGCAGACAAGAGGCGGAAGAATGCCAATGTATATTCAGTGTGCATACCGTGTGGAGTCATTCCAGACGTGGAACGAGTCCTTCCGGATGCCGACGCATCGGATCCAATGATAGGTGTTGCTTTGGATCGGAAGAGATTGTCTGGTTTCGAGCGGGGTCTGAATCGGAGGCTCCGACGGTTCGGTGATCGTGTAGGCTGCAGATCCTCGACTTGAGCCACAGGGTGGTACGGTTTCGAGTTCCGCAGAATAGGTCAGGAGTCCACTGCACGCAGGAGGCGGCTACACGAATGGCAGGGGATGTATGGCGTGGACTGGGCGGTTTTTTAGCTTAGAGCGTTCTGGAAGACAGAATACAGAAAGAACGTAGATACAGCTCCAAGCGCTAACAGAAAGGGCAGATGTTCAGATCTTTACAGGCACTGAAAGCAGGTGAAAGCGGGAGGTAAGACGAGCGGAAATTTCTGCGAGGAACCTAACTGTGTTCCGAAAGGATGGACTAAACGCAGTTGGTGGTGGCGTGCTTGTTGCTGTTAAAAGTTTTTGATGTCGCGAAGTAGATAGTTTCTGTGAGTTAGTAAGGCCAGAGGTCATTCATTGCAGCCGGGATAAAATAATTCAATCCTTTTACCGACTTCCCAAATCGGATGATACAATTATTGAAAAGTTCAAAGAAAACTTGAGTTTGATTTCAAACACGTACCCAAATCATACGATAATAGTTGGTGGTGACTTTAATTTACCCTCGCTATGTTAAAGAAAATACATATTTAAATCCGGAGCTACGCATAAAAAACATCCGAAATTGTGCTAAATGCATTCTCTGAAAATTATTTAGAGCAATTAGTTCATGAGCCCACGCGAGTAGTTATCGGTTGTGAAAACACATTTGACCTCTTAGCAGCAAATACTCCTGAGCTAATAACAATATATATAGTCTCAAAAAGCAGATAAAAATTCGCTTGACGCCTTCATAAGACAATCTCCACTCCTTCCAAATTAACAATGTAAGTGTAGACCAGATGTGGCTTGAATTCAAAGAAATATAATTTGCTGCGAGTGAGAGGTTTATGCCACAAAAATTAACAAACGACGGAGCTGCTCCTCCTTGGTACACAAAACGGGTCAGAAAACTGTTGCAGAAACAATGAAAAAACAGCCAAATTTAAACGGACGCAAAATCCTCCAAACTGGCGATCTTTTACAGAAGCTCGAAATTTAGCGCGGACTTCAGAGCGAGATGCTTACAACAGTTTCCACAACGAAACCGTCTCGAAACCTGGCAGAAATTCCAATCAATGCCTTCTCTGCGCTGTAGCAATTAAAATGCTATTGACGACAGTGCTGCCAAAGCAGAGTTACTAAACACAGCTTCCCGAAATTCCTTCATTAAAGAAGACGAAGTAAGCATTCCATAATTCGAATCAAGAACAGCTGCCAACATGAGTAACGTATAAATAGATATTCACGGAGTAGTGAAGCAATTTCAATCACTTAACAAAAGCAAAACTTGCGGTCCAGACTGTGTACCAGTTAGATTCCTTCCAGAGTATGCTGATACAACAGCTCCATACTTAACAATCACATACAACCGTTCGATCGATGGAAGATCCGTACCCACAGACTGGAAAATTGCACAGTTCACACCAATATCCCAGAAAGGTAGTAGGAGTAATACACCAAATTACAGGCACATACCATTGATGTCCATATGCAGCAGGATTTTGGAACATATGTTGTGTTTGAACAGAATGCATTACCTCGAAGAGAACGGTCTATTGAAAACGTCGTCGCAGGTTCGAATCCTGCCTCGGGCATGGGTGTGTGTGATGTCCTTAGGTTAGTTAGGTTTAAGTAGTTCTAAGTTCTAGGGGACTTATGACCTAAGATGTTGAGTCCCATAGTGCTCAGAGCCATTTGAACCATTTTTGAAAACGTCGTTCTTGTGAAACACAAGTAGCTCTTTACTCGCACTAAGTGTTCAGTGCTGTTGGCAAAGGGTTTCAAATTGATTCAGTATTTCTAGATTTCCAGGAGGCTTTTGCCACTGTACCACACAAGCCGCTTGTAGTGAAATTGCATGCTTATGGAATATCGTCTGTTATGTGACTGGATTCGAGATTTCCGGTCAGAGAGAGATCAGTCACTAGGAATTGGCGCAAAGTCATAGGGTGAAACAGAAGTGATTTCTGGCGTTCCCCAAGGTAGAGTTAAAAGCCCTCTGCTGTTCCTTATCTATATAAGCTATTTAGCAGACAATCTGAGTAGTCTTCTTAGGTTGTTGGCAGATGATGCTATCGTTTACCGACGAGAAAGTCATCAGAAGATCAAAATTGCAAAACGATTTAGGAAAGATATCTGTATGGTACAAAAATTGGCAAGTTGCGCTAGTTAAGGACAACTGAGGTCGTCAACATGAGGGCTAAAAGGAATCCGTTAACTTCGATTACATCATAAATCAGTCAAATCTAAAGGCCATAAATTCAACTAAATATCTAGGAATTAAAATTACGAACAACTTAAATGGGAAGGAACACACACAAAATGTTGTGGGGAAGGCTAACCAAAGACTGCGTTTTGTCGGCAGGACACTTAGAAAGTGTAACAGATCTACTAAAGACACTGTCACGCTACGCTTGTCCCTTATCTTTTGGAAAACTGCTACGCGGTGTGGGATCCTTACCAGATAGGACTGACGGAATGCATCGAGAAATTTCAAAGGCAGCGACTGCTACGGCCGCAGGTTCGAATCCTGCCTCGGGCATGGATGTGTGTGCTGTCCTTATGTTAGTTCGGTTTAAGTAGTTCTGAGTTCTAGGGGACTGACGACCGAAGATGTTACGTCCCATAGTGCTCAGAGCCATTTGAACCATTTTGAAAGAAGGCAGCACGTCTGGTATTATCGCGAAGTAGGGGAGAATGTGTCCCTGATACGATACAGGATTTGGGATGGATGTAATTAAAACAAAGGTGCGTTTCTTTGCTGTATCACCAACATTCTCCTGCGAATGTGAAAATATTTTGTTGACACCTACTTACGTAGGGACAAACGATCACCATAACAAAATAATCGAAATCAGAGCTCGCACCGAAAGATGTAGGTGTTCGTTTTTCCCGCGCGCTGTAAGATATTGGAATAATAGAGAATGATTGTGAAGGTGGTTCAATGAACTCTGCCAGGCACTTACGTGTTACTTGCAGAGCATCCATGTAGATGTCCATCGGGAGGACATCAAACAACTCTGTTAATTGCAAGGCGAATAACTACTTTCATAAGGACCAGAGGTGCTCAATTTGTGAAGCTTTTTTTTCTGGAATAAATCATCAGTTTTCTAAAATAATAAACTTATTTTGTCTGTACATGTACATTACATCTACTGATTTCCGTCATTCATATAATTTCTTAGTGATGGATCTTTTTGGTGGGCACATCAAGCAGACAACTTGAGATTATTGCAAAAAAACTCTAAGAACTTGGCAGCTATTACGTGAGACGAGTGAAAATAAAAAAAATTTCTAGTGCTCAAATGTCGCTGACAGATTTGTATTAAGGTGGACTGATTGCTTTGAAAGTGGTCAGACGCTGATTGCCATTGATGACTGACATACAGTGCCGAAATATTTGAACAGCTTAAGATGCCATAGAAAAAGACACGGAAAATTTCGCGACAAACATCTCAGAAAAAAAAAAAATCCGAAGCAATGTTAAAGGTTTGTTTGACGAATTCGTAACATCCATCGTCGGTCTTCAGATAAACTGTTGTTTGCGTTAGTTAGAAGACACACAGACTGTCAGTCAGATTTGCTCACTGGTCCAGTTTGCGTCACACCTACCGTGAGTAGATATTAGTTAGTGTCTTCCCGCCATCGCGTCGCCTTGAGTTGCTGCTAACGGTTGCAAGTTAGTGCGCTAACACGAATGTGCTAACAGCCCTTGGCACTACAAGCCCGCGGCAGATTACTAACCGAAGTCAAACACATGCGCCAGACGGGAAGTTCCCCAGCAGCCCATACAGCCGGCTGTGCCCCCAGTTCACTAGGCACGCTGTTGTTGGGTTTAACGAGTTCTACGGTGCCCTAGTTGAAGCCCATGGCAGGAGCATCCCGTTTTGTACTGGATCAATCAAATCCTCTGCGGACGCTCCAACGGACTTTTTATATTCTGCTGCAATCTTCCACTGTCTGTTTCATTAATCTGAAGAACGCACAGTACAGTGTCTGCAAAGTCCGTGGCACTGACACTTATACTCAGCATTCGTCTTGCGTAGTCACTACAGAAAAATTAACATATTGGCCAACAGGTCACTTAAATAGGGCATTTCCTCCGTCTCTTCTCTTATCGCTCCTAACCAAGGCTCCACTGAGTTGCTTTTTTTTACACTCCCACACTTGGCGCTCAGTAATCTTCCTGCCGTCTAACTCTGCAGCAACAGACAAATCCTAAGCGCTTACGGCGTGTTCCTGAGCGGAAAAGTGACAATTCCTTCTGCATAGTAGTCAGTGCATAGATGGAACAAACGTTACAGCAAGCTCCTCTGCAGTTAGTGAAATAAAATTTGCACACAGTGTGTGTTGGTCGCTTCACTTTCCTGTTCCTGGACCTGCATCAAGGCACTACAGAATATTCAGATATGTGGCACAGTCGTTTCACATAAACGCATTTACCATAAGCTATACGTCAGATGACGACAAACCAAGTAAATTTAAATTGACGAGAGGCCACTAACATGCAAGCTGTTTATCGTTATGTCTTGTCTGGACAGTTCAACGACCTTTTTCAGGAACTACCTTTCTTCCGTTTGAAACAAATCCCAAAGGTATTCAATCTATACATTTAGCAAGCAGTAAAGGAAACAAAGAAGAAATTTAGGAAAGGGATTAAAATTTACTGAGGACACTAATTCTGTCAGACGGTAAAGGATTTAGAACAATAGTTGAACGAAACTGATAGTGTCTGGAAAAGAGGATACAAAGATGAACATCAACAAAAAGAAAACAAGGGTGATTGAGTGTAATCGAATTAAATTAGGCGAAGTCTAGGAAACGAGACACCAAAGTAGTAGATGAGTTTTGCTATTTGGCAACACAATGAGTCATGGCCGAAGAAGAGGATATAAAATGCAAACAGAAAATACCAAGAAAATTTCCTAAAAAGAAAGAAAAATTCGTTAACTTTGCATGTAAATTTGTTTCGAAGTCTCTTCTGAATGTATTTGCCAGGAGGGTAGCCTTGTACCGAACTGAAACGTAGACGTTAAGCGGTTCACACGAGAATAGAAGCTCTGAAATATGATGCTTTAGAAGAATGCTGAAGATTAGAAGGGTAGATCGAGTAACAAGGGAGATACTGAACCGAGGAAAACAGAATTTTATGGTACAACGTGACCAAAAGATGGAATCTATTGATAGACGTATCCTGAGGCATAGGGAATTGGGAATTTGGCAGTGAAAAGAAGTGGAGGTGGTACAAATCGCTTAGTGAGATCAATGCTTGAATACAGTTCAGCGGTTGAAACGGATGTACTTTGCAGTAGTTATGCAGAGACGAAGACCCTTGCATAGGATAGGCTAGCGTGGAGAGCTGCGTCAAACCAGTCTCTGTACTGAAGAAATATTTTCACCTGCTTCGAGATGACTGGATGTTTGTGTTTTCCTTATCATTTCATCATTCAATAAAGTGACTAGATTGGACTGAGCAAAGGTTAGGAATTTGTACGGGCGCAGTTGAACGCCCCAAAAAGCCATCATCGTAAAGTAGAACCAATATGAAGCAAGAACGCTCCCTACGCGAAGAGCAGAAAGCAATACACCATACTGTTTGTCGCGTTCAGCAGAAGCCCATATTCGGTGGGTTTTATGTTACACCCTATGAATATATGGTGTTTCTAGGCGCCAGCACATTTAGTGAATCAAGAGCGAATCGTTATTGTACGATCTCTTGTAATGAAATCACAGGATGTGGAAATAAAATGGATGTCGATAACATCGGAAGTTCACTGAGGTTTTTGCAGATGATGGTGTGGTATATCGAGAGGTTGTAACAATGGAAAATTGTACTGAAATACAGAAGGATCTGCAACTAATTGACGCGTGATGCAGGGAATGGCAATTGAGTCTCAATGTAGACAAGTATAATGTGCTGCGAATGCATAGAAAGAAAGATGCTTTATCATTTAGCTACAATATAGCAGGTCAGCAACTGGAAACAGTTAATTCCATAAATTATCTGGGAGTAGGCATTAGGAGTGATGCAAAATGGAATGATCATTGAAAGTTGATCGTCGGTAAAGCAGATGCCAGACTGAGATTCATTGGAAGAATCCTAAGGAAATGCAGTCCGAAAACAAAGGAAGTAGGTTACAGTACACTTGTTCGTCCACTGCTTGAATATTGCTCACGAGTGTGGGATCCGTACCAGATCAGTGTATTGCTCCCTCCTACGTATATCTCGCGAAGGGACCACGAGGATAAAATCAGAGAGATTAGAGCCCACACAGAGGCATACCGACAATCTTTCTTTCCACGAACAATACGAGACTGGAATAGAAGGGAGAACCGATAAAGGTACTCAAGGTACCCCCCGCCACACACCGCCAGGTCGCTTCCGGAGTATGGATGTAGATGTAGAAACGTCATATTGGTGGTTAAAGAATTTCAATATTTAGTTATTTTCGATTTATAACTCGCGTCTTGGGAGAGTTAGCCTTTTTAAGACAACGAACCCTTGAAGATTCTTGAAAACGTGTCGTTCTTATTAGAATTGGTTATAATTAAATGTAAATAAAATGTCGGCGATTAAAGATTGTAATATAAAATACAAGATACTTAGCAGAGTTTCAGCATAGCGTAGTTGTTTCGGGCGCCATGATCTGATACCGATGTAGGTTCACATCGCGCTGTATAGCAATCTTGTTCCCACCTTCGCGTTTTCTGAAAGATTCCATGAAATTAACAGAAAAAATTTCTGTAATTTTTGATATGTAAATATAAGTGCGCCATCTGTCAAGAGTGAGTTTGTTCCATTTGGTGAACTTTTATAAGCTGATGCCCTTCCTGAGTGGACGTGTATCTTCCATTTTTATATTATTACACGTTCTGGGTACCGAAGTTTTTCTTCCTGTGTACAACAGACAGAACAACACGATTAGCATATTGTCAAAAAAGGAAATGTGCGTTTTAATAGAGCTAATGTAGGAATTCTACGCGCGTCCATTTTCGTGAACAAACTGCACGGCTTTCGAGCTCGATAAAGCCAGCCAGCTAGAGCTGGAGAGCGTTGAGAGCAGAGCGCAAAATCACGTAAAGCAGCGTGTGGCGTGTGGCGGCGGCGCTCTCTCTCGTGACATCCCGCTCGCGTGCACGTCAGCCTCGGCTGCCTCGTCCCGTGCGTCGATGGCCTTGGACGTCGACCTGGGAAACGAGGGCGGATTTGGAGGCCTCTTGCCGCTGGTCTTGCCACGTAGCTCCACCCAGTCCGGTCTTCGTCCCTGAATCAGACTTCAAAAATAAAATATCTTTCAGTGCCCAGTCGTCTATTGCCAGATCCAAACTAGACGACCGACAGAAAGGTCTATTAAATGAACCAACAAGTTTACGGTTACCAGTCACCGTTTTATTTCCACGACGCATTTCGAAGGTTTAAACCTCCATCATCGAGTGGATTTACATTAGTATAAAATTTGTGTGTGTTGTGTTACGATTTTTGGAGGAACTTGTGGCACTGCCTAGTGGAGAAACAAGACACTATTTCAGAATATGGTTTAGGATTACTTTTGACAAAAAATTAAACTGATATCTAATGGTAAACATTAAATAAGTAAACTAGAGTACCTCCAGTGGCCACAGGTTCCTTTTGCTGTCGTAACACATCACGTGTATACTGCCACATTTGTAAACAAATATGGCGTCTGGAATCAGCTGGGTGCAAGGTTCGTATAGCAGAAGAGGACATATCGCAAAGTGCAAAGAATATACGTCGTAACATTATTACAGAATAATTGTTTAAAGCATTTGGATGGGTTTGTTTTGAGGTGTCGAATATATATGTGTGTACTTCAGGTTGTATACAAACCCAATTTTGACAAGTTGAACATTCGTACTCGTTTATACAATCAGATGAAATGTTAAAATGGCTTAAACTTCATACTTGTTAATAACAATTAGGTGAAATGTTAGAGACTTGAATTACAATGATCATATTGGCTACAGCAGTAAAATCAAACATAGATGACACTCTTTGATTGGGATTAATAAACAGATGTGAGGGGCTGGAGGCAGAAGTAGAGGAAGAGAGAGAAAGTGTGTGTGTGTGTGTGTGTGTGTGCATTTTTAAGTGTGTAGGCAGTTGCTGAAAACAGATGATACTATTGTAAATATTGTCATTTAAGATGGATTCTGGTTGTTTCATTTGGTGTTTGTATATTTGGAGTGTTCCAAGGATGTCTAGTTTTCTGCCTTTTGTTTGGATGTGTAGGATACTAATACTTGTGTTGTTAACATGGTGTTTTGTTTCATGCAGGTGGATAGCTATTGCTGATGTGTGGTATTTTTTGTTTTTTAGTGCTGCCATGTGTTCCTTCAATCTAATCTCAAATGATCTGCCTGTCTGGCCTATGTAGAAGCAGTCACGGTCCAAACATTAAAACGGTGACTGGTAACAGTAAACTTGTTGTTTCATTTAATGTCAGTAAGAGTCACGGTAAAGCTTAATCTAAAAATCTTCGCATTTAAAGAAATGCCTACGCCTTCTCGTTCAGGGGTCCCCACACAGGCTCCGTATGCAGGTTCGTCCATTATGTAAGTTCTGCATTGTTTCCGCGAACGCCGACGCGCTTGGCGCTGTCACGTGCAGGAAAGCGTGTTCGGTCCCGGCCGCTGGCTGAAGACCGGCCCTGGGAGCAGCTGGTGATGTTTACTGCTACGTCACGTGCGGCCGCGCCTGAATCTCCCGCCATCTTCACGAACGCGAGGTGCCAATATTGCTGCTCAAGGCTAACAGAAACCTGTGTACACGCTCAGCACCACGTAACGCCCCATTTCAGCTTTTCCTCGTCATTTAGCTTCCAATAGTTCTTGGGAAAATACGTCCAGTTGGTGGTTCAAGCATGTTGTCGTTTTAGATTCTTCTTCTGACCAGTGTCTCCGTTACAGCATATACGCTCTCCACTTCGTTTCCTTGGGTAGATAGCCGGCCGAAGTGGCCGTGCGGTTAAAGGCGCTGCAGTCTGGAGCCGCAAGACCGCTACGGTCGCAGGTTCGAATCCTGCCTCGGGCATGGATGTTTGTGATGTCCTTAGGTTAGTTAGGTTTAACTAGTTCTAAGTTCTAGGGGACTAATGACCTCAGCAGTTGAGTCCCATAGTGCTCAGAGCCATTTGATTTTTTTTGAACCTTGGGTAGATAATGTAAATCATGCAAATGCATGACCCGCCCGGGTAAGCCGCGAGTGTTACGCGACCCTTTCTGGACGGGGAGGTATGCCGGACCCGGATCGGATCATGCTGGCGGTTTAACGACGAGGTATCCACTGTGCCGGTCAGCCTGGATGTGGTTTTAAGGTGGTTTCCCGCATCTCAGTAGGTGAATACCGGGCGTGTTCCCGCGTTCCGCCCCAGAGACTCACTTCGCGAACATCCAGAACACTTTCTCACTTGCACACAGAATTCGTTCTCCCAGCAGACAGAATGGATACAATGCTGTTGTCTCTGGTAAGAGTGAAGAGCATGAGTGCAATATATATAAAAAAAAAAGCCATAAGAGAAAGAACAAAAAATGGTTCAAATGGCTCTGAGCACTATGCGACTTAACTTCTGGGGTCATCAGTCGCCTAGAACTTAGAACTAGTTAAACCTAACTAACCTAAGGACATCACACACATCCATGCCCGAGGCAGGATTCGAACCTGCGACCGTAGCGGTCGCTCGGCTCCAGACTGTAGCGCCTAGAACCGCACGGCCCCTCCGGCCGGCGAGAAAGAACACATGTAAGTTAAGTAAGGAAAAATTACTCACAGCCAACGAAATTATTAAATTAAAACAGGAGAAAAATAATAAAGTAAATAATTAATTTATAATGGGAGACTGGTAATTTTCGCTGTTAGGTCTCCTTAATTACTTAGTCACTACCAGCAACAGTGAGTATGTATACCAGACAGTCTGAAAGAGTTCAGCGCTCGATTGTTTAGTGAAAGATTAAAACAAATACAGTTAAGGAAACGGAGACTAACACAAGTTAGTTGATGCACAGCGACAAATAGAAAGCAACCAACCGACAAAACAGTTTCAAAAGGACAAATGACTCGAAAGATCTAAGGCATGATCTGCTGGAGAATTAAAATGGGGAGTCATATACAGAAAAAAGTATCTTCTTAGTGCTCATCTCCCATAGTTATTTCTTAGTCATGGATGTACGAAAAAGGAATCCACAGTTAACTACTTTTTATCTCCATCAAACAAGTCAGTTAATAATTCAAAAATAA
Source organism: Schistocerca nitens (assembly GCF_023898315.1). NCBI lineage: Eukaryota > Metazoa > Arthropoda > Insecta > Orthoptera > Acrididae > Schistocerca > Schistocerca nitens. The sequence continues at coordinate 744,782,409 of NC_064614.1, read as the reverse complement.
GCACAAACAGGTAGTTTCATGAACTAAAGGAATTAAAACAGACGAAAACATAGTCCTGTAACTACACATATGACAAATGGGATTGACATCAGAATGTGTCAAGTACTAACGACGCTGGAAAATCGTTGGCGATGACTTGGTTAAAAAAAAAAGGACCAAGTCCGGTGATGATGATGATAAAAGGTAAACAGCTGTTGCCGGCCGAAGTGGCCGTGCGGTTAAAGGCGCTGCAGCCTGGAACCGCAAGACCGCTACGGTCGCAGGTTCGAATCCTGCCTCGGGCATGGATGTTTGTGATGTCCTTAGGTTAGTTAGGTTTAACTAGTTCTAAGTTCTAGGGGACTAATGACCTCAGCAGTTGAGTCCCATAGTGCTCAGAGCCATTTGAACCATTTTTTTAAACAGCTGTTATCTGCAACGTTTCACCAGTGCCGCTAATCAAATGTTGTCGTCAAGAACATAAATGGCAATATTTCTAAAGAGTTCTTACCAGAAATGCAAACGATCGTAGTACATCCCTTGCCTCATCCGGAAATAACTTTTCTCTCATTAAAGAGAATATTAGAGACCCAAAATTATTAAAAAGTAGGGCTTACGGATTATTTCACGTCGTGAACATATACTGTAGATGGTCAAATACATTTTGCATTACTCTAGACAGGCTATCAAAAAATGTCAGTGGCTTAGACGATGTAGGCAACATTTCTGAAATCTAACTTAACTGAAGACCATGAATCCTGCAGAGCTGTCCATAAAGGCGTAAGAGTACGAGGGGGTGGAGATCTCTTCAGAACAGGACTTTGCAAGGCATTCCAGATATGCTCAATAATGTTAATGTCGGGAGTTTGGTGGACGGCGAAAGCGTTTAAACTCAGAAATGTGTTCCTGGAGCCACCCTGTAGCAATTCTGGACGTTTGGGACGTAGCTTATTTCTTGCTGGAATTTCCCAAGTCCGTCGGAATGCACAATGGAGGCCGGCCGGAGTGGCCGAGCGGTTCTAGGCGCTACAGTCTGGAGCTGCGCGACCGCTACTGTCGCAGGTTCGAATCCTGCCTCGGGCATGGATGTGTGTGATGCCCTTAGGTTAGTTAGGTTTAAGTAGTTCTAAATTCTAGGGGACTGTTGACCTCAGATGTTAAGTGCCATAGTGCTCAGAGGCATTTGCACTATGGACATGAATGGATGCACGTATTCAGACAGGATGGTTGCGTACGTGTCACCTGTCAGTCGTATCTAGACGTATCAGGGGTCCCATATCACTCCAGCTGCACATGCCCCGCACCATTACGGAGCCTCCTCCAGCTAGAACAGTCCGCTGCTGACATGCAGCTACCCTAGATTCATGAGATTCACCATACCCGTACACGTCCATCCGCTCGATGCAATTTGAAACGAGACTCGTTCGACCAGCCGACATGTTTCCAATCATGAACAGTCCAGTGTCGGTGTTCACTGGCACAAGCGCGGCATAAAGCTTTGTGTCGTGCAGTCATAAAGGGAACACGATTGGGCGTTCGGCTCCGAAAACCCATATCGATGATATTTCGTTGAATGGTTCGCACGCTGACACATTTTGATGGCCCAGCATTGAAATATTCAACGATTCATCGCAGTCGTCGTTGGTCCCGTTCTTGCAGGATCTTCTTGCGGCCGCAACTGTGTCTGAGATTTGATGTTTTCCGGATTCCTGATATTCAAAGTACATTTGTGAAATGGTCGTACGGGAAAATCCCCACTTCATCACTACCTCGGCTATGCTGCATCCCATTGCTCTTGCGCCGACTGTACCACTACGTTCAAACTCACTTAAATCTTGATAACCTGCCATTTTACCAGCAGTAACCCATCTAACAACTGCGCCTGACACTTTTTGTCTTATATAGGTGTTGCCGACCGCAGCGCCGTATTCTTCCTGTTTACGTATCTCTGTTTTGGAATACGCATACCTGTACCAGTTTCTTTCGCGTTTCAGTGTAGTTACTTGAGAAGTAAAGTTCTTACAGGAACTCTACGAACGTTGAAACTCAGGGTTGGCAGTAAATATGATTCAGTCAAAGATACTAACATACATTTAAAAAAATTTGCAAAATAAACATTCACGCCGTAAGCGAATTAGAAAGACATTTGAAATTTGTCGTTCATTACTAACATATCGTAAAAATTTTCGTTCTCAGTGCGACCGTTCATGATATACGCATTTCTGTCGCTACATACTGACGTTACGCAAAAGCCAATCTTTCGCTCTCTTCAAAGTTTTTCCATATAAAGGTTCAAAATTACAATATTTCAGAATACTGCCTCTAAAACTCAGACGCAAATGAGTTGAATTGAAACGGAGTGCCTACGTGTAGTAAATAAGTGTATTTAGATTTTCTGTTAATATTGATAAACTTTCAGAACAGTCGAACGCAATCAACTGACGGCTGGTTTTCTTCGCATATACAACTGTGTAGTGTGAAATTGATCACTAGACGTGAAAGGGGGCGGCGAACATTGTGTTGTCAGGAGAGAAGCAGTAACAGCAGAGTGGGTCCGTCAGAAGAGCTCAGGCACTTCGATCGTTCGAGTCACGGAAGATGGCGCTCGAGTTTAGGCTTTTTCTGCGCATCGACGTCACGTATTTTCCGACAGCCAATGAGCGTTCAGAAGTGTTCTCAGCGCTCCGCTGTGAATGCCGTAGCTAAGGCGAGTTCTAAACGTAATCGTAGCGAGTTGTTTAGTGAATTTCGATTCCATCTGTTGCGAGTTGTAGTTGTAGTTGGTGGTGGTGGTGGTGGTGGTAAATTCTGCATAAGCAAGCGAGAGACATAATTTGCAGGATATACACTTTTTCTACCTGAAAGCATACGCATGCGCGTACAGCAGCTGTCGTTTGGAATCGTCAACTAAGCAGTCCCCGTCCGTGGCTCGACATGCGCGAAACGCCATCGTTCGTGGATTGGACTATAGTCACTGGATGTCACATGTGCAACAGATAATTTAGTGAAATTTCAACCCTTTTAAGGCTGCCAAAGTAAGACACTTAACGTGGTTTTGAAGTGGAAACGCGAAGGAACAACCACAGCTAAACCAAGACCATAAAGATCTGATGGACGGAGTGTCAAGGATTGGAGGATTGCAGAATGTGGTTGTGAAAAAATCGCGTGAAGCAAGCAGAAGGTATCATTCGTGACTTCCAAGGTGCTACCAGCAGTCCATCTAGCACAATGACCTTACATAGGGAGTTAATAAGAATGGGGTACAGTGGTCGAGCAGCTCGTCATGTCACACATTCCTGCTGTAAGTGTTAAGTGAGGCTTGAAGTGATGTAAAGAGCGACGTCACTGGACAGTGGATGACTGGAGATGAGTGATTTGGAGTTAAGAAACACGCTACAAGCTGTCTGAGTCCGTTGGGTTTGGCGTCAACACTGAAGGACGTTTGAGGTGTTATGATACAGGGATGTTTCTGCTTTCAGGATATGGTCCCCTTATAAAGCTTTATAGAACGCTAAATATAAGAGTATATGAACCAGTTTTTTTAGCATTGTGTCCGGCGTACAGTAAAGAAACAGTTCAAGGTTGGCGATTGGTTTGTATCAGCACGACGACACACCCTGTCATAAAGTAGCATCTGTGAGACAATCGTTTGTAGACAAAAACATTATTGGAATGGTCTGATCAGCCCAAAGTCCCGATCTGAACCCAGAGAAACTACTTCACCCAGACCCCCATCGTCAAACATCACTACCTTTTCTGGCTTCAGCTCTTGAGGGAGAATGGGCTGCCGTTCCTCCACAGACTGACTCCTCGTAGAAAGCGTCCTGGGCAGAGTTCAAACCGTCGTAAACGGGTGGACACAGCTCATTAAGATACTTCTGATCTGTGTATTGTTGGTGCTGGTGCAGTAAGAGACGCTGATACATCCATATAGATAAAACAAATGTGAAACATCAACAGCGGGTTACTTTAAAAGTTCAACCTTCCCTCTTACATACAGGGAAATTGACAGAGTACTGCGCTATTGTGGCACTGCTGAACGAAATATCAGAAAGTAATCGTGTCTTAAACCAAGCTTTTGTAAGCAAGTTAGCTCTTGTATTCGCTTGTACACCTTAGAAGTCTCTGCGCTGTACACCAGGTCCGGCTGTTTCGATACAACTGACCTACAAACCTTTCTTAGATGGAAGTGACATTGGTAGAAAGATAAATCCGATTGTCATGCCAGACAGAAATTTGGAATCACATAACACCTCGCCGTACAACATAGTAAAAGTTGCAGCTTGTGGATCAGGAAGCGGAAGCAAACGGCACACACGTACCACGTAGGAGATAAGATTGGACGAAGAGTCGGCCTCTTCGCTTTCACTTTGGGGTGACGTTCGTTCGCTCGTCACGTTTTCTCTCTCTCTCTCTCTCTCTCTCTCTCTCTTTCTCTCTCTCTGTGTGTGACAGAGGGGAGGCGTGCCCTTCACTTACGGATTTCTTTCTCCGTAAAGTCTCCTCGATTCATACTTTATTATGGAAGAATTAACTGCCGCACGTTCGTCTTCTAGGCATTTAAAGAAAATATAAACTGCACAGTGTATGAATTCCCGCATCGAATAGAAGCTGTTTCTGGGAAGAAGTCACTGCAAGCGTGTTAAATCAGTAATGTTAAGTTCTCGAATATTGCGCTGTTCTACAGATTGCACCTCTCAATTCTCACGGAAAGCTGATTAAGTACTTCCTATATGGCTTAATGTTACTCACAGATTCTAGCACTGCCTGTGTCGAATACTCTTTCTGCCTCCTGGTGAAACTATGTTGGAAATAGCAAGGGGAAGATGGATCGACAGTTAGTTTTAATAACAGACCACGTAACAAGTGATCCACATTGAATACTGTTTCATGCTACGTTATTTTTCCCATTATATTTTTTGGAACCGACCGCCTCCGTATTAGGAGACTGCGTGTCGTTGCCTTCGATGCGGAAGAACCTTCGTTCGATTCCCGGTACCTCTTCGCGCGTTTCTTAGCCAGTGAGATCTGGAACGGAATCGATTCAGCGTCGTAAGGCTACATGAGGAGCCGCTTGAATATAGAAGCACTGGCCTCATTAGGATTCATTTACCGTCAATAATGGCTGGAGGCATTGACGACATAATCACATGTCCGATGGTCATAGATCGCAATGTAGACAACAATCGGCCAGTCGGAACAGCCCTAAGACCTAATTCGAGAGCGGAGTTGACGTTTGTAGTTTAAAGCAAGAATGAAATAGACCTATGGTGAAAAATAAGTGGTTCTAGCTACTATTATACACACCAGATCTACAGTAAGCCAAATTATCGCACGTAGGTCTGATGTGTTCAAGCTCGGGAGCAAGGGTTTAAAGTGCCGCATTTTGACAGTAGATAGTGTTCATATTTTCTTCCTATACTGGTAACCAGTACGGAAACAGAACGTCGCCTCTCACGGATTTATATAGATTCGATTCGGCAGGATCGAAATAAATCAATTTCACCAGCGCCACGATCCCAGCGTCTAGCTGCCCACGGTATACAACAAAACGCTCCTATAAATACACATCATCTGCTAATGAACCTGCATTGCCACGTGAGTTGACTAATCGGGCAATACGCTTTTTTTATAAAAAACAGTACAAAGCATATGGACGCAGTTTCCATTAAAATCATCCGCTATGTTAACAGCAGTCGCGAAGCTGTACGCTCAAAATCAGAAATAAACTGAATGTACTTTTACGAAGTATAGCACATAGATCTTAGTACGCAACAATCAATTCAGACTCCATACGCAACTGGAACAGGAAAAAACCGAACATGTGGTACTGTATTATATACGCTCTGCCACGTTCTTCACTCGTTTGCAGATTGTGTGTGATTGTATGGGTCACATTTACATAGATGCAGAACCAGTGCACAAATCACGAAGATACGTGACGTAGTGACTTCATGGTTGCAGGACTTAAAAGAGAATGGTCCAGTCCGATATGCCGAAACCCACCCTGAAATATTTTGTGTAGGAGGAATACAACGAAAGAAATGCATCGTCAAAACTTTAGCTGGTAAGACACACGGCAAGTATTTAAAAAAATTGAAGTTAATAGTTTCTGCCGCAGGAAGAACGGTTTGTGATACCGCTCTCTACAGCCCTTCTTGCCTTCAGCGCGATCGGCCGTGACTAACGCCGCGTAGTGCTAATATCCTGAGTGACACCGGCGAATTTGAAAAACCTAAACTAACAAAAAAGTCACGTATCTGTAATGTTTTGACTAAGAGGCAGTTCGTATCGACAGCTAAACTGTTGAATAAGTAATTCTTACAAAGGTCATTAGTAGAGAACAATGAATCAAGGCAGTGCTTGATGTTACATTATGGACGTCTTTGATCAGTCGTGACTTCAATTTATTGAAATAAATATTTCCTATGCATAAACAATTTTATAGCAATTTCTGTAGCACTGTTGCTATGATGATTTTCGAATAATGTATATTTTAGTGACAAAGAAGCAGTCCCTTGTTTATTCCCAATGGTCGCTTTATTATGACGAAGTGTCAACTGGTTCAACTGTTGGCTCTGAGCAGTATGGGACTCAACTGCTGAGGTCATAAGTCCCCTAGAACTTAGAACTACTTAAACCTAACTAACCTAAGGACAAAACACACATCCATGCCCGAGGCAGGATTCGAACCTGCGACCGTAGCGGTCGCGCGGTTCCAGACTGTAGCGCCAGAACCGCTCGGCCACCAGCGGCCGGCCGAAGTGTCATTTGAATGCCGAAAACACATTTTCTTTTCACCAGGCACATAAGATGAAAGAAAAAATGCTTTCTGGCAGTGTCCAGTGACTCTCCTTTAGTGTAACTGAATAGAACACTTTACAATGGCTGAACAGAGAGCCGCTTTGCTGTCGCGCGACTAAAAACGCACCTTTGGAAAGGACTGTATCCAATTACAATAAAAGCGTGTTGTTAGACAGTCATACGGAATTTGCCGTATTTGAATCTAACTTTGTCAACAGACTTGGCACATACGTTTGTGTGGTGTTTTACTGGAAACGTTAACATACATTACGACGTTATGCTCTTGTAAAGATACCTTGAATTATGATAAAGATTTCGCATTCGCTCAAATATTTACGTAAAGTGATGAGTAATACTAAACATGTTTACTCAACCCTTTTAGTGATGTCACTGAAAACATGTACATATATTTGACTGTTCATGAAACATTGATGTCCATGTGATTGAGCTAAATCTTTTCTTAAATCTGGAGTCATCCGGAAATATCGTTATCAGACATTAATGAAAGTAACTGATCGGGTACACGATGCGATAAGATTAGAAGAGTACATAAGAGTTTATCAAACCGTTCCTCATCAAGGCAAGTCCAGTAAAGCTAAGTTGTATGTACATGTTTTCAGTGACAGCACGAAAAGGATTGAATATTCAAACGCATGTTTATCATTACTCATCAGTATACGCATATATGCAACCGAATGCGGAATTTTTATCGTAATTCAAGGTATCTTGACAAGAGCATAGAGTCGTAAGGCATGTTAACGTTGCATGCTACGCGAATATTAGCATGGATGGTGGAGTAGAGGGATAAATCTAAACACAGGTGTCTCCTCCCACAAGATGTTCGTAGTGTAACCAACCAGAAAAGTCTCTAAAATTACAGCAGTTTGTGCAATAAACTTGGGGTGCATATGCCACGTCTAGTTTAAAGTGATAAAAATCGAGCAAATTCTTCTCTTTACCGCCCTGTTCAGTTTAATCATGAACTTTGCGACGACCATTCTCTCTCTTACTGAGAAAAGTTATTAAAATGTTCGAAATTGAAAAATATCAAATTAAGTGCACGTTTTATAACTGGGGTAATACTAGTAGAGGACAGCTAATAAATGTCTGAGATGACAATAACATGGCTCGCTGATAATATGGCTCGCTATAAGAACAGTTTGCGTCTAGGAAGTATGATCCATGTTGGTCTTTCAGATAAGAACACGGAGTGATCCTACTGTATACATCTTATGGTTTTTTCCTTCATTCCGCATATATTGTTTTTGTGTTTCCACAACAATGAAATCAGAATTGTTCAAAAATGACATTCCTCACAAAGTACATACTCCAACTTCAGCTTGCTACAGAACAGATCAGACTACTATTAACGTGCGCCCAAACATGTTAGGTCAAGAAGACCATAGATACAAAAACTTGCAGCACAGCTATTTAACAGGGAATATAATTTTTTACATCCAGTGAAGTTTGTATGTGGTTAAATATTTCTTTTTACAAATACTTTCAGATTCTCACCCAGTATAAATTACCGAAATAACAGCAATGTCAGTAATTTCAAATGTAATCAAAATTTTGAATTAATTCGAAAATATGAACAATAATTATATTTGAAAAATAATGAAATCAATAATATTTATGATATACATAATTTGAACACCATTTTTTATATTAAATGTTACTAAAACAGTACTTCACTATTAGTTTACATGAAAGCTAAAATTCATGTGATTCTAGAAAAATGTCTGATTTGGTTGTATTAGTGTATTGGGTACTCTTAAATATTTGTAAGTATCGAGTACTCAGGTTGCTCGCGCGTATCGTCAAGTGCAGGGCCATTGATCAGTTCCATTACAGGCTGCAGTATTGATTATATTCTAAAGTATTAGTTTTAGACATAAGTATTAACTGTTTCGTGTGTGAGGAAGCAATCACCAGGTGTGCTGTTTCGATTGTGACGATGACTTAATAGCTCTTCCAGCAATGCATTGGGCTATTCGCTGCAAAACGAATTTTATAAATCATCGAATTTGATCATGTGTCCAAATAAATATTGAATCAATTAAACTTAATCCCAAGTGTTTCTTGCTTGACTAAATTAAAACCATTTTTAAAATTTTCTTTTGTGTCTTTGTCTGTAAATTTCGAATATGTAAAGCACTATGGCGACCTTGTCGTAAATAGATCATTGCCGTGTACCACGATTTCCACTTGAGAACAGCATTAATGTCGGCGCTCCGCAGACCTATAGTGTCCGTTAGCAGAAGACAAATGTATTCCTTACTACAAAACAAGTAAACTAGTAAACTGTCTCCAGAGCATCGTCCAAGGTAAACCAGGACACACACTTTGAGGAAACAGAGGTAGCCATACAAGAACAAGCGAAGGCGAGTTAGAAAAAGTTATGCTCCTTCCCCATTTATAACACCCCCCCCCCTTACACACACACACACACACACACACACACACACACACACACACACACACACACACACACCTGTCCTCCACTAATTCCACTTCTTTGTTTGTGGCCGCAACATGTTACGTCCTCTCGTTAATATTATATTATTCATATCGTAGAACTGATTGTGAGGAAGATTCCGCTAACCACATTGGAACTCCTCTGAGACTGATCAGCCAAGAACCTGTTGTAAATACCTGCAAATACTGCAAACCTTCTGGATGGTTTATGGGGAATCACACTGTGAAGACAAAATAGGGGTATAGGTGTGCATCCTTCCTCGAATGCAGAGGATCCATTTGCACCGAAATAAAATGACTGCATTTCATCTCCGTAACATCAAAATTTAGTTGATCCTTCTCACCTCCGCTGCAGAGGTCATCGGCGCACGCTTGTGTGGTGGCGCGCCCTACTGAGAGATTGCCAGATCGATTCCTGAAGGTAGAAGAAATTTTTACCGCCGGTATTTGGCCAGCAACGGGAGGATCGGTGATGATGTGAGGCTCCAGATAACCAACCATCCAGTAAATTCCAAAGCTCTCGTGAAATGAGACCAGGTTCAGTTCTTGACGAACCTTAAGTCGGCTAAGGAGGTTAAGCTCCGCGGCCCTTTGGTACTATTCCAGAGGAGCAGACTACACGCCGGCATCGTATTTAACCGTCTGCTTCTCTCACCATCATACAACGCAAACCTAATACCGCAGCACACAGAGGATCCCTCGTTAAAGTCGTCACGCGTATTTCGTCTCGTATTTCAGAAGATACTTGTAATTTCATTCTTGCAATGTGTAGCTGGAGTCAGCCTAAACAAATACTGCTCATCACGTTTTTCATGCGACATAGTGTCGAGGAAAGCATCGGTTTGTTTCTACGCGCTCGTAGATAAAAACAAAATAATTTTTAAAGATGAATTTCACGCGCCCATTGGATAGAGCCGTCCCAGATTAGTGCGGCATCTGGTTTATGAATATGTATTAATGGGAATAGTAAAACACGAAGAATAAGCAGTACTCTAGCAGCGACTGAGCAGCGCTGCTACATGGCCGTGGCGGCCAGCACGGGCCAGAGGGGTGCTACCACTGCTGGAGTATTGTGTTGCTATAACAAAAACGGCACTAGACTAATTTGGAACTGCTCCATCGAGGGAACGTTAAATTACGCTTTGAAATTTTTTTGTGTGTATCGAGAAACGAACCGACGCTTTCCATCCTGACGAGACGTCAGGCGAAGGACGAGATTGGCAGTATTTGTTATGCCTACCTCCTGCTACACATTGCAAAAACAAAATTAGATGCAGCTACCGAAACACCAGAGGAAATATGCCAGACGACACTTATTAGGTACACCCTGTATACACTCGGCAATCTCTTAAGAGACTCATCTCACCGAGAGGAAAAAAAGGATTTCCTGCGGAGAAAGGAAACCCTTCCGGTTAAGCCTACCCATTGGAGTTCAAATGATTCAAATGGCTCTGAGCACTATGGGACTTGACATCTGTGGTCATCAGTCCCCTAGAACTTAGAACTGCTTAAACCTAACTAACCTAAGGGCATCACACACATCCATGCCCGAGGCAGGATTCGAACCTGTGACCGTAGCGGTCGCGTGGTTCCAGCCTGATGCGCCTAGATCCGCTCGGCCACAGCGGCCGGCCCCATTGCAGTCTCCCAGCCAATAATACCAGATTTTATTTATTATTTATCGTATGGCAATACAGACACACAAGAAACAAACAGACAAATGACTAATATAACAAACGTTAATAATTGCAAACCAACATTACTAATATAACAAAGTTTACGGATTACAAACAAACATCAAGACTATTAATATATCGACTCTGGAGTTGCGAGCAGGAAGTCGTCGGGGCTCCCATTATAGGCTCTTCCGGAACACTCTTCAACAATGTGGCTGATGGTCTGACTTTCTCCGCAGTCACACTGAGGGGATGGTATAATAATACCAGAAGGCTTTTTTCCCTCCACCGATTGCCGTATTTTGTACAGCTTCACTCAATGTCCATACAATGTCCCCCAAATTAAAACCGCGGTAGTACAGTCCATTTCTGTATAAGCTGCACGCTACAGTCTCGGGAACATGCTTCCGTGCTTTGCAATTAGTTGTGAATGTTATTGTTACTTTAGCTACTTGTTACGAAAATTGCTTGATACTCCTTACAGGCAGCCAGCAGAGTCACACATGGCGACGCGCAGGTAAATTATCTCCAGTAACGTTCGTTATGGAGATGGTGTAACCACAACAGTCACGGCACGCCGGCGCCACCGACCTCGACATAGTTCGCCTTAAAATAATGTTGGTGCCTACAATAGGTTGCAAATGAAGCTCATTGAGTGGTATTGTTAAAGCGTTTCCAAAGCAACCGTAATTAAGCGTAACGGCGGTAATTTTCATAATCTCGAAGGCAGGCATGTCACAAGGCAGGTAACGCAAGGACGCTCGTGGCTGAGGCACAACAGGTATCGCTGTTGTCACAACTACCGTTGTCAGAAGCAGAAAAATACAAATTTTGGAAGGACAGATTGTAATATAAATGTTTTTTTGTATACTTTATAACAAAAACAGTAAACCTACTCGCTAAAGCGCGCGTCGTAAGTCGAAGATTATTTTATCGCATTTTTCTTGCATAACCTTCGAAAGTACAACAGTTAACTGCATAGTCTGTATTTTGACTTCTTAGATTTTGTTGAGGTGAAACAAATGTACGATGTGTTTCTAGAAATGTAATAATACACTACCTGACAAATGAAGCACCCAGAAGAGGAGGAGGTAACAAAGTGAATCTTCACGGGTTGAGAGGGTATGTGGTATTTCAGTGATCATCAAATTGAGTCAGATTTAAGAAGAAAGAGTCCACTTATGGGTATGATATTGCATCCCCTCTGGCTTGGAAGCACGCGCTCATTCGGCTGATTTGAGTGTCACAAAAGCCGTTATATCATACCGCATACAAACTCCGGGGTGGAGTTGTCTTCTGAGCTGGTCCCACGAGTGTTGCACCGGGCACACGCCTGGGGATATTGATGGCCACAGGAGAACATAAACATTACGCAGCCAGTTCGTAGACACTCGTGCCGCATATGGACGGGAATCATCCGTCGAAAAAAAAGGCAACGCGATACTGTTTCTTGTGAGACGTAACACATAAGAACGCAAAATGTACGTGACTTCGCGATGTACCGTCATTGTTCCTTCAATCACTACCAGCCGTGGTCTGAGGCCATACCCGATGGCTCCCACACCATGGCACCAGAAGTAACACCGCTATGCCTCGCCAAAACTTTGGAAGCATGGGACTTCTTTCCCAGATCGCCAACTTAAGAACTGCGATTCGTGGCTGAACTCAATGCAACGCCATTCGCCAGCAGTCAATGCTTCCAGTTCGATGCACCTCTTCAAACGCAGCCGTTCGTATTGTAGAGTTAACGGTAGCCTGTGTATGTAACTGTATTTCCCTAGTGCGGCTGCTACTAGTATCCGACTAGTGATGCAGGTGGAATACAGTGTTGCGGAGGGCGGGCTGAGGGCTGAGGGGACGTAATCTAAAGACGTCGTGGTAATAAACATATAGGGATAAAACGTGAGGTGTTCAACGGGCTAAAATCACCTTCATCGTAAAAGGAAAATGAGGATAAAAAGAAAGATGATGAACAACTTGACCAACCGCGCTCGCCAATCAGCGCGCGCATGTAATAATCCCCAGATCATCAGGTTTACAAGTATGAAGAACAAAGTAAAGGCGCGAAACCTGCAAAAAAAATTCTATTTCTTAGTAGGACCTGGTCGTTAAGGATATTGTCTTTAACATGGTGCAGATGCGTAAAGATCTGCATTTCTTTCAAAAATCCAGTTTTAAGCCCTTAACCTCGGCATGAAGTAACTCGATATAAACTGGAGGGCTCGGCGCATGAGCCGTTTGCACAAGGTGTTCCGCATAAGGTTCTTAAAAAAAATTACAGCGGGTAGATCTGCGAGGCCCAGGTGCGGGGGAAAGTGATGGACGGATCAGCGGCTGACCAACTGGCTCCGTTCTCAGCAACCAGTAACCATGGGTAGGCCAGTGAGAGTCGTCGCCCGGCAACAGATCTTGGCCTGTGCGGCCGGCCACTTTCTCGCGCCTGGACGTGCCCCCCCGTTACGCAACAGTCGGCGCCGGGTCGGGTCGTCCATCGAGGTGCCGCCGGTCACCTGTTCATTTCCGCAACTTCTCGACCGGTTCTCGAGGCCTCGCGTAGTTCTCCTGTGCAGGCATATCGAGATACAGGCCAGCTGCGTCCCATTATTAGCCCTTTCGTTGCTGTGGGCGTGTATACGCACCCTGCTTGGGTTTCCCTGCAGTGCTACGGACGTCTTAATGCGTCCTGAGCCGCTGACCTCTCAAGCTGCGGACGAGTTACTTCCATATCTCGGTCAATAAAAACGTTCAGAGTATTTATCATACAACAGTTCTTACTCATTGCGTGGTGCCATTTGCAAAATACCTCGTTTCGGTACCTTGAATCGTTTGAGATACGTTGTTGTGATCTTAGACTGTTTTGATGCAGCTCTCCCTGCTAATCTATCCTGTGCAAGCCTCTTCATCTCAGAGTAACTGTTGCAACCTGCATGCTTCTGAATCTGCTTGCTAAATTCATGTCTAGGTCTCCGTCTCGATTATTAGCCCTCTCCCCTACTTCCCCCCTCCCCCCCCCCCCCCCCGCCTCCAGTACCAAACTGCCGATTCCTTGATGTCTCAGAATTTATCCTACCACTTGGTCTCTTCTTCGATTGAGGTTGTGCCACAAATTTCTTTTCCCTCAGTACCTCCTCATTACTTACGTGATCTACGCATATAATCTTAAGCATTCTTCTGTAGAACCACATTTCAAAAGCTTCTATTCTCTTCTTGTCTGAACTGTTTACCGTCCATGTTTCACTTCCATACTTGGCTGCCCTCCATACAAATACTTTCAAGAAAGACTTCCTGCCACTTAAATTTACACTCGATGTTAACAAATTTATCTTCTTCAGAAACGCCTTTCTTGCCATTGCCACCGTCAGTTAGTTTGCAGTCCAGATAACAAAACTCATGTACTACTTTCTCAGCTCTTAATCTGATTTCCTCAGCATCACCTGATGTAGTTTGACTACATACCATTATCCTCATTTTGCTTTTGTTGACGTTCATCTTACATCATCCTTTCAAGACAATGTCCATTTCGTTCAACTGCTCTTTCAAATCCTTCGCGGTCTCTGCCAAAATTACCATGTCATTGGCAAAACTCAGTTTTTATTTCTTCTCTCTGGGCTTAAAATTCTTATACAAAATTTTCTTTTCTGAATATTTTACCCAAGACGTCGCAATCATCTTTAAACCATACAGTCGAGCTGCATGCCCTCGGGAAAAGTTACTCATTTAGTTTCCCCTTGCTTTCAGCCATTAGCAATACCAACACAGCAAGGCCCTCTTGGTTGATGTTATAAGGCCGGATCAATTATCTAGTGTATTGGCCCATGCAACTAGTGAAAAGGCTATTTCCCCTCTTCAGGGACCGCATGTTTGTCTGGTTCTTAACGGATACCCCACCACTGGTTTGCGCCTACGGTACAACTATCGGTATCGCTGAGGCACGCAAGCCTCTCCACCAACGGCAAGGTCCAAGGTCCATGATGATTATTGTGAGCACATGATTCACGACGGGCAAGGACGGGAATGGGCGCGTCGCGCGCGACCCTCCTTCTGATATAAAAACCCAATAACTCGAAAACGAAATGATATATTCTTCCGCTCTCAATTTTAAATAAAATTTCGAAATCTTATCCACATTTCATTCACTCCAATGTATAAGCTAAAATCAACCATATGCAAAGTTTATGCGCAATGCGTTTTTATATATGCGGAGTCTTTAAAATTTCGTGCGGTGTTTTACTGAATTTGATGCAGCGCAGTTAATATGGCGGATAACGAAAAGCAATTCAATTCTTCATCGAGTGAAGATACCAGACTGTGAGGTGTGCAAAAATCAAATATTTTCTCCCAATACTTTCTGAAAAATCGGATAAGTAGTTCATATAGGTCGGAAAACAGTCTCAGCACCTGCACCAGCATTTGGCGAGCACAAGACCCAGTCCAAATACTGTCCTCGGCACTGAATGCAAAGAAACACGTCTGTAGCAGCGAAACGGTTAGCGGCTGTTTCTGATAATTGGGTTTTGACGGTGCGGTGCCTTCGCTACCATTATCAGTCATAGCGTTCACTCATGTTCTGTACGGAATTTTGTGCTTTTGGTGTTTCCTTTATCATCTTTGCTTTATTTTCGTGACGTGTTGATAAGATTGCAGTTGGCACTCACGTACTAGATACCGAAGATCTGAAAGTTAGGTTTCACATTACCTGGACAACAAAGAAGCCGCAGATGTGCACTCAGAAAGCCGCCTTACTGTTCGTGGCGAACGGTACTTCGGGGACCACTGTCTGTTTGCCCCTTACCCGTTCCATTCGTGAACGGCGCCTGGGGAGAATGACTGCCGGCAAACTTCCGTATTAGCTTTGAAATCTCGGATTTTCTCGTTGTGGTAATTTCTCTAGACGTATGTGGGAGGAAGTAATACACAATCTGCCCTAAAAGTTCAGGGGCTGGTTTTATTTCCTATACATAAGCGACTTCAGCGCAGTAGCTACCGTGGTAGCTTCAGTTAACAACTACAAATAACGTATGTGCATTTGACTTGTCAGTTGTGAATAGGCAGTGTTGAGTAATGGACTTGAGACCTAGCATATCAGCTTGTTAAGTCACAGGTGGAAGAGGCGCAACGTAGGTAAATAAAGTGTTAAAAACATTCTCCAAAATGTTTTGAAGAAGAGAAAAGTTTGTGCAAAGTGGGTTCCGTGCACTGTGACTTCCGTATAAAAATGACTACGTGTGGATGCTTGCCGCGACCTGATTGAAATGCAGACTTTTTCTGGAAGAATTAACCATGGGATAATGAGACTTCCTGTCACCAACACGAACCTGCCACGAAATGACAGTGTAGAAGTTCACTTGAAGGGTCAGTGCCTCGACGACGTAACAGATATTGAATCCATTGTAACGCGCCAGTTGTTAAACATCCCAAAGGAGAACATCTCTAACCTCTAACAGTTCCCCATGGGCGTATGAACGTTACGTGCGTTGTACTCAGAGGTGTGTGTGTGTGTGTGTGTGTGTGTGTGTGTGTGTGTGTGTGTGTGTGTGTGGTGGGGAGTGGAAAGACAAATAGTAAACCTCTCGATGATGCAGAATGGCTCTCTTGCAGCAAATGCCACAAGAGTTTGTTGAGCATCTCTGTAATGTTCTCGAGCAGATTAAACGATCCCGTGCCGAAACGTGCCGCTCTTCGTTCGATCTCCTCTCCCATATCAATCCACCGTTATTAGGATCAGCGAGTGATGAGCGATAGTCAAGAATCGGTCGAAATTCTTCAGTGTATTTTCTGTGCAGTTTGTTTTATGCGACCTTTCCACTTAAGGTTGCTGCGGGGCTATACCTGCATATTTTAGGATAGTGTCTGTTTTCAGTGACATGCCACCAATAGCGTATTCGAACAGTAGTACATTTTTTCGCCTATTTATGCACAGTACCTTAAATTGAGGTGACTAACTGTATAAAAATGCCACCTTCACTGCATACAAAACAGTAAAGTACCAAGATCAAATGTGCTATTATGGTATCTGCTCTTGTACAAACAATTCTGTGTAACTGTCATAAAATAAGCCAAAACAAAATTTTTTATTAAATAACACCTGTGAAAATATTCTATTGATGGGTGGGGATGGACAGACAGACGGGGGGGGGGGGGGAGAAGGGGGGGAGAGAGAGAGAGAGAGAGAGAGAGAGAGAGAGAGAGAGAGAGAGAGAGAGACTTCCTCAAGGTCGTATCCTCGAAATAAATTGTATTGTGAAAGCAGTCTGAAATACAGAAGTAAAAACCTAAACAGCCAAAATAACTATGATTTTATTTCTAAAGACCTGTTTACCCTTATGTAAGTTGCTGTCATCGTATCTTACGCAAATACCTCAATATATCTCCACCACATGCGCATTGTGTAGCTACAAGTCGTAACACGCCACGCCAGGAAGATGAAGTCATACATCGTCCTGTCAGTAATGCAACAAGATTTACATAAAATACTATGCATGTTGCACCAATCGCACAAGCTTATGTACACAGAACAGTTCAAAGACGACTCACCTGTTGCGTGAACATGAGCTTGTGCAGTCGGTGCGACACGCGAGATATTTTACGTAAATCTTTCAGTACCGAGACATGCCAATGTAGGACTTCCTTTGTGTTCCTGGAAGGACGTTTTACGACTTGTCACTATATATTGCACATTTCATCGCGATTTATTGAAGTGTACGTACGTAATATCGGATGACGGCAGCCTACGTTTGTCGAAACTGTCCATGAACAATAAAATTATAGTTGAAGAGATTGAAAAATCGGCCAACCAGTTGCAAATAAAGGTTTATTAGCCCTTGACAATGGCTGCGACATTTCTAAAAACATCTTCAGAAGTGGTGACCTTTATGCTAGAGACTAGGACGGCTAAGAGTAGTTCGCGTTAGTCTCGGGCGTAAGGGCCACCACTTCTGAAGATGTTTTTACAAGTATCGAAACCACGGTCAAGGGCTAATAAACCATTACTTGCAACTGGGTGGTTGATTTTTTCAACCTCTTCAGATTTACGTAGCTACTGTTTCGCGGCCATGTTTGTTTTGAAATTATAGTTAGCGATCTTCGTTCCTGAGCTTCTTACTTCTGTATTTCGTGCTACTATAGATCATAGTCACACTTGGAGTAGTCAGGCACATATGAAGTTCAAACAATCACTGACAAAATAATAAGCTTCCTGAAATAAATCACATGTAGATGTATGTTAGGATAGGTCGCAACCCACGAGCAAGGGCTCTTGTTCCTCTCGTCGTTCCATACTAATTAAAGTCCCTTCGCTTGACGAGACGTTGTCGACGCTATGTTAATCTTGTCGCTGAGTACTGCAAGCGAAAAAAACTTTCGTGATGGGACCGATTCTATCTGAAAAGCTGAAGCTGCCGGCAGATTAGCAGTTGTAGTCCTCTGTGCGCGTGTCTGAAAAGCAAAAGCTGCCAGGTGAAGAGCAATTACAATTCACGATGCGTGCCATTCCTGGTTCCCAGCAGCGTTTGGCGGTTGTCCTAGATTGCTGCGAAAAGCTGCACGCACGCTGCTTGCCGAGAAAGGTGAAGGATCGCGACGGAGCATCGCTTGACAGCATGTCGTCCCTGCCTTGCTCCGGATTCCAGTACACGCCTGTACACGGGACAGATACGGCAGTCCCAGAACTCGTCCTGCCCGTAGTGAAAGTACGCTGCTGCCCTTTAAAATTGCAGCACGTTGAAGGCAGCATGCAACAAACGCAATATTCGCATGCAGTGTACTATATGTTTGGATATGCACACATTAGCATTTCAACGCAATAGTACAAATTATGCAGGAGGGACGGCATCTGTATTCTGTATATGAGGAAAGATTTCGCCTCCGGTTTCTCATTATCTTCTGAACGTTGCTTCTTTTTTGGGAGATCGTGTTATGCCTCCCGTGGGAAAAGGAAATGCCTACCGGTACTTGTCGCTTCACATCGGCAGGATCGTGATGTATCGAAACTGTGGTTTATTGGTCCCAGAGACCGCTGACCGCGTTAGACGGGATCCCGTGCGAATGTAGAATCGGTGGATTCACAGGGGGTCAACGCTCAACGAAAATCAGATGTCAAAGTCCCCACGCGACTAGCGCCCAAGAGAATGGACGTATTGTTTGCTCGGCCGCGCGGTATCGTGCACCCACGTCGCGCACCTTCCGTCAGGAAACGAGCTTTTTTGCAGCAAGACAAGTGTCCACACTGACAATGCTCACTGTTGACATGGTCAAATCTGGAGATAAACAATCTGTTGTGTTAAAGTTTTAGGTCGAGAGAAACCCTTCGTAGACAAGATCGCAATTCTAACTTCCTTTCATTACTAGTTTTGGCTTATCTACAAGCCATCTTCAAATAGTAACAAAATACTTTAATGACCGTAAAACTGCAAAAGGGCCGGAAACGTAGTCATAATTGGTGGAAGCAGAATCGTTCGTTATACACTGAAGCGCCAAAGAAACAGGTATAAACATGCGTATTGAAAAACAGAAATATGTAGACGGACAGAATACGGCGCTGTGGTCGGCAACGCCTATATATGACACAAAGTGTCTAGCGAAGTTGTTAAATCGGTTACTGCTGCTACAATGACAGATCATCAAGATTTAAATGTTTGAACGTGGTGTTCTAGTCAGCGCACGAGTGATGGGACACAGCATCTCCTATGTTGCGGTATTTTCCCGTGCGACCGTTTTCACGAGTGTACCGTGAATATCAGGAATCTGGTAGAACATAAAATCTCATAGCTGCGGCCGGAAAAAGATCCTATCAGAACGGGACCAACGACGACTGAAGAGAATCGTTCAACGTGACGGAAGTGCAATCCCTCCGCAAATTGCTACAGATTTCAATGCTGCACCAGCAACAAATGTCAGCGTGCGAACCATTCAATGAAACCTCATCGATATGGGCTTTGGGATCCGAAGGCCCACTCGTGTACTCTTGATGACTGAACGACACGAAGCTTTATGCCTCGCCTGGGCCTGTCAACACCGACATTGGACTGTTGACTGGTCGGACGAGTCTCGTTTCAAATTGTATTGTGCGGAAGGACGTGCACGGGTATGGAGACAAGCTCATGAATTCATGAATCCGTGAACCATGCATGTCAGCAGGCGAATGTTCAATCTGGTGGAGGCTCCGTAACAGTGTGGGTCGTGTGCAGTTGGAGTGATATGGGACCCCTGATACGTCTAGACATGACTGTTACAAGTACGTAAATGTTCTGTCTGATGGATTGTGCATTCAGATGGACTTCAGCAAGTCCATCAGGACAATGCGACACCCCACACATCTTAGATTGCTAGAGAGTATCTCCAGGAACACTCTCCTGAGTTTAAACACTTCCGCTGCTCACCAAACTCCTTAGACAAAAACACTGAGTACATCTGGGATGCCTTGCTGTTCAGAAGAGATCTCCGTCCCGTCGTACTCCTACGGATTTACGGACAGCCATGCATGATTCATGGTGTCAATTCCCTCCAGCACTACTTCAGACATTAGCAGAGTCCGTACCACGACGTGTTGCAGCACTTCATCGTGCTCACGGGGTCCTACACGATAGTAGGCATGTGTACCAGTTTCTTTGGCTCTTCTGTGTATAATTCAGTGGCTCACAGACGTGAATTATCCCAGAATAATTTGTCGTCATATGTAGTCCACACGGACGGAATCACGCAATTCACATATATGGACACTGCGATCGTATTTGCACAATTACTTTGTCCTAAAGTAGCGTCTGAAGCAGTGACTCTTACGGACTTCTACCTTTTGCTCGTGTATCTGACTGGCTGGAAGGCCTGAATGTAAAAAGTGTTCTTGGAACGGTCTAGAGATAGCGGACTGAACGATTGGACCAGGTGCCCTCTGGATCGGAGGTGGTGTTCCCGCTGTGAATTTAGGAGGTTGGAGTTCGTGATCCTTCAGATCGACGTTACTGTTTCAGTACGGAAAGGCTACAAACCTTATCAAAGCGCGTTCCCTTGAGCGGGCGGCGAATTCTGCTGAGGCACTTTTCCTGTCCTCGTCAGCAACTGTCACAGATTAGTGACAGTGGACTTGTTCGATAGAAAGAGGCCCTAGAACAGAGCAAGGGGCGGTTACCTAACTTCAGGTGAGGTTGGAGAAAAGAACTGACTTGGCTATGGTTAACGGACACCAATAAATTTCATTTGTGGGCGTGCAAACGTGGGTGTCGTGTTTTTGCGTGGCAGTTTCCCCCTTATTGACTTTAAACAGCGATCCTCTTCCGTTTTTGTGATGATCTGCTACGAGGCAGCTGCAGACGTTCAGTTGAACTGTTAGTAGTGTGTCTAAGAGGAGATCAAAAAAGTAAGGGGATTTTTAATTGCGCTGGCTACATAGATAAGATTTTAAATTTTTTTATCATGTTGGAACACGTGTTCCTGATGCATGTCTGCATTTTCAGCTGTTCTGAATATTTAGTTCATTGGTGACAGCGAAAAGGTTATGCGTGTTTTAGAGTGCTCGACGAAATTATACTTTCGAAAAAGATGGCTCGAAGAATCTGCATTTAATTTTGGTTGCAAAAATTGAATAATGTGCAAAACCGCAGTCGCAATGTTGACGGTGGCTTTCGGCGAATCTGCTGTGAATACACGAATGGACTAAACATTTCAGAGATACGCGAAGATGTTAAGAAAGGCCAACGCCTGACGTCTATTACCGCAGTGTGGAAGAAGTAACCAAATGATTGAGGTTGCTGAATATGTCGGTATATCCTTTGGCTCGCGACTAGCAATTTTTTCGGATTTTTTGGGCATGAAACATGCAGCAGCAAAGTTAGTTCCGAAATTGTTGAATTTCGACGTACAAACGACGTCGCGTAGACATTGCTCAGAAATAGAGGAATGAAGTTGATATCATCCAGAACTTCTACCGAAGGTTATGACCTGTGACCAAACAGGGGTATAGTGGTATGACGTCGAAACCAAGGCGTAAGCGTCGCGTTGGAAACTGACTGAAGAGCCAAGACGGAGAAAATTGGACAAGTTTGGCGACATCTGAAGGTTCTTCCGTTTCCTTTGAGTACAATGGTGTAGTGCCTCGTGAGGTCCTGCCTTACGGCCGTATGGTCAACAAGGAATTAGTACCTGTAATTTATGCACCGTTTGCGTAAAGTAATCCGAAGAAAACGGCAGAATTGGAGCAAAAACACTATTGGAAATTTCGTCACGATAACGCTCCCTCTCACAGCTCAATACTTGTTTGTGATTTTTTATTTATTTTGCAAAAAAACCCAAACCATTATGTTGCCCTAGCCACCGTATTCGCCGGACATGGCCCCCAGCGACTTACTTCTATTTCCGAGGCCGAAGATGGTTCAAATGGCTCTGAGAACTATGGGACTTCACTTCTGAGGTCATCAGTCCCTTAGAACTTAGAACTACTTAAACCTAAGGACATCACACACATCCATGCCCGATGCTGTTTTCTTTTTTAATCCTATGCCTGTCAGTATGTCTTTCATCGTGTTTTCCGTTTTGTTGCTGTTTTAAACTTGTGACTCGCGGTGCATTCCTAAAGTAGTCTGGGCGCTAATGACCGTTGACGTTGTGCGCCCTAAAACCACAAAAAAAAAAAAAACATCCATGCCCGAGACAGGATTCGAACCTGCGACCGTAGCGGTCGCGCGGTTCCAGATTGTAGCGCCTAGAACCGCTCGGCCACCCCGGCCGGCCGAGGCCGAAGAGAACCACGAAAGGATGTAGATTTGTCATCATTGGTCAAATAAAACCAGAATCGCTGAAGAAGCTGAATATCATAACGAAAATTGAGTTCCAGAAGTGTTTCCATGTCATATGAGGGGCGAGGGGGGGGGGGAGGGAGGAACACTTTGAAGGGGTCACAGTTGATGATGATAAATAGATTCTATAAGTAAAAAAAAAATTACTGTTGGTTTTTCATCACACCTCGTTTCTCATTCCCGTGGTCGGATCTCAGAAACTTTCCTGAGAGTAATTAGGTACGTACAGGACTTTTAATTATTGACTTCGAAATTTTGAGAAGTTTCACGCTGTTTCGTGACTGAAAGAGAGCTGGCGACCCTTGCTTAGCTTAATGACGTATCTACCGTAGTAAGGCAACTATCTGGGTCCGCCAATAAACGTTTCCGATTAGTCTGCGAAGCAGTTCGTAACGTAAACTCTATAGCACCGCACATCGGCAAGCGTGCGTGGATTGCGGCCACGAGTGAGTATTTCGCACGGCACCGCATATTTCGAAGGGCGGGAGAAACGAACGTTTCATAAGGCTCTAGAGTTAGTTGCACGGTTCTCAAAATGTATCCAGAAATTTATACGCTGAAAAATCGGTAGAATCTTTCTGAAACACCCCGTAAATTAGATACCATTCTCAGAAACGCATGTCTCGCTACTGTCAATGTGCATCTGACAAATTCAGAATACAACCTACCAAAAGGACCGAGTCGAATCTCAACAGCGCGTGCGTCACGGTACGCACAACACGTGCGTCATCCAGTGGCGATGGGAAGCTTGAGTCACGGCTCCTTCGAAACATTGCCAAGAGACCATTCACGACTGCCGGAAGTCGAGGTGAAAGCCTTGGGTTTCCACGCTGCCACAGCTGTCAGAGGCATCCCCTCTTGCCACAGTGCGACTGTTTTCGCCGTACTGCGTTCAGGGAGAGTTACCCTCCCTGTATGTGTGTGGCCAGCGCCCTGCAGCACAGACAAAGGTCAGGCCGCAGGCCCAGGGGCGGAGATTCCAAGAAACGGCGGTGCCCCTGCGTGCTACTCAGCACGCAGGGCGGAAGGCGGCCACCCGCCCAGGAAGCGGCCGCGGACAAAACGGAGGGCCAGGCGGAACGCAAACTGGTTCCGTCGTCTTCTGTAGTCGCTTTACAGACTTACACCGTTGTCTCCGTCGGAACCCGTTACATCAATGAGTGAACTGCCGCAGTAACATTCAGTGTGCAAATGTCAGAAGTGACGTAATCTTCGTTAAGTGTTGAAATACTGCAGAATTCAGAAAGAGAAACCTAAAGCGGAATTCTATGATTGCAGGACTTCAGAACAATCGCTTATAGCAGTCACATCCATTCATTATCTGTGAGTATGCGTACAGAGCGATTTAAAGGGGGACAACAGAAAAGAGACTGCAGATGAGGCAGATGCCAGTCTAGCCGTCGTGGGAAAGACCCTCAGTGTAATCCATCCACCAAGGAAGCGGCTTACTGAACCCCCGTTTCACCGTACTTGAATATTCCTCGTCGTGTAGGACTCGTGCTCTGAGGTAGGGTTCGGTACCAAATTAATTATGTATGCACACTGAAGAGCCAAAGAGACTGGTACACCTGCCTAATATCGCATAGGTCCGCCGCGAGTTCGCAGAAGTGTCGCAATACTACTCGACTAACGTCTGCAGTAGTGCTGGAGGGAATTGACACAATGAGTCCTGCAGGGTCGTCCGTAAATCCGTAAGAGTGCGATGGGACGGATCTCTTCTGAACAGCATGTTGCAAGGCATTCCAGATATGCTCACAAGGGAACCTCCCCACTGCACCCCCCCTGTGATTTAGTTATAAGTTGGCACAGTGGATAGGCCTTGAAAAACTGAACACAGATCGATCGAGAAAACAGGAAGAAGTTGTGTGGAACTATGAAAAAAATAAGCAGTAGTCCATGCGCATGATAGGCAGCATCAAGGAGTGTCGGTTCAGGAGCGCCGTGGTCCCGCGGTTAGCGTGAGCAGCTGAGGAATGAGTGGTCCTTGGTTCAAGTCTTCCCTCGAGTGAAAATTTTAATATTTTATTTTCAGACAATTATGAAAGTTCAGGCACTCACACATAATCAACTTTGCTCTCCAACATTCCAGGACATGTTCAGATTTGCTTGGACGTATGCAGGATTTGACGGTCTACACGCAGAAAAACTTGAAAACGTTAAAAACATATGTTTTGACACAGCACAGGGAAAACTGTGCGACTGTGAAACTGTTGCATTAATTTTTTGCAATTTATGTAACAAACTCTTATGTTTTCATCACTTTTTTGGGAGTGATTATCACATCCACAAGAAAACCTAAATCGGGCAAGGTAGAAGAATCTTTTTACCCATTCGCCAAGTGTACATGTTAGATGGGTCGACAACATATTCCTGTCATGTGACGCACATGCCGTCACCAGTGTCGTGTAGAATATATCAGACGTGTTTTCCCGTGGAGGAATCTGTTGACCTATGACCTTGCGATCAAATGTTTTCGGTTCCCATTTGAGAGGCACGGCCTTTCGTCTACTAATCGCACGGTTTTGCGGTGCGGTCGCAAAACTTATTACAGTGAACAGAGACGTCAATGAACGAACGGACAGATCATAACTTTGCGAAAATAAAGAAAGTAAACTTTTCACTCGACGGAAGATTTGAACCTAGGACCTCTCGTTCGGCAGCTGCTCACGCTAATAACGGGACCACGGCGCTCCGGAGCTCACATTATCCTTGATGTTGCCTATCTTGCGCATGGACTACTCAGTTTGTATATTTTGCTTCTTTTTTTCTTCATAGTTCCACACAACTTCTTCCTGTTTTCTCGATTGATCTGTGTTCAGTTTTTCAAGGCCTGTCCACTGTGCCAACTTATAACTAAATCTGAAGGGGGTGCGATGGGGAGGTTCCCTTGTCAGTAATGTTCGTGTCTGGGGGAGCTTGGTGGCCAGCGGAAGTGTTTAAATTCAGAAGTGTTCCTGGAGCTACTCTGTGGCGTGGGGTGTCGCATTGTCCTGCTGCAATTGCCCAAGTCCGTCGGAATGCACAATGAACACGAATGGATGCAGGTGATCACACAGGATGTTCACGTAGGTGTCACCTGTCAGTCCTATCGAGACATATCACGGGTCCCATATCACTCCAAATGCACACGCGCAACACCATTACAGAGCCTCCACCAGCTTGATCAGTCACCTGCTGACATGCAGGGTCCGTGGATTCATGAGGTTCGGCTCCGAAAGCCCATATTATGTTTCGTTGAATGGTTCGCACGCTAACACTTCTTGATGGCCCAGCATTGAAATCTGAAGCAATTTGCGGAAGGGTTGCACTTCTGTCACGCTGAACGATTCTCTTCAGTCGTCGTTGGCCCCGTTGTTGCAGGATCTTTTTCCGGCCGCAGCGATGTCGGAGACTTGATGTTTTACGGGACTCCTGATATTCACGGTAAACTCGTGAAATGGTCGTACGGGAAAATCCTCACTTCATCGCTTCCTCAGATGCTGTGTTCCAGCGCTCGTGCGCAGACTATTCCACCACGTTCAAACTCACTCAAATATTGATAATCTATTACTGTAGCAGCAGTAATCGATCTAACAACTGCGTTCTCTTATATAGGGGTTTAAGATGACTGCACCGCATTCTGCTTATTTACATAACTGTGTGTTTGAATACGCGTGCCTATACGAGTTCCTTTGGCACTTCAGTGTAATTGTGTGTGTGTGTGTGTGTGTGTGTGTGTGTGTGTGTGTGTGTGTGTGGGTGTGTGTGTGTGTGGAATGGGCGTGGGGTGATAGTGACTCAGTGGCCTGACGAAAATTTAGTGGACTTCACTTCTGAGACTTACGTGTCCCTAAACTACTCCAGTTATCCAACCGGGGAAAGGGGACCTATAGGTTAAGATGAGTTGCAAATCACATGTTGTTTCTGGAGATTTCTCACATCACTGAGAGGTGAAGGTCAATTTAAAACGGGGACTGAAAAATCCGTAGTCCGACCGTGATTCTATGCCGCGAGCTCTGTTTCCAGATACGCAGTTTAGCGCTAGAGCACCTGAACCGACATTTATATAAGCAGTTCATCTGTCGATTCTAACGAGTGAGTTTGCGAATAGTCATGTATGTGGCCGTATATTCTGATTGCATTTATTCAGAATCTTACATTATTTCCACCGCCAACGGACCGTAGACCTTGGTATTTCATTGTGTTACTTCCACCCATTCCTGAGAACAAGGGGTCCGGACAGACGGGACAGCAAAGTGATCCCTTAGGGGTTCCGTTTTTACTGACTAAGGCACGGAACCCTAAAGACAAGTATCTCATACACTTGTGCCCAAATATTGAGAAGGTATTCTGATAACATAGTTATACTGTTCGCCGCGCCACCGCAAAAAATGAGACGGATTAGAAAATTCTTTATTAAGAACGTCTTTGATGTCCTACGAAAGTGAATCGTTCTAAGTACGAATAAAAAACTTTCTACAAGTTGACTGTTGTAAAGAAGAAAACAGCAACCAGCCACTGTTAATAGCGCCGTTACAGGTTTTGAAACGACAGGTCTATCTCCAGACGTCTTTTCACCTTTATAATGTATCATTTGTTGTTGGCTGTTTCTTTTTTCTGGACATATAATGTAAAAAAGTAATATAAAGGTGAACGTTGGTCCGAAATGAACATCTCGGCCTCGACACCAGTAATGACGCTATTTAAGTGAATAAATAACATTATTAACATGGCTGGTTGGTGTTCCCTTCTTTGCAAGAATCAGCTTGTATTCTGTACGCAGCGACTGTCCCAAAACCGCCAGTCTTCGACAGAATAGCAGAAAGGTGGTTTTCTTATGATTGCCATTAACACTGAGGAACTAAGTTTTATTTGTGACAATACAATTGCAGAAAAAGAATGCGACTTTTAACTATTAGAACTGTAGTCAACAAA
This sequence comes from Schistocerca nitens, assembly GCF_023898315.1. Taxonomy (NCBI): domain Eukaryota; kingdom Metazoa; phylum Arthropoda; class Insecta; order Orthoptera; family Acrididae; genus Schistocerca; species Schistocerca nitens. The sequence goes on along the minus strand of NC_064614.1, from coordinate 744,754,772 downwards.
AACTCTTCTCATCCGCTCTAAAATGCGGATCTCCAGAGAAGAGCACAGCTCGGTACAAAGACGGTGCGCCACCTCCTAAGACATGTTAGAAACACACCATGGTTTGCACCGGTATCTTATCAAGTCAGGCGGCATGGAACAGAGTATTGAGGACAAAATGGCACTGAAAACTCGTTTTGCGAAAAAACTGCGCATAGAAAGTTTTCAGTCCCCATCCTCCTTACGTTGACAAGTGCAGTTTTATCATATTCCCCAAATAGGAGCTGGAGTGCTCTGGATGCACATGGTTTCGCCCGGACAGACCGTTAAGAAGGTGACGATGAGTTCGCGCCAAAAGGCCGGGCAAACCTTGGCAGTGGTTACTACCAAAAATAATTGTCATTAAGCGAAGGTGAAGTTTTTGTAGAACACCCAATACAGAGCAAATAACGTACGAGTATCTTCTTTCGCTTTTGAAGCGATCGTAAAATCAAATGTCGGGCGTCAAGAAAATGGCTGCTATAAGCAAATATTGGAGAACATGGAAAGGTGTGAATTATTGATTCTGTGGTACCGCCATGAGATTAGTGGCTCTAAAAAAAATTAGCTTCTCATCTAGCAGATAATCTGCGTGATGCGAAAATTTGCTTGCCGAATACCAGCAGTATCGGAAGCCTTTAGTGACGAAGAATGAAGAAAAAAATCAGAACGTCAAGTTATCTGGTATGATCTAAAAAGTTAAAATATCAAAGGAAATATGATAATCTATACATATAAAAACTGTTTGTTCAAAATCGTGCATCTGCGAAAGTTCTTGATGAATTGTTTTAAAATTTTGACACAACGTTGAATTCTAGTACGGGCGTGTGTTTAGGTACCTAATTTTTTTAATATGTGTAAATTTTAAAACAAATAACAGATCAATCTCTGTGCTTACTATATAAAGGGAGAACATTGTTACAGAAAGACTCAAAATGTACTTTTTTGTGGTTTATTTCAAATTTTTATACGTTACCATAATAAACGTACAGATGCACATGTAGCCCAAGCGTTGTTACTAAGCACGGAAGTTGTATTCATGGCTTATTGGTATTATTAGAGTCGTACTACAGAAATTGAGTTTGCAACAACAATAAAAAGGTCAAGGTTAGTGATACGGGGCAAGAAGAAAGATGTGACCGCGGGGGGGGGGGGGTGGAGGGGGGGGGGAGAGAGAGAGAGAACACACATCCAATCCCCAAACATATTAGAAACGTGTGCTTCCTCTTTTCGTTCTTTCCCATTTAAGCAGACTAAGCCACTGCAAGGTGTAGCCGGGTATGGCTAATATGACCTGAATTTCTATTTCTGTAAATTTGTGTGGGGAGGCTGGAACAGCTGAACATTTCGAAACGTGAAGAAGGTTGTTGGCCAGATAGCAAAGTTTTTGGATGGGACTGCTTATATATGAGGTTCACAGTTGCAGCGTCACACATGAAATAACCGAGCGAGGTGGCGCAGTGGTTAGACACTGGACTCGCATTCTGGAGGACGACGGTTCAATCCCGCGTCCGGCTATCCTGATTTAGGTTTTCCGTGATTTCCCTAAATCGCTCCAGGCAAATGCCGGGATGGTTCCTTTGAAAGGACACGGCTGACTTCTTTCCCCGTCCTTCCCTAATCCGATGAGACCGATGACCTCGCTGTCTGGTCTCCTTCCCCGAAACAACCAACCAACCAACACATGAAATACGAACAACTGTGTTCCAAGTACTGGCTTTCAAGGGTCTGTGGTTAGGGACTGTTACCGCGACAATTTCCGGGAACAATTTCGCGTCTTTTCGAGCTGCGTATTCTTAGACGGCTGTTCTTCTCCTCACGCCATCACTTCTACAGTGCGCTGCTGGAGAAAAAGGAGACTAAGTGCCGTGTAATTACGGCAAGAAATTAGCTGCGCTGCGAAAACGGCGTAGCTGTCTGCTCAGCGCTCGGCTGCCTATGTTCGGCGGTTCAAATAATATACAACTGCTTCTGTTACTGAGGCCATCGGTCTTAAGACGTTTACTTTCGATGTATTTGTTAATATACAAGCATTCCTGAACGAATGAATATTTCAGTCACAAATCGGCGCAACATTTTTGGCGACTTTTCTCAGAGGAAACATGAATTGGAATGGAACACATTGTCACGTAGAGTATTAAGTCAGCGCAAGGGAATCCGTAAGTTAACTACTGTCCCCAAACTGTGGACAGCAAGCCCAGGAAAAATCTGGAGTCATTTACAAATATTGTTTTATAGAAGTGTATTTTGTGAGGGCTCGACGAGTGTGAGGAAGAATTAAAATGCAAAAGAAACTTTGTACTCCTCTAGCAATTCATTGAGAACCGAGCAACGAACTGTACGTTTAACTCATTCCTATTAACTAAAATTTAACTAAAAACAAATATATTGATCATTTTCTCAAGATTTCTCTGAAGCTCTACTACTAGTCATTGGTATGAGTCTCAAAATCTTGTTCATTCCGTCATTATATCTGTAAACTTCCCGTTAATGACGGCAACGGAAACCTGATTCTCGTGCCAATAATAGCATAGTCTCAGACCAGTAGTACAGCTTAAAAGTATTTTTGGTGAACTGACCAAGCGAGGTGATATAGGGAAAAGACCCTGGACTCCTATTCTGGAGGACAATAGTTCCATACTTAGCTGGCCATCCTGCTGGTTTTCCGTAATTTTTCTAATTCGTTTAAGGCATTGCCGGGATGGTTCCTTAAGGCACGATTGATTGTCTTCCACAATTAGAGCTTGTGTTAGGTCTCCAGTGACATAGACCTTGATGGTATGCTCAAACCTGTTTCCACCTCTTCTCGAGGAAGTGATGAAAACATTGAAAACAGATGCATATTTCGTTGAGTTTTAGTCGACTGGAATGTGTTTAGCCACCTCAGCATGACTCCATCTGGAAAAGTATGGCAGAAAATATAGTGGCCTGTAATACGCTTCATCATTTCTGGTGCCAGGCAACAGGAGCTGAGACTGCAGCCAGACTCGGAAGGCCGAAATGAATAAACACGCGGTAGCGAAAAAGGATTCAAAGATGGCGCTGTGTCCTACATCTACATTTACTTTGGGCGAACTACCTTCAGGTGTGCAGCGGTACAGTTATCTTCCCCTCCCTAGACATTTCATTCGCGATGGCACTTAGTAAGAACGAATGTCGATAATCCTGAGAACGAGCTCTAGTTCGTACGGTTTCCACGTTGGAGTGCTTTCACAAGACGTGTATGAGAGGAAGTGAGCTGTAGGAAATTTCTCCAGTTAACCTCTCAGAGATGCAAGCAGCCTTTCTTGAATCTGCCACTGGAGTTTGTTGAGCATCTTCGTAAAGCTCTCGCTCATCATACGATCCCGTGACTAAAGGCGCCGCTCTTTTTGTTGGATCTTCTCTCTCTCTCTCTTTCTCTCTCTCTCCCCCTCCCCTCTATTAATGCACAATGATGAGCAACACTCCGGAATCGGGCGAACAATTTTTTCCTAAGGGGGGCGTCTTTCGTTGACAAATTAAATCGCCTTATGATTCTACCAGTGAATATAAGACTAGCAGCTGCTTTTGCTGAAGTTTTTCATGTTGTCATTAAGTTTTAGGTCACTCCGAATGGTTATTCCTAGGTATTTTAGTGCAGTAGGTATCTCTAGTGATTTCTCGCCAATAGCATATTTCCCCATATTCAAGAAGGGAATAGGAAATATTGTATAAACTACAGGGGAATCACATTGACACAACACTGTGCCAAGGTACATGAAAAGATCACGGATACCAGAATCCGAACAAGGGTCGGGGACAGAGCCAGTGAGGCTTCAGGCCTGGGAGAGCAATTGTTGACCCCATATTTGAGGCAGCTCCAAGATCACCGCTATGAATTTGGGGAAGATCATATGATGGCCTTTCTCGGTGTAGAAAAGACATTTGATAACGTCTGTAGAAAAAAGGTATGGGAAGCACAAAAGAAGGGAATCAGAAAAGAAACAAGCAAAGAGTAGGAAATGTGTCGTGAAAGTGTGAGTCGTGTGAAAGTGGGAAGGACGGATCAGTTCCAACAAACAAGTGGTGTGAAACAGGGCAGCGCAATGTTACTTCTGCTCTCCATTGTGGTCATAGATGAAATAATGACTGCGGTGGCAGAAAAAATTGGAGAAGACTAGATGAAAGTAATGGTGTTCGCGGGTGACGTAATGATCTGGGGAAACAGATAGGACATGATTCAGGAACAGCTGGATGCTTGGAAAAGAAACTGTGAAACAATATGGAATGAAATTTAACGTGAACAAATGTGAGGTCCTGGTTATAACGAGAGAGAGAGAGAGAGAGAGAGAGAGAGAGAGAGAGAGAGAGAGAGAGAGAGAGAGAGAGAGACCAGCTAGCGGAATAAGAATTAGAAGTGAAGGGCAGAAGCATTCCTGTGACGTGTTAGGAGCCTGGTTTGGAACAAAGACATCCCACAAGAAAACAAAGTAGTATATTGAAGTTGCTACGTCCCAATACTGACCTTTGCATCTGAAACATGGGTAATAAAGAGGTATGTAAGCAGGTTACAGGTACGTGAAATGTTGCTCAAAAGTAGGATAAGAGTGAGAAGGAGAAAGAGAGAGGATGAGGACTGAAAGGATAAGGGAGATAGTGAAAGAGGAAACCTTGCAGAAGAAGGTATAAGCATAAAGGCTAAGATGGTATGGACACTTAAAGAGAATGGAAAACAAGAGGATTCCCGAGGAGGTACATGAAATGGGTATGGGTAAGGAAATAACCGAGAGGAAAACAAAAGGATACATGGTTGAAAGGTGTGGAAGAGCATGTTGAAAAACGAGGACTGGACTAGAGTGAAGACAGAGACATGGTGGCAAAACAGGACTATATGGCGAGGCTTATGTTCTAAACAGACCCATCTTAGGGCTGCAAACATGATGATGATGATGATGATGATGATGATGATGATGATGAGCGTATTCGAACAGCAGTGGATGTTTTAGACTGTTTATGCGCAATACGCTACACTTGTGCTTACGTTGAGTGCCAACTTACACAGTCCTCTACAGTCCTGCAACTATTTGCTACAATCTAATGTGGAGAGGCGCCGCTAACAATGCACGGCACTGGAATTTGTCCATGGTTACCCCGATCGAAACTGGTTCGCCGCTTCCGCGAAGAGAGGCAGGCAGGCAGGCAGCGCGCCTTTGGAGAAAGCCAGCAGCTCCACTTTCTCGCGATAGCTACTGGCAACGCTTCCCTAACAGTGTTAGTTTAAATAATGGGTTACGCCTCGTCTACCGCAAAGCGTCCGAAATCTTGATAAGGTTGTTTTTACGATGCCAACCCAGGATCGATATGTGTCGGGGCTGACACAGTATCAGATATACGCGCCGTCCTCCTACACCATAACTAGGTACTTACGACCTTATTTCCTGAGGGAGTGTCCCTCCGCGATGATTAAAATTCTGTCATGGAACGCTGCAACGACTTCCTGTATTCCGTCTCTGGTCTACGTACAAATACGAGATCTGTTTGAAACGTCCCCTTAGAAAAATTAATGAATTACTGTGCTGATAAACCTCTTACATTATTTGATTTTCAAACAGCTGAGCAGAACTGAACGTACTCAGACATTTCGCTCTTTACCTATTCTGATCAACACTAAACTGGCACACAATATTTTTAGCACAACGCAGTCTGACTTTCAATAATCCCTACAAAAGAATGGCCCTGACTAACATTAAACTATACCTTTTACATATCACTTACCTCACAAAAATCTTCGTTACTCGAACTACTGCAATACAGCGAGCGCCACTACTCGAATTTTGGGATGACAGAGATAGAGGAGCAACGTGTCTGCGTGAAAATCAAGAAAACCTTTACACGCACCCGCACACCCCGAACGATGAAGAAAGCCTAGGGCGATGAGTCATCCCAAAATTCACCCATGATTTACAACGCTTAGGATTCACAAAATATCTCCATTTCTCATCACCTGTCACTATTCGAAGGAGAAACGACTTTCTTTTGTATCTGGCAAGCAGCATTTCAACTGGTCTTTAGATTATCTTACTGTCTCTCATGCAGTTGATGTGCAACCCATTTTTCACTTTCAACGGCTTTCTGCGTCACATTACATTGTTCCGCAAGTTCCTGTTTAGCTTGAGTATCATCTTCATCGAACAAGGCCTCCAATTCGTTGTCTTCGGACTTTCTCGATAATTTCCCGCGCTCTTCGTTTCTCACATCAAAATCACCATTTTTGAATGTTTTGAACCACTCGAAACACAGTGTTTTCCCAAGAGCAAGTTCGCCGAAAGCTTCGACAAGCATTCGATGCGATTCTGCTGCAGTTTTGTTCAAATGATACCAGTAAAACACTGCTGTCCGCAAATCGTAGTTCGTAGGCACAAAACCCGACGTGTTTACTGGTTTGAAACAGATACCGATGAATGGAACTTGAGTTACCGTGTGTTGACATTCGTCGTCAGCGGTTAAAGGAAGCAGATGGTGCTACAGACACGGTCTCACGGGCCGTACACTGACTGCTAACACCACCTATAGGTAAATTCCGGTTTCATACTTATATACCTGGTATTTTACGGACGCTATTGTAAGGCTACCTTCCTACCTACTTCATTTCTACTAGTTTTTAAACTTTAAAGCAGAGATAACGCTATGGTGTAGGGGGAGGATATTAGTGTTTAACGTCCCGTCGACAACGAGGTCATTAGAGACGGAGCGCAAGCGCGGGTGAGGGAAGGGTGACGAAGGAAATCGGCCGTGCCCTTTCAAAGGAACCATCCCGGCATTTGCCTGAAGCGATTTAGGGAAATCACGGAAAACCTAAATCAGGATGGCCGGAGACGGGATTGAACCGTCGTCCTCCCGAATGCGAGTCCAGTGTGCTATGGTGTAGGTTCGCTGAATGACAAAGGGGAGCAATGCAACGGAAGGGCGATTTGTGTCGTTACGGAACGTGACTTGGCAGCTAGTCTGTTCAGCGCATCTAGTGGGAGGACTGTTTCAGATAACCAATGGGGCGAGACTCTTCTTCCAGGATTCAAAATTGATGCCAATTGATATTTTTTAGCAGCATAGCGTAATTTGTGATTTCTCACTGTGCACTTTTTCCTCAGAACGTTTTAGCAGTTCGTTTGAATAAAATCTTTTAGGGTGTTACGCCTAACACCCAAAAAGTGTATTCTTGAAATTGACACTGGCTGTGGAAGCCTCCGTACTTAAAGCGTGGCAGTCAATTCGTTAAATGAAATTTTTTAGCGATTTACTGCTCAAAGCTGACGTTCATTGCTGGGTCGCACGAGCTTATCGCGAAGGGGTGTCGGTTGGTTTGGGGAGGAGACCAAACAGCGAGATCATCTGTCCTATCGGATTAGGGAAGAGGGGGGAAGGAAGTCGGCCGTGCCTTTCCAAAGGAACTATCCCGGCATTAGCCTGAAGCGGTTTAGGGAAATCACGGAAAACCTAAGTCAGAGTGGCCGGATGCGGGTTTCAGCATCGTCCTCCCGAATGCGAAGGCGTGTACATGTGTAAATACTACTTACCACAGCTACAGCTGCCATATGGTTTCTGCATTTTATTGGAATTAAAGTTGTGATGACGGAATCACCCATAGAGCAACCAGAGATTGTGGTTGGATAGGGAGGTGACATTTGTTTGAAAATTTGCGAAACCATAGTGTGTGTGAAGAGGTGGCGGTGCTACAATTACTGAACAGCTAAAGTAATGATTCAGAGAACAGTTTAGACAGGTTAGCCGGCCGTGGTGGCCGAGCGGTTCTAGGCGCTGCAGTCCGGAACCGCGTGTCTGCTACGGTCGCAGGTTCGAATCCTGTCTCGGGCATGGATGTGTGTGATGTCCTTAGGTTAGTTAGGTTTAAGTAGTTCTAAGTTCTAGGGGACTGATGACCTCAGATGTTAAGTCCCATAGTGCTCAGAGCCATTTGAACCATTTAGACAGGTTACGTGCGTGACACACCACTTAGCGATATGACTTCCTCTCTATAAAATATCAAAGAATTACACTGACGTCACAAAACTCGTGGGATAGCGATATGCAAAAATATACAGGTGGAGGTAGTATCGCGTACACATGGATGAAAGGATAGTGCACTGAAAGAGCCATCATTTGTATACAGGTGACTCATTTCAAAAGGTTTCAGACGTGATTATTGCCGCACGACGGAAATTTAAGAGTTTGAAAGTGGAATGGTAATTGGAGCTAGACGCGGGTACAGTCGATTTTGGAAGTCTTTACGGCATTCAATATTCAGAGATCCACGGTGTCAAGATTGTGCCGAGTATACCAAATTCCAGGCATTCCGTCTCATTAAGGACAACAGAGTGGCCGGCGGCCTTCACTTAACGACAGAGAGCAGCACCGTTTGCGTATAATTGTCAGTGCCAACAGACAAGCAACATTGCGTGAAATAACTACAGAAATCAATGTGGGACGTACGACGCACGTATCCGTTACGGTAGTGCGGTAATGGGCTATGGCAGCAGAAGACCGACACGAGTGCCCTTGCTAACATGACATCGTCTGCAGTGCTTCTCTTGGGCTCGTGACCATATCACAGGGACTCTAGGTGACTGGAAACCCATAGCGTGTTCAGATGCGTCCAGACTTCAAGAGCCGATTGTATGGTTAGTGTGGCGCAGACCCCACGAAGCCGTGGATTCAAGTTGTCAACAAGGCACTGTGAAAGCTGGTAGTGTTTCCATAATGATGCAGGCTGTTTGTACATGGAACGGACTGTGTCCTCCGGTTAAACTGATCCAATCATTGACAAGAAATGGTTGTGTTCGGCTACTCTAACATCATTTTCAGCCGTTCATGAACTTCATGTTCCCAGACTACTATGGAATTCTTATGGATGACCCCGTTCTTTGCGATTGGTTTTAAGAACATTCTGAACAACGCAAGCGAATGATTTGGCCACCCGGATCGCCCGACTAGACTCCCAGCGAACATTTAAGGCATGTAACCGAGAGGTCAGTTCGTGCATAACATCCTGCACCGGCAACAAGTTTGCGATTACGGGCGGCTATGGGGGCAGCGCTGCTCAGTATTTCTGCTGGAGCTTAAAACGACTTGCCATGTCGGGTTGCTGCACTCCGCCGTGCGAAAGGATGTCCGACACGATATTAAGAGTTGTCCCATGATTTTTGTCACCTTAGTGTATATTTATTGTAGCGAATATCTTGTGAACATCAGGATAATAAGATCTTTATGTTGGGCACTCAAGAAACTGGAATTTTCGATTGCAACGTCTTCACGATGTTATCGAGAACTGATGTCGAGTACTCGATTGTTACATCGGAAAAAGTCCTCCCGTTTCACATGTTATGGTGAAACGTGTCGGCAGCACTCGAGACGAGAACAGTTGTTGGCTATTCTCCCAAAAAGTTCACGGATTTTGGATATGTTAGTTTGCATTCCCATGGTTACATTACTGTCATCATTACACACGTGTTACGAAACACGTACCCAGACCACTGTCCTTTCATTGCTTACGTACAATAAACTGTTGACACACCCTAAGCATTGCCATTACAAATCCTCACGAGAGCTGCCAACATTGCTTCGCTCAACACCTAAGTAATGGCACTGGCCATATTCTTGACAGAGTTTGAGTTTGTCTGTAGAAAGAAGTCATCGTATCATAAGTAGTAACATTGTTGGGCCTCTCTCCATTTGAACGAGGTAAAAAATGAACAGTATGAGATAACTATCAAAAATATGCAGTGTTTCATCTCAATTACATGTACACTCATGCTGTGTCCGCAGCTCGTGGTCGTGCGGTAGCGTTCTCGCTTCCCACGCCCGGGTTCCAGGGTTCGATTCCCGGCGGGGTCGGGGATTTTCTCTGCCTCGTGATGACTTGGTGTTGTATGCTGTCCTTAGGTTAGTTAGGTTTAAGTAGTTCTAAGTTCTAGGGGACTGATGACCATAGATATTAAGTCCCGTAGTGCTCAGAGCCATTTTTGAACACTCATGCTCATAAATTAAGGATAATGCTGATACATGGTGAAACAACTCTCTGATGGGCGGTCTGCGGGTTTAAATCACCTCGGGGTATGACCATGTGGTGCATTTGACCTGCGGTCGTCGTACGGTAGCGCTGGCAGCAGTCCACATACGCAGAGGTGTGGTGGTGCATGTCAGAGTAAGGTGCAGCGAGTAAGTTTTCAGACGTGCTAACGGTGACTGTGTGTTGAAAATGGCTCAAAGAACACATACCGATGACACTATGATGGGCAGAATACTACGGCGACTGGAGGCTGGTCAAACACAGCAGGTCGTAGCACGGGCCCTCCGTGTGCCACAAAGTGTAACCTCAAGATTATGCCAACGATTCCAGCAGACAGGAAACGTGACCAGGCGCTACAGTACGGGACGTTCAGTGTACAACACCACAAGAAGACCATTAGTGCCCGCAAACGGCCACGGAGTACTGCCGATAGCCTTGCTCGGGACCTTACCGCAGCCACTGGAACAGTTGTCTCCAGACACAGAGTCTACAGACGATTGAACAGACATGATTTATTCGCCCGGATACCTGCAAGGTGCATTCCACTGACTCCTGGTCACAGGAGAGCTCGTAAAGCCTGGTTTCAAGAAAACAGTACATGGTCATTGTAACAGTGGTCCCAGGTCATGTTCACAGACTAGTCTAGGTATAGTCTGAACAGTGATTCTCGCCGGGTTTTCATCTGGCGTGAACCAGGAACCAGATACCAAGCCCTTAATGTCCTTGAAAGGGACATGTATGGAGGTCGTGGTTTGATGGTGTGGGGTGGGATTGTGATTGGTGCACGTACACCCATGCATGTCTTTGACAGAGGAACTGTAACAGGTCAGGTATATCGGGACCTCATTTTGCACGAGTATGTCCGCCTTTTCAGGGGTGCAGTGGGTCCCACCTTCCTCCTGATGGATGAGAACGCACGGCCCCACTGAGCTGCCATCGTGGAGGAGTACTTGAAACAGAAGATATCAGGCGAATGGAGTGGCCTGCCCGTTCTCCAGACCTAAACCCCATCGAGCACGTCTGGGGTGCTCTCGGTCGACGTATCGCTGCACGTCTTCAAACCCTTACGACACTTCAGGAGCTCCGACAGGCACTGGTGCAAGAATGGGAGGCTATACCGCAGCAGCTGCTCGACCACCTGATCCAGAGTATGCCAACCCGTTGTGCGGCCTGTGTACGTGTGCATGGTCATCATATCCCATATTGATGTCGGGGTACATGCGCAGGAAACAGTGGCGTTTTGTAGCACATGTGTTTCGGGACGGTTTTCTCAACTTACCACCAATACCGTGGACTTACAGATCTGTGTCGTGTGTGTTCCCTGTGTGCCTATGCTATTAGCACCAGTTTCGTGTAGTGCCACGTTGTGTGGCACCACATTCTGCAATTATCCTTAATTTATGAGCATGAATGTAGTTCAGTATCATTAAGAAGCAGATACTTCTTATTCAAGACTCACCCCAAATTATTATTTCCGAGCCACCCTTATTGAGGGCCCAGCAAAGAAACATTGCTCTACAAGTGTAGTGGTTTTGAAAATAATTTTTCCTGCGCAATTACAAAAATTTCAGTGGGGAAATCACTGTTTTCGGCCGTCGCTGGCTGTATTTAGGCCGTAAGACAAATGTTATTTCCAGCCACTTAGTTGGTTAACTATGTGGCTTCCTTGATAATGGTTGGAGTGAACAACAGCGTTTGACTTAATGTATATAGATAGCCACTGACGGGCGAAACCGGCAATTTCGTACCGAAATTTTTGTGATTGCAACGGAAAATAAATGATTTTCAACAATTATGGTCGCTTCCCCTGCTACTGCAGTGTCATTATTTCTAATTCAGGGTACCAATTCATTAAACCTGTCGTGTAATTTCATTTCTTACCATGAGAGATGGCATGGTGTAGATGTTGCACCAGATGGTGGTACTGAACTTAGAGCAGCTTCCCGGCAACTGCTCTCGTGTTACGTGTCGGCAGGTAGAGGTGATGGTTGGCCCGGCGGCTGTGCTCTCTGTTACTTTCGCTGTCGGCGCCGCTGCATCTGCGGGAGGCCGGCAGCCGTTCACCTCAACGCTGCTGCTGCTGCTGCTGGTTGCGGCCGCGCTCAGAAAAACGGGCCAGCGTCGTCTGACGAAACACCGCCTACCCCTTACGTGCTGTCGGAGAAGCTTCGCTTTACTTCCTAAGACCTCTGGCCTCTGCGTTATTCTTCCACAATTACATACCAGGTTGTTATAATTAAATTGCAGCTACTCGGAGAGGTTCAGTATGGGCTGTAATCATTATCCTATGGCAGCGAAACGTGGGTGACATGCTAGCGTGTTAATGCGGAACCGATTTACGCTCGGAAAAAAAGGTTCCAGTTTCGGCCACCAGCCGCAAATCCGGCGCTGTGAATGCAAGAAAAACTTACTTGGAAACGGGACGTCGGCAGAAAAGGTCAAACAAGTGGGAAAGTCATAATGTTGATTTTATTACTAAGCGCCACTTACGGTTTCTTCAATATCAGCACTGCAGACTTCGATGAGATGCTGTATCCTCAAAACGACGTTATCAAACAGTTGGTCGCAGCAGGTCCAGGGGAATCTGAGCAACGTATTCTCGTGTACTGGGCTTCATATCGGGTAGAGAGCGAACGTGTCCCTGGTAAACGCGTTCTTCTAGACACCCTCTGAGCGGAAAGTCACCTGGATTCAGATTAGGCGATTCTGCAGGCTATGCGTCTGGAGATAACATGTTCGTGGAAGGCTGCATTAAGCAGATCTTTTACTGGGCGAGCGACATGAGGTGTTGCCCATCTTGCATGAAAACTGTGGTTTCCACAGAGCTGCGCTTTTCGAAAGCGTAAATCACGTTCTACAGAAGGTGGTCTCGATAACGTGCAGACATCATAGTATACCTGACAGGCACTGTGGTGTATTCTCTTTAAAGAAGAACGGACTGAGAATAAAGGTTCTTGTGAATGCGCACCACACAGTCACATACGGCGAGGGCACTGGCTCTTCGTGCACAATAACTGTTTTACAGTACGCAGAATTCGGAAGTTTCGTGTATTCATTGCACCTTGTAGTGTAAAATGTGCATCACTCCATAGCATATTCATCAACTTCGTTCCGTGCCAAAAATTTAACAAATTCAGAACGCTGCTGCGGTTCGTGAGGTTTGAGTTGATGCACCGTCTATACCTTGTACGGGTACCAACGTAAAATAGACTGAAAAACTTTCAGTACTGTTGACCATGGGATGGACAATTCTCGTGACACTACACAAGCACTAGCACTACCTGGGGCACTAGCTGCATGATAAATTACAGCAACGGCAACCTTATCAATAACTTCCACCGGGATACGACGCCTTACTCTTCCAGGTGCAACACCAAGCTCACCCGTGATTTCAAATTTCATTATCTTCTTTAAACCATTTAATGACGTCGGGCCTCTTTTCAGGCCTTTCAGTTCGTGATATTTTCTCAGTGCAGCGCTATAATTGCTGGCGTTCCACATAAAACTGTTTCACTAGCGGCGCACGGTCTCTCCCCTCGATCGCCAGTGTGTTCACTCACATTATGGCCTCTAATGACAGCGTGCATGTCGCACCGTCAAACTGTGTGCAGTGCCAGATTTGCACCTGGTGGCCACAGCTGGATTTAATTTGTTATCCTCCATAAATTGGTTCCGCATTAACGCAAAAGCATATCCACCTAGCTCCGCTGCCATACGTTGATTACAGCGCGCGTTGGACTTAGGTGTGTGGCTTCCTTTAATTACAACCACCCAGTACTTCGTCTCATATATAACCAGTGATAGTATAGCAATTTTGTCCTTGAAATGGTCAGGTAATACTTGTCCTTATACGGACATGAAAAGTGGCCTATGACCAGGGCCAGCAAGAGAAGAATAAAAGTTCCCAGAATGACTTTTTCACTCAGCAGGCACATAAGTTACGTGGAGATGGTTCCATGATACGCAGATTAAGACACGTCACTTTAAATGATCGAAGAACACTTAATGCTGAAAGATACAAACCAGTTTCTTTGTCTCTAATCGTCGATCGGTAAGTTCTGCAAAAGCAAGCGAATACGCAGTAGCATTATCAGTGGCAAATGATATCGCTGATACAGCAAGGAGCAATGGAATTTATTTTTCATAGTCCGTATTCACCTAATCGTTCATTTTTGTTCCTAAGTCCACAAAATGTGTTCCATCACCTCAAGACTCTGCTGAATACTTCTAAAACAGTGTGTGTACATTTCAAATAATTTGAGCACTGTTTTAGACAAGAACTTGAAAATGCACCCGGTATTCGCATTCATTGTTTTAAGGCAGAAAGGAATTGCAACTATATATTTTACTGATGGCATTAAAGAATGAATATTTGATGGCAGGAAACGTACGGAGCTATCCCATGCATTGTCTTATCTGTCGTCAAACGGCGAAGCCACCTCTTCTTTCATCATTCTGTGAGAAATGGGCAAAAGCTGCTTTTGACAGGCGACAGTTTGGGTAGCCAGAATACTAAATCGCACTGGCTCCGCCGTGCGTGCAAGGAAATATAAATAACAACACGTCTAGACAGCCTTTGAGTAAAGAGTGTCGTATAAATACTACAATGCGTCAAAAAATATTGCCTTTCTTTTGAAAGAAACATCGCGGACTCCCCTCTAATATTCGCCAAACCTCTTAGCTTTAACGCTGCCTTCCTTTCATCGCTAAATAGTCAGTACTATTCTGTGCACCACTCAGCTTCTTCACTCCGCACACCCTGTTGGATAGACTACACTTCAAAAAAGAACGGCTAACAGGCTCAGTAATACAGTTGTCAGCTGGTACGCGAATTGAAGCAAAACACAACTGTACAGCATTTGCAAACAGTGACGCTATGTAACAATAGCTGTCCAAACGAACTCAACGATGAACCAAACACCGCGCTAGCGACATTGTTTTTCAATGCTTCCAAGTAACATGCAGTTATTTTTATTTTTGTGTGTGATCGAGCGTACCGAAAATACAACCGCTAGTCGACTGTTGGCGTTCTGGACGCGGGCCCCGGTCTACCGGGCCTACATGTGAATCCTCTCCGACGTACGTTATATCCGAAACCAGAGATAACAGAACATTAAATATCTTACGTGTACTTAAAAAAGATGGACTGCATTTCTTGTTTGAAACCAAACTGATTATCGAGTTAAGCAAAGCGGATAGAAACAGTGAGCGTCCAACTTAAACTTTAGGAATTTTATTTTTTTGCTTCTCAAAAATAATGTACACAACTTACTCTTATTCGAAATGTTGTCGTTAGTATTGCTCATGTTTCATTTAGTATTATGAAGCAGGTTTGGTTCGTGCAGACTACACGCTGGGTAACGTAGTCTTCATTGGTCCTCGCAATATGATCCTGTCATTTTAAACAACAATGAGATTACAATGTTACTACCTACCGAGTGTCCCGGGGTATAGCAAGATTGATATTTTTGGCCTCTTCCATTTAAGGAAGTCCTGAGCGTCCTGCAGTTACGACGGCTTGAGAAGGCAGTGAAAGTACCACCCATGGCAAGAGTTGTCGCACTCTTAACAGAATGATGTGGCGAGGCACTATTCACGTACATAATTGCTAAGCGTCCGCGCCTACAGCTTTCACCAGCGTCTGTGAACGGAAGGTAGGTTGCCTTCGGTCTGTGTGAGAGACCACGGTCAGCCTCACTGTGCTGCCCCCGGCAAATCTTAGCAGAAATGTTGGAAGTTCATACGGAACTACTGTCTCAAAGAGCTGGGAAATCTGTACGGAGGGGGCGGGGGGCGACCCAGATAATAATTTTACTTAGGAATCTACGGAAGTGGTCTCACCAGGAATTTGTTTATATCTTTTCTACAGTTCGTTGGGACAGTTAGCCTTTCTAGTAGGACTTCCACGTCTTCCCATGCTATGCTACGGGTGAATGCTGAAAAGAAATGCCTGAGTATTTTTTTGTGTGAAAGCTTTTCATGACGTATATAAAACTTTCTTTACATTCTACATCTTCATTCTTAATGTCTGCGTATTTATTTCTCAACATAATCACTCTGGCGACGAACGAATCTCTCCCACCGAGAGGCCAGTTTGTCGATACCGTCACTGTGGAATGTTTGACTTTAACGACGGAGCCACAATCTCATCTTTGCTTGCACCGTCCCTTCACTATCAAAGTCAAGTTCTCGAAGGTATTCTTTATGTTTTGGAAACAGACTAAAATCGGATGGGGCCTAGTCGGGACTGTATGGAGGATGATCGATGACAGTGAACCCAAGGATTGTTATAGATATCGCAGCTGTCGTGTGCGGTCTGGCTTTGTCATGTCGATGGAGAGTGCTCTCAATTTTCAGGAAATCTTCGAATTCGAAACTGTTATAACACGTAGTTCATCAAGCAACTACATAGTTACGTTACACACCCTCATGATCCACAATACAATTCCGAGTCGTCTACCGGAAGAGGGCTGCAAATATGTAGATGTAGAATTCTAATAACATTTGTTTCAGTTAAGTCATTAAGAGTTTGCGCATAAAAAATGAGCAGGCATTACTTTTCAGTACACCCGCGTAACTCCCTTAGTTATGTAATAGTCTTAAGATGTTAGTTTTTCGTTGCGGGCTCCTTGTATAAAATCTTCTCGCTGTTCAGACACGTGAAATTTAAAGTTAAAACTCGAGCTTTTAATACTAAAATCATCATCTTCGTCAGGCGAAGACTATCTGCAGGGAGCGAAGTCTGCTTCGTTTATAGAGACGTTCAAGAAAGTCATTCATCGCGTGATGTCGTTTGGAAATCTAACTTCTACTAGCGGTGTGACACCGTGCCGCGATAGAGGTGCAAGGAAAGGCTACCCCCAACATCACTATCGCCCTAAGAGTTAAGATTTTTTTTTTTTATGAAAACGCGCTGTCTCAGTGCTCGTCTCCAGACGGCACTGTTGGTTACAGTGTGCTAGGTGACGTGACGAGAATTGCGTAGGGCTCACAATCCCCACCATAGCAGAGTTCTGTACAGAACATTCATAGCACATAAAGCATATAAATATTGAAAAATCAGCGATAGCTCGACACAGTCACGCGGAAGGGCACAAGATCAGCATGGGGAAAACGAAGGTCCTCTCATAAGCATCAACCTCCTGGGATTCCGTAATAAAATAATCAGTAGAAATTAGCCGGCGCAGTAATAATGTTAACAGAGGAGGAGGTTATAAATTGAGTGGTGTATCGAAACTAGCAGTTCAGACGGAGCTTCTTCAAAGAAGTAAAACTGTCGTAACTCTTAGGGGGTGAGGTGATACTGGGGGTACGTATGTATTTATTGAACTGGGGACCTAGAAACGGCGGAGAGACTTCGTCCCCGCCGTAGCCCTCAGTGGTACACAACCCCACAACAGGCTACAGCAGTCCACTCACACCACCGCCGCCCCACACCGAACCCAGGGCTATTGTGCGGCTCGCTGCCCCCCCCCCCTCCCACCTCCCACCCCCCACCCCATCCCCGTCTCACTCGACACGAGTGTAGCCCCCAATGTTTGCGTGGTAGAGTAATTATGGCGTACGCGTACGTGGATACAGTGTCGGCACAGCAATCGAAGACAGTGTAACAGGCGGAATAAGGGCAACCAGCCCGCATTCGCAGAGGCAGATGGAAAACCGCCTTAAAAACCACCCACAGGCTGGCCGGGAAACCGGACCTCGACACTAATTCGTCGGACGGATTCTGGGCCGGCCGGAGTGGCCGTACGGTTCTAGGCGCTACAGTCTGGAACCAAGCGACCGCTACGGTCGCAGGTTCGAATCCTGCATCGGGCATGGATGTGTCTGATGTCCTTGGGTTAGTTAAGTTTAATTAGTTCTAAGTTCTAGGCGACTGGTGACCTCAGAAGTTAAGTCGCATAGTGCTCAGAGCCTTGCCGGACGGATTCGTGACGGGAACCAGCACGCCTTCCCGCTTGGAAAGCAGTGCGTTAAACCGCACGGCTAGCCGGGTGGGCGATACTGTGGGTAGTCTGTTTCCCTTAGGCCACTCAATCGCAGCCAGGTGAAGGGAGGAGGCGCATCGTGCCACACAGTCAATTTCCTGCATTTGCGCTTGCGTATCCCGATCTCCAGGTGACGCCACAACACCCGTAGAACTTAGACCAGTAACAAGTTTGATCACCACTGTAGAGGAAGCAGACTTCGTCTTGGCAAACAGTCGCGTCCTTACGAAGATGATTGTGGTAACCTTCGAAAGCTCGAGTTCTAACTCTAATTAGATGCGATCTGAACACACAAGATTTTGAACAAAATGAAAGCTACAGACTGTCAAGTCTTTGACGCTACGCTGTGACATAGATTTTCTTTTGTCCGTCATACGTGTTGGCACAGAGTTCTAGGATCAAGATCATACAGAAGGTATACGATCGTAAATGGAGTAATTTGAGATGAAGAGCCAATGTGAGAGCAACAGTAATTCAGGCAGGTGGTATGAAGTGTAGCAATGCGTATGAGGCATTTCCTTGTAGGCTGCCGCATCTACTCTGGTGGCCATGCCCTCCTACACAGTAAACAATCGTCTGTGATGGCCCACAGTGGGGGATTACGGCTGTTCACTTCTCACGACTGATTGTCGCAGACAGAGGACAACTCGTCACATCAGCCTGCAGACATGTGTATCGAACGTACGGAGCAGTAGGATGTAGTGGCGTGCACAGAAAAGTTTCTCAAAAGGCAAGGAAAAAGAAACTGATCGCCATGGATAGGAAATCGCTGTGAACTGAGACGTTCAGACTACGCTTGTCAAATTTCTCTGCAAGTAACTGATCGCTCAGTAGAATTTGAGGATATTGTCTTGGCTCTTGCGGAATGAGTCTTCAGTAAGCAGCCCTAGATGCCACCACGAGTTCTTCGGGAGATGGTGAAGCAAAAGAAAACAGACATGGATTAGCATAGCTGCTATTCATATACCTGCATTCCTAGGCGACCAGATGTTCATATGAAAAGAAAATGGTTCCAGAGAGGTTGAAACTTCTTTATTTAAATGAGTGTGTCTGTACTTAAATTGCAGAATGACTGAGAAGATGAAACTTCTGCGTTATTTGATTCTGAAACAGCTGAGTAAAACTGAACGAACTGAGCCTACTTTCTCTTTACTTTTTCTTATCTCAATACTGACCCACAATATTATAGTGAAACGCAATCTGACTCCTCAAAAAAATTACAACCTCACTTCACATAATTCAAAAGAATGGCCCTGACTAAAAAGAAATCTTAACAATAACCTATACGTTTCATTAAGCAGTTACCTCACAAAAATCTTCATTACGCGAACTACTGCAATACAGCGAGCGTCAATAATATTGCCAGCTAAATAAAAGCCACTAACTAGCAAAGCCACGATTTTGTTGCAAACCAAATAATGTATTTTTAACCTTAATAATGTGACATCCAGTTCAGACACGAATATCAATCATCATTGACATCTAGTACAAAGGTATAAAATCATGAATAATATTCAAAGTCGAACATGTACAGATTGTTAGCCTAAGGTTACACTTCAGACATCTACCCTCCATCAATGCTAACTTCTCAAATCTAATTGCCCAACAGTTCTGGCCATCAACTTCCAACAAAGAGTAGCATCAGCCACAGAGTCTCTTACCAAAAAAAAAAAGCGCATTCAGAGATCCAATGCAAAGCGCTACACAGCGCTGCCAACACAGAAGCAGCCCACTTACAAGGTCTTCACAAAAATTTACCGAAGAATGCTGTTTGTTCCCCTTTAAGACCTGCACCGAGCACGAATTGTAGGTATTGTCCTTGTTCATTAAACTTTATTTACGGTTACTCTAGAGACACCTTTGCTGAACAAACCATTAGTTGGACTGTTAAAACATCGCCCAGAGCATAATATGTGAAATGGTGCCAGGGTCCAATATTCGCTTTTAACACTGGAGTTTAACGTCAAACTGCTCGCGCTTCAGACTCTCCCCGTGTATTATACACGTTCATGTCGTTTTAGTGTCCACTGAGAGATGACACGTCAATGCTCATTCATTCGTATTCCATCAGTTGCTAAGGAGGCTGACGTCTACTTCTGCGGTACCAGCACTTAAGGGTTTTGTTTGCCTGTTAATGACTTTTTAGAGGAATTACGAAATCTTAAGCTGTTGTACATTGTTCACAAGCATGTAGGCCTACATCAGCTTCAGGCTGCCGAGGGTTTTCTCTTCCAGCGGTCAATCGTTCGATGTTTGCCTGTCGCTTATCGACTTTGTTTTCGACGTTCCTATTTGAAGCGTCGTGCTTCAAGAACTTGAAGAAGACACTATGCTCACCTATTATATTCTATACTCTAATTTTCAATATTGATTATTCGCGTGATTGACTGCGCCAACAAAAATGAGAATAAATTGGGGACGCCTACATTTTTAACACCTTTAACAATTTCAAATGGTTTTTCTCGTCCGTCATTGTAGAGAACAGTGCGTTTCATGTATCCGCGTAGGGGTCGAAAAATCTCTCTGTACTGCTGTGATCAGTCAATTAATCCTTGATTCCTCCAGATTTCATCTCGCCCTTGGCCTTAACAAGATATACAAAGAGCGTCTAAGAGTGGTTTTCTTCGTACTTACTGCATTAGTCTGGCTCTGATTAGGAAGTCGCTGGCTTCTAAGTTGGGTCTGAAAACTCACTGTTACAGGTAAGGTTTCTTCAGTTAGAAGAGTCAAGAATTCTAGAGAGAATTTTGCCAGTAGCTGACAGCAGGGTAATGTCTCGATAATGAGCACACCTCATTATAGGATACGGGCAGCAGTACGAAAGGTAGTGGCGGTTAATTATTTCTTTAACCTGCTTGTTCGCATTAATTAGAAAGAGACGACGTTAGCTTCGGTGTTTTAACCTGACAATCTGTTCCACGTTGTCTAGCGTAGTTTGTCCACAGTCCAGTTTTACCCAGCTGTGTGACAGGCAGAACTTGCGCCACCGCAGGTTCCGCTGCGGGGCCACCCCGTTATCCGCTGTGCAGCGAGACTTTCGCCGGAAGAGAGCAACTGCCTGCTTTCCTCAACAGACCGCGAGGTAATTCACCAGCAGCAGCTGGCTACGAGGCGTGACTTCCTTTTTACAGTGGCGCGATTGCGGTGTCAACAGCTGCCGATTGGCTCGCAAGATATTTGTCATTTGTTACACTAGCTTGCTCGTTGGTTCGTATTCCAGGCGAAACTACAGGTCTGTGTACCCGCCTCCGTAGCTGAGGTCACTAACGCACGCCTGTTTGGTGGCGCCAGATTATGAGTTGGCTTGGCTCTGAGTACTATGCGACTTAACTTCTGAGGTCATCACAAATAACCTTCAAAAGCGATTCTCTTTAGTAACTCGAAAACGGTGGCTTCCAGAGAAAATGTATACCTATACAAAATTTAAGTACATTAACGTTCTACAAAAGTCTTGTTCATTTCTTGTGTAGGACTAATAGTTTTGACGTAGCGAGCGAAAGGATATGAAAAGACTTTTGTATTACTTGAAGCCGTTGTGGGTTGCATAGAATCCATAGGTAGGGTCAGCTGAATCGCCCTGTGTATCCAGTCACAAACAGACAATAAGTGACATGAAAAACTAAATATCATTGGGCCACTCCAGTGTTGAACCCCCCAGACCTTTGTAGTCTGACACCGCATTGGTAAGTCATTGGACTCACATTTGGGATGTCGGCAGTTCTAGTACCCGACCGGCCTCGCTCATATAGGTTTTCCGTGGTTTCCCTTAATCACTTACCAGCAAGACAAATGCCGTTAGCGTTAGAGTTCTTTCGAAAAGGACATGGACTATGTCCTATCCCATCCTCCTCCTCTCTAATGAGCTGATCGCAGACAGGGCACTACACCCTAAGCTCAAATATATCGTTTTTTTTCTTACACCCATAACTGATCCAAACGATTGCGAACATCTGTTGGCATCTGAACACACTCGCTGCCCATGGGCACTTTATATAGCGAATTTTCTGCTTTTGTGTCTTGTTGGTTGGCTGTTGTTTTACTGTTGTTTTTCAGCCTGAAGACTGATTTTACGGGCTATCTGCGGTAGTCAACACTGTGCAAACTTCATCTCCATGTAACTACTGCAATTTAAATCCATTTGAACCTGCTTGCTGTATTCAGGCTGTGGTCTCCCTCGAAAATTCTAATCACCACACTTGCCTCCGTTAACACAGCAACATACTTCCGTGATGCTGCAGGAAGCGCCCTATCTACCTGTCCCTTCTTTTAATCAAGTTCAGTAAAAACTATTTTCTCCTTAATTCGATGCAGTTCCCTTCGTTACCTGCTCAGCCCACCCACCCAATCTTCAGCATTCTTATGTAACACCATATTTGAAAAGCTTTTGTTCTTTTCCTGTCTCTACAGTTCATCATTCATGTTTTACTTCCGCAGGATACGCCGCAGACAAATACTTTCAGGAAAAGCTTCAAAACACACACAAATTGAGAAAAGTTTGTCATTGCAAGTCTGCGCTTTATATCTTCTCTAATTTGGCAATCTTCACTTATTTTGCTGCCCAAATAGCAAAATTCAGACTATTTTTAGCGTCCCATTTCCTAACCTTATTCCCTCAGCGTCACCTGATTCAGTTAGACTACGTTCCATTACTCTCATTTTATTTTTGTTGACCTTAATCTCTCAACCTCTTTTCAAGACTATTCCATTCAACTGATCTTCAAAATCCTTTGACGTCTGAGTGATTCGCTGTCTCATTAGGATACCTTACAATCGTCTCCTTTGCTGCTCGCTCCAAACAGTTTGAATAACGCGGGGGACACGCTACGACCTGGTCTCTCTCCCTTCTCAAGCACTTCTTCGATAAAGGCCCTATTAAGCAAGGAA
Source organism: Schistocerca nitens (assembly GCF_023898315.1). Lineage (NCBI taxonomy): Eukaryota > Metazoa > Arthropoda > Insecta > Orthoptera > Acrididae > Schistocerca > Schistocerca nitens. The sequence goes on along the minus strand of NC_064614.1, from coordinate 744,731,858 downwards.
ATATGGGAGTGGTGAGTGAGACGTCGTTCTTCGTCTTCTCGCTGGGAACCCGCCGCCGGCCGTAGTGTAGAGTTTCGTCACGGAGGCCGGAAGCGGCACGGCGCTCTTTTACAGACAGCGCAACTTACGGCGCGTTGCGCATACGAGAGACGGCAGCGCACAACACAACACAGCCCCACGTGCGGCGCTGCGCGCATCCACTGGCGCCGCGTCGCGGCCGCCCCCTTGCATCCGGCGCTCTGCGCTGCACAAAGAAAACCTCTCGTTCTGGACTCTGACAAGATCCGCGCCCCGTGTCCTGCACAAACAACGGCGTCTAGTTCTGCTTCGCTCCCCTCGCTGAAATTAAAACTGGCGCAACTGTCGACGTGATGAGCAAGTAGTGAAGTATCCAGAACGAACCGGCAGTGTTTGCGCGCCACTTCGGAACTTCCTATTACATTAAAACTGAACAGGACTGGGAGTCGAACCAAGAATCTTAGCTTTTGCGAGTGCTACTGTTAACCGTTGAGCTATACAGGCACGACTCCGCTACCACACCAGTGAATTACATCCGTACAACTCTCCTACCTGCCGAACTTCGCAGAAGATACCCGTTTTTCCAGAAGTTACGTAGAGCTGTGAAATCTGAAAGGTAGAAGAGTGATACTGTCTGAAGCAAAGAAATGAGGCTGAGATGTAAGTCGTGCATGGATAGCTTGTCTGCGACAGACTGAGTTCTGGATTAGAATCCCAGTCCCACATACTCTTTTAATCTGGTTCAAAGTCATATTTGTATATTGCATGTTTCAATAAACAGCAAACCCAGAGCACACTTCTAGTTGCACGTTGCATATCGAATGGCTTCCAGGGACAGCAAAAATTTGGTTTTAAATATTTCATATAGTTACTGACTGAACATAAAAAATTAGTATGATAATCTACTCGTATAGAGCTAAAATCTTACGTCAAAAGTTTAACACGGTAAGTCCAATATTACAGTAACAAACTGTGTTTATCTCTTGGGGTAGCGTTACTCGTGACGCGCAAGTTAACCAGACTATATTAAGACAGAATTTGAGAATGAGAACACTAATGGACTTTCAGTATACACACACACACACACACATAATTTCAAACATTTTCTTCCTCATATGCTTAACGTGAAGTGTTTAATAAGTTAACTGTGTTGTAATCAGATGGATAAAGTTGATTTATATCTGCAATTTCGATTTTTCAAAGCATCGGAAATGTTGGCGGGGGGGGGGGGGGTGTTGACTGATAGACAAAGAAACTTTGATACCGATGATGAATGTTGTTGAAATGTTGTTGAAATGTTTGGTGACTGGTCGAAGAGTTATATATATCTTCCCACGCTGTGCCCATGGTGCAGCAACCATGATATTTTCAGCACGAAAACATAGCCTAGGTTGTGAAAAAAGAATAAGCTTTGGCATATTTCGCCTTGTGGAGGCATTTACAGAATTTTACTACTTAAGACTAGTGCATTAACCGCAGCTCCTATACGAATTCTGAAGATGCTTCAAAAAGGCGAAACGGGTCAATAAATTTTATACTGTTTTTGCAAACTAGATTGTTGTTCCTTGCTCATTAAAATGTTCTCGGATCTCCAGCAGAGTCAAATGTTTAAACTGTCACCAGCCGAAGACAAAACACTCCTTGGTGATTGTCAAGTGGATTGGCTGCCCTAGCTGCCGCGAGGCCCACGAGATGCACGGACTCTCAACGAACTTGTGACGTCACATCAGTTGTCTTGTCCAACCAACACCGACTCAAAGGAAGACCTCGGCGCTTGTTCGTGACGTCTCGTCAGCTAGGCACGGCGAACGCCAGGTCTGTTGCAGGCATACTCATAATGGTGGTGTCTCCCTCTCTGTCACAGGGAAATAAACTATTGGCGGTAGTTGACCAACACACATTGTTCTGAGAGATTTCTGCAATCAATTGTGCAATTCATTACACTTCTTAACAGTGTACTCCTGAACTTAAATTTCCACCTGTTTTAAGGATTGACATACGAAAACAACTTCATGGTCCAGCAGCAACAGAATTGGTGCTTCTTTACCTTATTTGGAAATCTGAGGAAATTACGTTTATACTGGGTTGCTTTTACAAGGAACTGTGAACGTATTGGTGCTCTTCTTTAGGTGTCTTGGTTGACTATGGGGTGAGGAGCACTGAATGTTAATGAAATATCTTGCGACTGTACACGTTGGGTGAGAGGGTGGGGGACAGAAGAAGCAAAACACACACTTGTTTTATCAATTAAAATTTTTTTATCTTATAAAGTTTCTCCTTTCAGTTGTAAGAGGGGAATATTTATCTTTTCTAATGTGCATGTTTAAAAAGTTTAAGCTCAGCAGTATTTTCGATGTATGAAGCTATTTTGTTTCCTGTTTAGAATTCCTTTCGTTGAAAACGACTGTAATCTAATGACTGGCAACAGTTGGACATTTACACATGTAAATTAGTTCACATTTCCAGTGACGATGTCAAACATAAATAAATAAATAAATAAAAGAAACGAGCTCATTGGGGTAAGTTTCGATAGCAAAATGGATCAAGTAAATATAGTTGCTTGAATGTAAAATTTCCGAAGCTTGAAAAGGAGCAAAGCACCTTCTTGTATTGATCTACGTTTGTTTCGACAGGATTCAGCAATACAGAACTATGATCTTCATTTGTAGCTTTACGATAGTAAGAAAATCTTTCATCTAAATAAAACTGCAGAATCCAAAACAAAACCAAACATTCTGTCCAAAAAGAAGAGATTTACAGTGATAAGCATGCCCAGGCGTTTCTGCCTGCAACAGACCTGGTGTTCGCCGTGCCTAGCTGACGTGACGTCACAACAAGCGCCGAGGCCTTCCTTTGAGTCGGTGTTGGTCCAACACGCCGCGATCGCTCGACTACGTCAGAGGCCCACGGAAAATCAGTATGTCACTAAGCGTCTTAACTTTGTCATGTGTTATCAAGAGCTGCGTAGTATTTGAACGCGCAGCTAAGAACTACTAACTCGTTTGAAATACTGACTAGCTCCCCACCGAAGATGGTCTCTGGCACTCGTAAGACGTGTTGTGTAGCGTGCTGTGACGCAGGTCACAAGGCCTGCTTACCTCGTTGGCCCCAGGCTGCCGGCTGTGACGTCACTGGTGCCCACGACCCACGAGAAAGACCGGCCGTGGAGGGTACGTCGCAGCACGTGACACTGCGGGTCTTAAGAGAGCCAGCAGCCTCTCCGGCGGAGAGCGAGTAACAATTTTAAATGAGTTTAATTATTCCCGAGTGCACGTTTAAACGCATGCAAGCTCTTGATAGCACACGACAAAATTAAGACCTTTACTGGGTGCCTTTCCAGTTACATATTGATTTCACGTGGGCCATGCGGGGAGCCGAACGTTCGCAAACTGTAGCGGCCAAGCCGACTAGAGTGACGTTAGAAACTCGTTGCTGGGCTCGTATTTCTCGTGGACCCCGTGCCCGGTATCACCATATAAACATACGGTGTCTCCGCACTACATGCGCTAGCTTAAACCTCTCGATCACTAGCTCGCACGCCGCACAGAGCTTTAGTCCGCCGTCTCTAATGAGAGTCCCTTGAATGACATTAATTTCAGTGGCTTCTTCAATTACACTGTCCCAGAGGCCGTTCGTGCGAGCCACGATAAGTGTCGTCGAATCTGATGCGATGACCATCTTCTAGAACGAGCTCAGCTAAAACTGATTTTTCAGTATAGCGTAGGCGACAAAACTTCTCGTGCTCCTTCCTGCGTTGTTCTGCAGTGCACCCTGTTTCGGCCACACTCGCAGGGTATTTCGTAAACACTAGGTGTTGTGCGAAATACCGCATCTTCAACTGGTCTCAGAAACGGCCGGATTTTTGACAGAGGCCTGATTATCGGTTAGATTTTTGCCTGCATTGGGCATTCTTACCCGTCACGTCGTCACGGAAATGCTTAAATGCAAACTTGTTTACTTGCTCCTAGTCGGTGGTCTTCTTGCGTTTCCTACTTAATCACGTCATTCATCTGTTGATCATTGTAGTCATTGTTCCTAAAGTCCTTGATTGGTGATCCACCTCACGGTGCAAGTTACCAGCTTCTGATATAATTGTCGTGGCTCGCTTGTGGGAAAGTCTAATTAAAGAAGCCACGGAAACAAAAATCACTGACAGTACTCTCAATAGATGGTGGCATGCAACGCGAGACCCAACGATCGAGAGGGAAAAGTGGGCACACAGTCGGCATCTAAAGGATGCATTAGCTGCCCATCAGCAGTAATTCAAATTGACAACGGCCAAGAAGTACCATTTTAACCACTTGATGTGGTTGGAAGTCCGCGAATATTTTATTCAATGTCACCGCTGCGACAAACTACATTCTTAGCTTCCCGTGGCCACTGTTCCGTTAAAGTAGACATCTCATCTGCTTTTTGTGTCTATATATTTCGTGCACGTTGTATGTTTCTCAACATGCATCACATAATGGCGTTAACTGAATAAACGTTCTCATTCTGTGCAGCAGGGCAGATGACAGGTTTATAATGGACTCGGCAATTGTCTTAGTTGCCCGAAGCTGGTAAAGACGACGATGTATTTTCTTGTTGCTAGTCACCTGTACCAAGAAAAAAAATCTGTCGTAAAACTATTCCGAAAAAGAATCTTCTTCCACTTGCATTTCATAGTTTTGTGTGTGAGCGCTGAATGGCTATTTTATGTTACTTTGGGGGGGGGGGGGGGGGGAGGAGAGAGAGAGAGAGAGAGAGAGAGAGCTGTGGCTAATCTGCACTTAAACCCGAAGCCTTACCTTGAGCTGTGGAGGTCCAACTTGAAAGTATGCAAAAAAGCTTCTGAGAAGCTGGGAAAGTAGACGTGAGGTACTGGCAGAATAGGCGCTCCGAAGACGATTTATAAGCCGTGCTTGGACAGCTCACGTAATAAGTGGAGGGTCCGCGAAAGGCACATTCCCGAGTTCGACACTCGACCTGGCACTTAGTTTTGATCTGCCAGCAAGTACTACAGTTATATTTTTCCTCAATCCAAAAGATTCTGCACATGTGACTGTTCAATCTTTCACTATTAGTATGTCCGCTCGTTGCACGGCATTCACCAATGTTGCAAAATCTACGTAAATAAAAACTTGAATGTAAGTTTGTTCAAACTCTTAAATCTCAGAACGTTATCCGCAGATTCCTTTCCAGATTTTGACACAACGTTGCTTCCCAATATATGTAACATATAAAACGAAAAAGTTATTACCAAAACTCTCAAAAAGGTCTTAACAGATTTACTTCAAATTTTCACACAATTGTATAGTGAAGTTTCGTATGGACATAATATGTATATTTTTAATATTAAAAAATATATGTGATATATTAAAGGAAATATTGTTACCAAAAATATCAAGGTACTCGACCGATTTACTACAAATTTAACCGTCAGTGTAATAAACGTTTGGCGATGTGTCGTTGTATATCTTTAATGTACGTAATACATATACAGGGTTTTTCTCCTAAGAGTCGCCAGGCGCATTTTCTCTGGTGTTTCGGCAGGTATTTTCAGTTTAGTTTTTACTACTGTAGTACTTCCTAATTTAAACTAGAGGTATGTGATGCTGTAAATATGATTCCCAATTACCAAATCGTGAATACGCTCGAACTAAAAATTTATCACCATAATGTGCAATCCCTGCGTAATAAGATCGATGAAATTAACGTACTATTAACAAGTGAATTTAGTGATATCTCACTGTTATGCATTTCTGAGCACTGGCTTAACCCAGAATTAATCCAGAATACGAAAATAAACAGATTTGTTTTGGCTGCTTACTACTGCAGGAAAAACAGCAAGCAGGGTGGGGTAGCAATCTACACAAAGGATAATGTAGATTTTATTACACTGCCTGACTTAACTAGGGCAAATGTCGAAAAGGATTATGAAATTGCAGCTATAAAAATTACTCAGTTCAACCTGGTTATTGCTACAGTTTACCGATCACCATCCGGGAATTTTGAACTTTTCTTAAACAAAATGGAGTCATTGCTAAATAAAGTAAATAAAATGGATTGTGAATTGATAATCTGTGGTGACTTAATATTGACTTCCTCACGAATAGTGGAAATAGCGAGACCATTTTTGAACCTTGCAACGTCCTACAACTTAAAAGCTGAAGTAAAAGCTGCTACCCCAGTATCAGAAACTTGCCAAACAGCTCTTGACCAGTTTCTAGTCAAGAAGAGTATACACAACACCTCACAAAAATTTTCAATGCAGGTTTTAGTGATCATCTTGCTCAAATATTAAGCATAAAAGTACAAGGCAGTATTATTAACAACATGTCTTTCAGAACAGCATATCGAAGTTATAATCAGAATAATGTAAACTACTTCAACAACTTATTACATAAAGAAAAATGGCTAGGAGTGTACAAAATGAACTATATAAATGAAAAATTCAACAGTTTCATTGATACATTAACCCATTTCTTTGAACTTGCATTCCCACTGAAAACATTAACCATACGGGGGAACTCTAGAACAAACAGCTGGATCACAAAGGGAATAAGGGTTTCATGCCAGAAGAAAAGACTACTTCATGAAATATGTAACTCGAAAAATTCCTCACCTGCAGTACGCGCATACTATAAAAAATACTCCAAAATATTAAGAAAAATAATAAAAGCAGCAAAAATAATGCATAATGATGAAATCATTTAAAATTCAGCTAATAAATCAAAGGCTATGTGGAGTGTTATAAAAAAAGAATGTGGAGAATACAGACAACCTTGAAAAAATATAACACTATCACATAAAAATAAAAAAGTAACAAACCCCTTAGAAGTAGCCAACACATTTAACAACTTTTTCACAGGTGTTGCTGATAATATGTTACAATCAAACTTTAAGAGCACCCAGGCAAATGAGTATAAAATACGTGCATGTAGCTAAAGCAATAAAAGGACTAAAAAATTCCAACAACCTGCAACAATGTTAAAGAAGAGTGCATCAAACCTAATTGAAGTACTCACACACTTATGCGACTGCTCACTTTAGGCAGGCGCTTTCCCCGATGTGTTGAAAACATCAAAAGTTATTCCTCTATATAAAAAAGGGGATAAAGACAATGTAAATCACTACAGACCCATCACAATTTCCTCCTGCATCTCTAAAGTACTGGAAAAAGTTATGTATGAGAAACTTACGAAATTTATAAATAAAAACAGCATCCTATGTAATGAACAACATGGATTTAGAAATAAGAGGTCAACGACAACTGCTGTCTATGAGTGCATCAATTCCATCCTAAACCTGATGGACAAAAAACAGGAAACAATAGGAGTCTTTATTGACTTGTCAAAAGCTTTTGACATGGTGGACCATAAAATTCTGCTATCAAAGCTAGAAAGATATGGTATTCGAGGTCTGTCCAACAAGTGGATCAGTTCCTTCCTTGAATAATCGTATGCAGGCAGTGTGTATCAAGCACGCAAATATTGAACTAAAAACTGTATCTAATCACTTATCTGACTATAAACAAATTAAATGTGGTGTACCCCAAGGATCAGTATTGGGACCCCCTTCTGTTTCTTCTGTACATAAATGATCTAAGCTTAAATCTTGATGTTTTGAGTGCAATCATGCAGATGACACCACGATTCTACTAAAAGGAGACGACAATGAACAGTTACAGCAGACAGTAAACACGGTCACGAAACAACTTAGCAGCTGGGCACAGAGTAATCAGCTTGTAATAAACAGTAAGAAAACCATTGCTCTAAAATTCCACAATGTTCCTAACAAGGACATGTTTATCCCATGAGTCTTTATCAATGACGAACCAGTTGGTAACAATACTGAAACCAAATTTTTAGGACTTTGGCTGCAGAGTAACATCAGATGGAATAAGCATATTGAATATCTCAATGCAGAACTGAGCAAAACATGTTACCTTCTTTGTTCATTAAAATCATGCTGTAGTGAGAAAACAGTATTGAATGCATATCATGCGTACTTTCATTCTCGTCTTAGATATGGGGTCACCTTCTGGGGAAACTCTAAAACAGCTAATAGCACTTTTAAACTACAAAAAAGGGCCATTAGAATCTTGTTTTGGTGCAAGCCTAGAGACTCTTGTAAACCCCTGTTTAAGAAATCTGGTATTCCTCCATTACCATGTGTATACTATGGAAACCCTTTTGTTCTTTAAATTAAATGTAATAGGCAAGATACATGAGCACTTTACCAGACAAAACAGAAACTTACATATGACTCAAATCAGCACAGCACTGTGCCAAAAAGGTACTTTTCACATGGGAGTTAAGCTTTATAACAAACTTCCTGAAAACATAAAAGCTATCACTGAGGTCAATACATTTGGAAAATCTCTTAAGTCATATTTACAGCATCACTGCTTTTACTCCATTGAACAATATTTAAATTTATGAAATGTGTTATATAAATACTTGCGTGTAAAGTGTATTATTGTAACCTTAAATATGCATGCCTTGTAATGACTTTCAGCCTGTATATTTATAACTTGACTTGTCCAATGTCTTATGCATAAGCTGCTATGTAGACAACAGGACCAATAAAAAATACAATACAATACAATGTGTAGCTGAAGTCGGCTCCAAAAAATACTGCTAATGAAGTCTTCCATGCGACACACATTGTCTACGGAACGCGTTGGTCTGTTTCCTGTTACAAACAAAATTTCTTTTAACGCTTGTGTGTTTTCACAAACATGTGCTTTCTCCTTTCTTTTCCATTGAACTAGACTGAGCCACAGCAATACGTGGCCGGGAACATGTAGGAACTGATAAAAAGTGGAAATTGAATCACAAGACAAAGTTGGGACCAGTGTGAAATTTCGTACAAGTATATCAGACTAACCGGAGACAGTGCCAGAAATGTATGCAGCTTAGGTAACTGTAAACGGCTTTTTTTTTTACATTAGAGAGAATAAAGTACTTCTGAGACTAAATATGTAAAATTAAATCATCTTGAATCCACAGACGATTTCGGTGTGTGGAACTGATGTAGGGAGTAAGTCAAGAGAAGTAGCCACATTATTGAACGTGTGCGCATAAATGCACAGCGATATAAGAATAACGAAATTCAGAGGCTTCCACGTGCCATATCCGCGGTCATAAGGCATCACAGATCCCATTTTGATCCAAGCTGTATTAAGCTCATATGAGCGCATAGGGGCGTTTTGCGTTGTCGTAAAACGAGCATCATCGTGCCGTAGAAAGCACAGCATGTTTATAACGGCCATAAATGTGTGCTGGTGGACTGGGATCGGCGAACAATAGTTTGATGGGAATGGCAACGCAAAATGGGTGGCGCCTTCATTTCTACTTCAGCGTTGTGTCCAGTATTATTATTCGAATGTTCCTCCTTTTTGCATGTTTTCAGCTATCGATTACCTATATAAACGACACAAATTTCCTTTTTTTTATAACTGTTGCGTTTCCAGTTTCGAACAACTTTCTAGTCCACAGCTTTATAAGGTCCATGATTATGTAGTTCCTTGTAATTAGGAAGGGGCTTGCACCCTTTGTTTTGCGTAGCACTATCACAGCACAGGCCTACATTGATGTTTTAAGCACCTTCTTGCTTCCCACTGCTGAAGAGCAATTCGGGGATGGCGACTGCATTTTTCAACACGATCGAGCACTTGATCATAATGTACGGCTTGTGACGGAGTGATTACACGACAATAATGTCCCTGCAATCGACTGGCCTGCACAGTCCTGACCAGAATCCTATAGGACTCCCTTGGGATCTTTTGGAACGCAGACTTCGTGCCAGGTCTCACCGACCGACATCGATACCTCTCCCAGGTGCAGCACTGCGTGAAGAATGGGCTACCATACCCCAATAAACCTTCCAGCGACTGATTGAACGTACGCCTGCGAGAGTGGAAGCTGTCAAAGGCTAAGGGTGGGCCAAAACCATACTGAATTCCAGCATTACCGATGGGGGCGCCACGAACTTTTAAATTATTTTCAGCCAGGTGTCCGGATACTTTTGATCGTATAGTGTATTTTTCATCAACCTGTAGAAAAAGCGAGAAGCTCAAATATACTTGAACTGAAAAAAGTACGAACGTTCTCAAAGCTCACGCATGCATATTTTATAGGTTATTTCAAGTATTTAGAGTTAAAAATAAAATAATACGAGAGGTGTGAAACGGCTCAGTCTGCATAGCGAAAAATGTCGTCACCGATGAATTTACGCTCAATTGTATCTCGTAGAAACTCGCATCGAGAAAGTTGCTAAGGAAACTATAAAATTAATTTTATAACATCTGTGACATCATCATTGTATCCTGTCGCCTATGAAAGTTGTTTATTTAAGAGTGTGTCCATGCACGGCAGCGTGCGGGATTTGCGTCTTCCTTGTACAATTCTTGTTCCTACGCCTCGCCGTAATAAACCACGAATGTCCCATTCCTCCCTATATCTTCACACTTGGTACTGTTACGACTAATCACTGCATCTTCGCCCCAGATATATTGTATGCTACACACATAAACTAAACAAGTGCCTGTACTTACTTTCAGGCACCATCTCCCTTAGAGGTCGTGCCAATATACACTCCTGGAAATGGAAAAAAGAACACATTGACACCGGTGTGTCAGACCCACCATACTTGCTCCGGACACTGCGAGAGAGCTGTACAAGCAATGATCACACGCACGGCACAGCGGACACACCAGGAACCGCGGTGTTGGCCGTCGAATGGCGCTAGCTGCGCAGCATTTGTGCACCGCCGCCGTCAGTGTCAGCCAGTTTGCCGTGGCATACGGAGCTCTATCGCAGTCTTTAACACTGGTAGCATGCCGCGACAGCGTGGACGTGAACCGTATGTGCAGTTAACGGACTTTGAGCGAGGGCGTATAGTGGGCATGCGGGAGGCCGGGTGGACGTACCGCCGAATTGCTCAACACGTGGGGCGTGAGGTCTCCACAGTACATCGATGTTGTCGCCAGTGGTCGGCGGAAGGTGCACGTGCCCGTCGACCTGGGACCGGACCGCAGCGACGCACGGATGCACGCCAAGACCGTAGGATCCTACGCAGTGCCGTAGGGGACCGCACCGCCACTTCCCAGCAAATTAGGGACACTGTTGCTCCTGGGGTATCGGCGAGGACCATTCGCAACCGTCTCCATGAAGCTGGGCTACGGTCCCACACACCGTTAGGCCGTCTTCCGCTCACGCCCCAACATCGTGCAGCCCGCCTCCAGTGGTGTCGCGACAGGCGTGAATGGAGGGACGAATGGAGACGTGTCGTCTTCAGCGATGAGAGTCGCTTCTGCCTTGGTGCCAATGATGGTCGTATGCGTGTTTGGCGCCGTGCGGGTGAGCGCCACAATCAGGACTGCATACGACCGAGGCACACAGGGCCAACACCCGGCATCATGGTGTGGGGAGCAATCTCCTACACTGGCCGTACACCACTGGTGATCGTCGAGGGGACACTGAATAGTGCATGGTACATCCAAACCGTCATCGAACCCATCGTTCTACCATTCCTAGACCGGCAATGGAACTTGCTGTTCCAACAGGACAATGCACGTCCGCATGTATCCCGTGCCACCCAACGTGCTCTAGAAGGTGTAAGTCAACTACCCTGGCCAGCAAGATCTCCGGATCTGTCCCCCATTGAGCATGTTTGGGACTGGATGAAGCGTCGTCTCACGCGGTCTGCACGTCCAGCACGAACGCTGGTCCAACTGAGGCGCCAGGTGGAAATGGCATGGCAAGCCGTTCCACAGGACTACATCCAGCATCTCTACGATCGTCTCCATGGGAGAATGGCAGCCTGCATTGCTGCGAAAGGTGGATGTACACTGTACTAGTGCCGACATTGTGCATGCTCTGTTGCCTGTTTCTATGTGCCTGTGGTTCTGTCAGTGTGATCATGTGATGTATCTGACCCCAGGAATGTGTCAATAAAGTTTCCCCTTCCTGGGACAATGAATTCACGATGTTCGTATTTCAATTTCCAGGAGTGTATTTGTTCTTATGATTTTGCGAAAACAACGTATCGTCCAGGTAAGACACAGGCCTATAGTCCTCCGTGTGCAATAAATGCATAATCCGCAAAAACGTAACCTTCAAGGCGACAATAGACACTCATTCCATAAACTTTCGTCCATTGTTACATTTTTTGAATTGAAAAGCTGCTGTTGTGTAACTGGGAAATCTGCTCGCATGCTGACACACTACGCTTCAAACTAGAGCTTTTTTTCTACAGCAAATAAGTTGGTTTCACTGTGCAGCAGTGAAGGCCCACTCATGTTATAAACTACGAGGATCGTTCAATAAGTAATGCCCCACATTTTCTTCTCAGAACATATTTATTGCTAAGAGTCAGAATTTGATGACAATATCTCAGCACATCTCGTCCCTGTCGTATTTTTCTACATAGTCTCATCACGTTCTATGGCCGTACGCCAACGTTGTGGAAGACTGTATTCCCTGCTGGTAAAAGCTCTTGTCTTGAAGGCACAGTCATGTTTTCACTGTATCCATGGCAGAAAGGCCTCCCCGTCGGTCTCAAAACGCTGCAACAATTCAGATGAAACGGCCTTTCTTTGAATGTTGTGTTCGGCTGTGAGCATTCGTGGAACCCATCTTGAGCACCTCTTTGAATATCCGATAGTCTCGATCATTGCAGACGCACTTCCAATGCTGACCGACAACTGTAGAGCCAATTGTCGAGTTGTGATGCGCTGGTCGGCACGGATAATGGCATCCGCACGATTCAGCATGTCTGGAGCAGTGGCTGTGACAGGACGTCTCGAGCGTGGCTGATCATGGAGCTCTGTTTTCTGCATTTCCCGAGGCTGTAACTTTCTTACCCATTGCTCAACTGTACTTCTATCAACTACAGCATCGCCCAACACTGCACACAAACGTTTATGGATGTTCACCACGATTTCTTTTTATGCACACAAGAATTCAATAACAGCATGCTGCTTGTAATGTGAGCCGTATGTAGACCCGATTTTGACGCTGTAACACGGCTCTGCCATCCGCCAGAACCGTTCGAACCGTTCGAAACGTCGCCGGCGCACAGAACGAACATCATATGGGAAGCACCAATAAGGACATTTGAGTATTTATATTAATGGCTTTTTAAAAATGTGGGGTATTACTTAGTGAACGACCCTCGTATGAAAGGAAACGTTTGAGGTCGGTGATTTCCATACCTCCTGCTAAAATGATTTCTGGCATAGAAAAAGATCGTCCAACAACGTAACTGCTCATTTTCTGAGTTACAAAGGACGTCGTTCAGAATGAGATTCGTAATTTGACATTAACGATGTAATATTTTCATTCGCAGGCAAATATTTCACTCTTTACAATCGTTATTCTTGTTCTTCCGTGATATTCAAACTTCCCTCTATCGATTGGGTCTTCTCTCTTCTATGGAGTAAAGTACTTGATGCTTCGTTGACTGCCATCTGGTGAGTTCCGTGAAGTTATTCTGTGTGGTAGAGGGTGTTATATTATAAAAATTTGTCAAGTTATTTTTCCAGGCTATGCAGCAGATGTTAAGTCTCGAACATTTCTATCCTTAGTCCTTACAGCCCGGTGTTAAGCCTAGAAAACATAGTGCACTCGCACAGAACGAGAGCACTCAGATGAGCTGTCGACAAGGGCTATTTGGCGGAGCAGAGATAAAGCACTAGATTGCCGCGCGATTAGAGGGGCAAGTGACGGCAGAAGACAGTTCTGCGAGCCGCGTCACATGCGGCGTGGCGTGCACATTGTCTGAACAGACGACCGCTTCTCAGAACAAACTCCAACACGGTTAAAGCTCAGCGGAGCAATTGTTTGCGGTGAATCATTGCGAAACACTGTCTGCAAGCAATATCAGTTCTCCACACAGGTGTCCTAATAATACAAACGATGGCTCTCCCGTAGTGGAACAAATATGCTTTTCCTGTAAGCAGTTCAGATTTCCTTTGCCAGTTTCCCAGCAAAGAAGGTTGGACGATTATGGAACCTCACAAAAATGCTTGAGTATTAACTTCTAATGGTCTGGGTTGACAGTCATGAAGAATACTCGCCGCTGAACGGAAGAAGCATTTGTTTCACAAATGCAGTTTCGGCCTTTGCACCATTTTCAGGAGCTGCAAAAGATTTTGCGTTAGCACATGTCACACTTTAAAATCCTCAGACATGTATCCATGTCATGGTCAAAAACAAACCTTCCCACCTTACAAATACATTGGATGAGTGCGAAGCTTTGTACATAATTTTACGTAATTTACGCGCGCGCGCGTGTGTGTGTGTGTGTGTGTGTGTGTGTGTGTGTGTGTGTGTGTGTGTTGGGGGGGGGGGTGTTCCTGCCTTGTCGGATTCCTATATCCAGGAAAATGGTGTACCTCAGGGTTCCGTCCTGAGTGTCGTCCTTTTTGCTATCGCCATTAACCCTATCATGGCCTGTCTCCCATCGTGCATCTCCGGCTCCCTTTTTGTTGACGATTTCGTCATCTATTGCAGTTCTCCACAGACCTGTCTCACTGAGTGGTGTCATGATCATCTTCACTCCTGGAGCATCGACAATGGCTCTCGCATTTCCACTGACAAAACCGTCTGTATGAATTTCTGGTGACACAAATGGTTTCTCCCACCATCTTTACGACTTGGGCCTCTTGCCCTTCCGTTCATTGAAACTCCTGGGGCTCACGCTCTTCCCCTGTATCTTACCTGGTATCCTGCTGTACGCGGTTCCTCAATGTCCTGTGTGTCCTCAAAGGTACTTCCTGGGGTGCCAATCAAACCAGAATCCTCCATTTGTACCGGTCCCTTGCAATTCGAAACACTACTATGGGTGCTTTGTTTCTGGGTCTGCATGCCCATCCCTTTTATGTCGTCTCAACACTATCCACTATCATGGCATCCGTTTGGCCACAGACGCCTTTTAGGCTACACCACCCCGGTTGAGAGTCTGTATGCTGAAGCTGAGGAACTACCCCTGTCCTATAGCCGTGACTTTCTCCTCAGCCGGTATGCATGCCGTTTGTCTGCCATGCATTGCCACCCATCCTATGCTGCCTCCTTTGATGATTCCTTTGATCACCAGTATGGGGCTCGTCCTTATTCTCTGTTACGTCCTGGAGTCTGCTTTCAGCACTTGCTAGGGCAGCTTAACTTCACATTACCTACACCTTTCCCAGTGGGTGTGAACCCTTCACCACCTTGGCTTCGTGAAGCACCTTGGCCTTCATTCCCTTCCTAAGGACACAAGTCATACCTCGCTCCTTCGCCTTCAGTTTCATGACCTTCACGTGGAACTTCGCAATAGTACCTTTGTATACACTGGTGGTTCTTGGACTGACCGTGGGGTCGGGCGTGCCTTCATCATTGGCACCTGTGTCTTAGAATATCTGCTTCCGGTACACTGCTCAGTTTTTACAACTGTGATCAGGTCACAGAGTAAATCTGGCGACATGGCCTTCTCAATTGTCACCTGCTCAGACTCACTCAGCCTCGAAAATATATGTGCGCTGTACACTGCCAATCCCTTAGCGGAACGGGTCCAGGAAAACTATCACTTGCTCACTCTTGGTGGAGCCAGTGTGATGTTTCTGTAGGTTCCTGGTCATGTTGGTCTGCCATAAAACGTGGCTGCTGCCAAGGCTGCAGTTCTCGTACCTCAGCCCACTAGATCCTATATTCACTCTGATGATCTGAGTTGCCCTCTGTCAGGAGGTGGTGTCCCTTTGGCATTGCCAATGGTCCTCCCTTCATGGGAATAAACTCAGGCTTATTAAGCCTTTCCCAATGGCTCGGACGACCTCCGCTAGGCTCTCCCACCGGGAAGAGGTAATTTTAACTAGTCTGCATAATGGGCACTGCCTTTTTAGCCATTGTAGCGGTGCTACCCCACCACTCCGTATGCATTGCACCCAAGTTTTAACCGTTGTCTGCTTCCTGATGGAATGCCCATTTTTTAACCATTTATTGTCCTGCTTGGGTTTGCCATCTGAATTATCGACCGTTTTAGCAAATGATGCGCATGCTGCTGATCATGTTTTACTTTTCATCTGTCAAAGCAATATGGCAAAGGCCACTTCATTTTCAGTTTTGGACCTCCGTTTCTGTATGGTGTCGTTTGTAACCCTTTCTTCATGTGTCTGTTTTTATCAGTCCTCCCTTATTTCAATTGGGACTGATGTATAGTCATTTTTTAACTTCTGTCTTCATGTTCTATAGTTTTGACTTAGGTGTGTATGACCCCAGTTGTTTCTTACTCCCTAAAGCAAAACAAAACAAAACAAAACAAAACAAAACAAAACAACCAAACCACATCTTTACAGTGGAAACTTTGATAATGATATTGGATGTCAGAATTCAGTTGTCTTTTCATTTGAATGATAAGTCAGATCATGTAGGAGTGATGTTTTGTGCTTGACTAGCCATCTAGACAACAGCTGTTTGACATTAACATAATTCACCTTCAGCACATCACAGGATCTCAATTAACATAGGTTGTTTATTTAGTTAAAAGATTCTCAGGGGAGTAGTCACTAATGTAACAGAGACAATATTTTACTCTGAATTAATAATAAACTTTGCATCACTGTGATTTGACCAAGTTATTGAAACTTAATCATGTAGCATATTTTGCATTTACAATAATGATCGGCAGTAAAGTTTAAAGGAACAGTCATGTAAACAGTGAACCACTGACACACTCAATGAGATTTGGACAGTAAATTGGAAGTGCTAAACACTAAAATTATAACTAATATTGAGACTTTGTTTGTTTCTTTGCTTACATATACTTTTTTTTGTTCCAGAAACAATTGGGCCTGAAAGAGAGAGTACAGCCACACCACTGCTGTCCAGTGCAGAGGAGCTGAACTCTGCAGCAGTGCTGGCGGGAATCATCATTGGTGTTCTACTGACCGTCTCACTCCTGTTCTCACTTGCTCTGCTAATAGACTGCAGAAACAGGTCTGAATTTTTCAGTGAATATTTCCATCCATAAGTTTCTTTTAATCAAGGAAAATGTTTCTCGTGTGTAAATGCATCAGTCGGAAAGGTTGATAACCATAACGATTTGGATTTTGAAATTCTCAGATTTAAAGATTTTCTTCAAAGACAATGTATGAAATTCATTCATTTCCAAAGCACATTTGTGCACACATTCAGTTTAGCCATTGAAAACTATCTAAAACCGGTGCCCTGCTCCAAATATTTCTGAACCAAATTCATCTTATGTCCATGTGATGTCTGGTGGTGATCCACAAACCAATAAAATTGAGGTAAATAAAATTATCCAGAATCTTGTCCTCAAAACTGAAAACACCTTATGGGGATCATTTCATACACGAGAAACATATTAAATGTTAGTCTGGCATGTATTTCAGATGCTTTTTTTTTTCCCTCTAAATTTTTCAATACTCCTTCTTTCTAGTACATTTCATGGTCTCCCAATTAAAAATTGTCCTGCTAAGAGTTTGTACACTTTATTTTTGTTGTAGGATCAAGCTTTGTTGTTTTGACAACAAGGGATGGTGACAGCAAAGAACATACAAAATATTTGCTTCACATGAGTAATGCTACTAAACTTCACAGAAGTGTATATATATAAGAAAGGTTTATGCTTTCCAAATAATAGTAACACTGAATTTAGTTAATGTTGTTGCAGGAAACGAGAGGCATCTAAGCATGGAACACCGAGGAAAGTACGGGTCATTAGAAAGTTACCAGTGCTTATTCCTGGTCGTAATGTGAATGGAGATGCTCTCGCCTTTGTTAACAAGATCTGTACTGAGAACTCCATGACTTCACCAGTTACATCAGTTGCACCTGTTTCATCTGCAAGAGAAGAGATCTGTTAAAGAAAAGCCATTGAACAAACCAAAAATTGTGCTTTTCAACCAGGCAGTTTGATAAAAAGACTGAAATCAGTGAGAATTTCAGATATATTTATTATATCAGTTGATATACAGAATTTTATACATGTACATAAAATCTATATAATTGTTCCTTTATATTTTTAAGCATTTTTAAAGAGATGTCTATAATATGCTAGTCATTCCTAAAGAAAATAAATTGTTTAACTTACACTAAATTTGTTTTGTTTTGTTTTATAATTGCTCAAATGCTTAGAAAATGCTACATGTAAAGACTTGGAAGTTATGACTTCTGATTTTGGTATATGTTGATAGTTAAATTAGTTCTGCCGGATGTCTAAACCAAAAAGATTTTGACCAGTTTTCGACAGCATCTTTCGAGGATGACTGTTAGTCCATTGGTATTATTCTTAATTAGCTGTGATCTCAATGACACATACGTTATTGAAGTATATGAACTGATTATGGCAATTAGTTCTACAATGAATTAACTGTGCAATTAGTATTTATTACCCAAGAAATGTACAGGAAACCTCAAGCTGATTCAAGTATTAACAGTTCATAAAAGGTAAATGGTTACATACAATGTCGATCTAACTGTACATATCCTTCTTGTTCTTCACCATACAACACGAAATACTCTGTTCAAATTTTTACTGAATGAGTGTTCATTACATAACCAACCAGTCCACCACAATCTCTCTCACCAATCACAGTGCATCGAACACAACAGTAAGTACAATGAACAACAGATTTATGGGGAAATTCAATATACATAACTATAAGTACTCAGATTATAAAAGAAGACATGACCACTCCTTACAGACTACAAAAGAGCACAAAAGCTCTCTGTACTGGACCTCTTCCATGAGGTAAGAGAAGTATTTTCTAACAGTTACAGAATATTTCATCAGTTATTGGAGGAACAGAGACATATTAACAACTTGAATACACAGTATTAATGTTCCACAATATTGTGGAATATTAAAGCTATGTATTAAAGTCCTCAAGCAGTATTTTTGTGTTACAAACACCTAAAAAGGATCAGTTGCAAGGTGTGGTACACTCAGCTTGTATCCAAAAGTGAATGTGAATTACCAGGTTGGTGATATAATCAACAGTAAAACTGAGAACTGTGTTCCATCAGATGTCCTGTTTTGCTTTTAAAATTTTCAGTTGCTGTTTTTTAGTGGGAAGGGCTGCAGTCTGTAGATTGCAGAAGAATTATGTTTCCAGTCGTTTTGGAATGTTATGCATCTCCTGCATTATACACTGAGAGGCCAGAATTACCTTGTATACATAAGCACTGCCACAGTATACGGCTTAATCAAGTCAACTAGTCTAGTGAAGGATGTTTTAATTTAACTACCTTGAATACAAGATGCCAAGCTAAACAGCTATCTGGAAAGTTGTAATTGGCCACATATTAAGTGCAATGAAATTGTTGTTTCCATCTACCATGGTGGCAACCAACTCCATCAATTTATCATTAAATCTGTAATTGAAATTTGAAAAGGAAATAGCAGACTGCAGTCTGAATAAATGAAAAGTAATAGAAATACTGCCATTCACTTACACCATATTTCTCACATATAACCAGTACATTACAAGCATTTGACAATCGCAAATCTGTCTTTCTTTATAACTGAAAACAATCCTTTTTGCATTAATTTTGTTTTTAATGTCTCATTTTTTATTCCAGAAACATTTCAATGTCTATAGACAGTCAATCCATCACAATCCTTTGGAGAGCTACAAAGTACTGAAAAATTGTATCTATTGTTACTTCCCTAAAATAATTAGTGAATTATGCAATTCCTTCTTATTACTATTTTTTTGTTGTGATTTGTAACAAAATGGATTGATTCCTTCCCTCTGTTAAGTATTTCTCCCTCCCCCCCCCCCCCTGCAAATTATTGTTCTTTTTCTGAAACATCTTCAGCATTATCATTTCTAAGGAATGTGCACATTACCTAAAGATTTTGAATATTGATGCAGTACTTGTCCAACTTACCTTTGGTACCTGTCACCTTCTTTTGGCTATTTGGAATCTATCAGTATAGTTGGTTTACCTGAAATTTTCATTGTCATTGTTCATTTGTAATCATATATCTGATTACTAACTTCCTGATAGAGTAGATTAAAAAGGCATGTGAGCAACTATTAGCATTTATGCAGCTAATGATGAAAATATGTTAGCAACTTCTGCACCCTTCTAGTTTGAATAATTAGTTTCCATAGTAAAAACATTGATGAAATAGTTTGCCTAAAAAAGGGTTACTATCAGCATAATTCAATAGGAATTTTCATTTCCCTATTCAGTTATTCACAAATATAAATCTTTAACTGTAAATTGTGAAAACTAGTAAACAACAGTGGCTAAATTCAGTTTTACTATTCTAAAGTTGTGAAAGTAGGCTGCTGGAAGCCATTTTCAGTCTGTCTATGTTGAGCAACATCTATGTCCATAAATATAGGATAATGTACTGTAGATGTTGTAGAACAAATTAAAAGTCTGAAAAAGTACCACATTTTATCTAGAGTCTGTCTCCTGAAGCTCAATCCATGATTCAGTGACTACGTTTAGTGACTGACTGTGAACTCTTAATTAACTTCATGAACTCTGTCATTACAATAATGCAAACTGAAACAATGTGATCTTTCCAAATGGTAATTACTGTGCACATTGTGTTTGTACGAGTTAGACTGTAAGATTTGATTTGGATCTGAAAGATAGTATGTTAAGAGTATAATTTTGAGAGAGTGTTACATATTTCTTAGCCACGCATGGGTTTTGTGTAAATTCAGTGTTTGATTACTACAATCGAATAATCATGTTATAGGACATCAAGCAAGTTTAGTATGTGGTTAGCTGCTTATCTGTACATAATTTAAATAAGAGACTCAAACTGGCCACAAAAACAGTCCATTCGACATCTAAGTGCTATTAAAGTATCTGGATTGCAAATTCAGTGTGGCTCACATTTGTAGTCTACTGCCCCATCACGAGCTTCTCAGCCAGTTTACACGAAGGCAAAGCACTACCGAAAGCATATTTGTACAGGTAACAATTGTGCTACAGGTTTATCTGGTGTTCCTAAATCTGTTATGGCAAATGCCAGGACAGTTCCTTTGAAAGAGAATAGGATAGATAACCTCCCCCTTCCAAACTGGGTCTTGATACTGAATGATCTTTGACTTGGACCTTAATCTTCCTTCCTTCCTTCCTTCCTTCTCCCAGAAAACACTTGCTAATGACGTGGGGCACATATCCTCATACAGAAACTGCAATCAAATTTGAGTTGCAGACTTCGGAAACCATTTCCCGATGTACCTCTAGAACCAATTGATCTTGTGACTGAGAACTTGCTGGCAAGAGTAGAGGATAACAGTATTATAAATGTTGTCTCCCCTTAACCACAGGATTAAATTTTTAATTTAATTTACCATTGCAACTTAGTTTGTGAGTACTTCTTATATTGTAAATATTTTGCGCATTGCTTGATATATTTCATGAGAACTCTAAAATTCATTGCCAATTAATGACATTTAGTGTTTCAAAGCAGACTATTGATAAGAATGCTATTCTATTCTAACATTCCTTTAACAGAATCACTAGTGTACAAGGCACAAACATTAATTTTCTGTGCTTATGAAAGACTGTCACTTAGCTCTTGGCAGGTGGTTTGTGGGGAATGTTTAATTTCCACAGGTATGGATGAAACTTTCATAAATTACACTCAAATATGTCCAAGCCACATCTTTAAGGAATGTGATTAAGTAAAAGAGACCATCAATTTGAAGGTTTATTCTCAACACATGATAGTCTTAAGAGTTCGAATTTTCCCTCTGACAAATCAGTTTTTCAGAAACATCTAGTTTCACAATTGTAGGTTGCAGAGAAGAATAAAGTTTTCGACAGAACTAAAATACCTGATGTAAAATTATGGGTATTGGTGTTTGAAGTGTGTAAATATATGTCCATTATTCTTATTCTTAGAAGAAAATCATGACGGGTAACAACCAGTGCCTGCCTTCCAGAAATTTGCGGATTTGGGCCTGCAGTTGGGGAAAATATTAGCTGCTGTCCAATACATGTTTTTCAACCTATTCCTCAGGGTGTATTTCTTTCAATGGCAATAAACTAAAGAAGAAAAAAATGAATATTAACATTTGAGAAATGACTACTTTACCACATAAAACACTGTCCTACTGCAATTAAGCATACATCTGTTCTGACTTGAATACCATTAAAAAAGTGCACCACTCCACATTTACTCAGAGGGAGCAGTGGATGTTCTTCAGCATGCCAAAGCAAAACCTCTAAAGACATTGCAGTGGTATGAGGGGGTGTTTTCACATAGTCATTTCAACATCGAGTGTGCCAATGGTATGTCTACACAATGTTCAAGAAATTAACATGAGGATATGTGAACATTACACTGAGTCCTGTTTTTATTTTTACTTTTTTTGGCTTTAAATTTTAGAAAAAGCATGCAAATCTTTTGTAGTAAAGATTTTCTACCATTGATATGCAAAGGATCTTCACTGTTGCATCTGAAACACTAGTATCATCACAGAATAAAGTCGCACAAAATACATTGACAAAAATACATATATAATTTACCCCAGTTTCACTGTACCTTTGAAAATGTATTAAAAGCTAAACAGTATTAAAAAGTATACGAGCCCATCCATGGAATCCTGCTTAATAACACAGGTAAGGTATCATGCTGTATTCAGTGCAGTATGTTAAGAGGTTATATAGCTTAAAAAAAAAAAAGGAAAAGTTTTCCCACTAACTCTTGTTTTTCAGTCAGTATAATGTATTCATGCTGTTAACAAGTCCTATTGCGTATGCTGAAAAATGTTTTATTCCTAGTGAATCTTTGAAAGTTGTTTCCAAGAAGCTGAAAAATTTTTCTCTTATGCCCCAAAAGTGTCACAAAATTTTAACACCAGAGCTCATCAAAAACTCTGCTGGAGAAAAGTATGATTTATTATTTCCTTTGAATCCACAGAAGTTCCTAGTGGTGACACATGAAAATTCTTTGTTTCCTCCCTCTTTGTAATACTTGCCAGAATTGCTCAGATCAGGCTGAGGATTTTATTGGAAAAATAAAATGAATGCTGTGAACCTAATTGCTTATGTAGTAAAAATGCACATTCGATTAAAAAAATATACTTTATATTAAGTAGTTAAACTCACTTGTCTTATATTTCAATGAAATTTCGAAGATGGAACTAACTAAAATGAGATGCATGTGTGCACCCACAGGTGCCACACTTGTTAATAATAAATACTATAAGAAGTGTAAAGTTAGAAAAAGTGCACTCACATTTTAAATGTACCTATGTGCTACTTATCAATCATCTACAAGTGGTACATTGCCTGTCTTCTCACTCTTATCTTTAGATAATTAAAATGTAATGGAATAATGCTGTTTAATATTTACCAGTGTAAGTGAACAAATAAGCTTCAATAGTTCTGATAGTGACTTAAAACTATTGAAGTCACACTTAACAAATTAAGAAAGTGAAAAATCTTTCTTGGATCGAGTTTATGGTCACTAACAGATTTTGTGTGACAAACTCTAAAAATAGTGAGATTCTATGAAGGTAATTTATAATAGGAAATTTAACAAAACAAAATGTGACATTCATGTACAGAACACATTATTAAGCCACAGCATGTTTACGAACTGATAAAGTGAAAAGTGTGAGTAATGCACTGATAATGTAAGTATCCACACTGAAATTATGGGGAAATGACTATCTGAACCACAGGCTGTTAAAATTTGTAGAACGTACAACTGTAGCTCGCAGTCTGAGTTACTACGAAATTTTAGTCAGCATTAGTCATTGTCTGTAAATTCTTGAAAATAACTTTGACAAAAATAAGTACTAAAATTAGAGGGGAATAATCGAATGAAGATTTTTTTTCATTGCACTCATCCTTCAAAAAATACACAGTATATCATGACTCGTGCACAAGTTTTGGTACATTGAGTGGAAGATAATGGAGACATGAGCAATATTTTCAGTTTATATCTGGAATGTTAGATAAATTCACTTCAAAAATATTGATGCTGACACACATGGGCTCGCTAGAACACACAGAAGAAATTGGTTTCAGCTGTCATCACTTGGGACGTGTTTCTCATCACGAATTCCTTTATGAAAATGGATGCACCTAAAATAGCTGCATTAACTCTGTTAGTGACTGAAGAAGAAAAATGAAGGAAACTGCCAAGAAGATTCTGGTCTCATCCTTGGCTTGAGCTGTGAAAAATGCTGTACACAAGACTATACCCTTCATCCCATTTTCAGTTTTAAATTGAATATTCTCTATGCTACATTGACTACCACCACTCTGAAGTAACATGCTGCATCACACAGATTTCAAGATCAAGATTCATTTGTAATTTCATTTGAATGGAAGAAGAGGTTTTTTCCCTTAGCTCCTCCTAACTTTTCTGGCTACTGGGTAAATATTCCAGTCTTGTCTTTGCAGCAAGAACATTATCTATAATAAATAACATTTACTACTGCAGGTAATACCAGAATCTTTGAGGAAACAAAATGTGCAAAACAAAAAAAGTGGACATCAACTTGCTACCTTTTGCTTCACCATTCACAATGCTGTCTACTGGTCTGTTGCTTCAACAAGACAGCCAAGCCTCTGTACATTGTACACAGTGTCTAAAGACTATCTAGAACTCTCATTACTTTATATTTAATATGCAGACTGTATCAAAATGACATGCTTTTGCTAGATCATCTATCGATATGTAATTATGACACTTTTGTTATAACAAGTCACAACTAAAATGAGTTTTCAGTAGATCCTCAATTTGCTGATGCTCTGAAAAATCTTATATTCATATGACACACATAATAAAGAAAATCTACCAAACACATAGTCTAACTCAATACAACATGGTGGCTGCTCAGTTCTGCTTATGAGGTAAAAACAATGTCACATCTCATTGGCCACCTCCCCCTCCCTGAAGCAAAAATCTGACATGTCAGACTATCACATGTTCTGCATTGTAGTGGAATACCATGCTGTGATGTTAGAAACTCATGTATGTGCACATGTTTTTACAGTGTAGGAGCACTGAACCGCAAGATTATTATATGATTATATGATAGCGGAACAAACACTGGTAGCAGTTACTTCTGTGAAATATCTGGGAGTATGCATGTGGAACGATTTGAAGTGGAATGATCATATAAAATTAATTGTTGGTAAGGCGGGTACCAGGTTGAGATTCATTGGGAGAGTCCTTAGAAAATGTAGTCCATCAACAAAGGAGGTGGTTTACCAAACCCTCGTTCGACCTATACTTGAGTATTGCTCATTAGTGCGGCGTCCATACCAGATCAGGTTGATGGAGGAGATAGAGAAGATCCAAAGAAGAGCGGCGCGTTTCGTCACAGGGTTATTTGGTAAGCGTGGTAGCATTACGGAGATATTTAGCAAACTCAAGTGTCAGACTCTGCAAGAGAGGCGCTCTGCATCGCAGTGTAGCTTGCTGTCCAGATTTCAAGAGGGTGCGTTTCTGGATGAGGTATCGAATATATTGCTTATACCTCCCGAGGAGATAACAAATGTAAAATTAGAGAGATTCGAGCCCGCATGGAGGCTTTCCGGCAGTCGTTCTTCCTGCGAACCATACGCGACTGGAACAGGAAAGGGAGGTAATGACAGTGGCACGTAAAGTGCCCTCCACCACACACCGTTGGGTGGCTTGCGGAGTATAAATATAGATGTCGATTATCAGCACTCTTACAACTATTAAAAGTTATGAGTGCAGATAGAAAGGCTAAAAATGTCACCACATTGTGAAGAGAAAATGTGTAAATCGAGTCACTCACCCACCTCCAACTCAATCATCACAGATTTAGTTGATATCGTGACAATCTACACTAGCACACCAAAGATAAACAATAAACACTGTACTCCATGATTTCCACTGAACACAGTGTGTGTGTCCTAAGCTATAAATATAAGGCTTTAAAACAAACCTCTTTTCTGAAGTAAAGAAAATGTTATGTTAAGGGAACGTATCACTTTTTTCCAAAACAAGACTACAGCTGTCTTCTGTAAAAAAATAAAAAAAATAAATGAGGGCAAGACGCAAAGTAATGTCTCTAAATTTATGTGGAAGCTCTTAATGTTCGTTTTATTTTAAAAAATTAACATTCTACATTCTTATTCTTCATGTCTACATATTTATTTCTCACTACAGTTGGTCTGGCAGTGAAGGCATTTCTCCCAACGAGAGACCTGTTTGTTGATATTGCCACTATAGAATGTTTGAATTTGATAGAGCCAAAACCTCATCTCTGCTTGCACTGCTTCATTGCTACCACAGTGAAGTGCTCAGACATTCTTGAAGTTTTGGAAACAGATAAAAATGAGATGGATGGATGGATTGGGTGGGGGGGGGGGGGGTCAGAATCTTATCGATAATGATCAATGACAAGGAACCCAAGGCACCTGATTGTTGCAAATCTCACAGTGCTCTTGTGTGGTATGGCACAGTCATTCTCTGAACTTTCAGTTCTGAGGGTTTTCTCACAAGCCAACATAGTCATATTACACACTGCCATATTACATTCTACAATTTGGAGCCCCTAGCAGTAGTGGATTGTAAGTTGCACCAGTGATACAGGAAAGACAATAATACTGAGAACAGAATAAAACACATTTGGAGGCATCACTTTCCCACATGCCCTCGTATGTAACTTACAATGTTGCCAGTAGGAGGAATGAAAAGATGGCACGTAATGAATCTGGTAATGTGACATTCTCTCATCATCCTCATGCCCATATTGCTATACGGCAGTGGGTTGAAGGGTAGTGTTCATGCTGAAAGCAAATTATTGCCTTTAAAATTACAACAGTCTTAATATGGTTTCATTATGCCCTAATTTCTTCTTTAACACAGTAAATTCTACACAATTTGCTACAGTATTCAACAGGAGCATCTATTTCACAATGTATGAAAAGAGAAAAAGAGTAAAAACCAAGTGCACATCCTTGTAACCTTCTGTATTTGTGAAGTTAGATCCTGCAATTTTTCTCCATTATAGGATGTTGGAAATCTATTATTAATATTTACAATACATTACAGTAAAGAAAACAAAACAAAATTCTCCTCCTGATAATTTTATTCAAAATTGATATACAGAAGTTTAACAGTGCAACTGATAAGTTGCTAACATTTGACATACAATACACTAGCAAGTGATACTTTGACATTATCGAGTTCAACAATTTCAAAATTACAAATGGACTGCACAAAAGGGAAAGATGGTGACAATGATGGAAAATGACAATTTTTCAGTCTACATGGGCAATATTCAGAGAAAATTAGATTACTTTCTTTATTAATAACTGAATATTGCTAGATTTTTTTACATTTTGTTAGTTGTGACTGGCTGTTTTTACAGAACAGCTTCATATGAATTTCAGATTTGTCATAAAAAAATACAGCGAATATAATTTTTTGAGTGTCTTCTTAGATACTCTCTATGGAATGTTGCATTCTAATACATAATCACAATACTGACTCAAAACAGAAATAACTGTGATAAAAAAAAAAATATGTTTATCACTCATGGGCACATATCACAGTGTAAAGGTTGAAAGGTTCCTCACAATGCATCTGAAGAAGTTTCTATCAACATCGCCCAAGAACCATTGCAAGCAGTGCCATACGAACATACATTCCACATTCTGCTTGACGGAAATAAGCTGCTCTTGGATCAATGTCAAGCTCTGGGCTGATCTCGAACACACGTGGAAGAGGATGCAGAACAACCATTTTGCGTTTGGCCAGTGTCATCAGTTCAGGAGTGACCACAAAATGTCCACAAGCCTGTGAACAGAAAACACAATTTTTTCTATGAAAATTAACGCTGGGGAATATTACTCTCAGTTACAAGTTACTCCAATAATATCCAGTAGTGCTGGTTTTCGATATCATTTACATCTGGTCACTTCAAAGATGGATTATTTTATGAAAAGGATAAGTTGGTTCTGACTTAATAAAGGAGACATTAAGTTGCAGACAGGCACAAAGAAAAAGACTGCTACACATTGGAGCTTCTGAAATAGAAACACACACACACACACACACACACTCTCTTGGCCTTTCCACTGTTCACAGGTGGATTAACTTTTCTATGAGGCGCATTCAAGTTCTAAGGCCTCCGATTTTTTTTCTCCGGACTGGAAAGAGATACAAACATGCGCATTGTTTTAAAATGAGGCCGCGTTCATTGTCAATGTGTCCCAGAGATGGCAGCACCGTACGGCAGATGGAATTTTACCGCCAGCGGCGAGAACGAGAACTGTTTTAAATACTTAAAATGGCGACTTTTCCTTACTTGAACAGCGTGCAATCATTCGTTTTCTAAATTTGCGTGGTGTGAAACCAATTGAAATTCATCGACAGTTGAAGGAGACATGTGGTGATGGCATTAGGGATGTGTCGAAAGTGCATTCGTGGGTGCGACAGTTTAATGAAGGCAGAACATCATGTGACAACAAACCGAAACAACCTCGGGCTCGCACAAGCTGGTCTGACGACATGATCGAGAAAGTGGAGAGAATTGTTTTGGGTGATCGCCGAATGACTGTTGAACAGATTGCCTCCAGAGTTGGCATTTCTGTGGGTTCTGTGCACACAATCCTGCATGACGACCTGAAAATGCGAAAATTGTCATCCAGGTGGGAGCCACGAATGCTGACGGACGACCACATGGCTGCCCATGGGGCATGTTGACGCGCAACGACAGCATGAATGGGACTTTCTTTTCGTCGGTTGTGACAATGGATGAGACGTGGATGCCATTTTTCAATCCAGAAACAAAGCGCCAGTCAGCTCAATGGAAGCACACAGATTCACCGCCACCAAAAAAATTTCGGGTAACCGCCAGTGCTGAAAAAATGATGGTGTCCACGTTGTGGGACAGCGAGGGTGTAATCCTTACCCATTGCATTCCAAAGGGCACTACGGTAACAGGTGCATCCTACGAAAATGTTTTGAAGATCAAATTCCTTCCTGCACTGCAACAAAAACGTCTGGGAAGGGCTGCGCGTGTGCTGTTTCACCAAGACAACGCATCCGCACATCGAGCTAACATTATGCAACAGTTTCTTCGTGATAACAACTTTGAAGTGATTCCTCATGCTCCCTACTCACCTGACCTGGCTCCTAGTGACTTTTGGCTTTTTCCAACAATGAAAGACACTCTCCATGGCCGCACATTCACCAGCCGTGCTGCTATTGCCTCAGCGATTTTCCAGTGGTCAAAACAGACTCCTAAAGAAGCCTTCACCGCTGCCATGGAATCATGGCGTCAGCGTTGTGAAAAATGTGTACGTCTGCAGGGCGATTACGTCGAGAAGTAACGCCAGTTTCATCGATTTCGGGTGAGTAGTTAATTAGAAAAAAAAATCGGAGGCCTTAGAACTTTAATGCACTTCGTACTTCTTACCACTGTAGATTATGCCATAGAAAGAATTCCAGGTCTTTTGGTGGCTACCAGGTTCAATAATGAGAAGTTTGATTATTTTTGCCTTGGTAAATGTACTTGGTCTGGTATGTATAATTTGAGGATCTTCAGTTATAAATTAAATATGTCATTAGAAACATCTGTCCATAATTTGACACCAACTGCCTGCATTAGTTTACTATACTACTTCTTTAGTCCTCTCTTATAAACAATGGAAGAAATAAAGGTAACCACTCACTTTACAGTAAGGTGTTGAGCCTATGACAGGCACATGTCTGAAATTTTAATTACCCTTTCAGTGGCCATACTTGGAGCCACACAAAATAGGGGACTGAGACTTTAGAGAAGCTCGCACTCAGAAGGGAAGAGGGCAAGGGTTACATTTAGCATAATGTACTGATGCTACGTGGTCAAATTTTCTCTTGATCACATGGCCATTTATTCAGCTAGACTCTCTCATAAAAGGCTGTGTAGAAATTACAGCAGAGCTGACACCTATCATGACTGCTTTCAGAGCTGGTCCTGTCTGATGTGAGGGAGATACTTGTGATGTGACTTGACCAGGATGTGCTGTGGGGTGCAGATGGTAGGCCTTGCACTTGGGCCTTTTACAGGAATATAACAGCTGATGTGCTAAGTGCATGTAGTGTAAGGACTGACTACCTGGACATCTAACTCCTCTCGCAGTACAAGCATCTTGTAGCACCAGAGATGGGGTTTGTTCATCCAATGTACCCTTCCAACCCACAATATCTCACTCCCCTGTCGCACATCCACTTCCAACCTTATCGCCATGTCTTCCATTATCTCCCTCCCTCCTTCCCTAACCCCCCCCCCCTCCACTACATCCACGTTGTTTTCTTCACAGTCTCCCACTTTCTCTGCTTTATCTTGCAGCTTCCTCTCTTCAACCTATTCTACAATTTCATCATCCAATTTTCCTGCCATCTTGTTGCCTCTTTCTCAACCTCCTCCTTCCTTCCTTCCACCCCATTCCATCACACACAAACCATACTCTCAATTAAGCTGCAGCACCAAAACATTTAAAGCGAGCACACATGCATATATGCCTTTCTTCCATTGTTCATACAGGGTGACACAGAATAACGGGAATGTTTGAAATGAGTAGTGGCAGCCATGGGCAGCTGGCAACACTGCAGTTTCATGACAGTTAGCAAGTAAACAGTCTGCCATTTCAGTAATTATGGATCAGTGGAACGGACAACAGCATGAGTTAACCATAAATATGTTTTATGAAAACAATGATAGTTTGGTAATGGCGTATAAGGAACTTTGATATTTTTATAATTTACTATCTCATGATGCCATTCCATCGGTATAGGTATAGGTATAGGTATAGGTATTCCTGCTTAAGGGAAGTCTCTCTAACAAAGAAACCACTTTCGACAAAGCTTAGGTATCCGAGGGAATTAGTATATTTCATAAAAATATACAAGGTATTAGAGATAAAGTTAGTGAACTGTTTATAGATGTTGACTCTGAAATTATTGGTCTATCTGAACACTTCTTAAATAAGGAGATAATTTAGAGGCTTCCTTTACAAGGATACAGGTTGGCTGGCATCTTTTCTAGGAGCTCTTTGTGGTGTGGGGGAGTAGCCATGTATGTGAAAAACGGTATCCCATTTGAGTCAATTGATGTTTCAAAGTACTGCACTGTAAAGGAGCTTGAATGTCGTGCAGGTGTGGTTAAATTTAGTGGAGTTAAACTTCTAACTGTTGTTATTTATAGATCCCCAGACTCCGATTTCACAACATTTTTGCTAAAGCTAGAGGTGGTTCTTGGTTCACTTTATAGGAAATACAAAAAGTTAGTTACATGTGGTAACTTCAATATTAATTGTATAAGTGACTGTGCAAGGAAAAGGATGCTGGTAGACAACCGTATTCTTTCCATCGAGAGTGCAAGGAAACAGTAGAACAACCATAGACAACATTTTGTTCTGTTAGCAAAAATAGTGAATGGCCTTTCAGATCATGATGCACAAGTTTTAACTCTAAAAGATTTTTGTGCTGCAACTCATGTTAAATACAGTTATCAACTTTTTAGGAAAGCTGATCCAGTTGCTGTAGAGACCTTTGTAAACCTTATCAAGGAACAAGAGTGGCAAGATGTTCATAGTGCTGATACAGTAGACGATAAACATAATGCTTTCCTCAAGACTTTTCTCGTGCTCTTTGAAAATTGCTTTCCGTTAGAACGTTCAAAACAGGGTACTAGCACAAACAGGCAGCCTGTGTGGCTGACTAGAGGGATAAGAATATCCTGTAGAACAAAGTGGCAATTATATCAAAACGTTAGAAACAGTCAAAATCTAAATGCAGCAGCCCATTACAAACAGTATTGTAAAGTGCTTAAAAAAGTTATTAGGAAGGCAAAAAGTATGTGGTATGCAGATAGAATAGCTAAGTCTCAGGATAAAATTAAAACCATATGGTCAGTCGTAAAGGAAGTGGCTTGTCGGCAGAGACAGGTCGAGGATATAGAATCAGTGCGTAGTGGGAATGTCCGTGTTACTGATAAGTCGCATATATGTACAGTATTTAATAATCACTTTCTGAATGTAGCAGGTGAACTAAATAGAAACCTAGTCCCAACAGGGAATCATATAGCACTCGTAGAAAAAAGTGTTCCGAGACTGTTACCTGAATGCTCCTCCATGGTACTGACAAGAGGGAGATTTAGTTAATAATTAAATCACTGAAGACCAAGAACTGTCATGGAAATGACTGGGTATCTAGCAGAATACTGAAATATTGTTCTATGTATGTTAGCCCAGTACTTAGCCATATCTGTAACTTTCCTTTTAGGAGTGGTCGGTTTCCTGACCGATTAAAGTATTCGGTAGTGAAGCCACTTCATAAAAAGGGAGACAGGGATAATGTTGACAATTATAGACCTATTTCTATGCCATCGGTGTTTGCTAAAGTTATTGATAAGGTTGTATATACAAGGTTACTGGAACATTTAAATTCACATAATTTGCTGTCAAATGTACAGTTTGGTTTTAGAAATGGTTTAACAACTGAAAATGCTATATTCTCTTTTCTCTGTGGGGTTTGGATGGATTAAATAAAAGGTTGCGAACGCTAGGTGTTTTCTCTGATTTAACGAAGGCTTTTGACTGTGTTTACCACAAAATATTACTGCAGAAGTTGGACCATTATGGAGTAAGGGGAGTAGCTTACAATTGGTTTGCCTCTTACTTTAAGAACAGAAAGCAGAAGGTAATTCTCCACAATATAGAGAGTGGTAGTGACGTTCAGTCCCAATGGGGCACTGTTAAGTGAGGCATTCCCCAAGGATTGGTGCTGGGGCCACTGCTGTTTCTTATTTATATAAATGATATGCCTTCTAGCATTACAGGTGATTCAAAAATATATCTGTTTGCTGATGACACAAGCTTGGTAGTGAAGGATCTTGTGTGTAATATTGAAACATTATCAAATAATTTAGTTCATGAAATAAGTTTGTGGCTTGTGGAAAATAATTTGATGCTAAATCACAGTAAGACTCAGTTTTTACAGTTTCTAATTCAACAAGAACTGATATTTTGATCAGACAGAATGGGCATATTATAAGCGAGACTGAACAGTTCAAGTTCCTGGGTGTTTGGATGATAGTAAGCTGTTGTAGAAAGCCCATGTTCAGGATCTCGTTCAGAAACTAAATGCTGCTTTATTTACCATTAGAACAGTATCTGAAGTAAGTCACAGTTCAACACGAAAAGTAGTCTACTTCGCATATTTTCACACGCTTATGTCATATGGTATTATTTTTTGGGGTAATTCTTCCAATTCAAAAAGGGTATTTTTGTCTCAAAAATGGGCTGTTCGAGCTATATGTGATGTAAGTTCGAGAACCTCTTGTCGACCCCTATTCAGTAGTCTGGGAATTCTGACATTGCCCTCACAGTATATATTTTCTTTAATGTCATTTGTTGTTAGCAATATTAGCTTATTCCCAAGAGTTAGCAGCTTTCACTCAGTTAATACTAGGCAGAAATCAAATCTGCATGTGGAATGCACTTCCTTGACTCTTGTGCAGAAAGGAGTGCACTATTCTGCTGCATCCATTTTCAATAAGCTACCACAAGAACTCAAAAATCTTAGCAGTAGCCCAAACGCTTTTAAATCCAAACTGAAGAGTTTCCTCATGGTTCACTCCTTCTATTCTGTCGAGGAGCTCCTGGAAGAGCTGAAAAATTAAGCAACTTCCAGAGTTACATTGTTGATTTTGTTTATTTAAACTTACGAATTGTCACCTGAATACTTTTCTTGTATTTCATTTTATCTGTTTCTACTATCGTGTTATAATTTCATGTATTGACTCGTTCCATGACCATGGAGACTTCTACTTAATTTGATCCCATGGAACAATAAATAAATAAATAAACATGTGATAAAATGTTGGATTAATAACTTTGAAGAGACTGGATCTGCCCTCAAGAAGAAACAAACAGGACGGCCAAGAAGTGTGCATTCTCCAGTGAACATTGACGCTGTACGCAAGTCTGTCTTATGGAGCCCACAACAGGACAATGTTCACAGAATTCTTCATCTTGATTTTTAGTTTCACCTGTACAAACTACAGATGGTGCAACAATTAAAGGACAACAATTACTGGTTACGATTAGGATTCTGTCAACAAATGATGATAAAAATAAACAATGACAATAAATTTCTAAACAAGCTGTGGATGTCAGATGAGGCACATATCCATCTCACATGTTATGTGAATGAACGAATCTACCATTACTAGGCAAACACAAATCCTAATGACATTCATGAGCACCCTTTACATGCTAGTAAAGTGACAGTATGGAGTGGTGTTTCATCACATTGGCCATATTTTTTCACAAATGAACAGGGAAAAACAATAATTGCCAATGCTGATCATTATGCGGAGATGTTACAGACTTTCATTACACCTGCATTGAACCACTTTCCAGACGTTCAAGAAGCCTTGTTTCAACAGGATGGAGCAACCTCTCACACAGCACGGCAATCATGGCATATGTGTGAGAACTGTTTGGCAACTTTGTGATCTCAGAATTTGGTAACATTCCCTTGCCCCCTGGATCACCAGATTTACGCATTTGTGATTTTTTTCTTGTAGGTCTACCTAAGAGCAGTCTACACAACTCAACCAAGAACCCTGGATGAAATAAAACAGAGAATCCGGGATGCAATTCACAGTACCCTAACTGAGATATTGCACCAGTCAATGAGGAATCTCAACAGCAGATTTCATGATTGCATTTGTGCAGAAGGATGCCATCTAAAGGACATAATTTTTTAAAAATAAGTTTTCAATTACTATGAATGCAATTTTTTTTCTTCATTACTTCTACTTTTATTAGATTGTGGAAATGTTCCCAGTTTTCTGTGTCATCCTCTATTTCACCTAGGCACTTCCAGCATCATATTAATCCTTTACAAGCCAGTAACATGTAAAGTCATGGAATTATTTAGTGGCTATGGCTTTACATTTCTACTATAACTAAATTTGAGATCTGTGGGACTGTACACACAGATGCTCTGGAAAAAATAAGAAAATAATCACTGTAAAAATTTTGCTACAGGTTTAGTTTTGAATGTGAATACCACATTTTTTTTTCTATTCCTATTTATTCCATTTTTAGGGCCTACACATATAATTAACACACTTATTTTAGAAAGGATAATTATAATAATGATAGTAATAAAAGTTTTTTTGTATGTCAATTTGAAATTTAAATAGTGAAAGGTATTTCACCACTTTTTACACTCAATTAACAGCGAAATCTCACTTAGTATAGCAGTTAATATGAAATCTGACTGTGGTAGTTGCAGACAAGTGAGCAAGTACATTGTTCTTCTAAAACATAATTTCGTTCTTTATCAAATGAAATTGCTTTCTCTTGACCAATTCATTGTGAAACAAATCCAAGAGAGGTATATTATGGACTGTAAATGTTTCCACACAATCAATAGAAGTCATGTATGCTATGTAAGTATCTCAATGATGCTTTGAGATGATGCGTGTCTTTGTAGTATACTTTCATAGTAATATTTGTACTCTGATTGTTCCTTTCTCTCAAGTAAATTTAATGATATTTAACTTTGACAGCAAAGACGTTGATGATCATTTTATTATAATCTTTGCCATGAAGTCACATCACATGAAGATAATCAAACAGAACACATACAAAAATTTTTACTCCAAATGGTATCCTTCCAAAAGTGAATGAATTATCCTTAGAGGAGGTGAGGTACTTCTCTCTCTATAGTATCCCTTTTGGGCTGTTGTGGAATAAAAAATGCCGTTTCATGGAATCAATTGCCATTTCAGAGTAAAGACAGAGCACAGACAGAACGTTGACATTTGCTCTGTGCACACATACGATTGGCAGCCAACAGTCTGTCAACAGTCTTTTATCATGGGTAAAATTTTCATGTTTCCAGTGGCGTACGGCCAACTGGTTATTTTGCATACTTCCACAATCAGAAACAGAAACTCGCAGTAGTTCTATCTCTCTCTCTCCAACATAAGTCTGCATAGCTTCATTTCAGTTACCAAGTGCAATACATTCATTGTATCTCGGCAAATGATAAGGATGCAGTTCCCTACAAATTAATGTTGTCTGCCCAAATGCCTTCATAAAGATACCAGATTACCCCTCTGTCTTTTTGTCTGCCAACAGTATTTACTCTTCCTAATGAATTATATCAAATATGGTTTCAATGCAGCAGGTCAACGGATTTTGCTCCTGCAGATTGTTATTCTCCTCAGTTAATATTTTGATTTAACTTGGCATCACTGTTATTTGCCCAATCAGAAATGCTAGTCTTCTGTAAGCATAAAAAATTATCTTTGGGGAGCTTTGCACATGTAATACAACCACATTTATAATAATAATAATAATAATAATAATAATAATAACAATAACAATAACAATTATTATTATTGAGATGTCTAAAGTGAGAGGAGGATTAATTTACACATAAACTAAATTTAGAATTGTTACTGCATTCATAATATTTACCTTCTCATATGCTTCTTGAGATGGAAATCTCTCTCTCTGAATGCGGGTCATATACAGGACATCTGTTTCTGGAAGAGCTTCCTCCAGCGTACTAAATTCTTCCTGTGGTATGCCTTTCGATGCAACAAACTGAACAACATTTAAAGGCATTCCAAGATTTGGTGGATTCACATACCTCAGCTGCACATTGTATAATGTAAGCAACCTATGGAAAAACATTTTATTTCATTATTTATTTTACTTTGGCAGATATTACCCACAACACATTTTGTTCTGC
This sequence comes from Schistocerca nitens, assembly GCF_023898315.1. Taxonomy (NCBI): domain Eukaryota; kingdom Metazoa; phylum Arthropoda; class Insecta; order Orthoptera; family Acrididae; genus Schistocerca; species Schistocerca nitens. The sequence continues at coordinate 744,695,117 of NC_064614.1, read as the reverse complement.
ACTAAAGTTCAAATTTGCACAAATGTATATAAAAATGTTTTTAAGTATAGGACCACTTATCATAATAAAAACTTATGTAACTTATTTTACTAATCATCCATGTAACGATTAAAGCAGACCAAAACTAGCTGGCAGAAAATTGCTCACTATGTTAAATATAAGAAATTAACATTTTTTAACAGCATTTATGAAGACTTTGGCAGTTCTGTAAGATAATTCCACACACAAAACTTTTGTTACTGTCTTTTGGTAATGTTTAAAATGTTCGAGAGCTCAAAGTCCATGGATAAATTTTGTGCTTTCTGCAAAATTTAGAGTTGAACATCTATGCTGGAGTTCATTCCTGCCCAAGAAAATGTTGAAAATCAAGGGAAAGGGAACTGTGCTGTAAAAATACAGAAACATTATTTCTCAACACAAGTGTAAAAGTATAGAAACTGAATCATTTTATAGTTAAATGGAGAAGAAGAAGGAGAAGAAGAAGAAGAAGAAGAAGGAGAAGGAAGAGATACTAAATGTGTCATGTATAACTGTACTGAATAGCTGCTTCCAAACCACACACAATTTTAACAACCACTATCTTTAGATTTGGTAACAATAGAACAAACTGCCAGATGTCATAAAATGAAGAATATGCTGTCTATCAAATACATAATTAGGCTACTGAGGATTTTCATTGTTCTTACAGGAAACAGAAATCTTGATTCAGTCCTTCATTTCTATCTCAGAGGCAACTTGAATTGAGAGAAAATGTAAATAAACAATCATACAGAACATATTTGATGCCATGTCTAGGAACTACGATCTCTTTTGTTATAGTAAACAAACAAACGAAGTCTGGATCACAACTTATCTTACTGATTACCAGTTTCAATTGATGTCAAATGTCATCTTCAGGTCTGGCACTACACAGTGCAGTTTATCAACAACAGTGTAGAACTAATACCAATGTCAACATCAGTTTTACACAGCTATTGACAAACTGCCTTTCCTGTTACCTGACCTGAATATTATCGGCAGTGCAGATTGAAGCTGGTAGATGGTAATATGAGTTGTGATCCAGGTAGTGTTTGTTTATTTATTCATTTATTTATTAGTAATGTAGGAATTATGCATAAGAGTAGTTGGATTTGCCAGTGGAATGAACAGCAGCACTAATTCAATGAGGAACCTATTTTATGAAACCAAAACAAGCAGCATGTGATGTTAACTTATTATGTTAAACTTCCTACACCCTTGGCTCGATCTGCAGCATTGCACTCAAGTTTTACTTTACAAAAAACTAGGCATTCATGTGATCTGCAAAGTCACACAGCCTGCTAGGACTAAATGGATCCCATGCTAATCCAATACGATGCAATTCCATTGCTTTACAATAATAAAAAAATCACACTGCAGATTTTGGTAGTATTCAACTTTTCTAATCCCCAGATCCAATATTATGTTGCAATATGATGTAAACTAGCCTCACATTTGTGTTTTAGTTAGAAAAACCTAATGTTGCTCCAGCACAGATAAATAACAGATTTTCATTTTTAATTCTCCCACAAATTCTGAAGACATACTATAACAATTCTAAAAATTCATGATGTGCAAGTCCGAAGAGGAGCCAACATTGACTCGGACCACTATGTAGTGTGGATCAAAGTGAAATTTACTCCAAAAGGAAATCTCGTCTTCAAAAATTTGACACCAAGAAGATCAAAGAAAGCAACATAAAATAAAAAGACATTAAGACTCGCCGAGGAAACACTCACGGGCACAAAGTAAGAAGTGAAATGCATGGGCTAACTGTCAGAACCCTTTGAGATAAAGACCGGTGTGTGACAAGGTGATGGATTGTCACCACTGCTCTTCAACCTTGTTCTGGATAAAGTCATCCGAGAATGGGAGAAAGATTTGAAAACCTAGGACCACTGGAAACCCATTCAACTCTGATGAAAGAATGATGACATCAAGGTCAGTTGTTTAGCTTTTGCAGATGACCTCACGATACTAGCCACCTGCAAAAATACAGCAATCAAACAGATTGAAGTCCTCAAGGAATGCGCTGAGAAAACTGGACTACAAATTTCATTCGAGAAGACCAAGTTCATTTCCACTAAATTCAACATTCAGGAACTGAACACAAAATATGGGCAGATCAAATGAGTTCCACACTTCAAATATCTCGGTGAGGTCATGGAACTTATAGGGTTGGAAAAGGAAGCACAGAAAGTTCGGTTACAAAAGCTCAAATGAGCATATGAGAGAATGCGTGAAATCTACAACAAGAAATGTACATCCATTCATACAAAGATCGAACATTATAATAAGTGATTAAACTTGAAGTGCTGTATGCGAGCGAAACCTTGGTACTTAATAGAAAAGGCAATTTGGAGAACATCTTGAAGGAGGAAAGAAAGATTATGAGGAAAATGCTGGGACAAGAACTATCCAACCTTGCTGCAGGTATCAGGAAACAAAGGCTGAAATTCTATGGGCACATTTACAGACTCCCATCTTCAAGGCTAACTCATAAGATTTTGACACACACTGCAAAACAGAATAACATTCCATGGATAGAAGAAGTAAAATATGACTTGAAGAAGTCAAATATGACTTGGAAAAGTCATAGATAGGAATATCGGACATACTAGACAGGAAACTTTACCATCATAAGATAAATAGATGGGTAGTAAAGCCAGAGAATGAAGTCCCTAAAAGATCAGGGACCAAGTGGTCAGAAGAAAGGAAGAAAGCACATAGCAAAAGAATGAAAGCTATATGGTCTATTAGAAAGGTGAATCATAAATGTAATGCGTGATCCATGTGGGTCCATATGCTCGTAATAACACCATTTCTAGAATGAATATTAGTGTGTGTAGGTAACATATAAGCACACAATTCATAATGAAAAACACAGCTATACATTCAGAAACTAAATATACAAATACCTGGCAAGAGAATGCACTGTCCTTCCATGTCTAAGATCTCCCACCATTGTTATTGTCAGGCCATTCACAGTGCCTATTTCTTCTCGAATTGTGAACACATCCAGCAGTGCCTGGGTAGGGTGTTCACCAGTACCATCACCGGCATTCAGCAGTGGTTTACGGCAATGCTGAGCAGCACGCTAAAAAAAAGAAAAAATCCCTTTAACAAAGTTTCACATGATTTATTTTCACTTTTAAGAGAACAGAATGAAGGAAGGCTCTCTGTAAAGTAATGAGTAAGTACTCAGTTTCTTACAGCACACTCTCTTTTAAGAAAAGAGTGCAAAAGAACCAGAATATTTGGGAACATATAAAAATCGAAACAGCGATTGAAAAGCACATTATTTATGAAGCAGTTCCTAATAGCATGTTCATTTGTTTCACCACATATCCTTGCGAAAATTCTATAGCTCTGCTCTTCCAGTTACCTCATCAAAATTTTGTTTTACAAAACTACAACTGTAAGCAGTATCGAAAAAATGTGTTGCAGACAAATGGAGCCTGGCTTAATAAACTTCTCACAAAAATATCTCTAAACTTAAGGGATACCCCTTAAGTGACAACTCCAATGTGATCAAGAAGAAATAACATAAAAGACCATAGACATAAACCAAAATCTCTAGGTGACTTGTACGAGCGATAACGAGAACTTGTAGCCAGCATTAACAAGTTTGAAGACGTTAATACTTCACTCCTAACGTGCTACTGATGCGTCACAGACTGAGGCCGCAATAATACAACAGTATAATAAGATGTATTGTTGGAGGCGGAGCAGTACCAACAATGTTTCGAATAGTCAACGCACCCCAGTTTTTTGTCCTAAAATTTGGGAAAAAACATGCGCGGATTATTCGAGTATATACAGTATATTTCTTTGGGCTGTCACTACTGCATCTTTGTCAAAGATTACAACAAAGGGTAACTGTTTATGGTAGACAACGGAGCAAACATCCCTGTCCAAACAACAACAGGAAACAACAAAAGAGCAAGGACTGAATTTAAACCGTTTGTAGCAAATGGTTCTTAGAGCTCATCCTTTTGTTGTTGTTGTTGTTGTTGTTGTTGTTGTTGTTGTGGTATTCAGTCCTGAGACTGGTTTGATGCAGCTCTCCATGCTACTCTATCCTGTGCAAGCTTATTCGTCTCCCAGTACCTACTGCAACCTACATCCTTCTGAATCTGCTTAGTGTATTCATCTCTTGGTCTCCCTCTATGATATTTACCCTCCACGCTGCCCTCCAATACTAAATTGGTGATCCCTTGATGCCTCAGAACATGTCCTACCAACCAATCCCTTCTTCTAGTCAATTTGTGCAACAAATTTCTCTTCTCCCCAATTCTATTCAGTACCACCTCATTAGTCATGTGATCTACCGATCTAATCTTCAACATTCTTCTGTAGCACCACATTTCAAAAGCTTCTATTCTCTTCTTGTCCAAACTATTTATCGTCCATGTTTCACTTCCACACATGGCTACACTCCATACAAATACTTTCCAAAAAGACTTCCTGACATTTAAATCTATACTCTATGTCAAACTTCTCTTCTTCAAAACTGCTTTCCTTGCCACTGCTAGTCTACATTTTATATCCTCTCTACTTCGACCATCATCAGTTATTTTGCTCCCCAAATAGCAAAACTCCTTTACTACTTTAAGTGTCATTTCCTAATCTAATTACCTCAGCATCACCAGACTTAATTCGACTACATCCCATTATCCTCGAATTGCTTTTGTTGATATTCATCTTACATCCTCCTTTCAAGACACTGTCCATTCCATTCAACTGTTCCTCCAAGTCCTTTGCTGTCTCTGACAGAATTACAATGTCATTGGCAAACCTCAAAGTTTTTATTTCTTCTTCATGGATTTTAATACCTACTCCGAATTTTTCTTTTGTTTCCTTCACTGCTTGCTCAATATACAGATTGAATAACATCGGGGAGAGACTACAACCCTGTCTCACTCCCTTCCCAACCACTGCTTCCCTTTCATGCCCCTCGACTCTTATAACTTCCGTCTGGTTTCTGTACAAATTGTAAATAGCCTTTCGCTCCCTGTATTTTACCCCTGCCACCTTTAGAATTTGAAAGAGAGTATTCCAGTCAACATTGTCAAAAGCTTTCTCTAAGTCTACAAATGCTAGAAAAGTAGGTTTGTCTTTCCTTGATCTTTCTTCTAAGATAAGTCGTAATGTCAGTATTGCCTCACATGTTCCAATATTTCTGTAGAATCCAAACTGATCTTCCCCAAGGTTGGCTTCTAGTTTTTCGATTCGTCTGTAAAGAATTCGCGTTAGTATTTTGGAGCTGTCACTTATTAAACTGATTGTTTGGTAATTTTCACATCTGTCACCACCTGCTTTCTTTGGGATTGGAATTATTATATTCTTCTTGAAGTCTGAGGGTATTTCGCCTGTCTCATACAACTTGCTCACCAGATGGTAGAGTTTTGTCAGGACTGGCTCTCCCAAGGCCGTCAGTAGTTCTAATGGAATGTTGTCTACTCCCGGGGTCTTGTTTCGACTCAGGTCTTTCAGTGCTCTGTCAAACTCTTCACGCAGTATCATACCTCCCAATTCGTCTTCATCTACATCCTCTTCCATTTCCATAATATTGTCCTCAAGTACATCGCTCTTGTATAGACCCTCTACATACTCCTTCCACCTTTCTGCTTTCCCTTCTTTCCGTAGAGCCAGGTTTCCATCTCTTGATATTCATACAAGAGGCTCTCTTTCCTTCAAAGATCTCTTTAATTTTCCTGTAGGCAGTATCTATCTTGCCCCCTAGTCAGATAAGCCTCTACATCCTTACATTTGTACTCTAGCCATACCTGCTTAGCCATTTTGCACTTCCTGTCGATCTCATTTTTGATACGTTTGTATTCCTTTTTGCCTACATTTTTATATTTTCTCCTTTCATCAATTAAATTCAATATATCTTCTGTTACCCAAGGACTTCTACTAGCCCTCATCTTTTTAACCTACTTGATCCTCTGCTGCCTTCACTATTACATCCCTCGAAGCTACCCATTCTTTTTCTTCTGTATTTATTTCCCCCATTCCTGTCAATCGTTCCCCAAAGCTCTCCCTGAAACTCTCTGCAACCTCTCGTTCTGTCAGTTTATCCACTCCCATTCCATATTCAGCTACTACTTTTTCCTTCTCTTCCTTTTCCTACACTGGAATTCGAATCACACATAAATATTAAATGTTCATTTTCATTTCCCTTCACTATCTGAATAATTTCTTTTATTTCATCATACATTCCTTCTATCTCTTTGTCATCTGCAGATCTAGTTGGCATATAAACTTTTACTACTTTGGTAGGCGTGGGCTTCGTGTCTATCTTTGCTACAATAATGCATTCACTATGCTGTTTGTAGTAGCTTACCCGCACTCCTATTTTTTTTATTCATTATTATACCTACTCCTGCAGTACCCCTATTTGATTTTGTATTTATAACCCTGTATTCACCTGACCAGAAGTCTTCTTCCTCCTGCCACCGAACTTCACTAATTCCCACTATATTTAGCTTTAACCTATCCATTTCCCTCTTTAAATTTTCTAACCTGCCTTCCCGATTAAGGGATCTGATATTCCATGCTCCGATATGTAGAACACCAGTTTTCTTTCTCCTGATAATGACGTCCTCCTGAGTAGTCCCCACCTGGAGGTCCAAATGGGGGACTATTTTACCTCTGGAGTATTTTACCTAAGAGGATGCCATCATCATTTAATCATTCTAAAACTGCATGCCATCAGGAAAAATTACGGCTGTAGTTTCCCCTTGCTTTCAGCCGTTCGCAGTACCAACACAGCAAGGCCGTTTTGGTTAGTGTTACAAGGCCAGATCAATCATCCAGACTGTTGCCCCTGCAACTACTGAAAAGGCTGCCGCCTCTCTTCAGGAACCACACGTTTGTCTGGCCTCTCAACAGATACCCCTCCGTTGTGGTTGCACCCACGGTATGGCTATCTGTATTGCTGAGGCGCACAAGCTTCCCCACCAATGGCAACATCCATGGTTCATGCGGCGAGATTCCATCCTACAGTTTAAAATTGCTGAATGTTGACCTACGATAAAAAGATATATTTTTGATGCCTATTTATTGTCGCAGGCATTTAAAATGGCATATTAGGTATTGATTTTTATCATCGGTTGTACCTTATGATTGATTTGAATAGCAAAACATTAACTGATAACAACTCTCAGTTGAACATGAAAGGGAATGTGTCATGAATTGAAGCCACTGAGAGTTAATTGCTTTCATATTAACTGCAAATTTTAAAGAAATTTTGAGAGTTGGGAAAACTACATGTCATGCAAAACAATTTAAACATGGTAAGTACCAAATTTCAGCATCTACTAGCCCTTGAATCTGCTGCAACTCTCTCACATTAGAGCTAAACAAACTGCATATTGCAAAGAACACAATATGACTGTTTCTATACATTGTTACGAAACCAGATAGTCACTGTGTTCATGGAAATATTCATCAAACCACTATCCAGTTCCAAGAATAGATGATGGCAACTTAATCCCTCATGGGAAGAAAACATGTTCCAAGATAGACCTCTGGAAAGTTTATTATCAAATCCCATGAAAAGAAGACAATAAACAGAAAACAGCAATTATCACATCATTTGATCTATATGAATTTAACTCTGTGCCATTGGATTTAAGGACACAATTCAGTACTTTTCAAAGAAAAGAAATAGATTGTTCAGAATATAAGCTTTCTGTGATATGTAACCACTCCAGAAGGGAAGAAACCAGGCTTGGAGACTGTACTATATGCAGGGCTGGTCTCTTGGGTATTCAGCCACCACACTCACAGATGTGCTTTGCAGCCCAGATATGGTCCCTGCTTTACCTCGGGTGGTTGTTTGTCAACAGAAGATTCACTAGGCTGTTTACCGCCAAGTCTCCTGAAGCCACCCACGGCATCTGTAGACACAAGCCATGCCATGGTAAATAGTGCTGCAGTCACAGGTGCCTGTTTGCATCCACAGAGCCATATGTCCTCATGACACCATGCATGTTTTCCTCTGCTGATGGCTATGTAAATTGATGCTCAGCCCCTTGTCTGCCACTTCCCCTCTGGGCATCAGACCAACTGCCAGCCGCTCTTGAGTCTATGCTTTGGACCACGACACCTGTCATCGATGCTACCCATCAGACAGCGCTGTGTCATACCTTTGGCGGGATCACCAGCTGCTGGATGTCCATCCGCGCCCCCCCCCCCCCCCCCCCCTCCCTGCAGGACCTATGTGTCAACAGTCCACAAGCTCACAGCTCTGTGGTATAGTGCTGTTTATCACCCATGGTACCTCATGGTACCTCTCTGATCACCACCAGTACTGATGATTGTAGACTTTGCCATAGTGGGCCTCTGCTACACATCGTCAAGATGGACTTTTAAGTTTTACACAAATGTGGAGTTTCATGTCTCAGAGCTGTATTGAGTTTAGTTCAAGGTTAATAAATAAATAAAGAGTTATTATTGTAACTTGTGAATTAAATCACTCCCAGCCACACCATTGGCAAAGGTTGTAACAGTGGCAACAAGGATAATAGTTTCATGATATAGTACTACTCTGTTGCTAGCCCTGCCTTCCCCATCGTTGGCTGTGGGGGGCTGTTGCAATTGTCCTATGTGGACATGGCATGTCTCTTCCAGTAAGATGAAATTGTGTGTGTTCATTGATTGATTACATGTTGTGTGTTGTTGTTTTGTTCCAGTCTGCTCTGGTGGCTGCTCTGGTGGCTCCTCTTTTAAGGGCTGCATTTCACTGAGATGGTTGTACTATCTGTCTTAAGAGGGGAGGAGTGTAGGCTATGCAAGACAGGGCCCCTGGTTATTTAGCCACCACAATGTATGAGCTTTGTGGGCCAGGTATGCCCCTACTTTACTTTTGCAGGTTGTTTGTTAACAGAAGATTCACTAGTCTGTTTACTGCCAAGCCTTCTGCAGCAACCACAATGCCTGCAGGCACAAAGCACACCAATAGGTGGTGTGCAGGTCGTAGTAGGCAATGCTGCAGTTGCAGGCCCCTAATTGTGATCACATGGTCACATGTCCACGTGACTCATCTGCATTCCTCTGCTAACAGGTACTTAGATCACCCCTCAGCCTCTCAACAATGAGTTCCGCTCTTGACTGTGACTGCCTGGCACCCACGGCTACCTCCTGACTCACCACCACTACCAATGACCCTGGACTTTGTCACAGTGAGTGTCCACTAAACATCATCAGATGGGCTTACCTGTTGTATCCAAGTGTGGTCTTCATGCTCTGAAGTTGCACCGAGTTTAATTCAAGGTTAATAAACAAAGAGTTGTTAATGTAACATGCACATTCAATTATTACTTGTTGCACTATTCAGTTAAGGTCATAAAAGGAATGGAAACAATCACTGTAAAGATAACTTGTCCAGAAAGTGAGAAAGAAATTCTAATATTTCTCTGTACGCTCAACATCTTTTGCCATCTTCTAGAACATACTGCATAAAACTAAGCTCCACTAATTATGAAAGGAAGACAAACCGGACTGCAGAAGAAACAGAGCAGTTTGAAAAATGCAAGGAAATTTTATTCCAAACTTCACTAATAAGTAGCAGCATTTCACTGAAATTCAAACAATTTACTACTACTGAGGAATTAAAATGTGGTTTGACATTTCAGTTGAAACCACTAGTCCACATGTATCAAAATAATTTATGATCATAGTTTTTAAGTGGTATTACAAAATGGCTCATTCAGGTACGACAGTTGTCAATAAAGCTAATATTCTTAAAATCTGTCAGGCCAAACTTTGAGCAGGATGTGCAATGATTGATTGTGGCATGTACAGATTCTCCAAGAGAAAATTACATGTCATACTAAATGACCTTTGGGAAATTCCTCATTGTTGACACACATTTTCAGATGGTACATGCTGACCGAGTGGGCCCAGCACCATCTTCCAACAGATTTATTTACTATTTATCTTTCACATACAGAGACACTAGCTGGATGAAAGTTGCACCCCATCGAAACATTGAAGCAGAGACAGGAGCAACAGCAATTTTCAGTTGCTGGAACACTGCAGCAGGCAGCATACACACAGTTTCAGGCTAGTATGTTCAAAGCTTGGGCGAAGATTTATAAAAATGACTAGAATTACTACCTACTACCTCAGGCTAATGGAAAAATTCACCATATATTGAAGAGTGCTATATGAGTCCATTCTGCAGCTAAATGGATTAACTTAATACCTACTATTCTACTTGGCCTGTGTTGCTCCTTCCAGAAAGGAAGCAATTATGCAGTAGCAGAAATTTTGTGTAGTTAACTGGATATTCTTCTGGGCACCTAAAGCCTAGGGAGAATTCCCACAGGACCAAAGAAACTCCTTTCACACAACACAATGATATTAAAAGTACAAGTCATATGTTCACTAGACTTAATAAGATAAAGAGTGGACTCACAACCATATGCAGGTCCTTATGAAGTGATTCAGTGTTTACTGAAGGAGTGTACCATCAAGAGTAAAGGTAAGTTAATCAACATTTCTGTTGTTTTACTCAAGCCAGCATATCTTTTCTGCTGATGACAGTGCACACAAGGAGTCAAAACCATTGGACCTACTGCCTGTTAACCAGGATAAAGAGTGTTTGCAAGTGCCTCATGCAATTGCACGATCAGAATGTGTGGTGACATTCTCTACTCAGTTCGCAGAAATAATTAAGTGACATCTGCACTGAGTGGGAACACACAAATTACAAGACAGTGTCTGAAAAGTAAATTATTTTTCAAGCACTTCAAACAGTATGTTCATTTGTTTCACTAAATGTCTATCAGTTTTATGAACCCTCTTTTGTTATCCACATTTTGATTTGTATGGTAAAAAAGAAGAATTGTAGGTAGCAATGAAATAAGAAGTGTAGCAAGCAAGTGGTGTTAGGCTCATTAAATCTCATACAATAAGATCAATTAACACGAGGCATAACTGTCTCAAGTGTAACAATCACAGCTTGTGACAAAGTCTCTGCTTCAACATAACGTAATATTCATTATAGGAGTGTATTTGTTTATCCTACAGCACTCTGGAACTGCTACAAAATTCAGGCAAAACTAACAGGAGGAGATAAGGTAAAGGGGATGATGTGAGAGTGAGCTAACTAATGAAAAATGGTGCAATGACGATGTTTAACAAAAAATAACTGGTGAATAACTTTTTAAATTCAATTAATATCATAATTTTAGTTGGTTACTTGTTCCATGGGTCACAATGCACGTTATATCATAATGACACGAAAGTGTCAGTTTTCACAATATTAACTTAATTGAATACATCTATAAATATCTGGACATAGCTATCAACAAAAAACTATTTAGTTTAATAATGTAAGTACGTATGTATGTATTTAATAATTTGGCACAAAATCATTTACATGCGTCTAAATTAAAATAATTCTGGGAAATAGGAGTGGCCCAGAAGGAACTGTATTCTCAGGATGCTGAGGCTCAATTGTAACAATCAATGATCTCAGCTGGGGTGGGCAGTGGGGGTACTGAAGAGGTGTGGAGTGGGGAGGGGGAGGGATAGCAGGCTAAGGGTGTAGGAAGATGCTGTAGTCCTGACTGTGGGAGTGTGCAGGGATGTAATAGGGAGGACATGATGATGGACTCTGCTACAGTGCAGCATCAGGAGGCTGTAGGGGGAAGGGAGAGGGGGAGGAGAGAAGCAGAGAAGGGGAAATGTCTATGCAGGTGAACTAGAAAGGGGGGGGGGTCATAGAAGGTATGGAGAGGGAGAGCAAAGGGCCTTGGGGCAGGTTGAGGACAAGAACTAGCAATGGATGAGGACACAGTTCCTACAGGAATGAAAGGTGTGTTGCAGAGAGAGACCCACCTGCACAATTTAGAAAACTGGTGTTGATGGGAATATTCAGATGGGATAAGCTGCAAAGCAGTCTAAATACTTGCTTCTTTCACTTGTGGCACAGTTTTTGACAGGGTGGTCCTTATTCCATCCTTACTCCCAATCGCTTACCCCTTGGTTCCCATCCCTTTGGAAGACCTAGGTGTAAGACTTGTTCCATACATCCTCCTGTTACCACCAACTTCAGTACTGTCGGGCACAACCTACCATCAACGGCCGGGCCACCTGCAAAAGCAGCCATGTGGTCTAACAACTTAGCTCACTGTGTAAATAAATGTGCATGACCACTAACAAGCTGTCCATCTGCATGGATGGCCCCCATCAGACTGTGGCCAGGCGACAGCTGGACCACCCAGTTGCTGAGATGCATTTTACTTCAAAGTATGCTTCACAGCCTGTGCCATCTGGATTCTTCCCACTAACACCAGCTTTTCTGAAATGTACATGTTAAAGCCCTCCCTAAAAATTATCCTTCATTTCTGTAAACCCCCCACCCTCCCCTCCCAGCCTCAGCCTTTGCTAGTCCTTGTCCTCCACCTGTCTCTATGTTCTTCCCCACTTGTCTTCCCACCTCACATACCATATGCCTTATACTGCCCCCCCCCCTTCCCACCCTCCTTGCTCACGTGCATAACCCTTTCCTTTTTTCTGCCCCCCCCCCCCCCACCTAGTGGCGGACTAAGCCCTGCAAAAGTCAATGAAACTAAATCAGGCCTCCAGTCTTCTTAGAAATTTACCTATTTGTAGCGTATTTTTTGTAAAAAATGAATAATATACACTCCTGGAAATTGAAATAAGAACACCGTGAATTCATTGTCCCAGGAAGGGGAAACTTTATTGACACATTCCTGGGGTCAGATACATCACATGATCACACTGACAGAACCACAGGCACATAGACACAGGCAACAGAGCATGCACAATGTCGGCACTAGTACAGTGTATATCCACCTTTCGCAGCAATGCAGGCTGCTATTCTCCCATGGAGACGATCATAGAGATGCTGGATGTAGTCCTGTGGAACGGCTTGCCATGCCATTTCCACCTGGCGCCTTAGTTGGACCAGCGTTCGTGCTGGACGTGCAGACCGCGTGAGACGACGCTTCATCCAGTCCCAAACATGCTCAATGGGGGACAGATCCGGAGATCTTGCTGGCCAGGGTAGTTGACTTACACCTTCTAGAGCACGTTGGGTGGCACGGGATACATCCGGACGTGCATTGTCCTGTTGGAACAGCAAGTTCCCTTGCCGGTCTAGGAATGGTAGAACGATGGGTTCGATGACGGTTTGGATGTACCGTGCACTATTCAGTGTCCCCTCGACGATCACCAGTGGTGTACGGCCAGTGTAGGAGATTGCTCCCCACACCATGATGCCGGGTGTTGGCCCTGTGTGCCTCGGTCGTATGCAGTCCTGATTGTGGCGCTCACCTGCACGGCGCCAAACACGCATACGACCATCATTGGCACCAAGGCAGAAGCGACTCTCATCGCTGAAGACGACACATCTCCATTCGTCCCTCCATTCACGCCTGTCGCGACACCACTGGAGGCGGGCTGCACGATGTTGGGGCGTGAGCGGAAGACGGCCTAACGGTGTGCGGGACCGTAGCCCAGCTTCATGGAGACGGTTGCGAATGGTCGTCGCCGATACCCCAGGAGCAACAGTGTCCCTAATTTGCTGGGAAGTGGCGGTGCGGTCCCCTACGGCACTGCGTAGGATCCTACGGTCTTGGCGTGCATCCGTGCGTCGCTGCGGTCCGGTCCCAGATCGACGGGCACATGCACCTTCCGCCGACCACTGGCGACAACATCGATGTACTGTGGAGACCTCACGCCCCACGTGTTGAGCAATTCGGCGGTACGTCCACCCGGCCTCCCGCATGCCCACTATACGCCCTCGCTCAAAGTCCGTCAACTGCACATACTGTTCACGTCCACGCTGTCGCGGCATGCTACCAGTGTTAAAGACTGCGATGGAGCTCCGTATGCCACGGCAAACTGGCTGACACTGACGGCAGCGGTGCACAAATGCTGCGCAGCTAGCGCCATTCGACGGCCAACACCGCGGTTCCTGGTGTGTCCGCTGTGCCGTGCGTGTGATCATTGCTTGTACAGCCCTCTCGCAGTGTCCGGAGCAAGTATGGTGGGTCTGACACACCGGTGTCAATGTATTCTTTTTTCCATTTCCAGGAGTGTAGTTGTAATGGCGGACAAAAAATGAAGTATTTATAATGTGTGTACTCTACGCTCTAGTAAATGTAATATAATATACATACTTCAAGATATAGGTGAGAAACTTGGAATACAAGTTAGCATTTTGCACAGCAACCATTAGGTAAGGTGCAAAGAAATAATAAAGGATAGAATTTTAAAAAATACCTTTTATTTTATATGTCTGGAAACAAAGTTTGAACAACCATATCAGTTAGTTTTGTGACCTTAGTATGAGCTACTAGTTATTACTGAAGTTATACTACATGTTGTGCCTTTATTTTTCTGTAATCCTGAACACCACTTAAAATCTTTTTCATTTGAAATTTTTTTTTTCAGTTGATAAAATAGACAGACTGGCTAGTCGTCCTTTATTTATTTCAGAGCAAAGTTAATTTTTTATTAGTTTCAGTTTGGGGAAGCTTCTCTCCCAAGATGCGATTGAGACACAAATGGTCCAGAAGTAGCGGATCGTAAGAACTGAAGATGGTGATGATTCACTCAAATCCCATTTAATAATAAACTGAAAAATTTTTTGGGCTGTCCATCCAGCAGCAAGATCCGTATTTGTGTGGGCTGCACGTAGCTGCCTACGATGCATTACTATTTCTTACAGTGCCTGCTCCTTCTCAAGCTTGCCATAATTTTCAACTAGATTCTCCAGTACTACAGGTAGTGTGTCATCAGAAGCTTCAAGCAGAAATTTTGTTTGAACAGTTTAGAAAGTTTTGGTAATTTCCTTCACAGCTGTGCATCGTTGTGTCAATTCTTGTGTGCATCAGTCTCTGCATTCAAACACTGACTGATAAAATATTTTTTGAATCAATAATCCAGTGTCAGGAGCTACTTCAAAAGTGTCTTTATTTGTCCTCCTACCTTGTCAGACACTGTTAATGTCCACATAATATCATTTTTAGTGCCAAAACTAACAGCTCATTCATAACTAGTTTGTTCCCTCACTAAAAACACACAAAAATTTTTAATTTTTCAGTCCTTAACCCAAAGTCAGTTTTAGAGATTGCAGATACCAATGGACAAAAATTTACTTCCAGCAGTATCATGTGCCAAGAGTTGATGTCACAATGGTAAAATCACATATAGTTAGAAGGAACAAGCTTGCTGCAGATCTAGTATTGTAGTTTGCCTTGAATAGATCTTCATACCTTTAAAAAACCTCACAACTGCTTCCATGTCTCCTTTTTATGACTAACTTAATTGTAATGAGCACTCTGTTGAGTATTAGACAATCATTTCAAACTTTTTCCTGTTCCCTCCCCACTCCATGCAAGTAATTCTCATCCGTACATAGACGACAAGAAGAATATAAATTCTCTATGGTTCCAAAACAGGTGACGCTAGAGACTGCATAAATACCACAAAGATTTAGAGAAGGATTAGCACAGGGACTGAACAGACCTTTTGGGCTAAATCCTCAAATTTTTCATTGTTCTCCTCCATGTACAACTGACGTTGACGCAGCATTGTCATAATCTCGAGCCTCACACAACACAATATCCAGTCCATCTTTCTCCAGCTGCCATTGAATATCTTCTGACGTATCCTCTACAGTCTCCCCGCCCCCAACATAATTAAACACTGAAAAGGATATTTGAACTTCCACAATGTTGCCTTTCACATGGACATATCTAATTATTTGATAATATAGGGGCAGCTCTGGGTTCATCAGGAGCACTGTTGCAAATTATTCCATAATATTTAGTCTTTTTTATATCTGCAATAATCTTTTCCTTAACTTTTTTTGGATGAAAATCATTTTGTATCCATTTTGGGAAGTAAGACAGTGCTCTCTTTGACCCACCAATGAATTCAAGTTTCGAACAAAGCTCTTTTAACATCGCATCATATTTCACTATCAACTACACAAATTCTAAGAAATTTCCTATTTGCCAATGAAGCACCTTCACAGCAACTGCAGAAAGCAAGATAATGCTGAGCTAAAGATAGTGCAATATCTAAAACATGATGTAAAATATTTCTCCATTTTGTCTCCTCATAATCAACAATCCTCCGATTATTTTTGTCAATAGTTTTATTAAGTTTCAAGTCCAAAGAGAGAGTTTTCTGTTTTTCTAACTGATAGATGTTCAGGCAATGATTCATGAGGAGTAATTTTCTCATCATTTCTATCTTTATCATTTTTCTTTCCAGTATTATGTACATCAAGTCAGTATCATGTAAAAAAAAAAAAAAAAGGTTTTTGCAGTGACAGATCATGACCTACACGTCCATTAAAGATAATTTTTTCTCACCATGTATCCAGTAGGCTTGTAACAGAGTAGATAGCAACTGTTAGGTTTGTGAATGCATGGTCATTTTCAGGTGAATATTGTATATAAAATTTATATTGTGGATATCAATAAAGCCAATTCTTCCAGTGGATGAAAGTATTTTTTTTTTATTTTACTATCACATTACTCATTATTTGTTTATCAAACAATTCTTCTATCATTTAAAAACATGTTTCGATATTACAACAGTTATTTGCTGCAAAACAGTGTAAAGAGGCCCAGGGCAGACTATCTCATCTGTTCCTCCCCCCACTTTACTCCATTAGTGCACCCCCACCACCACCACCCCCTCCCAAACCCCCTCCCCGCCCCACCCAGCAGCACAGCCTCCTGATGCTGCACCTAGCAGCCCATCATCCTGCCCCCACCACATCCTACACACTCCCACAGGTGAGCAGTACACCATTTTCTCACACCCCTACCCTACTATCCCGTATCCCGACCGCTCTCTGCCCCATGCCTTCCCATGTCCCCACTATCCCGTATCCCGACCCCTCTCTGCCCCATGCCTTTCCCATGTCCCCACTATATTGCCCAGCTGAGACCACTACTCACTGCAATCAGATAGCAACACCCCACCACAACAGTGGCCATGTGTGTGAGTTGTGCATTGTATGCATGTGTTTTGTTTTTTTCCTAAATCTGAAGAACTTAGTTTGATAGCTCAGTGTACTTTTTGGTGTGCCTGTCTGCCACATAAAACCACCTCTATGAAGAGAGTATACCCTATTTCAGACGGTTTTTATTCCCCATAGGGTGGCCTAGTGGTTGAACTAAATTGTCTAAGAAGCTCTAAAATGTGATTTTTCTAACTCAAATTGTCACCTGAAATTTTCAATCCTCCTGCTTTGCTTCCTAATTAATGCTAATGCTTTAAATTTGTTACTGGTGTAGTACCCCCTGATGTGTTGCATTGAACACGTTTTCTAAAACTAAGAGAAACCATTTGCAGAAAACCAACCAATAACCCTCCTCTATCACTGTTGGGGTTTACTATTATACTCACATCATATGCAAAGGAACTAATTCTACTGTATGTGTACTAAAATGAAGATCATTGACATACATGAGAATCAACACCTTCAAAATGTTCTACATGGTCAATATAAACATATATGTAACAAAATGATCTAAATCTGCAAAATTAGATTACTAAACAATAGCAACATATAGAAAAAAAAATAATCATATTTCCCTTCAGCACCAACAATGAGGCCTTTGCAAGGATTAGTTCAGAAATAATTTTTGTTGTACTTTTAGTAACTTACAGAAACAGCTCCTGGTTCTGGATGCCTCAAGACAACAACATCTGCATATCCAGCCATCACCTGAACCGAATCTGGTGAATATAAAACAAATTACTCAGTTTATTAAGATAATTAACTTTTGAGCAAGTTAATGAGAGCCATTACAAATAAAAAGCTTACCCTCCAGTGTTTCACCCTTTTTAACAGATGAAGAACTCTCATCCATATAAATTACTCTTCCACCAAGCCTCTGCATTGCAGCTGAAAAGCTGCAACTAGTTCGTGTACTCACTTCATAGAAAACGGAAGCCATTACTTTCCCCTGAAATTAACAAAAAACAAAAATGTACATGGTTGTGAAGAACATTCAAAAAGTAAGATCTGACTAACCACAAAAATAATATAACTGCAATAATAATGTTTCAGTATTTGTTCTCCGATACATAAAAACATCTTTCAACACACCTGCAAACACCACCACCAGAGGCCTTTGCATGATTATTTCATGTAACAAGTCATTTGGATACACTTGGAATGATGTAAGTGTTCCAAACTGTGGAGTGAAGTTTATGCTATTTTTCACTGAACAACTTTCACCATTTTTTTTATAAAACTTTGTTGTTCTAAAGTTACACTTACAAACCCACTGCAGTTACAGACATTTAATAACTTCTTGATCTCCTGTTATTTGGTAGTGAAATGAGTTAATGAATATCAGTTACTGAAGTTGGTTTAATAAGTGTTCTAGTTGATAGCATTTCACAAGAAATCAATCGTTTTGGACTAAGAGTTGAGGTAAATATAAAAAATTCCTATTAATGGTATATTATTATGGATATATAAATTAAAACTACTTACATTTATGTGAACAATTTAGGAACTCTTCTAGAAACACTGTATCATGTACTAATAATATTTAGATGACAAAGAAAAAAAAAGTATGCAACATGTGGAACTAACAATACTATGCACATAATTTGTTCCCAAAAATGGAAGTTACCCGTAATACGTGATCCAACTGTCTTTCCTTTTGCACGAACACTCTTAGTGTCTGTGCGAGATTGAATATTTCATTCAGCTGGTCCTTAGTGAACATACTGACAGAAAGAACATGTTGACCAGTGAGCCCATGGCTGAATGATGAAGATTGTCCAGGAACAACACTGGGGAGATTGGGAATGCTGTCACTCTTGTATCGCAACAAGGGCAATGGAGAAATGCTTCGCTGTGGTGCTGCAATTGGAGCAAGTCCATCATGGGTAGCAGGAAAACCAGTTTGTTGTTTTGATGAAGCCATGTCTGATATTAACTTAGAATATTTTTCTGAAAAATAAAAGGGAGAAATTTATGTAATACAATTACAGCAAATTCCAATTTGAGAGTTAAAGCATATTTGTTTCATCACTAACTGTACTTGGCCACACACTGCTGTTGCTCTGTCTGGTTCAATGAAAAAGCAAGAAAACAGAAAGCAGGTGCTTATAATATGTATAGGCATTTGATATATGAGGTGTGAGAGAGAAGTAATGAGACTAACGACACAGTGAATGATCTTGCAATGCTGTGTTGCTCTACTTGTGTAGACTGGTGTGTTGATCCCTTTCCAAAGCGCAGTCTGAGTTTCAGCATCATACAGCCATCGTTTAATTTCTGACAGTAGCATCAGTGAACATGTTTTCTTGTTGTGTATTACAAAAATGGACCAGCGGAATTTAGAACAACATTATAACTTCAAGTTTTGTGTTAAATTTGGGTACCCATAAGTTTGACCTTTGAAAATTTGAAAGAGGTCTATGGTGAACATTCTTTATCAACAGCACAAGTTATCAACAGGTACAAATAATTTTTGGAAGGCTGTGAACTTGCTGATGACTAACTTTGCTCAGGGAGACCATCTTCAAAAACCAACGAAAGTGTCAAATGTACATGTGCTTTTGTGAATTTATTCCACCAGGACAAACTTTCAACCAAGTGTTTTACAATGATGTTCTTCAAAGGCTTAAGAAAAGGGTGAATTGAGTGACACCAGACATTGCAGGCAAGTGGATGCTGCACCACGACAATGGCCCATGTCACACGGCCACATCTGTCTCAATTGTTTAGCTCAAAACTCATTTGACCTTATGATGCTTTTCTTTTCCCAAAATTGAAAAATGTCTTAATATGATGTCATTTTGGGACTCTGGAGAACATTAAAAAGAGTGTGACTGACATGTTAAAGCCCCTACCAAGTGAAGCCTTTCAGCACTTCTACTAAGACTGGGAACAATGACTCCACTGGTGTGTAGGTACTGAAGGAAACTACTTTGAAGGGGACAATATTGTTCAAAGAAGAGAGGGGAGATTTTAGTAGATAAAAAGAATCAGGCTCATTACTTTTCTCAGAGAAAAAAAAATCTCTCACAGAGTTATGACTAATAAAAGATTTTGCCTGAAATTTAACAACTTCCTAATATGAAGCCATAGCAAAACTGTACGAGGTTAAAGTAAAGCAAGATTTCCATTTATTTTGTTGTCATTGATCTGGTGAATCTAATAAAACATGTCCCAGATGTATATCTGCAGTAGTTTTCCAGAACATCCAGTGAAGCAAAGATGTAATTTCGTAAAATTTTTAATTTATTAACTACTTAGCCCAATTTGTTTTTTAAATTCCAGACAATTGCACAAAGTTTTCAACAGAAGTTATAGAGAATTTAGTTTTGGAAAAATAATTGTAATAATGTTAACTGAAACTGTATGAATGTGTCATAATCTGCTTTTAATAATACCATAGCACACGTGAATTCATCAAGTTAAACCAGAAAAAACAAAGCTCAGGAAGTTGTACAGTGTACATACAGTTTCACAAAACATTACATTCACAATAAATATTCAAAAATGTCTCCACCAAGTTCAGTGTATTTAGTTGCATGTGTATGAACAGATTTTATTGCTCGTTTCAGTTTCACAGGGTTGTTCTTAATTTTGTCTATTTCATTCACAATGTGAGCAAGTAATGCCTTACGCATATTGACTTTGTGCTCATAAACTATGTCTTTCATCCATCCCCATACACAAAAATCAAATGATGTTAAATCAGATGATCTGGGTGGCCACAGAAGTGTAGCACCACAACCAATCCATTTCTGGGGAAAATGTTCAATTAAATGTGTAGTAACAGCGTTGGTGAAATGTGGAGGTGCACCGGCATGTTGAAAATACATTTGCAATCGCATAGCAAGTGTAACATCTTCAAGCAAGTGGGGCATTTCTTCGGAATTTTAAGTATGTCTCACCAGTTAGACATCCTGGTCCAATAAAATGTGTGTTGATTCATCATCATCATCATCAAGCACTCATACTGATTATAAACGAGAGGTAGAGAACCTGTCTCCCTTAACATGCAAAATACTCCGATAATGGTTCATGCATTCAGAATCCTCTGAGTTGGATAATGTACACAACATTCGTTAACTGCAGCCGTAGTATTACCCTCACATTTCCCATAAATAAACACCATACCAGCATATTCCTCTGTCATAAATTTGAAAGGCATCCCTATTTCATAAATATTCTACTAACTCCAACAATTACTATGTGATTTCACTTAAATACACTGTTTTTTTACTGAAAAATACACAAAACTAACTCTTTTCAAGGTTAGGAAATGACTGAAACAACTCACTAACAGTTGCTAACAATGACATAAATGTTTCTACATTCTTAATATAAAGTAAAAAAAAAAAATTACTTTTACAAAAATCTTTGCTTCTCTGGATGTTCTGGAAAACTACTGCAGATACACATCTATGACACATTTTATTAGATTCACCAGTACAATAACAACAAAATAAATGGATATCGTGCTTTACTTTAACCTTGTACAGCTTTGCGATAAGTTAAAGCTTTTCAAGAATTTTGCCAACAACATTTTCGTATTATGTATTTTATACATAGGGTGGTCAGAAACAATCTGAAATGTTTGTGAGGCTGTTGGAGGTAGGATGTGCTTAGAAATAATTGTTAAGAAAAAATTCAACACACTTTGCTGATCCAAGTTAGTTAATGTTGAAGTTAGCCAATCAGGTCATTGAAAGTGCAAATTCAAATGGCCCAACAAAAATGGTGTCACTAAACACATGCTTTATTTAGTTTTCTCAAACCAAGCAAGAGACTGATACAAAAATTAGACGTGGGGCAGTAGTAAAGATCGAACCCGAGCCAAAGGCAGAGCTGTCTCATGCACTGTCATCTACACTTTGAGAACAACTGACACACTAACTGTATATAGTGGTTCACTTGATTTGTGTGCGCAATGGCCTGATTAGCTGACTTCAATGTTAATTAACTTGCTAACAGTGAAACATACTTAATTTTTTTCTGAACAATTATTTCTCGGTGTAATCTACCCTGCAACACCATTACAAGCTGTGCAGACTGTTTCTGACCACCTTGTATACACAGGGTGCACCATTTTAATCCATGGTGGAGAACAACAAAGGATGGAGATGAGATAACAGCAAAATGGTTTATCTAAACGTTGTAAGTGGCAAAGAGGGTCACACATTGCTACTAGTGGCCATGACTTTGAAGGTTATTTTCTAGGTGATTTGAAGGTTAAAGTGGTTTTTTTCCATGGGAACCCTAATATTTGAATATTTGATTCAAGATTTGTAAAGACCGGCAAATTTCACATATAAAATGATACATTATTATAGTTTCCCATTTATACACTGTAGAGCCAAAGAAACTAGTACACCTGCCTAATATCATGTACATCCCTCACAAGCATTCAGAAGTGCCGCATCAAGATGTGGCATGGACTCAACTAATGTCTGAAGTATTGGTGGAGGGAATTGATACCATGAATTCTGCATGGCTGTCCATCTATCTGTAAGAGTACGAGGGGGTTGAGATCTCTTCTGAACAGCACATTGCAAGGCACCCCAGATATACTCAATAATGTTAATGTCTGGGGAGTCTGTTGGCCAGCGGAAGTGCTTACACTCAGGAGAGTGTTCCTGGATGCAGTCTGTAGCAATTCTTGATGTGTGACATGTTGCATTGTCCTACTGGAATTGCCCAAGTCTGTAGGAAGCACAATGGACATGAATCCATGCAGATGATCAGATAGGATGCTTACATAAGTGTCACCTGTTGGAGTCATGTCTAGACGTATCAGAGGTCCCATATAACTCCAACTGCACACACTCCACACCATTACAGAGCCTTCACCAGCTTGAACAGTCCCCTTGCTGACCTCTGTAAGTTCACAAGGTTGTCTCCATACCCGTACACATCCATCTAATTTGAAACGAGACTCGTCCGACCAGGCAATGTTTCCAGTCCTCAACCATCCAATATCGGTGCAATGGGCCCAGGCAGGGCATAAAGCTTTGTGTCATGCAGTCATCAAGGGTCAACCAGTGGGCCTCGGTTTCTGAAAGCCCATATCGATGATGTTTCATTGAATGGTTTGCACGCAGACACTTGTTGGTGGCCCAGCATTGAAATCTGCAGCAATTTGTGAAGTAGTTTCATTTCTGTCGCATTGAACGATTCTCTTCAGTCATCACTGGTACTGTTCTTGCAAGATCTTTTTCCAGCAGCAGCAATGTTTGAGATCTGATGTTTTACTAGATTCCTGATATTCATGGTACACTAGTGAAATTGTCATATGGGAAAATCCCCACTTCTTTGCTACCTCATAGATACTGTGACCCATCGCTCATGCACTGACCGTAACACCACATTCAGACTCATTGAAATGTTGATAACCTGCCAACACAACAATAGTAACTGATCGAACAACTGCGCCAGACACTTGCTGTCTTATGTAGGCATTCTGACCACAGTGCAGTATTCTGCCTGTTTACATATCTCTGCAGTTGAATACGCATGCCTATAAGAGTTGCTTTGGCGCTTCAGTGTGTATTACATATTTATTTGTATGTGACCTATGTATAAAAATAGATATGTAAAAATGCTTGCATTTACCTGCTATGTTGTGTCAAAATTTGAAAGCAGTAGGTGAAGAACTTTCAGACACTTAAGATTTTGAACATACGAACATTTACATTTTTATTTACACAGATTTATAAAATTAGCTAACACTCACATTTAAAGAAATGGTAATGGTTAAGGCGACGAAATCTACAAAGTCCATCCTGTAAAATTAAAAACCATTTGTCACCCTTTTTTATGGAAGTATATTTATGTAACAAAAATATAATCAATTACTACAGAACATGATTGCATGCAAAGTGCAAAACACAAAAAGACAACTTGAGCTAAATGTTTTGTTTGAACTTTGGGGCTGATTCCCTTTCTTAATCACCAAGTTTGCTCTGCTGTAAAAGCTCACTGTTGTTAACACTATGACTTCTGCAAACAAAAGAACATAATACAAATCAGAATCAGTCATCAGAAGTCACCTTTTCGATTCTGGTAATGTAAAATTGGGAAATAACGTATGAGAATGTTATAATTCATGCCTAATGAATCCTTATGAATAGTGACTCACTTCATTTGGCCATGCTTCGCATTTCAGATGTGTGCGTGTACAATGGCCCTCAATGGTACCATTTCATCTATTCAGACAGTGCACATTCCTTTATCTTGTGATCGGCATGAATAACATTTGCAATTTCTGTTACATATTAAGTTGTCACTGTGAATATTTTAACTGATGTTTCCATGTAATATCGATGAAGCTAAAATTGTACATAAATTTGCTTTTTGCAGAGAGAGCGAGACAGCGAGAGTGCATGCACGCCCACATGTGTACCCTTGATGACTGCACGACACAGGGCAACATAGGGCACCACCCCAGTGGACTTATGGGAAGTCACTGGGGCAGCCAGGAATTGAGTGGCACAGTGGCTGAAACTGGCCAGAATGTTACAAAATGATACAGACTATCCTACATGATTACTCTGCTATTTACAATAAAGTGCCTGGCAGAGGGTTCAATGAACCACCTTCATGCTGTCTCTCTACCGTTCCACTCTCGAACGGCATGCGGGAAAAACGAGCACTTAAGTTCCAGAAGGTTCGAGGACATTTCAGAATGTTCTAGAATATTTTAGAGTGTTCTCTGACATTCCATTATCATACTGTCATGGAGGTACATTCCAGCTCAGAAGAATGTATATACAAGTGACCATGACATGCATGTGTCAGTATACATTTGGAGACGGGTTACAGCAGATCATGGAAAAGTGATACTGACTGAAGTGAAATATATTTCAAGAATATTCTAGAATGTGAGGATTAATGGGAACACCTATAGTTGCATGTCGAAAAATCTCTATTCAAATGCAACTGGTTTTGGTGATCCATTGTGCCATCATCAGGCCCCTCTCTGGCAAATATTGGTCCTGTAACTACTTTTCCATATTGCCATGACAGGGAATAATATGGGAACTTTGTTACAGAATGAATATTTGCCAATAGAGGGGCCTGATACTGGTGCAGTGGATCACTGACACTGGTCGAATTTGAATGACGGGCTTTAGACACACAACTGATGGTATTACCATTTATTGTGATATACTGACCACTTTACATCCAAAATTAAAGATAAATGTATGAAAATTGTTCTAGAATGTTCTCAAGTGATCTGTAATATTCTCAGGAAACAAATTAAAATGAAGATCAAGCAAAGTGGGTATTTTTCAACTAGTAGTTTATAAAGGGACATGTGCAATCACTTTTAATACAGATAACACACTAACAATCACCAAACTGTAGCTAGCGAAGTAAACTGTCCAGTTCTTACTCAATTTAAACTGGCCCCCATCCTTCACTTGTTGCTCCACTCATTATTTCCATCCCCCATTTGACATCCGACATCCACCCCCCCCACCCCCCGCCATAACAGCCTTCCACTTCTCCAGTCACCTTTCTATTCCTTCCTAATCTGTCCATGTTAACTTTTTTTAATCTCTCTAAGCTTTTATTCTGATCTTAATCCTACATCTCCTTCCTCTATCTTCTTTACTGTACCTGTAAGTATGTGGCCCACAAATGCAGTAGTACCACCATAAGATTGAACATCTCTCTATTTTTCTACCCACTTCGACATTGGAGTTGCTTTACATTGTTTATAACGATTGTTCCTGTAGCATTATCGAAATTGTTTTATCTCCCACACAATTTTACAGCTGCCCTTCCACATTTGTTTCATGACCCAACTGATCAGGTCAAAACTGCAAGTGAAATACTTCAAACAATAGAAAGTCCAGGATGTAATGTAACAGTATTATGACTAGGAAATTTGCCACTCACCATGTAGTGGAGATGCTGAGTTGCAGATAGGCCTTAATGGCTGAAAGCTTTATCTGTGACGGTCTTTTTTTTGTGCCTACCTGTGACTCAGCAGCAACTTTCCTTTTCATAATAGCGAAATACTTCAACGTGATAAATTAGGTGGAGCACATTTTCATTAAAAAGATGCTTCATCTCCAAAAAGAGTATGAGTATGGGGGATTTACCCCAGAATCCATCCTACACCTACAGCCCGGATCTCACGACTTCCAAATTCCATATGTTTGGTCCAATGAAGGACACACTCCACGGGAAGTAGTACACGGATGTTGGGGAGGTTAATGATGCAGTAAGACACTGGCTCAGATGGCAACCAGTAGAGTGGTGGCATACAGGTCTTCTGAGTAAGGTGGCATAAGGCCATTGCATTGAATGGAGATTATATTGAAAGATAGGATTTCATAGCCAAAAGAGTGGGAAGTAACACATAAACTAGAATCCTGAATAAAACCAACCTGTTTTCAGAAAAAAAAAAAGTGTTGCATTACTTACTGAATGCCTCTCTTAACTTATTACCACTATGCCAAACAAGTCACGAGGCCATATATATTTAGTGCTACATGTGTGAAGCCAAGGAAGGGTCGCTAGTTACTGCTATTTCTATTGAATTTTAAGTTTTACACACAAAATTCTAGGTGTGTTTTCTACACTAAAGAGAGTTAAAATAATGCAAACCAAAGACAGCATTTTTGACAATGTACTTACCAAATGCTTGCTTGTTCTCACCATCAGAAAAATCACCCAGTTTAAATGTCTCTGGCGCAAAACGCACACAATTTTCAGCTGAGGTAATGTAGTCATCTAGACTAGATGGAGGCCTGCTAAGCTCAAGGATTGTGGGAACTGGATGTTTCTTTGTCTGCCACTCTCTCACATCTTGCCCATAGCCAGGTGGGACTAGTACCTGCAATGGAACACCATCATGAGATACTGCTGCTCTGTTGTAGCACATTACTTCATTTTGTTATTTAATTAATTTTTAATAACAAGATATTAAACACAAACTGATGTTTTGAAATATTATCTCTTCACTGTCGTTTAAATCAAAGTACCTGTCCATCCACATAGGCAACTTCACCCCGAAGTACCACCCTGTGCACAGAGCCTCTCATTTTCATTCCAACAAATGGTGTCCATTTAGACTTTGTGTATGCCATTGCCTCAGGCACGATCCATTCATCTGTCATGTCCACTTCTACATAAGTATTTGGCTGCTCAGGAAGATTGAAGATGCGGCGTGGGTTCCGATGAAACTTGTCAATAAGGTCCTGAAAAATTTCAGTTCATGTTATTTAGTTTTGCAGCAGTTAAAAATACAGCAAACATCATCTCATAAATGCACAGCTGTAATCATACAATTACCTCATAAAATTGTCCAGTTCTTAATTAGAAAATACAAGTAAGTGTGTGAATGGAAATATAGTAGTGGTTCGAAGTAATACTTTACTTGATTTTCTCATCTCTTCTTCCATGTTCCCATACATAACAAGCAGGCTACTTATGATGCCACATCAACAAATTAAACCTAAAATTTTAATGGCTTAGCATGAAGAAACTAGTGTCTGAAGGATGTGGCTAGGCTTTCTTTAATCTGGTAAATACTTATTTTTAGTGAATGAAATTAGTGTATAAAAGGAGAACACTGTATTTTCTTTATGCCACCAACTATTTAAATGTTAAATCATTAATTTGATCTATATTACAGCAAAATGAGTCAACACGGTTGATGTAACTCAGTCGTAGAGGTAACTGGGGAAGGTCATTATCACTTCACCCCATCACTTGTCACCATATGGGTTTCCAAATTATGCGTATTAATAATAGGTTATACATAGAAAACGTGGTTATTACATCTCTACATTCAGCTTTAAAAGTCTTACTCCTGAGTTTAAAGAGTCCTGAAATAGACAGGGAAAATCTTCTGTAATGAAACTGTTGTTATATTAGAATGTCTCTCTCTGCAGCTCACAAAATTTCGTTCCGTGAGTACATCCGTCAGAAAAAGGATGTTAAAGACTGGCAATCTAGAAACACTGTAACCACATGTATTGTAACTACCTCTGTCAGCACAAATTAGGAGCACTGTACAGTTGGTGCAGTGGATAGAGTGTTTGGTTAGTAATGCAGGAGGTCGATGGTTCAATCCAGGGTTGAGGCATATGCTTTTTATTTGCTAAATATAATCCAGGTGGTATGGTATCTGGCATCCTCATCATCTACAGTGATTGCAGCAGGACCTCTAGAAAATATTTGCACTTATATACTACAATTGTAGAAATGGAAGATGAGTCAGCTTTGAAAAAAGCCCTTTGCACATCACGGGCATGAATTTATTCGCACCACTTCATCTACTAGATGCGAAACCTGTTTTCTTTGTACCCTCCTCCAATGATGCCATAGATTAGTACCAACTATTATTCTTGCCTCGTTCAGGTCCATTATATTTCGTTAGGGCCTTACGTTACCAGTGGGACTAGCAATGTGATTTTTGAATATGTTCAAATTTGATTACTATTTGTATGTGTTATCACCAAGGTCCCACTAATT
Source organism: Schistocerca nitens (assembly GCF_023898315.1). NCBI lineage: Eukaryota > Metazoa > Arthropoda > Insecta > Orthoptera > Acrididae > Schistocerca > Schistocerca nitens. The sequence continues at coordinate 744,666,586 of NC_064614.1, read as the reverse complement.
ATGCCTTTCAACACTGAGTCTGGTAACCACATACTGTTTAGTACATATCTCAATGCATTATTATAATTAGGATTGTGGAAACATCATGTCTATTACGATTAGGGAAACAGTGTAATTTGAAATCACACATTTCACAATTAATGGTGTCAGGATGAATCGTGCAGAACAATATCTGTCAGTGCCAGAGGGGTAATGTGCATTAGATGGAAAAGCGCGCAGGACTGATGGCGTGTTTATACTGTATGCACTGTCCACCAGACAGGGACTAGTTGTGAACGGAGTAACACGCCCATGACAGACTCCAATGTACATGCGTACACATATTGAATTTTCTCCATTGTAAACCTCTAAACCAGTGTGGCAGACGTTTGGCATACACAAATGATGAATATGTGGATATGCTTCTGGTCCTTGGTGCATCAGATAACTGGGCTGGTACTGCCACTCATGAATATGCTGCTAGATATCCTTGTGGACGCCATCCAGATAAAAATGCGTTTCATCGTGTGGAGCTGCACCTTCGGGAGTCAGGGTCTGTCCTTCCACCATCCCGTGACAGAGGTCACCCACAGACTCGCCATACTCGAGCTACTAAGGAAGCTATTCTGGATGTCATACACCAGGAACATCAGTGAAGTACACGTAGCATAGCAAGGCAGCTGCATGTCTCATAATGCACAGTCGTTAATGTGATACAGGAGAATGGGCTGCACCCCTATCATTATGCTTTCATGCTACACCTGCATCCTGCACATCACCACCAGTGGATGCAATTCAGCGAATGCTTCCAAGGATAACAGGAAGCATACGATGACCATGAACACCCTAATATGGTTGGATGAAGCAGCATTCACTTGTGAGGGTGTCTTCAATCACAATGCCCACCATTGGTGAGAGGTTAACCCAGGTGTCACCCACGACCATGGATATCAAGTTTGCTTTGGTATCAACGTCTGGGCCAGAATATAGGGCAACAGGTGTTTGGGCCCCTACATGTTGCCTGACCAGTTGACTGCACAAAGGTATCGTGCATTCCTTTAAAACTATCTGCCTGATGTTCTACTACATGTTCAACAGAGGATATGGTTCCAACATGAATGCACCTCCACACTCTGGAATTAATGTGTGACAGTATCTGGACAGGATATTTCCAGGGAAATAGCTTGCACGTGGAGGTCCAGTTGTATGGCCACCACGTTCATCTGACCTAAATCCCCTGGATTTCTTCCTGTGGGGACACCAGGAGCAGCCCGTGTGCTCTACTCTGCCAAGAAATGTGGAAAAATTTGCAGCGCTTGTTCATGCTGCTCTTGTTACTGTGGACGCAGCTTTGCTGCAAAGGATTGCACAATGTTTGGATGAGTGAGGAGGTCACTTTGAGCATCTGTTGTTTTGAGGACAATGTATTCTTTTGTAAAGGTCATGCCGTCATTAATATGGACATTATTATTGTCACTGGTTGCTAATGTGCGACATCTGAGTGCTCATATTACATGTAGGATAAATGATAAGTAGATGTGTTATTGTAATGTGCTGTCATCTTTAGCATCTAGAAATTGATATTGTTTTTGCAGTTATTCTGTCTTATGACAGGGCATTTGTTTCAACTGTCTATTTCTTATTTGTCTAACCATGTATTTGTTATGTTCAGCTTTACAAAACATTGTAAATTTAGGATACACTTGACCAAGAAACGCTGTATATTACAGTATGAAATGTCAGAACGAAATTAAAGGGAAAAAAAGGAAAAAAAGGAAAAAAAGAAAAAAGGAAAAAAAAAGGAAAAAAAGAAAAAAAGGAAAAAAAGGAAAAAAGAAAAAAAGAGGGGGGAAAAGGGGATAAAAAGGAAAGAAAAAGAAAAAAGAAACTTCGCCCAAGCCAGGATCGAACCATCGACCTCCTGCATGCTAACCCAAAACTTTATCCACTGCACTAACTGTAGAGTATGACTAACATGTGCTGAGAGAGGTAGTTACCATACATGTGGTTACAGTGTTGCCAGATTGCCAGTCTTTAATGTCCTTTTTCTACCGGATGTACTCGCCAGATGAAATTTTGTGAAAGACATTTTTTTTATTGCTGGCATGTGAAGAGTCTCGCTGCGAAGCCTGAATGTGCAATTTTTTCTTCACCCTGTATAATGTAAATGGATAGATAAAAAAAATCTACTCACCAAGCGGCAGCAGGAGAATACACACTAAAAGGTTTAACTTTTACAAGCTTTCGGAGCCAGTGGCTCCCTCTTCTTACACAGTTGAAGGGGAAGGAGGAGGGATGAAGGAAAAGGACTGGAGAGTTTAGGGAAAAGGGTACAGTTCAGAAAACTCACCCAGAAACCTGGGTCAGGTGAGATTTATCGGATGGGTTGAGAAGGAAAGACTGATTCAACCAGTGTAAATTGCATCCACAACTTAGGAACATTTGAGCATCCAATATTTAACAGGGTCACAGAAACTTGAACATTATTTTATGGGCTTAGACAATTTGAAAAGAATTTCATTCAAGGGAAATCAGTAGAATCCTGAGATAACGCAGTTGTTGGGAAACATTCTTTACTCTCGTGCCCACGGTATATTGAGAGTGAACCTGGTAATGACAAACTACAAATGGAAAGTCAGGAAGAACACACAATGCAATATTATGCATACTATACTACACTGTTTTTAAATTTAAAGAACATTAGAAGTAAAGCATTTCAGAAACTAGCCAAAAAGGGTACAGCAATTTAACAAACTTCACTCAAACGTTGACCAAACAAATAATGCAAGTTTTAAATTAGTATACAAAGAAAACCACCAAGTACAGTATGATACTTGATAACATTGCCAGGAAGTTGCAGTATGTCACTATTCCACTACGTTAAAGAAGACAGTCAGCTTTCTTCTATGGATAATTCCACACAGTTTTAGTGCACATTTTTTTATTTTCATCAGGTGCGACAACTCAATTTTGTTTGGTTCACTTTTTCTCCCCATCAATGTAATCATTTTATTTATATTATCCAATATGTAGCATGTGCCAATGGCCTCGCCGCAGTGGTAAGACCGGTTCCCGTCAGATCACTGAAGTTAAGTGCTGTCGGACTGGGCTAGCTCTTGGACGGGTGACCATCCGGTCTGCCATTCACTGTTGGCAAGCGCGGTGTACTCATCCCTTGTGAAATAAACTGAGGAGCTACTTGATTGAGAAGTAGTGGCTCTGGTCTTGTAAACTGACATACAGCCGGGAGAGTGGTGTGCTGACCACATGCCCCTCCATATCCACATCCATTGATGCCTGTGGGCATGACACGGCGGCCCTGTTGGGCCTTCCAAGGCCTGTTCAGACATATTTTAGTTTTTAATATGTAGCGCATACAGGGATCATCATCTATACATTCTTTTTGAGCTTCATCATCCTCACCCTAGAATGCTTCACTACTCTCATTTCGAACCACATCCATGATGCACTTATCATCTACAATCTTCAAAATTACTTCTTCATTGTGAACAATTATTCAACATTTCAAGTTTCAAGATCAATATTGCACTGTAGAACACTATATGCAGACCACTCGTCACTGCTGTTGAAATCTATGTCACTACAGCATTCATCTGTTGCATTTTCTTCAATGGAACACTTGTTTCAACTCCAAATAATGGTCAGACAGATGGTTTGCCATGTCAGACCTATTGAAGATGCAATACTCTTAAGGTTTGCAGATTTCAAGAACACTTCTATTTCTCCATCTGAACTTACTATTTAAGTGAGCAGTCCATGGTGATAATGAGCCTTAAATGCTCATATGATGCCTTGATCCAGCAGCTGAAGTAATGCTGTCATGTTTCTTGGCAAAAACAAAGTTTTGATTTTTCCATCTTCTGATTGCAACACATCCTCAGGTAGATGAGATGGACATTTGATCAAGGATTAGTAGAGCTGCTTCTCTCAGCTTAAGTGATGCAGGTGCTTTCTCACCAAAGGTAGAAACACTTGTTGAAACAAACTGGTGAAAATGTCACGTATCATCCAAGCATTCTTTAACTGCCTGTAACAGAATTGTAATGGTACCTGTTTACATACTTTAAACATCTCAACCTCTGACCTATGCAAAAAAAGATTCAGCTTACGGCTACCTGATTTATTTGGGCCAAAGAGGAGGGTTATTCTGTCTTACTCAATCTCAAATCCTCTTATTTCCTGATTTTTTAAATTTTTATTTTGAGTTGTGATTGGAAGCAACTGATAATAAAATGCCATTTCGTAACAATTATACATTTCACGATCATTTAAATTTCCATCTGCCATTACTTTGTGTAGGCTTTCAGGAAACTGTGAAGCAGATTCACTATCACAACATCTTGCTTCTACTTCAATGGTTGACTAGCAGATTCCTTGGTGACATTTCCGCTTTGAAAACCATCCATCACAAGATATAAAATATTTGTTGTCATGTAAATCAAAGTGAAATTTTTTAGCTTGCACTTTAATAATTGGCTCAGACCTACACTTTTCTTTATTAAAAACCCAATGTAAAGGCATTCATCAACTTCACTGCCTTTTCCTAGTTTAGTCCTTTTTCTGTCCATTCCCCCCATCACTTTCAATTGTGTTTATGAAAGTTTATTCTGTTCTTTCACCCATCCCCCAATTGTCCCTTCAGGCACAACACACTCACAGAATACACTTTCCATTTCTGTGACATCATGACAAGCACACAGGAATCTAGACAACAAATGAATAATTTGCTGCATATTCACTTTGTTGACTGCATCACAATGTTAACTATGAGATGTGTATTCATAGTTTCTGTCCACCAACAATCCTGGTATGCTTATGATAAACTAAAAGTTGAGTAATTACATCCATTTATTTTGGTTGATATTTAGAGAGCTTGGAGGTTGCAGCAGTAAATTATACTACAGAAAGACCCCATGATTTTTTTGAAGTTTAAAAAATATGCTGAGAGTGAAAAAATCATTCATGAATTTTATTTCATTTTGGAGAACATACTTTATACTGCATTATATCAAAATGCACATCATATCAGTCTTCTGCTGTATCTACTGAAGCCAAGTGCAGTTAAATAACAATGCAATAAAACAGGAATAGTTAAGCAAAATTAGCAACACAACACTGTCATATTGAGTCTTGACTTATCATATCACTACTAAACTGTCCATTTCTAACACATTTGTGAATTTAGTGAATTGTTTCATCTGAGTTTTTAATTTTTCTTTATTTGGGGTAAATTCTTACTTTTACCACAGTTAAGCTGACTGAGCAGTTGTTTTAAAGTTTGTGGCTATTTACTGTTCCCTATACTGTGAAACATAAATTTGTGACATTAATTATCCAAGAGCTCATTTAAAAACCTATATTTGTGTTCTGATAGAACAGCAGCCACTAACAGCTGAGTGTAACCGTTTCATTTCAGCTATAGACAATCAGGAGTTCACAACTGTGATATATAAATCACTAGTCAGAAAATTAAAATTCTGACTTATTTACTTATGCAATTTTTCAGTAATTTATTATATTAAATATTTTACAAGAAATGGGGATCACTCACCAAATAACAGAGGCGCTGATTCATTGACAGGCCCAAAAAAAAAAAAAAAAAGAATGATAACATCGCTAGCTTGCATAAAAAAATCTGGTAACAAGCTACAGTAAGCCTATCCCATTACATACAGGGCCATCTGTGAAAGCAGTCATGTCATACCAGCTCTCTGCCAGAATGAATGGCCACAACCACACTGTGACCAAGAACTGAGGTGACCATCCACTGGCATAATACACTGCCGAGCACAAGCAGCTCAAGCTGAATGGCTGTTTCAAAAGCCATGCCATCTGGATCCTGCTCCCAGCACCAACTTTCATGAACTACATAGATGGGAGTTAACCTTCCAACACACCATTCACTCCTGTAATCCTTGTGCTGTCAATGCCTATGAACCCACTGCTCCCACTCCCACATCTCTACTCAACAATTTATCCTTCCTCTTTCCTGTCACACCCCCTCCTCCCTTCCCAATCCACACTTCCACACCATCTTCATTATTTACCACATGAAATTACTGGCTTTGGTGCCCGTATGCGGCATGCTTAGCCCGAATACCTGTTGGCTCTCCCTCTTGCATTGCTATCCTGCAGACCTGCTGTCTCCCTCCAAACTGTTAGCTGTTGACTCCTGGTATTTGCTCAGTGGCCTCCTATAGTCCTGAAGTACTCACAATCAACCAGAACTTTCCTTACTATATTTAATATGGATGTACCATTCTTTCCTACGTGGGTATTGGTCTGGAATGAGAACGGGATATCAATGTCACTGGAGCAGAACGGCATATCAATGTCACTGGAGCAGAACAGCACAGAGGTTATGTAAGAGTTTCAGTGCATGCGTGGCTACATTTGGTTAGGGTTTCTGGGAGGTGTGAGTAGTAATTGCCAGACACAGCTGCACAAAATTTAGTTGTGAGATTTCTCTTGTACAAAGATACAAAGATATTGTGCTAAATTTAGTAGGGACTACTAGCCATGTACACAGGCAAGATATTCACAGTTTTAAGCCAAGTTTTCTAATAGTGTGTTTGTGGAGGATAGGAGAGAATACAAGATGTGAGCCATTGCTACTGTCTCCAAACCTCTGCCACTTCACCCAAGCGATATGGTGTGTAACCTGGTTGAATTTTATCACACGGAGGGATTTTTGTGTTGTTTAATGAGTGAACAATAACAATTAGTCTGACTTATTCAGTTTTGATCACTTTTTCTGGCCTATGGGACTGGTGGAATATAGACAAGAGAATGTGGCTAAAACTGAATAATCAGAACGACTGTAGGACTTTTACCTTCAGACTGACCGAGAAAAAAGAAAGACAGATCAGTATTATGAAGGAAAAATGTGGGTGTGATTTAAATTTATGTTCAATTACATGGAACAGCAGAATCAATAAAAACAGCTGGGAAGTTTATTGGATATATAACTCTAATAAATAAATTTTCAGCTTCTCTAAGTGAGTTTGCTAGTTGTTCTTGGCACACTGAGCACTGCCCAAAGGATCTCAGTGGCATAGATTAAACATCAACTACAGAAAGCCATTTTACTAGAAACTATGTGTGTTAAACACCAAGAAATGTCCCACTTCTATCCATTTGGGAAGCGAGATCAGCAGTCAGAAATATAAACATCACAGTGAGCTTTCTTCTTATGTTTACTGTTGTCTTTAATGTCAATAAAAGAACAACCACAACATTATACATATTCTTAAGAGCAAAATGTGTGCATATGTATGAACTCTTTGAAACTTGAAATTTTATGATCTACTGAATGCATTATTTTTATGATAAGAATTTTCACGATTTAGTGCCATGGTCAATAGAGTTCAAAGTTTTCTTCCCCTTTCTGCTACATAAATAGACATAAGTAATGACAGTAAAATCATAAGTAACCAATATTTTATGTCATTTACGTACCTCCAGTGTTAATTTCTCCTCATGAACAGCTGTCAATAGAAGAGGAAGGATGGTCTCTAACCCAGGAAATCCTGGTGGTGGCTTTTCTGACATCTTCTCCTCTAATGTATGAGGTGCTGAAAAGCAGATGAATCATGGATTCCAATAGTGCGACAGGATAAATGCAATTTCTTCCTGGCCAGCAATAACTTTAACAAAATTTTACATTTTTTTTTTAACTGGAGGAATTGAAAATAATGACTGAGAACTTCAGTTACAACAGACAGAATCTATACATATTTCACAGCTTCATTAACAAGAATATAAGCAGTGATGAGTTAGGAACTGGCTTTCCAACTGTCATTGGTATATTTACTTTTGGATGCTATTTTCAGTGTTAGGTTGTTTCTGGTACACAAATAAAGTGAAATCTGAAGAAGAATATAATTCTTCCTTAATGCCCTTTCCACTCTAATTCACATAAAATATTTCATAAATTTGTACACCACTAACATTTGAGTCAAAATGTTTGTTAAATTTGTTTGTCACCATTAGCAGTCAAAGTTTTGCACATGTGTATCAAGGATTCAGCGAGGATAAATGTGTTTACAAGATTCTGTATTGCAAGTAGAATGCTCAAATTATCCAGTAATGTACTTTGGTGCAGCTGCCCAAGTTCCACACATTTGTCAAACTATTATTCGTAACACTTGTCTTGCGAGAGGCACTTACAGGTTAGGCAATAAGAACAAAGAATTATAGAAAATGATGTACAAGACATATTACTATCATTTCTGAAATCTTCAAGCCAAAGCTGTGATTGTGAGAATATCCAACAGAACACATCATCTTAGCATACAAGAGGGATGATGGGCAGATGAAGTCATGAAAGACTTACAACAGCTAGGAGTAAGAGGTAACTGGATGAAAAACTTTAAGAATTGAGGTACTGGAGTCTTATGAGATTGGCAACCTAACTTAATTGTTATTAAATGCTGAAGAGGAGGGTAACTGCCTAGTGAAGGTAACACCTAATGTTCTCTATATGGTTTGTGTGTCACTGTACATTTGATATCAAGTAGGTTGAAGTTAGGTCAACTGAACCAATTTTTATTATTTTATTTTTGTATTTTTCATGATAAGTAAAAACTGAACATGTCACTGCATTGAGTGTTGAGTAATGAGTGTACAAAAAAATTTTAAAGGCCTCACTTGAATATTAACAAAAGCTGATAACATAACATTGGATACTTGCAAGTGGTCCACTTAACCCCCTACTAGAGGACAGTTGCTAGTGATCCGCTTTTATCACCTACAAGAGGTTAACTGAGTCATGCTGTGAGGCTAACTGAACCACTGTCATTAACTGGTTTTACATTCAACATGTAACACACATTAAAAAAATTATTTTACCCATAGAATACAGATAACAAATTACAAAAATCACAGCTGTCTACAAAATGGATAATATATAGCTAATACGATGTGAATTCACTCAGGTCACAATGAAAAGAAAACATGTTCATCTTGAGGTTATCTTAAGAGATACAATAAAACTTCAGTCTCTGGTACAAAACTTATTTCGACTGTTTGTGTAAACTTCAGCGTTCCAGTCAAATATCTGTAAAATGACTATTTTTCAGGACATGCAAAACATGTTGTTAATGTTGGGGACCTGCCTTGTTTGTTGATTTACTGTAGTGCTAGTAAATATAATTCACTGTTCATTCAACATATGATTATGTCTCCAACCTCAAAGCCAGGTGGGGCATTGTTTCAGTATGCAATCTTTAAAGTTGCCCTAGGCACTACAAGTAGTTGCGGCACAGATGCTCTTTAAGTAATAATTATTGCAGCCATTTTGACAGCTGCACCTCTTCTCATATCCACACCTCAATTGTTCTTTTTGTGATATTCTGTTGCTGTCCCCATTGCGTTATCAGCAACTGCAATGTAGTAACCCAGCCTCTACTGAGTTGCTACACCGTGTCCTGATTTATGAGGTTCACCGTCACCTTTTATCCTAGAGACTCTCTTGTAACACTGTCACAGTATATCAGAATCTATGCCAGTACCCTCATTTTATCATTGAGTTCCAGACAGTGCTCGGCAATGGCCGATTTAGTTGCCTCTATTAAACAGGTGTGCCTCCAATGTTCTTTTCATTTGGTGTCCACTGACCTAGTTGTTCGGCCAATGTATGACATGCCACAATGGCAGGGTATATCACAAATTCCTGTTTTTCATAGCCCAAATCATCTTTTACTTTTCCCAGCACACCTCTTATTTTGATAGGTGAACAGAACACACACTTGACATCGTGCTTACTGAGGATTCTGCTGCAGGTCGCCCAGTGTATTTCTTCTGGCACATTTGATGGAAATGTTGTTGTTGTTGTTGTTGTTGTTGTTGTTGTGGTCTTCAGTCCTGAGACTGGTTTGATGCAGCTCTCCATGCTAATCTATCCTGTGCAAGCTCCTTCATATCCCAGTACCTACTGCAACCTACATCCTTCTGAATCTGCTTAGTGTATTCATCTCTTGGTCTCCCTCTACGATTTTTACCCTCCATGCTGCACTCCAATGCTAAATTGGTGATCCCTTGATGCCTCAGGACATGTCCTACCAGTGGATCCCTTCTACTAGTCAAGTTGTGCCACAAACTTCTCTTCTCCCCAATCCTATTCAATACCTCCTCATTAGTTACGTGATCTACCCACCTAATCTTCAACATTCTTCTGTAGCACCACATTTCGAAAGCTTCTATTCTCTTCTTGTCCAAACTATTTATCGTCCATGTTTCACTTCCATACATGGCTACACTCCATATAAATACTTTTAGAAACGACTTCCTGACACTTAGACCTATACTCGATGTTAACAAATTTCTCTTCTTCAGAAATGCTTTCCTTGCCATTGCCAGTCTACATTTTATATCCTTTCTACTTTGACCATCATCAGTTATTTTGCTCCCCAAATAGCAAAACTCCTTTACTACTTTAAGTGTCTCATTTCCTACTCTAATTCCCTCAGCATCGCCCGACCTAATTCGACTACATTCCATTATCCTCGTTTTTATTTTGATGATGTTCATCTTATATCCTTCTTTCAAGACACTGTCCATTCCATTCAACTGCTCTTCCAAGTCCTTTGCTGTCTCTGACAGAATTACAATGTCATCGGCGAACCTCAACATTTTTATTTCTTCTCCATGAATTTTAATACCTACTCCGAATTTTTCTTTTGTTTCCTTTACTGCTTGCTCAATATACAGATTGAATAACATCAGGGAGAGGCTACAACCCTGTCTCACTCCTTTCCCAACCACTGCTTCCCTTTCATGCCCCTCGACTCTTATAACTGCCATCTGGTTTCTGTACAAATTGTAAATAGCCTTTCGCTCCCTGTATTTTACCCCTGCCACCTTTAGAATTTGAAAGAGAGTATTCCAGTTAACGTTGCCAAAAGCTTTCTCTAAGTCTACAAATGCTAGAAACGTAGGTTTGCCTTTCCTTAATCTTTCTTCTAAGATAAGTCTTAAGGTCAGTATTGCCTCACGTGTTCCAACGTTTCTACGGAATCCATACTGATCTTCCCCGAGGTCGGCTTCTACCAGTTTTTCCATTCGTCTGTAAATAATTCGTGTTAGTATTTTGCAGCTGTGACTTATTAAACTGATAGTTCGGTAATTTTCACATCTGTCAACACCTGCTTTCTTTGGGATTGAAATTATTATATTCTTCTTGAAGTCTGAGGGAATTTCGCCTGTCTCGTACATCTTGCTCACCAGATGGAAGAGTTTTGTCAGGACTGGCTCTCCCAAGGCCGTCAGTAGTTCTAATGGAATGTTGTCTACTCCCGGGGCCTTGTTTCGACTCAGGTCTTTCAGTGCTCTGTCAAACTCTTCATGCAGTATCGTATCTCCCATTTCATCTTCATCTACATTCTCTTCCATTTCCATAATATTGTCCTCAAGTACATCGCCCTTGTATAGACCCTCTATATACTCCTTCCACCTTTCTGCTTTCCCCTCTTTGCTTAGAACTGTGTTTCCATCTGTGCTCTTGATATTCAAACAAGTGTCTCTCTTTTCTCCAAAGGTCTCTTTAATTTTCCTGTAGGCAGTATCTATCTTACCCCTAGTGAGATAAGCCTCCACATCCTTACATTTGTCCTCTAGCCATGCCTGCTTAATCATTTTGTACTTCCTGTCGATCTCATTTTTGAGACGTTTGTATTCATTTTTGCCTGCTTCATTTACTGCATTTTTATATTTTCTCCTTTCATCAATTAAATTCAATATTTCTTCTGTTACCCAAGGATTTCTATTAGCCCTCGTCTTTTTACCTACTTGATCCTCTGCTGCCTTCACTACTTCATCCCTCAGAGCTACCCATTCTTCTTCTACTGTATTTCTTTTCCCCATTCCTGTCAATTGTTCCCTTATGCTCTCCCTGAAACTCTGTACAACCTCTGGTTCTTTCAGTTTATCCAGGTCCCATCTCCTTAAATTCCCACCTTTTTGCAGTTTCTTCAGTTTCAATCTGCAGTTCATAACCAATAGATTGTGGTCAGAATCCACATCTGCCCCTGGAAATGTCTTACAATTTAAAACATGGTTCCTAAATCTCTGTCTTACCATTATATAATCTATCTGATACCTTTTAGTATCTCCAGGATTCTTCCAAGTATACAACCTTCTTTTATGATTCTTGAACCAAGTGTTAGCTATGATTAAGTTATGCTCTGTACAAAATTCTACAAGGCGGTTTCCTCTTTCATTTCTTCCCCCCAATCCATATTCACCTACTATGTTTCCTTCTCTCCCTTTTCCTACTAACGAATTCCAGTCACCCATGACTATTAAATTTTCGTCTCCCTTCACTACCTGAATAATTTCTTTTATCTCGTCATACATTTCATCAATGTCTTCATCATCTGCAGAGCTAGTTGGCATATAAACTTGTACTATTGTAGTAGGCATGGGTTTTGTGTCTATCTTGGCCACAATAATGCATTCACTATGCTGTTTGTAGTAGCTAACCCGCACTCCTATTTTTTTTATTCATTATTAAACCTACTCCTGCATTACCCCTATTTGATTTTGTATTTATAACCCTGTAATCACCTGACCAAAAGTCTTGTTCCTCCTGCCACCGAACTTCACTAATTCCCACTATATCTAACTTTAACCTATCCATTTCCCTTTTTAAATTTTCTAACCTACCTGCCCGATTAAGGGATCTGACATTCCACGCTCTGATCCGTAGAACGCCAGTTTTCTTTCTCCTGATAACGACGTCCTCTTGAGTAGTCCCCGCCCGGAGATCCGAATGGGGGACTATTTTACCTCCGGAATATTTTACCCAAGAGGACACCATCATCATTTAATCATACAGTAAAGCTGCATGTCCTCGGGAAAAATTACGGCTGTAGTTTCCCCTTGCTTTCAGCCGTTCGCAGTACCACAACAGTGAGGCCGTTTTGGTTATTGTTACAAGGCCAGATCAGTCAATCATCCAGACTGTTGCCCCTGCAACTACTGAAAAGGCTGCTGCCCCTCTTCAGGAACCACACGTTTGTCTGGTCTCTCAACAGATACCCCTCCATTGTGGTTGCACCTACGGTACGGCTATCTGTATCGTTGAGGCACGCAAGCCTCCCCACCAACGGCAAGGTCCATGGTTCAAGGGGGTTGATGGAAATATGTCTGCTAATTGTTCCACTGCACCGATGGAACCAGACATTGGCACATTTCTGGAAATCACAGCAAAGTTGGGTCCATCTGATGAGTACCTTCAAAGTGTTATCATCAAACTGCTTGAAACTTAGGTCAAACGGTGCAATTGTCCTCCACCTGCTGTCTTTCCTTACTCATATGCCCATACTTCACAGACTGGCATACTGAGGAATAATTCTTGGTGAACTCCGCTAGAGACCAAGAGGCAATGTCTACCATGTTCCAATCTTCAGCTTCTAAGGAGGTTATCTTATACAGATGAAGTTGTAAAAGCTCCCTGCCTAACATATCCAGCCTGTGGAGTGTATCTTGAACCCCATCAAGTCATATGCTCGTCTGACTATTTATTATGTTAGAGATGGCCAGATACAAACCCAGATGCTTCTTCAGGTATGTGAATATGATGTTGCGACCACATGTAGTAAGCATTGCTTCACGCAGTGGAGAATGGCAAAACAGAGGCACACCGGCGATTGGGGCGCTGCCAAGTAAGCACGCACAGATAGCCTTGCTGACAGCAGCAGTCTACCAACAGACTGACGCAAGGACACACACAGACTGAGCGCCGAGTGAAGCCTGGAGAGTGCTGAGTAAGGGGAAGTGAAGCCAGCACGCTAAGTTACGCTGCAATATACTGCGGGAGTAATAACAAAAAGCTACCACGCGGGTAAAAAACGTCCTCCTGCCAGATATATATACTGGAGCACAGGCAGCAACAGACAGAAGCCATTAGGAAGCAGTTCGGATCTGAGGATGGATGTGGTCCGTGTCCGAATGTTCAGTCTTCATAGGTGACAATTCCAGAAGTCTGTTCCAGCTCGCAGGAGTCATCGGTTCACCGCCAGATGTCAACTTCAGCTCTGGAGGTCATGTCAGCTGGCCCCACAGCGCGTGGTCCGTCCATGACGGGACCTCGCGGACATCGTGACTGACGGCTTCCCAGCTGCAGGTGCAGCAGGCATCGGCAGCTGACTTCTTGGAGATGTGGCTCCGTGGGTGTGCCGTACTGGGGCGCCGGGCGGCGACAAGTTCATCTCAACCACATGGCATCCTGGCTTCAGCGGAGCACTTGTGGCCTGAGGCTCCCGAGTGCGATCAGCAGTGCACGTGGCACACATTGTCGGAGAATCTACACAGCAGCAGCCAGGCGGAAGGATTTGCAGGGCTGGGCAGCGACAACGAGGGAGAAATTGTAAAGAAAGTTCAATAAATAATTGTAAAACTCCACGCCATCTCAGTCTTTGGTGCAGCCACTGTGTCTGCCGCTAACAAGAACTACAGAAGTCGTAACAGATATCTTTGTGATCAGGCCTTAGTTAGGGGTAGGTTCAAAGAGTTTCTGGAACATCTGAACTCATGCCGACCAAATATTGAGTTCATCATGGAAATGGGAAAGGATGGCCAGTTGCCTCCTCCTCCTCCTCCTCTTGCCATCAGTCTTCTGGCTGGTTTGATGCAGCCCACCACAAATTATTATCCTGTGCCAACCTCTTCATCTCAGAGTAGCACTTGCACCTCAAGTCCTCAGTTATTTGCTGGAGATATTCCAATCTCCATTTTTCTCCTCAGGTTTTGCCCTCTACAGTTCCCTCTAGTATAATGGTGGTTTGAAAAGTTCTTGGAATCACCATGAAAGGTCAGCGCCAGCGCAACGAGTTGTTCATGTGATATTCATTAGACTGTTGCCTGTAAACACGTGCCGCATCAGTGCTCTTGGAAGATAGCTGTGTCAGCGGCTCGGCTCTGTTGTTGTTCCTGCAAAACGATTTGCAAAGGTGGGGGAATCTTGTCATTGATATTCTTTCACCTTGAATTTCAGTTCCACTCCTGAACCTTTCTTTTGTTTCCATCATTGCTTCTGTGATGTACAGATTGAACAACAGGGGGTAAGGCTACATCCCTATCTTACACCTTTTTCAATGTGAGTGTTTGGCCGTCACTCTTATTATTCCCTCTTGGCTCTTATACATTTGTACATTAGCTGTCTCTTCCTGTAGCTTACCTCTGTTTTTCTCAGAATTTCAAACACGCTGCGCTATTTTACATTCTCGAATGCTTTTTCCAGATAGACAAATCCTATGAACGCATCTTGATTTTTCTTTATTCTTGCTTCCATTATCAACCGTGACATCAGAATTGCCTCTCTGCTGCCTTTATCTCTTTTAAAGCCAAACAGGTTGTCATCTAGCACATCCTCAATTTTCTTTTCCATTTTTCTGTGTATTATTCTTGTCAGCAACTGGGATGCATGAGCTGTGAAACTGATGGTGCTATAATTCTTGCACTTATTAGCTCTTGCAGCCTTGGGTGGATGATATTTTTCCAAAAGTCAGATGGTATGTTACCAGACTCATACGTTCCGCACACCAAAGTGAACTGTCATTTTATTGCCACTTCCCCCTATGATTTTAGAAATTCTGATTGTATGTTATTTATTCCTTCTGTCTTATTTGATCTCAAGTCCTCCAAAGTTCTTTTAAATTCTGATTCTAATACTGGATATCCCCTATCTCTTCCATTTCTCTTTTTGTCACATCAGACAAATCGTCCCCCTCATAGAGGCCTTAAATGTACTCTTTCCACCTATCGATATCTCCACTGCATTTAACAGTGGAATTCCCGTTACACTTTTAATGTTACTACCCATGCTTCTAAACCTACACAGATGATTTATACCTGGAAGCCAGCAGCTGTCTCCATCCAGTCCAGCAGAATAGAAGAACTGAGTTCTGAAGTCATTGGTCCACAGGGCATACACCTTGTCAGACCTAGGTAGTCTGGCAGTAGAACAGAGCATCTACAATCAGTGTTCTGCAAGAATGGATACATGGGCAAACAGATTCAGAAGGCCCTTCAACCAGCCACTTGACCACAAAATCTAAAAGAGCATGATGAGGCAAAGACTGTGGCATACCTGTCCTATGCAGAGTCTATTTCTGCAAAAAATCAGTAGGATTCTCAGGGAGTGTAACATATTGTGTGTTCTGACCACCTACCGAAATAAGAGGGCTATGGGAATATGTGAAAGACAACCTGGAGTACGAAAACCCAGAATTTATAATGTACTTCTCCAATGTTGCATGTTGTACATGGAGCGTGTACATTAGATGCAAAGAACAAAGGAGGCATAGTGGACTAAGACGGGCAACTGAATCAGCCATTGCTGAACACTGTCTGGAGCACTATTCCATGAACTATGATCGAATGAGGGTGCTGGCACAGACCTTGAGATAATGGGGCTTTGTTATAGGAGATTCTGTAGGGATAAAGGTGGCAGAAAATCTCTTGAGTCAGGACACTTTGTGACAATTCAGCAGAGCCTGAGATACCACACTGGAGATGCTGAAAACGCAAGGGGGGCACTACTATAATCCCACAAAAAGAGGTACGGAGGGTGTGGACATGGGAAACAGATCCCAGACAGAGCACCAGGTACGACGGTCCGAAGGTTGAACATTGCAGGGTGCTTCTAGTGTGAGCAGACCTCAGACAGAATGCTTGAAGGTGAAGACTATAGGTAGAAATACTGGACCTGTTCCACTTGACAAGCAGTCTCAGGTAGCACCTGATGTAGATAATGAGTCACACTGTCTAAGTACTGTGCAGGAATGACGCTGATACCCGGCAAAATACCTGACACCTCAAAATGTCAAAGGACCACCAGGAAAGCCTGAAGAATTATGAATTATATGATGCATTTCAATTGCTTCTTCATTCCTCCTGCTTGTTATATATTATGCTATTTCTATGCGATGAACTAAAAAACAACAGAGGTAATAAAAGCAACCACTAACTGTACAGTTGAAGCAGTGAATGATTGCTCATCACATAAGCAAGACTAAAATCATTGCTAATTGTTTAGACAAAGTTCTTACTCTGAATTTATATCTATAAACAAATAGTAAATTAAACTGATAAAAGTGTTAAAATGAGTGACTTAACTGTTCACTCAGTGTTGAAATTAAATGGCGAATGGTTACACTCTTTTCAGTGTTTGTGTTTCTTACAGAAGTTTGCAGTATCAAAACAACTTAGTAGAAAGTTGCAATTAGCAGAAGCTGCACAAAAAGACACTACATAATCACCAACCCTGCCACAGAAGGTAAGATTGGTGAGAGGATACAACAAATACAAGTGGTACGAAATAATTTATTAGATCTGACAAAAAGAGATTACAAGGAACTTTGCACCACTACCTCTCCTCCCCTTGCTCGCCAAACATTGGCTGCGAAAATTTTTTCCACCACCATGATTCAAAATGGTTTACCCCTGGGGCGATTGTCTCCACACGAGCATGCATCAGTGACCTCGGCCACAGAGGTAGACAAACTAATAATTATAAAATTTAGTAATAAAGTGTTTTCTCATTCTGAAATTATCATTACTCATCAGTTACTAGACATTTATGTAACTGTAATATTAACGAACAAAAGCAACTCAATGTAACTAATGTGTACTGTTGTCACTTGAATTTCAAATCGTTTCTTTAATCAGTATGGGTAATAACTGAACACTAACCATGGTCTGTAGCAAAAACATCAATTATGTCTATGTTATCCCACAGTGCCTGCTGATCTTCTTCAGTACCAAGAACTGGTCTTACACTTCCTTTCCCAGCTCCTAATCTTTCACCATCTTTCTGTGTCAGGAACAGGTGATGTGGACAGACTTCACATGTAACCGGCAGACCCTGTGAGAGTACACAAAGAAAACATTATTTTTCGGAATTTTCCCTTCATGGTCTGGAATTGCAAGAAAATTATCACACACCACAACTTAAACAGAGAGAGAGAGAGAGAGAGAGAGAGAGAGAGAGAGAGAGAGAGAGAGATAGAGAGAGATTGACTTGCTTTAGGGGGGGAAAAGATCATCTGCCAATTTAAAACACTCTCTTGCTCAAATATTTTAATTTTGTGACCATTTCTGACGTTATCCGTCATGTCAGTATAGTGAATAACACCACATATAACATCCAAAATCATTATTTATTTATTTATTTATTTATTTACACGTCAAGTTCCGTACGACCAAATTGAAGAGCAAATCTCCAAGGTCATGGAATGTGCCAGTACATGAAATTACAACATAGAAGTAGTAACAAATAAAAATAAATGTTCACGAAGCTGAAAAAAGTCAGTCCGTAGCTTTAAGTAAACGCTATCAGCAATACAATAAGAATCAGCTTAAGTTTTCAAGGAACCCCTCGACAGAATAGAAGGAGTGACCCCATGAGGAAACTCTTCAGTTTCGATTTGAAAGCACATGGGTTACTGCTAAAATTTTTGAATTTGAGTGGCAGCTTATTGAAAATGGATGCAGTAGTATACTGCACACTTTTTTGCACAAGAGTTAAGGAATACCAATCCAAATGCAGGTTTGATTTCTGACGAGTGTTAATCAAGTGAAAGCTGCTAATTCTTGGGAATAAACTAATATTGGTAACAAGAAACGACAATAAGGAATATACATATTGAGAGGCCAATGTCAAAATACCCAGACTCGTGAATACAGGTCGACAAGAGGTTCGTGAATTCACACCACTTATTGCCCGTTTCCTTGTAGAATGGGAAGACTTGCCTCAAAATATAATACCACACGACTTAAGTGAATGACAATAAGCAAAGTAGACTAATTTTCGAGTTGAAGTATCACTCACTTTTGATACCGTTCAAATAGAAAAAAAAAAAAATGGCAGTATTAAGTCTTTCTATGACAGCTTAGTATCTATCTGAACACCTAGAAACTTGAACTGTTCAGTTTCACTAATCATATGCCCGTTCTGTGAAATTATAACATCAGGTTTTGTTGAATTGTGTGTTGGAAACTGTAAAAACTGAGTTTTACTGTGATTTAACGTTACTTTATTTTCTACAAGTCATGAACTGAGGTCATGTACTGCACTATTTGAAACTGAGTCAATGTTGCACACAACATCCTTTACTATCAAGTTAGTGTCATCAGCAAACAGAAATATTTTAGAGTTACCCGTAATACTAGAGGGCATATCATTTATATAAATAAGGAACAGGAGCGGTCCCAACACTGATCCCTGGGGCACCCCCCACTTGACAGTATCCCACTCAGATCCCACATCACAGCCGTTGTCAACACTGTGAATACTGACCTTTTGCTTCCTGTTACTAAAGTAAGAGGTGAACCAATTGTGAGCTACTCCCGGTATTCCGTAATGGTCCAACTTCTGGAGCAATATTTTGTGATCAACACAATCAAATGCCTTAGTTAAATAAAAAAATATGCAAAGTGTTCGAAACTTTGTTTAGCCCATCCAGTACCTCACAGAGAAAAGAGAATATAGCATTTTCAGTTGTTAAATGACTTCTAAAGCCGAACTGTACATTTGATAGCAAATCTTATGATATAAAATGATCAATTATCCTTACATACACAGCCTTTTCAATAACTTTTGCAAACAATGATGGCATACAAATAGGTCTAAAATTATCTACAATATCCCTTTCTCCCTCATGCCTTAATCTTCTTACCTTCATACTGTCTATCCCTGATAATCATTAAATACACAGTGCTAACTATTAACAAGATAATCACTGTAATACTGATGTTACGTGAGAACTATTACTAACAAATGATCATGTTCCTGAATGATGTCTACAGAGAAAGGGATGTCAAATTCTCTAATACAATCAAGATGACGATGCCTCTGTCAGCAATCTGGTCTTTCAGATGATGCCATAAATTAGTTAGAAGTTCCATCTTGGTGCAAAATTCTATCTAATACACACTTAAAAGACTTAACACTTAGTTAGGGGTACTGTCATATGAAGACATCGAAATATCTTGAAACATGTGTGTGTGAACACTGCATTTGTAAGCTGATCAATATTGAATACAACCCCAATGTGCTGTTACACCAGAAAAAAGACTTAATTCAGTGTTTGGGCAGTAGTTACCATACATAACATAGAATGTAAACTCAGGCCGACCTTTGTCTCTATGCACTTATCGGTCATCCTCGATCATGAAGAATGCTGTGCTAAGGGCACTTATTTATAATGCTCACATGCAGCCAGACAAAATGTTTTCAAAGAAGACTGTAGCATCTGTGCATGCTTCTCTATTAAAATGTATGAGTACAGAGGGAAGTGTGTACCTGTGCACTTTGAACAATGGGAGCCTGAGTCTTATACAGCAAACCATGCTAATGACATTAATGGACTACAAAAAAACTATGTAGTGTCAAACAAAAGTCATCAACAAACAAATGACATTTATACTTAACTCTCATGAATAAACAACTACCTACAAATACTCTCTAAATTAATGTGACATTCCTTTTTTCAGCTGACATCTCACCTTCTCTTTAGCAGCTCTTATAATCTCGATCTCTTCCTTCCGAGCAACATGGCAGATATGAATAGGTCTGCTGTGGAGTGTGGCCAATAGTAGTACTGCAGCAGTTGTCTGACTCTCAGCATGAACACACAAAGGAGATGTTTTTGGCCAACTGTCAAAATGCTGCAATCACGAAAGAGAGTATCAAATGCTGTAATTATAAATTTGAACCACACCAGTTTATTTGGTAAAAATCAGTAAAAGCAAAAGAATATTGGATGAAAAAGCAATGTGAGGAAAAAGAACAATTAGAAAAGCAAGGAAAAATAGATGAAATGTACAGAGCTGCAAGCAGTATAACAACACACAGACGGTGAAATATTAGCAAGTAAGGAATGCTAAACAAGCAGGGAAAGGTGATGAAGGACACTGAAGAGAACAAAGATGTATGTAAGACTTACACAGATCTAAATGATCCTACAGCTGATCATGAAGGACTAGTCTTACAGGATGAACAATAACTGAGTGCCATTAACAGAAAAATGGGAGGTGGAGAAAGTGCTCTAGGATCTTACAGAAAAGAAAGTGATGTGTTGAGAGCAACTACTGTCTGAGGCATTAAAAGCCTTAGGGAATGATGCTATAACAAGAATTACAATCTGATAAATGGAATATATGGGACAGGTATCTGGCCTGAAGCTTTTCTTAAGGCCATATGGTTCCCTTACCAAAGAAATGCAATATCAGTCAATGCGAAGATTATAGGAGAATCAAAAATATAGGAGAATTACTTTTATGTTCCACATTACCAAGTATGTGACCAGAGCAGTGCTGAGAACAGAAAGGAATACAGAGGAGAATATGGAAGAAGATCTGTTCAGATTTAAGAAATGAAGAGGGACAGATTTGCAATTGGGTGTCTGAGGATGATGACAGAAACATTTTTGTTAAGTCAATTGAGAAATGTATGTATGTTTTGTTGACTGGGAAAAAGCATTTGACAGATCTGTCTGGCACATGCTGTTGAAGATTCTGAAACATACTGGTATAGACTGGAAGGGTAGAAAGTTGATATAGCAACTCTTCAAATAGAAGAAGATGAGACTGAAGAGGTGTGAGACAAGGTTTCTGCATGCCACCAGCACTGCTGAATATATATCCTGCAAAGCTAATCAATAAGGC
The DNA here is from genome assembly GCF_023898315.1 of Schistocerca nitens. NCBI lineage: Eukaryota > Metazoa > Arthropoda > Insecta > Orthoptera > Acrididae > Schistocerca > Schistocerca nitens. The sequence continues at coordinate 744,644,917 of NC_064614.1, read as the reverse complement.
CTCGGAAAGATAAAAATGACTTTTAGTAGTAGGAGAAAGAACAAAAATCATCAAATACACTGATGATACCACTGTGTTTCAGGCACAGGAAGAGCTATAGGTAATGATGGATAATATTTTAAGTGTGGGCAAAAAGTTTGGAATGGAACTGAAGACCAGCCAGATCAAAATTATAAGAATCAGAAAAGAAGGTGACATGATTAATATATCACTAAATGGAATGGTATTACAACAGGTTCGGTCATTCCATTATTTGGGAAGCTCAGTAACATGCAGCAGAAGCGAGACACACAATCTGCAAGAGAAAAAGAGCTTTCACAATAGTGAAAGGTTTGCTGACAGTCATAAGCATCCCCATTACATTTAGAAGAGAGTTGCCAAATGTTTTGAGTGGAGTGTGGTGACTTGTGGTTCTGAAATGTGGACAGTCAGACAAAGAGAACAAAAATATTTAGAAAGTTTTGAAGTTTGGTTATGGAGAAAGTTAAATGGATCGAGCGAATGAGAAATGAGGAGTTGCTGAGCAAGGTAGGAGAGGAAAGGAACTTTACTGAGGATTATACAAAAGAGGAAACCATCTTGGATGGGACATGTATTACATAGTAATTGTGTACTACAGAGTATCATGGAGTGAAAAGTAGAAGGAAGAAGAAGGAGAGGAAGGAGGAGGTTTGGAATGCTAGCAGATGTGAAGAGTGGAAGAAGTTGAAGCAAATGAAGGAGGAAGCTCTGGACAGAAAGATATACAGGACATCCAGTTGATACCTGTCTCAGGACAGATTTGCTGAGAGAAGAGAAGAAAGTCAGTGACATGGAAAATCTAGTTATAAACACTATCTTAATCTGTAAAGAGAACATACTGACAAAAGCGGATGATTACATCTCTGCAGACTCCTTTCGCAAAAAAAGGGAGATATCCACAGGCAGTAAATGTAATCAAACAATTAGTTAAAATTTCTGTGCATAAGTATTACATGTCTCATGTGAGAGCTGTTTCAAGATGAACACACCGTTTGTAAGCCTAACTTCTTGATCTAATAAATATAAACAGAAATCAACCACACTTGTGATTATAAATAGAAGTAGATCAATTTTGGGCCACAAATTCAAACTACTACAGTAAATTAAGCAGTAAAGCAACCAGCCACTTTTGGGTGTTTTTATTTGTACCAGTACACATTGTAGGCTTTTGTCCATCTTGACTTAATTAGTGTAATATATATTTACATCTTAAATTAGCACATTGCTTGTAAATGTGGAAAATTAGAGAAACAATAAGCAGAATAAAACACCAGCTGCAGCATTCATTAAATGATGCACTAATTAAAATTTTAACTATGTACTATTCCAATTTAAGGAAAGATGGGCAAAAGCTCAAAATGCATATTGGTGTAAATAGACATACATAAAAAGCCATTGGTTACTGTATTTATAAAGTAGTACAATCCACAGCCACAGAGCTGAACAACCAAAAAAATGGATAAATTTAAATTAATCCTTCTATGTATGTTATTTAGATATTTCCACTTTTACAGTACGTAGAGATTAGTGTTTAAATATTTCACACAACACAATATCTTCTTCATTCCTCTCATTCTTTTCAGTGACTACTTAATGTTCGTGCACATTTACAGCATGCAACTTAAACTATATGACATACTAATGAATTTTATATTACCAACTTTCAACAAGTGCAAACGGTATAAAGAAAAGATTTACTGTTGCATGGAGCATGATACTATCGTTTAATTTTTAACCTTTTACCCTACACGTTGCTGATAAATAGAAAATTTACCTTAATCCAAACACTGAGGTCTTTCAAAGTTAGGGTTGTGTAAGTCTCATTCAGGTACATCTTCAGTCCAGCTGCTGAAGGAGCGAGCTCTGGTATGAGGCTATAGTTGTCCGATGAAGCACCGATGAATAATCCGTAGTCACAACGAGCTCCTGCACTTGCCAACTATAAGAAAAGAAAATTAGTGACAAAAAAGGCTATGGTTTGATGTAACCACCATCTAAAAAGCATGTATAATTTTCCTTTGGTTTTACAGACTGATGTGAACATCCTGTCACAAATGCTTCTAATCTGGTATGTATTTCTCTCAAGCCAAATTTACTTCATTATAACAAGCCAGTTTATGAGGTTTTCAGTTGAAATGTTCAAATTATTTCAGTCCTTTCAATGGATGACCATGTATCATACACTATGAAACATCTCTGACCATCAACTCATCACTATAGTGACACTGCTAAGTCTACCTCCATTTTCTTGCTTTAAGTAAATTCACAAGGGAGGAAATTTATAGCAGTCATCAACTGAAAGATAGGTATGATCATCATAGTGCTTTATGAGGCATGGACCTGTTGGGGGTGGTATGTCATTGTTTTCTTCTAACATTTGAAATGACTAGTTACGGTTTATCGGATGGTAAGTCTCACCTGCCTTGTGGTTCTGGGTAACTTATGAACTGTACCCCTTTCTCTAAACCTCTGGAGTCCTTTTCCTTGAACTCTTCCCTTCCCCTTCAACTCTTCTGCCAGAAGAAGAAGCTACTGGTTCTGAAAGCTTGAAAAAGTTAAACACTGTGTGTGTGTGTGTGTGTGTGTGTGTGTGTGTGTGTGTGTGTGTGTGTTATATGAATTTAAGGAATGGAAGTACGCAAAAAATTTGCTGACTCTCTAATGTTTTCATCATTAACATCAGCAAATACATTCAGAGCAACTGTTTCTCAATTACACTCCCATTCAAGTCCTATCAGTGTACACAAGCAGTAATTTTGTACATTCAGCCTTTTTCTTAGTATTATTCCCATTAGGCTCTCTTGTTGTCTGGGTCACATGGCACAGATTGTTAATGCAATGGACGATAATTAAGACTGGAGTCCAATGTCTTTTTTTCTTTATCCAGGTTTCAGTTTTCTGTTTTTCCTCTACATGGATGGGTGCAAATAACATTTTAGAAAGGACATGGCAAATTTTGTCCCTGATCCTTTGTGCTTTGTCTGTAATGAGTATGTCCCAAGTGGGACATTACACCACAATTTTCCTTCAGTTGTAAATTGCCCTATACAGAATGTTTTTTTTCTGAGGCGCATGCTATATCATTTACAGATAACTAATCAATAATGTGGGGATTCTATTTGAATTCCTTTAATTAATGCCTCTCTTCTGGGCTTAATTATGAAGCTTTCATTATTAGCAAAAAGAAATTGGAGGGACTGATGACCTCGCAATTTGGTCCCCTCCCCTAAAACCCACAACCAACCAGAACTGGACTAAATATCAAACTCTGTGGAACACAGTATTCAACACTCATGATAAAAACAGCTTGTGCATTGTATCAAGAATCTGCTTCCTGTGACGTCTATGTCAAGTTCAGATTGTGCATTTTATTCCAGAAATGTCTTATCAAACTGCAAGTAAAATTTTTGCTTAGGTTCCAATAATCAGCTGAATGACTTAAGCCATGGCCTACAATATTAGAAACAGAGCAGTTATTTTATATATAGACATCTCTCTAGGTAAATTTCTGTTTCACTTTTTTTTCGAGCACATAATTATAATTTTGTTCTGTGAAACTTCATTCATTCTGTACCCTCACAAAGCATCTGTTGCTTGGAGCAACAGAACTCTTATCAGAATACAAAGTTTATCTGGAAAATAACGCCCATTTTATGTAGCATGGGAAGTAACGGCTCAACTGAACAGTCACTATGGCCTCTCTTACGGCAGGTCAGTATGTTTATAACGGCAAGAGCAAATATATCACATTACTTTTTGTTTTTCTACAGGCACCATTTAAAACCATTGCTGGAATTGAAAAGCCTGCAAAATATGAAATCTTTTATCGAATGGAGTTTATAGTGGTAAAAGAATCTCTAAGCTGTTGACATTTGTCACAGAATTTGTGCTGTACATGGATCAATTGCAATTAGTGAAGGTGCTGTGCATGAATGGTGTTGTTTAAAAGTGGCAGAATGAATGTTTATAGGAGATGTATCTGCAGAAAATTAAAAATTAATAAACAGCAAAAAACAGCATTATAAAATACATCCGCAGGACAATTTTCCACAGATTTCTCTAGTGCTTTGCACGGGATCATGACTAAACAGATATGCTAGCAAAATTTGTGTACTTGCTGGGTACCAAGACCTGTTTCTGATTAATACAAAACTCAGATGATGACTGCTTCTCTGTAATTTCTTTTTGTCACAAAGAGATTGGAGAAGGTTTACTGAACAAAACTGTGACTGGTAAAAAGACATACATTTCCTATGTTAATTTTGAGACAAATAAGTGCTAACTGTTTGGCATTGTACTGCTTCAACCGACAACCTAAATAATCACACTAAACTGTGAGCAATAAAGGTTATGACTATAGTTTCTTGGTCCAATAATGGACTCATCTTCATGCATTTTATGGAATATGGTAGGATAATCAATTTGAACAGCTACTTTGAGTCATCAAATCATCATTCTTCTTACAGGTTTGATGAAGACAACCACAAATTCCTCTCCTGTGCCAACCTTGATCTCAGAGTAGCCTACGTTGTCCTAATTTTCAACATTCACCACATCTGAAATTCTTCGATTCTCTTCTGTCCCGATTTTCCCACAGTCCAACTTTCACTACCATACAGTGCTGTGCTCCAAACTTACATTCTCAAAAATTTCTTCCTTAAATTAAGGCCTATGTTTGATATTAGTAGACTTCTTTTGGCCAGGAATCCCCTTTTAGCCAGTACTAGTCTGCTTTTAATGTCGTCCTTGCTTTGTCTGTCATTGGTTATTTTGATGCCTAGGTAGTAGAATTTCTTAATTTCATCTACATTGTGACCATCAATTCTGATGTTAAGTTTATTGCTGTTCTCATTTCTGCTACTGATCATTACTTTGTCTTTCTTTGATTTACTCTCAATTCATATTCTATACTCATTAGACTGTCCACACCATTCAGCAGATCATTTAATTCTATCTTCACTTTCACTAGGGATTGCAATGTCATCAGCAAATCGTATCACTGATATCCTTTCACCTTGAATTTTAATTCCACTCCCTAACCTTTCTTTTGTTTCCATCATAACTTCTTTGATGTATAGATTGAACAGTAGGGGCGAAAGACTGCATCCCTGTTTTACATGTTTTTTAATCCGAGTACTTTGTTCTTGTTCTTCCACTCTTATTATTCCCCCTTGGCTCTTGTCCATGATGTATACTAACCATCTCTCTCTAAAGCTTACCCTATTATTCCCAGAACTGTGACCATCTTGCACCACGACATTGTCAAATGCTTTTTGCAGGCCAACAAATCCTATGAACATGTCTTGAAACGTGTATGAAAATTAGTAAAACTGGGAACAACAATTCAAAACAAGTAACAGTTTTTTTGTGCCACTAGTGTCTCGTTTTTACATTTGAAAGGTAGTTCACACCTAGACGAATGATCCTCCCTTTGGACTGAGACAACAATTCTTGGATTTGTCAAATTGCTCTAGAAGTTTACAACTTGTTCCATGTGACTTCAACCTCTTCATGCACACAAAAAAGTGGCTTGCTTCGCAATGCTTTCAACCCTGGCAAACTACTTCACTATGCTGACATGGGCTGATTGCAATCTCAGGTGACATAATTTTATGCAGGGAGAATTTCTCCAATTTTTAATAGACATGGATCCAGGGTTTGGTTCTGGGGATGATCACATTTTGTTACAGTAAAAACCCCTCGCTCCCAATCTAGCTTGCCATTTCTAACACTTTTAATGAGCAAAAACATGCCTATAATTGTAACAACGACAACAACAACAACAACAACAACAACAACAAAGTAGTCTGAAAAACATTTATCTGAAAATTAAAGAATGATAATTGTTAAGCATTTCATTTACAAATTGAAAAAAACACACACAACTTTGGCAACATCATCATAATTTACATGATATAAAATTGAAGTGTGCATAGATCATTATCAGTATTTCTCTTAGCAATGCAATTCTTCAAACAGGTCTGCACTCTATTGCAGACACCTACCTACATTCACGAAATCAGTCTCTCTGTCACTTTAGCTGAAGTGGAGGGTGTTTCACTTTCTATCTTGCCTTAACTTCTTATTGTTTGCGGAACTCGCAAAAAGAATCAAGTTTGCTGTCAGCACCAGCAAGCACTGTTAGTTAGCCTGTGAATTATTGCCTTTACTCAGTTGGAATGTTCCTGCTGGTGGTCAGAACTGAAGTCCATCCACATGGACAAGAAACTGAAAAGAATACTGATTGATGAAAAAATACAACTTTTTATGGGGAGGGGGTGCTTTAATAATCATGAAACCCCCTTGCCCTCACCCATCACCCACATCATCTAGGATCACATCTGTTACGACATGTCAAATAATTAAAGTAACTGAATTTTTATTATGTCATAAAATAATTGTGTGTTCCAAAAAAATCATTCATGCAGGATAATCACTCAGATATACTATCATTCGACTGCCAGATGAACTCCAGTATGAAGGACACTGAAGTAGGCATACCTAGTGTTCAAGAGCAGCCAAAAAACTTGAAAACAAAGAAGATGCGAGGGGCAGGTGGAACACCAATTTGGTATCAATAGATTACTTTCCACCACTGGTATTTTATTCTCACCCAGCAGGCAGTCCCAAGTGATTGAAAAAAAGTTTGGGTGACTACCATATGCATGGGTAAAGGAACAGACCAGCAAAATTACCGACTAAGAATCTTAACATTGGTCTACTGCAGAACTTCTGGGCATATTGTAAGTTCAAATATAACATGTTTCCTTGAGAGAGAAAAGTTTATGTTCACAAATGAACAAAGATTCAGAAAGCATCACTCGTGTGAAACTCAGCGTGCCCTCTTCTCGCAGGAAATACTGTGAATACAGATGATGGGCATCATGCAGATTCCATATTCGTAGATTTACGGAAAGCATTTGACACGCTGCAGAATTAACGAACAAAGGTCTGAGCATATGAAATTGTTTCTCAGAGATTCAAGTGGCTGTAATATCCTTAAGTAATAAAGTCCAGCACCCTGTCCTGGATGGTGCGTGTTTATCAGAGATAAGGCTATCATCAGTTGTGCTCAGGGAAGTGTTACAGGACTGCTCTTGTTCTCTCCATATATATAAACAATGTGACGGAGTGAGCAGCAAACTGCAACTGCTGATGACAATGCAGTGTACTGGAAAGTGTAATCTTTGAGAGACTGTGGGAGGATGCAGGATAACTTTCATAGAATTTCTATTTAGTGGGATAACCAAAACTTGATTTCATTGTGGAAAAGACGAAGTTTATGTAGATGGGTAGGAAAAACAACAACATAATGTTTGAATACACTACTGGTGGTACGCTGCCTGATCAGTCATGTCAAATATTGAGCTGTAGTGCTGCAAAGCAACACGAAATAGAATGAGGACATGAGGTCTGTTGTAGGAAAGGTGAATAGAAGACATCAGTTTACGGCGAGAACTCTAGGAAAATATAGGTGATTTATAATGAAGACCGTGTGCTTTTCACAGAACACAACTGACAAAATTTAGGTAACTAGCATTTATGGCAGACTGCAGGATTATGCTGCTGCCACCAACATACATCTCATGTAATGACTGAAGAAAAGAGAAATCAGGGCTCATACAGACGCATACGAACCATCATTTTTCCCTTGCTCGAATTTCAAGTAGAACGGAAAAGGGAATGACTAGTAGTGGTAGCCTCAATAATGGAGACGTGATACAATTGTAGCGGGTGATCAAAAACTCAGTATAAATTTGAAAACTTAATAAACCACAGAATAATGTAGATAGAGAGGTAAACAAAGTTCACAAACTGTCCGACATATGGCGCTGGACAGCAAAACTTCAGTGACTGCACATCACAATCGTGTATAAAAGGAGCTGTAATGAGAGAGAGAGAGAGAGAGAGAGAGAGAGAGAGAGAGAGAGAGAGAGAGAGAATCAGATGCACCAGCAGTCGCAGCATGTTGGCATTACCTGAAAAGGCCCTTTTAGTGAAGGTGTATTATCAGAATGGGGAATGTGCTAGTTCAGCGTTACGATCCTATTGCCATAGGAAGGGGATTCGAACGGGTAAAGGTCCGTTGACAAATGCAGCTGTGGAGAGAATGATTTCAAAGTTCGAAGCCATGGGTTGTTTAGACGATAGACCCCATAGTGGCCGACCGAGCACAAGGCGTAATGCTGCTGAGACAGTTCAGGAAGAAATGGAGACTGTAGCAGGTTGTTCTATGCACGGGGAAGTCAGCGCTCATGCAGTCGCACGTCGCACCGGCATTCCATACACTACTGTTTGGTTGGCACTGAGGTGTACCCTCCAATGGTATCCATACAAAGTCCATCGTCGTCATGAACTGTTACCTGGTGATTTAGTGAAGCGGAGGGCATTTGTGGTGTGGGCGTTTCAAAAGATGGCAGTAGATGACGATTGGTTGAGTAACGTTTTGTGGACCGATGAAGCTCATTTCACGCTCCGAGGGTCTGTCAACGCCCAGAACTGCAGAATTTGGGCTACCGAAAATCCTAGAACTGTCGTGGAAACTCCATTGCACGATGAGAAAGTCACGGTATGGGTTGGATTTACCACCTCTACTGTTATCGGGCCTTTTTTCTTCGAGGAAATACGTTATTCTGGTGTTGTAACTGCTACCGTGACGGGTGAGAGGTACGCCGATATGTTACAGAATCGCATAAACCCCAGCCTGGCTGATAAACACCTGCTCGAATGTACGATGTTTATGCAGGATGGCGCTCCTCACCATATTGCTAGACGCGTGAAATATCTCTTGCGTGCGTCGTTTGGTGATGATCGTGTGCTCAGCCACCACTGTCATAATGCTTGGCCTCCCAGGTCCCCAGACCTCAGCCCGTGCGATTATTGGCTTTGAGGTTTCCTGAAGTCGCAAGTGTATCGCGAGTGACCGACATCTCTAGGGATGCTGAAAGACAACATCCGACGCCAATGCCTCACCATAACTCCGGACATGCTTTACAGTGATGTTCACAACATTATTCCTCGACTACAGCTATTGTTGAGGAATGATGGTGGACATATTGAGCATTTCTTGTAAAGAACATCATCTTTGCTTTGTCTTACTTTATTATGCTAATTATTGCTACTCTGCTCAGATGAAGCGCCATCTGTCGGGCATTTTTTGAACGTCTGTATTTTTTTGGTTCTAATAAAACCCCATTTCATTCCAAGCATGTGTGTCAATTTGTACCCCTCTATCTACATTATTCCGTGATTTATTCAGTTTTCAAATTTATACTGACTTTTTGATCACCCGGTATATTTTCAAGATTTTTCGAATAATATTGCTTGAACTATACTGATGTTTTTAGGCAGAAGGTTACTTTACACGTTGCCCTCGTAAAATAAACTGCGGAAAACGGGTTTTATTGGAACATGGCGAAAAATGGAGGGGGGGGGGTGGATAAATAAGTAAAATGCAGTGTTCAGTTATGACCACTGTAATAGGCAGGCAGCAGACTCACCTCCTTGACGAGCGTGAACGTGTGGTGGTCGGTGATGGCAGGGTTGGTGTTGGGCATGGCCATGATCATGGTGACGCCGCCGGCGAGCGCGGCCGCCGTGCCCGACGAGAAGTCCTCCTTGTGCGTGGCGCCCGGCTCGCGAACGTGCACGTGCACGTCGATGAAGCCGGGCAGGCGCACCATGTGCCGCGAAGTCATGCAGTCCGTGTGCGTCTTCATGGGCGGCGCCGCGCGCCCGATCCTCCGCATCGCCTGCACCGACAACACGAGAGGGTAAGCGGCGGGGCTCCCAGGCCCGGGCGGCGTCGAGTCAGCGGCATTCCGCGTCCCTCGATAACGCTGCACTCTACTGCTCCACCAACATTAAAGCCCATCTGCTACAGCGTCAAAATCCTTTCCAGGTGCACATAAAAGAAGGCGATGAAAAATGTTTACTTTCCCCGAGCATAGTCTTTGCAGTGATATGGTGTAATTTTCTGTGTGAGGGGGGAGGGGGAATTAAGCTCCCAACAAAAACTGTTTTATAGCACAAAAAAGGACTGCAGGGGCCACAGAATCTCTAACATCAAAAAACTCTTGCAAACCTTTACGCAGAAAACTGCAAATTCTTCCACTGTCTTCGATATATTCTACAAGTCATATTATTCATCAGTAAAATCCTAAATGAAACAGCTTGCTGTTACAAATGGAAGTATGCATTCCCACAACACAAGGAAAAGCAGAAACACTGAAGTTGCAGTCAAAAATTTAAGCTACTTATAACTTATGGTCGAACAGAAATGGCTCACTTTCTAAATAAAAACATAGCTCTGTAAAATATATGTAAACATACTGCAGAAGTGAAATGACTGATGACACGTATAAAATTTATTACCTGCACTATCAAACTAAAGGATTTTTTTATTGAAAACCTTGCGTTTTGGTAATTAAGAGTTAATCAGTGACACAAAAAGGAGCTAATTAATTTTATTGTTAGACTGTAGGAGTATTGCATGTAGAGAAATATCCGATAGGAGTTGCCGGCTTTGTCAAGTGATGAAGCAAATGAAATGAAATGTCGTACCGCCGTATTGCAAGTCTTCATGGTTGACGCCACTTTGGCGACTTGCGTGTCAATAATAATGGAACTGATTATGAAGGGCACAAAACTCCCACTTCCCTGCCGGGAATCGAACCCGGGCCCCTTGCGTGGTAGACGGTAACGCTACCGCTGCGCTACGGAGGCGGACACAGTGATAAAGGAAACAAGCGGCAAACACCGTAAACAATATGGCTACTGTAACACTACATCCACATTTATACTCTGCAAACCTGTGTGAAGCGCACGGCAGAGGCTACGTCCAATTGTATCAGTTACTAGAGTGTTTTTCCGCTCCAATCACGTATGAAGCGGGGGAAGAATGATTGTTTAAAGTCATCTGTGCCGGCAGTAATTTCTCTAATCTTATCCTCATGATTCCTATTAAGCGACACGTAAGGAGTTTCAGTATATTTCTAGAGTCATCATTTAAAACCTGTTCTTGAAACTTTGTTAATGGATTTTCTCGAGATAGTTTACGTCAGTGTTCAAGAGTCTTCCAGTTCAGTTTCTTCAGTATTTCTGTGACACTTTCCCACCCATCAAACAAACCTGCGACAATTCATACTGCCCTTCTCCATATACGTTCAATATCCCGTTTAGTCCTACCTGGTACGGGTACCACACACTTGAGCAATATTCTAGAACCGGCAGCACGAGTGTTTTGTAAGCAATCTCCTTTGTAGACTAATTGCACTTCCCCAGTATTCTACCAATAAACCGATGTCTACCACCTGCTTTACCCACGACTGAACTTAATGTGATCATTCCATTTCACATCCATTCAAAGTGTTACATCTAGGTATTTGTATTAGTCATGGTTCAAATGGCTCTGAGTACTATGAGACTTAATTTCTGAGGTCATCAGTCCCCTAGAACTTAGAACTACTTAAACCTAACTAATCTAAGGACGTCACTCACACCCATGCCCGAGGCAGGATTCGAACCAGCGGCCACGGGTTCCAGACTGTAGCGCCTAGAACCGCTCGGCCGCTCCGGCCGGCTTTGTATTAGTCAGCAGATTCCAACAGTGACTCCTTAATATTAATGTCATAGGATACTATGTTTTTTTCTTCGTTTTGTGAAATGCACAGTTTTACAATTTTGGACATTTAAATAAGTTTCCAATCTTGGCAGCACTTTGAAATCTTTTCAAGATGTCACTCAATATTTATGCAGCCGCTTTCACACAGTATTTCATTACAGATAACTGCATCATCTGCAAAAGGCCTAAGGTTACTATTAATATTGTCTGCAAGCTGATTAATATACAACATGAATAGCAAGGGTCCCAACACACTTCCCTGGGGCACACCCGAAGTTCCTTCTACATCCGACGACGATTCTCCATCCAAGATAAATGCCATGTTCTCCGTACCAAATAGTCCTCAATCCAGTCACAATTTTCACTTGCTGCCCCATATGATCGTACTTTTGACAAGAAGCGTAGGTGAGGTACTGAGTCAAGTTCTTTTCGGAAATCAAGAAATAGTGCAACTACCTGACTGCCTTGATTCAAAGCTTTTGGTATGTCATGTGAGAAAAGTGCGAGTTGGGTTTCACATGATCGATGTTTTCGAAATCCATGCTGATTTTGCCGGCCAGTGTGGCCGAGCGATTCTAGGCGCTTCAGTCCGGAACCGCGCTGCTGCTACGGTCGCAGGTTCGAATCCTGCCTCGGGCATGGATGTGTGTGATGTCCTTAGGTTAGTTAGCTTTAAGTGTTTCTAAGTGACTGATGACCTCAGATGTTAAGTCCCATAGTGCTCAGAACCATTTGAACCATGCTGATTTTCATGGAGGTCATTCTGTCCTAGATACTTCATTATGTTGGAGCTCAGAATATGTTCTAAGATTCTACAACAAATCTATGTCAAGGATATTGGACGAGAGTTTTGTGTATTACTTCTACTACCCTTCTTCTAGATGGGTGTGACCTGTGCTCTTTTCCAAGAACAGGACATGGTTTTTTGTTCGAGGCATTTACGATAGATTATAGTTATAAGAAGAAGTTATAAGAACTCAGCCGCAAATTCAGTATAGAATCTGTTGGGGTTTCCATTGCGCCCAAGAGCTTTGTTCAACTTAAACAATTTCAGCAGTTTTTCTCTTGACAGCCAAACGCGTTTATACCTATTATGCAGTAATCTCTGTTTCCTTAGAAGTTTCTTTACAGTGACTATATACCATATGGAGGGCCCCTCCCATTATGAACTACTCTGAACGTGATACATACCTGTCCAGTGTATGATCAACTGTTCTTTTAAACTTGAGCCATAGTTCCTCTACATGTTCCTGTCCTGTGCTGAAAGTTTCAGGTTCCTCATTGAGATATGACACTACTGATTTTTTTATTTAGTTTATCATTCTGCTTGTTTTAGTTGTCCTTTGTACTTTGATAATCACTGTTGCCACAAGCGCTTCATTGTCATTGATACCAGTTTAGACGTGGACATCCTCAAAGAGGGCAGGTCTGTTTGTTGCCATTCGACCCAATATACTTTCACCATGAGTGGGGTTCCGAACAACCTGTTCTAGGTAATTTTCAGATAAAGCATTCAGTTATATTTCACAGGATGCCATTTCACGCTCACCACCAACCAAACAGTAATTTTCCCAATTAATTGTTGGATGATTAGAGTCTCCACCGATGACTACAATACGATTGAGGATCTTACGTACAGGTGAATTGAGGTTTTCTCAGACGTTTTCGGTTACATCAAGAGATGAGTCTGGTGGGCGATCGAAGGAGCCAATCATTTTATGCCCATTCCTAACACTCCAATTTCGATCACTGTGGATTTCACTTTCTTGTCTACTGCGACAAATACACCACCTCTATTTCCTGTTTGCCTGTCCTTTCGATATACACTTAAGGTTTCCCCCAAAATCTCAATGCTACCAATTTCACGTACCAACCACCTTTCTGTACCTAGTATTACGTGAGCTTCATTGCTTTTCAGGAGCACTTCAAACTCTGGCACTTTGTTGCGAACGCTTCGGCAGTTTAGCATTAGGATTTTAAAACTCTTGTTAGACTGATACTTCTTGGTTGCCTAAAGCTATCGTTATCTGGAAAGGACGGAAGTCGCCTAATCTAAAAAACCCTTGTGTGCACCCCACACACAGTCAGCTATCTGAGTAGCAGCCTCCGATGTGTATTGCACACCTGATCTGTTTAGGAGGACCCCACAGTGCTCAACCTTATGGCGCAAGTCCAGGAAGTCGCAGCCTAGCTTGTCACAGAACCTTCGATGTCTCTGGTTCAGTTCTTCCATCGATTGAGAACCAAAGGGCCACGATCAATTCTGGGAACAATGCCGCAAATTATGAGGGGTTCGTTGAAAAGCGTTCGATAGTGTAAAATGGTGCAAGGTGTTCGAAATTCTGAGAAAAGTAGAGGTAAGCTATAAGGAGAGACAGTTAATATACAATATGTGTAAGAGCCAAGAGGGAATAATAAGAGTGGACGACCAAGCACTCGGATTAAAAAGGGTGTAAGACAGGGATGGAGTCTTTCCCCCATACTGTTTAATCTGTACATCGAAGCAGCAATGATGGAAACAAAAGAAAGGTTTTGGAGTGGAATTAAAATTCAAGGTGAAAGAATATCAATGTTACGATTCGCTGATGACTTTGCTATCCTGAGTCAGAGTAAAGAAGAATTACATGACATGCTGAATGCAATGAACAGTGTAATGAGTACAGAATATGGATCGAGAGTAAATCGACAGAGCCTGTGAAGGCGTCTTGATTTTTCTTCAGTCTTCCTTCCATTATCAACCACAACATCAGAATTACCTCTCTGCTGCCTTAATCATTTCTAAAGCCAAACTGATGGTCATGTAGCGCATCATCAATTTTCTTTTCCATTCTTCTGTATATTATTCTTGTCAGCAACTTTGATGCATGAGCTGTGAAGCAGATAGTGCGATAATTCTCGCATTTGTCACCTCTTGCGAATTGTGTGGATGATATTTTTCAGAAAGTCAGATGGTATGACGCAAGACTCAAATTCTACACACCAACGTAAATAGTCGCTTTGTTGCCACTTCCCCCAGTGATTTTAAAAATTCTGATGGAATGTTATCCATCCCTTCTGCCTTATTTGATCTTAAGTCCTCCAAAGATATTTTAAATTTGATTCTAATATTGAATCCCCTATCTCTTCTAAATCGAATACTGTTTCTTCTTCTATCACATCTGACAAATCTTCCTCCTCATAGATACTTTCAATGTATTCATTCCACCTATGCGCTCTCCCCTCAGCATTTAACAGTGGAATTCCCATTAAATGAAGCAACAAGTTTACTGTTACCAGTCACGGTGACTGGTAACTCTTAATGTTACCACCCTTGCTTTTAATGCCGCCGAACGTTTTGACTTTACTGTATGCCTGTCTGCTCGTCCGACAATCATTTCTTTTTCGATTTCTTCACATTTTTCATTCAGCCATTTCGTCTTAGCTTCCCTGCACTTCCTATTTATTTTATTCCTCAGCGAAACGTATTTCTGTGTTCCTGAGTCCCCGGAACATTTTCGTACTTCCTCCTTTCATTGACAACTCAAGAATTTCTTCTGTTATCCATGGTTTCCTCGCAGTTACTTTTCTTTGTACTTATGTTTTTTTCCTCCAACTTCTGTGATGGCCCTTTTCAGAGATGTCAATTCCTCTTCAACTGTACTGCCAACTCAGCTATTTCTTATTGCTGCATCTATAGCCTTAGAGAACTTCAAGTGTACCTTGTCACTTCTTAGTACTTCAGTATCCCACTTTTTGCGTATTGCTTCTTTCTGACTAATGCCCTAAACTTCAGCCTACTCTTCATCACTACTATATTGTGATCTGAGTCTATATCTGCTCCTGGGTACGCCTTACAATCCAGTATCTGATTTCGGAATCTGTCTAACAATGATGTAATCTAACTGAAATCTTCCCGTACCACCCGACCGTTTCCAAGTATAACTCCTCCTCTTGTGATTCTTGAACAGAGTATTCGCTGTTACTAGCTGAAATTTATTACGGAACTCAATTAGTCTTTCTCCTCTCTCATTCCTTGTCCTAAGTCCATATTCTCCTGTAACCTTTTCTTCTACTCCTTCCCCTACAAATGCGTTCTAGTCTCCCATGACTATTAGATTATCGTCTCCCTTTACGTACTGTGCAACCCTTTCAATATCCTCCTCACACACTTACCCTATCTCTTCATCTTCAGCTTGCGACATCGGCATGTAGACCTGGTTTTCTGTCGATTCTGATAAGAACAACACTATCACTGAACTGTTTACAGTAACACACACTCTGCCCTACCTTCCTGTTCATAAAGAATCCTACTTCCGCTATACCATTTTCTGCTGCTGTTCATATTACCCTATACTCATCTGATCAGAAATCCTTGTCTTCTTTCCATTTCACTTCACTTACCGCTACTACATCTAGATTGAGCGTTTGCATTTCCGTTTTCAGATTTCCTAGTTCCCCTACCACGTTCTGGCTTCTGACATTACACGCCCCGAATTGTAGAACGTTATCCTTTCGTTGATTCTCCAATCTCTCTCTCATGGTCACCTCACCTTTGGTAGTCCCCTCCCGGAGATCCAAATGGGTGACTACTCCGAAATCTTTAGCCAATGGAGATATAATGATGACGCTTTTTCAATCACAGGTCACATGTCCTGTGGATGCACGCTACCGGTATTTAATGCAGTGGTTTCCATCGGCTTCGGAATCCTCATGCACTTGATCATTGTTGTCCGCCTTTAGGGGCAGTTTCCCACCTCTAGGACAAGAGTGTGTCCTAAACCTCTGCCCGCTCGTTCGCAGAATGAAGGTGACTTCTTAGGGCGGAATAATTTTATTAAAAAGTGAAATTTGCCAAACTGTCTGATCGTCTACGCGGGCCTTAAGGCAGATCGTTCAAAATATGGTGTAATACGATAGTTCTGCTAAAATAAAGAGAATAGTAGGGAAATTACGAGAACGGAGAACCAGATCTATGGTCGTAAAAGCAACTCGCAAGCCCTGTTGGGTAAATTTAGAGTCAGAGGAAGGTCGTGCGAACTTCTGCTGCCTCCCCTGTGTATCTCTAGTACGGATCACAAGAAAATAATGTGCTAGTTCTGATTTTCCTTCGTGTCAGTAAGTTCACAAGATTTAAAGTTGAACGGTAGAAAGCTCAGAAGAATGCCTGCGAGAGGTAAGGCAGTGAGCCTGAAAAATAATGCTTTACCAATAGACTGTTTTGTCAGCCTTGATTTGCATTGTTCGTCGATTATGGTTTTCATTTACAGCTCCAATGACAAAGGGGAAAATTCTAGTCGAAGGTGAATGCTGAGATCACATGCACACTAAAAGCAAGAAATGGACGAGGAAATCTAACCACTGGATAGGTTTTAACAGAATAAAGCGAAACACGTATAGTAACGAAAAAATACATTTCAGTAGTTGCATGCCAGTACCAGTATTTACAAATTATTGATACAGCACTTACTGATACCACGTACGCAAATGGAGGATTTGATCAACCTTACATCGAAAACATCAGTGCAAAGAACATGGGAGATGATTTGATACATTTAATTCAGAAAAACCTCTTGAAGTCAGTCATAGTCACGTTCTTTACTCACGAAAATGTTTTTAAAATACCGCGCACTATCCTGTCGAGACCACGGCAATCGCCTATTAGTCACATTCCTACCGCGCGCTATCTTTTCAGCCACGGGCGATATCTTAAAAGAGAGAAAGAGATAAAGACAGGCACCTATAGAACAGTGTGTTCGTAATTCCCCACCGAACGAACATTAATTTACTGAATGTATCTTGCGGAAAATCGATCAACCTGGTAACAATGAAGGCAACGAGCCGCAATCTAACGACACGGTGGGTACGTGAAGCTATTTTCGAGACACTACTACGAATTTCTTATCAGATGCGTGAGCAGTTATCTGTTAACGGAATGTAGTATTTGCTGGGGAACAGCACATTCTTCCAAGTTTTCGATCACTGCTGTCTCTAAGCAATACTTCGCATCCTGAACAGGTATAGTAAAGATTTGTCTCAGCTTATACGAATTAGGAGTAAAATAAGTTTCATGCCATTTTCTAACACGTTGGTGAGATGTATTTACAAACTGACTGAAGACAGCACAAAGGAGAAAGAATGTAAGAGCAAACTTCTATTTAACGGCACCGGTGAGAAAGAAATTGAGAAGTATTAAAGTTGCGAGAAGCGTTTACTGCTACGCCAGAGGTTGTGGTTTGGTAATAAATGCCATCTGCACAGTGATGATGCATTATACTGGAAATTAAAGGAGTAGCGGTACAGTACCCTGCAGTTTTCACGAAAACTATAACTGTAACAATGCGAAGTCATCTGCCAAATGAAGCAGGTAAATTACGAGAGATCATTCTCAAGAAACAAGAAATACAAACACACACACACACACACACACACACACACACACACACACACACACACAGTTGATGGTGTGGTCAAGTTAATACACTGTCTGTCACTAGGTTTCCCGTTATGGTTAGTTTTATGACTCTAGCGAAGATTAGTCTCCTTCCTCCAGCTGTCTATCGGTGTATCTGAATAACTTTTAGCTACCAGCCTGGATAATCGTTTGTTACTAGGTAGAACTGCAAACATGGACACTACATTACTTTAAAGAAAAGAAATTCTACAGGTAAACAACGACAGCAGGCAACTGGTTATATGAGAGTCCGAATGACCATCAACATGGCAGAACGTCGAGACTAGCGACCTTGAACAGTGATCGGCCATTTCTATAAACGGAAGTAGGCCATATCATATAGATATTTTGTCATGGACCATATGTGACTTTAACTTCTAGGTTACGGATATGTTTTACCTGTAACAAATCCTCAGACACTGTCCTACTATTCTGTTTGAGTTAACAAAATTAATGTTTTTACTATTTTATTTAATGCATCCTTAACAGGCGAAGCATTAGTCGGAGTCTTGTAGTATAGCTTTAAAC
The DNA here is from genome assembly GCF_023898315.1 of Schistocerca nitens. Lineage (NCBI taxonomy): Eukaryota > Metazoa > Arthropoda > Insecta > Orthoptera > Acrididae > Schistocerca > Schistocerca nitens. The sequence continues at coordinate 744,626,315 of NC_064614.1, read as the reverse complement.
ATATTGTATCATTTGAAGTGCAACCATCTTTATTGGATAGTCTTCGTATTTTGCTGCTGAATATCTAATGCAGTGTTATCCTGAACTTTTAAAACACGAAGAAAGGCGTATTCAGGTTTTTTATTCCTGTGTGATCAATCTGGGGTCCATCAAGTTATCGCCGAAAGTCTTCAGATAGCTGCACTACTCTGAATTATTGAAATGACGGAGTAACAAAAGTAAATAGAAACTTTCGAAACTATTATTCAATAACGAATGCTGCTTGCCAAGACAACTTCCACGAACTATTTCCATAGCAGCCGGAGTTTTTTTTTTTTTTTTTTTTTTCATATATCACTTTCTTTTATGCTCATCATGTCAATGACAAACGGATTCCACGGACGATGCAACTGTTCATGAAGGGCAACACAAATGAGGAACTTCACTACACCATTTTTTTTTAATAATGGAAAGGAACGATCAAATAACCGGCGAGTCACATTTACGAGGAATTTTCTTTACTGGACTGATCACTTGCAAATATGAATTCCAAGCTCGTTTTTCTTGATATATCTGAGCTCGCATTTTTTCCGTATTGGGAACTTCCTAAAAAAAGCAGCAATATTTCTTATTATGCACGTTTGAGATAACGATAACACTGAGAATAAGTAGATATCCTCGTCAACGTTGTCGCTTGACCTTTGTTCGAAAAGTATCAGTTTATTGTTCTGCTTCGCAGCATATCCTTCTCTTTTATTTGTGTATTTATTCCGTGTAAGTGCTACGCCGGAGGAGTTGACTTCGCACATAATTTGTACGTCTTGGTTAGGTCAGTACTTTTATTCTAAATGCAGATTACCGAAAATTTCATCGAAATCTTACCACTTGCTATATTTGGACCAGCAAACTTAATCCTGACGTAGTGTTTGCCTTTTTTCGTCTGCTAGAATTTCTCGCAACGGTAAGGTACCAACATGTTCCACGAAACTACTCTGTCATCGAGCTGTAACAGATGTTAGCGATACGTGCAGAACACAAGCAAAGTGCTAATTGCGCAATATTAAGCGGACACGGAAGAGGAAGTTAACGGAGTAAATATGAAATCATCGTACTCATATAAGGCTATACACTTCTCGGAACATCAAAGTCTTTTTATCTCTGGGCGACGCCGATAACCGAAATCTGTACACCGAAATGTGCACTCCCGGAAAGATAGGTCATGAGGTAAGTTGCGCCTATCTCTCTATAAGCCGCGATGTGCCGCGTCAGAATAATGAGTTGAAGAAAATGAAAAACTCCCTTGGTCGGTCGTCGTAAGCTAATTCAGAATAAAGCTAATTTTTTATTTTTCTTATTTTATTTTATTTTATTAATTTATTGATTTATTTATTTGGTGCCTAGATGACTGTTGTAGAATGAAGTGGGAGCAAAATAATTTGTGCGTGTGCTTTATGTCGTGTATGCCAGCTGAAAGACAAAGGACATTTTACGTCAGCGCTATTACTGACGAGGCAGTTACACCAAAAATTTGATCTACGACTACTTGTGCGATGTGGAGTTGCATTTGTGTTATTATACTCTACTGTTTATAAGAAGTGAAACAATCAGATGCAACCGTCTACAACACGCCACAATAAGAGGACGTGTGGAACAGCGGAACCATAATAAGTTATTTAAATGGCTGACAGGTAGTGTGTACGTATGCCAAACGGTGTTCCCTTTTGTGTGAACGCTCTGGTCAGTACCATACACGAGCCGCATGTCACGGAACGACGTACACGCCTCCCGGTGTCCAATCAGGTTCCGTTGATCTAAGTCCAAGCTACTGCATATACTATATAAGCGAGCGAGAGCCGCGCAGAGGCTCATTCGCGCTGCTGCTGCATTGAACGCCGCCACGATGCCTTACAGGAGAATTCGTCGCCGTTCTAAACAGTGTATAAAACCATCGAGAACATAGAGTTCGCCACCACAGCTGGGGACAAGAAGAACCGCATACCAGTTAAGAGTGTTGCTGCTACTGCACTTGTCGACGGACCTTGTGTTTTCTGTGGTTGTAGACTTAATTTTAGTATTGACATTAATGATACTTTTTTCATGGTAATGGTTCAAATGGCTCTGAGCACTATGGGACTCAACTGCTGAGGTCATTAGTCCCCTAGAACTTAGAACTAGTTAAACCTAACTAACCTAAGGACATCACAAACATCCATGCCCGAGGCAGGATTCGAACCTGCGACCGTAGCGGTCTTGCGGTTCCAGACTGCAGCGCCTTTAACCGCACGGCCACTTCGGCCGGCACATGGTAATGGTTGGCTCACTGTAGCCACTGTACGTGGAGGTAGTGGAGTTCATAACGTACCTGGACTTGAAAGTATTGTTGATAGAGACATTATTGTCTATCGTACCTACCATATGGCAGAACTTGCTAATAAAGACTTCGGTAAATCTGCTTATGTGTCGCCTTCTGCATTGTTTCTGTATACTCGTAATAAGAGGAAAACATCTGTAAATGAGTCTGTATTCATTTGGGTTAAAGGTAAAGGAGTATGTGAATATGTAAAGTTCGTTAGTGACTGTACTTTGTATTTTCATAAATAAATTGATCTTTATGCAAACTGATCTGTAGCGTCAGCCATTAACCGGACACACGGACACACACACACACACACACCCGCGCGCGCCGATATTCCAACCTGTGATGGCGACACATAGTGGCACATGGGTACATGTTTTCACTTCGTAGGTGCAACTCTTAGTAGGTGCACAGATGCCATACTAAGTGAAAACGTGTACCCATGTGCCACTATGTCTCGGCATCACAGGGTGGAGTGTGTGTGTGTGTGTGTGTGTGTGTGTGTGTGTGTGTGTGTGTGTGTGTGTGGGCGCGCGCCACGAACAGGGCCTGATTGGACACCTGGAGGCGGGTACGTCGCGCCGTGACATGCGGCTCGTACATGGTACGCTGCTTCAACAGTGAGGCGTCTGTGGAACCAGTGGAGAGAAGAGGGCCGTACACAGCACCGACAGGGTACTGGACGACACAATCACTATTCGAAAACCTTCTTTCGTTGTCGTATTTACATGTTAAGTCCGAAGCGGATTTGCTAGCCCAGTTAAATACGCGCCTGGAAAACAGTTGTTAAAGTTTCTGATTTACTCTGCACAATTGCTCTTTCTCTTCAGTCTAATATTTCTACTTACCCTTCACTGTACAAATAGCCACTCTGTGCGTATCAGCCGAATTTTTTTTAATGAAAACGAAATCTGACAGCTCAAGCACGTTACAAAACCGGCTGCGTTTACACGGGAGCGAAAATCGATTGCGGAATTGGGAAACCGGCCACTAGAAGCTGATTACCAGAATCTGTTTTGAAGTGTTCACATGACCGCCCAGAAGTGGTATTGGGAAATCGGTTGTCGAGATCCGGTTTTGGGAGTCCCATATAAACGGGGTGAATGTGATCACAGCGCAAGATGACTGCAGTTTTGGCCGCAACGAACTGAACAGCTTCGCCCACAGTGTTGGCGCGACGTTGCATTGCAGTGGGTAAGAAGACGTCTGCGACGACGGTTCGACGCCATCATCTGTGGGCTGGACTGATTGCACACACGCCATTGCGTCGGCTTCCATTGACCAGAACGCACAAACGCTGCAGACTACAATGGGCACGTGAGCGTTGACACTGGTGTGCTGAGTGGTAAAATGTAGTGTTTCCAGGTGAGTACCGTTTCAACTTGTCCTACAGTGAAACGAGCACACGCGTTCGACGCCGCACTGATGAACGCAATTGAGCAGACTTCATTGTTGAGCAACATAGCGGACAAACGCCAAGTGTTATATTTTGGGATGCTATTGCCTACAATACCCTATCTCACCTCCTACATTTTAAGGGCAATCTGAACAGTTACCGCTCATCACGGAGGCGCTGCCACTCCTTGAGGCCGTTCCACATGCCATATTTCAGCACGACAACGCCCAGCCGTATGCGCGGAGGAATGTGCAAACCACCTTCGAAGAACCACTAATTGCCCGGCCTGCCCATTTACCTGGCATGTCACCCATCGAGCATATCTGGGGTATGGTCAGTTGGCAACTCGTTCATTTGGGTCCTCCTGCAGCCACAGTTGATGCTTTATGGACCCCCCTACAAACTGTGTGGCACAGTATTCCCAACTGCATATTCATGCGGTCTTTAATTGCATGTCACGACGTCTAGCGGCTCTGATTGCAGCACGTGGCGGCAATACTCTGTACCGAATTTCCACAGTCACAATGCATGTACAGGTCTGTAACGTTCATCATTTGTGGAGTGTCATGTCCGTAATCGGTGGAATAAATTTCATTCCAGTGACATCTCTGATCTTGGTGCTTCACTTTCTCCGGACGGAATGTAGATGATTGGGCAAATGAAAAGATCGGAGGGAGGAAAATTTAGCGCCCGTGGTAGCTGTAACATGGTCTTCTTCTCTTATGAAGTGTCAAATGTGACAGCGCCCCCGTCCTAAATACGGAAAACCGGAAGTGTCACATGTTCTCACTACCATGACCCACTGCACAGACGTAAAAGTAATTTATTGGAGGGCATTGGTGCACAGTCCAGTGCAAAGGAGCTTTGAACCAAACTGTTCCCTTCCGGTACCGCGCTGCTGCTGCGGCCGCAGGTTCGAATCCTGCCTCGGGCATGGATGTGTGTTATGTCCTTGGGTTAGTTAGGTTTAAGTAATTCCAAGTCTAGGGGACTGATGACCTCAGATGTTAAGTCCCATAGTGCTCAGAGCCATTTGATTTGATTTTGTTCCCTTCCCTTGATAATCAAAAATTTTCTATCAAAAATTTCTTCCAGATACCGAAATGGCAAATCTGTGTCTAACTTTATTGCACTAGTTGCGTTAACTACGTCTCTATTTTTGTTCAAATAATAATTTTTTATTTTCTACACTTCAGGTATTTCTGGAGTAAATGTTTTCTTTAGTCTCTCGATTAATGTGAGTGTCTGCTACCCCCAAAAAAAGATAGGATTATTGACAGGAAGCTCAGGTAATAATAATATATATTTAGATGGTTATAAAAATTATTTTCACCACAGAATATACGATAATCAATGAGAAACTAGGGGGAATGGGAATAGTAAAAGACACCAAAGGTTTTAAAGGACACTACATGGGATCAGATGATTTTATACCAATAAGCCTCTCACAGACATGTTCACAGAATGGAAGAAAAGTACGAAATTACCAAAAGAACGAACAAATTATGTTTATAAAGTATATTTGCTTAATAAAGACAGTGTCTGAGGCCTATATCAAAGACGACTGAAGAAGTATCTCCGGAAGACAACAGAAGCAGTACAAGATTTTGAGCAGGAATGGAACAATATAAGAAAAGTAATAACGAAGGCTGAAGTCGGAGCACTTGCTGTGAAGAAAAGAACACAACGGAATCTGAACACCAGATCCTGAAGCGAGCAAAACGCTCAAACCGCTCAAACACAGCCTTAACAACCTGACAGAAAAAGGAATCATATTTACAAACTGAAGAGGAACATTGCTAAAATAGCGGCAGAAAGTAGTCACCAAAAAATCTTTTTAATGGTTTGCAAGTATAATCGAAGATGACGTGCACGGAAGACAAGCACTAGTCAGTAAGACAACGTAGATGCTGAACAAAGGCAGAGAAACAATACAAATTAATAGCACAGAACAACAGCTGGTATGAAGACGGGCAGGGACAAACAGGTATAACGGAACCTAAGCAGTATCTGATCACAAGTATCTGGACAGCCCTGTACAATGTTGGAATTTAACACGAGTTGCCACGAGAGGCGAACCGCCATCATAACAGGAGGCAGGGAGTATTGTGTTGTCAATAGAGAAGCAGTAACAACAGAATGAATCGATCACGAGAGCTCAGTGTCTTCGAACTTTGACTACTACAGTCATTATATGCAGCCTGAGTAACACGAACATCAGGGACAGTTCAGCACTTCTTAAACTACCCATGTCGAGTGTTGGTCATTGAGTGTGAAATGCAAATGAAAAGCAGTAACCACAGCTAAACCAGGACTAGGAACACCTCGTGTACTGACGGATAGGGACGTCAACCATGGCAGGCATTTCCAAAGTGCTACCGGCAGTCCAGCTAGCACAATGGCTGTGTGGCGGGAGTCAAAAACAACTCGGGACAACAGTCCAGCAGCTCCTCGCAAGCCACACATTTCTGTACTCAATGCTAAGCGACACTTAAGTGCTGTGAAGAGCGACACTAGTGCACATTGGCTAACTGGAAGCGAGTGATTTGCAGTGATCAATCACGCTGTGGCAATCCAATGGAAGAGCTTCGATTTGGCGAATGCCTGGAGAACACTACCCCCGCGAACACATTTGGAATGAGAACGTCGATTTCGCTACGATACCTCCCCGGGTTTAACTCTAGAGAAAATAACTACTGTCATTTCTCCACTGATATTTAGACCCGCCAATGAAAGTGTTTCTAGTAGAGTTCAAACCGTCATAAAGGCGAAGGATGGGCTCACTCCATTTAAATGTCCACTAACCAGTCTTTTTTTGGGTGTTTTTGATCAGGTTATCTGGGCTCGTGAGATGACGTTTTATGCACAATGAGAAGAGGGTACCCACTCCATTCAATAAACACCTTAGAAAGCCTATGGGAAAATACAACAGTCACGTTAAATATAAATGGAAGCTGACAGCAGCTTTCGTCACTAACAGGAGACAAAGAGACTATTCTGAACTGTCTTTTATATGCAGACTAGTTTCTTCCCCATGTCTTCATTCAGGCAGCCACTCGATACATGTATCACACACATCCCCCCCGTGTCCATCTCTTCCATCCCCCTGTTCTTCTGACCACCTCCACCTCATCCTCTCAGTTCTGTCAGTCACCTCCTCACGCCAAGCCGTGCCGTTCCCATCAGTACTTGTTCCCCTGCAAAACATGCCGATAAAGCACACCCATACTACTCCCACAACAAACCTATGATGTGGGGCAGCCTACACGCCTGGGTCTGAAAACCTGTTTTGTCCTTATTTTAACAGGAATTCACCTTCTAAGTAAAAGAGTCGAAGACAAGAAAGAAAATTAAAACAATAGCTTTCGAGACTCCATAAAAACAAAAACTGGGCAGAACAGTAGTACAACAGGTCAGCCACGTTTGTTATGCAGGATATGGTATCGCAAAGAGTATGATAAAAATATAGATAAAAAAGTAGCAAAATTTGGAAACATGTGGAACACTAAACATCTGCTTCAGAAAGAAAACCCACACAAAAAAGAGTTTATTTTTACAGAGCAAAGACCGTCCCTACGTCACTTTAGGGAACAGAGTAATGGGCCATTCACAAAAGACAAAAAGTAAGATTCAGGCAGCTGAAAAAGAGGTTTCTTAGAGCTGCGAAAGGTTGTGCAAGAGTACGTAGATTAAGAAACAGTGACGCGTGGAAAGAATTAAACGTATTTAACGTAAAAAATACCTGAAGGCAACAGAAGAAAATGGAGTGATCTTCTAAATAGCATGAAGAGTGGCAAACTATCTTACAAAATCAGAAATTATAGTCCGGTATGACGAAGAAATCTGGGAAAACCACGGAGAGGGGCACTGCGAAAGACAAATACCTAATACTTGAAGTGTAGTACAACAATAATAATATTATATTATAATAAATATCTTGTTAAGCCCAAAATTGGTTTGCAGCTCTCCACAGTAGTCTATCTAGTAAATGTCTATTCATCTCTGCATAACTGTATGTGAGCCTTCGTCTGCCTCTAGGCCTTTACCATTTTTATCACCTCATACATCCAGTTATAACCAAAGTGACTGTTCCTTGTTACCTCGGGAAGTATTCTATCAACCGATTCTTTCTGTTAGTCAGATTGTGCCTTTTTTTTTTTTTTTTTTTTTTATTCGCCTGTTCGATTCACTATCTCATCATCAGTTATTCGATTCCACCCATCTAATCTTCAGCATTCTTCTGTAGTATCAAATTTCAAAAGCTTCTCCCCTCGTCTAGTGTTGTATTTATCGCTCACGTTTCACTTCTGTACAAGGCTATAATCTTAAAAAAACGTTCGGAAAAGGCGTTGTAACATATAAATTTATATTAGATGTTGAATTTCTCTCTTCCAGAAAGGTGTGTCTTGCAGTTGCCAGTCTACATTTTATATCTTTTCTAATTTGGCCATCAGCACTTATTTTGTTGCCCAAACGGCAAAACTCATGCACTACTTTTACATTCTCATGTGAACATCTTGGTTCTTCAGCATCAACCGATTTGATTCGACTGCATTTCATTGCCGTTGTTATAATTTTATTTTCATCTTATAATGTCTTTTCAGCTCTCCGTGCATTCAGTTCAGCTGCAGACTCAGACGCAATGACAATGTCATTAGCAAATTTCAAAATTTTCATTTCTTCACCATTAACTTTCGTTTCACGTCCTTTGACTCATAAATGCTGTCTGGTTTCTGTAAATGTTGGAAATAACCTTGCTCTCCCTGTGTTTTATCCTTGCTACCTTCAGAATTTCCTATTATGTAGTAGTCAGGGTTGTCAAGAGTGTTTTTTGAATCTACAAATGCTATAAACGTACGTTTCCCTTTCTCTAGCCCATTTTGAAAGATAAGTGGAAGGGTCAGTATATGCCTCACATGGACCTGGGTTGCTCCAGCACCCAAACCCATCATCCATGAGGTCAGCCTTTACGAGTTCTTCGATTCTACTGTAAATAACTCATGTCAGTATTTTGCATCCATGACTTATTTCACTGATACTTCAGTAATATTCACATCCGTCACCAACAGTCTGTTTAGAATTCGAATTACTACATTCTTCTGTCTGAAGGTATTTCGCTTATCCTATATGAGGCATGGCAGGTGAAAAAGTTATCACGGGCTTCTCTCCCAAAATCTCAAAAATTTTGAAGTACAATTGTCTACCACAGGAACTTTTAGTCTACTTAGGTCTTTTAGTGTTTCGTTGAATTTTTGTCACATTATTAATCTCTGATCAACTTCTTCCCTTTCATGAAATTGAGTTCAAGTTCATTTCTCCTTGCATAGGCCTTCTACATATTCCTTTCACCTTTCAATTTGCCCTTTTTTGCTCTTTTCTGACTTGCCATGCTGGTCCTCTGATAATCATACAGCTGTTTCTCTTTTCTCTAAGGACACCTATAATTTTCTAAAGGCATCATCTATCTTTCCTTTTCTAATTCATACATCTACAGCCTTGCATTTGTCCTCTAGCTATTACACTTTCTCCAGTTGCTGCACATCGGTATACCCATTTGCTGCGTCATTTGCCCCATTTTAAATTCTGCATGTAACTGAATCTTCCGTCGGTTCTTGGTGGAGTAACATTATAGTAAATGAAAAGCCCCAGGTCCCATTTTCCTACATTTTTTTAACTTCTTCAGTTACAATCTGAAGTTCCTAACAAATTATGGTACGAGTCCACATCTGCCTACGAAAATGTCTTGCAGTTTAAAATCTGGTATCGACGCCGCTTTTCTGTATTACATAATCGGTCCAGTGCCCCAAGGTCTCTTCCACACATACTATCTTCTTTCATAATTCTTAAACCACTTTTTCTCAACAATTAAATTACGCTCTGAGCAGACGTCTGCAAGACTGCTTGCCCTTTATACCTTTCCACCAGTCAATGTTCAATTATTTTTCTCTCTCTTCGTTTTTCTACTATAGCATTTCGTACCATCATACAGTGTTTCAATATTTTTGTTGTCTATAGAGATAGTAGACATGCTAAGGGATTAGAAAAAAAACTAAAGACCACTCTTGAATACAATGTTATTTGCTGATTATCAAACTATTATTTAACCAAATGGGGATGATGTTCCCAGATCTGTGTATTATCTCCATCATATCTGCTCGGGATATGACCTGTCAGCTGTATGGCTCAGAGATATAGGTGATGAGTGCAAAACCTTTTAGGATTCTCTTTTTAGATGTTAAATGTTAATGATTTTGAGGTCCAAGAAAGGCTCCATACACTGCATAGCAATGGACAGATTTAAAAATTACGAAATGCAGAGAGATCTGAACGTTAAAAATCAGAATGCAAAATAAAAGGAAAAGATGAACAGAAAGCAAGAAGGTAGCATATTAAAAGTAGTTTCTCTCTCTCTCTCTCTCTCTCTCTCTCTCTCTCTCTCGGGCCTGGATATCACCAAAGGAACAAAATTGACATTCATTTCATAATTTTGGTCTACAAGTTTCAGTTTTAAGGCTGTAATAATAGCGACTAAAGTTTGTACCATGTTTATGCATTGTCGACAGATAATACCAAAGGCTGTATTATAGGAGAATGTGGGTGAACGCCGTCTCCTCCCCCCCCCCCCCTTTCTTCTGAGATGTACATCCCTTACGATAACCGGGAGTCGCGAACGATGGCGATCGACTTAAGGCTCGTTCTGTTTATAGTTGCCTTGCTGCGCACCTACATCTCACATTCACCGACAGCCAATGTGTGTTAAGAGAGCTCTGTTGTGAATTTCGAAGTCGATGTGAGCAAAGGGGTAAGATAGATACTGCCTACGGGAAAATTAAAGAGACCTTTGGAGAGAAGAGAACCACTTGTATGAATATCAAGAGCTCAGATGGCAACCCAGTTCTAAGCAAAGAAGGGAAGGCAGAAAGGTGGAAGGAGTATATAGAGGGTTTATACAAGGGAGATGTACTTGAGGACAATATTATGGAAATGGAGGAGGATGTAGATGAAGACGAAATGGGAGATAAGATACTGCGTGAAGAGTTTCACAGAGCACTGAAAGACCTGAGTCGAAACAAGGCCCCGGGAGTAGACAACATTCCATTAGAACTACTGATGGCCTCGGGAGAGCCAGTCATGACAAAACTCTACCATCTGGTGAGCACGATGTATGAGACAGGCGAAATACCCTCAGACTTCAAGAAGAATATAATAATTCCAATCCCAAAGAAAGCAGGTGTTGACAGATGTGAAAATTACCGAACTATCAGTTTAATAAGTCACAGCTGCAAAATACTAACGCGAATTCTTTACAGACGAATGGAAAAACTGGTAGAAGCCGACCCCGGTGAAGATCAGTTTGGATTCCGTAGAAATGTTGGAACACGTGAGGCAATACTGACCCTAAGACTTATCTTAGAAGAAAGATTAAGGAAAGGCAAACCTACGTTTCTAGCATTTGTAGACTTAGAGAAAGCTTTTGACAATGTTGACTGGAATACTCTCTTTCAAATTCTGAAGGTGGCAGGGGTAAAATACAGGGAGCGAAAGGCTATTTACAGTTTGTACAGAAACCAGATGGCAGTTATAAGAGTCGAGGGGCACGAAAGGGAAGCAGTGGTTGGGAAAGGAGTGAGACAGGGTTGTAGCCTCTCCCCGATGTTATTCAATCTGTATATTGAGCAAGCAGTAAAGGAAACAAAAGAAAAATTCAGAGTAGGTATTAAAATTCATGGAGAAGAAGTAAAAACTTTGAGGTTCGCCGATGACATTGTAATTCTGTCAGAGACAGCAAAGGACTTGGAAGAGCAGTTGAACGGAATGGACAGTGTCTTGAAAGGAGGATATAAGATGAACATCAACAAAAGCAAAACGAGGATAATGGAATGTAGTCAACTTAAATCGGGTGATGCTGAGGGAATTAGATTAGGAAATGAGACACTTAAAGTAGTAAAGGAGTTTTGTTAAAAAAAAAATGGTTCAAATGGCTCTGAGCACTATGTGACTCAACTGCTGTGGTCATAAGTCCCCTAGAACTTAGAACTACTTAAACCTAACTAACCTAAGAACATCACACACATCCATGCCCGAGGCAGGATTCGAACCTGCGTCCGTAGCGGCCGCACGGTTCCGGACTGCGCGCCTAGAACCGCGAGACCACCGCGGCCGGCGGAGTTTTGTTATTTAGGGACTAAAATAAATGATGATGGTCGAAGTAGAGAGGATATAAAATGTAGACTGGCAATGGCAAGGAAATCGTTTCTGAAGAAGAGAAATTTGTTAACATCGAGTATAGATTTAAGTGTCAGGAAGTCGTTTCTGAAAGTATTTGTATGGAGTGTAGCCATGTATGGAAGTGAGACATGGACGATAACTAGTTTGGACAAGAAGAGAATAGAAGCTTTCGAAATGTGGTGCTACAGAAGAATGCTGAAGATTAGATGGGTAGACCACATAACTAATGAGGAAGTATTGAATAGGATTGGGGAGAAGAGAAGTTTGTGGCACAACTTGACCAGAAGAAGGGATCGGTTGGTAGGACATGTTCTGAGGCATCAAGAGATCACCAATTTAGTATTGGAGGGCAGCGTGGAGGGTAAAAATCGTAGAGGGAGACCAAGAGATAAATACACTAAGCAGATTCAGAAGGATGTAGGTTGCAGTAGGTACTGGGAGATGAAGAAGCTTGCACAGGATAGAGTAGCATGGAGAGCTGCATCAAACCAGTCTCAGGACTGAAGACCACAACAACAACAACAACGTGAGCAAAAATGGTTCAAATGGCTCTGAGCACTATGGGACTTAACATGTGAGGTCATCAGTCCCCTAGAACTTAGAACTACTTAAACCTAACTAACCTAAGGACATCACACACATCCATGCCCGAGGCAGGATTCGAACCTGCGACCGTAGCAGTCGCGCGGTTCCGGACTGAGCGCCTAGAACCGCTAGACCACCGCGACCGGCCGGTGTGAGCAGTTAACGTGATCGTAGTGAGTTATTTACTGAATTTTTGTACCATTTGTTGAGAGTGGTCATCGCTGATGGTGGTGGTGAGCGACGCATTATACATACGCAAGCGAGAAACAATTGGGGTACATTATTTCTTCAGACGCAAAGCACCTCGTATGTGAGTACAGCTACAGGCTCTTGGAATCGGCAGCAATACCCGTCCGTGTCTTGGCCTGCGAGAATCGTCGTTGTTCGTGAATTTGACTAAATACGACATTTTCTTACTACAGTAAGTCACTTCCATCGTCTCTCTTAATTGAAATATTCTCGTTGCTGAGTTAAAGCTCAAAGAACGTATTAGCTGTGAACTAGACTTGGCCACTGTTTCTATACGTGGAACTGTTTCAGTGTTTCGGAACGGCTGTGGTTCACTGTTTCGAAACAGTGGTGTTTCATTCCGCCCCTGTCTCGGATAACCAGACCAGATTCGATCTCGAGCCAGACACAGAAACTGTATCGTTGTTTCAAAATAAGGCTGTTTCAGTCCACCTGTGCTTGGAACGGACTGATTGTCATTCCGCTCTGTGTCGGATGAGATTCGGGCTCGGCACAGGTACTGAAACACAACATACCACTTCGTGAAACACTTTCAAGAGTGTCGAAATCTTTTTGACAAGCAATAGCATGAAGATATCCGAAAATAAAGCTTCGTTTCTAGCTGACTGTCCTATCCCGAAATGGTGTAACGTCTGTTTTATAAACACTAACCAACCAATAAAACAACGCATACTATTCACATTCAAAATAATAAATATGTGAAAATCATTCAGTTAAAGTACACTTTTTTATAACATACGCTTCTCTGTTCATGTACAGTAATCATATTAAGAAACGCAAGTAAGCCTACAACATTGTGAATAAAAAAAGGCGTAGAGTGACAGTTATTAGACATATATACAAATTTGATGTAGGTATAATTGCAAGCAATCTGTTTGACATATCACTGATAGTGTAATGGTGAACAGGAAGGGCTGGGAAGCATGGTGAATTTATAGTAACGGTTCGAAACACCTTGAAAGACAAAATTTTTTTGTTATATTTTGTTATTTATTCGAATTATTTGTGAGGCTATAGTCACTGTGCCTATTACCCACAATGATTCCCTTTGTGTGCATGGAAATTAGCAGGATGGGTATATTACCCATACTGGCGGAATGTGGGAATCCCTGTAGCATAACCGTTGTTTCTGCAGTTTGCTCCCACCTCCAGTTCCGTTCGTGGTGGTTCTTCTGTCTTCAGCTATGGCTGTCCTCAGCCAATTGAAAAGTATGAAAGTCACACGAGACAAAAGCAGCGCATTCGCTGCATGAAATACGAAACTGCCAAGACGCCTAAGTGATAGTTTCATACTTTCTGCGATATGATTAGCGCTCTCGAACCTCATTCGTGTTTATATGGACATACTTATACAGTAGACATTCAAGATGATAAAATGTGTAGGTTTATTAAATTACAAAACACAAACTGTTTCACTGTTTCGAAACAGCGTATCGAAACATTACATTGTACTGTTTCATTTGCTTCGAAACAGTTACGTGTTTCAGTTTGCTCATCTCTACTGTGAACTGAACTGAGAACTGGTAAACAGCGCAATAACAAAAGAAGAAGAGTGAACATGAGGCGCCGAGCTAGTGTACATCGTCACTTTAGATAGTAATATTGTATAACATATCTCACAAAAACAATGTCTGACAACACTGCTTGAAACCTATCTGAAACATAAGCTGTAAGATAAGACATTGGTAAAATAACATTTCCCGCTTTCTTATGCCGATATTGCGTTCTTCCATAATGCAACAATATCGAATGTCACCTCTTGACTTGACACACTGTTATGATATTACTGTGCAGGACCCATTACCACGTCGCACTCTTTTACTGGGCAACTCTTTGATCGCTGTAAATCGTGTGACTTCGTGCCGGAATGTTCAGGCTCGTTGCCAACCTTACGCACGTAATAGTATTGTGTGCCGCAACAATAAGTAACCGCTGTGAATGCAGTGTTGATCCGTGTTGCGATGCGGCGCGTATTGATTGTTAATATTACTTACAGAAATGAGCAAAGAGGCTGTAACTGGTCCTTCTAACGACTGGTCATCAACTTCTGTGTCACTTCTGCGACGCGTTACTCCGTTACATGTTCGTTCCTTTTATAAGCTAGAAGCTGGTTGCTCTGGGAGGAGGAGGTGGGGCTTGTCTCACCAGCCAATGCGCGACGAGTTGATCGCAAGCTTACGCTCCCGGCATCCTCCCGTCAGGGGCCAAGTAAAAGTGCGCGATTTTAGTAGACCTATTTACTATTTTCAGTCACTGTCGTGCCTTTCGTTTGCGCCTTTACAGTCCGACTGCTAACAACTTTAACCGCTAGTCACGACACGGCCCGCATGGGTATTACGATTGAATTTCATCAGTGAAGTTATAGGCGTCGTAGCGAACAGATCTGTTCACTTCTGCGGTTCTACGTGTTGGTATTACTTAGCTATTTTAAAGCCTGGCAGTAATAAGTGTATAAAGTGTGCTAATCATTGAAAGTCGTCATTTGTCAGTACGTAACGTAGTATAGTAATTATTTCAGTAAATCTATTTCGAGGGATTTCGACTACAGAAGATGGTCTGCATGGTTTGAAAGAAAGTGAAACATAACGACCTAATTGACACTGATGAGCAGAAGCATTATGACCTGCCCACCGCGAGGTTGAATGCCTCCTGATGGTGCTTCGGGCACGTGACGCGGTAAGGAAAGAATACAAGCAGAACAGAGACAATCCATGGAGAAGAAATTAAAACTTTGAGATTCGCCGATGACACTATAATTCTGTCAGAGACAGCAAAGGACTTGGAAGAGCAGTTGAACGGAATGGACAGTGTCTTGAAAGGAGGGTATAAGATGAACATCAACAAAAGCAAAACGAGGATAATGGAATGTAGTCGAATTAAGTCGGGTGATGCTGAGGGAATTAGATTAGGAAATGAGACACTTAATGCAGTAAAGGAGTTTTGCTATTTGGGGAGCAAAATAACTGATGATGGTCGAAGTAGAGAGGATATAAAATGTAGACTGGCAATGGCAAGGAAAGCGTTTCTTAAGAAGATAAATTTGTTAACATCGAGTATAGATTTAAATGTCAGGAAGTCGTTTCAGAAAGTATTTTTATGGAGTGTAGCCATGTATGGAAGTGAAACATGGACGATAAATAGTTTGGACAAGAAGAGAATAGAAGTCTTTGAAATGTGGTGCTACAGAAGAATGCTGAAGATTAGATGGGTAGATCACATAACTAATGAGGAAGTATTGAATAGGATTGGGGAGAAGAGGAGTTTGTGGCACAACTTGACAAGGAGAAGGGATCGGTTGCTAGGAGTTGTTCTGAGGCATCAAGGGATCACCAATTTAGTATTGGAGGGCAGCGTGGATGGTAAATATCGTAGAGGGAGACCAAGAGATGAATACACTAAACAGATTCAGAAGGATGTAGGTTGCAGTAGGTACTGGGAGATGAAGAAGCTTGCACAGGATAGAGTAGCATGGAGAGCTGCATCAAACCAGTCTCAGGACTGAAGACCACAACAACAACAAGCAGTTTTGATGAAGGACACATTGTTGTGACGCTGCGGCTGGAAACTAGAATCTCTGAAGTGGCGAAGTTGGTCGGCTTTTCCCCTACTGCTGTCGTAAGCACGTATGGAAAGTGGTTGAAGGATGGTGAAATAACGAGTAGTCCGTATAGTATTGGACATCCACGTCTTATCACAAAACAGTGGTCGGAAGTTCGCCCCCTGTGTAATCCAGGATAGGCAGATCTGACAACAAAGTACAATGCTGGTGCAGGCATACAGTTCAAAGGCCATTGTTGAACATGGCGCTCCACATCACACGTCCCCTATCGGTATGTATTACCGTGATGATTCAACGACGTAGTCAATTACAATTGCAGTGGGCACAGCAATGAGCTTTCACTATAGATCAATAGCTACATGTCGCCTGGTCGAATGAATCGCATTTCTTGTTACACCAAGACGATGGCTGGTTCCTGACACGCCGTCATCCAGGTGAATGGCCGTTCGAAGCGTGTACCGCGCCACAGCTACAGTTTGGTGTGGGCAGAATTATGCGATGGGGCACATTGACTTGGGCTTCTATAGGCCTTATGGCAGTACTCTGAGACACCATGACAACTGTGAACTACGTCAAAATTATTGCGGACCACCTGCTTCCCTTCAGCGTTGAAGTCTTCTCTGATGGCAGTATCATCATCTAGCAGGATAACTGTCCGCAACATAAGGCCAGGCCGGCCGGGGTGGTCGAGCGGTTCTAGGCGCTAGTCTGGAACCGCGCGACCGCTACGGTCGCAGGTTCGAATCCTGCCTCGGGCATGGGTGTGTGTGATGTCCTTAGGTTAGTTAGGTTTAAGTAGTTCTAAGTTCTAGGGGACTGATGACCTCAGAAGTTAAGTTCCATAGTGATCAGAGCCATTTGAACCATAAGGCCAGAATAGTGCTGCAGTGGTTTGAGGGTAACAGTGCAGTCACATTGATGTCTTAGCCAGCAAATGCCCCTGGTCTGTACCCACTGGAACACACATCGGGTGCCAGCTGCCCACAAACCACCATCCAATAATTTTCGGGAATGTAGTGACCTGTGAGCAGACATCTTTTGCCACATTCTTCTGCACACCTATCAACGACTTTTAGAATCTATGCTAAGTAGTATCGCTGTTGTAATGTGTTTGAAAACAACACATGCTATTGAACAGGTGGTCATAACGTTTTGGTCCATCGGTGTGTGAATAGTAGCACTGGAACAGGTATCGTTGAAGATAAAAGCCCATCATGTCAAGTAATTCCTTGTTATTTGGAGTCCCAATTATCCTGTTTGTTCGAACGGCAGTACATGGAGAGAATTTAAGACAAAATACGGGGTGGGATGTGTGTAGGGACGGCAAGAAGGGGCACTGAGCGTGTAAAGATGTGCAGAACGTACGAGTGAGTAAATCACAGGACGTGGAAATTTCTAAAAAACCGAGTAGCATTTCTGTGGGACCAGTTTCTGCAAATAAACAAGCTCAGTTGCCATCTGCATGAAAAATGATTGATAAACATAGGAATTCCGAGACCCATTTAAATGCATGCAGACGAGGATAAAACAATGTTCTAAGAAACCTTGTAGCTGAACAGTACACACACATTTTTGAAAGTACAAGCAAAGTGTTTCGTACAGTATATTTTGTAGCAAAAGTAACAAACCAATTTAAACTTTCACAAGTTTGTGGATTCGAAAATTCAAAATGGTCTCGCCGCGTGGTCTCAGGCGTTTTGTCACGGTCCGCGCGGCTCTCCCCGTCGAAGGTTCGAGTCCTCCCTCGGGCATGGGCGTGTGTGTCGTCCATAGCGTAAGTTAGTTTAAGTTAGTTTAAGTAGTGCGTAAGCTTAGTGACCGATGGCCTCAGCAGTTTGGTTCCATAAAAACTTACCACAAATTTCCAATTTCAAAATGGTCTCCACACTGCATGATAAAACTGTGCCAACATCAATGACTGTATTTCGGACACTATGAGGAAGAATCTCTGTTCATCCATAATATCGAAGAAGTCCAAGGTCTCTGTATTCATCGAGGTGTCTGCATCCGTGGCCTCACACTCAGTTTTAATAATGTATACAAGGTTAGACAGTGATGATAACGTAAATACCTTCTTATTGGGTATGAGAGAGAGAGAGAGAGAGAGAGAGAGAGAGAGAGAGAGAGAGAATGCAGAAAGAACAGAAGGTGAACTTTTCAAATATCTCTCGGAGCATGGATTTTCTTCAAACTAACTGAATGAAAGTTTGATAGGAGCATGCAGTGATGGTGCTACTGTAACGCCAGGTAGGTATTCGGGTGTTTTAGAACGACTTAATAACAAGGACAACTAACCTTTCAAATGGTATTTTTTGTGCCGCTTAATTCAATTAGAGTGGTAATGCAATTCAAGAGGTTCCTGGTGTGAATCATTTCTTTTTTAACAAGCTGTTTGCATTTTACCATCACTCTCCAAACAATCAACACGAACTGTCAAGCTGGTACACAGAGTTAGGTGTAGAATCAACCTTTAGAGCAGTGCAAGCAAACAAATTCTCCACGAAAGACACTAATACCGTGGACAGTAGAAAATGGCCCTATGGCACTGCGAGCCCGTGGCATGAAAAGGAAGAAAATCTAAGAAAAACGAGTGATAGTTTTATTCTTTCTTTTCCTCATGTTGGAGGTGGTTTCGGAGATAATATAGACAACAGTAGAGAGCTTTTCACGAAAATCTTAAACCAGTTTTTGTTTGTGAGCATATCTGTCTCTGAAAGAGGCTTCAGCACAATGAACTTAACTGTGACAACATAGCGGAATTCGGTTTCTGTTTGCCATCTCTCGTCTTTAATGTTTATTTCAATTGTGGGACCTCCGCTACACTTATGGAATCCCTACGGTTACGTCGAAGTACTGATTACAACACATACACTATGTGATCAAAAGTATCCGGACACCTGGCTGAAAATGACTTACAAGTTCGTGGCGTCCTCCATCGGTAATGCAGTAATTCAATATGGTGTTGGCCCACCCTTAGCCTTTATGACAGCTTCCACTCTCGTAGGCAAACGTTCAATCAGGTGCTGGAAGGTTTCTTGGGGAATGGCAGCCCATTATTCACGGAAGGCTGCACTGAGGAGAGGTATCGATATCGGTCCGTGAGGCCTGGCACGAAGTCGGCGTTCCAAAACCTCCCAAAGATATTCTATAGGATTCAGGTCAGGACCCTCTGCACGCCAGTCCATTCAGGGATGTTACTGTCGTGTAACCACTCCGCCACAGGCCGCGCGTTATGAACAGGTGCTTGATCGTGTTGAAAAACACAGTCGCCGTCCCCGAATTGCTCTTGAACAGTGGGAAGCAAGAAGGTGCTTAAAACGTCAATGTAGGCCTGTGCTGTGATAGTGCCACGCAAAGCAACAAGGGGTGCAAGGCCCCTCCGTGATAAACACAACACCATAACTACACCGCCTCCGAATTTTACTCTTGTCTCTACAAACGCTGGCAGACGACGTTCACCGGGCATACGCCCTACCCACACCCTGCCATCGGATCACCATATTATGACCGTGATTCACCACTCGACACAACGTTTTTCCACTGTTGAATCGTCCAGTGTTTACGCTCCTTACTCCAAGCGAGGCGTCGTTGGCATTTACCGGCGTGATGTGTGGCTTATGAGCAACCGCTCGACCATTAAATCCAAGTTTTCTCACCTCCCGCCTAACTGTCATAGTACTTGCAGTGGATTCTGATGCTGGCTGGAATTCCTGTGTGATGGTCTGGATAGATATCTGCCTATTACACGTTTCGACCCTCTTCACGTTCGAAATTCATGAGTTCCGCGGAGCTCCCCATTCTGCTCTCTCACGATGTCTAATGACTACTGAGGCCGCTGATACGGACTACCTGGCAGTAGGTGGCAGCACAATGCACCTAATATGAAAAACGTATGTTTTTGGGTTCGTCCGGATACTTTTGTTCACATGGTGTAGGCATGCGGAGGCCAACCAGTTCAAAAAGGCTGTTCTACATGTGCAGCTGCCTGAATGGTACTACCGGCTTTGTGAGTCTTAGGCGAGTATTCCCTCACTATTTTTGTTAAGAACGCAGCACTGGACATACCCGCTAGAAATTATACAGTACATTATTTCTTACTTTCGTTCTTTGCTGATGTAGCCATTGTAGGGGTCCTGCTTAAAGACGTTTCAGGACAAATCCGATACCGGAACGCTACGAGCAAACGCGGTAAAGCAATGCGAGCGGAATGGCGAGATCAGGCGCTCTCGTTCATTTGTGTGCAGTGACACGGGACCCGCCTAGACAGAGCTGTTAAGACAAAATCAGCAACTGTAGTGCAGACCACGTCTGATGAACTGAACTAATTTTTCTCAGCATCAGTCAATTCCCATGTTGGACAGAACTATCTAACACTCAAACCACGTAACTGATCACGACACCTACCTAAAACACGTAACAAATATAGTGAAAGAAGCAGTAATGAGAATCTCCAGTAAAACGACGGCAGCAACGTAACCATGATTCTCTCGTGAATGGAACACATTCCTGTCCAGGAGTATAGTCCGATCTATGCCTAAGATCGAAAATCGACAATTAACTTGTGAATATAGAACAATTAGCATCCTCTGTGGTGAGAGCAGCAATCATATTGCTGAATACTTACACAAATTCATCTTGTGTGACAAATATCAGTCCGACCTTCGTAAACACCATAATAGAAACACAGCATTAATCAATGTAACTGATGACTTGAAATATGCCATGGACGACAGTGTTGCCACAATATTGACGCTCTTAGACTTCAGCAAAGGGTTTGATACCGGAAACTTTGACATACTGATCAGAAAATTCGACAGCTGAGATTGTCAGGTAGTGCACTGCACTGTTGTGTTCTGATAGCTACTTGAAAAAGCGATACCAGTGTGTCGCCTGTGCGAATCAGAAGTCGTCCTTGAATCATGCTCCGTCAGGTGTGCCCGGTGTGTTTCCTTGTATGCCAACAATATATCGTCGGTATTTTCCTCCTGTAAATCCCATATCTATGCCGACGACCTCTAGCTCTAGCTTTACGTAAGCGCCAGACCTGAAGATATCAATGCGGCTTTCGTCCTGACGGATGATGATCTGCCGTTAGGGATAATATGGGCGCGAAACCTGGGCATTAAACTAAATGCGAAAAAGTCTCTAGTAATCTTAAGTATCCCATCGGAATTAGTTCAGAAATCCGTGAACCAATGTCTCCTCTTCTTCTGACGGTATTCCAGTACCGTATCAGAAAACAGCGAGGTACTCTGGACGAGCATCTCAATTGAGCACAAAATACTGTCGCCATATACAGAAAGACTTCAGCTCACTCCTATGCCCTCAAAGTTTTTGAACATATTTGATAAGATGCGAAACTTGTGCAATCAAACTTACTACCAGGCTTCCACTACTGCGATGTAACCCAACACGGCATGAGTATTAAAAACATCAAGGGATTAGAAATAATCACGAAAGCTTGTGCGCGCTGCATTTGTAACATTCGTCTGTATTACCGCATCAGTCAGGGTACTTGCGGCCTGACAAGATACGTGATTACTGTACGCTATGTGTACTTCATCGGCACATCAGTACCTCGGATCAGAGGTTAAGTACTTATCATACCATAATCAAAAAACAAGGTCTCTATTACGGCAGCTGTGCCAATTCATAAAACAAAAGCATTCACGAACTACGCTTTTGCTGTCCTCTCGCATAAGCTGCCTGCACTCAATGCAATGCCCTATTAGTTTTAAGAAGCTGCAACACTTCCTTATGTAATCCTCGTAAAAGTGTGTCAGAAAATTACGGTATCTGGACAATTTTCCTCTTTGTAGAACATTAAAGCCAATGCTCTTATCTTCTCAGAGCTATGCTTCTTTCTCTCTTCCTCTCTCTGTAAGTCATGCCACTGTCTTCGCTAATCTTCAGTAACTGTGCGTCATCACGTCCCTCTTCCAACCCATACTCTCACACCCACACCTGATAGCGCTCTTAGTTTTAAAAATCTTTCCCATTATTTGTATTAATTGTTGTACCTATCATGAAAGAATGAATTTTGTGTTTATTGGGTTCGTGTGTTATGTTCGTAGCGTTTTTACGCCAAGTTTCAAAAAAAATGGCTCTGAGCACTATGGGACTCAACTGCTGAGGTTATTAGTCCCCTAGAACTTAGAACTAGTTAAACCTAACTAACCTAAGGACATCACAAACATCCATGCCCGAGGCAGGATTCGAACCTGCGACCGTAGCGGTCTTGCGGTTCCAGACTGCAGCGCCTTTAACCGCACGGCCACTTCGGCCGGCACGCCAAGTTTAATAAACACAACAGACACATATAACAAAGACTTCAGGCATCAATAATGTATTCTCCTTCACTATTTACAACAGCAGAAATTACGTGGTTTTGAGATGAAGAACTTGTCGAGCCATGTTCCGAGCGTTTTTTCATCCGGGAAGGACGCTCCTTGGAGGCTGTTCGATAAACAGCGGAAAAGGTGAAAATCTGAGGGTGCAAGATCAGCTGAAGAAGGTGGGTGCGGAACGACTTTCGAATCCAACTCCAGTATAGCGTTTTTCTCCGTCTGGCAGAATGCCGGGCAGGGGGGGCGTTATCGTGGAGTTGCATCGCTTCACGCAGTCTTCCTGGTCGTTGTCCTTTGACTTCGTTTGCAAGACGTCTCTCTCATTGACGGTCAATTCAGCAGCGATGGTTACACCTTCGTAGTACACCACACCATCACTGTTCTAACAGATGCATGACATTCTCTTCGCGGACGCGCGCGCAGGACTTTGTACGTGGAGTTGCTGCTTTGTTAGGGCTCAACAATTCCTTTCTTTTCCTTATGTCAGCATAAAGACTCCATTTCTCGTCAACACTAACGATACACGTTAGGAGTTGTCAGTGTTGTTCACGAACAAGCGAAGATGGACATATGGCCACGCGCTGATTTTCGTGACTTTGGCTTAGAGCATATGGTATCTTTTCACCTAATTTTGGAATCCTCCCCATTGCATGCAAATCTTGCACGATGGTGCAAAGGTCATAGTTCACCACATTTATCAATTCTCGAGAACAGTGACGTGAATCATTAATGCGTCTAAACGACCTTCTTCAAACCACGAAAGTCTTCCTGAATGTCGAGAGTCACTAATGTCAAAACGATCCACCTTAAAACGAGAAAACTACTTTATTGCCGTG
The DNA here is from genome assembly GCF_023898315.1 of Schistocerca nitens. Lineage (NCBI taxonomy): Eukaryota > Metazoa > Arthropoda > Insecta > Orthoptera > Acrididae > Schistocerca > Schistocerca nitens. The sequence continues at coordinate 744,602,779 of NC_064614.1, read as the reverse complement.
CTCTGTCTAATGGCGTTATCCCCAGACACGGCACAAATTTTCTGGCTCCACCACCGTACTGAACTCCAACAGAAGATTATGTCGCAAATATTCCGATTTCTCCACTTTGCATTATTTTCTAGCGTCCGCAGCTCCGCTCATTAGCTCCAAATAACAAAATTTAAACTCAAATAGCAACAGTGAACTACAAATAAAATATGACAACCGATAAATAAACTCATATCAACCGAAATACCGACATGCAAAGTGAAAAAGCTACGAGCGTATACGCACCAACCTGATGCATATAACTTAGTACATGATTATCATAATTGATATATAAAAATGAATATTTATTTATTTGTTCGTCTTCTATGCATTCCTTTACCATTTATCCTATTGCGGGAAGTTGTGCGGAAGCCCATGAATGTTTCTGCGTGGTAGGAACTACCTTCCACCCTCAGGGGTGGACGTGAAAAGGGGGCTGACGTAACTCAGGAACATCTGGAGAAATGTCAGCCAAATTCTGTACACATATGAATCATCATTTGTTTAATTATGTGTATGATACTACGTGAGAGTAGTGTACCCCCACTCTTCCTCAGGGTGAGAAGCCGTGACGTGCGTAAGTATTTGCCAACGAGCGATATGACACTGAAGCGCCAAAGAAACTGGTATAAGCACGCGTATTGAAATACGAAGATACGTGAACAGGTGGAATACGGCACTGCCATCGGCAACGTCTATCAGACAACATGTGCCTGGCGCAGTTGAAAGATCCGTTACTGCTGCTACAATAGCAGGTTATTAAGATTTAAGTGAGTTTTAACGTGGTGTTATAATAGGAGCACGAGCGATGGGACACAGTGTCTCCGAGGTAGCGATGAAGTGGGGATATTCCTGTACGACCACTTCACGAGTGTACCATGAATATCACGAATCCGGTAAAACATCAAATCTCCGACGTCGCTGCGGCCGGAAAAAGATCGTGTACGAACGGGACCAACGACGACTGAAGAGAATCGTTCAACGTGACGGAAGTGCAACCCTTCCACAAACTGTTGCAGATTTCAAAGCTGGGCCATCAATAAGTGTCAGCTTGCGAACCAGTCAACGAAACATCATCGATATGGGTTTTCGGAGCCGAACGCCCACTCGTGTACCCTTGATGACTGCACGACACAAAGCTTTTACGCCTCGCCTGGGCCTGTGAACACAGATATTGGGCTGTTGATGACTGGAAACATTGCCTGATCGGACGAGTCTAGTTTCAAATTGATCGAGCTGACGGAAGTGTATGGGTATGGACACAACCTCATGAATCCATGGAATCTGCATGTCAGTAGGGAACTCTTCAAGCTGTTTAGATGTAAAAGGGGGCCTGATGGCCTTAATTTTGCCAGGTTAAATGAATCGATAAATAGAACAAACAAATAAAAGTTACACATAAATACTTCTTTGCTGTCCTAAAAACTTGAGAGTAACAGTGCTCGTGAATGCGCCGTTTCAATGGATTCTCTTTCCTGAACAGATTCTTCTCTTCCCCATACTGATGGACAGTCACACCATGGTTGTACTAGCACCAACGATAACAACCGAACTTGCAAGATTTGAACACGTTGTGATATCAAAATATATTCCAATTTGAATCTTAAAGCAACTGCCTGACATAGACCCCTTTAAATAGAATTGCGGCTTGTCCCATTTTTCTAGGGATCGTGCCTACATATTTTGTACCTATGCCGTGCCACTAAGCGAGTATGACTTGACACTCCTAAGTCATTTTTTATTTTTTCAGTTCTACTCTTATGTCATATTGCATAATTTTTAATTACATGTTCTTAAGTTTATCATTTTATTTTTGTTAATAAAAGCCAGTACGTGTAAAATACACGAGAGAGCAACAAAACAACGAGTATTAGTATTGAAGAGGCTATAATATGAGCTGCTCAGAGTTCCATCAGCATGTCCTACATGGGAAGAAACTTGTAAAGGCCATCACATCAGGCAACGACGACATCTAGAAGCCCCAGTCCGTTTGATTTTCACCAACATCTAATGTAAAACCCATGAACTTTTAAATACTTTAATTTTCAAGTATAGTATTTGTCGTTAATTTGGGTGCGAGGTTACAATCTTAAGACCTTCAGTAAGAATTGCACATTTAATATATTAATTGCTGTCTTTTGTTTGAAGTGTCCACACTTTTATCTCGCCAAAGGTGGCAACCCTACCTGTAAACGATCAAACAATTCGTCAGTCATAACTAATCTGTCATGGTGTTTGGCAGTAGTTAGCTTTGTTAGACGTGTTTGTGGAACAGACATTGTTTGAGAGAATTTTGATGGAAGGCCGATTTACAAGATACGTTATGCATATGCATATAGTTACAATACCACGTTCTATATTTTGGAGCGTTGGTTTCCTTTTTAGTTCTCCCTCCATCATCATTGAGCTTGCCGTTTATAGCAGAACTAAGGAACGCGGAACAACTACCACTGTTTCGTGTCGTGGCGACATCCTTTATCGCCGTTACTGCTGTGAAGCTGGTTAATGGGCGAATCTTACTTGAGCTACTTGAACAAAAACTGTGGAAATTTGCGGTTACCGTTACCCTTCACCGACGTCCCATTTCCCGCCACTCAAGCAAAAACAAATCATACCAAAAATGATCAGTTTGGGAGAGTTGTTTAATTCAGTGAATCGCTGGAATTGCATATTTTCGTAATACGAAAGTGCAAATACGAAAACCACCAAGCATGCTAGCTTCGGAATACTGAAATCAACACGACGGCTGTTCGATTTGCTTCTGTCATTCACAGCACAGGAAACGGGATCTCAAGGAAATATTACTCTTTGTCACGCAAACACACAAACGCTGTGCTGGTACGTCCCAACTCAACCACAGCCTCTTAATTCGCGACATATTCTGAGAATACAAACATTTGTGAGAAACAATATCTTGCCGGCCGAAGTGGCCGTGCGGTTAAAGGCGCTGCAGTCTGGAACCGCAAGACCGCTACGGTCGCAGGTTCGAATCCTGCCTCGGGCATGGATGTTTGTGATGTCCTTAGGTTAGTTAGGTTTAACTAGTTCTAAGTTCTAGGGGACTAATGACCTCAGCAGTTGAGTCCCATAGTGCTCAGAGCCATTTGAACCATATTTTTAGAAACAATATCTTAAATGTCACTGTCTCATTAGGTTCAAAAATGGCTCTGAGCACTATGAGACTCAACTGCTGTGGTCATCAGTCCCCTAGAACTTAGAACTACTTAAACCTAACTAACCTAAGGACATCACACACATCCATGCCCGAGGCAGGATTCGAACCTGCGACCGTAGCAGTCGCACGGTTCCTGACTGCGCGCCTAGAACCGCGAGACCACCGCGGCCGGCTGTGTCTCATTAGGTCCCAGTCTAACAACAACCTCGGTCACGTGTCCTGAGTCTTAATTGCCAGAGAGAAGCTGTCTTACTGATTCGAGTGTTTCAGAAGCTAACATGTCGTATTTCGTAGGTTTCGTATTTATACTTCCGTATTACTAAAACATGTAATTTCAATAATACACAATCAAAGATTTCTCCAAAACGCGTCATTTTTTGGTAAGGTTTGGTATACTGAAGTGTAGGGAAGGCAATAACTATCTACAAAATCTATGATCATTTGCGTTGTTTAAGAATATTTTGTTCTCAGGCAATATTTGTGGCTGAGACTTAGAGATCGTTAACTACATTTGAAAGAGTAAAACGTTCTACGAACCCCAATGATGCAAAACAAACTGCCAGATTTACTTGTACATGCAACGGAATCTAACTTGCTCATTAGTTAAACTTTAATGAAATAATCGACACATTTTCAAGGAAATCAGTTTGATGACCTTAGCGATACATAGTGTGCTTTATGCAGCGATGTTACAAGGCTCGTCTTTATAATTTTGACGCTATAGAAATGTGGCAATACTATCACTTTAAAATTTGTGATTTATTATTGTCGAGAGACATGTCTGCACAGAAACTGATTGAGTAGTTTGTTTACAATGAGCGTTTACACGAAACAGTGCTATGAAAAATGGAAGTTTCTCGTAAAGATTTTCGTTGTAGACTATTTTCCGATTTTGCTTAAGGCCTCGCTTAATAACATTGCCTCGAATCACTTCACTCAAATTTTTTGCAATCAATGCACTTTTTTCAGTTAGCGACGATTCCTAGAAAGTCGACCAAAATCGGTTGTTGAAAGAAGAAGAAGACAAAAGTTGCGCGAAACTTGATTAATGATGAATGTGTGTGACTTATCGTGAGAGACAGGCATATCGAAGGCTGCAGTGCACACGATTTTTCATAAACATAACGGTCGCCCAGAAACAGGCTCCTTGTCAACTGCCAGAAGGAAATGCTTAGATAATTCGATTGAGGAAATGTAAAACCCAGATACAAAATCGCAAAAGTAGAATTAACTTCGGATATATTCTTACGAACCGGAAACTAAGGAGCAGTCAACTCTCTGATGATCGAAAATGAACCGAAACCAACAAAAATGGATCGTTCGCGAAGCACTTCCACGAAAATTATGGCTGGTTTCTTTGGTTACAATGGACATACTGCAACCACTACTTTAAAGGGTATACGGACAGTTCGTGCTGAATGGTATACATGATCTGTTTGACACAGTCGTTGATGAAATCAGGAACAACAACCAAAAATGTCACATTATTCTTCATCATAATAACGCCGTAAGTCACATGGCATGCCCAACAGTTCATAATGTGCAGGAAATAATCGAGTTAATGCCTCACTGCCAGAATGCACCTGATTTATGGCCAAATGAATCCTTCCAAAACCGTGTTCTTGAATTACTAACATCAGAATGAAAAAAAAATGAACTCTATGAGAAACTATATTGCTAAACCATACTATGGACTGTAATTAGGCCCTGCATCCTAGCCTAGAGGCAACATGCTTCTCTAATCAATGAATTTAGTCTTGCTCAAATGACGCAGTGCAACTAAAGAGAGTTTTTCTCGATAAGGTTTCACAGCCCTCTCAAAGACATTCGAATAATTAACAGAGATGTAGAGTTCTTTCTGATTTCACGTCAGGGTGCCCGAGGAGATCTAATTCACGGCCCATTCTAGTTCTTCATGTGTCTGGATACACTCGCAGCATCTGCCTAAAGGGAGCCACAGAAAACTACAATATGAACGGCCGAGTAAGAACTTGAGCTCACCTTTCTATGGATGGAATGGAAGTGCGACGACTTCGAGCACCGTGTAACGCCGCTCTGTCGAAAGTCAAAATACAGGCTGAATCCGAGCACCTCCAAAGAAATTTCGGAAGTCTTTCAGAGTTATTTTCTGACCATTTTGGTATAACGGATACGTTATCTCCGGAGCTTTGGTGAACAGTAATGATGTAGTTACGATTCATACGATTTTTTACCGCAGGTACCTTTTTCTGCGAAAGAAGTCTGTAATATTCAATGATTCTAACATAGAAAGATCAAGTTTGTCGTAGGCGCGTACGTACGACGGGATTTCCAAAAGTAAGTTACACATTTCGTCTCACGCTAAGGCTATTGCACAACAAGAGTGGCGCACTGTCAGAAGAAAGTACGTGTTATGGCTTTCCTGCGGACACAGTTCTCCTGAGGTACGGGTAAGAGGTGCTTCACGCGTGCGAGTGAAGTGGCGCAGCAGATGCAAACGTACTACAAAGTCGGGGTACCCGAATAGTACCATTCTTGTGGGCAGAACATCAAAACTGCACACAGATTCACAATTAAGTTCTGGCGGTATATAGACCAAATGCAACGTCGCGTCCATCCGTGATAAGATGCCAACAGTTTGATTAAGGCCGCAAAAATGTGGATGATCCTCATCGGGAAGTAACTTCATCTACATCGATCTCACAACGTGATGTCCAGGCTATCGAAGAACTGATTCGCAGAAATCACATATTTTACGATTTTACGACGATGAGGACGTTCAAACAGCATTTCTAGAATTGCTCCACGACCAAGGAGTGGATTTACATCGTCGAGGAACTGGATAACTAGTAGAACGCTCCGATCCTCGTTTACAGAGACATGGAGGCTATACCGAAAAATAGAGTCATGTATCCGTGTCTGCTGGAAGTGTAGCGCAACATTAAATAAAAGTTACTGGGCCTGCTTTAATGTTGTGTAACTTACTTTTTGAAGTCCACTCGTACAAATGTAAAAGTAGTGCTATGTGGTTTCCATCGCAGCGGGAACATCCCAGCTCCTGTATTGCGCTCGGTGAACCTATACACGACGATGATAATGTAAGCTTGTGGGGCACTCAACATCGTGGTCATCAGCGCCCGTACAAGTTCCCCAACCTTTCTATTTCTAGTCTCGCCACGTCTCGAATTATGAGGACAACACCAACACCCAGCCCCTGGCGGAGAAAATCCCCGACACAGCCGGGAATCGAGCACGGGACCCCGTGATCAAGGGGAGATAGTGCCACCGACATGATACGTGAATTGGAATGGCGGTCATTAAAACAAAGGCGTCTTTCGTTGCGACGGGATCTTCTCATGAAATTTCAATCACCAGTTTTCTCCTCTGATTGCGAAAACATTCTGGTGGCACCTACCTACATAGGGAGAAACGATCATCACGATAAAATAAGAGAAATCAGGGCTCGCACAGAAAAATTTAAGTGCTCGTTTTTTCCCGCGCGCTGTTCGAGAGTGGAACGGTAGAGACAGCTTGAAGGTGGTTCATTGAACCCTCTGGCAGACAATTGTGAATAGCAGAGTAATCACGTAGATGTAGATGGACAGAAAATGCAAGACTAAACTTTGGCGGCCGATGGACGAATGTGTGACGTTGCAGATTACACGGGTAGTAAACTGGGAACATGTCGATACCAGGGCATAGAGTCTTTTTGAATTTCATTCCGTGTACCCACTTTGACAGTATCTATGCCTCGCACACAGGCGCGTGAAATTATACGCAGACGTCAGCATTTGAGGCTGGACATTACTTGGGCTGAAAGAAACCGGTTGGGATAATCTGCGAGTCGCTCGACATTTGAATAGGAGGGATGCCACTGTTCGACAATGTTGGCAGGAATGGGTGAACTATGGCCGAACACAGCGTCAAGAAGTAAGCAGTCAACAGAGAGAGCCCCGGTTCATCATTACTATCGATCCATCGCGCAACGGGTGCTTCAGTAACCACAAGGGCCGTCACGCTTTAGATACCATAGCACACGAAAAACCCCTCGCAATATCGACATACTTCGAATAAAATGTATTACCAAGGGATAGAACCGTGAAGTACTTCATGTCTAACCAAAAATAATTATAAAACAAAATTTGTTAACTGTTGTTGACTTATAGTTAACAACATACTTTTAAAAACTTACTGATACACAAGTAGAATCCAGAACCTGGAAATGTTTTTCAGCACAATCTTAGCAACACCAACGCGATTTCAGTAACGCGTGCTGCCAAGAAGAGGCAGGGAGTACTTTTTGACCACCACAAAAATTAAAAAAAATGCATATTTCGCTAAGTAATGTTGACTTTTACTCACAACATACTTTTTTAAAGAGATACTGATGTGTAAGTAGGGTCCTGGACATGAAAATATTGAATGTAACAGTCACTGTGAAAGTCAAATCTAATACTGAGACATTTATGGGCAAACGTTTAACTGCAAAATTTAAAACATTTATGGGATATGGTAGAAGACTTCATATTTTAAGATTTAAAAAAGACGTTTGTTTTTAATGAAGTACCTGACTACACTACAAGGTATTCCAAAGGTGTGCACAAAGTATCCTACTCTCTCCTCCTCCCCCCCCCCCCCCCCCACTCCTACTTAGTATTTCGAGGGTTAATTCCCGGAACACGTCGTGCGGGCAATAAAGAAAAAAAATCTCTAGTGGCACCTGCAATCGTTTTTGTATAACATACGAAACATATTATCACCAAACGTAACATTGCAAAACTTGGCGGCTATGTTTCTAAATTATTTTCTTCAAATATGGGACGTCTTGCCCTGTCTACGTTGTTTGTATGTCGTTGAACGTGCGTACAACAACGACGCGGCAGCACTGCCTTCCTGCATAGTCTCTGTTGTTAATAATTGAGTTAATCTGACTCCAGTATGACAATCATTTTTGTTGCCACACGGTTCGAATGGTGCCCGCTACCCAGTGTTCACTCGAGATGTGCTGGCACACAATGCCTCACTCCCCTGAACTAAAGTTACTCTCATCGCTAGATTAGAGAGAGAGTTCTTGTCCAATGGCAAGCACGATGGCCAGTTAGCACTCCTATGGATTTTTCTTATGCTGTTACGTTTGTGTATGAAATTCCAATAGAAATTCACGAAGAACTGGTTGATCGGGTCCTTGTTGCTGCTTTATAGTACAGGATACAATGGTTGAGAAAGTGCGGCAAAATTTTATTCGTTGTGGTAATGCTTGAAAAGAGATGACGAGTCGTCATTTTGAACAAACGGAACGATTTGAAGTTGCTGTAAGATGTACATTATACACGTTAATAAAAAGCTCAAGATTTATTTCCGATTATTGGTTCATTATCCCACAGTATTGATTAGGATTTTCAACCATCTGTGCAATTTCGAACCTAAAGGTTTTGAGACAATCTTGTTTACTTCCATATGAAAGAGGACCACTCCTTGATCTATTTACGACACTTTCCTGCCTTACAGCCCTTGCCACACAAGAAAGTGAGTGATCTGGTCTTGAGTGATCGACTAGACCATGCACAGAAACACCTGGTACATAAACTGGGAATAAGGGTCGCAACCGTGAGATAGGGCAGTCCCATGTCTATTAACTTATTAACACCGAAATTCCGAGTGAAGCGTGTAATCGACAACCAAACGGAACGGGATACATATCGCAGACCTGGACTGTTTCACGTGTATAGCCTAGCTGCTAGGGGGCAACGTGCACTTCAGTCACGTACTTTGGTGCATTTGCGAAGTTCTCTGCGGAGTATGTATTGCATTTGCGTCCATAAAATAGGACAGCATGTTATTCGCTGCGCCTCTAAAGGAAATAGTGTGTATATGAACCAAAGTTACAACAATATCTGAACTTAGTTTATAGGACAACATTTTACTTCTGCATAAAAATGGAAGTTTAAAAAATTGTATTAGCGTATCTGTTCGGTATGCAGTTTTTCTCGTATGTTTTTCAGGAACTGTTAGAAAAAAATTGCTGCTTGATACTGAATTGGCTATGTTTTAGTTATTGGGTATAATTATACAGATTTGTATGAAGATTTTGTAACGTCATATTTAAAAAAGAACACTCCTCTCTCCGTCATGTCATATCACGTTGGCGCCTATTATTCTTCCTACCCCTCCCTCCCTGTATATCCTTTTTTGTAAAACGTACAAAACTCTTGGAGATTATATGTAATAAAATCGAAATTGCTGCTATAGTAGTTGAACGATATATTTATTGTGATCCATCCATTTCGGCTAGATTGCCATCTTCAGACTATCTGCGAAAATTATACAACATTTTTATTTTATTATAATGTTGGTTAGTGATATTTTCCGATATTCAAATGTGGTAACTACGCCAGTGGTCGGTGTCACCCTGTATTGTGTTATAACGCGCTGTTGGTTTAGGACTCTTATGCTAAAACACTCGTTTGCTGTTTGCTTCTGTTGTTAATGGTCCTTTCTTGTAATTTTTATAATTTGACAGCTTATAGAATAAGCCCTAAACCTACACCATTTTATAATACAACAGAAGTCGACAGCGACCACTGATGATATATGGACCTAAGTACCGAATTTGTACATCGGGAAATTTGATTAACCAATATTATAAGAAAGAAAATGTCGTGTAACATTCGCAGGTGGTCTGAAGATGGCAGTCTAGCCGAAATGGATCCATCACGATAATCACATCATTAAACTACTACAGTAGAAATCAATTTTATTACATAATGTCTCTAACAGGTACCGTCTACGGAGCGGGCCCATTTGATTATAAATGTACAGAACGACGTAATTTATAGATTGCCTTGTTACTGTTAATGTTCATTTACAGTCCAATTATTTTTAAATTTATAATTTTATACACTTTTATTCCCAGGGAAGATAGCTGCGAGATTATTTTCTACTGCATCATGCTATAGAATTTTTCAGACCTTAACTTTCATTTTAATTGTAGAGTGAATGATCGTCATGATTTTCATCAGAATTTGTATAGTCTTCTGTTCCTATAATCATTTCTGAAAAATTAATGAAATAATTGTTAGCGAAACTCTAAGGGATTACATTAATGATAATGGAAAGTATTCACTATGTATCATCTTTCAACGTAACCTTTGCATGACAAGGAAATAAGGGGAAGGGATGAAAACCTGTAATGAAGGGTAGCTGCAAACTAACAGAAAGAATACAAGTCTGTGAAACCTTACAAGAAGAACCAAGTGTTTTCGCTCTGGCCTCAAGTTCTGCAGACGCGGGGCGATGTTGAATGTGAAACATGAGATCTTTTCTCTGCTCTTAATTACAGCCCTATTGCTTCAATTTTAATTAATAATTTATGCTGTATTATCAACTTACGAGGGGCAAATAAGATCTGGCCTTTATTCTACATTATATTAGGTTCAGTGTACAGTAACTGCCATAAACAGTAAGAGATAATTTCCAATTTTTTTAATGTAATTTAAGGTGTTTGAAACTTATTAGTTACAGTGATATACTTAATTTGTTGCATGCAATATTTTTATCAATGTAGTTCATATAAGCAACATTTTTCAATAACGGTTAATTTTTATTAAATCTTACGAAATCATAAAATTTGCTAACCTGGATAGGAAAAGGGTGGGTTTTATGGGAGGGTGGGAAGGAAGAGAAGCTTAGACAGTTCTTTACAGAGTCACCTTGGTACGACTCAGGTTCTACGATCCACAGCTGAATAAAATACAGTGACGGAAAAAAATGCAACACCAAGGAGGAGTTACGCGACATATACGAAAATTGATAGGCGCGTTTCTACATCTGAAAGATTATTTCTGTTCAAATTTCGTTCCAAATGGCTCTGAGCACTATTGGACTTAACTGCTGAGGTCATCAGTCCCCTAGAACTTAGAACTATTTAAACCTAACTAACCTAAGGACATCACACACATCCATGCCCGAGGTAGGATTCGAACCTGCGACCGTAGCGGTCGCGCAGTTCCAGACTGTAGCGCCTAGAACCGCTCGGCCACACAGGCCGGTCTTTCGTTCCAGTCGTGTACGAGTGGCGCTAGTAGCGCCATTATGAGGATGCAAATCAGGTTTGCTTTAAATACACGCTGTAACGGTCGTAAGCATTAGTTACCTTTGAGTTTCGACGTGGTGAGTTGTTAGTCAAGAATGCTTTTAAGGTAAGAAAGACGTCATTATCAACGCTTCACGAGTTTGAGCGAGATAGTGTAATAGGGCCACGAGAAGCTTGATGTTCCTTCTGCGATATTGCTTGGCAGGAATGCAGCCGCCGTGGATGATTGCTAGTGGTGGTCACGAGCATATGCGGTCACCAAGAGACCGAGCTCCGGACGGCCACGTGGCACTACCGAGAGGGAAGGTCATTGTGATCAGCGTATTGATGTGGTGCAACGCACTGTATTTCCAGCAGCAAGTTGGCACAACGGTGACAACGAACTGTTACAAATCCGTTTTTTTCAAGGGCAGCTCCGAGACATACGCCCTGTAGCATGCACTGAACTGACCCCAAACCACCGCCATTTGGTACCTCAGTGGCGTCAAGAGAGAGCTCTTTGGAGGGCACGGTGGAGAACTGTTGTGTTTTCTCATGAAAATCGGTTCTGCCTCGGTGCCAGTGATGCCTGTGTGCTGGTAGGAGGAGGCCAGTTGAGGATCGCCAACCAACCTGCCAGCATGCTAGACACACTGGCTTTACACCTGGAGTTATGGTTATTGTATGTCACTGGTGTCTCGACCTGTTGTGCTGCCATTCATGAACAGCATTCCAGGGCCTGTCTTCCAACAGGATAACGCTCGCCCATACGCTTCTATTGTAAACCAACGTGATGTACAGAGTGTCGATACGTTGCCTTGACCTGCTTGATCACTGGATCTGACTCTAATTAACCCTTTCGGGAGCCGTGGGGAACATGCTTCCCACTACAATGAACTCGCTCCTAGTCCCGTGGGATTCACAGTTCCCACCTCTGTACGGTGCTACCACCTAGTGAACAGTATAGGGTACTACTTACAATCGGAAGTTCCCGCAGTTTTTGCTGTACCTTCGCGCAGAGGCATTGTATAGCTGAGTGTTGCTCTGTAGAGGAGCCTTTCAGTGCTGTTTGCGTGACATACTACAGCTTTGAGCAAAAAAAAAAAAAAAAAAAAAAAAAAAAAAAAAAAAAAAAAATCACAAAATAAGGTAAATACTTTTGTTTTGCTCAAATTTATGAAGGAAAACGTAAAATTGGAACGAGGAGAATTCCAGTTTGAAACAAAAGGAACCATTTGTGCAGTAAAAGGGATGGATAACCGTCCAGTCACTTTCCTGCCCTCAATTCATGACCAATGAGAAACAGCCACAGTGAAAAGGAAAAACAAGGATGGTACTAGTACAGAGATTTGTTGTCCTGTAAAATGGTGGCACAGAATATTTTATTTCCTGGTGGACGTTGCTGCAGTGAACAGTTTTATCCTGTGGAAAATAAGTAAAAGAGAATGTGGACAGCATGATCAGCTCACATACAGGATCCATCTAGCCAGACAATTGTTCGCTGGCTTCTCATCCCAAAAAATGCGTGGACAAAAACCTGTCGGCCGCAGCTCGTGGTCGTGCGGTAGCGTTCTCGCTTCCCGCGCCCGGATTCCCGGGTTCGATTCCCGGCGGGGTCAGGGATTTTCTCTGCCTCGTGGTGACTGGGTGTTGTGTGCTGTCCTTAGGTTAGTTATGTTTAAATAGTTCTAAGTTCTAGGGGACTGATGACCATAAATGTTAAGTCCCATAGTGCTCAGAGCTAAAAACCTGTCTTTCTGGCTGAAAGGGGTAAAGAACCTGAAGATTTTCGTCATGTGGCTGTAGGGGAGCATCAACCCATTTAGGAGAAACCTACTGGACGTGCCGTCATTGTAGTACCAATGCTGCGGAAAAGAGCACTCGCTGTGTTTGTACATATTGTCAAATGCCACTTTGCACAGACCCATGTTTCAGAAAATTTCATGGCAAGTAATTGTGAACAATCCTTGTAAAAAGAGGAGTAAATTTATCAAATAAATATGACATATACTGAAAAAGTTGTTTTTGTCATTTAACTCCAAGGAAGGCCAGTGGGAAGAATACTTCCCACCTTGTCGTGTGACCTCACTTTCACAGATGGAGCAAATTTGATATTCTGTATGATAAATTTACCTATCTGTTAACTACTATCTGCTCTCCATTCATTAAAAAAACCGTCTCAATAATTTTGCCCAGGAAAGGGTTAAGCACAATGGGACTTCAGGTTATTGGCTGTGGTACTCTAACGGTGGACGGCAGTTCTGGAGAAGGCGCCGACACGCCTAGAGCGCGGGTGCGCGCGCTCACCTCGACCAGCAGCTTGGCGCACTTGACGTCGGTGACGAGCGGCACGGAGTAGTCGACGGCGAGCCGGCGCGTGCGGTAGCCGTGCGTCATGAAGGAGGAGACGCGGCGCGCGCCGCCGTTGCGCATCGGCAGGTTGATCACCAGGTCGAAGTGCTTGCGCGCCAGGAAGTCCGACAGCCGGTTCAGCTCGCCGCCCGACGAGTCGATGTCCTCGAACGTCCACTGCACCATCTCCACCTGCGGCAGACAACAGACGCCAAGTGCTTGAAAAGATGTACACTGCACTCGTTCTGTGCTGTGCGACAGAGTCAAACGTACAACAGTCGAGGAAATGGGAAAAGAATCTGCAAAACTTCGATTCCTCAGATACGATCTCGTGTCCGTTAATGCTATTGTTTGACATTAGCTTGCATCCAAATAAAAGTAACATGTCTCAAAGGACATATCGCCTCTTTCCTGCTAACCGTTTTTTACCGTTACCTTCATTTCAGTTCCCCGCAAGACGAGCGGGATCGCAACGCATAAAAAGCCTCTCCTCAGCCAAAGGTTACACATATTTAAAAGATAATTAAGATACAGAGAGATAGATAATAAATTAGGTTTAAAAACATGCACTGGTGGACGTTATTTAACATTTTCATACAAGTACAGTAGACAAATTTTTTAGGGTTCGTACCTCAATCAGTAAAACCCTTATAGGTTCAATGTCTTGAGCATCTGTCTGTCTGTCTGTCTCTCAGCCTATCACAAACAATTTTTCTCAGGAACCGGTACATGTATCAAGTTGAAATCCATGTCACATACCAAGGTCTATGGCCCTTGGCGGTATAATAAACTTTAGCTTATAAGTCAAAGCAATTAAAAGGTACGGCGATTTATGTCACATATTTTGGTTCCTGCAAACCCGCTCACCAAAACCTATAGGGGTTCAAATGGTTCACATACCTCTGAGCACTATGGGACTTAACACCTGAGGTCATCAGTCCCCTAGAACTTGGAACTACTTAAAACTAACTAACCTAAGGACACCACACACATCCACGTCCGAGGCAGGATTCGAACCTGCGACCGTAGCGGTCGCGCGGTTCCAGACTGAAGGGCCTAGAACCGCTCGGCCACAGTGGCCGGCGCCTATGCGGTACTTCCCCTTGATGTGGAATCATTACATTTGGCAAGTACAAATAATGGGAAAAAGTCAGATAATTGTTAATTTGCAATTATATCACACAAAAAAATATTTCTTTTGTCATTTGTTACCCGACTTCAAACTTGTAGTTAAATCACTCAATAGTTCTGCATTCAGTCTGACAGGGTCGCAACTGTAAAAGTCAAATATCAAGCAAGGAATGGCTTCATTGCTCATACGACGCGTTTCGGAATTTATCAATCGTCACATATCCAGGAAGTTTTATTGTACGTAGATATGGTGCTTCAAGTTGTATGAGAAACCAACACTCCCAATTTGGTCTCCGAAAACCTGCGAGTCCCTGGATCGATATCTGACCGGTGTCCGTGTCAATAACCGACAAAAATGGTCGATATTCTCTATTCTCGGGAAGGATGAACTGTCTATGTACACAATTAAGTTTGTACAGGACCATTAGTGCACGAGTCCTACTAGCACCTGGCCAATTTTTGTTTAAACACATTGGTGGAAAATATTGGTACTGGTTTTTAAAATTCTACTGATGATTTTGTATTATAGTTAAAATATAGGCACCGATGATAACGTGAATGATGCCATGCTCTAATAGTGATGCTGGTGACACATGATAATTATACTGCTAATGAAGAAGGTGGAGTGGTGAGTATGACTCTGGGTTAGTGTAGAACCGCATATAGGCACTGGAAGTCAGCAGTATGGACGAAGGGTGAAATACAAAATGGAAGAATGCTGATGTTAGAACAGTGGGTATATCGCGAGTTGGAGCTGGTTGAAATTCCGACGGGAGTGGCTGCATAGCGCATACAGGTGCAATGAATGTGGTATATGGATGTAGTGGCACAGCTGCGTACCTGGAATGGTAATTATTGTTGTTGTGGTCTTCAGTCCAGAGACTGGTTTGATGCAGCTCTCCATGCTACCCCATCCTCTGCAAGCTTCTTCATCTCCCAGTACCTACTGCAGCCTACATCCTTCTGAATCTGCTTAGTGTATTCATCTCTTGGTCTCCCTCTACGATTTTTCCCCTCCACGCTGCCCTCCAATGCTAAATTTGTGATCCCTTGATGCCTCAAAACATGTCCTACCAACCGATCCCATCTTCTTGTCAAATTGTGCCACAAACTCCTCTTCTCTCCAATTCTACTCAATACCACCTCATTAGTTATGTGATCTACCCATCTAATCTTCAGAATTCTTCTGTAGCACCAGATTTCGAAAGCTTCTATTCTCTTCTTGTCCATGTTTCACTTCCATACATGGCTACATTCCACACATATACTTTCAGAAACCACTTCCTGACACTTAAATCTATACTCGATCTTAACAAATTTTTCCTCTTCAGAAAGGCTTTCCTTGCCATTGCCAGTCTACATTTTATATCCTCTCTACTTCGACCATCATCAGTTACTTTGCTCCCCAAATAGCAAAAATCCTTTACTACTTTAAGTGTCTCATTTCCTAATCTAATTCCCTCAGCATCACCCGACTTAATTCGACTACATTCCATTATCCTCGTTTTGCTTTTGTTGATGTTCATCTTATATCCTCCTTTCAAGACACTGTCCATTCCGTTCAACTGCTCTTCCAAGTCCTTTGCTGTCTCTGACAGAATTACAGTGTCATCGACCAATCTCAAAGTTTTTATTTCTTCTCCATGGATTTTAATACCTACTCCAAATTATTCTTTTGTTTCCTTTACTGCTTGCTCAATATACAGATTGAATAACATCGGGGATAGGCTACAACCCTGTCTCACTCCCTTCCCAACCACTGCTTTCCTTTCATGCCCCTCAACTCTTATAACTGCCATCTGGTTTCTGTACAAATTGTAACTAGCCTTTCGCTCCCTGTATTTTACCCCTGCCACCTTTAGAATTTGAAAGAGTATTTCAGTCAACATTGTCAAAAGCTTTCTCTAAGTCTACAAATGCTAGGAACGTAGGTTTGCCTTTCCTTAATCTTCCTTCTAAGATAAGTCGTAAAGTCAGTATTACCTCACGTGTTCCAACATTTCTACGGAATCCAAACTGATCTTCCCCGAGGTCGGTTTCTACCAGTTTTTCCATTCGCCTGCAAAGAACTCGTGTTAGTATTTTGCAGCTGTCACTTATTAAACTGATAGTTCGGTAATTTTCACATCTGTCAACACATGCTTTCTTTGGGATTAGAATTATTATATTCTTCTTGAAGTCTGAGGGTATTTCGCCTGTCTCATACATCTTGCTCACCAGACGGTAGAGTTTTGTCAGGACTGGCTCTCCCAAGGCCGTCAGTAGTTCTAATGGAATGTTGTCTACTCCCGGGGCCTTGTTTCGACTCAGGTCGTTCAGTGCTCTGTCAAACTCTTCACGCAGTATCGTATCTCCCATTTCATCTTCACCTACATCCTCTTCCATTTCCATAATATTGTCTTCAAGTACATAGCCATTGTATAGACCCTCTATATACTCCTTCCACCTTTCTGCTTTCCATTCTTTGCTTAGAACTGGGTTTCCATCTGAGCTCTTGATATTCAGATACTGGGTGTCGGGACAGAATTTTTCTAATAATGTATCGGATCCGAAGGTGCTGGATGAAGAGAAGAATGTGTTGTAAATGAATGAGTTGGTGCAGGGTGGGATTTCGGGAAGGTAAGTGGATGCAGAAGGGCAGGCGCAGTGCATGTCTTTCTGGGATTTCAACAGATTTATAGAATTTAGGCGGAGATACAGGAAAATTTGGCAAATTTGAGGATAGTGTGGGTGAGCGATTTATAGATAAGTATAATGGTAGAAGGCTGTAGACCCCAGGTGCGGTCTGTCAGTAGCTTAAGTCAGTTTTGGGCTTTGTGCTGGGTGGTAAGGAGGTGGACATTTCATGTTAGTCTCCTGTAAAGGATTAGTCCTAAATACTTTAATGTGTTACTCAGAAGGGTGGGTTGGTTGTTAATGTAAGGATGATAATTTTCTATCTTTCTGTAGATGCAGGGAAATAGAAGTCCCCAGCCACAGTTTCCGCCCGTATGTTCGGCCTAATCTCACGAACTGTGTGGGAAATTTGATGCGGTTTCCACGAATAGGTAGACTGATTCATAAGGAAGATCTGTGTGTATAACTTATAAAAACTTCGTGAAAATTAGGGGAACTAAGATGAATTAAAGTCCCTGAAAACAATGCCGTTGCCATACAGCAGTGAACGGCAGTAAGGCCGGCCAAGTGCACCACCAGGCCGCCATATGCTGCAGCTATCGGTAGGCCGGCGCGAGCTACTGTAGACTTTCTCAGCGTATCAGGGCGTGTAACATATTTAGCAGGGTCAACCAGGTGGTGCAGCAGCTTCCAGTTCCAATTACTGTAACGCGATGTCACTCGAAACACCATTTATATGGGTAACAGGTAACATTCATCCCTCCTGATAACTTTCCTGCTATGCGCTGCTTAAATCGTTCAAGTTACATGGAGGTGGTGATATTCAGTTACCTAACGCTACTTCTGAATCTTCTTCATAGTTATACGCCGTGAACCGTTAACAAAATTACCAATGTGCCAGACACGTCATCTAGTTGTAGATGCTTAGTGCTACACAAGTGAAGGTTTGCTAGTTAATTTGTAACTGACAATGTAAATTCTAATTTGTACTACACCAGAAGGTTCGACACATGTCCACAAATTGGATCACCTCTCACGGACTGACTGTTCAATTCAGGTGATCTAAGTGTTTTAACTGATTGTGTACTAGTGAACTGCCCGAGGCCTCGCATAGGTAGCAATAACGCGCAGTTCCTAGTGAGGCGACCCGATGTGTTGCAATAGCAGTACGACAAGCAACAGGACACTGCATGTGGCAATAACGATGCGCATGGCGCTCCGCTGCCAGCCTCGTCGTGGACAACTTCCACATATGCCACGTATTTACGCGACACTGGATAGAGCTACGGCTCTTCTTACAGCATTAAAAACAATTTCCACGCGTTAGCTAAATTTCATACAAAGCATTATACGACCTAAAGTGCACCAAACGTAAACTGGCCAGCGACCACATTTTTATTACATACTTTTCAAACATTCTCTGTTTTTTTACTTAATTTCCCATATCACAACAGAGCTAATAGAAAGAAAAAAAAGTTTATTATCTAGCTGTGATATCAAACTGTAAAAGCCAAAAATGCAATGATTTTCCGAATAGTTTCCCCAAAATCATATAAGAAAGACTATGCATAAATCCCCCCCCCCCAAAAGTGGTTTTTACTTCTCGTATAAGAAATTATAAGTTTTACTGAGAACCTAGCTATACAGTCGGCTGTAGCATTGCTTCATTTGCATAAAACAATTTTTTAGGCCCATGAGATGACTTGAAATTTCCCTCGCCGTGTATCGCACGACACCGTTGCATGGAGCGAGCAGCATTCCTTGTTGCGCCAACATGTACGACAGAGATGTGTGTGGGGTTCTACCGCAAGTCACATCGCGTATCGTATCACCACCGTGAGAACCGCGTCGTAATATTTCTAGTCGGACGACTTGTCCGGAGTAGCGGTAATAAATTACATACCCAAAAACGACCCTCATGATCATCCTGTCTATTAGTGAACACCGCGTGTGTGTATCCAACAACTAAAAAAACCATTTTTTTTTAATATTTGACAATTTTCTAGTTGTGAAAAGAAACTCTGGCACCATAGCATAGCAGAGTTCGGGAAGGTTCCAAAGAGACTGATCGAAATCGCCGGACCATAACCCAAAGCCAGTGTGCAGTACCGAAGCCAATACTATTACAGGCATAGTAGGTGCGCTCGTACAATGGTGGCGGCAGCTGATGGGATTGGGCAAAGAGATTGTAAGTGCATACTTCGTTGCTGGTGGAATTGGTGGGGGGGGGGGGGGGGAGGAGGGAGGGAGAGGGAATACAAGACATATCCAATATGGCGGCAGGGACCTATCTATAACTGGATCTTACCACCCCGATAACTTCCTCAAAATATTTTAAAGATTCTAATAGGTTTTTTTATTATTTTCAACGAAAGACGTTTTCACAAAGTAATAAAAATTGGCAAACTACTCGGGAATTTGCTTACCTATCAGCATTTTCCTTGCGAGCGAACATAGCATCCGATTAGTGTATACCCCTCCACGAAATGAAAAGGCCTAGGAAGTAAATTTAGTTCTGCTGTCAAACATCGGAGGATCGCGTCCAAACGTGCTGCTGTACAGCCTACAAAGGTGTAACTGCATACACTCAACTTTTTCCAAAATACGAAGTTCGAGTTCAGGAAGACCAATGATCATAAATGTCGCCAGAGGAAAAGGAGCGGGGGGACAAAACGTGTGTCGCGTCGCCTGCCTGATACAATGGTCGTGATATCTTCGTGAAAACAATGGTTTGTGTTCACAGTAACTGTCTGACATACGTCTGCGGGATGCAGTGAATGTTCCCCTCCTCCCCCTACACCCGTCCCCAAATATGATAGCGAGGAACGAATTGTACAGAACCATTTTGACCCGGACTTCAACCAAGCACTAAAATAATGGGAAAATCTCGCGTTTACCAGGAAGAAGGCGTAGTCTCACATTCCTGTCGCGATAAAGATGCATTTCTGCAAGATTACTCGTAGAACGGCAAGCCGCGGAACAGTGAGCAGCGTTATCTTCCATTACAGTGAACCTCCATCTGTTGTAAAATATTTCATATTTACGTTAACATCAGTTGCTACCCGTTTCAGCGCTGGTGCGACACCATTTCTCAAACTGACTGGTAGATTGACTAAAAGGAGTTGGTTCTACAAGAACAGAGAGGTAGAGAGAGGAGGTGAGGAGCTAACTGGCCAACTGCAACATCTGGATGATGAAATAGCCGACAGAAAATTGAGAAAAGAGTAGGCAACTCGCTTCTAGTGTTGCAAAGTACGCAATACATTGTAATTTTTTTATAATGTTGTTATGTATCTATCATTACGCGTAATCCTTCCATGTGTATTATTAATCATTATTTGACATCACTTGAAGTAATGTAACAAAATCACGATTCCGTTCAAACTGAAACTTCATGTAAACATTTCTGCCATCAATCAGTTCGATAATTTGAAATCAAGGAAGCCGTTAAGTTGTTCATGTAATGTAATTTTTTGTGAAAAAGACATAGAATTTGGAAATAGAACTTTCTGGAAAACATTGCTAACGGCATAGCCAACCGTTAAAAACGTAAACTGTTTAAATATTCATAAGCTTTAACGCTATTTTAGACACACATTAACGTAAGAACCAGTAGTATTTCGATACTGGAACTTCTGCAAATGGTAGAACACAGCTGATTAATCAGTTGTTTCCAAAACTGTTTTTGTTGTTATTAAAAATAAAGGCATACTACATTTTTATAAGAAAGTTTTATGTTTAAAAATATATTTATTTCAGGTAAGTCATTCGTTTATGCAGAATATACTATCATACTCATGGGTTATTGTTGTTACTGACTGTGGGTATTAGCACAGAGTTCTGTGATAGACAATGTTAGATTACTTAACGAATATTTAGTAGTCAGTCAGAATTTGAGTTATCTATGGCTCTCGAACTTTGAAGATAAGTGTTTCTTTTTAGATTTAATATACTACTCCTATCACAACATTTAGTGCAAATCTCATTCTTTTCTATCGGCTGCACTGTTCCAGTTACATAATTGACTATGGAAAGGATGATTTAATGTAACTAGAACACTCTCTCAACTGCGATCGTTTGTAGTTTCATTAAGAACCATCGGTGTGTTGTCGATTCGTGATGTTACATTTTAATAAAATCTTTCCCAAAATATGCTTTATAACATATGAAAGAAATACGGTAGTAGAATGTACTCCAATAACTCCGCCTTATAGCTATTTTTATAAATAGTTAACGCAATTCCTTCTTTTTGTTATTACAGTATTCAATAACAACACAGTACAATTAAGAAATGCTAACACGTGTGTGAAATTCAACGGGCTCGTCAGATGCGAGACTATTTGACGCATGTGGTTACGTAGAAACTATTTCTACACTATCCTAGTCAGTGATTCATGGTGGAGTTACGAAAAGTGAAAAATGTTTCAGACCGTGACAGTGCGTTTATGAGTGACACACGGTTCGTCACTAAGTGTGTTGCAAACAGTTGATTGATCATACTATCGCGCATAGATGGTATGAAATTTTGTAGTTTTACTAGCACACAGAAATACGTTGGAAAAATATGAGCTGTGACCACACAGCTATATACTGCGGTGTGATGGCTGTCTTTTTTTTTTCTTTTCAATTTATACTACTGCTAGTTCTCCAACAGTCACGTAAGTACTGTATTTCTTTTAAGTTAAAGTCACATAGAGTCTTTCATAGTCGCCATACTAACGAAGAACGCACTGTCATGATTTTTACGAATCTTTCGGCGCTTAAGATACAGAGGACCTAGCACTAACGGTGCCTGTACGCAACAGCATCGCGTTAATACTCTGCCACCTGTCGTTCGGCGTTGTCCAGGAGATCTTTCTGGAACAGGACGAGACGATGCTGGCGCCTTACTCCGGAAAGCGGACGTTACGTAACAATCCGCCTATCTGAATTTACATTTTCTGTGATTTACGTCACATATGGCGTACAACACGTTGAACGGCATCATGTGACAAGATTATACAGCTTCAGAGAGGAGTTGGCACCCGAAATGCTATGAAGAAGAAGAAATGTTGTAACAGATAGTGTCAGGCGGGAAAGCGACAATTACGCGGAACTGAAATGGCCAGCACCAAGAAGGTACAAGTTGTGCCTCACCATGCCTGGACTTGTCGGAAAACATAACTAAATATAAAGTTGTAAAATGCCACTACTCCTCTAAACAAATTTAGTTGTTGTCACCATGTGATGCAGTTACGATCGCTTGTGCTTAATGGCTCTGCAGACTCTAGTGAGAACCGATGATTTCAGGAAACAACATCCACTACTGATAAACTCTCCATTCAGTACAGAACGTTTCTTTAGTGAAACTACACGCTTGAGCCCGCAAACGATTCGAGCAAAGGCAAAAAGGAGTACCTCTAGCCTGCACGTCAATACGTCTATCTGACCAGGATATCTGTCTACGTATCAGACCGACAGATTAGACCTCGAACGTGGGCGGAAAGGAGGATAAGACACACGTGTTCGGCATGCCGCCTCTGACATAATTCAGAAGGAACACAATGGATTTTCTTGCTTGCAGATGGTTCTCACTTAGCCGGTTTTCAATTTTTTTGGTAGGTAAATAACGTACTGTAGCAAAGATCGCATAAATATTTATTTAATTTCGATAATCGGTTTCAAAACGATTTGTCGTTATCTGCTAGTTACAAACGTGTTCACTGTGTATTGTAACCTCACTCCAAGTTCTCAGATTAGTAGATAAAATGTAGCACATTATTCAAAGGTCTGTCAGAAATAAAACTTTTAGAATCAAAAAGTATGTCGTGCACATGGACATGTTCGCATATGTAGCGCTCACAGATTATTGTTAAATCTTAAAAAAGTACAATATAAGTTGAAATATACAATAGCTCATCTGTTTACGTTAGCTTGACGTGTTTCAGTCAGTGATGAATCATGGTAGACTCAGTTGTGTCATATACGCCGTCTACAACTGTACCATATACGCCGTCTAAGATGGTTCATCACTGACTGGAACATATCAAGCTAACGTAAACAGATGAGCTATTATATATTTTACTGTATATTTTTTTTTTTTGTTTTTAAGACTTAATCATCTGTGAGCGCTGCATATAAGGACAGGACCCAGTGCATAATGTGCTTTTTGGTTGTAACGTTATATTTCTGAGAAACTTTTCTATATGTATTGCACTTGATCTACTAGTATGACTACTTGGCATGAGGTTACAACTCAGCGTGAACACGTTTTTGGACACCAGAAGACGACTGCAAAGCCTGTCGAAACTTGTTGTCGAAAATAAATTTGTTTATGTGATCTTGGCAATATAAAGCTTTTGTCATTAAAACAGATAGCTCCTTCTCATTTCTCGACATAACAAATTTCAGTCTTAATTTTTAGACGTTGAGAAGTTGTAACTCTCACTGATAGGTTTTTCTTGATCCCTGCCTGACATTTGGATACTCATGAAAGAAAAAGAGAGAAAATAGCACATGGAATGCGCACGGAATTAAGGAGGACTGTGCCAACTATCGCAGTTACCTAAAAAAAAACATGACACACTTAAGGAAATCTGTGCTTCCTTTGACAGTTTGGTATTTTGAGCATGTTCAGACGCATTTCTTTTCTGAACCTGAATGTTTTATCCGGAAGGAATTTAAGCAGAGCAGTCTCGTCCGTCCGCTAAGAGTTATGTGGATTACACCCCTCTAAAATATTTGGCAGATCTTCAGTCCATAGATTGCACAGACACTGACACACTAATACTGCTTCACCCAGTATGTAAGGAAACAAGACCATCTAAGCACCCACTGTTAGCCTTAAGAGTTTTTTATTCCAGGTTTTGTTGTGCAGTCATCAGATTTTGCTTTCAACACTGTATCATTTGCGCGAATATTTTTATCTAGGGTTCGTTTGAGTCTTGTAGAACGGAACTTCCAAACGATAAAAAATTCAGCAAATCAATCTTTTATTATTTCAGTGTCCCTCAGAGCACTTTGGACAGACAGACAGACAGACAGAGAGAGAGAGAGAGAGAGAGAGAGAGAGAGATTTAACACATGGCTTTGTAAGTAAATCGTTTCGTCGCATTTGGTGAAATTCACTCTCGCTTAGGTTCACTTATGCATCTACGCCCTTACTCCGCAAGTCACCATACGGTGCATGATGGAGTGTATGTTTCGTGTTCCACTGGGAGGGGAAAAAAAAGTATCTATACCGCTCTGCACGAGCAGTAATTTTTCTTACGTTCGTCGTCTTGATGTAATATGTATGTTGATGGCAGCAGAGTTGTTCTGTTGTCAGGTTTCAAATGCTGGTTTTCTATTTTTGTGAACAGTGCTTGTTATGGAACCTAAGAGTTCATCTCTCTTCTACAGTTTTCTTGTTTATCTGGGGTCGAATGTACTTGATTTCCTAGACTGAGGGAAAGGAGTATCTGAATAAAAGGATGCTAACGTGATCTTTAAATTTATATTTTACCCATTTATCTTAAATATCTTAAGCATTAGCTCGGCAATTACGAAATACAGTCTAAGCATGCCACAGTTTATGAATAGAGACCGCCTCATGTTAGCTACCACCAAAACTCAAGAACCAAAAACCACGCCACGTATTTATAGCAGGTTGATTGAAAAAAGAATCAAGTACAAAAAAAAATTACTTAAAAAAAATTAACACAACATGTTTAAAACGGACTGAAAAGTATAAAATTAATTCTTTTAGGCCCACACAGACTTAACCTCGTACGATAGTCCTCAAAATTCGTGATTTTCAATTTTTAATAGCTATGAAAATAATTGAAAACTTAAAACGAAAAACGTGGGCCGCATGCAGTAGATAATTGACGCATGAATAATTTATTTAGTATCTAACAATATTATTGCACTGCAGATGCTATGAATGGCTGTGAGATTTTTCTCAGCAACAGCTACTGTCTACACTCGTTACTACACACATCATCAAAAAAAGTTTTGCATCACCTGTACAGAAAATTCGAATAGAGATCAGCATAAAGATCATTTCTGCCCTTTTTACTGCTCCTGAAAACCACACATTGCTTGTTGTACCACCATACAGCCAGACCTTCAGAGGTGGTGGTCCAGATTGCTGTTCACACCGCTACCTCTAATATGCAGTTGCACATCTTCTTGCATTGATGCATTCCTGTATTCGTCGTGGCATACTATTCACAAGTTCATGAAGGCACTGTTGGTCCAGATTGTCCCACTCCTTAACGGCGATTCGGCGTAGAACCCTCCGAGTGGTTGGTGGGTCACGTCGTCCATAAACAGCCATTTTCAATTTATCCCAGGCATGTTCGATAGGGTTCATGTCTGGAGAACATGCTGGCCACTCTAGTCGAGCGACGTCGTCATCCTGAAGGAAGTTACAAGGTGTGCACGATGGGGGCATGAATTGTCGTCCATGAAGACGAATGCCTCGCCAATATGGTTGCACTATCGGTCGGAGGATGGCATTCACGTATCGTACAGCCGTTACGGCGCCTACCATGACTATCAGTGGCGTACGTCGGTCCCACACAATGAAAAAAAAAAAAAAATCTTGCTGCACTCGCTGGACAGTGTGTCTAAGGCGTTCAGCCTGATCGGGTTCCTTCGAAACACGTCTCCGACGACTGTCTGGTTGAAGGCATATGCGACACTCATCGGTGAAGAGAACATGATGACAATCCTGAGCGGCCAATTCGGCATGTTGTTGGGCCTATCTGTATCGCGCTGCATGGTGTCGTGGTTGCAAAGATGAACCTCGCCATGTACGTCGCGAGTGAAGTTGCGCACCATGCAGCCTATTTCGTGAAGTTTGAGTCGTAACAAGACGTCCTGTGGCTGCACGGAAAGCATTATTCAACATGGTGGTGTTACTGTCAGTGTTCCTCCGAGCCATAATCCTGATGGAATGACTGGAACTGATAGGCTGTCTGACCCCCTCCGTCTAATAGGCGCTGCTCATGCATGGTTGTCTACATCTTTGGGCGGGTTTAGTGACATCTCTGAACAGTCAAAGGGACTGTGACTGTGATACAATATCCACAGTTTACGTCTATCTTCAGGAGTTCTGGGAACCGCTTCCCCTACTTACAGGTCGGGAAAAGATCTCTAAGGTATAATTAGAGAGATTTGACCTGATACGGAGGCATAGCCGTCTTGTTTTCCCCACAACTAAACATTTGCGGTGGGTACAGGTCAAGCAGTGGTACACAAGTATCCTTCGCCGTACACAAGACAAGAAAGCGAGTTAATACTGCATTTTCATCTAGTTCTGAGTTATGTTGAAAGTTTCCATTCGCTAGCTCTTGAGGAAATCAGTATGAAATCAACTGCAGAATTTGTACCGAAGAGACAAGAAAGCGACCTAATAGAAAGTGGGGGAATGAGAACATTACGATTTGTTTATTTTCAGCTACTAGAGTGCCCATACCCGCGGCTATGTGGGGTGGGAGGTGGGGTGGGGTGGGGTGGGGTGGGGTGGGGGGGACGACGACAACGAGACCGTGTCTTCCCCGCTACCCACAACTATCAGCGAAAGGAAACAATGTAGTGTAGTCAGGGGCATTTCTTTTAAGTAAATGGTTTAAAAGTCAGTATTATTACGAGTGTTTTTCACAGCGTCGGAACTGCAACTTCTTTTTTTTTCTCCTCTCTCAAGTCCTTGCAAGTCGCCAGTAGGCTTCCAAAATATTAAAAACACTCCATAACCATAGGTCTACCGCCCCCTCTTCCCCAAACCGTCCTGTGGGCGCCCTTGGAGAGTACATGTAAGCAGCCTTGGTATAGACTGAAATCCCTTAGCCACAGTGACAGTGCCAGCAAAGTGGGCTATCGTGCCGTAATTCGGTTTCTGTATTGGAAGGTAGTAGCGCTACAACAGTCCATGCTACCATTACTTGAAGAAATACATCGTTGATATTCCTGGTCTATATCTGTCTTATTTTTTCATTGTACTACGCCAGTTAATGGCTGCAAACATGTCTTCTGTTTTCATTACTGTCTCTGTAACAAACTGCAGAGACGGAGTCCTCACTGGAAATAGAGGCAAAAAGTATCTATGAACATTTGTCCGGCAATGCATAGCTGCCACGGTGGATGGCGCTGACAAATGAAAGTTCCCCTGAGCGCGTGCCGTGTCATCCATGTGTGTCGTAGGTTGTGTGATTGACGCCGCGTACAGTAAGCAGCATTCATATCGGGAACAAGCCGAGACGGCGTTTGTGTACGGCCAAACAGATGGAAACGGTCGAGAGGCAGCACTGCTATACCAAAACAAGTACCCTCACAGACACCAACCACATCACACAACACTTCAAGCCGTTTTTCTACAGGACATTGTAAAACCCGCCCTTCCAATCTGGTGTACGCACAGTCCGCTGCCTCCCTCACGTTCGTCTATCTCATAGGACCCACGATCACACAGACGTTCTCTGGGGTTCTTGTTTGATACTGCCGTGCTGTCTCTCGACTGTTTCCACCTGCTGGGCCGTACAGTGTCACCATCTCGGCTTGTTCCCGGTCATTCTGCTGTGTCAATCACGCAACTTGCAACACACAAGGTACAAAGGGCGCGTGGTAACAGGAACTTTCATTCGTCAGCGCCATCTACCATGGCAACGATGCTTTTCCGGAGAAATTTTTCTTCCATTTCCAGTCAGAAAACCGCTGCAGTTTGTCGATTTTATTAATGTTCACTGTGCATATCGGGTTCTCCTCCGTATAAGTTTATCTTTGTTAAGTTGCTCACGATGTTATGACATGCAGTTCATCGCAATGTATAGTTCTTTGTAAAGTTAATCTCTGACAACATTTCTATGGTCAATGCTATCGTCTCCTACTGGCTTTTTTTTCCCTTCTTGCATAACTGAATCGCCACAGTCATTTTGGCACTGGTTCTCTTGGTGTAGACAACGGCACTGTCGAGTATGCCCATATGAGATGAGATCTATAATATAGTCTATCTGCTCATTTTCATCAGCTTTTTACTGAAGTTTGATTTAAATGTAAGTATGATATTAACTGAAAATTTTGTATATAGATCACTAAGATGCATATTTATGTTACTATGTTCATTTTTGTTACATTTAATTTCTCTGTACATTTTATTCCATCGCTTCAGTCCGAAGATGACGCTTTTTGCGGATGATGCTGTAGTATATCGGGAGGTTGTAACAATGGAAAATTGTACTGAAATGCAGGATGATTTGCAACGAATTGACGCAGGGTGCAGGGAATGGCAATTGAATCTTAATGTCGACAAGCGTAATGTGCTGCGAATACATAGAAAGAAAGATCCTTTATCATTTAGCTACAATATAGCAGGTCAGTAACTGGAAGCAGTTAATTCCAGCCCGCATCTCGTGGTCGTGCGGTAGCGTTCTCGCTTCCCATGCCCGGGTTCCCGGGTTCGATTCCCGGCGGGGTCAGGGATTTTCTCTGCCTCGTGATGGCTGGGTGTTGTGTGCTGTCCTTAGGTTAGTTAGGTTTAAGTAGTTCTAAGTTCTAGGGGACTTATGACCACAGCAGTTGAGTCCCATAGTGCTCAGAGCCATTTTTTAGTTAATTCCATAAATTACCTGGGAGTAGGCATTAGGAGTGATTTAAAATGGAATGACCATATAAAATTAATCGTCGGTAAAGCAAATACCAGACTCAGATTCAATGAAAAAATCGCAAGGAAATGCAGTCCGAAAACAAAGGAAGTAGGCTACAGTACACTTGTTCGCACACTGCTTGAATACTGCTCACCGGTGTGGGATCCGTACCAGATAGAGTTGATAGAAGAGAGAGAGGATCCAACGGAGAGCAGCGCGCTTCGTTACAGGATCATTTAGTAATCGCGAAAGCGTTACGGAGATGATACACTCCAGTGGATGATTCTGCAAGAGACACGGTCAGTAGCTCGGTACGGGCTTT
Organism: Schistocerca nitens; assembly: GCF_023898315.1. Classification (NCBI taxonomy): domain Eukaryota; kingdom Metazoa; phylum Arthropoda; class Insecta; order Orthoptera; family Acrididae; genus Schistocerca; species Schistocerca nitens. Next base: position 744,573,500 of record NC_064614.1, on the reverse strand, counting down.
TGTTGAAGTTTCGAGAACATACCTTCACCGAGGAGTCAAGCAGTATATTGCTCCCTCCTACATATATCTCGCGAAGAGACCATGAGGATAAAATCAGAGAGATTAGAGCCCACGCAGAGGCATACCGACAATCTTTCTTTCCGCGAACAATACGAGACTGGAATAGAAGGGAGAACCGAGTACTCAAGGTACCCTCTGCCACACACCGTCAGGTGACTTACGGAGTATGGATGCAGATGTAGATGAAATTTTGAAACGCGTAACGCGTGGTGGTTAGGTGGTGCAGACGCTTATAGTGTAGTCAAGAATGGCTGGATAACGAAGAAGGAAGTGGCAGTCCATCTCCCCGTGAAGAAGCGTGAATTGCAAGAGAATTGTGGAGCCTGGTATTCTACCACGGTACAGGCGATAATGGAAAAAGTGAAAATCAGTCATGCATCAGTTTTCAACATTACTTCATCATTTTTAAAATAATGACGTCGGCGCCCGCTGGGTTCCGCAGAGACCCATTCAAAGAGCCCACCGAACCAAGGCAGCAGCGGGAATGTTGAAGCTGCGTAAGGCCAGGTAACTTCTTTAGCCGCGTAATTACCATGGACGATAGCTGGGTGCATTGCTGTAAGCGCGATACAAAGGAGCAAGCAAGCAGTGGGAAGTTGTGGATTCAACGTCGCCGAAATAGTCTAAGACCCAACATTCAGTGAGTTCTTGGGATTGTCATGGTGTGTGCTAACAGATGATGATAATAAGAAGCAAACCGTCACAGCTGTATACTACCGAAATCTGACAAGGCTACGGGGTGCTATCAAGACGAAGTGCTGCTGGTAGCTATCCACAGTGGTGTTTTTTCTCCACATCAACACTCCACTTAATTTGCACAAGACACACACAAGCTGCTGCTTTGGATTATCAAATTTTGCATCACATAGTGATTCATCCTAGAATGAAGAAACCATAGGATGGTTACTATCTCCGGAATGACGATGAGGTGTTTTCAAGGCGAGATGTTTTCTGAAGAGACAAAATACAGGCTTCTACAACAGCTATGTCCGCCAAATCATCCACTGTTGGGAAACGTGTGAATGTGAATCCTCTGCAGATTCACCCTTCAACACGCACAAAATTTCATGGTCGCTGTTTGATTATTAGCCCTTGACGTAAATAGTGGGGTGCCGTAAGTTTACCGTGTGTATCTGTATTTTTCTGTGGCTTCGTAGCTCCCAAACGAATGATCCTATTTTAATGTAGTTTTTCTTATTTGAAAGCTGATTTAATCGGTATGTTTCTCACAAGGGAACCTCCCCATCGCACCCCCCTCAGATTTAGTTATAAGTTGGCACAGTGGATAGGCCTTGAAAAACTGAACACAGATCAATCGAGAAAACAGGAAGAAGTTGTGTGGAACTATGAAAAAAAAAATAAGCAAAATATACAAACTGAGTAGTCCATGCGCAAGATAGACAACATCAACAACACTGTGAGCTCAGCAGCGCTGTGGTCCCGTGGTTCGCGTGAGCAGCTGCGGAACTATAGGTCACTGGTTCAAGTCTTTCCTCGAGCGAAAAGCTTAATTTTTTTATTTTCAATTATCTGTCCGTCCGTCCGTCCGTCCGATGCGATCACTTTTTTGGGAGTGATTATCACATCCACAAGAAAACCTATTTCGGGCAAGGTAGAAGAATCTTTTTACCTATTCGCCAAGTGTACAAGTTAGGTGGGTCGACAACATATTCCTGTCATATGACGCAGATGCCGTCACCAGTGTCGTATAGGATATATCAGACGTGTTATCCTGTGGAGGAATCGGTTGACCTATGACCTTGCGATCAAATGTTTTCGGTTCCCATTGGAGAGGCACGACATTTCGTCTACTAATCTACGGTTTTGCGATGCGGTCGCAAAACGCAGACACTAAACTTATTAAAGTGAACAGAGACGTCAATGAATGAACGGACAGATCATAACTTTGCGAAAATAAAGAAAGAAAACTTTTCACTCGAGGGAAGACTTGAACCAAGGACTTCTCGTTCCGCAGCTGCTCACGCTAACCACGGGACCACGGCGCTGCTGAGCTCAAATTATCCTTGATGTTGCCCATCTTGCGCGCGGACTACTCAGTTTGTATATTTTGCTTATTTTTTTCATAGTTCCACACAACTTCTTCCTGTTTTCTCGATTGATCTGTGTTCAGTTTTTCAAGGCCTATCCACTGTGCCAACTTACAACTAAATCTGATGGGGGTGCGATGGGGAGGTGCCCTTGTCAGCTATGTTTCTTGCAAGTCTATTAGTCGTTTAAATTTCATAAGCTAAATTAAGTGAAAATGTTTTCTGCCAGTGCGTTCCCTAGATATACACCACGTAATACGTAAGAGCTACATTATGTTACGTAGTACCATATTTCAGAGCTCAAAAGATATAAACAAAAGTGATCGAGAAAAAAGGGAAAATCGTTTACGTTGGACAAACAATGATGATTCTTGTCTTTTGAAGTCGACCCACTTCAGTACCTACACAGCAGGAAAAGTGTGATTGTGACTCAACTGTAAGAGAGAAAGGGATGCTGGCGCAGACATTTTTGTAGTTCTTTTTGAGGTCCACAATTCAGTACTAAATCAAATGATTTTGCCCTAATAGTTTACAGAGTCTATTGCAAGAGAGCGCAATGGCAGCACACTTTCTTCAGACTTTATTTAAAATTATCGCCACTGCTTGTGGCTTACATTACCTACATTAGCTAAATATATACTAAAACATTAGCAGTGTACATACGTACGAATTAAAAAAAAAGAAACACGTAAATTGCGTTACTGAAAATGATACCGCTTTTCGGCCTGGAAAGTATTTGTGTGAATACAGGGATAGTGTGTCGGTCGTACCGTGTATTCTAGTAGAAAATAATCTTTAACAAGCACGAAATAAAACTCTAACAATTTAAAAACCCCTACACAAAGAACCTCTAAAAAGTAGAAAAAATGTGTACTGCCCCATTAAGTCTAATATAAGTAGCATATTTTGAGCCAAGTGTCGTTGCCTGAAGGGACCGCTAAGTATGTACAAACTGAACACATCTAAAATGACTATGAAGTACGAATGTTGGATACTAGTAACCATCTAGAAAACGTAGGTAAATATCAAAACAGTAGCATCAAATCGTTGAGTTTAAATCTGAATTAGCTTACTCCGAAAAACACAATACGCGGTCTGTTCAAAAAAATTCCGGAACTTCTTTCACAATTTTTTTCTACGCTTACCTTTTACTTATTGTGCAAGGTCTCTTCCGAAATACCCTTCTCCCCAACTGATCACCGCTCCCAACGCCCTTCCCACTTCCGGAAGCACTCTCGGTACGCCTCTAGCTGGATCGCGAGAAGCGCCGTCTGCGAATTTTCTTTTATCTCGTCTATCGCTACAAATCTTCGTTCTTTCAATGGGATTTTCAACTTCTTATTTCCAAAGTCAGCAGGGGCCAGGTCTGGAAAGTACGGACGATGAGGCAGCACAGAACTTCGTTTTTCGTGCAATAGTCACGCACCAACAGGGGTGAATGTGAGGGTTTGTTACCGTGACGCAAAAGCCATGAATTGTCTCGCTACATTTCAGGCCGTTTCTTTTTCACATTTTCTCCCAGGCGTCGCAACAGGTCCCTATAGTATCATCGATTAACAGTTTGTCCCTGTGGCACGAATTCATGATGAACTAATCCTTCAATGTCAAAGAAAACTGTCAGCATGGCTTTGCCATTTGATTTAACCTGACGAGGTTTTTGTGGTCTTGGAGAACTTTTCCCGACCGATTGTGACGATTGAACCATAGTCTCAACATCATAACTATAGACCCACATTTCGTCAGCAGTTACGATTCTCATAAGGAACATCTCGTTCTCATTTGCACAATCCAAAAGCTCTTCATATGTTGCGGGGCGAATGTCTTTCTGGTCTTGACTCATGAACTGTGGGAAGAACGTGGCGGCAACAAATGCAATCCCAGTTGCTGTGTTTGGATTTCATGACATGATCCAGCTGAAATGTTACATTCTTCTGCCGTCCCTGACATGAGCGTCGCCGGCAGACGTCGAAGGGCGTGACGAGCGAGGGTGATCTCTATCTTCCCTCTGGCCATTTTTAAACCATACGAACCATTCGTAACATCGAGTCTGGCTTAAGCACTTATTACCGTAGGCTTCCCGCCATCATTTGGTGTGTCTCTGTCAAGACGCGTTGCTCCTCTAACTCTGCTATCTCGAAGTTCGCAAACTCTGCGATCAACATTCTACTCACAAGGGGAGGCCGCCAATTGTGAAATTCAGATTCGATTCATACTGCACATAATAAAAGCCCATGGCCAGAGGTGTAATGTGGCAAAGCACCAAGATGCACTTCTCAGCCGTTGTCGAGAAAATCTACAGTTAAAAGAAACCGTTGCGGAGAAATACTCTCTACGATTAGTAATTTTCTACAGCGTCGTGGCGCAGCGGTAAGCGCTCGGGTTCGTAATCCGAAGGTCGCCGGATCGAATCTCGCGCCGTGCAATCTTTTTTATTATTAGTTTTTTGTAATTCAAATATATATATATATATATATATATATATATATATATATATATATACTATTAATGAATTGCTTATGCATGTTGGTGAAGGCGGATCGCTCTCCAATTGTACCGCCTCCATTTTTCCGTTTGTTTAACAGGATGTACCAAACCTCTCCCGTCCGCACTGATTTTCAACGATGTTATAAGTTGCGCTAGGGACCGTATCTACCTTCTTTCGAAGTTAGCAGGCAACTGCGCTGTTACTCGAGTTAAAAAAAAAAAATACCTTGCAACTGAAGGCTGAAAAAATTGTTTATTTTCTAAATACAACTTTGTTTGCGGAAAACATAATGATGTTCGAAGTCGCCAGTTTTTCCACGACAAACGACTTTCAACAACTTATTATATGCATAATTGTTGCAACTGATTGCCGGGAATTATATATATATATATATGAATTACAAAAAACAAATACCAAAAAAAAGGTTGCATGGCGCGAGATTCGATCCGGTGACCTTCGGATTACGAACCCGAGCGCTTACCGCTGCACCACGACGCTGTAGAAAATTATTAATTGTAGATAGTATTTCACCGCAACGGTTTCTTTTAACTGTCGATTTTCTCGACAACGGCTGAGAAGTGCATCTTGGTGCTTTGCCACATTACACCTCTGGCCATGGGCTTTTATTATGCGCAGTATGAATCGAATCTGAATTTCACAATTGGCGGCCTCCCCTTGTCAGTGCAATACTGAACTAACAGACATACATCGATGACACTTCCGGCAGTTACACATTAAAGACAGGCGTGCGCAAGGATGCCAAGCGTTTTTCCATCCAACACACCACTGACGTGGAATTATGAAAGTTCCGGAACCTTGTGAACTCTCAGCCGTCAACGACGCTTGCTCTCACGCGGCTGCCGGTTCGGGTCGCCGCACTTTATTACGCCTCGCGCGCCGTGCACTGAGTACCGCGCGACTCCCGCTCGCGGTTTAAGTATGCCTGAGCTAGTAAGCTATCGTCAAACCACTGCAGGACATATACCTCGTAAGATAGATTAATGCATGAAACTTAGTTCGTAAAAATATGACAAAATAAATAGGGAAGTCTATTCTTTAACAATGTTAGTGAAATTAAAGACGGACTGGTTTTCATATTTTACAATGTAGGTAATAATAACTTCACATCTATGTAGGGGTGTGGATGCGGGACGCACACGACTGGAAAGGATGACGTCAAACTGAAGGGGGCTCACACTCAGCAATATGCTGTTCTAGAAAAGATGGCTGCCATTAACTTCTTACTTTTTTGTTTACTTAGCGGTCCCCCGAACTTAAAAGGGCAATACCTGTTACTTTTTCTACTTTTTAGAGGTTTTTGGGTCGGAATTTTTTATATTTTGATGTAACTTTTATTTCGAGGTGCTAATTAAAACTTTGACTGCTTGTCGTACTTCAGATACCCAACGTAGCTCTGAATACCACAAATGTGCGTGTGATTTGCACAAGCAGCCAAGAGAGGGGGGAGGGGGAAAAAGAGAGATCACGGAGTTCAGGAATTTTCCTCGACCACAGAGAAACATATAAAGATTAAAGGGCCGTCGACACTTACATTACTTATCAGAAGTTGACTAATAGCTCAGTTCAAAATGAGTAAGGAAGAAAATCAACTGCATCCTTCTGACCATGCAAATATTCAGGTAAAGCCATCTCCAGACTGGGTTTTGAACCTTTGCGCTACCGAGTACTATTGCAGTATCGTATACATTGCACCACTTTGCTCTGAGAGATGATTTAAGAGCTACAGCTGAAGTGAATGTGTGTGTGTGTGGGGGGGGGGGGGGGGGGAGAGAATTGGTGGTGCGTTACGTGGAGTGGAATAAATATGTCGATATGGAGAAAATAGTGCGGTAGTGCCGAGAAGAAGGGTAGTGGAGATAGGTTAAGAGAGACTAGAGAGGAACACAACTGCTGAACACCACAGGTACTTTCATCAGAATAAGTCCAACAAGATTTGCATGACGCGAACGCACAACCTCATACCGGAACGCTGGGATTATGTGAAACCGCATGCACTACTGTTTCATGATATTCAATATTGCAGTATCTTCAGCAATTAAATAATCATCGTTCCTGGAAAGTGACTGGTGTAGAACAATAGGTCATGAAAATTGTTTGTTGTAATACTTACATAACCGTCTCGCCTCTGTCGACACACACACACACACACACACACACACACACACACACACACACACGAGAGAGAGAGAGAGAGAGAGAGAGAGAGAGAGAGAGAGAGAGAGAGAATGTCTTTCAAAACATGCACGATAAGAAACAGCCTATTTATGCGACGAGGAGAGTAACACAGATAATATCATATAAGCTGGACGCGTGTAATGGACTGATTTACTTTCAGAATGCATTACTCTTAATGAGCGAGTGCGGCGCTTGAAACAAAGCATCTGAGATACATTGAGACTACCGATAACGGCCAAGTGCTGCAACAGACGAGTCCGGTGTGAAAGTCTTGATTCTTTGGCAAAGGTTCTTGTATTGGCAGAACGTTAAAAATCTAGAATAAGAAAAAGTATTTTAATCAGAATTGAGGGTTGGCTTCAGCTGTCCGATTGAGTTTCTATAATGACTCAGAATCCTGAGAATCACCCACTTAACAAAATAAACAGCAAAAAATGCTGCTGAGAGTCTGTTCCGAACTGATATTGGAAACTACGTCTAAAGTCATAACAGTCTGGTGTAAAATTTCACAAGCAATGTCATGCCCAGAGGATGATTGTCCTCGTTTGATTTTTCTCGGTTGTGAAATGGACGCTGGTCTTCACAGGAATATTTGAGACATTACGGAGTTTCCCGAACTGTGGTAACAGTTTCGTGTCAGTATGATACTATTCCGGTCGACAATAATAGACTAATGCATCGTGAATTACTGCGTACTTTACATGTCTGTTCAAAAAAAAAATGCCCAAAATCCCAGAAAGGTCTATTTGTGTTCACCAGACTGATTCACCAACTTAGAAAATGTTGGCTGACAGTATTGTACGAAATGCAGTCGATTTGGGGCGTGGCAACGTTTGTCTGGGTAAAAGAAATTTAAATATTGCTTTGATTTATTATTATATTCATTCATTACTTGGACTTAATTCTACATTTTAGACAACATGCCACACGTTGAGCACTCGCGTCCACACTAGTTTCAGATAACTGACACTTTGAAACGCATATTTGAACAAGACCACTTCGCTTGTTTTTCCATTTTTGCCTCGTATTGATCTTAAAGGCGTTTTCACTTTCCTTCCAAAAGCTCGAGTGTGTTACATGGCAATGCCAGCAGACGGCCCCAACGCCAGCTGTTTAACATTCGTCTTTCTTTTACAATAAGCCTTCCGGAGCTCCGTAAACAGCATTACAAATCTTTTTTACTGCAACTGTAGTTAGTTTTGGATAACCACTCTTCATGTTATACAATCTGACTGACTATTTTTAAATAATGCCATATCAAAATGATACCAACTAGTTAACGCGTTCATCTTTCCGGACGCAGAGCGTTCGACATTTGTCGCACGTATAGGTAACGACATTCCGTAAAACTTATAGCCTGTATATTTAGCTAAGACTTCGCAGTTTTGTATCTTTTGTAATTCGAACTTTTAGTGCATTATTGCTTGGAGAAAGACGACGTCCCCTCATCAAACGAAGAGTGGCATTATCAAACATTCAAAGTTGCATACCGGAGAACTGACTGGTTTTAAGAGTCAATAAAAAAGTTTTTGTCTCAAGCGTCATTAAAATACTGAATCACTACGTTTTATCTGTGCTAACACAAGTACAGAACTACAGCAGGAACGTTGTACCTAGGAGAACTATAGTAAAAACCATTTCTCAAATGATGTAATTGTTTACAAGAAAAATGAAATTTAAAAATTTCTCAGTCTCTACTTTTTCACACGAATTCTTTCTTGGTATTATATTTAAAGTTTACTGCAGAGCTCCCGGTATTTTTGAGTAAGAAATGGCAACATAGTCAACAGGTCTGTCTGTATTGCAGCTGATAAACATGGCCGGTCTTGCTGATAAAACACAGCATGACATGCGTTAGCCACGGTCTTTCCCATTTTGAATTCATTGGCGTATTTCATTTCTTCTGTTTCAGAGACAGACTTTTTAGTAGCTATTAGAGATCGGTGAGTGCAACACACTTCGATGATGCTGCATTCGGAGATCTTACGTGCCTGCATTGAAAACAATGTTTCTGCAGCATCTTTAAAAATCAAAGAAGTCAGTTGTGTGCATTGGAATTACGTCGAAAGGGTTCATAGCTTTGGCTGACTCAACAATCTCGTTTAAATCTTGCGGAACAAAGACTTTGTCTGATAGCAGTTGCAACTCCTGAGAGAAGGAATGCTTGACACAAAAGACCACGCACCATCTAGCAATGAATATTTGAAACATTTTCTCCGTGATTTGGTACCTTGACAAGCCTAGGAACATGCAACACAGTACCAAGAACACAACATCACTGAATGTGTGTTTTGTTAAAAAATGGCATTTAGAATGCTTGACAAAAAAAATGGTTCAAATGGCTCTGAGCACTATGGGACTCAACTGCTGAGGTCATTAGTCCCCTAGAACTTAGAACTAGTTAAACCTAACTAACCTAAGGACATCACAAACATCCATGCCCGAGGCAGGATTCGAACCTGCGACCGTAGCGGTCTTGCGGTTCCAGACTGCAGCGCCTTTAACCGCACGGCCACTTCGGCCGGCAGAATGCTTGACATTTCCACTCTTCGAATACGCTTTAGAGTGAACCGTAACTTCTCAAGAAAGTTATCACTGATAACTAAATGTTGTGGAAGTAACTAAAAGAACTCTTACGCGTTATTGGTTACACAACTAGCTTTTTACAAAGAACAGAAATGGGTGCCGCAAGTCTGACGGGCAAGCCGTGTTTACCTGAAAGCCGTCCCTTTGGAACTACTGAAATGGTCAGTCTGCTGAAACGAAAACTGATGTAAGAAATATACACAGGGGAATTTTAAATCCTTCCAGGAGGGGCTTTTATGCGGTCACAACTTTCAACGTTCATAAGAGTGAAAGTCATTTCTTACTGCGTTGAGCGTCGAGGACGTCAGAGACCGAACTACTTATACAAATGCAATATTTATATTGTCTTGATTTCCTCCATTGTAAATAAATACAGTGCAATCTTTCTTAGAACTAACTTAAATGCTCACCTCTACATCCACAGCTGATACTAAATTGAGTGTTGCTATTTGGATAGTCAAAGGATGGGGAGCGGTGAGGGTATCGCTAAAGGACGACGGAAAGAATATATTTTCAGTCTGTATTGAAAAAAATGGTTTAGATATCACAGAAAGAGAAACTAGAATGTGTTATTGTCGTTACAACGCATTAGCAATCTTGTATGAGCTGAAGTATTAAAACAATTTCGTATATTGAAATACAGGAACTCTTTACCTGTTGTAGGATTAGTTACCTGTTATAGAAACATTATTGACGAAGAACCACTAAGTTACTCATGAAGTGCAGTAATAATTAAAAGTCCAGGACATCGTGAAGACACCTTTACAAAATTGAACAATTTGAATCAAACGAAGTGATTTAGTTGGCTACAACATATTTTCTGTAAAGAACACGCACGATATAATTCAACCATACATGTCTACGGTAGTGGTATGAGGAAACTTTCGTGAAATAATTGTTTATCAGAGGACGTGGCACCGTTCAGGATGGGACAGAGGAGTAGTACCACTGCGTCCCGACCGCTGTACGTGTTCCCACGCCCATGTGCAGAAGGTGCACATTTATGTTAATACTGTGTGAGGTAAGAACCTTCACTTTCACCTTCCGTATAGTTAGTTAAGGGCAGTCAATTAAATTAGAAAATCTTATTAGTGACTGGTTGCTATATATTATTATTATTATTATTTCTTTCTTTTCTCAGACGTTATGTCTGGTCAAAAATGGAAAGTGAAACAGACCTTGATCAAGCGTGACTTCCTTTTAACTGTACGGTATATGTTATATTGCATTTAGCAACTTTCGGGTAATTGAACATGTATCAATAATTACGGATTTCTGTAGTTGTATATATATGTTTGGATGTAGCTGTATTGCGTTGATGTACTGGTGGATATTGTGTGATATGACTCCTGTAGTTGATAATATAATTGGTATGATGTCAACTTTATCCTGATGCCACATGTCTTTGACTTCCTCAGCCAGTTGGATGTATTTTTCAATTTTTTCTCCTGTTTTCTTTTGTATATTTGTTGTATTGGGTATGGATATTTCGATTAGTTCTGTTAATTTCTTCTTTTTATTGGTGAGTATGATGTCAGGTTTGTTATGTGGCGTTGTTTTATCTGTTATAATGGTTCTGTTCCAGTATAATTTGTATTCATCATTCTCCAGTACATTTTGTGGTGCATACTTGTATGTGGCAACATGTTGTTTTATAAGTTTATGTTGTAAGGCAAGCTGTTGATGTATTATTTTTACTACATTGTCATGTCTTCTGGGGTATTCTGTATTTGCTAGTATTGTACATCCGCTTGTGATGTGATCTACTGTTTCTATTTGTTGTTTACAAAGTCTGCATTTATCTGTTGTGGTATTGGGATCTTTAATAATATGCTTGCTGTAATACCTGGTGTTTATTGTTTGATCCTGTATTGCAGTCATGAATCCTTCTGTCTCACTGTATTTATTGCCTTTTCTTAGCCACGTGTTGGATGCGTCTTAATAGACGTGTGGCTGTGTTAGATGATACTGGTGCTTGCCATGTAGTGTTTTCTTTTTCCAATTTACTTTCTTCGTATCTGTTGATGTTATGTGATCTAAAGGGTTGTAGAAGTGGTTATGAAATTGCAGTGGTGTAGCCGATGTATTTATATGAGTGATTGCTTTGTGTATTTTGCTAGTTTCTGCTCATTCTATAAAGAATTTTCTTAAATTGTCTACCTGTCCATAATGTAGGTTTTTTATATCGATAAATCCCCTTCCTCCCTCCTTTCTGCTTAATGTGAATCTTTCTGTTGCTGAATGTATGTGATGTATTCTATATTTGTGGCATTGTGATCGTGTAAGTGTATTGAGTGCTTCTAGGTCTGTGTTACTCCATTTCACTGCTCCAAATGAGTAGTTCAATATTGGTATAGCATAAGTATTTATAGCTTTTGTCTTGTTTCTTGCTGTCAATTCTGTTTTCAGTATTTTTGTTAGTCTTTGTCTATATTTTTCTTTTATTTCTTTAATATTTGTATTATCTACTCCTATTTTTTGTCTGTATCCTAGATATTTATAGGCATCTGTTTTTTCCATCGCTTCTATGCAATCGCTGTGATTATCCAATATGTAATCTTCTTGTTTAGTGTGTTTTCCCTTGACTATGCTATTTTTCTTACATTTGTCTGTTCCAAAAGCCATATTTATATCATTGCTGAATACTTCTGTTATCTTTAGTAATTGGTTGATTTATTGCTGCCAGTAGTTTTAGGTCATCCATGTATAGCAAATGTGTGATTTTGTGTGGGTATGTTCCAGTAATATTTTATCCATAATTTGTATTATTTAGCATGTTGGATAGTGGGTTCAGAGCAAGGCAGAACCAGAAAGGACTTAATGAGTCTCCTTGGTATATTCCACGATTAATCTGTATTGGCCGTGATGTGATATTATTTGAATTTGTTTGGATATTAAGTGTGGTTTTCCAATTTTTCATTACTATGTTTAGGAACTGTGTCAATTTAGGATCTACTTTGTATATTTCCAATATTTGTAGTAACCATGAGTGGGGTACACTATCAAAAGCTTTTTGATAGTCAATGTATGCGTAGTGTAGCGACCTTTGTTTAGTTTTAGCTTGATATGTCACCTCTGCATCTATTATCAGTTGCTCTTTACATCCTCGTGCTCCTTTTGTTCTTCATTTATAATTTAGTTCTGTGTTGTATGTGTCATTAATTTCTGTGTAATGACTGAAGTTAATATTTTGTATATTGTTGGTAGGAATGTTATGGGGCGATATTTAGCTGGGTTTGCTGTGTCTGCTTGATCTTTAGGTTTCAGATAAGTTATTCCTTGTGTAAGTGTATCAGGGAATGTGTATGGGTCTGCAATGTGACTGTTAAATAATTTAGTTAGATGTGAATGTGTTGAGGTGAACTTCTTTAGCCAGAAATTTGCTATTTTATATTTTCCAGGGGCTTCCAATTGTGAGTAGAATTAATTGCTAGGGTGACTTCATGTTGCAAAATTATCACTTCAGGCATTTGTGGTATCATCTTGTATGTGTGTGTTTCTGCTTGTATCCACCGTGCATGCCTGTTATGTTGTACCGGGTTTGACCATATGTTGCTCCAGAAGTGTTCCATGTCTGTTATGTTTGATGGATTGTCTATTTTAATGTGTGTGTTATCTATTGTCTGGTAAAATTTCTTTTGGTTTGTGTTGAATATTTGGTTTTGTTTCCTTCTATTTTCACTTTTTTTGTATCTTCTAAGTCGTTTGGCCAATGCTTGTAATTTCTGCTTCTTTTCATCTAATTGCTCTATCGCTTCTTGTTGTGAGATTTTACCTAACCTTTTTCGTTTTTTTTTTTTTCTTCTGACATTTCATTTCTTATAAATTGTGTTAGCTGTCCGATGTCTTTTCTCAGTTTCTCTATTCTGATCTGTAGCCTGTGTTGCTATGCTGGTTTTGTGGGTTTCTTCTGAGTGTTGGTTGGTTCTGATCTCCGCCTAGTGTGTACATTTAGTGTAGTGAGTGCTCCTGTATAAACCAGTAGTTGTAACTCTTCCATAGTTGTGTTTTCATTTATTTTCTTGTGTATGATTGTGTTGATAGTTTTTATTGTTGTTTCGATTGTGGGTTATTTGGCGGTCTATGCAAGAATGGTCTAATGTCTGTATTTGTGTCTTTGTATTCTATATATGTAAGCTGAAATTTTTCTTCTATATCTAACATGTGTGTCACTTCATGTTCTATTTGTGCTTGTTCTGGTGGCTGTCTTAAGATTTCGTTTTCCTCCGATTGTTTAATTGATGCGTGCTGTTCTTTGTTTGTTTGCTCGCTCTGGGATGTTTGAGTCCATTACTGTATTTTCTTCTTCTTCTGATTGCACATTATTTTGTTCCAGTATTGGTTGCAGGAAGCATATCCTGCAAAACATCTCTATTTGGATTTAAATCATTTTCCAGTTGGCTAGCAGTGTCGTTACCATTGTGGGCGGGCATAGGGTTCAAGCGTCGTCCCCGACCATGACGGCGCTTGTCCGAGGCTTCTTTAGTTCTGTCCTGAACCAACTAATCACACTAAAAGGGGGGTTAGCCCTATTAGTGGTTTGTTCTTTTCGTCGCCTTTATTATTATTATTATTATTATTATGATCTAATAAAACTCATGACGTGAGCGACGTAATTACCGATTCTCTCACTTCGGGCTATGGTTGAAAACCAGAAGCGAAATCTATCGCCTAATTAAATAAATGGTTTAAAAAATTCTTTACCTTACTTTGTCGTCACGTTGTTCGCCGACCCGTTTATATACTTTCGCGGTTTCGAAATGTATCGTTGCACTGTCTGCAGCGGTTGGCGTTTAGGACATAGCCCTAGCAAGGCTTCTGGCGGTTTCTAAGCCACAGAGTTCATCACCTCTGCTAATAAATCACTAACTCCACATCAAAATTAGAGGGAATAGAACACGATTTATGTTTCCTTCGTGTAATTCCTCCCCCAGTTCGTCTAGCAAGGAACGAGATCTTATATACAAAACGAGACGTTTGTGTAATAATTCCAAATCCAAAGCTTTAAGTTGACGCTGGCCGGTTGTCTGGACAAAGGTGTTGTCTCATTGTGTCTTTCTTGACAAAACCTGTAACCTTGTTATGGATGCACTCTACATCAAATATGTAACAGCAAGCAGTTCATTGTATTATCCTTGCCCATGGTGAGATTATTATTATTATTATTATTTCTTTACTTTCTCAGACGTTAAGTCTGGTTGAGAATGGAAAGTGACGCGGACCTTGATCAAGCGTCACTTCCTATTAACTGTACGGTATGTGTTATATTGCATTTAGGAACTTACGGGTAATTGAACATGTATCAATAATTACGGATTTCTGTAGTTGTATATATATGTTTGGATGTAGCTGTATTGCATTGATGTACTGGTGGATATTGTGTGGTATGACTCCTGTAGTTGATAGTATAATTGGTATGATGTCAACTTTATCCTGATGCCACATGTCTTTGACTTCCTCAGCCAGTTGGATGTATTTTTCAATTGTTTCTCCTGTTTTCTTTTGTATATTTGTTGTATTGGGTATGGATATTTCGATTAGTTGTGTTAATTTCTTCTTTTTATTGGTGAGTATGATGTCAGGTTTGTTATGTGGCGTTGTTTTATCTGTTATAATGGTTCTGTTCCAGTATAATTTGTATTCATCATTCTCCAGTACATTTTGTGGTGCATACTTGTATGTAGGAAATTGTTGTTTTAAAAGTTTATGTTGTAAGGCAAGCTGTTGATGTATTATTTTTGCGACATTGTCATGTCTTCTGGGGTATTCTGTATTTGCTAGTATTGTACATCCGCTTGTGATGTGATCTACTGTTTCTATTTGTTGTTTACAAAGTCTGCATTTATCTGTTGTGGTATTGGGATCTTTAATAATATGCTTGCTGTAACACCTGGTGTTTATTGTTTGATCCTGTATTGCAATCATGAATCCTTCTGTCTCACTGTATATATTGCCTTTTCTTAGACATGTGTTGGATGCGTCTTGATCGATGTGTGGCTGTGTTAGATGATACGGGTGCTTGCCATGAAGTGTTTTCTTTTTCCAATTTACTTTCTTCGTATCTGTTGATGTTATGTGGTCTAAAGGGTTGTAGAGGTGGTTATGAAATTGTAGTGGTGTAGCCGATGTATTTATATGAGTGATTGCTTTGTGTATTTTGCTAGTTTCTGCTCGTTCTATAAAGAATTTTCTTAAATTGTCTACCTGTCCATAATGTAGGTTTTTTATATCGATAAATCCCCTTCCTCCTTCCTTTCTGCTTAATGTGAATCTTTCTGTTGCTGAATGTATGTGATGTATTCTATATTTGTGGCATTGTGATCGTGTAAGTGTATTGAGTGCTTCTAGGTCTGTGTTACTCCATTTCACTACTCCAAATGAGTAGGTCAATATTGGTATGGCATAAGTATTTATAGCTTTTGTCTTGTTTCTTGCTGTCAATTCTGTTTTCAGTATTTTTGTTAGTCTTTGTCTATATTTTTCTTTTAGTTCTTCTTTAATATTTGTATTATCTATTCCTATTTTTTGTCTGTATCCTAGATATTTATAGGCATCCGTTTTTTCCATCGCTTCTATGCAGTCGCTGTGGTTATCCAATATGTAATCTTCTTGTTTAGTGTGTTTTCCCTTGACTATGCTATTTTTCTTACATTTGTCTGTTCGAAAAGCCATACTTATATCATTGCTGAATACTTCTGTTATCTTTAGTAATTGGTTGAGTTGTTGATTTGTTGCTGCCAGTAGTTTTAGATCATCCATGTATAGCAAATGTGTGATTTTGTGTGGGTATGTTCCAGTAATATTGTATCCATAATTTGTATTATTTAGCATGTTGGATAGTGGGTTCAGAGCAAGGCAGAACCAGAAAGGACTTAATGAGTCTCCTTGGTATATTCCACGCTTAATCTGTATTGGCTGTGATGTGATATTATTTGAATTTGTTTGGATATTAAGTGTGGTTTTCCAATTTTTCATTACTATGTTTAGGAACTGTATCAATTTAGGATCTATTTTGTATATTTCCAATATTTGTATTAACCATGAGTGGGGTACACTGTCAAAAGCTTTTTGGTAATCAATGTATGCGTAGTGTAGCGACCTTTGTTTAGTTTTAGCTTGATATGTCACCTCTGCATCTATTATCAGTTGCTCTTTACATCCTCGTGCTCCTTTGCAACAGCCTTTTTGCTCTTCATTTATAATTTTGTTCTGTGTTGTATGTGTAATTAATTTCTGTTTAATGATTGAAGTTAATATTTTGTATATTGTTGGTAGGCATGTTATGGGGCGATATTTAGCTGGGTTCGCTGTGTCTGCTTGATCTTTAGGTTTCAGATAAGTTATTCCATGTGTAAGTGTATCAGGGAATGTGTATGGGTCTGCAATGTAACTGTTAAATAATTTAGTTAGATGTGAATGTGTTGAGGTGAACTTCTTTAACCAGAAATTTGCTATTTTATCATTTCCAGGGGCTTTCCAATTGTGAGTAGAATTAATTGCTTGGGTGACTTCATGTTGCAAAATTATCACTTCAGGCATTTGTGGTATCATCTTGTATGTGTCTGTTTCTGCTTGTATCCACCGTGCATGCCTGTTATGTTGTACCGGGTTTGACCATATGTTGCTCCAGAAGTGTTCCATGTCTGTTATGTTTGGTGGATTGTTTATTTTAATGTGTGTGTTATCTATTGTCTGGTAAAATTTCTTTTGGTTTGTGTTGAATATTTGGTTTTGTTTCCTTCTATTTTCACTTTTTTTGTATCTTCTGAGTCGTTTGGCTAATGCTTGTAATTTCTGCTTCTTTTCGTCTAATTGCTCTGTCGCTTCTTGTTGTGAGATTTTACCTAACCTTTTTCGTTTTTTTTCCGAGATTTCATTTCTTATAAATTGTGTTAGCTGTCCGATGTCTTTTCTCAGTTTTTCTATTCTGATCTGTAGCCTGTGTTGCCATGCTGGTTTTGTGGGTTTCTTCTGTGTGTTGGTTGGTTCTGATCTCTGTCTAGTGTGTATATTTAGTGTAGTGAGTGCTCCTATATAAACCAGTAGTTGTAACTCTTCCATAGTTGTGTTTTCATTTATTTTGTTGTGTATGATTGTGTTGATAGTTTTTATGGTTGTTTCGACTTGTGGGTTACTTGGCGGTCTATGCAAGAATGGTCTAATGTCTGTATTTGTGTCTTTGTATTCTATATATGTTAGCTGAAATTTTTCTTCTATATCTAGCATCTGTGTCACTTCGTGTTCTATTTGTGCTTGTTCTGGTGGCTGTCTTAAGATTTCGTTTTCCTCTGATTGTTTAATTGGTGCGTGTTGTTCTTTGTTTGTTTGCTCTGGGATGTTTGAGTCCATTACTGTATTTTCTTCTTCTTCTGATTGCACATTATTTTGTTCCAGTATTTGTTGTACTTCTTGTTTGATGTTTTCTAATTCTGACTGGGGTATCCTGTTATTTTTGATTATTACACGGATCTGATCAGCTAGTCGTTGTTCTGTTAAAAATTTTAATTCTGGGTATCTGGTAATAAATGTTGTGTATACTTGTGATCTGTATCCAGTTATGTTGGTTCCTAGGTTTGTTGCTTGGTAATAACAGAACATGAGGTGTCGATTAACTTCATCTGACCATCTCATCCTCTGTCTTTGTTTTCCTTCTAGGGTGGTTGCAGGAAGCATATCCTGCAAAACACCTCTATTTGGATTTAAATCATTTTCCAGTTGGCTAGCAGTGTCGTTACCATTGTGGGCGGGCATAGGGTTCAAGCGTCGTCCCCGACCATGACGGCGCTTGTCTGAGGCTTCTTTAGTTCTGTCCTGAACCAACTAATCACACTAAAAGGGGGGTTAGCCCTATTAGTGGTTTGTTCTTTTCGTCGCCTTTTACGACTGGCAGAACATACCGGAGGCCTATTCTTTTCCCGGGCCTCCACGGGGATTATTATTATTATTATTATTATTATTACAAAGGCACAATATGAGCAGTGAATAGTGACTGATTTGCTGGGCACAAGAAATCAAATCAATCTGTGTAATCTTTGAAATCAAGCTGGCAACACAGATGTTTCGACTTCTCTATGACACAGAAATTTACGCAGGTACGTGGAACGTACAGTAACCGGCCGCGGGCTAATCGTCCTGCTTTGTCCATATACATACACTATGTGATCAAAAGTATCCGAACACCCCGAAAAACATACGTTTTTCATATTAGGTGCATTGTGCTGTCACCTACTGCCAGGTACTCCACATCAGCGACCTCAGTAGCCATTAGATATTGTGTGAGAGCAGAATGGGGCGCTCCGCGGAACTCACGGACTACGAACGTGGTCAGGTGATTGGGTGTCACTTCCGTCATACGTCGGTACGCGAGATTTCCACACACCTAAACATCCCTAGGTCCGATAAACTGCCCATTGGCTTCTGTCTTGGGTTCCTAGGCCGACGTTCGTCTGATGATTTTCCAGACGTTACGCCAGCACGAGTGGCTGGCATTGTCAAAGCTTCATCCTCCATTGCTGGTGATAAACTGGAACCGAACTCGCGGCCGCAGACTATATATCTACTTGGCGCGCCAACGTCAGGGGGCTTCTCCGCGGTCATTTCCGGTGCGGCTCTCCTTTTGCTACCTTCGACGGTCGTTCGCTGCAGCACGGGAAGCCAGGATCCGTTTACCTTAGGGCTTTCTTCTTTTTTGTTGAAATTATTCCCGTCTTTTTTTTTATTTCTATCGCCTCTCTGAACAAGCGGGTGTGATAGTGCTTCTCTAGAGCCAGAACTTCCGTGTCAGCGAATTTTGTTATGTGGTCGGTCTCACACATTGCGTGCTCTGCCACGGCCGATTTCTCCACCTGCGCCAACCTGCAATGTCGCTTACGTTCTTTGATCATGGTGTTGATTGATAGTTATTCCGACAAACCTTTCCGCACGTGCATGGTATGCGATATATTCCCTACATTGCAAATGTATCACTTTTTTCCTTTGCCGATCTAAGACACTTTGATCTTCTTAGTTGGTTTGAAAATCGCCTTTACGCCGTGTTTGCGCATTATACGGCTGACTGAATACGTCACTCTGGAAATGTATGGCAGAAACGCCGCACCCGACATTTCTTTTTCTGATTTGTCGCTTCGCCGAGTGCTTGGCTCTGTTACACTTCTAATGTAGCTTGTGGAGTACCCATTGCTCCTCAGAACACTTTCAAGGTGCTGCATTTCTCGTCTGAGGTGCTGCGGCTCACATATTCGTCCTGCTCGCGTTACGAGTGTATTATTCATGCCTCTTTTTCTGGTTCGTTTGATACATTGTGCAGGTATCGGTCCGTGTGTGTCGGTTTTCGATACACGCTGTGTCCCAGGTTTTCGCCATCCCTTGTAACCAGCACATCTACAAATTGTAGGTTCTTGTCCTTTTCTACTTCCATGGTAAATTTTATGTTGGTGTGGAGGCTGTTGAAGTGTCTTAGGACGTCACCCATCTTTTTTTCCACCATGGCTCCACACAACGAAAGTATCATCGATGAATCTTTAACAGCCGTTACACTTCATGTTTCCAAACAACGATGTCGTGTCGGTGGGTCACAACTGTTCACGATTGGTCTGAAGAACATTCTGGACAATTCGAGTAATGATGCAGCCATCCAGATCGCCCGATATGAATCCCATCGAATATTTATGGGACGTAATCGAGAGATCAGTTCGTGCAGAAAATCCTCCAGCAGCAACACTTTCGCAATTGTGTACGGGTATAGAGGCAGCAAGGCACAATATTTCTGCAGGAGACTTCCAACGACCCGATTCGATGCCACATCAAGTTGCTGCACTACGTCGGGCAAAAGAAGGTCCGAGACGATATTAGGAAGTATCCGACTACTTTTGCCACCTCAGTGTATTAACTACTAGATGGAAGCGAATTCGTGCGGGGGCGTGATGCCAGAGCTCTCCCAATCATGCGCAGGATGTCATATGGCGTTAGGTCAGCGTGACTATAGCGCCAAATGAGGCTGGCCTCGGAACATGAGGCAGCTGAAGGAACGGGCAAACAGTTTGTATCAATCAGCGAGCAGTTATTGTGCACGGTGGTGGTGGTGGTGGTGGTGGTGGTGGTGGTGGTGGTGGTGGTGGTGGTGGTGGTGGTAGTAGTAGTAGTAGTAGTAGTAGTCCCGCCACGTTAGCCGAGGGCGCTAATGCGCTGCTTCGTGGACTCGGGTAGGCGCGCCGGCCCCGGATCGAATCCGCCCGGCGGATTAACAACGACAGTCGGTGTACCGGCCAGCCTGGATGTGGTTTTAGGCGGTTTTCCACATCCCCCTAGGTGAATACCGGGCTGGTCCCCACGTCCCGCCTCAGTTACGTGGCTCGCAGACATCTGATCACTTTCACATTATTCCATGTATTACACTAGTCACAGACAGTTGGGGTACACTAACGGCGTCTTGGGGGGTACGGGGTGGCGGCAGGAAGGGCATCTGGCCACCCCTTCATCTAACATTGCCAACTCCGATTAATCATGCTGACTCTGCATACCTGCGGGACAAAGGCACAAGCGAAAGAAAGAAAGAAAGAAAGAAACAAAGGTGGTGGTGGTGGTGGTGGTGGTCGTCATTACAGCACGGCTTGGAGACAACATTTAGAGGACTTCATGTAGGGAAGAAGACTTCCCTCAGTGAAGAATCATGATGTGGAAGGAGGAGGAAGTGTGAGGAGTGTAGCCCAGGAGTTTAGTATTGTTCACAGCATTGTTTCACGTGCACGGGGAGCTTTCCCAACTACACGCATTGCTGCCCGAAGGACAGGAGATGGTCGACCACGGTTAACTACAGCAGCACATGACAGCTACATTGTGCACAGGCAAGCAGGGACCCACGTCAAACAGCGGGTGAAACTGCAACCACATTTAGAAGGCCTGAAAGACACGCAATCTTACGCTCCACAGTGGCACAACTACTGTGCGGGGGTTGTCTCTTTCCCCTACGACCAGTATGTTGTGTTTCGTTGACACCAGCATATCGGCATACTATACCCACGTAGAGTGGGGTTGCGTGCTCTTCTCGGAGGAGGAGAGGAAATTCAGTTTGAATAGTAATTCTGGACGGACCCTCATACTGCGAGAAGTGGGAACACGTGATGAATCCAGGAACACTATAGAACAAGATCGTTTTGAGTGTCAGTTGTTATGGCGTGGGGGAGGCATGATGATGTATGGGCGTACTGATCTCCAAATCTTTGAACAAGATGCACTCAAGAGTCAACGTTATAGTGACACTGCACTCCATTCCCATGTACGTCTTTTTAGGGGCGCATTGGGCCCTGACTTAATTTTTTTATGGATGATAACGTGCGACAGCATGGAACAGCGCAGATACAGTAGCTCTTGGAAGGAGAGGATATTCGGGCGAATGAACTATGTCCGTTCCCCGTCCCCTTTCATCTTCAATCACATCAAGTACGCACAATGCGTTGGGGAGACGCCAGCAGTTGTCAACCACGCTGGTGGAGGAATGGAACGTCGTACCGCAAGCTCTCTTTACCAAGCTTGTGGCCAGCATGGGAGAACATTGCAGAGCATACATTGTGTCTGTGGTGATCACACACCCTATTAAGAACCACGTCCCGCCTTTTGTAATGCCCACTGGACCATAATTAAATGCGCTGATATCGATGAAATTATTGTGTTTGAGTAAAAGTGTTAGTCTCGTTGCGTATTTCTTTCAGTTACTTTCTGTACTATATAGCAGCAGTTCTTCCTATGTATGGTGCAAGTTTCATTATTGGCAGTCACTCATCACGCTAAACCTACTGTCGGCTGTAAATTTTGCAGAACAGTGTATTCTAGTTGTAGCTTATTTATTGTATACATGGAAAAACTGAACACTGATCGCTGTAGGTCTTGTCACTTAATCTTTTGACTCCTTGATCCCACTGCGTAAATAATTTACTCAAATCCGACAGAATGACTTTTCTAAAAGGCGAAGTTTTTTGACGTATTTTCAATACGTTTTAATGGATGTCATGAGGTTTCTAAACAAAATACGTACTGTTGTGACTGGTTTTCTGACTTAAGACGAAAAGTCAACGAATCTAGTACACACTCCTGAACGAGTTTTACATAATGTACATAAATCCGAATCCAAAAAAATGGTTCAAATGGCTCTGAGCACTATGGGACTTAACATCTATGGTCATCAGTCCCCTAGAACTTAGAACTACTTAAACCTAACTAACCTAAGGACATCACACAACACCCAGCCATCACGAGGCAGAGAAAATCCCTGACCCTGCCGGGAATCGAACCCGGGAACCCGGGCGTGGGAAGCGAGAACGCTACCGCACGACCACGAGATGCGGGCCCGACCCATGAACCGATCTCTCTCACTGCGTTTTAATTGTAAAGGTTCGCTGGAGTAGAAAATCGTACTTTCAATTTGTTCCTATCTTTTGATAAATTGCAATACAATACAATTCATTGCACTATTTGCCTCGGTAGTTCCACTGCCTTCTCTTTCGTATTTTATTCTTGATTTTTGCCGATCACTGAACTACGGAAGACGTTAGCCATTGCCGTGTTACGTACGATCTTCAGTTCTTGTTTCATGGTGGTCTTTATGACACGTACCTAAGTGCGAAGAAAGTAACAAACGGGCACGAATGAAGCTTCGATCCAAATTGGCAGTGTAGAGTAAATAGTGGCACGTTAAACTTAATTTTCAAACTGCAGTGCTGAATAACTTATGAAACTTGCAGAACTGAGCCTGCTTCTTAACTTGGAAGACCCAAACTACTTTTATATATCCTAAGAATTTAACGTGATGTCTATGCGACACAAATTACACTCACGTCAGTAGTGTTGCACTGTAACCATTAACACAGTTCGCGAAAGCCAAGAAGAACGACATATTTTTCTTTCTTTTCCCAGTAAGATGAATGGAAGGAAGGTAATGGCACACAGTGGCTTTCAGGAATGACGGCGTTTTTCCACGTTCACAAATAACCTTTCCTTTGATTCAATGGCTTAATATTAAATGTAAATTTTAGTGTAATGGAACGTCAAGTTTGACAGTTTATTACCGGCTCAGATACTTTCCACTGAAAATTTTCGTAGATGTTTTTAGTCTCTTAAGTGCTGACATTGTCATGTACTAATTGAACGTGGCAAATTTACCATCGTTCAATGCCTTTCCAATAGTTCATCTCGGAGTACAGAATCCGCTGGTTTGTCTGATTTGTCAGATGTATTTTATTTTCATTTTGGTGCAGAATGCCCTTCCTGTCATCGAAGTCACCAGTTAAGCTAAGGAGGAGAAGTAGCGTGCACCGTCTGTCTGTGACTGGTGTAAACTTTCTTTGCGGGTTTCTCTTCCGAATGCGAAAATATTTTATTGAGCCCAACCTACATAGGTAGGAATGATCATCAAAATAAAATAAGAGAAATCAGAGCTCGAACAGAAAGGTTTAGGTGTTCGTTTTTCCCGCGCGCTGTTCGAGAGTGGAATGGCAGAGAGATAGTATGATTGTGGTTCGATGAACCCTCTGCCAAGCACTTAAATGTGAATTGCAGAGTAGTCATGTAGATGTATTTCCTGAGGCGGAGATTGAGGAATCAGTCCCGTAATCGCCTAAACTAAGATGGAAAATCGTTTAAAATCCACGCACAGGCTGCAGATATCTACATCTACACAGATACTCTGCAAATCACATTTAAGTGCCTCGCAGAGGGTTCATCGAACCACTTCACAATTCTCTATTATTCCAATCTCGTATAGCGCGTACGAGCTCTGATTTCCCTTATTTTATCGTGGTGATCGTTCCTTCCTACGTAAGTCGGTGTCAATAAAATATTTTAGCATTCGGAGAGAAAGTTGTTGATTGGAATTTCGTGAGAAGATTCCGTCGCAACGAAAAACTCCTTTGTTTTAATGATGTCTAGCCCAAATTCTGTATCATTTCAGTGACACTCTCCCATATTTCGCGGTCACACACAACGCGCTGCCTTTCTTTGAACTTTTTCGATGTGCTCCGTCAGTCCTATTTGGTAAGGATCCCACACCGCGCAGCAGTATTCTAAAAGAGGACGGACAAGCGTAGTGTACGCACTCTCGGTAGTAGATCTGTAACATTTTCTAAGTGTCCTGCAAATAAAACGCAGTCTGGTTAGCATTCCCCACAACATTTTCTGTGAGTTCCTTCTAATTTAAGTTGTTTCGTAATTGTAATTTCTAGGTATTTAGTTGAATTTACGGCCTTTAGACTTCACTGATTTATCGTGTAAGCGAAGTTTAACGAATTCCTTTTATCACTCATATAGATGACCACACACTTATCGTTGTTTAGGGTCAACTGCCAATTATCACACCATTCAGATATTTTTTCTAAATCGTTTTGCAATTTGTTTTGATCTTCCGATAAACGACCGCGTCATCTGCAAACAACGTAAGACGGCTGCTCAGACTGTCTCCCAAATCGTTTATATAGATAAGGAACAGCAAAGGGCCTGTAACACTACCTTGGGGAACGCCAGAAACCACTTCTGTTTTACTCAAATGGTTCAAATGGCTCTGAGCACTATGGGACTTAACACCTGTGGTCATCAGTCCCCTAGAACTTATAACAAGTTAAACCTAACTAACCTAAGGACATCACACACATCCATGCCCGAGGCAGGATTCGAACCTGCGACCGTAGCGGTCACGCGGTTCCGGACTGAAGCGCCTAGAACCGTACGGCCACACCGGCCGGCCTGTTTTACTCGAAGACTTTCCGTCAGTTACTACGAACTGTGACCCCTCTGACACGAAATCACAAATCCAGTCACATAACTGAGACGATATTCCATAAGCACGCAATTTCACTACGAGCCGCTAGTGTGGTACAGTGTCAAAAGCCTTCCGGAAATCCAGAAATACGGAATCTATCTGAAATCCCTTGTCAATAGCACTCAACACTTCATGCGAATAAAGAGCTAGTTGTGTTTCACAAGAACGATGTTTTTCTAAACCCATGTTGACTGTGTGTCCATAGACCGTTTTCTTCGAAGTAATTCATAAGGTTCGAACACAATATATGTTCCAGAATCCTGCTGCATATCGACGTTAATGATATTGGCTTGTAATTTAGTGCATTACTCCTACTACCTTCCTTGAATATTAGTGTGACCTGTGCAATTTTCCAGTCTTTGGGTTACATATCTTTCGTCAAGGGAACGGTTGTATATTATTGTTAAGTATGGAGCTAATCCATCAGCATACTCCGAAAGGAACATAATTGGTATACAATCTGGACCAGAAGACTTTCTTTTATTAAGTAATATAAATTTCTTCACTACTCTGAAGATATTTACTGCTACGTTTGTCATATTGGCAGCTGTTCTTGATTCGAAATCTAGAATATTTACTTAGTCTTATTTTGTGAAGGCATTTCTGAAGGCTGTGTTTAGTAACTCTGCTTTGGAAGCACTGTTTTCGATAGTATCTCCATTGCTATCGCGCAGAGAAGCCACTGATTCTCTTTTGCCGCTAACATACTTCACATACGACCAGAATATCTTTGGATTTTCTGCCAGTTTTCGAGGTGCAAACCCAAAGGAAGAGAAAAACCAATAAAAAGTTGGCAACTGGTTAATGGTACTTTCCTCCCACTCTCCAAGTTCACACAAGAGTCGCCATGTTAGGAACGTAATGTGTCGACAGCAAGTGCAAGGACACTAGATAGCGAGTTGTGCATCAGCCCTGTTGTCCTCATCTTATCTTTAATGCCAACAACGGGGCCTCGATAGTGAACCGGTGACTTTCCTGTTTATTGTTCATACTGTCGCTTAAATACGTGAACTGCGTATATCTTTAGGTACTGACGCAGGCAGGAACGCTACCTGTGGATTACTGGATTAGCAGCAACTAGAGACAAACAGCACGGATTAACAGCAGCATGCGTGGCAGCTTTCCTCCCCCAATAGTTATTTCAAGAAGCATGTTTTCTACG
Organism: Schistocerca nitens; assembly: GCF_023898315.1. NCBI lineage: Eukaryota > Metazoa > Arthropoda > Insecta > Orthoptera > Acrididae > Schistocerca > Schistocerca nitens. Next base: position 744,547,158 of record NC_064614.1, on the reverse strand, counting down.
CAGAATTTAAGATACGCACACTTAACATGTAACATATGCACCATGTCTGTTACGGAAGACACGAACAGTATCTTACCGTTTCACTCCATTCTGAGATGGTCTTTGTTCATCATGCACCCTGCCAAGAGACTAAACGGCTCGTTGGCTTTTCTGTGGTCAACCACCCTATCGATAGTCGACACTGGTGGTTTTTATCATCAGCTCCATACTCCACATCAGAAATGAGTCCAGAAACGTCACTCTGCCCAAGAATCGGACCCTCTCGAAAGAAGGGCCTTTATCCCTCAACTAGCAATACAAACCGCCGACCAGTTGTGATGGGTGGGGCTGTCATACTCCGGTTTTTCCCCGGATTCGTCCTAGTATTGAGGGCGTCCTGGAGATTTTTGGTTTTTATACAGCTGTTCGGTGTAAACTCGGGCCATTTTCTTGTGTCTGGGCGAATTCAATTGAGTGGAAATAGTTTATAATCCATGTTAGTAAAAATTCACCATACGAGGGCTATTGGCACATTCGTCCGTTTTGTATTAAAAAACGGAAAGTAAGCATGTTCAGATGCTCTTCTATACACACATTTTCCATGCTTCTTTACTGCGGATAGTCAGATGTCGCCAACTCATCGTCGATATGCCATGTGTGTCCGGGAAAAATAACCAGATTGGCCAATACGAGGGGGAGTCGAAAATTTTCTAGCCTAACAAAGAATGATAGAAATTTATTTTTCAATATAATACTTGTGTATACTAATACACTTGCGGGCACACTAAGATAAATTCTGCAAACCATTGAAATAAAAGGTCTTCAATTTCGAGTCCAATCAAGTGTTCAGAACATCAGTCACTGCATCATCACTGTCAAATCGTCGTCCTTTGAGGTCTTTTTTGTTAGGTATGGGAAAAAGAACGAAGTCTGGTGGAGCCAAATGTGGAGAATATGGCAAATGACGTAACAATTCGAACCCGCAGTCACGCAGAGTTTCCAGTGTTGCGTGCGCTTTGTGCGCCGATGCGTTAACCTGATGCAAAAGAACTCCGAGCGCCAATTTTCCACGCCTTTTTTCTTTCTCTCTTCTCTGAAACGGCGCAGGAGAGTGCAGTAGTATGATGCATATAGTTACGCCCTTCTGCAAGTAATCCACCATAATTACCCCTTCTGCATCCCAGAAGGCCGATTTCATCACCTTGGATCAGCTGATCAGCTGATTTTTTTACACCCGGAACTTTTATGGGGTAGGGGATGAAGGATCTTTCCATTGTTGTGACTGTTGTTTTGTCTCAGGATCAAAGTGGTGAACCCACGTTTCGTCCACTGTCACGTACGTTACAAGAAAGCCGTTCTCAGCCGCTTCAAATTGGTTCAAATCGTTCAAATGTCTCTGAGCACTATGGGACTTAACATCTGAGGTCATCAGTCCCCTAGAACTTAGAACTACTTAAACCTAACTAACCTAAGGACATTACACACATCCATACCCGAGGCAGGATTCAAACCTGCGATCGTAGCAGTCGCGCGGTTCCGGACTGAAGCACCTAGAACCGCTCGGCCACCGCGGCCGGCTTTTAAATTGGTGGGCGATTTCTTCACAACACTGCACACGCTCCGGTATCTGATTTGCGTTCAAATCTTCCGGGAGCCACCGAGATGAAGCTTTCCGCATTCCCAAAATTTCCACAACAATGTCATGAGCACGCCAATGTAAGATTCCAAATGTCGTTTCAATGTGATGCAACGTTGTTCGACCATTCTACAAAATCGTATAGTCAATTGCAGTCACTGTTTCATCAGTGGCAACGGTGACAGGCCTTCCGATCCTTGGCACATCTTCCACACTCGTTCTTCCACATTTGAAATCCGACACCCAGTTTTTTATTGTTGCATAAGACGGAGCACTGTACTTAAGTGTATTCCGCTCGTCCTCTGCAATTTCCTTGGACGTCATCCCTTCCTAATGGAGATATTCAATTACAGCACGGTTCTTGATTCTCTCAATATTCGCCATGTTGCTTACAGTACGGTGTACAACGCATCCTAGCAGCGAAACTAAAGAAGCTGGAGCCGCGAATTTGACTTTTATACCCACAAAGGGTCATCATAAAAACAGGTGGTGGTGGTTGTGCGAGACACTAACGGTAACTAACTCGGGCTAGAAGCTTTTCGACCGCCCCCCGTATCTCCAGGCTCTTGGAAGTCTCTGTGCGGTGCCGAAATTTAAGCCATAGCATGCCTGGTCGCGAGGAACCAAGCAGAAGCTGTGGACCCTAATCTGCCATAAAGTGTGTGCCGGCTAGATGTACCAAATATTGAATCGTGGTTGTCCTAGGTTCTCAGCCAGTCCCCATGGTAATGCTGGGAAAAACGATTAATTTTTACAACCAATTGACCAGTCGACTTTTTTTTCGTTCAATCGAACGAAACAACCGAATTGCCCCTGTGGACGGGTTAGTTATGAATGCTTTCGCTGACCCTACATATTTGAGTCGTTTCATTAATGTATTTATTTCACGCTTTTTAACTACGGCTCGGGTTGCAAACTTTTTAGAGACAAATACGTATCTAATTTCATGTTTTTTATAAAACCGTTATATATTCATTCACTTAAATATGAATTTTTGGTGCTTCTGGCATTAAATATGGGTTTTTGGTTAGTTTTAAAAGGTTGACAACTGATGGTACATTATAAATGTGTGTTTAAATAAACAATTACTTTTTTATTTACATTTTTTGCCGGCCGGTGTGGCCGTGCGGTTCTAAGCGCTTCAGTTTGGAACCGCGTGACCGCTACGGTCGCAGGTTCGAATCCTGCCTCGGGCATGGATGTGTGTGATGTCCTTAGGTTAGTTAGGTTTAAGTAGTTCTAAGTTCTAGGGGGCTGATGACCACAGCTGTTAAGTCCCATAGTGCTCAGAGCCATTTGAACCATTTAAATTTATTGAAGGTCCGCCGCTCTTTTGCACTGTTTTGTATCCCTCGCCGATATTTCTCTTTTGGTAAATGCTGTGCTGACGTGAACTGAATGCATATAGGACTTTTTTTGTCTTCATTGTTTGGTGAGTCCGCAGCTCGTAGTGTGGTGGCTAGCGTTGCTACCTCTGGATCACGCGCACCCGGTTACGTTTCCCGGCCGGGAGGGGATTTTCTCTGCCCGGGGACTGGGTGTTTGTGTTATCATTTGATCGTCGTCATCTTCATCATCGTCATCGTCGTTACCCGTGACAGTGGCTAAACCGGATTGTGCACAAACTGGACTTTGTAACAATTGGGACTTCGTACGGGCGCTGATGACCGCGCAGTTGAGCGCCCCACACACCAATCATCATCATTGTTTTGTGACGTAATCGCTTGCTTTTTTCAGCATATGCCTTCACTTGTAAGCATTTTTTTGCGATAAATTTTTGTCAACATTCATTAATGTTCTTATAATTTCTTTAATTATTGTATTTTGGACAGGTCAGGAAAACTGCTGGTGAATCCTGTGGATTGCTTGGCCAGATGGAGGGAATATTTTGAAGAGTTGCTCAATGTAGGTGAAAATACGATCAGTAATGTTTCACATTTCGAGGTACAACGGGATAGGAATGATGATGGAAATAGCTTCACATTTGAGGAACTGGAGAAAATGGTCAATAGATTGCAGTGCAATAAAGCAGCTGGGGTGGATGAAATTAAGTCGGAACTCATCAAATAAAGTGGAATGTCAGGTCTTAAATGGCTACACAGGATAATTGAAATGGCCTGGGAGTCGGGACAGGTTCCATCAGACTGGACAAAAGCAGTAATCACACCAATCTTTAAACATGGAAGCAGAAAAGACTAACAACTACAGAGGTATTTCTTTAATCACCGTTGAAGGTAAAATCTTCTCAGGTATTGTTGAAAGGAAAGTGCGAGTATTAGTTGATGAAATTCAGTGTGGGTTTAGGCCACTTAGAGGTTGTCAGGACCAGATCTTTAGCTTACGGCAAATAATGGAGAAGTGTTATGAGTGGAACAGGGAATTGTATCTATGCTTTATAGATCTAGAAAAGGCATATGACCGGGTTCCTAGGAGGAAGTTATTGTCTGTTCTACGAGATTATGGAATAGGAGGCAAACTTTTGCAAGCAATTAAAGGTCTTTACATGGATAGTCAGGCAGCAGTTAGAGTTGACGGTAAATTGAGTTCATGGTTCAGAGTAGTTTCAGGGGTAAGACAAGGCTGCAACCTGTCTCCACTGTTTTTCATATTATTTATGGATCATATGTTGAAAACAATAGACTGGCTGGGTGAGATTAAGATATGTGAACACAAAATAAGCAGTCTTGCATATGCGGATGACTTAGTTGTGATGGCAGATTCGATTGAAAGTTTGCAAAGTAATATTTCAGAGCTAGATCAGAAATGTAAGGACTATGGTATGAAGATTAGCATCTCCAAAACGAAAGTAATGTCAGTGGGAAAGAGATATAAACGGATTGAGTGCCAAATAGGAGGAACAAAGCTAGAACAGTTGGATGGTTTCAAGTACTTAGGATGCATATTCTCACAGGATGGCAACATAGTGAAAGAACTGGAAGCGAGGTGTAGCAAAGCTAATGCAGTGAGCGCTCAGCTACGATCTACTCTCTTCTGCAAGAAAGAAGTCAGTACCAAGACTAAGTTATCTGTGCACCGTTCAATCTTTCGACCAACTTTGTTGTATGGGAGCGAAAGCTGGGTGGATTCAGATTACCTTATCAATAAGGTTGAGGTTACGGATATGAAAGTAGCTAGGATGATTGCAGGTACTAGTAGATGAGAACAATGGCAGGAGGGTGTCCACAATGAAGAAATCAAAGAAAAACTGGGAATGAACTCTATAGATGCAGCAGTCAGGGCGAACAGGCTTAGATGGTGGGGTCGTTACACGCATGGGAGAAGCAAGGTTACCCAAGAGACTCATGGGTTCAGCAGTAGAGGGTAGAAGGAGTCCGGGCAGACCAAGGAGAAGGTACCTGGATTCGGTTAAGAATGATTTTGAAGTAATAGGCTTAACATCAGAAGAGGCACCAATGTTAGCACTGAATAGGGGATCATGGAGGAATTTTATAAGGGGGACTATGCTCCAGACTGAACGCTGAAAGGCATAATCAGTCTTAAATGACGATGATGATTGTATTTTCATAATACTAATCATCGTTGCAGGTACTGTATATCGTACTGTATTTAACTCGAGGACCACTTTTTGCCAAGTCATGTGACCCTTCCCATTCGACGCCCTTACGCGTTTCTGCTTTCTCAGGAAGTTTACTATTAAGTAAACGCACATGCATAAACGCTACTTATTGGCAACCAATAAAATGCAAATATCAGGACGATAAAGAGTAGCAACAGACGATAACAGAGTGACGTCTACAATCACAATTTAACACTGCTAAAACGTTCGGATGTTTCCGCTCAGAACTGAATGTGCCAATGCAGACGTGGCTATGGACCGTTTACAGTGACGGCTAGAGACAGATGTAACTGGATGTAAATAGTACTATCTCACGTCCATGAAGTACGATACCTACTATTATTCAAAGGATTTAAAAATAAACAAGTTTGTACGCATGAGTGCGATTTGTACGTATGCAGCGGTAACGTAAATTTCTGCACAATATATTTACTTTTCACACAAATAAATAGCTGAATAGTGTTTAACGGCTGCGTTCAAATGGTTTTTAATTAAATGGCATTACCACAACTTCTCAATAAAATGGAATAAAAACAGCTGCTAAAATTTTGTAGCGTTCCTTTCTTTTTCAAGCGATACTAAGGAAACTTTTATACTTAACTTTGTACCCCTACCGATACAGCAGCTTATACAGGGTACTTGTAAATGGTGGAAAAATCGAAATTTTTTATGACTTTACTATATGCTATAGTCTTTCCTGATTACATTGAGATATACATTATAGGGTTTCAAATGAAAAATGACCTATATATACCAAATTTTAAAGTTACGGTTATGTATGGTGCCACGCCCCCTTTATTTCTGTTACAGAAACCAGTATTATTTCGAAAAGAACTGTGAACTTTCTGTTTCCAGTGATTATAAGTATGATACATGGTAATATATTGCTAATAGTGCAGGTTTCTAGTGTCTGTAAATCATTATCTTTGCTAGTATTTACTTTTGTTTCACTGAAGCAGTTTGTTCATGTGTTACTGAATATTTGTTGCCAAGTGCTACATATATTTGTAGAAGTACATATACTTTAATGTGCAATAAATACGAACTATGCCACGCATCAAGAAATTCAATAAAAGGAAATTCCATGGTAACCAGTTCACAAACAAAGCAAGCTACACTGTTGAAAGTAACGTATGTATCAGTTCGGAGAAGAAACTCCCACATGGCACGCATCCTGGTGATTCAAATATTGTGTGTTAACAATGACGCTGTTTGTTGTGAATTTGTTGTTGTTAATGTGGGTATCTTATCTACCTTGATAAAGGAAATGGCGATGGGGACTCTAAAGCTTTCAATAGAACTAATGAGTTCAGTGTTCATGGTAATACGTTGGTAACAAAACTCGAGTGTTGTGGACATGTGTAAAAGAGGATGGGTGCTCGATTGAGGAAACTACAAAGAGAAATGAACTGAAAGTTTCTATCTGATGGAAAATCTCTGTCTGGCCGGGGAAGATTGACAGAAACTGAAATAGACCTTCTTCAGAGTTATTATGGACTGGTCATTACACGAACTGCACCTCTGAATGATGTTACAGCAATGAGAAAAGCTGTATGGGCCACCTACTTTCATAAGTTGTCCACAGACGAACACCCTGTTCATGGTCTTTGCCCTGAAGGAGCAGATTCTTGGTGTGGTTACCAAAAAGCAAAATAAAGTGGTCAAATACACCATCATAAGCATTCTCTTCTTGAGACTGTTATGAATGAAGTAAAAACAATTTTTAGAGATCGGAGTGACCCTGTTTTGCTTAGTAAATGTCTTCGTGGGGGCGCTTAGAATACAAATGAAAGTTTCAACCATTTCATATGGGAAATATTACCCAAGAATGTTTTTGTAGGACTAAATATATTAAAAGCTGGTGTACTAGATGCAGTGATATGTTTCAATGATTCAGTGACAGACGACGGGTGCACGAAGCTGAAAGATTCGCTCTTCAAGTTACCAAAGAAGCCATAAGTGCTAAAAGGGATGCCAAGAGGAAGCTTGAAGATGAAGAAATGCTGCGGGATGAAGACTATGCCGGGAATGTTCTGAGGCACAGTTTAATTGGACTCGTATCTTCATTCGAAATTTCCCGCAAGTTGTATTTTTTCAGAATTCAGGTACAAATATTTCTTAAAATTTATAAAGGATTGCTCTAATTTTTTTCAGTCCATACTTACGTAGTAGACCTAAGCTTTATTGCTGAATCAACTGAGTTACAGAAAAATAACATGTTTATTAGGAAAAAAATTATAAAAATTAAAATGTAAGATGTGATACCTTTCTATTCTTGTAATATACGTAATAGGTGGAATTACGTAAGTCTAGTACCTCAGCCATCATCATATCATGCATATCAGGTAAAAATTTGGTCTCCTTCAAATGTATAACATTGGATTAAATGGTACCTCAATTTGAGGAATCATTTTGGAAACAAAATTTGCATTAATTTCTTTGTAATTTTGTTAATAACCCTAAGCAGATCCAAAAATATTCACAATACTTTTAATTTGTTTAAAAAGTGTGCTGCATTACCTGATATCAACAAAAAATCTGTAGAACATATAAATTATAAACAGTGCCTGAAAGAAATAGGTGTTCGTTTTTACGCAACACTGAGCCGGAAAAGTACCCTATATCCTTAATTGCACCTGGAATAACTTAAGCCATAGCAACATATTAATCAATTTTAAATGATGAAAAGAACAATGTGTCTATACAGCATATAATTAAATGAATATTTATTATGCTTATTTTAACTTTGGCGTACATCCGGAGACGTCTCCGGATATCTCTGGAGATAGAGCTACCCTCGAGAGCTCTATGTATCACGACTGTATACCACTACTTCAGTTCAATTAATGGAAGTACTCCAGACTGATTTCCACTCAGAAGAATGAATCAATATGTCAGTCAAACGTAAATTGTAAATTTGTGGTAACATCGGACCAAACTGCTTATGTCATTGTTCCCTAAGCTTACACACTACTTAATCTAACTTAAACTAACGCTATGGACAACACACACACACCCATGCCCGAGGGAGGACTCGAACCTCCGACGGGGCGAAACGCGCGGACCGTGACAATCCGCCCAAGACCGCGCGGCAATTAAAACAATGAAAAGGGATTCAGTTGAAAGAACAAATACATGGTTCAATCGACAGACTTGCTTCACTTGAAAAGAAATAATAATTCAGTCATTATGCAGAATTACAACGTACTGTGCGGACTGTTTTTATTCTGTTGCTCCCACAGACTGGTCCCACTCGAAGGAACGAACGAATAGTCCATCGACATGTGAAACTACAGGAGCCTGAATCTACTTTTTCACTCGGTTGTCCGTATTACAGAACCCTCGCTGATACTTTTCTCATCGCCGAAGGCGCTCGCGCATTACCCTCATTCAACGAACGCCCGTTACCGATCGTAAGTGGGTTTGGGTGGTCTAAGAACAGCTTTAAAAACGAAGGCAGTGTGCGCCGTACTTGGGTTTCGTCACAACCCAGGTAGACTCTTTGATACTAGAGTGGTGTGGTCCAAGGTGTGTAATTACTACACCAGCACTGCTCTAGTAACGTAAGGAAGTACGATAATGATAATTACCGTAATTTCTTCTTTCTGGCACTAATTCCTTGTTAGACAGTTTGCTTTTATGTAACTCTCATCTACCATGGTCCGAACATGTTGGAACTGCATAGTAATTAAATGGGGTGAAAAGTCGAGCAATTTCTCTACAATTATTTAACATTTCCTGTAGCTCACTTTCCTGTGCGGTGGATTAAGTCTTCACGATTTTGTTTCAATTTCTCAAATAAGATAGTTACATATTGCATAACATCTGGAGTCCCTATTTTGAGAAATAGGGGACTCTGCGTCTTCACGTGAAGTTTTGTTGGATTTAGTTCTTGGATAATCCCGAGTCCCTCACGACAAGTTATGGTAACATTCCTCAGGTTTAACACAGGAAGTAGTTTGGTCAAGTCATCGGAAACACTACGCAGTGGAGGTTACTTTTTTTTTCCCGATGCTGATTACTCACATCGTAATTTCCAAAGCATACAAAGCAGGCATTGACAGATGTGAAAATTACCGAACTATCAGTTTAATAAGTCACGGCTGCAAGATACTAACGCGAATTCTTTACAGACGAATGGAAAAACTGGTAGAAGCCGACCTCGGGGAAGATCAGTTTGGATTCCGTAGAAATATGGGAACACGTGAGGCAATACTGACCCTACGACTTATCTTAGAAGCTAGATTAAGAAAAGGAAAACCTACGTTTCTAGCATTTGTAGACTTGGAGAAAGCTTTTGACAATGTTGACTGGAATAATCGCTTTCAAATTCTGAAGGTGGCAGGGGTTAAAATACAGGGAGCGAAAGGCTATTTACAATTTGTACAGAAACCAGATGGCAGTTATAAGAGTCGAGGGACATGAAAGGGAAGCAGTGGTTGGGAAGGGAGTGAGACAGGGTTGTAGCCTCTCCCAGATGTTATTCAATCTGTATATTGAGCAAGCAGTAAAGGAAACAAAAGAAAAATTCAGAGTAGGTATTAAAATCCATGGAGAAGAAATAAAAACTTTGAGGTTCGCCGATGACACTGTAATTCTGACAGAGACAGCAAAGGACTTGGAAGAGCAGCTGAATGGAATGGACAGTGTCTTGAAAGAAGGATATAAGATGAACATCAACAAAAGCAAAACGAGGATAATTGAATGTAGTCGAATTAAGTCGGGTGATGCTGAGGGAATTAGATTAGGAAATGAGACACTTAAAGTAGTAAAGGATTTTTGCTATTTTGGGAGCAAAATAACTGATGATGGTCGAAGTAGAGAGGATATAAAATGTAGACTGGCAATAGCAAGGAAAGCGTTTCTGAAGAAGAGAAATTTGTTAACATCGAGTTTAGATTTAAGTGTCAGGAAGTCATTTCTGAAAGTATTTGTATGGAGTGTAGCCATGTATGGAAGTGAAACATGGACGATAAATAGTTTGGACAAGAAGAGAATAGAAGTCTTTGAAATGTGGTGCTACAGAAGAATGCTGAAGATTAGATGGGTAGATCACATAACTAATGAGGAAGTATTGAATAGGATTGGGGAGAAGAGGAGTTTGTGGCACAACTTGACAAGGAGAAGGGATCGGTTGGTAGGACTTGTTCTGAGGCATCAAGGGATCACCAATATAGTATTGGAGGGCAGCGTGGAGGGTAAATATCGTAGAGGGAGACCAAGAGATGAATACACTAAACAGATTCAGAAGGATGTAGGCTGCAGTACGTATTGGGAGATGAAGAACCTTGCACAGGATTGAGTAGCATGGAGAGCTGCATCAAACCAGCCTCAGGACTGAAGACAACAACAACAAAAACAACACAAAATTATCTGAAATAATTCTAACAAGAAATCCCTTTCCACAAAAGCCAAACCCACTAACAGACGGTAGTTCTCCCAGAAGCATTCTTGCAGTTCAGATATCATCTTAAGCATTATTGTCAATGCCATAGAGAAAATGGAACGACAGACATTGAGGGAAATATTCCGACCCAACATCCAAAATAGAATATAGATACGTAAAGTCTAGTCTCTACCCAAAAGGTTCTCATGAAAAGCGCCGTGGCCCACTGGCGGATGCACAGATTACATTAAGTCAGTTAATCGACTCTTACGAGTTCACGTTCCAACAATTAACAGAAAGGAGTCAAACTCGGATAAATTTTAATACTAGAATTACCCTTATGAAAGTATGGAGTTTTGGAAAGACGATAAAAACAAGAAGATTCCAACTAATGGATCTACGTGCTCTTATTGGAAAAAATAATAAATAAATAACAATGAAACTCCGTATCCAAGTCAGGATTCGACACCACTATATACATCGGCAGTTTTAGCCACGCCGCTTTCTGAACGCTCTTGAAATATGCTCTAAAGAAAGTGATTGTTCAGCATGACAGTTTCATGAATTACCAGCAGTTACGTAACGTAGATTCGGACATAACGGGCCTTTATCTTGTTCATTTCAAATAGTGTTGCAATCTAATTACTGTCTAGTTATCCAGCTACAATTCTAGGAAACTGGTCCTAAGATCTTAAACTTTTAATTTTCAATATTACATAAGTGCATTACGTGGGTTCTGCCTACACGCTACGAAAGTTTAACTGAAAAATGATTCTACACTACGCACCCCCTATATACAACACATTAAAAGTTCACAAAATTCGAACCTTTTGTGAGGTCCCACGTACCTGCCGTGTGGACTGTTTATCCATTTAAACTAAATGTCAGCGATGTTCAGAGGTTTCCAGAGTGTGCAATAGTACACTAGCCTCTGACAGATGTTGACTCACTTCACCACCACCACCACCACCACCACCACCACCACCACCACCTTTCTTACTCAACGAAATGTTGATGGATATTCTCACCAGAAAACACAAGAGACAATAACAGAATTTGCAATACTAATGTTAAACAACGTTAGTGCCTACGTGATGGTGGAACCAACTAGAAGTACGTGGCCCGGACTATGAAAATATTCCTTGTAGATAGTGTTCCCCAGCTCTTTTCCAACACCTTTTTACGAATTGGAGTCTTTACTCATCGGAAACGGAAGAATGGACAGTCAAGATAGAGATGAGTTTGACAGCATGAAAACTGTCAAAACAGCGTACATGATTATTTGATGATAGCATCTTATGTCTCAGCTTCACTTTTCCGATGTGAAACGTGAGTTGGGTGTCGTAATGACTACACGTCATCTGAGAACTATTACATGGTTATTTACTTCTTTTATTTTAGAGCTTATAGTCTGATTTGTCTTAAATTCTAGTTTTTTTCTTGTTGTGCACTGTGCTTTATTTCTTCGCATGGTAGTGTCATTTCACACGGTCGCTCATCATCCACCTTACTGCTGTCCAACAGCCAATTCTGCGTCTTCATTAATCTCACAACGCAAAAATGAACGGTGATGCGCACAGCATCAGCCTTTGGTCGAAATAGCTATGATTTTAAAATTGTTTAGACGCATTTCTTCTCACACGGAAGCTCTTTGAATATATGCCGTTAGTGAGCAGATAACTATCTTGAAAATACAATCTAATCGACTTATGGGACATATTAGAAGCGCCAAAGGTTTTCTTCAGGCCATAATACCAGTCTTCCATACAAGAAGACCACCAAAAACGTAAGGAGTGTGCTTCGTCCCAGGTTTGATTAACAAGATTAAATATGCGAAACATTAGGTTTTCCCGGCTCTCAGGTGTCGTCCAGTCGGCGATATTATGGAAAGCTCACGTGTTGCCATGCTCAGGCGGTGCTGACGAAATTGTCTTTCTGAGACCAACTTTTATTCTGGGTGATTAAGTGAAGGAATAAAAACTCTCGTCAATTAAGATCCCATAGTAAAAACCGGTTTCACAAAGAAAGGGGCCCAAAGATGGCATTATGCACATTCTGGTAGATGGAACAGTTATCGGTGAAAGGGAGGGCAACTGCGTTTTGCCATGGGAAACCGTACTTTCTCCCCACATGCTAGACTTTTCTGTAGTCAGTGCTTGATACGGAGTAAAGAGCGACGCTATTCGATAGCGAGTGACTGGAAACTAGTGATTTGGAGTGGTAAATCATTCCGATGCAAGTGTTTAGGTTTGGTGAATGCCAGGAGAACATTCCCTGCCATCAAGTGTGGTGCCAACAGTGAAGTACGAGCGGCGTTTGGAAAGTCCGTGCAAAGTCCGAGAGATGACACCACCGGCGCGTATCGAGCATCTTTCGAAAGAACGCACACCAAGTTGCAGCCATATTGGTCTATTTCTTTGTGCTTGGCATTCGTGTGAACCAAGGAAGTCGAGTGATTGTCAAAAAATGGACGAAAAAGAATTTCGTGTGCTCATTAAACATTACTTTCTGAAAGGTAAAACGCCTCAGGAGACTAAACAGAAGCATGATAAACATTACGGTGACTCTGCACCTTCTATTACAACAGTTTATAAGTGGTTTCAAAATTTTCGGAGTGGCCATATGGGCACAAGTGATGCTGAACGTTCTGGACGCCCTCGGGAGCTTACGGCTCTAGAAATCATTGATAAAATCCATGATATGGTGACGGAGACAGAAGAGTTAAAGTGCGTGAGATTGCTAGTGCTGTGGGCATCTCGAATGAATGGGTACATAATTTTTGCATAAACATTTGGACATGAGAAAGATACCCGCAGGATAGGTTAAGTGATTGCTCACGCTTGACCAAAAACGGAATCGTGTGAAGTGTTGCGAGGATGGTTTGCAGCTGTTCAGGAAGAATCCGCAGGGCTTTAAGCGTCATTTCGTCACTGTGAATGAAACATGGATACATTACTATACTCCTGAGACCAAACAACAATCTAAACAATGGATTATCAAGGGAGAATCTGCACAAAAAAAGGCGAAGACCATTCCTTCGCCTGGAAAGGTTATGGCGACTGTCTTTTGGGATTCGCAAGGGATAATCCCCATCGACTATCTGGAAAAGGGTAAAACTATTACAGGTGCATATTATTCATCGTTATTGGACCTTTTGAAAACCGAGCCACAAGAAAAACGCTGACGACTGGACCGCAAAAAAGTCCTTTTCCATCACGACAATCCACCAGCACACACTTCAGCAGTTGTGGTCGCAAAATTAATGGAAACAGGATTCCAACTCGTTTCCTATTCTCCAGACTTGGCTCCCTCTGACTACTATTTGTTCCCCAATTTGAAGAAATGGTTGGCGGGACAAATATTTTATTCAAACGAGGAGGTGATCGCAGCAACTAATAGCTATTTTGCAGACTTTGACAATTCCTATTATTCGGAAGGGATCAACAAATTAGAACAGCGTTGGACGAAGTGTTTAAGTCTAAAGGGAGACTATGTCTAAAATTAAAAAAGGTTTACACCAAACACGTAAGTAGTTTCTACTTTTGCACGGACTTTTCAAACGCCCCTCATACAGAGGTGCTGGTGTTACGGTATAAGGGTGGTTTTCGTGGTTCCCTTACTGCGTTTAAGAAAAGGCTGAATGTGAAAGTATATGAACACATTTTACAGTACTGTGCACTGCACACAGTAGAGGAACAGTTCGGAGACTATGATTGGTTGTATGGACATTGTGATGCATCATGTCACAAAGCAGCTTCTGTGACAGAATGAGTTGGGAACAAAAACATTCCTGAAATGGAGTGGCCTGCCCAGACTCACGACCTGAACCCAATGGAAGAAGAAAGGAAGATTAGGTTTTAACATCCCGCCGCCGAGTTCATTAGAGACGGAGCTCAAGTTCTTTTATGGGAAGGAAATCCGTCGTGCCCTTTTGAAGACACCTTCGTGCTGTGACCTTGCGAAAACGCTATATCTGGACAGCTGGATAGGTATCTGAACTGCCATCCTCCTGAATACTTGTGTCTTCCCACTGCGCCATATTGCTCAGTACGTGTGGTGAATGTCTTCCTACAAGTGAAGAGTATTTATTTTTAATATTTACCTTCAGCCTGCACTGTAGACTTTTGCAGTTCCTTAATGTTGTTTTTTGCATGCGAGTTATTTTTGAAAAAATGTTCAAATGTGTGTGAAATTTTATGGGACTTAACTGCTAAGGTCATCAGTCCCGAAGCCTACACACTACTTAATCTAAAGTATTCTAAGGACAAACACACACACACCCATACCCGAGGGAGGACTCGAACCTCCGCCGGGACCAGCCGCACAGTCCATGACTGCAGCGCCTCAGACCGCTCGGCTAAACAAGCGCGGCAGTTATTTTTGACACGTATCTGACGTTTACGTAGTAAGTGAAATGGATACTGATCTGAACAAACGGTTTTACTACGATAGTGACGGAAGCTGAAAAAATTAATTTAAATGTGTGCCACTGTGATTTGATGTAAATTGAATCTGCGTTAGGGAGGGCCCTGGACCAGGGTAGCACTTGCAGCTATGCCAGTTATAGTGCTATGGTAGTTTAACAGCTAGCATACCTGCCTAGTAAGTAAGCCATCATCATCGTGGATGAAGATGAGACTCCAATGTCTCTAGGAAAATTGAACTGGATCAGAGGAAATGGTTTTAATTCTCAGTGAATCCAAAATTAACAATTTAATTAATACCACCATTTACACCACACGTTACCAGATGTAATGTCTCACTCTTCATTGTAGAACATTGTGAAAGAAATTACCGTCAGCGGAAATGTACAATCTAAGGAAAGGAAGAAATGTAACGAGGGAAGTAAATGAGACTAATGTTAGCGGCTGTTGATACAAAGTCATATTTTCGAGATGATGTTGACCGCGATTACAGTATATCACATACAAATGTTCTCAGAGTATTGCAGCGTTGCAGACTTCATCCCTGAAATGTTCAAGCGCATCAGCAATTTCATGGTGATTATTGGCGCTGATGACCTCGATGTTGAGCGCCCATAAACCCCCCCAATGGTGATTATTTTCATAATCAACTCAGGGTTCGTCAATAAGCACGCGACAAGACAATTAAATCCCCATTTTTCCCTGCCGTGCATTGTCCTCAGGTGAGTCAGCCATAGTGAGATCAGTAGACAACAACCGGCAATGATTGCATGTAGCTGCACATCAACGTCTTCTGTGAAATTAAAACATCTTTGTCTTCAACAGATATTGTTATTTATTTTCGCTATTGGCCAATTTCAGCTGTTACGGTACTATCATTATTAATACCAGCATGGAACGGATCGCAATTGTTGAAAACTAGCAAACCCGGCTATGCTTCACAATTGCTGTACATGTATGCGAATTGGATAAACATCTGTAACTACACCCCCTAACATTGCCCACCTCCAGATTCCGTAATAGTATAGAATCGTAAGCCGATGTACCATAAATACGACGTCCCTGGAGTCTGTTAAAACAGACTGCCAGTAAGAAAAAGCAACGTCTTGTTGTGTAACTTATATCATTTTTCTTTAAAATTATGTATCACGAGAAAGAATACATATGTGGAAAAACAATCTGTCTAGAGGTTATATGGTTTGCTATCGCTGTTTCAACTGACTGCAAGAAAAAACACGATAGCGTACATTTGCACAGCACCTTCTTTCTCGCTCTCAGTTTTAACGGAAGGCCTGGGCAATGCGATAAAAAAAAATTTTAGAATTTAGCCTATGTCAGTCTGAATGTGCTACCACATCTGAACTGACTGCCAGTTTTTTCGTCTCCGATGCAGCCTGAATGGAAAGAGCTTGCACCAGTTAGTGGGCGACATAAATATTGACAGACCATCGGTATCTCATGTTATTTTACTCAGCATTAGAATGTGGAAAGGCATGGACTACGTCCCTACTTGCAGGGAGCCACTGATTTGAATGGATAGTGGGGGAAGGTGGTAGTAATTGTAACATACATATTTAAAAAGTAGCACAAAGAGAGATATGCTGAAATTAGCACAGGACAATGTACTCTTAACCAAGGAAAGCTTCTACTGACAGACGCATTCAAAGAATGACATACAGAAACAGCGCTCACCTACGAGGTGTGGCTAGAAAAAAACCGGACTAGTACTGGTGAAACAATAAAACGAATGCAATAAGGCTGAAAGTCGCGTGGCCTGTCACGTGACTCTCGCTCCGCCTACTGCTCGAGTTTCATCTGCCTCCTGCACTCAGTCTGCCCGTGGCGTCTGTTTTAAGTAGTTGACGTTTTGTCTGTGCGTCGGAAAATGTTGAGTGTACAGAAAGAACAGCGTGTTAACATCAAATTTTGTTTCAAACTAGGAAAATCTGCAAGTGAAACGTTTGTAATGTTACAACAAGTGTACAGTGATGATTGTTTATCGCGAACACAAGTGTTTGAGTGGTTTAAACGATTTAAAGATGGCCGCGAAGACACCAGTGATGACACTCGCACTGGCAGACCATTGTCAGCAAAAACTGATGCAAACATTGAAAAAATCGGTAAACTTGTTCGACAAAATCGCCGTTTAACAATCAGAGCAGTGTCTGAGTTAACAGGAGTTGACAAGGAAAGTGTTGGGCAGATTCTTCATGAACAAAGTGTGTTCAAAAATGGTTCCAAAGTGTCTCACAATTGAACAGAAGGAACGCCGAAGAATGATTTGTTCTGACATCCTGGAAAACATTGAAAGTGATCCCACCTTCTTACAAAATGTTATTACTTGCGATGAATCGTGGTTTTTTACTTGCGATCCCGAAACTAAACGCCAATCGATGCATTGGAAAACTCCTGGTTCTCCACGACAAAAAAAAGCACGAATGTCAAAATCGAAATTCAAGGCAAAGAGGATTGTTTTTTTTTTTTTTTTTTTTTTTTTGACATCAAAGGGAATGTGCAGATTGATTGGGTACCAGAGGGACAAACAGTGAATCAGCATTACTACATTAGCGTCCTGGCTACCCTACGTGAGCGAGTACGGAGAAAACGGAACGATTTGTGGAGAAAAAAGTCATGGATCCTTCACCAAGACAATGCCCCAGCTCACAGTGCGTTGTCAGTGAAGACGTTTTTGGCAAAACACAACATTCCCATCTTAGATCATCCACCCTACTCACCTGATTTGGCCCCCTGTGACTTTTTTCTTTTCCCTAAAGTCAAGTCAGCTTTGAAAGGAACTAGATTTGAGACTGTTGAAGCAGTAAAAGAAAAAGCGACGGAAGTAATGTATGGACTTACCGAAAATGATCTGCAGCATTGCTATGAACAGTGGAAAATTCGTATCGAGCGGTGTAGAGACCGAGGAGGAGAGTACATTGAAGGAGATAACATGAAATTGTAAATAATTGTAAATAAATGTTTTTTCCAGCATCAGTCCGGTTTTTTTCTAGCCGCACCTCGTATAGCTACACAAACGTAACTGAGAACACTACGGAGAGAGAATACTGAACCACGATACCTAGATTTCGGCAAAAAGAGAGAGTGGGGTGGCAGATAGAGTCAAAGTATCATCATTAGACTGTGCCCGAAGACAAGAACCGTCAATTTTTAGCGTCGCAAGGCGGAGCGTACCTATGGCGGTCGCAGGCGTCAAGGTAACTGGTGGGCCTTCCAAGAAGTTCCAGAATGTGGCGGAGTGGCGGTGCTCAGGGGTTTTGTTAGCTGGGCAGCATCTCAGACTAGTGTGCCTACGGCTGAAAGAAGTAGATCCGTTGCCATCTTTGATGGCTAGTCAAATGGCTAGCTGTTGCCTGCCGACTCATAGAACTGGCTGCTTCCATTTTCGACCAGAGGTATCCTAATGTGGCACAGCCTCGACCTATGGACAGCGGGCCTATCTGCGTTCCCGCACACCCCAACGCTAAGATGATGCTCTGTTTGAACTTCATGAACATTCTAACGGTCGTCGCCATACTTAACATATATTAATTTCTCTCAAAATGACGACAGTCGAAATCTGTTTACAGATTTCGGTTCCTCTATTTGTAGGGAATTGTCTTTACAATGTTTCTTTCGTTTCTGTAATTATTTAGATGCTTTAATTCGCAGTTGCATCTTTAGATACTTTGAAGTAAAATTGCTAGGCAGATTATGGATAGAACAGCAATTAGTTCGTCATCAAAAGGTCCCGAATCTGTAACCTGATAAATTGTTCTTTAATTTAGTCTTGACTCATCTTTTGTTTCTGGGCCTATCGCAGCCACCCACGTGCTTGTCACTGCACATGGCATTCTTGGAAGGCTTCGTAAGGCGCTGTGTTATAAATGTTCATTAGAGTATTGCGTGAACGTTTTTGAAGTAAATCGGTCATGTACTTTCTTAAGTTTTTGTCAACAACATTAATCGACGACTTGTCTCTATATAGTAATATAGATATAGACTGACAAATGAAACTATATAAAAAAAATTCTATTAATGACAATCATGGCAGTAAACTAAGTCAGGAAAATTTGGCCTGCTCAGTGGCAATGGTGTAATGTAAGTGTAAGATCAAAAAGGAAAACGGCAGTCTGCCTGTCTAAGCTACAAGCACCTACGGGTGCACACATAGAATGCTGGTTAGCCTGCTAGTCAAAGTGCAGCAGTGCGATTATGGTTAAAGCGTCACACACGCTCCGTTATATCTGTAGTCTCTCTCGTTCGTAGAAACTATTCATTAAAAAATTGATTTTTACGTTACATATAGCTTCATGTATTAGCTTCATGGTGATGTGTCAATTATAAGATGCTGCACGAAATTCGAAAAATATTGCAATGAACAGCATAGGTCGGTATGATTTTTGCATTTGGGACATCTTACACTGTATTTTGCTGCTAATGAAATTAGCTAAGATACCGTGTATTTGTTCAGACGTAGGTGGATGTCTGTCTCCTATCTCGGGAAATGGAATTTGTGTAGCACATTCACTTCAGACCACATGCACGTGAGAATGAAATATGTTATGAATATTTCCTACCTCCTAAACCGTTAGAGATATCGAAACGAGATTTTGGCAAATGGTAACACACAACGAGTGGAGTATTCTGCCATACGGTTAACATACGGTACTTTTATCTACGACGAGACAGCCAAGCTACTGTTTTTTCCAGGGTAGTACTTTAATTTTTAAAAAGGTCATTGAAAGCTAATGAAAACAGAATTTGCTAGTATGAAAATAAACGTGAAATTTCATCTCTTATGTTACAGCAAACCGACATAATTAAGTCTTCCGTAAGGTGTTGAAAAAATTAAATAAGACCTGTAGCTTTGGCTACATCGACGTATATAAGGAAGTTCCATATAGTAATCATATGGAAAAATATCTCCTCGTTGTGTGCTAATATTCGCTAAAATCTTGTTTCGATATCACAAAAGATTTAGGAGATGTTAGGTATGTTATGAATGTTCATTCTTAAGTGCATGTGGTTGGGAGTGAACGTGCAACATGAACTCAATTGGAGACAGAGACCTCCTCCCCAGTCTAAAAAAAATTCAATACCTTGGATAAACTTCATTCACAGCAGCACATGGTTTAATATACACTAAACGCAGAATCATAGTGATCTCTACTTTTCATTGCAAACTTTTCGAGTTTCGCGCGCTGTGTCGAAAGTGGGAATATCACAATAAGTATGACCGTTGTTAAAATTTTGGGCACTTCACCATGAAGCTGACACTTAAAGCTATAAGTAAGGTGAAAACAATGTTTTTTACCGATTAGTTTCTGAAAAATTGCCTGAAGAAGATCGCAGGGTGAGCGCCTTGATTCTGTCAGCAGAACGCGTCGCCAACAGGCGCGTCGAAAGCGGACAAAGAATTTCACCGGGAAGTGCGCGGCTGCCCCCGCGCCTGTGCGCGCCGCCACCCGCCTACCATCGTCTGCAGCCTCTTCAGATGGCAAGGAGATGTTTCCGCACTGCGTCAAAGCCGTCCAGCAGTGTTAGTGACGTCACACTAACCGGCCCATAGCCGACGCAGCAGTCCACGGACACCTCCGTACAGACACGCCTGATGCTAACGATTTTCTGTCCGTCATACAGAAAGGAGCGAACTATAATTCGAATCAAAGACCAAATTATATATATTCTTGTAAACAGCATAAAGGTTCATAACGAAATACCGATTACATATACGGGCAGGACTAAGTTTAATCGATTGTGGAATTTTGCCAGTATTTTATAATTGTCAGAACACTATTTAGCTTTAAAACTCGCATACAGGTGGTGACAAATGCCAACTGACAGCAGGACTTAACATTTTCAAGCTATTACACTGAAAGTAAATTATCTTAAACACTGTCATACATAGCAAAACCCTCACAACTTTCGTTTACAATAAGGTAACAAAAGTTCGCTTTATCTCATAAAACACATGACTATTGTGAATTTACTCATATGTTCATGGTGACAGCTCTTTTCAAGAATTTTTACAAGTGTATCCCCAGTAATAAAGAATGGAAACAAAAGATAGATACCAATATTCTCCTTTTAACATAGACATCACTGAACACAAGATTCTGTCTTGCATTGTGATACTAAGGGACTGCTCTTTCCTTTAAGAAAAGCCTGACAATTTGAAGTTCACTCTGCTATTGAAGATACACTTCTTGAAACAATATTAAAAATGTTATGAAAGGTAAGGAAATGAAAAACAACCAAGTGCATTACATGTAAGAATGTGAGCAAAAGGCTGAGGCTCTCTTTACTTACCATTTTCAATCTCTCTACAGCTTTTCCACGTAGAAATCACCAACTGCAAGTCTCATTATTGCTGTCTGTTACTAACAAAGTGCTGTTCTATTTAGAAAACCTGACAATTCGATGTTCAT
Source organism: Schistocerca nitens (assembly GCF_023898315.1). Classification (NCBI taxonomy): domain Eukaryota; kingdom Metazoa; phylum Arthropoda; class Insecta; order Orthoptera; family Acrididae; genus Schistocerca; species Schistocerca nitens. The sequence goes on along the minus strand of NC_064614.1, from coordinate 744,525,731 downwards.
TCTGGTACTGAAGATAAACACTTTTCAGAGGAGTTCTAGAACCTATTCCTGCCCGTATATGTAATCGGTATTTCGTTATGAACCTTTATGCTGTTTACAAGAATATATATAATTTGGTCTTTGGTTCGAATTATAGTTCGCTCCTTTCTGTATGACGGACAGAAAATCGTTAGCATCAGGCGCGTCTGTACGGAGGTGTCCGTGGACTGCTGCGTCGGCTATGGGGCGCTTAGTGTGACGTCACTAACACTGCTGGACAGCCTTGTTATCCCGGGGGTGTCGGCTGGGCCCCCCTGCGCACGTAGCCCACTTTCTTTCCGTGTGGATCTAACACCAGCCATGAAATGCATCTTAATGCTTTGCTCTAGATTGTGTGAACATGACCGACATTACAGCGGCAGGTAGTGATTGTTTGAAAACAGTAACATACATTATTACAAACAAAAATGTTCATAATAGGTCATGTAAGCGTGCGCCAGGAGTCATAATATCTTTCCAAAATGCGTGTTTTGACATGAAGGCAACAGAAATTTTACAATAATATAAATACTACCACTGCTACCACCAAATTCACGTTACTGATAATCATAACGGTACTTCGAGTATGTTTCCGTTCATTCAACAGTTTCCCACCTTCAACACTAAGACAATGTTGTAGCTGGTATATCAAAAGACCAACTTTGGAGATACGTCGTTATGACTCTAAACCCCTGAGACAACAATATCGATGTATACATGTGTGTTCCTTATCTGTCTATTACACAAGCAAGCTGCATAAACCGTTAGAAAGATGCACACGTGATATTAGGAGATACCACTTTGGTTGCTGCTCAAAGTAAACAACATCCTTTATTGATTAACATCTGATGTGGAATAATTGTTGTCTAGCTGATTGGTTTTTGTTTTGGGAACATTTATGATGCATTAACATATGCAGACTTCCGTTGGTTGAATCATTATCGCTTGAAGATCTTAGCATTTGTACCGTTTTAGCATGCTTTCTTTATTGGCAATATTTATAACATAAACACGAGATAAAACTGAAAATCTACGAACAAAAATAAAATCAAAGAATAACACACGTTGCAGCTCATAATGACATAGCGTCCTTACCACTCTTCATCACTTCAGAACGCCCCCCCCCCCCCCCCCTCAAGTTGTAACGACGCTTTCTTTCGACGGAACCCCAACAGACCAGGCGTTCAGATCGCGTGAATAAAGAGGCGATCCTGCTGAGTTTGCTGTATATCCACCAGCCGTTCTGTTCATCCTAAGAGATGCAGAGAGCAAGTTTACCACTGTCAATAGAAATCACAGTTGAGGTACCATTAATATCAACTTTAAATGTCTCTTCGGTTTGACTAAGAACTGTTCCGTCAATTGCAGACACTTGCGCACAGCATCATGCCGAACAAAAACCGGGCTAAATGTCCAAAGGTTTGTGAAAATCAAAGAGCGGCAAGTACGCTGCTGAGATTAGAATGTCGCGCGCGCGCGCGCGCGCACAAGAGAGAGAGAGAGAGAGAGAGAGAGAGAGAGAGAGAGAGAGTTCTGGGGGGGTGGGGGGTGAGGGTGGTGGGGGGTACGACTGCAACCCATGTTGAAGGCGGATACATATGCAAGACGGTACGCCGTTTGTGCTAGGAGTCCGAGGTCGCCAGCACATACTGTGAATATCTTCAGTCTATTAGATGGTTTAATCTTCGTTAGTAGCACTGCTAGCCACAGTCCGAAGGCGACGCAGCAGTCAGAACGGGGTGTGATCACCTAACTTCTCTCTGCGAAGCCAGTTTTCCACTTGTTTGGCTTCAGATTGCGGTAAGCGACTGATCGGACCATTGTTCATGGTTGTGTATTTGTCAGCTTTTGGTGATCAGGCCAAGATATCGTCGACTTTTATAGCTGTGTCCACATTGAGAGCAGCGACGACATAACCATACTTAGTTTCGTCGGAAGTTATGGGGGTAACACAAACTGCCTTCTGAATTGTACGAAACACAGAACAGGTTTTCATTGTCAAAAGGGCGTAGGTTTTATAACTCACGAGCGCGTTCGTAGGCGCCGGTCACCAAAAATAATGCGTTTTAGTACGAATACTTTGTTGACAACATTCGTAATATACACGCAAGAAGCGAATCTAAGAATAAGCAAAACATTGCATCTCATAATGACGGTGTCCTTACCATTCTTCACCTTCAAGTGGTTGTGTAGTTACAGCATGACGCGTACCCAGCACACTGTTCACGAAATACCTGGGAAGTGTTCGATCTCTATTACGATGCTCGCTGCATCGCAAGAGGCGGTTCAAATTAATTTAACAGCTACATGATCAAGATCGCATATCGGCAGACGCCTCTCTCTGATGTTTCTAAAAAGAGAAAGTGTATCATGAGATGCCAATAACTCGTGCAAATATAGCTGGACGAGTTGCATCTCGACAAAGAAATACTATAGCGTCACCAGGAATCTCTTACAAGAGATACCAACAAGTCTGTCGAGGTTTAAGGTCGTCACTTGAAACATATATCGTAGTAATTCATTTTTTGAATCCTTACATATACAGTAAAAATGAGATTTATAAGACAGGAACCACGTACACGTTGCAGTGCAATTTTTTTTTTGGTACAACACGAACATCGTAATAACATAGGCGTCCCAATTAAAAAGTGAATTTGCTTTCTATTTCTTCGCCAAATGTGCCATCCAGCAAAAATAAATAGCGACATCTTTTAGGTCCCGATTTAAATGATTCCCTGTACAGGGCCTATCTCCTCCTGGACGACACATACAAGACACTGTACATAAGGAGACATTCAGACGCCAGGATCGCCTGACAAGAACAAATCAGACTGCAGAAATATCGCACATGTTGGACAGGAGAACGTGGCCGAAAAACTGGTAGTAGTTCAGAATTAACCAACATTCCATTCACTTATAATTGGTGGGGATTCGGATTTGGTCTCCAAAAACCTCTTTGCAACAAGTAACTCTGCTCAACTCGTGCAGACTGTAAAAACCAAGTCCGAACACCTGCCAAGTATACATAAGAATAAACGGAATACAAAGCTACAACAGCTGACAGTGAAATGAAACACTACGTTCATAATTTTTGCTGCGTCCCCAGGAAACGCCAGACGAGTTAAATAGTTGGGGAGAAGAAAGATAAGCGCGCGTTGATTCGGTCAAGTTAAGTAAAGGTACACTTCGGTAAAATGACGCACGACTTAATCTTATCATTCGAGTGGAATTGCAGACATTGTGATGAATGTAGAAACTCACTCCAATAAGGAGACAACGGTAACGACTGCGGTTTAATTTTAATTAAATTATCTTAAAATTTATACGTAAGCAAGCTATGAAGAGAAAAATACCGATTTCATAATGATTAGGACAGCGGTTCCATCAATGAAAAGAATGAACTTCAAGCTGTTTACCTGGATGTTAACAAATGATATCTGTTAATGTTACGTGATCTAAAGGGTTGTAGAAGTGGTTATGAAATTGCAGTGGTGTAGCAGATGTATTTATATGAGTGATTGCTTTGTGTATTTTGCTGATTTCTGCTCGTTCTATAAAGATTTTTCTTAAATTGTCTACCTGTCCATACTGTAGGTTTCTTATGTCGATAAATCCCCTTCCTCCTTCCTTTCTGCTTAATGTGAATCTTTCTGTTGCTGAATGTATGTGATGTATTCTATATTTGTGGCATTGTGATCGTGTAAGTGTATTAAGTGCTTCTAGGTCTGTGTTACTCCATTTCACTACTACAAATGAGTAGGTCAATATTGGTATAGCATAGGTATTTATAGCTTTTGTCTTGTTTCTTGCTGTCAATTCCGTTTTCAGTATTTTTGTTAGTCTTTGTCTATATTTTTCTTTTAGTTCTTCTTTAATATTTGTATTATCTATTCCTATTTTTTGTCTGTATCCTAGATATTTATAGGCATCTGTTTTTTTTTCCATCGCTTCTATGCAGTCACTGTGGTTATCCAATATGTAATCTTCTTGTTTAGTGTGTTTTCCCTTGACTATGCTATTTTTCTTACATTTGTCTGTTCTAAAAGCCATATTTATATCATTGCTGAATACTTCTGTTATCTTTAGTAATTGGTTGAGTTGTTGATTTGTTGCTGCGAGTAGTTTTAGATCATTCATGTATAGCAAATGTGTGATTTTGTGTGGGTATGTTCCAGTGATATTGTATCCATAATTCGTATTATTTAGCATGTTGGATAGTGGGTTCAGAGCAAGGCAGAACCAGAAAGGACTTAATGAATCTCCTTGGTATATTCCACGCTTAATCTGTATTGGCTGTGATGTGATATTATTTGAATGTTTGGATATTAAGTGTGGTTTTCCAATTTTTCATTACTATGTTTAGGAACTGTATCAATTTAGGATCTACTTTCTATATTTCCAATATTTGTAGTAACCATGAGTGGGGTACACTATCAAAAGCTTTTTGGTAATCAATGTATGCGTAGTGTAGCGACCTTTGTTTAGTTTTAGCTTGATATGTCACCTCTGCATCTATTATCAGTTGCTCTTTACATCCTCGTGCTCCTTTGCAACAGCCTTTTTGTTCTTCATTTATAATTTTGTTCTGTGTTGTATGTGTCATTAATTTCTGTTTAATGACTGAAGTTAATATTTTGTATATTGTTGGTAGGCATGTTATGGGGCGATATTTAGCTGGGTTCGCTGTGTCTGCTTGATCTTTAGGTTTCAGATAAGTTATTCCATGTGTAAGTGTATCAGGGAATGTGTATGGGTCTGCAATGTAACTGTTAAATAATTTAGTTAGATGTGAATGTGTTGAGGTGAACTTCTTTAGCCAGAAATTTGCTATTTTATCTTTTCCAGGGGCTTTCCAATTGTGAATAGCATTAATAGCTTGGGTGACTTCATGTTGCAAAATTATCACTTCAGGCATTTGTGGTATCATCTTGTATGTGTGTGTTTCTGCTTGTATCCACCGTGCATGCCTGTTGTGTTGTACCGGGTTTGACCATATGTTGCTCCAGAAGTGTTCCATGTCTGTTATGTTTGGTGGTTGTCTATTTTAATGTGTGTGTTATCTATTGTCTGGTAAAATTTCTTTTGGTTTCCGTTGAATGTTTGGTTTTGTTTCCTTCTATTTTCACTTTTTTTGTATCTCCTAAGTCGTTTGGCCAATGCTTGTAATTTCTGCTTCTTCTCATCTAATTGCTCTATCGCTTCTTGTTGTGAGATTTTACCTAACGTTTTTCGTTTTTTTCTGACATTTCATTTCTTATAAATTGTGTTAGCTGTCCGATGTCCTTTCTCAGTTTTTCTATTCTGATCTGTAGCCTGTGTTGCCATGCTGGTTTTGTGGGTTTCTTCTGCGTGTTGGTTGGTTCTGATCTCTGCCTAGTGTGTATATTTAGTGTAGTGAGTACTCCTATATAAACCAGTAGTTGTAACTCTTCCATAGTTGTATATTCATTTATTTTGTTGTGTATGATTGTGTTGATAGTTTTTATTGTTGTTTCGACTTGTGGGCTATTTGGCGGTCTATGCAAGAATGGTCTAATGTCTGTATTTGTGTCTTTGTATTCTATATATGTCAGCTGAAATTTTTCTTCTATATCTAACATGTGTGTCACTTCGTGTTCTATTTGTGCTTGTTCTGGTGGCTGTCGCAAGATTTCGTTTTCCTCTGATTGTTTAATTCATGCGTGTTGTTCTTTGTTTGTTTGCTCTGGGATGTTTGAGTCCATTACTGTATTTTCTTTTTCTGTTTGCACATTATTCTGTTCCAGTATTTGTTGTACTTGTTGTTTGATCTTTTCTAATTCTGACTGGGGTATCCTGTTATTTTTGATTATTCTGATCAGCTAGTCGTTGTTCTGTTAAAAATTTTAATTCTGCGTATCTGGTAATAAATGTTGTTTATACGTGTGATCTCTATCCAGTTGTGTTGGTTCCTAGGTTTCTTGCTTGGTAATAACAGAACATGAGGTGTCGATTAACTTCATCTGACCATCTCATCCTCTGCCTTTGTTTTCCTTCTAGGGTGGTTGTAGGAAGCATATCCTGCAAAAAACCTCTATTTGGATTTAAATCATTTTCCAGTTGGCTAGCAGTGTCGTTACCATTGTGGGCGGGCACAGGGTTCAAGCGTCGTCCCCGACCATGACGGCGCTTGTCCGAGGCTTCTTTAGTTCTGTCCTGAACCAACTCATCACACTAAAAGGGGGGTTAGCCCTATTAGTGGTTTGTTCTTTTCGTCGCCTTTTACGACTTGCAGAACATACCGGAGGCCTATCCTTTTCCCGGGCCTCCACGGGGATTATTATTATTATTTCTTTACTTTCTCAGACGTTAAGTCTGGTTGAGAATGGAAAGTGACGCGGACCTTGATCAAGCGTCACTTCCTATTAACTGTACGGTATGTGTTATATTGCATTTAGGAACTTTCGGGTAATTGAACATGTATCAATAATTACGGATTTCTGTAGTTGTATATATATGTTTGGATGTAGCTGTATTGCATTGATGTACTGGCGGATAATGTGTGGTATGACTCCTTATTATTATTATTATTATTATTATTATTATTATTATTATTCAGAATGAGATTTTCACTCTGCAGCGGAGTGTGCGCTGATATGAAACTTCCTGGCAGATTAAAACTGTGTGCCCGACCGAGACTCGAACTCGGGACCTTTGCCTTTCGCGGGCAAGTGCTCTACCAACTGAGCTACCGAAGCACGACTCACGCCCGGTCCTCACAGCTTGGATGGATGGAAGTTACTAATACTAATAACAATACCACTTTCGTGTGGTTCTCAGAAATGAGAGCCATGTTGTTGTTGTTGTGGTCTTCAGTCCTGAGACTGGTTTGATGCAGCTCTCCATGCTACTCTATCCTGTGCAAGCTTCTTCATCTCCCAGTACCTACTGCAACCTACATCCTTCTGAATCTGCTTAGTGTATGCATCTCTTATTCTCCCCCTACGATTTTTACCCTCCACGCTGCCCTCCAATACTAAATTGGTGATCCCTTGATGCCTCAGAACATGTCCTACCAACCGATCCCTTCTTCTGGTCAAGTTGTGCCACAAACTCCTCTTCTCCCCAATCCTGTTCAGTACCTCCTCATTAGTTATGTGATCTACCCATCTAATCTTCAGCATTCTTCTGTAGCACCACATTTCGAAAGCTTCTATTCTCTTCTTGTCCAAACTATTTATCGTCCATGTTTCACTTCCATACATGGCTACACTCCATACAAATACTTTCAGAAAAGACTTCCTGACACTTAAATCTATACTCGATGTTAACAAATTTCTCTTCTTCAGAAACGCTTTCCTTGCCATTGCCAGTCTACATTTTATATCCTCTCTACTTCGACCATCATCAGTTATTTTGCTCCCCAAATAGCAAAACTCCTTTACTACTTTAAGTGTCTCATTTCCTAATCTAATACCCTCAACATCACCCGACTTAATTCGACTACACTCCATTATCCTCGTTTTGCTTTTGTTGATGTTCATCTTATATCCTCCTTTCAAGACACCATCCATTCCATTCAACTGCTCTTCCAAGTCCTTTGCTGTCTCTGACAGAATTACAATGTCATCGGCGAACCTCAAAGTTTTTATTTCTTCTCCATGGATTTTAATACCTACTCCGAATTTTTCTTTTGTTTCCTTTACTGCTTGCTCAATATACAGATTGAATAACATCGGGGAGAGGCTACAACCCTGTCTTACTCCCTTCCCAACCACTGCTTCCCTTTCATGTCCCTCGACTCTTATAACTGCCATCTGGTTTCTGTACAAATTGTAAATAGCCTTTCGCTCCCTGTATTTTACCCCCGCCACCTTTAGAATTTGAAAGAGAGTATTCCAGTCAACATTGTCAAAAGCTTTCTCTAAGTCTACAAATGCTAGAAACGTAGGTTTGCCTTTCCTTAATCTTTCTTCTAAGATAAGTCGTAAGGTCAGTATTGCCTCACGTGTCCCAGTATTTCTACGGAATCCAAACTGATCTTCCCCGAGGTCGGCTTCTACTAGTTTTTCCATTCGTCTGTAAAGAATTCGTGTTAGTATTTTGCAGCTGTGGCTTATTAAACTGATTGTTCGGTAATTCTCATATCTGTCAACACCTGCTTTCTTTGGGATTGGAATTATTATATTCTTCTTGTAGTCTGAGGGTATTTCGCCTGTTTCATACATCTTGCTCACCAGATGGTAGAGTTTTGTCAGGACTGGCTCTCCCAAGGCCGTCAGTAGTTCCGATGGAATGTTGTCTACTCCGGGGGCCTTGTTTCGACTCAGGTCTTTCAGTGCTCTGTCAAACTCTTCACGCAGTATAGTATCTCCCATTTCATCTTCATCTACATCCTCTTCCATTTCCATAATATTGTCCTCAAGTACATCGCCCTTGTATAGACCCTCTATATACTCCTTCCACCTTTCTGCTTTCTCTTCTTTGCTTAGAACTGGGTTTCCATCTGAGCTCTTGATGTTCATACAAGTGGTTCTCTTATCTCCAAAGGTCTCTTTAATTTTCCTGTAGGCAGTATCTATCTTACCCCTAGTAAGATAAGCCTCTACATCCTTACATTTGTCCTCTAGCCATCCCTGTTTAGCCATTTAGCACTTCCTGTCGATCTCATTTTTGAGACGTTTGTATTCCTTTTTGCCTGCTTCATTTACTGCATTTTTATATTTTCTCCTTTCATCAATTAAATTCAATATTTCTTCTGTTACCCAAGGATTTCTACTAGCCCTCGTCTTTTTACCTACTTGATACTCTGCTGCCTTCACTACTTCATCCCTCAAAGCTACCCATTCTTCTTCTACTGTATTTCTTTCCCCCATTCCCGTCAATTGTTCCCTTATGCTCTCCCTGAAACTCTGTACAACCTCTGGTTCTTTCAGTTTATCCAGGTCCCATCTCCTTAAATTCCCACCTTTTTGCAGTTTCTTCAGTTTTAATCTACAGGTCATAACCAATAGATTGTGGTCAGAGTCCACATCTGCCCCTGGAAACGTCTTACAATTTAAAACCTGGTTCCTAAATCTCTGTCTTACCATTATATAATCAATCTGATACCTTTTAGTATCTCCAGGGTTCTTCCATGTATACAACCTTCTATCATGATTCTTAAACCAAGTGTTCCATTATCAACATATTTTTGAGCTTTTTCCTGATTTTCTGAATACTGTATATTTTATGTGCTGCTTTACTTCGTTGTCTTCTTTTAATACTTCGTCATGAGTGTAAATTAGCATTACAATGAACGTTTTTCGGTTCAGTATAATACGGCTTTTTGTTTTTCATATAAATCAGGAAAATACGTGTATTTTATTTGTTTACCCTAAGGCGATTTTTTTTCCATCGCTATGACCACCTGTGGAGCGCGACTGGATCTATTTCGCTGATGTGCTTGTTTTATTTTTCTCCCAAAATCTCTTCACCTTCTCACTGTGGATTTTCTTACGTTCTTTCCGTCTGCTTAGCTGAGTGCTAAAATGTTTGCCTGCCATGCAGCGGGCCCGGGTTCGATTCCCGGCCGGGTTGTAGTTTTCTCCGCTCGTGGATTGGGTGTTGTGCTGTCCTCATCATAATATCATCATCACCGATACGCAATTCGCGAAATGTGGCGTCATCTGAAATAAGACTTGCAACTCGGCGGCCGAACCTACCCGACTGGGGCCTCCCGGCCACACAATTATTTCTTATTCTTACGTTCTTCTGTCCGTGTTGTCGTAGATAGATGTTAACACTTGGTTTAGCTTTGAAATGATGATTGCCGAAGTTTTGAAAGTGGCTCTGTCCTGTGGAACTTTGTTTGTAATATCAATTTCCTGAAAATCGTTTTCAATATCGAGTATCCAATAGTTCCATTAATTCCTATCTTTCATTGAGAGAGCATGGTGCAGAATCTTTTTGGTCAATCTATAATCATAAATTCTGATAATGATGAATTCCTTTTTTACTGGAAGTGTCCGAGACGTTCCCCAAATTTTGGTATAACTCATTACACTTCTGTCTCATTCAGATTCCCTCAACACAGAACACACGAAAAATTTTCCGTACTATTTGCCTTTCTTATTTTCTAAGTATTTAGTTAATGCTGTATCTCCAATGATTACGGTCTCTGATGCATATAACGCTTCATGTTTGACTACTGTGGTGTAATGTTTTAATTTTGCATTACGAGGAACTAATTTTTATTGAACCTATTCCACGTATTCTTTAAGCGCTATGTAATTTAATGGTTTCCTCTTAGTTTGCTTCACGATTTAATCCAGAAGACTATGGTTTCCCGCACGTATTTAAATTTGTGTACTTGCGGTATTTTGCCAAACTATGTACCCATGGGTTGTCGCTCTAGGTATTTAGGTAATTTCCATGCATTTGGTTTTTCGTAGGAAATTTAAGTCCACTTTTAGCTGCTATTTTATGGTGTTATTCCAAGAGTATTTATCGCCTCTTTCTGTTATTTAGAAAGAAAGCTGTATCTTCTGCCTACACTGAAGAGCGCAAATGAATTTTAGTCCACACTGTCTCCTAATGGTTATTCGTTTTAACCATTTTTGGATCGTGACTATCAATAGCCGTCAGGTAATGTATAAAACGCAGGTTTGATCACCAACTCCATTTATATTAAACGAAAACATCAACCGGTTTCATTCATGGACCATCTTCACGGATAAGGGTTAAAATGGTCTGAGTCACCGCATTTGGAATTACTTAAATAATATGTACTACATTTTCTACGAATTATTTAACAAAGGACAAACGTGGTGACTTAACCATTCTAACCCTTATCCGTGAATATGATCCATGACAAACTGGTTGATTTTTGGTTTAAAATAAAAGGAAAATGGGTCAAATGGCTCTGAGCACTATGGGACTTAACATCTGAGGTCATCAGTCCCCTAGAACTTAGAACTACTTAAACCTAACTAACCTAAGGACATCACACAACACCCAGTCATCACGAGGCAGAGAAAATCCCTGACCCCGCCGGGAATAAAATAAAAGGAACTGATGGTCAAACATGCATTTTATACGTTATCCGTTTTACTTCTTTTTTACATATTCTAATTACTTTTATGTAGTACGTGACAAACCTATGGGGGAGAGTCCGTGTCCCTGTAGGTCCCCTGTTTTAAAAATAAAATTTTTCAAAAATTTCGCCTTGAAATTTAACTTTTGAGCTGCTATCAGTTAATGTTTGTTTAATCAAATATCTTGTCTTTTAACTCTTCCAGTATATTGAACAGTGTCAATCTAATTACATGCTTTTTTTTAAGCCTACGAAGGTGATCACCTTTCACCTGCCCTTGGGAATTGGTACGATAGTCTTCAAATTGAGAATTTGTTCCACACAAGATCTAGATTCCTAAAATATGCGTAACATTCAGCAATTAAGTTGTCCGTTTCTGGTTCAAGCTTTTTACGTACGATTTTTGAAAGAGTTTTATGAGTAACTGGCAGCAATGAACTCCAGCTACAGTAATTGCTGGGTTAATTGAGTAACTCAGTAATTGCTGTGACCGATCCTAAGCCCGGATAAAAGGAAGAAGGGTGGCATATAGAGGAACCGTAGAACAACTGCCAGGAAACAGCGTGAGGAAACCTCTGAAGCTAAATACCTTATTTGTAATAGTGAGATTGAAAAATATAGATCCCTGCATTATTTTTAACTTACGAACACGGCGAATGAATTTAAGAAGCTGTTTCTGATTTGAGTTCACAAACTTCACTAGATGGATGCGATGGGCTTGTGGATGTGGAAGAAGAAAACGCTATACGCCGTGACAATCCGATGGAAGGAGAACGTTACTTGCTATCATGTGTAGTGCCAACAGCGAAGAAGGGAGGAGGTGGTGTTACAGTTTATGTGTGTGTTTCATTGTTATAGTGTGGTCCCCATAAAACACTTAAGAAAACTCTAAATGCTGTAGGATATGAACACACTTTACATAATCGTGTACTGCATACAGTAGAGGAACAGGTCTGATACGATAATGAACTGTTTGTGTCAGTAGACTAATACATCCTGTCATAAAGCAGCATCCGAGAGGTCATGGCCTGTAACAACAAACATCCTGAAATGGACTGGTCTGCCGAGAGTCCAGCCCTGAACCACAATAAACGTCTGGGATGAATCAGATTGTTACAACGTCGACTTCAATTCAGACCCCTGCGTCCAACATCACTACCTTCTTTTGTTTCGAATTCTGAGGAAGAATGGGTTTGCCATTCCTCCACAGGTACTCTGGCATCTCACTGAAAGAGACCCCAACAGAATTCAAGCCATCATAAGGGAAAAGAGTGGACACCCCCTATATTAATATCTACTATTAGGTGTCCGTATACCTTTGATGAGAATGTATACTAGTTGGATTGATTAACAAAAAATGGCTCTGAGCACTATCGGACTCAACTTCTGAGGTCATTAGTCCCCTAGAACTTAGAACTAGTTAAACCTAACTAACCTACGGACATCACAAACATCCATGCCCGAGGCAGGATTCGAACCTGCGACCGTAGCGGTCTTGCGGTTCCAGACTGCAGCGCCTTTAACCGCACGGCCACTTCGGCCGGCGATTGATTAACAACTCGTCCATTCTGTACTGCCATCCAAGGGCATTAGATGGTAACGTAAAAGTTTTACGCAACAAACACCGTAAAAATCATAAAATTATTGACAAAAATTTATGTGACGAAGTATCGATATTACCATAGTGACCATTTTGTGAATCTTTGGAACCACCTCAACGAAGGTGCAATAATATGAATCAAATAGTTACTGTAATACCAAAACAAAGAATGTAAATATTATTGAAAATGACTAATGTGCCTAGGGAAGGTTTTTTTGAAATTCAGTTTTCAAAACATATAATCACGCAAAGCTATCCACATACGGTTTTCTTTTCCCGCTTGTTTGGATGATCTTGTAGCGCCGCTGGGCGGCAGACCGGAAAGAGCTGCAGACGGGAAGCACTGAATATGGACGTGGATGTGAAATAGATGTCTGAAGAAGTGAAAGTGTAATTGTGCCTATAATCACATATATACTATGTGGCTACTGAGTGTGGATAGAGAGAGAGAGAGAGAGAGAGAGAGAGAGAGAGAGAGAGAGAGAGAGAGAGAGAAGCCGTCGGGGAAATTTATGGGTCCCGGAATGGAAGGTTTTCCTGTCATAATAACTGCTTAAGTTATATAACCTGAATATTGTGTTAATATCAGTATCAGCAAGTCAAAATGTTTGTAATTTATTAATGAAGGTTTGTCAGACTTGCATATAACATTTTTATTAGTGACTAGTTCTCAAACCATTACCTGCATTTTAATGTTTGACTGTACACAACAGATTTGCTTTTACATCAGATCAGTATAACAAATGTTATCTGTATTATGGGTGGCTCTGTACATCTAAAACTCGATAGGCGTCTTTAGTTGTTTATATTTGTATGAATCATGTAATTACTATGCCAGTTATAAATAGAAACTAATCTCTTACTTTTGGACTGGTACAGATCATTTCCGGTTGCGGAAAATGTTTCGAGAAACAACCCAAAATGATCTACATAATTAAGTCGTTTTTGCCCGTGCTCAGAGCAATTTTGATGAGTTGAGTGGTGTTATTTATTTAAATTAACATCTTACCGGAACAAACCTTATTTGTCTCTCTGTCAATTATGCGTAATACAGTGCGAAGCTTCGTTTCTAAGCGAACCATACGGGAAGGAACAGTGAGTGTTACACCAGTACGTAAATTCGCTTTAATATGTTGCTACGCAAAAAGCAGTTCTCTACAGAACGAAAAGAGTGATAGGTGTCAGCAGTGACCTCACGTCCCTGTCTGGAACAGGAAATTAAAAAACTAAAATGAAGTTTCGAATCGACAGTCTCGGCTTGACAAGTGTTAGGAAGGAATTTCGTTTTGGTTCTGTTTAAGCAGCCAACCACCTATTAACTTCAGGGGATTTTAGGGAAACGAACAGAAATTTGTTTTACGTGCTCCGCCTGAACTACTAACTGATCCGCAAACTGCCCCGTCATTTCAGGAACAATATAGGCACGAATTATTGGGAACTTACAATATATTTTTGACTTTAATATGGTGTAATGGAAAATCTATCTTGCATATCACAATTACTCAGGAGAACCTGCTCGTATTCCGTAACGCACAAGCGCGCTAGCTTCCGAGGTAAGAGGTGAGCCTCAACCGAATTTACGACCGTGGCTCATGCACTGCCCATCCTTAGTGTGGTTTCTAGGTGGTTTCCCGTCCTCATTCAGGCAAATTCTGGGTTGGTTCCCACTTTCCGCCTCAGAAAATACGATACAAAAAATAGAACAACTGTGACAATTCTCATACACGTGGCGTACACTAGCCCCCTCCCTTAGATACCTGACGACTGCGGCGACAGGAAGGGCAAAGATAAGTAAAACAGATTGCCGAAACTTGAGTACAGCGGAACCCATACTAGTATCGGGTACACGCTAACGAAAAGAAAAAGGAGCACCATTAAACGAAGGCCTGTGTTTACATTTTACGTAATGTCCAGTGTTTCATGATTGAATACAAGATCCATAGAACACTGGCCACTTCCAATGCATAGATGGACGAACGTCATCTAGGTTACTTTTTTTACTTAAATAAAAAAGTGACCTTTCTGGTGTTTGTCTTTGCATGCATTATTTCTAGCGTGTTCACTTAACCCTTTTTATTACGTGCTAAACTGATTATTTTGTTCGGAGGCATGAAAATTATAGCCTGGCTCTCACATATAAATAACAAATAACTTAGAAATCTGATGACAATTTTTACATCAGTACCATAATACAGAAATTTTAAGTCTGCTATTGGTAACGCCATGCTCCCAACAACGATGAGCTGCACGCACTGTAGCACTAACGTTCTACTGCCAACGACTCGCCTTGATAGCCATGAAAGAATTAGGTGAACTATCAGTCTACCTTTTAGTGATAATTTTATCAAAATCCTATATTTATTACTTCTGTGCTAACTCCATTCGCAAGAAATTTCGCAGACAGTATCGACATACACCGCTAAATGCATCTACAAAATTGTATGACGGTACCACACATGTCGCATCATTTATGGATTTTTAATATATTTACTCTTTACTACTACGACACTACTTCCGTCGAATCAACGTACAGAAAACCTTGACACCTAGCGCCGCTTTTGGCGACTTAAAACTAGGAAGTGCAAACAGCTGTCGGTGACAACAGCCGTCTATAGAGCTATGAAGCGGTGTTGCCATATGGATGTTTACAAAATCGCGCTGTAAACGAAATGCAGCTGTCCGGGATCATCTCACACCTAGTCTACTATAAGGCTTCGTTTTTAATGAACTGCCAATATGAATACCAGGCAATGCCGGTATTGTCCCATAGTTTACTCGTGTAATATGTAGTGATTTATACATTTTATTTGTTTGGCTGTTCGCCGGTGGTCTAGAATTCATACAGGTCATTCTTCCTGTTTAGATTAATTACAAATACTGATTAACAACAGTCTTCGGCTTCTTTTAACTTATCACACTGGTCAATCAAACAATTAAGATAGTGACTGGGACACCACCCTTCAACAGCAAGAGCTATCTTTTTCAAACGTGCTTCGTTGCTTCGTTTTGTTCACATGCAGTTATCAATCCTGCACAAAGCTGAAATCTTAATTTTGATATTTCTCTCGTATCTCTCCTACGTTTTTATCATTCAGTGAAGCATTCATGGCCGGTATTTACATTTCTTGAGAACCTAAGTTTTATGGCGTGTTGATGTGCTAATGGAAGGCAGCCTCAAAAACTATAAAATAGTGATTAGTTAATTTTCAAACCCATATGTCTCTACTGGTCTAAGCTGCCCAATTGTTTATAACAGCGGTTCTCAAACATTTTTGGCGGCGAGAGACGTTTGAAATACTGTACATTTTACGGAGCCCTAAGTAATCAAAAACTGATTTTATGTTCATCGTTTAATTATTATCATTTAATGAAAATCGTACAAAAGTACATTACACACTACTGATTTCTATAACAATATACAAACCAAACAATAATACTATACACAAAATAAAGCCGTAGTGACTCCACTGTAAATTGATTAAATTATTTCCATTTAATGGGAGGTAGGAAGTAATTTATTTTTGACCAGCTGTTTATGTCAGGCTTGTTAGAAGAGAGCTGAACACACATGTCACATGAAGCATCCAATCTAGTGCGGTATATTGCCTTTGTAGCTACTTATGCTAAGAATCCCATTTCACATAAGTGTGTTGTTGGGAATGAGAGAACAATAGTCAGAGCCTATGTGGCAAGTTGTGAATATTTATCACGAACCCTGCACCAAAAATCATCAAGTTACATTGTTTTTAACAATGAGTCCATGCTTGAATCAGTAGACATTTCTAAGAAGGATTCACTGGTTTCGTTTCACATATTTTCTGGCTTCTGTAAATCCAGTACAAAAGCATTCTGAACCTATGAATTTATTTTCAGTTTTGTATTTTGCTTCTCTGGAAAATACTTCTCAAAAGATGTGCGCATATCTGGAAGACATTCGAGGACGCCTTCAATTATTTCATTTAGTAATTCTGCTGTTTCACAAACTAACGCATTCACTGTTAAAAAGCTTTCTACTTCTCCCTTGCCAACAAAAACAATACAAAAATACTGAAGGCGGTTTTTGTTATTAGTGTTTAATACTGCGTTATGTTTTCTTCGTAAAGATGGATTTAATTAATTAATTTTTCCAAATATCTCTGCTAAAAAAACTAGTATGAACTTTAATTTAAGGGAGACGACAATCATAAAAGCTTGTAATTCATCTCAAGGTTCGAGTAATCTTGTTAAGGTTTTACCCTGGGATAACCACCTTATGTCTGTGTGCAGCAGTAGTGTTTTGTGTTTACTTCTATAACCTTCACACAATATTAAAAACAATCTGCGCTAAAGAGAGCGTGTTGTAACTTTAATTCATTTTTTTTTACTGCTTCATTCAGAACCAATTTTAGATTTATCGGCATCTTCTATATCACGAATGCTTGTCTATGCAGGATACAATGGCTGGAACTACAGTTTGGCGCTTTGTTTTTTATTTGTGATACCGTTCCTGCTGTTTTACTAGTCACTGAGTTGGCCCCATCTGTACAAATATCGATACAATCGTTCCAATCGAGTTGATTTTTTTAAAATTGTTACTCGTGTTAAAAATTTCTTTTCCGGTAGTATTAGCTGGCAACAATCTTCCAGTCATTTGCAGTCGGCTACAAATTTATTTGAGCACAATGCTTCAGATGTGCAATCTAAAGAAGTAATCACTGAATGCATATCCTGCAGTGGTCGTTCCCTGAAGACTAGCACAGAGAAATGGGTACAGAGCATGGGATGCTATCCTTCGGCTCCCGAAGAAAGTCAACTTGAAGACGACCTTCTGTGTGTCCTGATCGAACTTTTTGCCACAATAAATGCAGAAAATGTTTGAGCGCTGCAAGGAAGAGAATATTGTTTTTTTGTGTTACCTGGTCTTATATTCATCGATATGTGTTTTCTCAGACTGTCTCATATTACAACATTATTTCTATTTGTAATCTTACTGAATTGTTTGAGCATTTTCTTTTCGAAGTTACATGTAGTAAGAGTTAAGTAACACAAATTCAATAAATGTGAAGTAAAATTATTTCACACACAGTTTCAATTAACAAACGTACAGTTTTATCAAATGTGGAATAACGTGAGACGAGAAAACTTGAACATTAGAAATGAGGCTAGTGAGAGGATAACCCACTACTGGCATCAACTACCTGCCGGATCCCACGAAATGAAATGTATCTCATCGCTCGAGAGATTCCCGATGTATCCAACCCTAGGTCCGAGGGCCAGTGCCGGTCAGTAGATTCAAGAGACTTCATTTTAGCCCAGAGCTTTTCAGTGGGATACAAATCCGCCGCTCGATCAGGTCGACGTCAGCCTGTTGCGAGAACAAATTGCTGAACTATTCGACTCGTGTGTACCGCCGAGTGGCCTGCTGGAACTGGATCACTTCATTGGGATAGCGCACTGAAACCATTATACTGGACGAGTGCCAGGACGCTACCTCTTGTGGACTGCGTATGCTGTGACATCCTGGCAATAGATGATTGTCATATACCCGTCGGCGGCACAACGTGTTGCGCACTGTGTTACGTTCGCCATACCTCGGCTATATTCGTGTTACGCTTACAGCACATCGTCAAACAATACAATGTAAAAACAACATGGTATCAAGGGGATGCAAACCTTAATTACTTCTGTGAAAATCCAGGTCCTCGTACGCTACCACGTAACTATACTGCTCTGCTCTTACTTGTCTGTTCAAGGCAGAAATATCTCGGCGTTTCAAACAGATGAAAATTTTACACACATACATATATACATGGTGGTCCACTGATTGTGACCGGGCCAAATATCTCACGAAATAAGCGTCAAACCAAAAACCTACAAAGAACGAAATTTGTCTAGCTTGAAGGTGGAAACCAGACGGCGCTATGGTTGGTCCGCTAGATGGTGCTGCCACAGGTCAAACGGATATCAATTGTGTTTTTTTAAAGTAGGAACACCCATTTTTTAATTACATATTCGTGTATTACGTAAAGAATATGAATGTTTTATTTGGACAACTTTTTTCGCTTTGCGATACATGGCGCTGTAATAGTCACAAACATATGGCTCACAATTTTAGACGAACAGTTGGTAACACGTAGGTTTTTTAAATTAAAATACAGAACGTAGGTACGTTTGAACATTTTATTTCGGTTGTTCCAATGTGATACATGTACCTTTGTCAACTTATTTCTGAGAACGCATGCTGTTCCAACGTGATTACCTGTAAATACCACATTAATGCAATGAATGCTCAAAATGATGTCCGTCAACCTCAATGCATTTGGTAATACGTTTAACGATATTCCTCTCAACGGCGAGTAGTTCGCCCTCCGTAATGTTCGCACATGCATTGACAATGCGCTGACGCATGTCAGGCGTTGTCGGTGGATCACGATAGCAAATATCCTTCATCTTTCCCCACAGAAAGGAATCCGGGGACGTCTGATCCGGTGAACGTGCGGGCCATGGTATGGTGCTTCGACGACCAATCCACCTGTCATGAAATACGCTATTCAATACCGCTTCAAGCGCACGCGAGCTATGTGTCGGACATCCATCATGTTGGAAGTACATCGCCATTCTGTCATGCAGTGAAACATCTTGTAGTAACATCGGCAGAACATTACGTAGGAAATCAACATCAATTGCACCATTTAGATTGCCATCGATAAAATGGGGGCCAATTATCCTTCCTCTCATAATGACGCACCATACATTAACCCGCCAAGTTCGCTGATGTTCCACTTGTCGCAGCCATCGTGGATTTTCCGTTGCCCAATAGTGCATATTATGCCGGTTTACGTTACCGCTGGTGAATGACGCTTCGTCGCTAAATAGAACACGTGCAAAAAATCTGTCATCGTCCCGTAATTTCTCTTGTACCCAGTGGCAGAACTGTACACGACGTTCAAAGCCGTCGCCATGCAATTCCTGGTGCATAGTAATATGGTACGGGTGCAATCGATGTTGATGTAGCATTCTCAACACCGACGTTTTTGAGATTCCTGGTTCTCGCGCAATTTGTCTGCTAGTGATGTGCGGATTAGCCGCGACAGCAGCTAAAACACCTACTTGGGCATCATTTGTTGCAGGCCGTGGTGGGCGTTTCACATATGGCTGAACACTTCCTGTTTCCTTAAATAACTTAACTATCCGGCAAACGGTCCGGACACTTGGATGATGTCGTTCAGGATACCGAGCAGCATACATAGCACACGCCCGTTGGGCATTTTGATCACAATAGCCATACAACACGATATCGACCTTTTACGCAATTGGTAAACGGTCCATTTTAACACGGGTAATGTGACTATTACAGCGCCATATATCACAAAGCGAAAAAGGTCCAACTAAAACATTCATATTTCTTTACGTACTACACGAATATGTAATAAAAATGGGGTTCCTATTTTAAAAATGCAGTTGATATCAGTTTGACATATGGCAGCGCGATCTAGCAACACAACCGCAGGTACCCGAGCTTATCACGACACGCGGACAGTTTTGTTTCCTCGACTGTGCGCTGACCGCATGAACAAGAAATCTGAAATACTGTTGCCGTGGCAAGCGGCTTTCTTTCGAAGCATTCATATATTCGCGTACCATTCGTTTTCAGTTTAAACTCTTTGTCAATATTTCGTCTTTCTAGCACTCTGTTGATGCAGTCTGTGAGTAACTTTAGCTAGTTCTTTTCCGCCGGAGCCCATTTCTCTCTGTCGGAGCCGCCATTTCTTCTTAAATTAATTCGTAAATGATGAGTTCTTCCTCAAAGTTCTGTTGCTAACATAGTTTTAGCCCGGTCCAACAGTGTCTTGCTTTCGATGGAGCTCGATGTTTTTGTGAAGCTGTCTATTCGTGTGGGCTTCCTGTAGAATTTGGACCCTACCGTTTCGTCGGTTTTTGGATGTACACGTGCCCTCACTCAGATGGGAGGGTTGGATGCAGAGGTAAATAATATCGTCATCGACTGCTCTATAAACTGAACGACTTCAATGTCAGCAGACTCTGCTAGTCGTTAATAGCTAGTCTGCCCCCGCTAACTATTAGTAGGTGGCGACAACGCCTCGTCAACACCATGAAAGAATCTGAAGTCGTCTGAGCTGGCCCGAAAAGCATCGAATTTTTATTTTACGTCAATGGAAATTTGGAGATATCTACTTGGGCTTGCTAATCGTGATAAATTTGTGGCTCTCAACTGAAAGAATCGACGTACAGAAATATTTACTCAGTACCATGCGCAGTTAGTTTAATAGCAACACTACTTACTTCTTAATGGTGCAGCACGATTCAAGTTGGTATCTCATTATTTCGATTGGAGAAACCTTCACTGAAAAACAATAACTGTCTTGCTGTCACTAAACTGACAGTTATTTACGAAACAGTTACGCAATTACCCTAATGACGCAATCACATATACCCCTTCTGCCGTCGTAGTGGAGGTACCATACCTTCAGACGTTTGGCGTCTTATCACTTGATTTAGTCCGTGTGACGAAACAATGGCCAGATGTGTCACAGAAAGTTCTCGCCTTATATAAACAAACAAATATCTTCGTTCTGTATGAGTCATAATTCTCCTGCTTCACATTCGTTTTTTGGTATTAACGATTACAACGAGAGACATAGGGCAGTTACGATCCAGGGATTACAAAGTTAACAGGAACGAATGGTTCAAACATCCCAGAATTTCCTTGGGGCTGTTCCATTATTTAAGATCTCCAATGAATCGTCTAAAAGAAGAAATCGACAGTGTTCAGGGACCTCTACTAACACCTTACCACATTTTATCTGAAAGGAAACTTACCTAAGTTCTTAAACGGAAAACATATCAATAAAAAAAAACAAAAAATAAGAGAACTGTCAGATGTTTTGGCAAATAATTTGCCTAAAAGTAAAAAAATAAAACACGTTAGCGAAAAATCTAACGCGCTTCTGATGCTCGAAATTATGTTCAGCAAATGAGGCACGTCAAATGCTTCTCTTATCTATTATACTGTTTTTACTTTTAGATAATTTATTTTACTAAACCTTTGGCCAATTTTTCGTTTTTTTTTTTTTAGTTTTGTTGAGGAAGGATGAACTTAATGACACCTCATTTGCTCTCCTAGTGTCTTCTGTTTTCGAAGTGTTCTGAATTTAGTTCTTAATTCAAAGGAAGCCACTTTGACAGTTTAGTGTCAAACCAATACTACCTTTTCTATGAGAAATAATAAGGTCTTGAAAAGATGAACTTATCGGCGCATTCTTTACATAGATAACAGCCCTCAAATCAATCATTACATCTTTCTAAATTACCTTGATTATTTTGAAGAATTTTTTTTTGCAAAACACGCTCTTTACCCGGGTTAATGCGGTCCGGCTACTGAACAGGAAACCGATAAAAATGTCTTATAGAAAATACACATTGTTTCAGCGGAAACAGCTATTTATTGCATTTACGTAACATGCTACATGTCACGTTTTCAAGTGCGCTGCATTATTTACACATTACTTGCCGGAAGGAATGCGTCGGGAACTATCCACCTTTTGCTTCTATGGAAAGGGCTAGGCAGAGAGCAGGTAAACGGCTGCGGACCTGTTGCAAGGGTAGAGCCCCTGCACGTACATGAGGATGAAATGGGGAAACAACGGGAAAAATATTCAGGCATTTTTGACGGTGGGATTAGGGTCCGCATCGCCTTCCAGTGGGAAGTAGAGCATTTGCTGAATGTAACACAGGAAAAAATGCACCTTTAGCTAGTTTTTCCTCAAACTTATTGACGAGTCTGGAAACGAGTGATTCATTCTTGTGTTATACCCGTTGCTTCAACCACTATCACTGCTCCTCCAACAATATCGTCTGCAAAGACTATTCAGGTCTCGCTTCAGCTTCAGAAGCGAGTAACAGTTGCTTGAACAGATATGTGGTCGATATGGATGCGCCAGAACTTGCTACTTAAATTTCTTAAAACGAAGAAGACGATCCAGCTATATGTTACGTTTAACAATTTGTGCGAAAGCCGTTAGAAAAAATATAGTGGCCCATCCTCTTTTTAGCAAACTGAATGCACTGTTCCAAAATGCAGCGTACAGGTACAGTGTGCTTTTGTCGCGACCACTGTAATCTAGTGGGTCCTCTCGGTTGAGGAAGACAATGGCGAGTCTAGAGAAGTACTGCAGCAATTGTCTCGCATCAGTGACGAAGTAGCGGCGCCGATGCCATGTTCTCTCTCCCTCCGTTAACTCCGTGCCTCGAGGGAGTCATCGCAAACCGGGGGACTAATAAGCTGTGACACGTATCAAGCAGAGAACCTAAACTGCCACAGTCCTTTTCCACAAATTCGTACATCGCACGCTCTGTAGATGCAGGGGGGAGACTTGCACAGGCGGGACTAGATTTTCTGCTGGGTGCGTGTGCCGAATAGTGTTAACTTGTCTCAAGGTTTCCTGACGAGAAAAAAAATTTGGAAATTTGTGGCAAGTTCCTATGGGACCAAACTGCTGACGTCATCGGTCCCTAGGCTTACACACTACTTAATCTAACTTGAAATAACTTACGCTAAGGACAACACACACACACACACACACACACACACACACACACTCGAGGAGGACTCAAACCTCCGACGGGGGCAGCCGCGCGAACCGTGGCAAGGCGCCTAAGACCGTGTGGCTGTCCAGACAAGAAAATTGTTTTTCGAACACATCTCGTCCGCTGCAGTGTTCTCGCGCTTCGTGAAGAGAAAACAGTGTCTTCATATGCGAGATTATGTTTTTTCACATTTTTCAGAAATTTTTCTGAATTTTATAGTAAACTTAAATTGTTCCTATTACCTGAACTTCTGAATGTTATTTTATCTGAAAATGAGTAATAATGGTCTTATTTGTTCGTCACGTGGTGTGTAAGCTGAACGTTGATTTGAATACCACAGTTCTTTACTAGACATCGTCCTATTTGAGAAGTTAGACCCTTGTCTTCCTCCGATCTTGGAACACCCATCCTGCTGTAGAGTCCTGCAGTCGGATGTGGACTCCGAAAAAACATGCAAAGTACCGTTTTTCACGTTAACGAATACTTGCCAGAGGTGAAAGATGCTACAAGTGAAAAAATCCTAGATAGACTGCCGTATGAACCATATACCTTCGGATTTGTGACATACTTCCCACTAGCCCATACATAAAAATAGAAACAAACGAAGGACGAGTGAAGATAGGCTATAAATGAAAGGCTGGAGGGATAAATGGCAGGCAATAGATGAAGATAGCGAGGAAGAAGAGGAAAAGGACAAAGGAGGAGGAGGAGGAGGAGGAGGAGTAGGAGGAGCAGAGGAGCAGGAGGAGAGTGACGAGAACGAATATTTGACACTACACTGTAAGCAGACGTACGCATATGAACAGTGTTACCCGTTAACCGATCTTAATACTAGACGATAAGAGTATTCCACTAGTCAGAAAAAAAAACTCTGCCAGATTACTGCCAGAGAAATCTGAACCAAAGTTTGTCACGCCCAGAGGTTTCATCAGATCTCTACCGACGATAAGCACCTGTTGCGCAAATGAAATGACGCAGACATCCGCGTCAGGTGAAGTTGACAGGCGATGGCGATGACAATGGCAATGGCAATGAGCGACCTGACGCTTGGGTTCAAGTGCAGAATTGTCTGAAGACAGCAAATTCATAATTAATGTGTGTCAGAAATTCGTCTGTGTCCCCTTCTACCGGACAATGTTCGGCGTCACTGAGGCTGGACTTTTTGACTATAGACGTCAGTCCTAAGGCTGTTTACCAAACTGAGAAGCCTCTTCTCCGTAGTATGCATTTCTGTTGACATGAAATGAGAACTCTTTACTTCATACAGGTAGCTCTTTATTTATAAATACCGGCTGCTGATCAATACTTTCTACTGTTATGCTGAACTGGGCAAAATTCAGCGACAGCGTACCTCTGAGAATAACCATTAAGTGTAGCTACTTTTTCTATGAAGTGCAAAAGCCGATTTCTGCAGAATACAGAAATATAATATAGCATTCGAGTCTTCTCAAATTATCGTAACGATAAGGTGGTTTCATTCCAACTTGATCCGATTTTACGCTCGCTCCTTCGTAAGTCGACAGTTACAAAGATATTTAAAATTATAAAGCAATAAAATAAAATAAGATCGTAAATGATGGAGCCGAAAGCAGGTATTATATGTCTCTGAAGTGTAAGTAACGATTCTACAGAACTTTTATATGCTAATTAGGTCGCGTTATCGGGCGAAATCTTAAATATGCTCCATTTCAACTGATTTTAATCTTGGATGCTACAGGCAAATAACAGATAACAAAGAAGGGAATGATAATGTCGTTGGCTATTGTTACGATGCTTAAATAGAAAACGGGAACATATCGTCAGCAATGCGGAGATTTTTTTTTTCCTAAAATTTCTCTCCGCCTCCAAACCCTCTCTCCCCCCCCCCTCCTTTTGTGTTTGTGTTGAACTGCAAAATTAACATTCGTCGCAGAGAGAAAACGCGTCCGGAAAGGAGTGGACTCAAAACGTCGTCAAATGCGTTTTTCCTCTGATAACAAGGAGCTTTATCAGCAACCTGACAACGTACAAGGCGCATCAGGTGTAAGACATGTGGTGACAAGTGTTGGATACTTGTGCAAATGTTTGCTGTCGATAACGGATGGGAGACTACAAATCAGGAAAGAGATCGGCGACGTCAAAGACATTTGGGAGTCACTGTGGGGAAGCAACTGTAGACGCTCGTTTCTCCATAGCCATGTATGTTTTTAACAAAAAATGTGGAAGCCATATAAAGCCTCATGATCAAACCAAAAGATGTTCGCCGTTATAACTTAATGCGAGAAAATGTTTTCCGTAGGGTTGCAGAAATATTACTTTTCTTAAAAAAGCTCACTAGAAATAATCAAAGAGGGAAGGCCGAGAAGAATTTAACAGCTCGTAGAGAAGTCTATATAGCACCCAGTGTTTAAGATCTGAGGAAAGAAGTGGGCTTAAGTCTTATCTATATGACCAAGCACGTGGAATTCACGTCAAGTGTTTTCATGGACCCAAGGAAAACTCAACTCAGAGTGTCTGAGAGAAATCTTTAGTCCATTTCTGTGTGATGGCCAGTGTCTGTAAACATGAGCAGGCAGGGTATTAGTTTCAACAACTTGCCTATGGTGCAAGTAGAGCTCAGAAAAAAAACACGTGTATTATGCAGCTGTAATGACGAAATACACTCCTGGAAATTGAAATAAGAACACCGTGAATTCATTGTCCCAGGAAGGGGAAACTTTATTGACACATTCCTGGGGTCAGATACATCACATGATCACACTGACAGAACCACAGGCACATAGACACAGGCAACAGAGCATGCACAATGTCGGCACTAGTACAGTGTATATCCACCTTTCGCAGCAATGCAGGCTGCTATTCTCCCATGGAGACGATCGTAGAGATGCTGGATGTAGTCCTGTGGAACGGCTTGCCATGCCATTTCCACCTGGCGCCTCAGTTGGACCAGCGTTCGTGCTGGACGTGCAGACCGCGTGAGACGACGCTTCATCCAGTCCCAAACATGCTCAATGGGGGACAGATCCGGAGATCTTGCTGGCCAGGGTAGTTGACTTACACGTTCTAGAGCACGTTGGGTGGCACGGGATACATGCGGACGTGCATTGTCCTGTTGGAACAGCAAGTTCCCTTGCCGGTCTAGGAATGGTAGAACGATGGGTTCGATGACGGTTTGGATGTACCGTGCACTATTCAGTGTCCCCTCGACGATCACCAGTGGTGTACGGCCAGTGTAGGAGATCGCTCCCCACACCATGATGCCGGGTGTTGGCCCTGTGTGCCTCGGTCGTATGCAGTCCTGATTGTGGCGCTCACCTGCACGGCGCCAAACACGCATACGACCATCATTGGCACCAAGGCAGAAGCGACTCTCATCGCTGAAGACGACACGTCTCCATTCGTCCCTCCATTCACGCCTGTCGCGACACCACTGGAGGCGGGCTGCACGATGTTGGGGCGTGAGCGGAAGACGGCCTAACGCTGTGCGGGACCGTAGCCCAGCTTCATGGAGACGGTTGCGAATGGTCCTCGCCGATACCCCAGGACCAACAGTGTCCCTAATTTGCTGGGAAGTGGCGGTGCGGTCCCCTACGGCACTGCGTAGGATCCTACGGTCTTGGCGTGCATCCGTGCGTCGCTGCGGTCCGGTCCCAGGTCGACGGGCACGTGCACCTTAAGCCGACCACTGGCGACAACATCGATGTACTGTGGAGACCTCTCGCCCCACGTGTTGAGCAATTCGGCGGTACGTCCACCCGGCCTCCCGCATGCCCACTATACGCCCTCGCTCAAAGTCCGTCAACTGCACATACGGTTCACGTCCACGCTGTCGCGGCATGCTACCAGTGTTAAAGACTGCGATGGAGCTCCGTATGCCACGGCAAACTGGCTGACACTGACGGCAGCGGTGCACAAATGCTGCGCAGCTAGCGCCATTCGACGGCCAACACCGCGGGTCCTGGTGTGTCCGCTGTGCCGTGCGTGTGATCATTGCTTGTACAGCCCTCTCGCAGTGTCCGGAGCAAGTATGGTGGGTCTGACACACCGGTGTCAATGTGTTCTTTTTTCCATTTCCAGGAGTATAGTTAGATCCTCATATCGTGTGATTAATTTTAAAATGAAGTTCACTATTTCAATTAATTTTTAATTTTTCTTTCATCAGTAGCGGCCAGGAAAGCTCGTCCCAAGTTTTCTTCCAAAGTTATCTTAGCTTCGTTTACTCAAGACTAGTTAACACAAATTTATGCAGTAAGTTTGCCCTCCACTATAACACTTGCCAATATTTACTGATTAGTGATGTAACACAAAGCCGGGCATTTGACGGGGAACTCTTTTCCTGCAGTCCGCACTAGCCCAAACGTGACTCCTGGTATTCTTCAGTAGCGGATGGATAGGCCTGAGTGAAATTTGAGTCACTGTACTCAAAACCGACATAGCGCTCCACAGATGAAGTGAGCTGCTCACAGCAATGAGCTGAACTGGAAACGAAGCCGTCGCAACGAAATAAAACCCTTCCATATCTGTTGAGTGATTAACACCACATCGATTCTCAGCTTCCACTTTACAGCAACTACTCACTCATCTGTAATCGCCAAAAGTGCTGCTTGGCGGCAAGTTAAAAGAGTGCAACGTACTGTTTTACAAAGACAGTGACTTGTAAACCTGTGCTGTCGAACGAGATTATTTTGATAAACGTGTAAGCAAAACTTTAATCGCGAGTTTGATCAAAACATGATTAACACGTGATACTTCTTGACCGCATTGCAACGAATATTCGCCGCGGACAGCTGCTATACAATGACATATCCTCTCTCTCTCTCTCTCTCTCTCTCTCTCTCTCTCTCTCTTCCCCCCCCCCCACCCTCCCACGATCTCTCTCAACATCTCCCCCCTCCCTCTCCAAATCCCACTGATGCGTTTCTGAACTGAAAGGTTATAATGCAAACGTCAGCTACGTCACTCGAGTTCTTCGGCCCCGAGGTGAGGAAGGTGACAGTTCTACGCCCAGATTACAGTGTACGTTAACGCAAGCTATCCCAACTATAACAGCCTGTGTAGTCAAGGGTTTTGTATTGTTTCCATATTCTCTGGCCAACCAGTCAGACGTGTTTCTGACGAAATAATTGTTCGGTCACCTATAAAATTGTTCCCAGGGTACTGTGTGTCAGCCTGATACCAGCTGGTGCACCGACTGGATGTATTTTCCTCGAATATTTAACTTTATCCACTCTTGTCATGCGTTATGACAGGTTACGAAGATCGTATCCGGTTGCTGCAAAACCTTCCTCGATAACAATTTCCTCCAGACAATTTTGAAGTCGTGTTCCAACTGGGTGCACTGTCATCAGCCTGGAACCAGGTGGCTAAGCAAAGGATGACAGTAAAAGTCAATTAAAAAAGATCGCACTCAACCATCAACAGAAAGATGAAGTACTATTTTAGGATGAAG
Organism: Schistocerca nitens; assembly: GCF_023898315.1. NCBI lineage: Eukaryota > Metazoa > Arthropoda > Insecta > Orthoptera > Acrididae > Schistocerca > Schistocerca nitens. The sequence continues at coordinate 744,497,066 of NC_064614.1, read as the reverse complement.
CCAATCAAACTCTGTATGAGAGAAACAGTTCCGAAAGAGTTTGGACTTACATTTGCAGTTCGCTCGAGATATTGAGTGAGTATGATCCTGATAATTTGTTCTCCGTTTTAATCGAAAGGTCCGCAGCTCGTGGTCGTGCGGTAGCGTTCTCGCTTCCAACGCCCGGGTTCCCGGGTTCGATTCCCGGCGGGGTCAGGGATTTTCTCTACCTCGTGATGACTGGGTGTTGTATGATGTCCTTAGGTTAGTTAGGTTTAAGTAGTTCTAAGTTCTAGGGGACTGATGACCATAGATGTTAGGTCCCATAGTGCTCAGAGCCATTTAATCGAAAGCTTGTTTTTCACGCGTCTCAATCTTTCTGACGTCTCCTTAACTATGTGTCGTACTATGTCCTAATTATGCAGGTACTTTCAGTGGTATATGTGGATACGGCCTGCAAAATTTGTTGCAAGTAGATTTAGGAGTAAACAGATAATAAATCAGATTGTTATGCCGGATGCTGAAGTTTTACTGCATGAAAAGCGGAAATGTAGTAAACGATAAACGTTATCAGAGAGAAAAAGTTTCGTAAAGGTTTGAAATTAAGTGTAAAATTTGTTAGTAGTTGCTAAGTGCTCTCACTCTCAAACACTAGATGAATATAACCTGGGCATTTGCGGAAGGTGAGTTACGATGCCCTAAAACACACACACACACTCTTTCTAATTCCTGACTGTAATTCTCGTCGTACTGTGTTAAACCTTTAACATAAGAGTTACTTCTTAACGAGTAGATTATGGCAACAGTTTAAATTTTTAAATTAGGTCAATAATTACGTGAAATATTGAAAATCTAATTTCCTGTTGCCACTGGAAGTCGTTAAATAAGCAATCTGCAACTGGTGCTGTGTATATCATGAGCTGGTTTAGTCTTTTACTAACATAGCTTCGGTGACTTTGGGACGCACGGGTGTCTATTGACAAAACCTTCGGCCTACACTAAAAAAAGAACTCGAGTTGAACTTCTTAATTTAATTTACGTGCTGCACGAAAACTTCAGTTGTTGTTACCATGCAAGAAATGGAAACCTTTGTTTGTTCCACACCTACCGTATTGAGCAAACTGTCACTTATACTCACATATTCAAACAGCATGCGGGGACACAGCGAGGAAAGCATTTCCGATCCGACAAGAGTTCAAATACGCAGTGTAAGAATGAGGGCTATTGCCTCCAGAAGACTTTTGACCAAAATTTTGCATTAAACAACGATCAGAAAACGCTAATATACGATGAGGCCGGGAATCATATTAAATTGTAGGTAATAAATGTCAGCTGCAATACGGTCAAGGTTTACATCTGAAACCTTTTTATGTTATTTCAAAATATTTACAACTCTTATTTTGGCAGTCTTGCATGAGAGAAGTTTAAAGCCTTTCTGTGATTTAATACTAACGAGTTTAGAAGTCTGTTTCCAGTTAACTGTAACCAAGGAAGTAGCAGATACAACTAAAGAATTAAAGGAACAGACCTCCCAAAAAAAAAAAAAAAAAATCTGCATATTCGGTATGCATGCAACAGCACGCGTACCTAATGTGTTCGAAAACGGCGTGAATAAAAACGGGATTTTTCGATGCTCATACCTCGGTTTCTATTGGTTGTAAAAAAGTAAGGTAAAGTGTTTCAGATAGGCCATTAGCTAAGGGACCATTTGTATGCCCAATAGAAGGAGCGGCGTGGTATCAATGTACAGTGTGAAAATATGAATATCACACACTTCCTCCTGCTTAGACAAATGGAGCGAATCAGTTGGCTCCTTTTGTAATTGATGAGGTCTACTGTGGGCTTGATGCGACTTATGGAGGCACCTTTAGTTTATAGGTGGTTCCTCGAAAAACCGCGAAGAAAGTATTTTTTTGTTTTATTATATTTTCGCTGAAACCAGGGAGCAGAAACCCACTATGATTCCAAGACGACTATGCACTGCAAATGGCTGTAATTTAAATATATGTTCTTAAGATCCTCATCTGCAACTACCTTTAAAATTTTCTTCGTATCATTATCCATTTTTCGAGATACAAAGGTTCAATATTACCCTACTTATACACGTAAAATCCGGTACGAGGCGAAAACATAGTTTATAAAGTGACTTAGCACCGAGAAGTAAGCTGTGAACTGTCTCCGTTATCATCTGGAAACCCCATGTTATTGTATTGAAGCACACAAAAATTTTTTGCACGTAAAATCCAGTTTGAAGCTTAAACTTAGTTTTGCGTTATATCAGGTTCACATGCGTGAACTATCTAAATTTTACTCATCAATACATCTCTTTTAATATGAGTCACACGCCCTGCTGCAGCAGACGAAAGAAGGGAACCAATAGAAAAATGATCCTATCGGAGCCAGAAAATGCGAATACGTTCCTGTTTGTTTGAAAGACTCGACTGAAAAGGGGGGTACAAGTTGCCTCGTTCTACCTTCCTTAACATCTTTTGTTCGCACTCCAAAATCCCCGAGAAAATAAAAGGTGCTGAGGAAGGTAGAATGAGGCAGCTGGTGTCCTATTTTTCAGTCAGAGGCTTTTAAACAAACAGGAACATGTTGTTCGCATTTTTTGTGCTCCGATAGGAGCATTTTCCCGCTGGTATGAGAAATGGCTGAGTACAAGCATCAGTGTAACATAGAAAAACGTAGTGATTTAGGATTAAGTCATGAAAGAAATGGTTCAATAAGAAGGGATGCTGCTTCAGGTATGCTAAGTACTATGCATGTAATAGCAGGACATACAGCCAAGAAAGAATGGGAGAAAATGGATAAAGACATAGAAGTGAAGCTAGCTAAATGTCACTTATGGCAGAAACAACAGTCAGTTCATCCATAGCAAAAATTACCGTGGCCATAGGAATCAGAACCCTGGTCGCCAAGCGTTGTCAAGAATTTACTCATTCAAAATGTTGCCAGATTCAATAGTTATATATATCAGCACCCAATTTTCCTGTGAACATTTAAAAACTGCACGGTTTCGTGCTGAAACAAACTGATTCGCTGACTTGTATGAACATTCAGATCTCATGTGACACAGCTAACACAGCAGCATAGGAAGCATAATGCACAATTATTTTTTTCTTTCACAGCGCAGAGAAATTCCACATGACGCAAAATCGTCAGCGGAAAATTGCATCGAAGACTGCATCATAACTGACGTCAATACTACGGCCATTCGTGCATTCACAAACTGAGCATAGATCACAGTCGAGATCAAAGTTTTTGAGTCTCAATTATCAAGTACTCATTACCATGTATAAACATCTAAAGTCGTGGGTGCCTGCCAAACGGAAACGTAATGTACAGAGTCCAAACTGGTATTGGTGCCATAATGCGACACAGAAACCACATAAAGCCGCACCAAGCGCATGCATATGTATTAACTGACGAAACTCTCAGATTGTTTTCTTTTACGGTTTTAAAGACTCGCATGACTAGGACGCAAGCAGCCGTCTTGGGAGCTACGGTTGGACTCAGCAGTAACCTCTCGACTTGGCCACCTGCAGCGGACCCCAACTGTGTCAGATCGACGATGCCCAGGTGGATGTGGGCGTCGCAACACACCCCACAGACGCAGATACTGACGTAGACGTGGTGAATGAGCTTGACAGAACGCCTCCCTCACCCAGGTTTCGAGTGCGGTTTTTCTCAGATACCACGGGCCAATGCCTGATGTATCAATACGAGTACAGCGCCCCCCCCCCCTCCCCTCCAGCGGAAAGATGTTATGTCACAGAAGATACGAGAGACAGCCGAACAGAGAGGGCGCTACATGCGGCAAGGCAAGGCACAGATAATGACGGTCGGACGCCATGAAGGGCGTACACAATGCGGATTATGTTATGCTTCCGTCATAGCCACTGAAATAGTTCCAAAGTGGATATCTCTTCGCCAAGCGTGGATATGACTAGACAAGGTTTCTCTCAGTCAGTATCAACGCAGTATCATCAATATCACCAACATTACCCCCAGACAGCGTCTTTATCTTTTCTGCCGTCGCCGCCAAGAAGAGCCAAACTTGACATTATAGAAGTGATTGTTTTAATCGTTCACTGGATTAAGGAGTAGACAATAGTCAAAGAAGGAAGAGTGTAATGGAACAATGAATTATTGCCCCCGCCTACAAACTAAAGTCAAGTAACAAGTCTTAATAAATGTTTGTAAATTGTTGCTAGTCTGTGATGCTGTATTTTTTGTTTAGCTGTTGCCTAACCCTGTGACTACGCTGGCCACCAACAACCTTAGGTGGTAAGCGGTTCTTTCCCTGCCACATTATTTACGCTTGACGCCAATAGGTGAATACAACAGTTGTAGGCAATTCTCTATGCTTAGGTTAGGACAGAGATTGGTACGATTTTTGCATTTCTGCCTGATAACGGGTGTTAGTGGATCAATATGGAGAGAAAGTGGGCCATTTTCACATTAAAATACAATAGATGCTGTGAGCCAGTTACTGATTCTCCGTCTGATCAGATGGTTGCTGGGTCATGTTGCATCTGGATTGCAGTAAGTAACTTTACTATGCCACTATGAAAGTTAAGTACGTTGTGGCTCTTTCTGTTTTCCACGGTCCTGGGTTAATCAGAGCTAACAGATGTCATGTGGTTATGTTGGTCATCTTTCTCTCTAGAAATAAAGGATTCGGGCCCTGCATTCTGTTTTATTTATGTATAGCAAATAGGATGATGGTAATCACGACTTAGAATGTTACACAAGGTCTACAGGAAATTGACCAGCGGGGCCAGCCGGAGCTACTTTGTAAGTCGGATGGGCTAGACACATTGAAATGTGCAACATAAATGAGCTGGCAGAGGTGGAAGTAAAGTTACATGATACAAACCATTCCAGAAAACACATGAGTACATATCTGATACGAAAGTAATCACACACTGTGCAAAATGCGTTTCCCCTCTCCCTCTTCGTCAGCCTGTAACAAACTGGCTGGCTCTGAGCACTATGCGACTTAACTTCTGAGGTCATCAGTCGCCTAGAACTTAGAACTAATTAAACCTAACTAACCTAAGGACATCACACACATCCATGCCCGAGGCAGGATTCGAACCTGCGACCGTAGCGGTCGCCCGGTTCCAGACTGTAGCGCCCAGAACCGCACAGCCACTCCGGCCGGCCCTGTAACAAACCAGCCACACAGTTGTGCATCCAGTCATTAACAACAACACTGAACGGAAAGACGTGAAAGACGACATTAAAGGCACGGAAGAACTAAAGAGGAAATCTTCGCTTTAAAAATCTACAGTACTAGATCTGGAAAAGAACAAATGCCGTCGGTCCTCATCCAAATTTGTGATAAGTTGCTAATGCTACGTTCTCCAGCTTTTTCTCTATTGATTATAGCTTACACAGTTCATTCCAGAGACAGTTTCTCTGTTACATTGTTCTCAGGTATTTATCAGAAGCTATTATTACGAAATAGTAACACAAAGATGTTTTTAAGACTTTGTTACCAAGTTAGTTCGAATTTCTTTTCGTGGTGTTCATTAGCGACATTTTCTCAGTACTACTCGACAAACTCACTTCGGATTCCCAATGCTATTAACCTAAATATATTTCGAAAGAAATATCCGACAATTAGCTGCGTTAGGGCACTGAGCGAACTCAATGGCGACAGACGAAAATTTGTGCCGAACCTGGAGTCTAAACCGAATTTCCCGCTTTACGTGAGCGGTGGTCCTAACCGCCTCGGCTGTGCGAGCACATCAACCGACCGACTCCAATCTCCATAAGCCGCACGCTACACGGCAGCACTCCCTATCCATTAATCCACTTGCTCGCAGATTAACGATATTCCCACAAGGGTTCAAATACTGTCGTGCATCAGCGCCTACTGGCGTATATACAGGGGTGAAGAAAAAATGGCACACTGGGGTGTCGGTATGAGATTCCTCATCCCAAAACAACGCAAAAGTGTGTGTAACAAAATTAGTCCCACCAATAGGTTTAATAAACATGTGATTTTAAAAGAACGAGGCTCTGGCAACGCTGTAACTGCCGATTTTCGAGTCATCTTCGCCCCAAGCTTTTTTTCTCTCTCTCCCCTTCAATAAAACGTCACACTGTACGCCTAAAAAATGTGGTTTCTTGTGTATTTCTTTCTGTTACTGTTATATTTATTTAAACATTAAGACATAATATAAACATACTACAGATTTAAATTATCACTTCGTTTCCTTCCTGACACAAAGCCAACAGAAAATACAACTGGATACAGTAATAGCCTGTATCCAGTGAGGTACAAAAAACACAATAGGTAGGCTACTCTAGACTGCACCTGAAGATATGCACAATAATTCTGTACGTCTGATGTACAGACTTTTCACAGGGGCGGTACATACTCCTATGAGCAACATTCACTTTAGAAAAGATGTTCAAAATGACCACCTTGCATTTGTAAACACTTCGCCATCTTTTGGATCATACTGTGCTGGATCCTACGCAACACACCTGTATCCACCAGTGCCGAAGCAGCATGTCGCCGAACATCAAGTAGAACGTTTTCTGACGAGGTTGGTAATGTATAGCAAAGAAACGTACGTCATAGGGGCGCATTCAATATGTCCAGCAAAAGGTAAGTGCCCAAAAGCACTCCCTTCACGATTCCAGTCCACAGGTTTATGCCAAAGTGTGCCTGAAAGTCACGTTCACGGATGACATTTGGGTTGCGTACCGCCCAATAATGGCTATTGCGGCGGTTGAGAATACCTACACGAGTGAAGCCCCATATCACGCTATTTATAAAATGTTCGTTACTTCTACCGTACTATCGACGACAGTGCTGCGAACGCAGCGTTACTAAACGAAGCCTTTCGGAATACCTTCACCAAAGAACACGAAGTAAACATTCCAGAATTCAAATTAACAACAGCTGCCAACATGTGAAACTTAGAAACAGATATTCTCGGAGTAGTGAAGCAGCTTAAATCACTTAATAAAAGCAAGTCTTCTGGTCCAGACTGTATACTAATTAGGTTCTCTTTAGAGTATGCTGATGCAACAGCTCCATACTTACCGCTCACTCTACGATAGATCCGTACTCAAAGATTGGAAAATTGCGCAGGTCACACCAATATTCAAGAAAGGTAGTAGGAGTAATCCTAAATTACAGGCCCATATTGCTAACATCGATATGCCGCAGTCTTTTGGTACATACAAGTTGTTTATAAATGATTATCGGGATTTTAACGCTTTATAATATTTATTACATTCAACTTACAGTTATGAGTGATATGTCAAATGAAAGAGCAACTCAAACAGTTGTTTGGCACCAGTGCGCATGCGCAGCGCGCAATGTTTCCGCCGCAATCCGCTAGAATTGGTTGAACTTCACTGTGCCCAAGCGCTGGATAGGCCGCAAGGGGCCCAATGACAGGGCTTGCTTTGAATGCCCTTCACGTTCACCCGACCTAACGCCATGCGATGTTTCCTTTGGGGCTTCATCAAGCATCGTGTGTACGTGCCTCCGCTACCAGCAGACCTCCCTGAATTAAGAAACAGGATTGAAGCCACTGTTGCTACAATCACTGAAGACACACTTATCACCGTTTGGGAAGAACTCGGCTATAGACTTGATGTGTGCCGTGTGACAAATGGTGCTCACATTGAACATTTATAATGTTCTTGGTAAAACTTCCGAGTTGCTCTTTCATTTGACATATCATTTATAACTGTAAGTTTAATATAACAAACATTACAAAGCGTTAAAACCCCGATATTCATTTATAAACACCCTGTATATTGTGTTCGAACACTATGGATTACCTTGAAGACAACTGTCTATTGACACACAGTCAACACGAATTTAGAAAACATCGTTCTTGTGAAACACAACTAGCTCTTTATTCGCATGAAGTGTTGAGTGCTATCGACAAGGGATTTCAAATTGATTCCGTATTTTTAGATTTACAGAAGGCACTGTACCACACAAGTGGCTTGCAATAAATTTGCGTGCATATGGAATATCGTCTCAGTTATGTGACTGGATTCGTGATTTCCTGTCAGAGGGGTCACAGTTCACAGCAATTGACGGAAAGTTATCGAGTAAAACAGAAGTGACTTCTGGCGTTCCCCAAGGTAGTGTTATAGGACCTCTGCTGCTCCTTATCTATGCAAACGATTCAGGAGACAATCTGAGCAGCCGTCTTAGGTTTTTTGCAGATGATGCTGTCGTTTATTGTCTAATGAACTAAGTAGTAGATAAAAAAAACTGCAAAACGATTTAGAGAAGCTATCTGAAAGCTGCGAAAATTGGCAATTGATCCTAAATAATGGAAAGTGTGAGGTCATCCACATGAGTGCGGAAAGGAATTCGTTGAAATTGGGTTACACGATGAATTAGTCAAATCTAGAGGTCGTAAATTCAACTAAATACCTAGGCACTATAATTACGAACAACTTAAATCGGAAGGAACACACAGAAAATGTTGTGGGGAAGGCAAACCAAAGACAGCGTTTTACTGGAAGAACACTTAGAAAACGTAACATCTACTATCGAGATTGCCTACACTACGCATGTCCGTCCTCTTTTGCAGTAGTGCTGCGCTGTCTGGGATCCTTACCAGATAGGAATAACGGAGTGCATCGAGGAAGTTCAACGTAGAGAGAGCACATTTTGTATTATCGAAATTTCAATCACCAACTTTCTCCTCCGAATGTCAAAATATTTTGTTGACGCCGACCTACATAGGGCGAAACGATGATCATAATAAAGTAAGGGAAATCAGAGCTTGCACGAGCAGATATGGGTGTTCGTCTTTTCCGTGAGCTGTTCGAGAGTGCAATAATGGAGAATTATTGTGAAGGTGGTACGATGAACCCTCTGCGTGGTAGTTAAGCGTGATTTGCAGATTATCCATGTAGATGTAGATCTTCCACTTCGTGCAAAATCCAGTCACAAAGCTGTACTCATCGCATGCTATCTGCTGGCCGCTGGTGTTGAGTTAACGTGCAATGATACAGATGCATTTCTTTACCGTTCAACACTTTTAACAACCATTCTTAGAGATATTTAGAACTGCCTTGCCATATCACGGGTACTTACCGAGGTTGTAGGTGAACGGTTTTAAGAATCATGTCCTCTGTTTGTGGAGTACGTCTAGTCCTTGGAGAACACTGTCCATTATCTGTAGACGAAGATTACCGGCTTCCCTAGGGCGTCGTTGCTCCAGGCGACAAAGAACATTGTTATCGGGACGGCGCTTTTGAGGGTACTGTGCTGCATACGCACGAGCAGCAGCTACAGTTTGGTTATCGGATGCACCTAGCGCCAAAAACATATCGACTTATTCATCGTCTGTGTACTGCATCGGGAAGCAGCTCTGCATGAACTTGACAGGACCGGTTTTGGTTGCGCATCGTGCGGTTAGTAGACACATGTATGCAGTTTAATGGATGTGATAGCCTATTGTCACGTGACAAAATGTCGTCGTCCTTATAAACGATGAGAACTTGCGAACGGACACCTATAAAAGGAAAAACGAAATCTAATGAGAATTCGTACCATAGCGCCATCCTGGATACGGGTTTTATGCCTCAATAGTCTACTCAGTGAGCTATGACGTCTGGTACGGTGGTGCGAGGTGGAACACGTTCCTATGGACATTCCGATGCGTTGCACGATATGGCAGGGACGCGAGCTGCTCGTTTTCATGCGTGTGTTTTCAAAATGCACCCGATCTGATTTTGCTAGGTAAACTTTTGTCTTGAGTCTGGATGAGGAGTCGCATACCGTCCTCCAAGTGCACCATTGTTTCTTCACATCCAAATATGATAAATACCTTTTGCCCATACGTCTTTTGTAAGGGCCCATAGTACATATGCCTAATGTAAACCACTGTAAATGCAAGGTCTATTTGAAATATTTGTATCTTTAATCAGAGGTGTCACTTATAAGCAGAAGTGGAATATGAGAACTGTAGCTCTGAGTTACAGTATAAGGAGTCTTTGCTATGAATGTTGATTACGGTTTTAATCTTCCACGAAAGATTAATATCTCAAGTACGAGGTATTATCTCATACAGTGCGAAAGATATGCTAAGCGTTTTTTAGAACTCCATATAGCGTTGTATAACACAACATTTCACCTTGAACTCCGTTAACAGCTTGCATTAGACCATTTTATCACTAAAATGAATAACTGTTACTAACGAATCTATAGCATCTGATCGTTATTTAGTATTGCAGTCTGGGTACACCGAGTTAAGACATTCTCTAATTAAACATTACTTTCTTCACACTACTCTCGTTGGTTATAAAGGAACGAAATATTAACAATATCTGCAAAAAGATGTTTATATACTAGTGCTCGTCAGCTGGTTGAAGATTTTAGTAAATGAGTATCTGTTACAGCGGCGATCTCACGCTTTCGAGATATCATTGACAGACATGTTCAGATGGGGGTCCTTGATTCAGTTCCCTGCATACAGTGGCTGTAGGGTGCGTGTTTTCATTGCCTCGGCTCCAAGACAGACAGACATTATGCTTTGGGATTCGTGATGGTCAAATGGCTCTGAGCACTATGGGACTTAACTTCTGAGGTCATCAGTCCCCTAGAACTTAGAACTACTTAAACCTAACTAACCTAAGGACATCACACACATCCATGCCCGAGGCAGGATTCGAACCTGCGACCGTAGCGGTCGCGCTGTTCCAGACTGTAGCGCCTAGAACCGCTCGGCCAAAACGACCGGCCGCGATGGTAGGTTTCAAATGCAGAGAGCTATCGCGGAACAGTATTTAAGTTTTATTTCGCGTGCACGGGTCTGTATGGCGATTCAGATTTTCGAACGCTAGTATGCTTTAATTTGGCCTAGACTGGTGCTGTTTATGGCGGCGGCCTTGCGTTATACTGTCAAGCCGTTCGTTAGATGAGGGTGGCAGCAATCCGAAAAGAAAGGTGTAAATGGGAAAAACTTTTTTTTTAAGTACCATGGACCTTTTAAGGATTTATAGTGTATTGTTTGTGGTTCACCCCCTCAGATTGGAATCTGTCCAATGGTTTCAGGGCTCATGGAAGTGGTGTTGGAGTTGTAATACTGTCTTGTGGATCTAAGTGAGGTTACTGCCACATTTTTCCTAGTCAGGGTAAGCAGCAAGATGATATGGCACAATCGATTAGATATTATCCTTCACAGTCTCTGAATTATTTTAGATATTCTCTCCAAGTGGAACACAGTAGGCGGAACACAGTAAAGATACGGAGGTTTTTCCATTACCGAGTCTTTTTAAAATAACCTATCCAGAACTCAACGGGTTCAGATTAGATATTAACTACAGACACATGTTCACAGAAGGGACATAGGTGCCAAAAACGAGTCAGGTAAGCACATGTACTGGTACCGACGGCATCCACGAATATATATATATATATATATATATATATATATATATATATGTGTGTGTGTGTGTGTGTGTGTGTGTGTGTGTGTTTTCTTAGCGTAAGTTAAAGTTAGAGTAAGTAGTGTGTAAGCCTAGGGGCCGATGGCCTCAGCAGTTTGGTCCCGTAGGAACTTACCACAAATTTCTGATTTTTCTTCAGAACTGCCTCTCTGGTGCCTATATCTTTCCAGAAGCCAAATTAATCGCCATATTAACCTATCTTCGATTTTCTTTTCTGTTTCTTGACAGAAACTAGCATGCATGAGCTGTTAAGTCCTTGGTGAGATAGTTCTCGCACTTACCTGTCCTTGCTATTGTGTCAACCGCGCCGCAGGAATGGGAACGGACCAGATCTGCTCATTGCCGACCCAAGTTACCTGCGAGACAAGGTTTACCGAAGCCTGTAACTGCAATCCGCCGACCACGTGGGTCGAGCTTCACGCGACCCCCACCGACGCGCACGGACGTTTATTTGGCGCTCTTCGTTCGTTTCCGCTATCGCTTCGTCGCGTCCGCGAAACACAGGGCGCCCCGCGATCGCAAAGAAGTTCGTTTCTTTCCAAAGATAATTCCGCACTGGCTGTATGAATCATTTTATTAAATCTGCGACCGGTTTCGCACCACTTATCGGTGCATCCTCAGGCAATCTGTACAAAAAATAAACAAGAGCTCATATAAACTATTCGATCCCCCAATTCTGAGGTGTAAATTAAACTTTTAAATAGCCAGTTTTTTGTATTAAACAAGAGAGTACTCACATACGCAATCTGTAACACAGTAACGTTGAACATTGCCCTGTAGCCACTCCCCACCATTTACGTCCAATACACCGTCTTCTGGTGAAAGCGGTGGTTAAATTTTAAAAATCTTTTTTAATTTTTTTTAAATGATGGGAGCGGCAATGACACACAAAATAAAAATAAAATACGATGCTGATAAAACTCCCTAAACAGGAACGACCAAGAGCGGAACATTAGCACGAACAAACAGCGGAATTAGGTTTATTTAAACATATCAGAGCATACCGTGCAAGTTGAGGAGAGCCGCGCGGCAGCGGACACGGCCTGACTGACGCCGAAACCCGGGAAGCGCTCACGCAGTGGCGCGAGAATCGCCAGAGGTCGAATGACGTGTACAAGGTGTGAAGAGTGGGGGGTGCTGAACATTTGATAAACAGTTCCTTATGTCTATTTTTTTAAAAGAGTCTAATACCACACCAGGTTTTTTTTTTTTGGGGGGGGGGGGGTTTAAGGGCGCTCAACTACTGAGGTCATTAGCGCCCAGTCACAATTGTTAGAGCACATAGAAGCTAGTAAAACTCAAGGGGGGGGGGGGGCGCACCAGAAAGTTCTTACAAAGATGCAGATAAAATAAGTGAAAGAGTTAGATGTCTTTGGACAAGCCAGTCAAAGTAATAAAACGAAGAACACGAGCAGCTGCTCGAGCGTCATCAGCTAAAATATCCTGTAAAGTAGATGGCAGAGACAGGACAACACGAGATTGACTAAAACGGGGACACGACAATAAAACATGGCGCACTGTCAGGGCATGATCACAAGGGCACTGCGGGGCTGGGTCACCGGAGAGCAGGTAGCGGTGGCTAAACCGGCAATGCCCAATCCGCAACCTGGTCAGAAGGACCTCTTCTCGCCGAGATGGTGGGGAGGAGGTTGTCCAAGCAGTTGGGAACGGTTTTACTGCCCGGAGCTTGTTTCCTTGAAGTGATGACCAAGTATCCCACCACAATGACACAAGTCTCTTACAAACAACCCCACTAATGTCAGATGACGGGACACAATGGGAGGCTGGCCGAGGCAGGAGGACTGCAGCCTTGGCTGCAACATCAGCAGCCTCATTCCCAGGCACTCCGACATGGCCGGGAACCCACAGAAAGCTGACAGGAGAGCCATCATCAGCAAAAGAATGGAGGGACTGCTTGATCCGTTGCACCAAGGGATGGACTGGATATGGAGCTCCAAGGCTCTGAAGAGCACTGAGTGAATCAGAGCAGAGTACATACGATGAATGGCGGTGGCGGCGGGCATACTGAACGGCCTGATGGAGAGAAGGTGACGGCCCCGACGACAAGGGCACAGCCGGCACCATTGTCAGTTTTGGAGCCATCAATATAAATAAAGGTGTGACTGGCAAGTCGCGCACGAAGTTCGACAAACCGTGAGCAACACACTGCAGCCGGAGTACCCTCCTTCGGGAGCGAGCTGAGGTGGAGATAAATATGAACCGGAGCCTGGAGCCAAGGTGGTGTCGGGCTCTCACCCTCTCTGAAGGTGGTAGGGAGGGCAAAATCCAATTGTCGAAGCAGGCGACGAAAGCGGACTCCAGGGGCAGCAGGGCAGACACATACAACCCATACTGACGGTCGAGAGAATCGGCGAAGAAGGACCTCATTACCTGAAGTCAGGCCAGGTACCGACGAGTGGGCCTTAATGCCCGACAGCCGGCGCAGGCCACCCCAGACGACAGAAGAGGGAGTAAAACTGTTAAAGGAGCTGGTGAAAGAGGCCCAACAAGCTTTTTTGCTGTCTTTGATGACAATACTGCATTGCGCTCGGAGTCGTTTGTGTCCAATACAATTCGCCAACGTAGGATGGCGGCGAAAGGTGCGTAAAGCACGTCGTCGAGCACGGATAGCATCTCTACAAGCCTCATTCCACCAGGGGACGGAAACGCGACGTGAAGAAGAGGTAGTACGAGGAATGGAACGTTCGGCAGCATTGATGATAACAGCCGTGAGGTATTCGACCTGACTGTCACAACTGAGAAAATCGTGGTCCGGAAAGGTCGCCAGGGAGGAGTAAAGTCCCCAGTCAGCTTTCGGTATGTTCCAGCTCGAAGGACGTGGGGATGGGGTGTGGTGCAGGAGACGACCAACACAGGGGAAGTGGTCGCTCGAATAGGTGTCAGAAAGGACATACCACTCGAACCGACGGGCAAGAGTGGTAGAACAGATCGAGAGGTCCAAGTGGAAGTAGGTATGAGTAGAGTCCGAGAGGAAAGTCGGGGCGCCAGTATTGAGGCAGACAAGATTGAGATGGTTGAAGACATCCGTCAAGTGGGAGCCTCTCTGACAGAATACAGGAGAGTTCCAAAGGGGATGATGGGCATTGAAGTCGCCAAACAATAAAAACGGCGGAGGAAGCTGAACAATCAGGTGCATCATGTCAGCCCGACTAACTGCGGATGACGATGGAGTGTAGACGGTACAAACAGAAAAAGTAAAGGCAGAAAGAGTAATACGGACAGCTATTGCTTGGAGTGGGGTGGTCAATGGGATGGGATGGTAATAGACATCGTCCTGAACGAACAACATGACCGCACCATGAGCTGGGATACCGTCCACACGGGTGAGGTCAGACCGCTCCGAGGTATACTGGGTAAAAGCAATACGGTCAGTTGGGCGCAACTTGGTTTCCTGGAGACCAAGGACGAGCGGACCGTGCAGGCGGAGGAGCAGTTGTAATTCCTCCCGATTAGATCGAATAGCTCTTATGTTCCAATGTAACAAAGCCATCGCTAGTCAGAAAAAAGGGGAAACGAAACGGGTGAAGAGCTGGTCACCTCGACGGCCGCGGAGGGCCAGGTTTCGAGAGAACAACGCTACAACCGGCGGGAGGCGGATCCTGTTCCATCGAGTCGTCGTCAGCTGCGGCCGCTTTCCCGGGTTGCGTAGGAGGGGCAGCATCATTCGCCGACGAGAGACCAGCTGAGCGCCTGGCAGCAGAGCGTCCCGGCGAAACTGAGGACGGCCGGGAGCGGCGACTCACAGATGGAGCGTCAGACGAAACGCGCCGGGGTGGAGAGGGGGATAAAGACTTCTTCTTGGAGGCCTTCTTGGAAGTCCGATGAGGCACGGGGATGGTGGGCTGGACCCGAAGAAGGTCCTCACGCGCGGGGTCCGTTTTGGAACGCCGGACCTCGGAAGCCGGGGTCCGGAATGTTTCACCGATGGACGCCTGACGAGAGTATCGCTTCTCAGGCGGCGGAGCGGGAGGAGGAGGAGGAGGAGGAGGAGGAAGGGTCGCCCCTGGGGCAGAGGGGGCAGGGGCCGCGAGGGAGGAGGATTTGGAAGGGAGGGATTTGGAAGGCGGAGGCACAGACCCCGGATGGGGTGAGGAGGTGGAGGGGGGACAGGATAGTGGTGAGGATACTGTGGAAGGAGTGGACACGACTGAGTCAAACGACCTTGTCAACGTCACAGGATGGAGGCGGTCATACTTCTTCCTGGCCTCAGAATAAGAGAGACGATCCAAAGTCTTGAGTTCTTGAATCTTCTTCTCCATCTGATACGCGGGGCAGTCTAAAGATCTAGGCGAGTGGATGCCAGGACAATTGACGCACCGAGGTGGTGGGGTGCATGTATGTTCCTCACGAAGAGGACGTCCACAATCGATACAAAGGGGCTCAGCCTCACACCGTGACGACATGTGCCCAAAGCGCAAACACCGAAAGCAGCGCATAGGAGGCGGGACAGAAGGTCGCACGTCGCACCGGTAGCACATCACCTTTACCTTCTCC
The DNA here is from genome assembly GCF_023898315.1 of Schistocerca nitens. Classification (NCBI taxonomy): domain Eukaryota; kingdom Metazoa; phylum Arthropoda; class Insecta; order Orthoptera; family Acrididae; genus Schistocerca; species Schistocerca nitens. Next base: position 744,481,118 of record NC_064614.1, on the reverse strand, counting down.
GGGAGAACGTCCCCCTCGAAGGCGAGGATAAAGACCCCGGTGTCGATGCGACGGTCTTTGGGGCCGCGCTGGACTCGCCGGACGAAATGCACGCCTCGGCGCTCCAGGTTGGCCCGGAGCTCCTCATCAGATTGCAGCAGGAGCTCCCGATGAAAAATAACCCCCTGCGTCCTATTCAGTGCCAGATGCGGGACAATGGACACTGGGATGTCCCCTAGTCGGTCGCACGCCTGGAGCGCCGCCGACTGTGTGGTGGAGGTGGTCTTTATAAGAACGGACCCCGAACGCATTTTACTGAGAGCCTCGATTTCTCCGAAGATGTCCTCGATGTGCTGGACAAAGAACATGGGCTTGGAGGTGGCGAACGTCCCCCCCATCGGTCCGAGAACAGACTAAATAGCGGGTGAAGTACTTCGCCCCAAGCCGGCGGGCCTGTCCTTCGTCCCAGGGAGTGGCCAAGGGGGAAAGGGCAGGAGAACCGGAACCAGAGACAGTACCTTTCTTTTTAAAAGACTCGGCCGCAGAGCGACCTGATACATGTTGTCGTTTCATCTGCGAAACGTCCACCCCGATACCACCCACTCCTACCAGGAGCTCTCCCCACGGGCGCCACCCAGCCTCAGCAAGGGCCACCTGGCAGGATGACCGTTGCCGGGAGTCCTGATGCCCCAAAGAGACGGACATCTACTCCTTGGCCGACGTGGGGAGGGTGCAGCTCAGGTATCGGCAGTACGATCCCTGTGTTGTCAGGGGGCTACAACCTAGAGGGTACATGACGACCCCAGCACAACGGGCTGGCTACCGTGCTGGATTTCGGGTGCCATGGAAAGTCCATCATGATCGTAGGTGCAGATGGGGACGCACTATGGGTGTAACTTGTGCAACCCATCAGGCGTTGAGGCCCAATTTGAGGAATAGTGGGTGTGGTTACAACGCCGTTACAATGCTGAGTGCCAAGGTCTTAGTGCACTGAGGACCAGTGAGACACCACATAAGGCGTCCTTCCCCAAAAGGCTCGTACTTCTGTAGAATTTTGAAAAATGGAGGTCAAACCCCAAGGAGGGCCATCACATGGAAGGCCGAAACGGTTGAAACTCCTTTTAGTCGCCTCTTACGACAGGCAGGAATACCTCGGGCCTATTCTTACCCCAGACCCGCAGGGGGGACCACACCAGGTGGCCAATATAAAAAATTGGCAGTTAGTTAAAACTATAAGAATAATAAATGTGGTTCTGGATGCGTAAGGCCCGTACTACGCCTAAAAATATGTTGGACAGAATCTACTAACAAGTAAGCTATAGGGGTAAGGATGCCTGTTTAAGTAACCAAAATTTTCTAAAAGACCCTTGTGCCTCAGATCGGTCTGGCCATTAAGTTAAGAGCGAGATTTCAACCTCTTCCAAAACATTAAGGGTGTTGCCCTTGCTTTCCAAGTGTAACACCCGCATGTTGTTCTGGATACCGGTGATGTGGTGGCCAGTTTCCCGCAAATGCGCACCTACGGCCGATTTTGAGCCTGGGTCGCTGATGTGCTCAAAATCGGCGATTCTCGCGCCACTGCGTGAGCGCTTTCCGCGCTTCGGCCACTCATTCAGGCCGTGTCCACTGCCACGCGGCTCCTCTCAGCTCGCACGGTATGTTCTGATATGTTTACGTAGACCTAATTCCGCTGTTTCTTCGTGCTAATGTTCCGCTCTTCATCGTTCGTGTTTAGGGGAGTTTTATCAGCATCGTATTTCATTTTTATTTTCTAGGTCATTGCCGCTCCCATCATTTAAAAAAGATTTTTAAATTTTAATTATAGCTTTCACCAGATGACGGTATATTGGACGTAAATTGTGGGGAGTGGCTACAGGGCAATGTTCAACGTTACTATGTTATAAATAGCGTATGTAAGTACTTTGTTTCATTCAAAACACTAGTTATTTAAAAGTTTAATTTACACCTCAGAATTGGGGGATGGAATAGTTTATATGAGCTCTTATATTATTTTTTGTACAGATTGCCTGAGGATGCACCGATAAGTAGTGAGAAACCGGTTGCAGATTTAATACACATCATTCATACAGCCAATGCGGAATTTTCTTTGGAAAAAATGTCGAGGTTTGGCTGTGGTTGCCCGCCCTACAAAACAACAAAGTTCGTTTCGTTCCGGACACGTGTGCAGTGTTCTCCCGCGGTCACGCGATTGGGCTACGCGCTCGCCACTGGCGAGTGTATTCCCTCCAGGACAGCGTTCGAGTGGAACACATGTGCAAACACCTTACTATCATAACCGGTTAATACTGCAATCAGATTTCGTCTCTGTCACTTGTTCATTTACTTTTTCGTCAAGAATAAATACATTTAAGGTAAACGTGCATTTATTAGTTTCTAATCACCACACCATCATGTTAGCAGACGTGCTGAACACGGTGCGACGAAGTCGGCTCACTGGATGACTAAAATGTTAGCAGCGATGCCCAGACGTTCCCACTTCATTATCTTCGGATTGTGTGTATCTCTGGTGGTAATATGTCTCCAGACTCATAGGTCCTACAAACCAACTTTAATAATCCTTTGTTTGCCACTACCCCCAAAATGATTTTAGAAATTCCGAAGGTAGGTTATCAACTGGTACGGTTACCGAGTGGTAAGACTTATAAATTTTGGTACTTTGGGGCCATTGGTGCGTCATTCTTCAACACGACGCTGCTAGACGTGACACTGCGCCACGAACGATAATATGAGAGAGAGAGAGAGAGAGAGAGAGAGAGAGAGAGAGAGAGAGAGAGAGAGAGGGGGGGGGGGGGCACAAAATATATGTGCAAAGCACTTTGCATCACCTCAAGAATTTTTGAATCCCTCAAAAACCCTGATTTTCTGGGGTACCAATATCATTCTGGAAAAAGATACTTCCAGAATTGGTGCCAACATTTGCGGAAGTGTATAAATTTTAAATGTGAATATTTTATGGAACAAGAGGATATCGTTTTATTGTTTTTGTACAAACATAACAAGCGGCCCTCACTGAACGATTCCTGTGTTTACTACGAGAAGAATCCATAGTAAGCCAAAATTATATTCCTCCGACCCAATAAATTTTATTGAGATGCGTAACTGTTTTAAATCTGTAACATAGTGTATACTTATCTCATGTGTTCCTTCGCGTATTAAAATATTAATTTCCTAGTTAATTTGGCATTGCAGTTCTACGTTACACAAAGCACTGGCCGTATTCAATTGCGTAAAGGGAACAGATTGCAAGAATTCGCACCAAACGCGTAGCTGAAAATTGAAACTTTCTAAAGCATATCTTTTCAGAGTTGAGACTTTGCAGCCTTTCAGGTTCATAGAAAACGTGAGTTTCATATTAGAAGTAAACTTAGCCAACAAGTTTTCTTTCATTCTGGACACCTGAGTACATCTCCGAGATGTTCTCGGAGACGTTAACCGTCGAAAGACATCAAAACAACGACGGGATTACTCATACTCCGTCAACTCAAGCATATCACCACCTGGAGACCTGACAAAAACCACAGGAGATTTCTTTATCTGGAAGAGATTAATGCGCTGTCTCCGAGCGCTGCCCTAACAGAAGGACCGCTTCGGTGGTCTCTTCTCAAGATTCAAGTGGATGATAAACTGACTGGCGACAAGTACAGAGACGAAGATCGATGGACCATGTAGCAGTAAACCACATAGCAGTAACTCTTCCCCAAATGGATTTATACAAGGTACTTCTTAGAATTTCTGCAAACATTATTTTGACCAACGTAAAGTAAATTTAATATGACTAACAAGAAGACAGGCAAAGAATGAAAGAAAACTGATTTAGACAGTAACAGATTATCATTTCATGGCAAGCGGTATCTCACTGGCTGAAAATCTAAAGAAACTAGGTTCTGCGACCCTCCCTAGCATTCTATCCCCAGAACATACAACTCCGGGTTGTTCAGTTAATCTACACTACTGGCCATTGAAATTGCTACACCAAGAAGAAATGCACATGATAAACGGGTATTCATTGGACAAATATATTATACTAGAACTGACATGTGATTACACTTTCACGCAATTTGAATGCATAGATCATGAGAAATCAGTACCCAGAACAACCACCTCTGGCCGTAATAACGGCCTTGATACTCCTGGGCATTGAATCAAACACAGCTTGGATGGCGTGTACAGGTACAGCTGCCCATGCAGCTTCAACATGATACCACAGTTCATCAAGAGTAGTGACTGGCGTATGGTGACGAGCCAGTTGCTCGGCCACCATTGACCAGACGTTTTCAATTGGTGAGAGATCTAGAGAATGTGCTAGCCAGGCCAGCAGTCTAACATTTTCTGTATCCAGAAAGGCCCGTGCAGGACCTGCAATATGTGGTCGTGCACTATCCTGCTGAAATGTAGGGTTTCGCAGGGATCGAATGAAGGGTAGAGCCACGGGTCGTAACACATCTGAAATGTAACGTCCACTGTTCAAAGTGCTGTCAATGCGAACAAGAGATGACCGAGACGTGTAACCAATGGCACCCCATACCATCACGCCGGGCGATACGCCAGTATGGCGATGACGAATACATGCTTCCAATGTGCGTTCACCGGGATGTCGCCAAACACGGATGCGATCATCATGATGCTGTAAGCAGAACCTGGATTCATCCGAAAAAATGGCGTTTTGTCATTCATGCACCCAGGTTCGTCGCAGGCGCTCCTGTCTGTGATGCAGTGTCAAGGGCAACCGCAGCCATGGTCTCCGAGCTGATAGTCCATGCTGCTGCTAACGTCGAACTGTTCGTGCAGATGGTTGTTGTCTTGCAAATGTCCCCATCTGTTAACCTAGGGATCGAGACGTGGCTGCACGATCCGTTACAGCCATGCGGATAAGATGCCTGTCATCTCGACTGCTAGTGCTACGAGGCCGTTGGGATCGAGCACGGCGTTCCGTATTACCATCCTGAACCCACCGATTCCATATTCTGCTAACAGTCATTGGATCTCGACAAACGCGAGCAGCAATGTCGCGATACGATAAACCGCAATCGCGATAGGCTACAATCCGACCTTTATCAAAGTCGGAAAAGTGATGTTGCGCATTCCTCCTCCTTACACGAGGCATCACAACGACGTTTCACCAGGCAACGCCGGTCAACTGCTGTTTGTGTATGAGAAATCGGTTGGAAACTTTCCTCATGTCAACACGTTGTAGGTGTCGCCACCGGCGCCAACCTTGTGTGAATGCTCTGAAAAGCTAATGATTTCCATATCACAGCATATTCTTCCTGTCGGTTAAATTTCACGTCTGTAGCACGTCATCTTCGTGGTGTAGCAATTTTAATGGTCATTAGTGTATTTGAACGAATAAAGATATTTTGTTTATCCTAGTTCCTGTTAAAAAAAAGTTGTAAAGTGATCGCTTTCTAAGCCGAAAAGTATGTTAACTTCTGATTACAATATCGTTGGAGGCATGATTTTTACCTCTTCTGTGGAAGAGGCACTAGGAGGCAGAGCGATGATCGGTTAAGGAATCCTAAAATAAATTCTCCCCTGTATGTTTTGTCGCTACCTTGATTCTGTTAGCTGTAGGTCTAAAGGTGTGCACATTTGTTAGTGTAAGTGTAGTGACTTAATTGTGACAGTGTAATATTTGTTAACTAGGTTTTTTATGTATTTACACATACTGCTACATTTGCATACTCTCTTGGTAGTCCTGTAACGCTACTTTAGTGTGACTGTGGACTGAACGTAGACGCAGACCGTTTCGAGACCGAGAGAGTGCTTTATCCTGCTAATTCGTGACAATGTGGCATATTTTGTTTTATTAAAGAAAGACTTTTTAACACCTTAACATAAGTTTTAATACACTCGTATTGGTGCAGTGCAACTAAACGTCGTTCTTTCGTTAGTTTATTGAAAACACCAAATAAACATACGAGGTAAATAAATCAGCAACAGTAGTCTCCCACGAAATCTGTAACAGTCTCACAATTTCAGGTACTTTTTAGACTTCAGGCCTGTAACAATATGTTGGGTAGCACTCGTCTCCTTGCGCGTTATACTGTGTTAACAGAGAGTAAAGCTGTGCAGTTCAGCAGAATAGTGAGGCGAGGGGTGTCGAGAACTCTGGCGTCACCGATTGCACGTAAGGAGCATTTAAAGTTACAGCAATACAATAAAGGAGAACTAGATGTAAACTGGGCAGTAACTCGTTTTATTACGAGGAAGTATGTAACAATCTTAGTATCATAAATGAAACAGAAGCGTTTTTATCTGTATGAACAGGACAGGTGGTTTAACTTTTAAGGATGATTATTCAAGAAATGTATCCACTAGGGAAGGATGTCATAAACGACACCGCCAATAAAGCTATACGACAGAAACTGCGTCGCGCACTGTTCTACATCTGCATAAAATGTTTAGGCCGAAAACCACCGTACAGTGGATAGGGGCTATGTTCTTGTCCTACTCCGTTCATGTACTGAGTGACGGCAAAATGTCTCTACACGTCTTTCCTCTCATACCTTATTCTTATGATCTCCACACGGCGTATACGATAGTTGTAGCAGAATGATCGCACAGTCTTTTTCTAATATCTGTTTTCCGGATTTACTCAACAGGATTTTGTGACGAGTACACCGTGTTTCTTTCAAGGACTTAGATTTCACCCTATGTTTACCAGTGGTTACATGGTGATACCACGTAACTTAACAAAGGTGTGATAGCGGAACGATGACGTTCACTGGTAGCTACTGACATCCAGCAGCTAATCCCAGCATTCGCTGTTAATCGGCGCACACTTCCGGACTTCCCTTGCTTTGAGATTACCGCAACAGCTCATGCTTCCTGCGTGTTCCACTGTCTTAAGTTGTTTCTGGATTGCAATTATAGAAGCCAGAGAACTATAGGTTATGCTGATGGTAAACGTTGATGTATCTTAAAATTATTATTTGTGTACCGCAAGTCTTTACTATAAGCAGTTTTTCGAACTAAACATTATAATCATGTACGGTTTTATTCTGAAACCATTGATTATTCTCAGCAAAGGAATCGTGAAATGTGGTGCTACTGACTTGCCTAGCGTAGTGGTACATCAGCTACTGGATGGATTACCAAGTGAACAAGTGTCAGTTATCTCCGACAACGAGAACCAAAGAGGAATGGTGCCACCGTGTAGTGTGGTATCTTCTTGATGTGGCTGTTGTCAGTCGCCAGCACAGTCGTCAGTGAAATTTTTGGACATGGTGCATTGAGTTTGAAGAAATTTTAGATTTTCTCCTACTGCAGATCATTGTTGTTGGCGAACACATTGATATATCAGTGTGTTCGCCAATAACAAGAGTGAATGAAGCACTATGAATCAGAAAAAAAGCTAATTGTTCCACAAGCTAATCAGGTAAATGTTGTAGCACATATGCCTTCAAAGCCAATGTCTATAATATGTGCATATTATAACATTGTATACCCCCTTGTACCAGATGGATGCTAGACTTGTTCGAGACTGTACAAGTAATAATAAGAAATGTTTTGCACGGTAACATAAACTGTGAACAATGCCTGGTTTACACGTGGTTTTGTTGTGAAACCACATGCAATAAAATAGTGTAAAACACTTTTATTCTGAAAATACTTATATTAATTTGCCGTGATGGTGCCCAAGTTATGAAAATAATAATTCTGACACAGATTTTATTGATAGTAAACAAAAGGTCAAATTGAAGACACAGTTCTGTACGGTGTTGGGCCTGTCAGCATCTTCACGGCTAGCCTAATGAGTACGCCAACATCCTGAAGTAGTATGCAGCAGAGGTATCGACCGAGTAGAATCAATTGCAGATGAAAATGACTCTGCCTAACACCCTGGAATATTTTACCTTCAATGAGAGCGGTCACTAAAATTCGCCAACTTCCATTAAGAGTTACGTTCCCCCAACATTTCTGTTACACTCTCACAGAGGCCATACCGTCCTGTTACGATCCTAGCACCTCTGAATTCGTTCGATGTCTGCTGCCATGCCTACTTGAGAAGCACCCCAAATGCTAGCTATAACGATCTCCGTAATTGCTCGCCTTGCGTTGTGTAGGCAATTTGCTTTACGAGTGCACTTTACTTTCCTAGAACTATTACAGTGATACTTGTCTGTTCCCGGTATACCCAGGTCGCTACAACGATGCGGGGGCAAAATCACGACGGCACATCACAACGAGCAATCTGTCAGTACCGAGTACACATTCACGTTTATGTTCTGCGAAGTGGAGAGCGTCTGTCACTTTTCTGCTGACGTTGTGATAAATTTATCATTACGCTACACGTGAGGACTGAAGCCCAGATACGATCCGTACGGTCGGATGTGTAAGCTAAAAGAATGGAATTTTCCACTGGTGTTTGCTACTCTGTGATAATAGACTGAATGCATTCCTGTTGTTTTACTATTTATGAACTACTACTCTGTATTTCTACTCTCGTATCGCCATGGCACGCGGTTCTCTTATCATCAACCCTCTAGTGAGACACTAATGATGCATTTTTTTTTTTTTTTTTTACTGGAGAACAGTTCTGATAGGAAAGTTTCGTTTAATCTTTTCCAGGTAGATTTGTAAACTGTCACGACGATAATCTAACGAATTGTGTGAGGAAACTGTAGTCGCTCAATAATAAATTCTTTCTATTTATTTACTGAGTAATTATTTCCAAGTGTCAAGTATGAACAGATTTCACGCGCATCCTCGCTCTTCACTGCAGCTGACACGAAGTGAGTATTCCGGCGTCCGCAAAGCATTACCGCGTCAGTTATGTTACTTCATGCTATGTAACATTTTTTGTACTCTCAGAATCTCTTCCGGAATTCTAAACTGAATTTAAAATGATGAATTTCTGTGGAGAGCCAGTGTGATGTACGATATAGATTGGTTCTCGGAAATGCATTCCCTGAAAATTATCCAATATCGCTATCATATATCCCCATCATTTTGCTATAATTTTTATATTTATAATTCAACGCTTAAATATTAATCTGGCGTTCAAGAGTTAAGAACATAGCATGGAATTGTTGCCGAGTCATGGGAGAAGGGTGCTTAATGGAGAGAAAAACGTAAAATTTTGGAAAAGATATTTCAGACTAAGAACGTCCGAGCCAGCGCCAGATTCGAGCTCCAGAGATGGCAAAACCTGGAAGACTCATGTAAAAGCGGTAGAGCAGCGGAAAAATGATCAACCAGGGGACCACGCCTACTCGTCAATCAGCGACTTCGTCCGAATTTTATAGTATACGAAGTGCTTGGGCATGGACGGAACTGACAAGTGGGAGCTTCAGATGGCCAAGCGTTTAGAGATAACTTTTTGGTGTGGGTCAGGCGAGGCACGAGCCGTTTACACTGAGGAGACAAAAGCCATGGAATACCTCCTAACATCGATCGGTTCGCCTTTTGTCCGGCGTAATGCACCAACTCGATGTGGTATTTACACAACAAAGCGTTGGAAGTGCTTGCAGAAATACTGAGCTATGCTGCCTCTATAACCTGTAAGTAGGCTGTTTACGTTTTTATGTTGGTAACGCCACGCAGTGCTGTGTATGAAAATCGCTGACTGCGCTGTGTGCAGTCTGTGGCTGGTTGGACTTACTGTTGGAATATTCGTTTGTGTAGTGTTGGGCAGTTGGAGGTGAGCCGCCATCAGTGGTGGAAGTAAGGTAAATACATTGTTTGTTCTCTATCAAATTTTTTCATTGGCTAACTATGCCTATCAGTAGTTAGTGCCTTCAGTAGTTCGAATCTATTATTTAGCTGGCAGTACTGGCGCTCGCTGTATTGCAATAGTTCGAGTTACGAAGATTTTTGTGAGGTAAGGGATTCATGAAAGGTATAGGTTATTGTTAATCAGGCATTATTATTTGTAGGGATTATCGAAAGTCAGATTGCGTTGCGCTAAAAATATTGTGTGTCAGTTTAGTGATGATCAGAATAATCAAAGAGAAAACTGTTTGACTACGTTGGGTTTTGCTCAGTTGTTTGAAAATCAAATAACGTAGAAGTTTACCAGCACACTCATGCATAATTTTACAAAGGGGACGTTTTAAACCATCCATAACTGCAAAAGTGTTGCAAGTGCAGGATTTTGTGCGCGGTCTGAGCTCTCGTTTGCGTCCCATAAATATTCGTCGGGTGGTCATATCATTCGCTCGAATTCTCGAGAATGTTCCTCAAATCCGTTGCGAACAGTTGTGACTTGGCGGATTGTCACCCATAAAAAAGAAGAACGTGAATGACTGCAAATGGTCTCCAAGAAGCCGAACATAAACATTTCCAGCCAATGACCGGTTCATTTGGACCAGCGGACCCACTCCATTCCATGTAAACACAGCCCACACATTATCGACCCATCACCATCGTGGGGTCTGCGCCACACAAACCCTACTACCAGCTCTTACCAACTGAAATCGGCACACACCTGACCAGGCTACGGTTTTGCAGTCGTCTAGGATACAACCGATTTGGTCACGAGCTGTTGTTAGCAAAGGTACTCTCTTCGGTCGTCTGTTGACATAGCACATTAACGCCAATTTTCGCCGCACTGTCGTAACGGATACGCTCGTCGAACGTCCCACATTCATTTCTGCGGTTATTTCATGCAGTGTTGCTTGTTTGTTAGCACTGACAATTCTACGCAAACGGCGCTGCTCTTGGTCGTTAAGTGAAGGCCGCCGGCCACTGTGCTGTCTGTGATGAGAGGGAATGACTGAAATTTCGAATTCTCGGTATATTCTTAACACTGTGGATCTCGGAATAATGAATCCCCGAACGATTTCCGAAATAGGATGTACCATGTGTGTAGCTCCAACTACCATTCCGCATTCAAAGTGTGTTAATTCCCGTAGTGCTGCCATAATCGGAAACCTTTTCACATGAAGCACCTGAGTACAAAAGACAGCTCCACTAACGCAATGCCCTTTTACACCTTGAATACGCCATACTAACGCTTCCCAATGACCTTCGCCATCTCAGTTTCTAGAAAGCGGAAAGAGTACAGAACGGTAATCCGAAGATCGTGGGCTCGAGTCCATGTGTGGAACCTTTTTTATTTTCAATTATCAAGTAACTTACACTGCTAATAAACAGAAATGAGCAAAGTGACCCAATCGTTGACAGTGCAGTATGCTATAACCCTTTCTGCAAAATTATTGCCAACAATATAAGTACGTCTAAACGATAGTAGTGGCTGTTTTGGATAGAGGATTCAAAATACGGTGGATGAGTAAGCGGCAAAACATAGGAATGACGACATTACTTCGTAAAAATATGAGAAAATTACAACAGCCTTATACAAAAAATTTTAACTGATATTATGAACCCTACGTGCATGAGAAATTTCTTCTGTTGATTGACTCGTGAGGAAGACAATGAAATCAACAGTTATATGACGAAGTTTTTCAACATGAAGGACGAATGTCATTGTTCAGTATTAGAATGATTCCTCTCCAATGCACTTCACTTCTCTACTGCAACCCTGGGATGTAAGTGTTCAGCCGGCCGCGGTGGTCTCGCGGTTCAGGCCGCGCAGTCCGGAACCGTGCGACTGCTACGGTCGCAGGTTCGAATCCTGCCTCGGGCATGGATGTGTGTGATGTCCTTAGGTTAGTTAGGTTTAAGTAGTTCTAAGTTCTAGGGGACTTATGACCACAGCAGTTGAGTCCCATAGTGCTCAGAGCCATTTGAACCATTTTTGTAAGTGTTCATTTTCAGATAAATAAGTTGACCAAGAAGCGACAAAACTGCAGTTATCTCATCGAGGGAGAAAACGAAATCAGAACCCCGGAAGATTGCCTCAGAATACTTTCCAATGAGCGTCGTCAGATATCCTTGCCAATATTTGGCGAAGTGATGCGTTAGGTGCGGTTCACTGCCAAACTTTATAATGGAAGCAGACGTTTTATGAATGTAAACTGAGTTTGTTTTTCTGTAGAAACTTAAAAAAATTGTAATTGTAAAAATGCAGTGTTTATACCTTGTGCAATATGCCGAGAAAATTACTCTTTCCCTGTTTTCACGATGGGTATCACCCCAATACATGTAAATCACCAACGGTAAAACAATAGGAGTATCTAATTTTGTATACAAAGTAATCGCGTACGCCTTACAATCCCTTCTTCCATATTTATTTGTATCCCAATTTCTCCTTTGTCTTCCCTTTTCATACCTTCTATGAAATTATTATTAACTATTATACAATATACTGCACATTAGCTCTATTTATGTGCAGTGTAAGTAAAGTAAAATTTGAAAGTAGAAGAAAAGTTTCTGGGTTAGGGACTTGACCCCACGACCCTCGCATTACAGATCTGTAAACTATCCGCGGCGCCAACCGATGCGTGGAAATTACGGAAACAAACTGCTCATTCCTCTCCGACGTGCACCAAATACGCTATTTTCTTAAAATACTTTGTTATTTCCTGCTTCCATTTCTTCCACCTTCATTTTTGACCGCGCCCTGCGTGTACCATAAATCTTGAAGAAATCCGTGATGACGAGGAGGTGCACTCCCCTTGTAAGAGTAACGTAATTCTTAATCTGCCGTTGTCTCAGGCAAACAAAATCTTCAGACTGCAATGGTCAGCCTTTGCATTGTATTCGGTCTAGACTGACTTCTTTGTACACTGTGTCTTCGCAAGTACCCGGACACCTGGCTGAAAATGACTTACAAGGTCGTGGCGTCCTCCATCGGTAATGCTGGAATTCAGTATGGTGTTGGCCCACCCTTAGCCTTGATGACAACTTCCACTCTCGCAGACATACGTTCAATCAGGTGCTGGAAGGTTTCTTTGGGAATGGCAGCCCATTCTTCACGGTGTGCTGCTCTGAGGAGAGGTGTCAATGTCTGTCGGTGAGGCCTGGCACGAAGTCGGCGTTCCAAAACATCCCAAAGGTGTTCTATAGGATTCAGGTCAGATTCTGTGCAGGCCAGTCCATTACAGGGATGTTGTCGTGTAATAACACTCCGCCACACGCCGTGCGTTATGAACAAGTGCTGGATCTTGTTGAAAGATGCAATCGCCATCCCCCAATTGTTCAACAGTGGGAGCAAGAAAGTGCTTAAAACATCAATGTAGGCCTGTGCTGTGATAGTGACACGCAAAACAACAAAGGGTGCAAATCCCCTCCGTGAAAAACACGACCACACCATAACACCACCGCCTCCGAATTTTACTGTTGGCATTACACACGCTGGCAGATGATGTTCACCGGGCATTCGCCATACCCACACCTTGCCATCAGATCGGCACATTGTGACCGTGATTCGTCACTCCACACAACGTTTTTTCACTGTTCAACCGTCCAATGTTTACGCTCCTTACACCAAGCGAGACGTCGTTTGGCATTTACCGGTGAGATTTGTGGCTTACTAGCAGCCTCTCGACCATGAAATCCAAGTTTTCTCACCTTCCGCCTATCTGTCATAGTACTTGCAGTGGATCCTGATGCAGTCTGAAATTCCTGTGTGATGGTCTGGATACATGTTGTCTATTACACATTACGACCCTTTTCAACTGTCGGCGGTGTATGTCAGTCAACAGACGAGGTCGGCCTGTACGCTCTTGTGCCGAACGCGTCCCTTCACCTTTCCACTTCACTATCACATCGGAAAATGTAGACTTAGGGATGTTTAGGAGTGTGGAAATCTTGCGTACAGACGTATGACACTTACCTGACCACATTCGAAGTCCGTGTGTTCCGTGGAGTGCCCCATTCTGCTCTTTCACGATGTATATTGACTACGGAGGTCGCTGACACGGAGTACCTGGCAGCACAATGCACCAAATATTAAAAACGTATGTTTTGGGGGGGGGGGGGTGTCCGGATACTTTTGATCACATAGCGTAGTTTTGCCACGCTAGGGCTGTTGCACTTACCAGTCATATCTTCTTGAACACCGTTTGAAAGTTACTACTTCGAGGCGCATTGCCTGTAACATTATTGGAAGAATATGTAATATTATGTTTTCAGTTTCAGTGAAAAACGGTTTACTTTGACGTAGTGAACCGAAATGAGTATTTTCATTGTTGTTACACGGCAGCCTTTTTTAAAAAAATTCCTGTGTGAAAATTATTATTTCCTCTTTGACTTTTCATTTGGTATTTTTCGGTTTTGTTAGCGCCGTAACATTATTCAATGCAAATTCTAGAGCCCCCATTACAATCTTTTTACTGGTAACATGATTTTTCAGAGAATATTTACTTGAGGTCCCTTGTATCGGTGGCTCGCCAGAGGCAAGCCAGAGGGGTCGGACAAAATGTGGAAACACCGCGAGAATGAATCCTTGAACAAAATATGCAGCTGCTAGCCAATCCTGCAGGCTTCGTTGTTGCATCTTACCACTGACGCCACCTGTACAATGTCCAAAATACGTTGTAAGTGTCAATCGCGGTCGAGACAATGTTCTGCGTAATGAGTGCATTGTGTCTGAGCTCAGTGCATTCGAACATGGGCAAACTGTTGATGCTTGTAGGTGTGTGCTTGCGTAACGAAGGCCGCCAAAGTGTTTGGCGTTCCAAGTGGCACGGTATCAAAGATTTATATCGCATACAGGGAAAGGGGAAAACTATCATCCGTTAAGACGGACGAAAGTTTGTGTTGAGTGACTGTGACGAAAAATAAAGAGTGCGACAGCTGCGAAAGTCACCACACAACTGTAAATCGCACTCACGAACCTGTCAACACCGAAACAACACGAAGGACGCCACAAAATCTAGGAATTGCAGGGAGAGGTGGAATCCCAAAACCACTTCGTCAGTAACGCAGATGTGCACAACAGGAAAACGCAGTGCCGAAGCCATGGTGCAATGGAAGTAACTTATTTGGTCGGAAGAGCGATCCTTCACACTGTTCCCAACTTCTGGCCATGTTTACATCCCAAGTGACACACTGCGGGGGGTTAGGTGGTGATTTAGGCAGCCATATCGTGGGATTCCATGGGCCTCATGGTTAGTCTGCAAGGTCGCGTTACTGTCAAGGGATGTATCAGTCCCATCCCATGGTACAATGTTTGTTACTCAATGGTGACGCTGTGTTCCAAGTTGACAGGCTCCCTGTTCACACAGGCTCCGTGAGCACGAGGTGAATTGTCGCATCTCCCCTGGGCACCACAGCCAATAGATCTCAGCGCAGTGGTTAGCACACTGGACTCGCATTCGGGAGGACGACTGTTCAATCCCGTCTCCAGCCATCCTGATTTAAGTTTTCCGTGATTTCCCTAAATCGTTTCAGGCAAATGCCGGGATGGTTCCTTTGAAAGGGCACGGCCGATTTCCTTCCCCATCCTTCCCTAACCCGAGCTTTCGCTCCGTCTCTAATGACCTCGTTGTCGACGGGACGTTAAACAACACTAACCTAACCTAACCAATAGATCTCAGTGTTACTGATCCATTGTTACCTACTTTGGAGAGAAGGGTCCGTGATCGCTATCCACATCCACCATCATTACCTGAACATGCGACTATTTTGCAGCTGGGATGCTGTAACATTGCCTTGAAAACCATACAGGATCTATATTTATCCATTCCGAGACGACTAAAAGCTCTTTTGAATGCCTACGGTTATCCTACATCATATTAGGCATGACAATGTGTTGCGTTTTTGGTATTTTCATATTTCTGTTCAACCCTGTATAAAAGAGATGACTTTTAGCGCTCGGGAACTGAGTAAGTTCCTTAACTTTCAAACAAATTCAAGACTCATCATTTTTAAGAAAGAGAGCTTCCGCAAGTTAGATATATTTTTAGAAAAGAGGGACGAGATTTACTTAACTGTATTCCATTATCGAATCGGCCACAAACATAAGACAAACAACAGATGCTGTACGTAAAACAGGAGAATAGCATGCACAGCATAGTAGCTCATATCATGTGAGAAATCTCGGACGAGCCTTGACACTGTATTCAGATAAAATAAAATCCGCTTCATCAAGAGTATCTATCTAGTCATTGACGACATTCTAGTCTGACGAAATACTGCCACTGTATTTCACTAGCTCTGTTGTCACAGCGTATTAATATTTAGCAACAAAATCGGCATATCTTGCGAAATAATGGCAAAAAGAATAATAGTTGTTAATACCTCGTTTCGTGTGCGTCAGTCACACCGCAAAATGCTTGGGAGATGCGAAACCCGTTGATTACAGGGCATAAGACAACCGTAATATTTGAATCCATGTCAGTCCAGGTACCATTTGTATGTAGGATATCTGTTCTCGTTAAAGCTACCAACTAATTTCTGGTGGTGGTAAAGGATGTGGAATCTCACTGACTAATAAGAACGACAGCACATTATTTAAATGTTACAGGTTGTTAAGATGGTGAATCGCCTAATAACTTCGTCAACAATTATCTTCAGTTAAACATATTTTAAGGGATTACCAGGCTTTTTATGAAGATTTTACCTAAAACGACAATGTAAACGAAACAGGAATTTTTTCTGAGCTAAAACATCGTTTTAATTATATTCGGTAGAAATGGAGTTTATAAACAACACGTGGATTACCGTAAAGAATCGTTTCTAGTAAATTTAGATCCATCTGTCAGAAGAACGTGGTTCTGTTCTAAAAGTTAGTGGATTCTGTCATGGTTGATCAACGACAGTGTGAAACACTATAATTATGGGGCCTAAGGAGGATGCAGTGTCTCTGCACAACCAACTTCTGTATGAAAATGACAAACGGGAACCTGCTGCGACTGCTTTAATGTAATAAATCGCCATGAGCATGGTATGTACAACAAAAACCACAGTAAGTGCGTGAAATCGGTGCGATTTGTTTCATCTTCAAGCAACTTTTTGTCGTTTACAAAAGATCAGTTCAAAGGGAAAGAAATGACATGTTACTCCTTCAGTAAAACTCTAAAATCAGTATAATTTTCTCGCCTACCGGTTTAGAAGTGCTCAACGCTTCTCCTCCCCTCTCCCGCATATACACACAGCATCGAACAGCTTTTACACCTCGCGTCGGCAGCACGTGAACATTTAAGGATGACAAATCTCATGACTGGCATAATCGGTTATGAAATACTACAAAAAATCCCAAAAATTTTTGTAAATACGCAAAGAAGTTCAATATCAAACTATGAGGAAAGGACCGAGAAAGCGAAGCAACTAAATACAACGGACGCCACTGTGAGCATAGGGTTCACCGAAAGCCGTTGCTATAGAGCCCAGGTATAATCTATGTTCAAAGAGGGGAGGGAGGGGGGGGGAGGGGAACTTGTGAGACGATTAACAGGATTTGTTCTTTTGAGAGTGTCGTCACAGACAAAAGCAAATAAAGTCATCTATGGCCTGGGTAAGTATTCGGCTTACTTTAATGACAAACTCCCCAGCTGTATTAATACGCGTTCACTGGTAGTACACTTGACAAGAAAAGAAAATCCTTACACAGTGCTTTAGTGGCTTTTACTGAAATATTGCTCGTTATGTGGGACCCATACCACGTCATATTGGGAGATGACAGCAAACGCATAAACAGAGAGAGAGAGAGAGATGCTAGTTTTATTGTAAATGGTGTGGGGCACAGACAATGAAAAACTTGAAGTAGTTGATATCGGGAGAAATACTTCCCACAACAGACCACCGCAAAAAAATCCAAGAACATGTATTCAGTGTTGAGGCTGCCAGTATCTTTCAGGTCACTTCATACCATTGTTAGGAACCATGGAAATAAAATTAATGGCTAAAAACAGCTCACGAAGAACTTTCAGAGAAGTATGTTTAACGTAAACCCTGTATAAAGTAGAAAGACATACGGAACGGTAGAAAATAAATTAACCTCCTATTACGCACTTTACAGCTTTTGTTCAGTAGCCTCGGCAGGTAGGTTCAAAAAATGGGTGCTGCAGGTTCATCACACCAGCTGGATCCGCAGACCTGTACAGCGAGGTTGCCTATCCATATTAGGGAAAGGGTTATGTACGACACAAGACAACAGCCATTAAATGTTCACGTGCGATTTTGTTTTAGAGTGCGTGTCGGATCTCTGGTCGCCGTCTGATATCATGCGGCGATTATCAAGAGTAAATCTAGGTGCTTAAGGCGTAAAATGTAAGGAAATCCAAAAATCCTCTACTGCCACCATGCTGGGCTTTATGCGACGGTGGAAAGCATAGTCACAGCCTACGGTCTGTTTTTTGGAAGGGATATCGCACTCTGCTGTGGAATTCTCCGCAATGTACTTTCTCCCACGAGTGACAGCTTACCAAGATATCCAGGAGAGCCTCTGTGAAGTTTCGGAAAGATGAAGCGGCAGAAGTGAAACTCCGAATGCAGTTTGTGGCTGCATCATTCGTTCCGTAAGAGCATAATCCGCTATGGCAAGGTGGTGGGGTGGAGTGCCGATCCTGCACGACGTTTTGCTCTACTTTACGATTGGATACCGTAAGCCACAGTTTGGGATCCGTAATTGCGTAGATTACATACGTAGTTCGTCGATATCTAATTTGAAGCATACACGCTTTGCAAAGTCCACAAAAAGACATTAAGGGCGAACGTGTGTGATTCATATATTGTTGAACTGCATGTGCAACTGAAGTTACTGAAAATATTGAGAAGTTAGTGAATGGTCGAAAGTGAGCGCAGAGAATTGTGGTACTGCAAGAACAATAAATTTGTTGGCAGAATCTGTTATCCTTGTTACTAGGTAATAACTAAAACCTCTCGATTTTGGGCACTGAATCCCTATCAGACCACAGTTTCTTTCCGCTATCACGTACAGTTTTGTCACAATGTGACTTCATTATAAACTATATGATTAGCAAAACCATATAATGGGATTTTTCACTATGAATAACGTTTATTGAAGCATAAATATGAAAACTGAGCGTAATTTCAGCGGCTGTCTATTGGCTTATACGCAGGGATTCCAAAAAGTTGCACCTGTGGACCCACGTTAAAACCATTACGCAAACAGGGTGGCGTATTGTCAGAAGAGAGTACACGTTCCGGCTGTTCTACAGAGACAGTTCGTTCTACAGAGACAGTTCTGCTACAGTACGAGTACTGCGTACCCCACAGCGTGCAACTGACATTGCCGCGGCAATTGGAAACGTACTCCAAAGCTGAAGTGCGAGGGCCAGCAGATTCAGAGTACTGTAGCATTGGCCTGCCAATGGTAATGTTTGGCTTAGTTTCTGAGAACCCTTCGTACTTCCTTTCTTACCCTTAAGACAACTAATATAGCTTTTCTTCAGATGAATAGCACATCTCGGTGAAGTAAGTAACCGTTGTCTCTCATCATGTTGCTATTCCAGCAGCTCTGAGATTGTATTTGCACGACTTTGATGCTTTTTTTAAAAAATTTCGTGTTGTTTAATGGCCGGGTGGAAGTCTTTAAATTGGACGTAACTTCGGCGACTTGCATGGCCCTAATCAAGCCCACGTATCCAACTAGAGAAAAGGTACCGACAATTTAACGTGGAATCCGAACGGCGTGTCTTTCCTGGCGACTCCTAAAAGCGTTGAGAGGCGAGGTGGAAGCTACGTTAAGGGTAGACTTAAAATTTTCGTGGTCCGGCCGGTATTCGATCCCGCAACAGCTTCTGATAGGTGAAGGAACCCGTCGCAGAGATATCTCAAACGTTCCACCTTTGGGCATGCCTTTCGCAAACTCTAACTTGCCAGCGTACACACACACACACACACACACACACACACACACACACACACACACACACACAAGCAAGGTGTAAGGTGTCTAATACTTTGAGAGGTGGTACTACTCATCGAAACAAGAAAGAAAAGTAAGTCCAATAAACGTGGCTCTGGAAATGCATACTTTCGGAGATAAATACGTGTTTACATGAGGTGTCCAACGTGGCACCCATTCATGACAATGCACCTCCCTGCCCTCCGACGTAATGAATGACGCACCCTTTGAAGTACGCACGGTGGTGGTTGTACCAGCTGGCATGATTGTACACGCGACCCTCTAGTGTCCGCACATCGTTGGCTGGCGTGGCGTAGACTAATTCCTTCAAATGTCACCATAATCAAAAGTGTAGGGGGATTGCCGTCTGGGGAACAAGCAGGCCAAGGTGTGCCCGCCCCCTCCCCTCTCCCCCGAAAAATCCAGCGGTCTCGAAATGTCTGCGTCAGATGTTTGCGTAAATTGTGACTGAAGTGTGCTGGTGCGCCATCATGCATGAACCACATTTGCATCCGTAGCTGCAATGGCACAGTCTCCAGCAAGATAGGCAATACATTAATCAGAAAGTCCAGATAACGCGCCCCAATCAAGCTTTGTGGTAGCACGTATGACCCTATTAACATAGCGCCAAATACGCCTGCCCATACATTAACCGAGAATCAGTATTGATGCACTCTTTCCTGAATTTCTTGGGGATTTACTTCTACCCATTCATACTGGTTATGGAAATTCACAACACCATCTCTTGTCAACCCTGCCTCGTCTACAAATAGAATCTCGGATGCGAACGGTGGATCTGTAGCAGACTTCTGCAACAGCCATTGACAGAACCACCGCCTGCCATGATGATCCTGTGGCCTTGGGGCCCGAACGCGCTGTAGATGATACGGGTACAGCAATTGCTCATTAAGTACCCCCCTGATATTAGAGCGAGACACGCCTGCTGCTGCTGCTGTTGCTAACCGTCGCACACTGGTCTCGGGGGCTTTTCCACTGAACGTAGCACACGCTCCTGCACGTCAGGCGTGCGGGACCTTCCACTGCGTCTTCCGAGGTGCAAGGGCACTTGTGTTCCTCAGACGCTGGAAAAGTCTGCCGAGCAGCTTATCAGAGGGTAATCTGCGGTGTGGACATTTTTCAGTGTAGAGGGCACAAGCTCAAAGGCTACGTCTATTTGCTAAACCATAGCAGAATATCATATCTGCCATTTCATTTGTCGAGTAGTAGGCTTCCAACGCTAACAAGTGACGGAAGGAAGGAAACTTAAATCTACTACACCATTTGTAGGTACGAACGGCGCTGTAACAGTAAACCCAATTGAATTCGCCTTCGAGGGTGTTACAAAAAGGTACGGCCAAACTTTCAGGAAACGTTCCTCACACACAAAGAAAGAAAATATGTTATGTGGGCATGTGTCCGGAAACGCTTACTTTCCATGTTAGAGCTCATTTTATTACTTCTCTACAAATCACATTAATCATGGAATGGAAACACACAGCAACAGAACGTACCAGCGTGACTTCAAACACTTTGTTACAGGAAATGTTCAAAATGTCCTCCGTTAGCGAGGATACATGCATCCACCCTCCGTCACATGGAATCCCTGATGCGCTGATGCAGCCCTGGATAACGGCGTATTGTATCACAGCCGTCCACAATACGAGCACGAAGAGTCTCTACATTTGGTACCGGGGTTGCGTAGACAAGAGCTTTCAAATGCCCCCATAAATGAAAGTCAAGAGGGTTGAGGTCAGGAGAGCGTGGAGGCCATGGAATTGGTCCGCCTCTATCAATCCATCGGTCACCGAATCTGTTGTTGAGAAGCGTACGAACACTTCGATTGAAATGTGCAGGAGCTCCATCATGCATGAACCACATGTTGTGTCGTACTTGTAAAGGCACATGTTCTAGCAGTACAGGTAGAGTCTCCTGTATGAAATCATGATAACGTGCTCCATTGAGTGTAGGTGGAAGAGCATACTGACGAAACTAAAATGAGCTCTAACATGGAAATTAAGCGTTTCCGGACACATGTCCACATAAAATCTTTTCTTTATTTGTGTGTGAGGAATTTCTATATTCATCTTTAAAATTTGGGTTACTGGTGATACGTAACCCCTTAGGTCCCTTCCTACCTGCATCGAACGTTGTATTTTGCTGTATCCTTCCTCCAAAAACATATTTGCTTATTTGACCTAGATTGAACCTTGCCATGATCTTGAATAATGTGTCATTTTAAACGTAAAATTTGCCGCTATATTCAAATCTTAAATCAAACATTAGGGTTCCCATTAAACAAATGACTTTAACCTCCCAATTACCTTGAAAGTCACATTCTAGGTCACGGAATTCTGAACTATTCCCGTGAATGATCATCATAACAGGCAATGTGAACGACTTACACACTCTTCATAGCAAGACACTAGTATAACTACCATAAACAAGAAACTCCATATATACTTGTGGAGATTGCCATTTTACTCAATTTCTTCACTTCATATATACTAGAATGATGGGCAGAAAACATACATATGTATTGTGTTTCTGTGAAATAGTACTGCGGAATGCTACTGACATGATCTTCTACGTCTCTGATACACATTTTCGCTGACAGGATAACCACCACTTGAGAGTCCTATGCCACGTGAAACTGCCGCGGAAGACCCTGGCAACGTAGTGCGCCAGAAGCACTTGAGAGTAACAACTTTTAGTGCGTTGACAAGTAGATAACTCTAAATGATGGAGCGTATACGCCTACGACTATAAAGCTATGAACAGAGATGACACTCCTGTCGCTGTTTAAACATGAATCAAGGAAAATGTCACTGAAAGTGTTGTAGGTTGTTAAGTCAAAAAAGAATATGTATAGTTCAGAAGTAAGTTACTATCTTGAAAAAGGATGAAGGAGGGGGGGGGGGGGAGCGAGGGGATGGAGAGACGCAGGGGGGGGGGGGAGCGAGGGGATGGAGAGACGCAGGGGGGGGGGAAGAGTTATTAGATGTACATGAAGCTGACAGAGCCATATAATCTGAATTTATGCACCTTTTCCGTCCAGCTCACAATAATTCATTTTTGAGCAATGTATTTTTTTTCGATGTACTGTTTGTGCGAAATATTACTGATGCGATACTGACCGTGTCACATCTAAATTTAAAAGGACTATCACTAAAAATTAGTGAGCAACAAAATGCAAAATACAAATAAATGTATCACGTGCGGCACAGATAATCCACAAACAATACAAGCCTCTCATTGTTACAGACCTCTCCCGCATTCAACAGAACAACGTGCTCGTATCATAAACAATGTTCCACGATACACACGACACGCACCGCGGGCATTCACACAGAATATCGCCTTGACACTTGAGGAGGTATTCAAAAAATGCGCCGAACGACTGTACAGGAACTCTTGACACTAACAGTACCTTCACCCTAAACCTGTGAAGCTATGATCACAACCAGAGGTGGAAACATAATCGCCCAGAAACACTCCCTGCTAGGGACAACTGATCACCTATGGATAGTATAAGCCCATAAAAAAGGAAAATTCTGGTGAACCTATGGATTACCGCAAAACGAACTGGTAACGCCAGCTGAATGTACCCAGCCGACCATCCGGCAAGACGCAGGGAAGCCGTACTACACACTAAACAAACAAAAACCCAACAAAACCGCAAACATTGGACCATCGATTTATGAGAACCATGGCATGTTACAGGTACGCAGACGCTGCATCTGGCCCAGGAGACATCATCATAGGTGCCCAACCCAGCAGTACTCCTCTTCGATTGGACTGCTAACACTCTCTGGTGACCATAGACTATGAGAACGGTACTGAGCATTGCACGATACCCAATAACTAACCACAACCTTATCATTGCATGATCTGTACACCACAACACAACTGCTCTTACTACCCGCCCAGACTATAGCAGAGATTTTTTTCCCCCTTGACGCTTACCTGACACTTTCTTACTCTGTGCTCTCAATCCTGCCACCCTTCGTTCGCTTTTCGACCACTTCTCCTACACGGGCCAGTATTAGTTTGTGAGACATCTACTTGATTCCAAAAGGCAGAGAAAATTGTTCTGACTGTCTTCGATATGGGCTCGATTTTTAGACGTACACTGGATTCAGCGACTAACTTAGCTTCTGTTTTCGGCTAATTGCAGGTACGTAATAACCAATACAACAGGTAAATTCCCTTCAATGGGATACAGTATGCTTGATGTGAAACACTATCAGATAGAGAGCACTAATAATATCCGAGCTGATAGGACACTGAGAAAACACGAATGTGTCGTATCGGGAGTGACGCAAAAGCGACATGTGGAATTTTCTCGCGAAGAGCCCCCCCCCCCCCCCCCCCCCCCACACACACACACACTTCTGAGAGCAAACAGCGATATCCGTGCATTCCAGGTGACGCTGTGATATGACAACGGCAGCCGCACAAATCTGCCCCCGGATTGAGGGATTAACAGAATCTTGGACCACAGACGAATCGCACGTAAACCATTATCTCAGAGCCAAGAGATAAAACCGCTTCTCTGAAGCTAAAGCTAAGAGGACAGAAGGTCGTTTCACGACTATCAGAAGTTATTTCCTTGCGGTGAGGTAAACGAGCACCCAAGCACGTCACCGACTTCCCACGCAGATCCTATAGACTTCATTCGTGGGTCTCTCTTTTGACTATGTGACGCACGCAGCGGCAGTAGCAGCTTGCTAGAATCATTCATAGAGTCCACGGATAGCTACAGCCTTTGCAACTTCCACAAGCCTGAAACGCGTATCAAAACATACTGCACTAGCTTATCGTCTGCTGCTTCCCTGCACAATTTTTTTAGTTTTTTTAATCGAATTTTTACGTTGTTCAAAAATTACAATACGTTGTAAACATGTCACGCTAATTAAGGTCATAGAAGCATGGTCTTCCCCTTCCGTACTTCCGACCAAAAAGCAGTTCTGATAGCTGGAGTGCCGGCCGGTGTGGCCGAGCGGTTCTAGGCGCTTCAGTCTGGAACCGCGCTACCGCTACGGTCGCACGTTCGAATCCTCCCTCGGGCATGGATGTGTGTGATGTCCTTAGGTTAGTTAGGTTTAAGTAGTTCTAAGTTCTAGGGGACTGATGACCTCAGATGTCAAGTCCCATAGTGCTCAGAGCCATTTGGTAGCTGGAGTCAAAGGGTTTTGTTAATCATGCCTTTTGCGTTCTTGAGGTGATATTTCCATATAAACTTTCATCTCCTGACACACACAGTTCTTTATATCTAACCGGAAAGTGAAATACCAATTTTCAAATATTTAGCTTTAAAATTTTTTTACTATAGCGAAATATTTTCTTAAAAACTTTCGTCACCTTAGGGATAGAATTTCTAAAAACCGCAGAACTATTTTATTTCTAACAGAGAAACTAAATACTAATTTTCATAGCTGTAGCTCTGAAAATGTTTTCATAATAAAATAGTTTCATAAAACGTTTCAATCCCTATTTCACTCCCTTAGGGATTGAATTTCAAAACGCACCAACATTTTTTTATTTCTAACCAAGCAGTGAAATACCAAGTTCCGTAGACGCAGCTTTAAAATGCTTTAATAGTTGATTAATAATGATTTATTTTCAAAAACACTTTCACTATTTTACATCCTTGGTTGTCAAATTTCCAAAAACGCTGAAACACGTATTTTTTTAAATTTCTAACTTGGAAACCAAATACCAGTTTTCGTATTTTTTAGCTTTAAAATTACCTTTATACGTACATATTTTCAAACATCATTCATCCCCTATTTCAGCCCCTTAAAAGTGGAAACTAATCAAAACTTTATGTATTCCGGTTGATGTCACTGACAGTGCATGCAAAGAAGAAGGCGAGAGTGGCTTTTTTTTTTTATAAGGAATGGTAAGAGGCAAAAATCATTCCAAGTAATGAAACTAAACCAGATAATGTTCAAAGAGTTAAAGAATACACAGAAAAGTTTCCTACAATGGCAGCTCACTAATGAAACAAATTCAGACATCATTTGCGCCGTGTATGGGGATAATCCCATTGGACAGAACACAGCAAGAAAGTGGTTTTCTCATTTTCGGAGGATCGTTTTGACATTAGTTACTCTCCACCTCAAGAAGAACTTCAGGGTTTGATGAAGATCGTTTAAATGCATTAATCCACAATGATTCATGTCTGTGTACTGGAGAACAGGTAAATGTGATGAACTGTGTTCACTCCACCATCTTGGCGATATTTGCAAGCAATGGGGCAGTTTCAAAAATCGGAAGTGTGGGTACCGCATGGTCTAAGCCAAAAATCGCAAAAATCAGCGGGTGGCCACATGTGCATCTCCGTCATCAATTGGCTCGTGAACAACACTGGTCATTCCAATCCCGTGTCGTTATTGGTGACGAGAAAAGGCGTCTTTATGTTAACATAAGGAAAAGAACGGAATAGTTGAGCCCAAACAAATCAACTCCCCTACAAAGATCTGCGATAAAAGGATATTATCGCTGCTAGCAGAAGTTCTGCAGCAGCGATCCATAATCATATTTTACATAGGATAAGTCTTTCGAACTTTTTTTTTAAGATACATCACATGTGTTTCATGTTCATGAGCACCAACTGTTTTTTTGACAACTGTCCTCATTTTCATTACTGTTTTCGTATACATTGCTTTTCACGTTCCATAACACTGGCCGTAGATGTATTACATTTGTGAAGTTCATTGTTCTCTCACTGTACTGGTGACCGGCAATAAAATATTACGGTGACAATTACGTGATTCCTTGAGTCCTTCCACCAAAGCGTTGTAAAGTCAGGTACCAAGAAGCATTTCAGTCCACTAAGGTCTCTTAACTAGAATACAAATGAGGCGCTGAGAGCCATAAGGGCCAAAAAGCAAGATGTCTCGACCTTCCCTATTCAAATGAACATCAGAGAAACCAGTGAGGCGGCTGTTCGTGAATGTTCAAATATATGTACAGTGTAGGCCTACAGTACAGATAAACCGTGAGATCACCAGATGTAAGAAGCACGAATAAATGCTACAGTCTCACAATCGACGATGATGTGCTTTCTGGTTCTAAGCGCCTCACATGGATTACTGAATGATAAAATCCAAAACTTTATGTATCATGTATCGTTCAGAATCCCACAAAATAGGTTTTTCTCTCAGTATAACTTTAAGATGTACTAATGTCCGATCTAATTCTAGTATATAGCGTGTGAATTCGCATATCTGTGGAGTGTGCTACCGCCTAGGGAATTTTATGGCGAATGTAGGTAAGTCTGCTGCAGTGTGCTACCACCTGGTGCAATTGACATAAACTAGTAGTCGAGTGGTAAAGGCTAGCAGTGCACGCCATGAACCGTGCACATTGGTTATCAAATCCGTATGTATTCGGCCCGTAAATTTAAGTCATGTATCATTGTTCTCGAATAAGTGTATTCCCAGCACTTGTAGTATAGTTAAAATTTTCGGAAGCAGTTTACTTACTCGAAAAGAAACGCATCCACAAAGCCTAATTTATGTTTATCTTCCTAACGTTTTTCCTCGTGGAATGTAAAGGTAGAACAGCTATAATAATTTAGAGGATTTCGCTTTCATCAACTTTGCGGCAATACTGTGGCCCGTCTAACACTTCTGCCCACGAAATCTATTGTCGCAAACATTGCCGGCCAACGTTCGCCAGCAATGTTTCGACACGTCGCTGCAATTAGAGAGGCCGACAATACTGACGACCTCTGGCTGCGATTAGTGTGGCTGGTAACGAAGCTCGCCACAATGCCGGGATACACTGTCGGCAATATGCAATTCCTATAGCCTGTGAAACGTTCCTCTTGCAAAGAGAGACGATGTGTAATGCTTCCACAACATTAGCATTTTATTCTGCCTCATATCTCATTTGGGTCGATAGAATTATAATCTGAACCTTGAACACCTAAGAAACGATGTGTGAATCCACGTTTGTTCTTTCGAAACTATGCTGCTCTTTGATGACGGGGATTCCTTTGAGCGCACAATGTCAAGGTCTTTAGCGTCAGTTCTAATCTCTTATTAGACGTTTGTGCTCAATAAATAAAATAACGAATCAGAATAAAAACTGTGTTCCGGACCAGGACCGTGAACTGAAACCTTGCCTTTCGAGGAAAATGCATTTTTCAATCAATTTATGAAGTAAACAGTGCACCCAAAAACAACATTTTTTAAAACACTGATTTGGTGCTGTTCAAGCAGAAGAAATGACCCATCCTCTCCCTAATGCTAGTCCTACTGCTGAAGTTTGAAAAGTAGAAGATAGTCGCAGTAGTACTGTGAGTCTTTAATCGTGCGTGGGTAGCTCAGTTGGAAGTAGTGTCCTTTGCCTAGGAACGTGAACAACGTTGGAATGTGGGATCGCCTGCGGAAATGTAGCTCAGTTATTAACAGTTAAAATTGTGTTATCTGACGTTCAAACGTTTCGGTAAATAACAGTCGCTGCGCTTCGCGCGGCGGCAAATTTATTCAGAGTTCTTAGTGGTTCTGCTGTAAAATTTCGGGCTTTTTAAGTGCTAAATCCTGCTAATTTTCCTTTGTATTCGGCGAAGAAGAGAGTTTTTCACTTACCACTGTCTTCCGAATCTCTTGGGAAAAATACCGTAAGGGTTCTCGTCCGACAAGAATAGTCATGTTCGACCCCGTGTCTTGGAAATCAGTGACTAGTTATACGGTAACTTTGGTACTTAAAGACATAATTCTGAATTCACCCAGGTAGACATTGAGAAGTGCGGTGTGTTTGTTAAATTGTATGAGTGTTTTGTTGAGCGAAATTTTACTGAAAATTCACGTACTGTTTAAATTTCGCAATCGTGACGATTTGTAATGCAAACAGGAAACCTGAAAACTGTTGGGATTTTGAGCCTGTCCCCAGAACTCGGAAATGGATTGGTATAGGTCCGTTCCAAACACGCTCAGACAGGCGTTCGTGATAAGCGCCGCCTGTGGGACAGGGAGGTTAGTCGGAAAGGGATCGAATCCGCCTGGCGGGCCGACTACGAGTGTCGGTGTGCCAGCCAACCTGAACGTTATTTTCAGACTGTTCCCTCATCTCACTACCTGGATACTGGGCTCGTAACCAAGTCTCGCCTCGATTCGCAAACATTTACAAAAACTTCTCTTCACTTTAACATGGATAACATTACATGCAGATAGTTGGGGCACACATATTCCGTCTTGGGGATAATTGGGTGGCGGTAGGAAGGGCATATGGTTCAAATGGCTCTTGAGTATTATGGGACAACTTCTGAGATCATCAGTCCCCTAGAACTTAGAACTACTTAAACCTAACTAGCCTAAGGACATCGCACACATCCATGCCCGAGGCAGGATTCGAACCTGCGACGTAGCGGTCGCTCGGTTCCAGACTGTAACGCCTAGAACCGCACGGCCACTCCGGCCGGCACGGCCACTGGGAAAGGAAATTTACTAAGAAGAATATCACAAACAAGGAGGACGCAGAGGTCTGGTAAATAAGGAACTGACGACCGGACTTGAGATGGTAACAGTGAAAGCAGTGGTGGACCAGTCAGAACGATCAAACGTAACAGACCATCTGATCACAATCCCTAATGGCCGAAGGAATACATCAGGCTGCAACGCAACAACAGCCGATTGAGACTTCGTCAGCTGAAAATGATGATGAAAACAGTAAAAATGGAATCAAAGCGAAACACGCTACGAGAACTGCCGTCGCTCTCACTGACGCTGACGAAACCGTTTCAGGGCACTGAGAAATCGCCAACAGTTAGTACTCTATCAAACACCAAAGAGCAGAAAAATGTCCAGAATAGGAGATCATGTAACGTAGCGCACAAATAAAGTACAAAGACTGGTTTGTTTGGAAAAGTGCTCTGTCTCGGGCAGCCAGAAGTCAGCTGACGAAACTCCTTAATAGATTATGAGGCAAAATGTTCAGCCCTTTCAGTTATTTATTTATAGTATGTCATACATCGCTATTCTTACACATTTTATATTTAATTACAAACTGATATCCAAGACACTGAATATAATCGATAGCCCCCCCCCTGTTGCAGCTAGGAAGTCGATGAAGGTTCCCTTGTAAGCTCGAACTAGGCATTATTCTACAATGTGCTGAATTTTGTTTTTCAACAGCGCAGTTGCAGTTGCAGTTTGGAGATGGTATCTTTCTCCATTTGCAGAGGGCGCCAGCACTTCTTCCATGGCCAGTGCGTATGTGGTTTAAAGTTCTCCACAATTTGCGTGACTGACTGAAGCCAGGCGCCTTCGCATTTATGATGAAGCTTTGGCATTTTGGTGGACAGTGTTCTCGCCAGTGTTTCCAGATATTGTGGATGTCGAAGTTGGAGGTCGTCATCTCTTTAGCAGTGAGTTGTTGTGGCGTTGGTCTCGATTTAAGGACAGCCAAACAATCCTTGTCCTAGTAGTCAACAATCTCAAATATTCAAATTAACAGCAAGTAGGTTGGATTTATTAAAGGTTGTGTGGGGTATTGCGGCAGAAAATGTAGGTGACGTAACGCCACAGAATAAAGTTGACAATAGTCCGATTAAAATTGCTTGAAAGTTTATGCCTGTCACTTGCCGCTACAGTGATACCACGTCGGCTGCCGACTACCGATCAGTTATAGGTGACACACGAACACGGCTGTTCCTTCAGAAACGCTGTTAATGTGTAACGCAGAGCAATGCTAGAAATGGCAGCCACGATGTAGGTCGGAATTGCGAGATACTCTATCGACAGCTAATTTTAAGTAACCAACGATTCAATTGTAGCCCAGAATTTAAACTCGTGTCCTAAGCTAACCACAACCTCGCGATGTACAACGTGTCCAAGATAACGGCTATCTACAATCTGCAGCAGAATTAAAGTCATGATTGCTTCGTTCACGGCGATTAAAGCTAACCTCTGCGAGCAAACTCACGACAGAAAAAAATTGTTTCAGTGCTAAAAGCAAACTGTAATCTTTCGCTATTACTGGTTATTTAAGACTATCCTCTCACTGTCGCGTTACCAACCGATGAGCAGTATTCGTTGCCACTTGATTGCAGATTACAGGCTACATAGGCACTTTCAAAAAGAAAACGATGATAGGAAGAAAAATGACACCAATACGATGATGAAAATGACGCGGCAAAGTGCTAAAAATAAAAAAAAAATACATTTAAACCAATTAGCTGAATAAAATTATTAATCAAACTCTCTTGATTCGATTTACAAATTAAAAAAATCGCTACATTAAACGACATCCGAACCTAGGACCTTCAACACATCGGGCTTGTGCGCTAACCACTTCCAAAATTCGCAGTGTCGTGCGAAGCTTATATAATTTAAGCCGATTTCTGTAACTATGATAGGTGTATATGTGACGCTGAACTGCATCTTGTGTGGACGTATCCAATGGTGTTTGGTTACTGCTGCCTAAGAAGAGTGTGTATTTCATCAGTGTCGTCGCATATTTGTGTCATTTTTTGGTGTGATTAAATACGAAATAAAAGTGCCAGATTCATGATCCAAAGACACCAAGAAAGAAAGCCAGGCAAGGAACTGGAAATGAACTGGGCAGCAATTGTTGTGACAGTTTGGCAATGGCAAACGGTTCGAGAGTGACGTTGAGCGCTTTGGTTGTGGGACACTTGCCCCTGCGCGTTAAGTGTCACCTATCAAGTAATTTTAATCGGACTATAATCGTCCGCTCTGTCAGTATTGTGAAACGATTGACAGTACCACACACGCCGAACAACAGTAGCTTGCTACAAAATTACCGGTCTGTGAGAATGGAGATACCAACGAGTTTGCTATGAACAACTGCCAACGAAATGAACAGCAAGAAAATAATGTAAATGGACTCCAAGTGTTTCTATCACCCAACACAAGAATACTAGCATGGTTCACATACAGTTTCGTAAAGTACGTCTTGAAAGAGTGAGAATAGCCTATAAACAACTTTCAACACTTTATGAACGAAAAACAAGAAATTCTCAAGAATAAACGGCAAAAAACTTTTTACAATTTATACGTCCCATTTAAATGCTTTATTTAAAATGAGAGTATAAGTTTTGCATAATCTATTGCTGAATAAATAGTATAAAAAGTGGGTAACAGCACTGCCCTCCGAAGGTAATGTTTCGGCTTTCGGTCCCGGCCCGACACACTTTTAGTATGGCAAAAAGTTCCAAAATAACGCATACTCCCCTGCAGAGTGAAAGACTCATTCGGGTCGATACGACAGCAGCTTTCAAATCTGTTATGTGGGTCCGGAATGACTGGGTCATCTGACGATCCTGCATGAAGACAGCGTGATAACCAACTCTTAAATACTACTGAAAGAAGAAGACTAACATGTCTTCCGCATAGAGGCTGCGAATCTGACTACAGGGTAGCAGAGAAAGAGGAAGACGCGCATTTACCTTCCGTCACAGATACGACTGCATGGGGTTACCGAATACAGACACTAAGCGCCATAGACAAGGAAGAGCTGGCCGACAACGCGTCTCATCTTTCATCAAACAGGGAGCCGACTTGCTAACCCCGATCCCCAATTCACACAAGCGCCTGGCGGCGGCGAGTCAGGGACGTGGTGCGTGAGGAACGTGACCAACTCACACTGAAGTAGCGCTGTTAGAAACGCGGGGCGGTTGTGCTACGAATAGATCAGAATATGCCGCCTTCATCAGAGAAAGATACTGATGCACTGGATCTTTTGTAACTCGTAAATGCTTAGCAGCAAAGGTGATGTTGGGCACATCCGTTATGGGTGAAAAAAGGGGAAGAAATATGGCCCCGTTAACGTAATGTCTGAAAAGTGTTTCTATACTTAGACAAGGTGAAGAAAAAGAGAAGAGGAAAGACACTGGAATCTTGGATCAGAATTTCTATTTTTCGTATGATTTTAATTTGTTCGTAAGCCTAAATATTGCAGATTTTGTGAGAGATGTTCAAAATATTAGGACACTTTCCCAAAACTGATCATCCGTAAATATTTCACTGTTGTAGACCACAAATTTCTCATTATACGGCATATTTTCCTAGAGATTTTGTCCGAGAGGCACAAAATATCCTTTCACCAAACTGGATTTCAGTTATTGCCAGCGCCAAGGACAACGGATTTCTTTTCTGCAAGATGGAGCCAGTCGACTTCAGGGATCTTAGTGCACTAAACCAAGTGTTGCTCATTCAGAATAACCGGACAAGAGAGTATATCTGGCTACATACTTCACCTGACAACCCAATTACACTAAGGGGGAGGGGGGAGTCGTAATATTGTGAAAGCATTGAAAAGCAGCTGAAGGATACTGGGGAAAGAAATCTACCGCTGGATAACATCTCAGTTGTCCCTGTCTTGTCTGATACAATTCTGCCAGTAAAAAGTGCCAAAAGGAAGCCTTGCTTGACATGTGGCCGTATATCTCAGCTGAAAAACGGAATTGCTGTGAGAAAGGACCAAGTGAATAGAGGACCTGGAAGTCTGGCAAATTATGGCTGACAGCACACGTTTAGTGGAATTGCAAAAGGACATTCTTAAATTCTTCCGTATCTTTTGCTGTTGCTTATGCGGTATTGTCAATAAACCTTTTCTCTTTTGATTTGTGTTGTTGCACTTTTCTCAAAATAAGGTTTCCATTTCTGCAGAAAGAAACACAGAAAAACCAGAGAGTTTCAGCACCACAACGTTCTAACTGCACAGATTCAACTCTGTTCGTCCAGGAAAACAAAAAATGCTATTTTTGAAAGAAAACTAAGGGCGTAATAATTGTTACAAAAAATGCAAAATGTTCCGTCGTGAACACTGCCTACATCAACGAAGCCGAAATAGGTAAGTATAAAACAGGCAAACAAATAGGTAATGATAAAACGTCCAGAATGCAGTATACTTTGGTTACGTCAATAGAAATCCTTTTCCAATCATTACTCGCTGGAACGCATCCTATTTGTTAGACAATACAGGGTTTTCAGAAATTCTCTTTTGTACTCAAGTGATTCGTGTGGGAACGTATCTGACGTGATTATGACTGCACGATTAACAGACTCCGAACGTGGACTGGTAGTTGGGACTTGAAGGGAGCGAGTACATAATATTTTGAATAGGAATGCGTGTGCGGAAACGCGTTCTACGGCGGTTCCAATTCAGATGTGTTCCTTTGTGCATCGCGAAGCTGGAGATAACGGAAGAGCTGCAAATCGGCTTTCTCACGGACGTATTCCGCGACGTAGCACGCCATAGCACAAACTTTATGCCCAAGTTACGCGGCGGCACCACCAAGAAACAGATTCCTTCACCGTGAGGAGGCAGTTCCACGGCAGCTCCGCACGCATTTGAAGATGAACCGAGTCGCGTTGAAGAGAACCCGTCAACGAGTACTCTAACAATTCCAAGTGTTTCGTTAGGTTTCCTTTCGAATTGTTATCGAATAATTGTACAGCGTCATGCCTAATTCAATTCTTCAAGCAAAAGTGGATGAAGCACATACATAAACTGAAACTCTGCAAGTCCCAGAAGGTAATTTCTGAACACATTGTAAGTCAACAAAAACAGTTATCGAATGTTTTATGAAAGATGTTATTAGTGGAGACAAGAAAAATTGATATGTACAGTATGTAATTAACTCTGCCGAGGGATTTGTGATTGTCTGTCTCTAGTTTTAAGATGAAAGTAACTATTGATGCAATATTAATTTAGAACATGATAGTAACTCACTTCATACACTGTTGTGACAAAAGTCATGGGGTAGCGATATGCACACATACAGATGGCAATAGTATCGCGTACACTAGGTATAAAAGGGCACTCTATTGGCGGACCTGTCATTTGCACTCATGTGCAAAGTTTTCCAACGTGATTATGACCGCACGACGGGAATTTACAGACATTGAACGCAGGATGGTAGGAGGTAGAAGCATGGGACATTACAATTCGGTATTCGTTAGGGAATTCCATTTTCCGCGATCCACAGTGTCAGGGTGCTGAGAATACCGAATTTCAGGCATTACCTCTAACCACGTACAATAGGGTTGCCGACGGCCTTCACTCAACATCCTAGAGCAGCTGCGTGGAATTGTCAGTGCTCATAGATGAGCAACACTGCTTGAAATGACCGCAGAAATCAATGTGGGACTCAAGACAAACGTATCCCTTAGGACAGTACGGCAAAATTTGACGGCGATCGGCTATGGCTGCCTTTGCGGACAGCACGACATCGCTCACAGCGCCTCTACTGGCCTCGTGACCACATCGGCTGGACCCTCGACGACTGAAAAACAGATGAGTCACGATTTCAGTCGGTAACAGCTGATGGTAGGGTTCGAGTGTGGCGCAGACCCCTTCTCTTCCCATGCGATGTCGTCGTCTTTTTTCTTTTTTTTTTTGGGGGGGGGGGCTGAAGGAAGATATTTGTGGCCGTCTATTTGTTTCGCACGAAGAGGTACTCGCCTGGGTACAATCATGGTTCGTAGGCAGCCACAAGCATTTTTTTCCTGAAAACACTGACCGTCTTATCTCACAGTGGGAAAAATGGATTAACGGATAAATAGATTACCAGTTACGGCGATTATTCTTGAAATAAAAAGTTTAGTTACTTTTTTCCATCTGTCACGTTTACATCTAACTGCCACTTATATTTTCCCCCTACATCAGATTTCGTAATTTTGGATTCCACCTCTGTTTACGACGATTAGACTTTTACTCACATGGTGAGTATATAGCCGTTTCGAATACGGGAATTATACTGACTGTCTTATTTACGCCGGCCGAAGTGGCCGTGCGGTTAAAGGCGCTGCAGTCTGGAACCGCGAGACCGCTACGGTCGCAGGTTCGAATCCTGCCTCGGGCATGGATGTGTGTGATGTCCTTAGGTTAGTTAGGTTTAACTAGTTCTAAGTTCTAGGGGACTAATGACCTCAGCAGTTGAGTCCCATAGTGCTCAGAGCCATTTGCACCATTTTTTTGTCTTATTTACTTCCTATCTGGCAGTATACTTCATCTAGGGACGAAGCGTATCCTATATCCTCGAATGAAAAACAGCCCACAGTTGTACTAAATTATGTTTATTTTAAATCTTGACCATGGTTTCCGCTATAATAATATAGCCTTCTTCAGAAGTCATACACACTAATAAATGAAAACTGTCTTTTCGTTTATTAGTGTGTATGAGATATTATTATAGCAGAAACCATAGTCAAGGTTTAAAATAAAGACAATTTAGTGCAACTGTGGGCTGGTTTTCATTCGAGACAATTTCGTAACGGTTGCTGTTGTCGCTGCCACGATGAAAATAAAGATATTCTACATCCCTTCCTTATTTCCCAATATCACCTAGTCAATAACCCTACGCTACTACGAATGTTTTCCTAATACTCAGCAAACTGTTTTCTCGAAAGGATATTAACTTCGCAGTACAGTTTCTCCGAAGCTTACCCCGATCAGTTAATTTCGCTGCTGTGTTTTCAGTTTTCATCTGCCCAGTATCTTATGTAACGGAGTCTGTAGATCTTCTCATAGAGCAAGATAACGTCATTTCTTGACGCAAATATCAAGGCATACCGATTATTCCACTGACATTTCAAGTTCAAATTTGGTTGTACCTTGCCCCGCACACGAACAGACGACTGCTCCACGATGATACTTGTTAGAAATGTCCGATAATGTCACATCATGTCAGCGCAAATCACCTGCTGGTCAGATGAACGACTTCCGACTCCAGGTATTATACGAAAAACATGACTATTAACGCAGTATTACTAAGAATTCCAATCCTGTCGACAAGATACTCATTTCTGGGCTGTCGACAAGACACTCATTTCTGGGAGCCACTAAGTTGTTAACAGATACCAGTCCCAAGACTGTGCTAACCTAAGTTACGGATCTTAATATAATAAACGCCTTCCAGAAACGCGTTGGGTGCTGTTTTGTTATGATACTTATTACGGCCAGAGTGGTTTTGCAAATGTTCATTTAGGTGCGTAATATTACTAACGCTTCACTTCATTATTTTCTTTTATTACTTAACGGAGCGTTCAGCCACACAGAAATCTGGATCAATATCAGAATCATAAACGTCCACTTCTGAATCAAAATCGCCGATTTCTTCTTCCAGTTCAATGAAAAACATCAGGTCCATCGATTTACGCAATGTCTAACCTACGTAGAGAGCGAGCAGTGGCCTAACGAAGACACAGGTAGAAGACGAGTGCAGTACGGATCTCAGCGCAGAGTAGAAACATACAAATAGCTTTTTTAGGAGTACAGATAGTTCAAAATTTGATAACTACGTTGTAGGACAGTGCTTACTTAGACTCTTCCTTGTGCACTGTATATGGCTACCGACAGAGGGTAGGACGCGCAACGTGTTAGCTACGAATTTTTAGACTCAGCACGGGCAGTACCCGGGCGCCGTCCACCTAACTGCTGCTGCTGTTCGATTCTTACTCAGACTCCGTCTACAAAAAATTAAATGTTCAGAAATGTGAAACTGTGCACTTCGCAAAACGAAAAACTACATCATCAACGAGTCACAACTGAAATCTGTCTACTCGTACAAACACCTGGATTTAACACGTTGCAGTGATATGAAGTGATCGATCACACTTTTTCAGTCGTAGGTGAAGCAGGTAGCAGACTTTAGTTTATTGATAGAATACTAGGGAAAAGTGATCTATCTGCAAAGGGCATTTCTTACAAATCACTCGTGCGACTCATTGTGAAATATTGCCCAAGTAAGTGGACACCGTAACAAGTAGGGGTTACTGAACGTATACAGAAAAGGGCAGCACGACTGCTTACAGGTTTGTTTGACCCGTGGGACACTGTCACAGAGATCGTGACTGAAATGACGGATACCTGAAGTCAGACCCAAACCATTACGAAGTTTCAAGAGCCTCCAGGAATATGCAGTGCTGGACAAACGTATGTTAACACCAAGAGAAATGCATGCTGAAATACCGGGCGATCCAAAAGTCAGCATAAATTTGAAAACTTAATAAACCACGGAATAATGTAGATAGAGGGGTAAAAATTGACACACCTGCTTGGAATGACATGGAGTTTTATTAGAACAAAAAAAAAGTTCACAAAATGTCCGACAGATGGCGCTGGACAGCAAAATGTCAGTGACTGCGCATGACAATCGTGTATAAAAGGAGCTGTAATGAGAGAGAGAATCAGATGCGCCAGCAGTCGCAGCATTATTCCTCGACTACAGCTATTGTTGGGGAATGAGCATTTCCTGTAAAGAACATCATCTTTGCTTTGTCTTACTTTGTTATGCTAATTATTGCTAATCTGATCAGATGAAGCGCCATCTGTCGGACATTTTTTTGAACTTTTGTATTTTTTTGGTTCTAATAAGACCCCATGTCATTCCAAGCATGTGTGTCAATTTGTACCTCTCTATCTACATTATTCCGTGATTTATTCAGTTTTTCAAATTTATACTGACTTTTTGATCACAAGGTATATGCAAATGCTAGCCCAGTCTGCAGGCTGCACTGTTGGATTTGACAATGAACGGCAATTGTGCTACGTCCTCAACTGGTTGCAAGTGTCCGTCGCCGTCAGAACGGTGTTCTGTGTAGTTGTGAGTGCATTATGTACGAAGTGTTCGGCGTTTCAAGAAGCACCGTATCGAACATTTATACCGCATACGCGGATAGCGGAGTAACATCAACTGAGTCACAATGCGGACAAATGTGTGTGAGGAGTGATCGTGACGGATTGTCATTAGGAACGACCGTGACGAAAAGTAACAGACGACAGCTGCAAAAGTCGCTGCGGGATTAAATGTCGCACTCGCGAATCCTTCCAGCATCAAAAGAGCATCAACGGAATTCCAGAAGCAAGGAATTGCAGGACGAGCTGAAATTCCAAAACCACTCTTAGTGATGCAAATGACAGTAAACTGCAAAATGTGATACCGAACTCATAAAATCTTGGCTATGGAGCAATGGAAGAAACTCATTTGTTGGATGAGTCTTACAGTGTTTCCATCTTCTGGACGAGTTTTCGTACCAAGAGTGAAACATGACGGGCCTTCAGTAATGATTTGGGCAGTCATATCGTGACATTCGACGGACCCCTTGGTTATTCTGCAAGGTCGCTCTACTGCAAAGGATTATGTGACAATTTCAGCTGGTCAGGTCCATCCCACTGTACAATGTTTGCTCTCCCATGGTGATGCGGTGTTCCAAGTCGACAGGCCCCACGGTCACGCAGTTCGCATCGTCCAGAACTGGCTGTGTGAGCACTAGGTTGAATTGTCGAATTTCCCTTGGTCACTACAGCCAATAGATCTCTATGTTATTGATCCTTTGTTATCTACTCTACGGAGAAGCGTGTGTGATCGCTATTCACATGCACCTTCATTTCCTGAGCTTGCCACTATTTTGCAGGAAGACTGGTAGAAAATTCCCTTGCAAACCGTACAGGAACTTCATATATCCATTCCTAGACTACTGGATGCTGTTTTGAATGCCACTGGATTTCCTACACCGTACTAGGCACGGTAATGCGATATGTTTTTGTTGTTTCCACATCTTTGTCCATCCCCTGTACAGCGAACCCCCTACGCATCACTCCTGTAGGGATTGTGAGGGCACGCGGAGAGACATTTGAAGTCGTCTTTCCACGAATGTATGAACGTAACAGGATGAAATATCCTCCGTCATGCTTTTTCACAGTGGTCTGCAATGGATGAAGATGCAGATGACGTTACTTAACAAGCAATGGAGGGATGCTTGTTGGGAGTTAAGAGGAATGATAAGAAAACGAATGGATCGGGGACTTAATTATAACCGTAATTACAATATTGTTTCAGTGGGTGGGACAAGTAGACAGGTGAATGAATGTTAGCCAGATCAAAGATTTTCTCTGCTGGATTCTAAAACAGATGATAAGATCAAAACGATGGTCTATTGGTAATAAGGTAAATGACAGAAAACGGAGTGGCAACGTGGATGCACAAAGCAGAAGCTTCCAATGCGTGAAGAATTCTAGAGAAGACTTCTCATCAATGAGTGGAGGTGAATTTGATGTTGAATACAAGGTGCGAGGGTTGGAACTTCAATAGTGGCAACTATTTATTTACAGCTCGTACAAAATAGATGCGTGTTTCAAAGTTTTACTAACTTCAAAGTAATCACCAGCATTGTGTATAACCCGTTGCCAGCGATGTGGAAGTCATACGATACTCTTAGCAGTACCAGTTGTGTTGACAGTTCGCGTGGCGCGGTCTATTGCCCGACGAATTTGTAGCAGTTCTGAAGCGAATGCCGTGAAGTGTTTCCTTCAGTTTATAAATCGAGTTGAACTTACGAGGGCTTAAGTCAGGGGAGTGCAGTAGGTGGTGTAGCACTTAGCAGCCCCATCACTCAAACAAATCAGTAACAGCTTGCACTGTACGTGCTTGAGCATTGTCCTGCAAAATGATGGTCAGGTCCTGCTGAAAGTATCATCACTTCTGTCTCTAAGCTGGTCGTAGGTTGTGTTCCAAAAATGAGCAGCATAGAGACAGAAGTGACGACACTTCCTGCAGGACCTGACCGTCATTTTGCAGGACAATACTCAAGCACGTACACTGCAAGCTATTACTGATTTGTTTGACTGATGGGGCTGCTAAGTGCTATACCACCTACTGCACTCCCCTGGCTTAAGCCCTCGTGAGTTCAACTCGATTTCTAAACTGAAGGAAACACTTCACGGCATTCGCTTCAGAACTGCTACAAATTCGTCAACACAAATGGCACTGCTAAGAATATCCTGCGACTTCCACATCGTTGGCAACGGGTTATACACAATGCTGGTGACTACCTTGGAGGTCAGTAAAACTTTGAAACACGTATCTATTTTGTACGAGCTGTAAATAAATAGTTGCCACCCTCGTACAAAGGTCACGGCGTAAACTTTAACTCCCTGTCATATAACAGGTGAGAAGAAACGAAAGATAAAAGCTGGTTCGTCCTCTTTTAGTAGCTACCCAGTTTTAGGCCAGTGCCGAAATTATTTTTACACTTTTTTGCGATCACACACATTGTAGGGAAATTCTCGTTCCAGCTGTGTGGGAGATTATGCTAGGAAAATTCCTATCTATAAGACACACGATTGTCTAGATTCTGAATGACAGCCAACTAGATAAGATTAAAGCTGTCAATACTAAGCGTCTTGCTTGCTTACGTTAAACCCAACGTTATGGTTAATCTCAGTTTTTGATGCAGATGTAGTTACAAGAGTTTCAGACAAATGACTGATTTTTTCGAGCTTTCTATTTTACAGAATTTAAAAACGCAAGGTTTTTGTCATCGATGTCCTGCTGCAGATATCGGCCCGTGCACAGTACTATTATGCTTCAAAACGCAGCGCACGGAAGTGACACTTTCCAGGGGGTCATATCGTGGGTAATATTGATTACAGAGACAAGGGGTCAAGTATTTCGTATAGCCCTTGGCCCAGGGATGTTTGTATACCTATCGGAAGAACGGAAAGTTTTGTAGCTACCCTACAAGAAAAGATCAATATTTAAAAAAACATTACACAATACCTCCAAGCACAAGTAAATTGAAAAAATCGGTTGGTTCTTTTGCTTTAGGTGTTGTTTAGAGTGGATCTTCGGCGGCTTATAAAAGCACCATTTGTTCATGGGCGGTTCCTGATAAAACCCCGAAAACCCATGCTTTTTAGGTACGAAATTACCAATTGCGAGGACAGCCACTTCTGTAATTTCTGTTCATGGCAAATTATCGAAATTGTCACCAAACGTGTGTAAGATGATATTCTCGGGGAACTTCGAAACTTTTTTACGTATCATCAGGCGTCAACGAGATCCAGAGATTCAATGTTACCGTACTTATGCAGAAAACCGGTTTTAGTCGTTTTTGCACCGTGGGACGCAATTATCTAAATAAATAACCACAGCAAATGACTCAAATTTTAGCTGTACCGTTCGTAGATACCAATCCAGAAGCGCCATTTCCCCGTTTTCTGAAAATCTGTATCCGTCATCAAGATATCCGTAAAACCAAGATCTTTTGGATACCAAAAGTACCAGTTGTTGGGCTGTCCACTTGTGTAATTTTTATTCATGGAAAACCGTCGAAATTTTTATCCTATGTTCTTAAGATGTTCTCGCGGAACCACGAAACTTTTTTCGGTATCGTTATTCGTTACCGGCATCCAGAGATTCAAAGTTAACGCACTTACACATGCAATATATTCACATAATATCCGGTCTGAGAGGTAAATGTAGTTTGAATTGACGTAGTGACCACATGGCAAGGGTTTTAGTGTAATTGCAACGGCGTTGACATCACCAAACTACGGTAGTATTTTTCGCCAATGAAACTTTTATAGCGTGCTGTCTCTGTGTAATAGGCACTTCACGCCTTTACAAATATGCTCAAAGTGTTCCCGCAGTGACAAAAAAAAAAAAAAAAAAAAAAAAAAAAAAAAAAAAAAAAAAGCTAAAGATGATCTTGATGTGCCTGAAAATAGCTTGAAATGTGTGACAAAGTCTGTAAAACTAGACACACTGAAAATTCAGTAAAATATTTTAACAACTTTTTACACTATTAAAATACTAATCGGAAGCCGGACGTTTTCGGCAAACTGCGATCGATTAGGAAAGTGTCCAGGAAAAACATAAAGCAAACGATTCTATGTTAACGTTATATTATGCTTACTTATTTGTTGTTTAAACATCTCAAAGTATACAAATGTGTAAGTATATAAACATAATCAGAACTGACTTACAGAATTTGTTTTATACAAGCAGCACTGCCTACTGTAGCAAAGAAAAGGAAACCACCGGAAAAACGCTCATATCGTAGCACAATAAAGGCGAATGTGTAGTTCTTTAAAAGACTCGAAGACTCTGACAAAAGTGAGGAACCAGCTGCCTCACTCCTTATTCGGCCTACCTCACCGAACGTTTTGGTATGAAATGTATTCGCTCTTTTTTTGCGCTGAGTTCGGGTAAAAAAAAGAAGAAGAAGAAGAAGAAGAAGGAAGGGGGGGGGAAGAGAGAGAGAGAGAGAGAGAGAGAGAGAGAGAGAGAGAGATGATGATGGGGGAGAGAAAGTGGCAGTGAAACAGATGTACGGAGACAGTGGACAAAATGCAGATGAGTGGAGGCCATAATTAGGCGTGAGGGTTCTGGCCCCTCCCACACCAGTGAACTTTACCACCTGAGTATAGGTGAGGGCGCATTTTGGACAGAAATTTGAAACACGTGGGTATAGGGGAATGGCCACCCTAGAATTTTTGAGCTGCTGAGATATGGGGTAGACAGCAGCAGTAGGAAGGAAAGACAAGAAGAGAGTGTAAGTGAGAAAGAAGACATGGCAGTGAGTTATGCTATTAATCAATGGCAGATGAAGAAGAATATGAGAACATACAACCTCTGACAAAATTCGGTGAATAGTCCTGTAACATGAACGTAGATGAACTACAATTACTTTATTGTCCATCGAAATAGTCAACTCCCCTGACTATGTGCCGCTGAGTTCTGCGATACCCGTCATGGGAACTTTGCACGAAGTCTTCCTTGGGAATGGTGTTTAAAAGCCGAGTCATGTTTCGTAGGATGTCAGGAATATCGTCAAATCTCTTTCTTTTCAAAGCGAGTTTGAGCCGAGGGAATAAGAAGTAGTCTAGAGGATTGAGATCCGGCGAGTATGGTGGATGCTCAAGTTGCACCACCCCCTTTTTTGTGACGAACTGTTTGACGACACTGGCTGCGTGTGGGCGACCGTTGTCGTGAACATGTTCTCCTCTTCCCTAACTCCTGGGGATTTGTCGCA
The DNA here is from genome assembly GCF_023898315.1 of Schistocerca nitens. Classification (NCBI taxonomy): domain Eukaryota; kingdom Metazoa; phylum Arthropoda; class Insecta; order Orthoptera; family Acrididae; genus Schistocerca; species Schistocerca nitens. The sequence goes on along the minus strand of NC_064614.1, from coordinate 744,437,663 downwards.
CGGATTCAAGGTCCACCTGTAGTTCATCCGCTATCATACGCACAGTTAATCGACGGTCATTCGTGATTACTGTCCTTACTTTCCAATGTTTTCATCACTGGCGGCGGTCGCCGGTCATCCGCTACGGGGATTATCAGAAACACTTTCCCGGCCTCCTCGAAAACGGGCGAATCACTCGTACACACAATTCATGGACAGTGCTTGATCCCTGTAAACACGTATCAGCACTGCATGCCTTTCTTTCGGTGTCTTGCCAAGCTTAAAACTTTAAATTGATACTTTGTTCGTTCATAGTCCTGTCATCAATTCACCACAAACGCACTAAAAAGCACTTTGTCCAACAGGTCTAACACGGAACACACACGATGCTTACCTGAACTATGGTGGGTGGCAGATTGTCAACACCAGCCGCTTCGTAGGTGCAGCGTTGTGCGTCGCCAGTGTTGCCCGATCCACCGTTCTGATGGTTTTTCGGTTTTCCATCTGTCTTTAATTCAATTCATTCGGTTTTCCACACTTTTGGATCTTTCCCATAGCTTTCAAACGGTCAGATATTGTTTGTTGTGCAACATTTAGCATTGCTGTCATTTGCTTCTGACTCAAAAGTATCATCTTCATCCAATATTGCTTGCAATTCGGCGTCTTCGAACTTTTTTGGTGGTCTTCCACCTTCTTCATTTCTTACATCAAAATCATTATTTCTGAACCTTTGAAACCATCTTTTGTATGTTGCTTCTGATAGAGCATGATCACCATATGCCTCGACAAACATTCGATGCCACTCTGCAGCATTTTTTTTTTCAAATGATAACAAAAAATTAATGCTTTCCGCAAGTCATCACTTTCTTGTACAAAATTCGACAGATGTCATACCAATCAAACAAAACAAAAATTAAGGCTCGTTCACAACAAATGTTCCCTATAGACACATTTGTATCTTAACGCTCATTTCATACCGGTACACCTGGTAATTTTGTAAGAGTTATCGACAGCAAGTGAAACAAGTTCCCTAGTATGAAAATAAACACGAAATTTCTTCTCGTATGTTGCTGCAAACCGACAGTATGAGGTTTCTCGTAAGCTATTGAGCTCTCTGATTGCCGATTACTTGTTTGATGTGGTACTCTGTTTCAGGATTCTGTCGCAATAGTTGCTGTGAGATGAGTTTGTGCAAATTACACTGTGTTTTGGCAAAGGAAGTACAATTAACCCTCTCAACAAGAGAAATGTGTCCGTGATGCTTCTTAGAATGAGAAAAGGTTAACAATTTACACAAAATAAATTGCCAATTCTGTTGGAATATTGGTTGAATCCCCGTAACCCATTGTATTTTTAACACTGAGCGACTGGAATGGAAACTTACCAAAGGATTTTTTTCCTTCTCTTGATCTGAGCAGCATTAAAATAAAGACGAGCGTTTCCTTCAGGCGGAATGATAGGCACATGCCAGATACTGGTTACTCACCTACGCCTCGCCAAACTGACAATGTGTGGTCACGAATAAAATAGTTGTTACTGAAAAAATAAACAATTGATCTGTCGCACAACACAATCGTCAGTGTATTGTCGACAGCTGAGAACCATGCGCGCGGCAGGAATGCGGAAGCTGGCCAAGTGTGCCTTGTGAGCGGGAGTTGACGTCGTTCCAAAGACATTGTCATGCAAGTAGATGTGCCTTTGTCAGCACTACATTTCAACAAATTAAATATATCTAATCACCACACTCTTTCAGGATACTCATACTTTCGTAATAATACCGACCATTTTATTCATTTGTGCAGCCTGCTGTACAATTAGTTTATTAATGCTGATAATGTGTATGCAACCACTGAAATGCTTTTTCTCGTCACGGCGAGCGAATTAAAACATTGTTATTTGTGAGGCCTTTTCGACTGTTTCTAGCTTGCAGTGGAAATGTGATGTCCACATATACATAGTATAATGTATCTTACTGCATCCTTATCCAAGTAACGACAGTGAAACTTACGTACTTTTTATCTTGGACGCTTTTTACCAGCAGCACACAGGGGTCATATCTGTGAAAATTACGCCTTTTCGACTATTTGCAACGGATCGTAGAGATACGTCAGCGTAACAGTTTTACTTTCCTGCCTTGCTTCTACATTACATGATTTTATAATATTCGTTGCTTATTCACTAACCCTCACGATGAATCGTCTGTCCCTTCTTACCATCTGAAAACATTGTCGAGGCAGAAGATATACTCCCAGTGGCTAATGGCTCACAAATTATTGAAATGTGCATTGTTCTTGAAAAAAGAATAAACAAAACAAAAGCACTGTACAGATATGTGTAACTGAAAACTTACGTACCAACGAAAAGAGATGGAGCGCTTGAACGGCGACAAAAACCAAACACTACTCAGTGGTAATAAAATTCACTATCCATTACAGGCCGTATTTTTCGGATGGGCAATACTTCCACTGCCCATTTGCGCTATGCCGAAGTGAGCATATGCAGGACTGCCTACCTGCTCCCCACGTCACCTCTCCCACAGTACTCGCTTGGGTCGGGGCGCGAGAAACTGTGCCACAACCACAACAGGGAGATCATATTCGCTGTTTTGTGCTACGACAGAAGCATGTTCCGCTGGTGGTATATGTATGAGATTCTACAGGCTACGAAAAGACGTCTGTATGTCATCTACTCTGTTTCAGGTGCAATTATCATAATTCGTAGTAATGTATAGCCACAAAGTAATCTCTGTAAGAACTAAAAAACAATTTATATGATTGTCCGTTGTCGACAGTAGTACTTTTTTCTCTACCTTGTGGCGTGGATGTGCTACACAGAAGTAGCTACGGCTTTAACCTATCAATGAACAATTCCAACTTATTTTGCATTATTTCCCGCAAAATATTTGCGAAAGTTCTTATTTTTGTAAATCGTAATTTGGCACATCTGTGTATCATTTTATTAAAAATAGCACAGTTAATCGAACAACAGACCGTCCTCAGTTATTATTACAGGACACGACTGCAGTCTTCGTCGTCGTCGTCAAGCCCTGTAACTTTCTATACCTGAGAATGGCCAGTTTGATCAAAGTGGTATTTTTAAAAAAAGGGACGCACAACTATTGTGACAACTGTGATTGTTCAAAAATGTTTATCAGTTGTACATCATCAGCTAGTTCATTTCGTGATGGGGTACAGTATTTGACAAACAGTTAGGAACATTTCTGATACACAAAAGTGAACGGCAAGAAATTTTCATGAATTTTCTTATATATATATATTTTTTGTGTGTGTGTGTGGGGGGGGGGGGAGGGGCGAGGAGGAGATGGGCGGGTGTAATTAGTCGTATTTACGCGGGTTGAACTTTAATAGTGGCAATATTGCCGTAGAGTAGCAATGCAACGGAATCCAGTAACGTCGCTTGTACCAGACGTTACTTAGATACATCTACCTTATCTCAGTGCAAATGGAGTCTCCCTTCACACATTACGTGAACGCGCAGTGGCGAGAAGAACAGGGCTTTAATGGCGGGCGGTCTCATGCACTGGTGAGATGATGTATGTGAAACAAAAACACATCTGTACAATAATAGACTATGCTAGAGGAGTTACAGTACGACGGTGACATCGAGGTCTTCACAACAAGCCTGAGGAGAATCTGTGTTGCCTTACAGAGCAGTGGCTACTTTGGTAAAAGCTCTCAACGAGGGACGTTAAAATAAGGCACACATTTGTAGCCAGGTCGTCCCTGTGTCAGAAGTGTGTGCTCTTGACGCACTACTAGACAGCGATCGACGCCAAACGATTAGCGAGCTGGTCCAAGAGACAGGATTAGTGCCTATGACCGTACATCACACTTTGAAGGAAATTGGGGGTTGTTTTGGGGAAGAGACCAAACAGCGAGGTCATCGGTCTCATCGGATTAGGGAAGGAAGGAGAAGGAATTCGGGCGTGCCCTTTTAAAGGAGCCTTCCTGGCATTTTTTTATGGTTTGTATTAACCAATTACACTAGCCCCTCTCCTCACGTTCGGTCTGTGGAATCGATTAGTCAGTATTTGATGTGGTTTACGAAATATATCCAGCGGTAATGTTAGGTGACTCACCCTGTATATGATTGTCCAAAACAACATGTACATACACTTCATAAAACCAACAAATTGAAAATAATTTAGTATTAATTCAGATCAGAAATGCTCCGTATACTCGCTTTAAACTCGCCAGCGTGTCATCTCAGAACTCGCCGCCTCCGTGTGCTCGCAGCGTCGATTCCGGATAGCCTGTCGCTGCCCCCTTGTCACTTGCGTCTCTTGTCGGATACAAGTGGACTCTTCTCGCTCACGAAGGAGGGCGGGTACATGACTTCGTTGGTATAACTGCGAAGTTGCGGCATTACCGCTCCGTAAGCAAGGTTTTTGAAATAAACTTCCGCCATTACACTGTAAATTAGTCTGCTATTCATTTATTTTACAGAATAATGATTTCGGTTTTCTAGCCATTCCAAGTGCAATTTGTAATGTCACAAAATATCGGACCTGCCAAAATGACATAAGCAACCATTCTGCATGACGACTGATTATTGTAAAAATGGTTCAAATGGCTCTGAGCACTATGGGACTCAACTGCTGTGGTCATAAGTCCCCTAGAACTTAGAACTACTTAAACCTAACTAACCTAAGGACAGCACACAACACCCAGACATCACGAGGCAGAGAAAATCCCTGACCCCTCCGGGAATCGAACCCGGGCGTGGGAAGCGAGATGATTATTGTAGACAAATATGATGACTAGTTGGTTACACGTGAATATTGTTCTGAGGTGTGTGAGTGTGTGAGAGTGAGAGTGTGAGTGTGTGTGTGAAGCAGCCGCAGCGCCACAGTTCTCGAACGCGTCGTACTCGCGGAACTGCAGGTGGACGAAGGAAGTGCGTTAGCACTGATGTAACAGCGGCGCCTTGATTTATTAAGTATGCGACCCGCAAAATTGGACTCAGAACGACGGCTGAGGCGTGCCAGGAGAGGAATTTAGATAGAGGAGATGCACGTTACAAGTAGGGCCTTCAGGGGGCAGGTAGGTAAGCAGACAGAACGATATACGAGATGAAAGCTCATAAAATGCTATCAAAGTTAAACAAAACACGAAATAAAAGTGAACATAATAAACTGACGAAGGTGCATAATATAAAGACGTATGAAAAGTAATATTAAGAAAAGAGAGAGCACAGCAGGCTAGGCTCAGAGTACCTATGATGAACGAAAACTATTGATTGATCTGCATTTAAAGAACGTTAGCAAGCCCTAACGACGAGACGCAATGATTGTGTTGTTACTGCAGAATATATGCGGATTTTAGTCCAAAAGTCGATCTTCTAATTTACCTAGAGTAAAAGTGTAAAGTACCTTTTATTGTTAATTACTGCGTGAAGCTAGGGCCTGTGTTCAGTGTTAGTTTTGTGTCTGAATATGCTTTCTTTCTTTTTTCTTTCTTCTTTTTACTCAAGCCCAGAGCGGCGAAACTTGATTGTCGCAGCAAGCTTAATTTTTCACACACAGTCGGATACTAAATTCACGTCCCCAGTGACGAATATTTCGTTGGAAAATTTATACGAGGGGTTTCCATATTGATTTAGACTATTTTTCCCATCATTCACGGTACGCCATCAGGCTCATTACAGTTGCAAGTGAGCAGTACTTCGGTCTAACCGTAGGTTGGATAATCAGAAAAGTGGAATACCTGCACATTTTCTCAACAGTTGCCATTGAGTGAGCGGACATCACGGAGTGTGATCATCAAGGGCAGCGCTGGACGACGTTGTTTCTATGGAATGAGGTGTAAACACTGCGGATATTCATGGGCGATTGGTGGCGGTTTGTGGAGGGTGTGCACAGTCACGAAAAAGTGCTCATTTAGCGCGGCTGTGCCCGTCCGCAAACGAGTCGGAAAACACGGCTGACATCACTTTAATGGGGTTCCGGTTACTACCGCACCCACTGTATTCTCCTGCCTTGACCCCTCCATCTTCTCTAGGACCTCCTCTAATCACTCTTTTGTTTTTGAGTCTTTAGCAGACATCGCAGGGTAGATGCTAACAGTCCCTGGAAGTCTGTGAAACCATGTACGAGTAGAGGTTTCTTCATAGCCCAGAGTAGGTAGTAAACATAAGGGAGGGAAGTCAGAAGAATATGGTCGGTGTGTCAGTACTTTGAACCCGATTTCAACGGCACTGTCGCCTTCCAAGAGCACTTGTTCGTGACGGTGCGCACATTTCACTCCAAAAACTACCACCAATAGCCTATGAATATCCGTTGCGCTTACACCCTCCGTTCACAGAAACCACGTCTTCCAGCGCTGCCTCACATACGATGTAGTCCGCCCACTTCATGACAGCAGTTGCAAAAATGAGCTATACTCTGCAGGATTTCCACTTCTAGTCATTTTCCTGCTATCTACAGTTAGAAAAAAATACCATGTACTTGCAGCTGCCGACCGGTGTGGCCGAGCGGTTCTAGGCGCTTCAGTCTGGAACCGCGAGACCGCTAAGGTCGCATGTTCGAATCCTGTCTCGGTCATGGATGTGTGTGATGTCCTTAGTTACGTTTAAGTAGTTCTAAGTTCTGTGGGACTGATGACCTCAGATATTGAGTCCTATAGTGATCAGAGCCATTTGAAGCATTTCTGAACTTGCAGCTGTAGAGATTATTCAAATAACTCACCACGAATCATGGGGAAATAACTCACCACGAATCATGGGGGGAAGATGTGTCAATAAATATGGAAAGCCTCTCCTAACATCAATTGTTTTTTATGCTAGGCCTTTTAATAGTGATGGTTCACCCAAACAAAATAACTTCATTTTTTATGATGCATTCGGGAACTGATGGCTGAAATTCTTTCAATTAGACTCAGTCACGCGATATAAGGAAGAGGCGATAAAATCTCCATTGTTTATTCTACCTGGTAAGGGTCCCAGACTGACGAGTAATATAAAAGAACCGTTTGATAGCGCATATTGTGAGCCATTTCTAGCGAGGATAAATCACTTTTCTATAGGCTTCTGCCGATTAACCTCAGTCTGACATCTCTTCTCCCCTACAACTAAACTGCTCAAAAAATGCTTTTGCACTAGCCTTATGACTCGCACAGTTTATTTTTTTATCGGTAACTTCCCTCTGTGCGCTCTTTTGACGACAGCAAATCGCTATATGTAGTCAGCTTTGTAACGGGGGTAAAAATAAACCTTCTTAGTGAAGTTCAGTAAAGCGCACTGTCCCCAAATGGGAACGAACGGGACAGTGGTCTGTCTGTCAACACCACCACCACCACCACCACCACCACCACCACCTTTTTCTTCTTTTCCAATTTATCCATGGGGTCGGGTTTGTTATATGAGTTGTGACCATGTTAGTGACAGTGGGTGACAGAATTCTCTTCCTGACGCCACCATTCCCCCTGGGATAGAATTTGTGTACTCCGTCTGTGTCTAGAGTAAATTATGTTCAACTGCGAGAACGTTTTCTAAATGGCACATATCACAAGAAAAGGCACATATCACAGGCAGGGTGTGGGCAGCAACCTGGTATTTATCCAGTTGGATGTGGGAAGCCGCCTGAACACCAAATCCAGTCTAGTCGGCTCACCATCCCTTGTTGTTCCATCCGGGAGAGAGTTGTCGCCCTGAATCCCAGAAACGACGCGTTAACGCACTTAGCTATCCCGGAGGGTATCAGTCCGTCAGCATTTCACTAAAGGTTATTTCGAGCCTAGACTGTGTGCGCGTCATCACTTGATAACAACTCTTATTAGTAGAGGAAGTTACGCCCTAGGTACACAATGTAATCAAATGTATCTGGCTCAAAATGACTAACAAGTTCACGGTATCCTCCATCAATAATGCTGGAATTCAATATGGTGTTGACCCACCCTTAACCTTCATGACAGCTTACAGTCTGGCGGGCTGGAATGTTTCTTGGGGAATGGTAGCCCATTTACGGAGTGCTGCACTCAGGAGAGGTATCGGCGTCTATCGCTGATGCCTGGCCCGAAGTTGGCGTTCCAAAACATTCCAAAGGTGTTCTATAGGATTCAGGTCAGCACTCTGTGCAGTCCCGTCCATTACAGGGATGTTATTGTCGTGTAACAACTCCGCCACAGGCCGTGCATTATGAACAGGTGCTCGATCGTGTTTAAAGATGCAACCGCCATCCCCCAATTGCTCTTCAACAGTGGGAAGCAAGAAGGTGGTTAAAACATCAATGTAGGCCTTTATTGTGATAGTGCCACGCATAACAATAACGGGTGCAAGCCCCCTCCATGGAAAACACGACCACACCATAACACCACCGTCTCCGAATTTTACTGTTGGCTCTACACACGCTGGCAGATGACGTTCAACGGGCATTCGCCATACCCACACGCTGCCATCGAATGGCCACATTGTGTGGAGTGACGAATCACGGTACACAACGTTTTTTCACTGTTCAATCGTCCAATGTTTACACTCCTTGCATCAAGCGAGGCATCGTTTGGCATTTACCGGCGTGATGTGTGGCTTATGAGCAGCCGTTCGACCATGAAATCCAAGTTTTCTCACCTCCCGGCTAACTGTGATAGTACTTACAGTGGATCGTGATGCAGTTTGGAATTCCTGTGTGATGGTCTAGATAAATGTGTACCTATTACACGTTACGACCCTCTTCAATTGTTGGCAGTCTCTGTCAGTCAACAGACGAGGTCGGCCAGTACACTCCTGTGCTGTACATGTCCCTTTACGTTTCGACTTCACTATCACATCGTAAACAGTAGACCTAAGGATGTTTGAGAGTGTGGAAATCTCGCGTACAGACTTACGACACAAGTGACATCCAGTCACCTGCCCACGTTCGAAGCCCATGACTGGTGGAGCGCCCCATTCTGCTTTCACGATGTCTAATGATTACCGAGGTCGCTGATGTGGAGTACCTGGGAGCAGGTGGCAGCACTATGCACCTAATATGAAAAACTTATGTTTTTGGGAACGTCCGGATACTTTTGATCAAATCGTGTATTTTGCAGTTACGCTATAGTCACCGTAATTACAATGACAAAAAATATGAAGCACCCATGAGGCGTGGTACAATGTCTACGCAACTTTGTACACACACATATCATTGACGAGTATATAAATTATTACGGTTGCAATTCTCTGTGACAGGTGGGACGACCACCACAGATTGCATTAGTGGTGTTCATGAGTAGTGTTACCAAGCCTGGTGGGGTACGTAACGGACGTGAACAGTAGGATGTTGAGTGAACGCTGAAGGATATGGATATTCTGCGCACTCGGGGAGGGAGAGGGGGAGGGGGAGAGGGATATCCTGACACCGAATCTGAAATGCGTCACTGTGAGTCTTAATTTGGCTACCTGGTCGAATCGTGCAATATGCAGATCGTATGAGAGAGAGGCCCGATGCTGCGGCAAGTATAATCATCGCCAAGGTCCCAGTCGACCACGCCTGACCACCACAACGCAGGATCGCCGTATTGTGTGCTAAATACATCCTAATCCCTACACATCTGCGCCTGCGATCCAAGAACAAGTAACGGACTCTCTGTAACAGTCTGTGCCATCCTTCACTATTCATTATAAATTGGCAGCAGCCGGACTAGGGAATTACCGTTCCATAGGTAGGCTAACTCAAACGGCTACGTTCGGAGTTGTGCACGGTGGGGAAGCATGGACTGCTGATGGAATCGCAATGTGTTCAGTGATGAAGCGCAGTTCTGCACTAACCCGGATGACCATCGTCGCCGAGTATGATGGCAACCTGGACATAGGTCCTATTATTCTAATGTTTTGGAGAAAGACGACAGCATTAGACCTGGCGTCATGGTGTACGGAGCTATCCGGAATGACTTCCGCTCACGGGTGGTAATGATTACTGAACTGGCGGCACAATGGTACGTCGCATATATTCTGCGTCTTAATCCGTTTCCTCTTGCAACATAACCGAGGTTTCATTTTTCAACAGGGCTATGTTCGTTCACGCGTCGACCGTGTTTATGAACTGTCTCCATTATGTTGACTCACTCCTAATCAGGGCACACATCCAGTCCATAATGGTTGCAACGTCATGCTGATAAGCGGGCTCATACTGTGAAGCTGTTTGTATTTTTGATTCTATACTGCAATCACTGATGGAACATCACATACTCAACTCCTGAATTTCAATTTCGTTCCCTCATCCCTTTCTTGGTGCTTCATTTTTCTTTTAGTCTATTTACTCACAGATTGTTACATAGGAACGATTATACCTTTAAATCAGAAACCGGTTTCGTTACTGGCATTCTCTATTGATTATATATATGCTAATGGCCATTAACATTGCTTCACCAAGAAGAAAGGGAGATGATAAACGGGTATTCATTGGACAAATATATTATACTAGAACTGGAATGTGATTACATTTTCACCCATTCTGGGTGCATAGATCTTGAGAAATCAGTACCCAGGACAACCACCTCTGGCCGTAATAACGGCCTTGATACGCCTGAGCATTGAGTCAGCATTGAGTCAAACAGAGCTTGGATGGCGCGTACAGGTACAGCTGCCCATGCAGCTTCAACGCGATACCACAGTTCATCAAGAGTAGTGACTGGTGTATGGTGACGAGCCAGTTGCTCGGCCACCATTCTCCAGAGGTTTCCAGTTGGTGAGATATCTGGAGAATGTGCTGGCCAGAGCAGCAATCTAACATTTTCTGTATCCAGAAAGGTCCGTACAGGACCTGCAACATGCGGTCGTGCATTAGCCTCCTGAAATTTAGGTTTTCGCAGGGAACGAATGAAGGGTAGAGCCACGGGTCGTAACACGTCTGAAATGTAACGTCCACTGTTCAAAGTGGCGTCAATGCGAACAAGAGGTGACCGAGACGTGTAACCAATGGCACCCCATACCATCACGCCGGGTGATACGCCAGTATGGCGATGACGAATACAAGTTTCTAATGTGCGTTCACCGCGATGGCGCCAAACACGGATGCGACCATCATGATGCTGTAAACAGAAACTGGATTCATCCGAAAAAATGGCGTTTTGTCATTCGTGCACCCACATTCGTCGTTGAGTACACAATCGCAGGCGCTCATGTCTGTGATGCAGCGTCAAGGGTAACCACAGCCATGGTCTCCGAGCTGATAGTCCATGCTGCTGCAAACGTCGTCGAACTTTTCGTGCAGATGGTTGTCGTCTTGCAAACGTCCCCATCTGTTGACTCAGGAATCGAGACGTGGCTGCACGATCCGTTACAGCCATGCAGATAAGATGCTTGTCATCTCGACTGCTAGTGATGCGAGGCCGTTGGAATCCAGCACGGCGTTCCGTATTACCCTCCTGAACCCACCGATTCCATATTCTGCGAACAGTCATTGGATCTCGACCAATGCGAGCAGCAATGTCGCGATACGATAAACCGCAATCGCGATAGGCTACAATCTGACCTTTATCAAAGTCGGAAACGTGATGGTACGCATTTCTCCTCCTTACACGAGACATCACAACAACGTGTCACCAGGCAACGCCGGTCAACTGCTGTTAGTGTATGAGAAATCGGTTGGAAACTTTCCTCATGTCAGCACGTTGTAGGTGTCGCCACCGGCGCCAACCTCGTGTGAGTGCTATGCAAAGCTAATCACTTGTATATCACAGCATCTTCTCCCTGTCGGTTAAATTTCGCGTCTGTAGCACGTCGTATTCCTGGTGTAGCAATTTTAATGGCCAGGGAGGGGGGAGGTTAATTCTGGTACTGCATACAGATGGCGTTTGTCACCGTTTAGCGAAGTTCGCAGTCTATGGTAGGTATCAGTGGCGCACAAGTGGGAGCACAACACAAGTGCAGTCGATGTTATCGGATTTTCGACCCCACCCAGCGATATTCGCTGTGAGATAAGGCGTGGCACACGATAAGGTCGGGACATGCGACTGACAGCTGCCAGTCAGAGATGCCGCGGTGACGTGAGATACCTCCAGACATGGGCAACACAGTGCGCAAGAGGGACCTGTCCAGTTCGGCCCCGGCCGCCGCCAAGATGCCAGCCAAGCCGGCGAAGACCGTGAAGAAGAAGCGAGGGGGCAAGACCGCCACCCAGATGTCGGCGCTGGTCGCTCAGTCCCGGCCGGGGCCTTCGCAGGCCAGGCTGCAGCCGGACCAGCTGCCGCCCGCTCCAGACCCGGAGCAGCACGCCTTCGCGCACCTCAGGAAGACACTGCGCGAAGACTTTGAGGCCTTCCTCCTGAACAACGTGCTCCTGTCCGTCCGCTTCTTCGAAAACTTCGACATGTAAGTTGCGTTACCCTTATGTTCATCTCCTTCCTTGCCGACTGAGTTTTGGTGAGAGATGGACAGTGCTGTTGTCCACAGGAAGGCTGCGGCGCAAGGGGACAACAGAAATACAGCAGTATCTTTACAGGACAAGTGATTATATGGGAAGAATGCTGTTGTAACAATAATCCAACAGATCTGCTTTTTTTAATATTTTGTTTGCCGTTACCGGTTTCGAGCGGTTTCTCAAGCGGTAACTAGATACAATCAAGCTGTGATGGGTAATATGTGGCTGTATAATTTTTACTTATAAGATATTAAACATTATTTTCCACTTATGATCAACTTAGATTTCGTCATATTTTTGCATGAAATGTAACATCGATTTAATGTATCAGAGATAAACGATATAAATCGTCTTTCGTCAAAGATATAACCGTATCTCAGACACACAAATCGGAACTATTAACAGTCGCGCATAATATGACAAAACATAAGTAAATTATAACTGAAAAATGACTAGCTGAAGCTTATCGCTGACACGAAGTGTTCTTTATTAACTGGCTCTGGGATGAAGGGATTTTACCGAACTATCATGATCGACTAGCTAGGTGTGTTTCATACCACCCATCGTAGTGATTGATATACTGTACTTCTTTTCAGCAAGAAAACATTAAGAATTAGTGTCTCTAAGGGAAGACAGAAATTTTACAAAGAAATCAGGAATTTTAATTTTGGTGGGGCTACCCTCTTCCACGCGGCGGAGATGAGTGAATTCGAGGTAACAATTTGCATACATATGCTGTGGAAACCCTATCCTCTGCCACCTCACAGGGGCATAAGCAGTAGAGAAGGATGCATAGCGTCGCTGGGAAGCTTCAGCTACTATTTTGTCTAACTAAAGTTGTTCCCCGTGACGTCGTCTATCAACCCTAGACGTTTGATGCGAAGACTTTGAAAAGCCGTATATATCCTGATAATAGCTCTATTGCATCTAGGTACATTTTGAGTATGAGCAATGGCTCGGAACCAGAGTGGTAAAAAATATACAAAAGAATAAAACAAGCAGCTCTAGTGGATTATTAGCACAGCCGTGAGCATTTCATTAAATCTGTCGATGCTGCACAACAGCGTAGATACAACAATCAACGATTAGTTGGCAGTTGGCCCTCAGCTTAAATAAATGTATTTTAATGCACTTGAATAGGCAGAGAGAGAGATTACTTACTGCTTCCACGACTCTGCATGGTGAGGATTTCAACTATAAATTTTCACACTAATTTTCTACTCAGCTGTGTTCGTTGTTTATTTGCACTCGATTTCGAAGCCTTTTATCGCTACCTTCAGGCGCTATCACAGCTATCGAAATGAAACACATTCGTAAGTAACCTTGTTTTCAACAAATACAGTCGTAAAGAGATCTTGTTTGCAAGGAAAGCGTCAGTGATCGAAGTGCTGAATCATGCAGATAAGAGGCCTTCCTAAACTATCGATTTTGCTGTAATTACCGGCCAGAATTGGTAACAGGATGCTCACAATAGTGGCAGATAGAAATAACAGGCGTATCACAACAGATAGCTCGATACAGATTGATATTTGGGCATACTGGAATCAAAGTAGACGACTATGTACACAATAACTGTGGATTACAAAATTAACTTTTCAGAGAAACTTCGCATTGTTCTTTCATCCTCTGTGGGGTACGTGTAAAAAAACTACGCTCTTGGTAATTGCTGAGGTAACTACAACAATTTTACCATAAAAAAATCATGTACATGGGATAGTGGAATGTCCCGGGTCAGTTGCTTTTCACTTGTAGGAAATAAATTTGTTGCAGTATTTTCGGTCTATACAAAATCTATCAACAGTACTAAAATCCATTAAGTGTATCATTTTATAAAAGTTAGCCAAACGCTAAAATTCTTATCAAACGACTCGATAAGCAAGACTATGCATGTTTTGTTCAGAAAAAAATTATATTTACTTAGTTCTGCCATACTACCAGTACTTCTTTGTTAGCTAAACTGTGGCACTAAAGCGAAGCCTAACGTAGAGCGACGAATCGCCAAGGAAAAGCATTTATATCTCTTCAAAAACAAAAAAAAAAAAAAAAAAAAAAAAAAAAATTGTCCCAAATGTTCTGAAAAGTAATTAGCAAAGATCTTTGTGCCAGTGGGATTAGCACAGACCCCCCCCCCCCCCAAACAAACATAAAAAGTTCGCTGTACAGCAAACACGCGTACGCACCATGAAAATAGCGGCACGAAAAAAGGTGGCCGAAACTTGTTTTATACGTTTCCTCCCTACGCTTGCAGAAAACTAGTCACCTTATCAGTGTCAGTCATGGTACGCCGATCGCGATAGGAAACTGGGGGAGGACGGGCAGTGGCGGGCAAGTGTGAGGAGGGGGAGGGGGAGGGGGGAGGAGGAGGTGGAGAAGGAGGGGGGAGGAGGAGGTGGAGGAGGAGGAGCAGCAGCAGCAGCAGGAGGAGGATACAGTGAATGAGGGACGAGAAAGAGAAGCTTGAAGAGGATATGGGAAGAAGGTGTGCTACGTTTCAAGACATTTTGGGGAAACAGAAATGTAAACAAGAGAACATGATGAATGTTGGTTGCAGGAAAATATTCCCTACGAAGTTCTCAATTTTCTCACTTTGCAGAAAGTCTAAACAACCCTCGCAGCCGCGCGGGGTACTGTATAAGCCTAGGGACCGATGACCTCGGCAGTTTGGTCCCATAGGAACTTACCGCAAATTTCCAATCCTCGCAAATCGTCGCATAACAGCTCGCGAACATTCAGCTCTCTTGGCGGCATTTGCAGAACTATTCACAAATAATGCCCACGAAGTCCACGAAACTACGTGTGTAAAACTAATTCTTTTAATTCTGGCATGCTAGCCGGGTATCAGCATTTGACATCAGTTTCTATGTCCGCCTGCTTAACTGGGTGGTACGTGCTCGCCTCCCACGCAAGCGGGCCCGGGTTCGATTCCCGGCCGGGTTGGAGATTTTCTCCGCTCGGAGACTGGGTGTTGTGTTGTCCTCATCATTTCATCCTCATCACCGGCGCGGAAGTCGCCCAGTGTGGCGTCGACTGAAATAAGACTTGCACTTGGCGGCCGAACTTCCCCGGGTGGGGCCTCCCAGCCAACGATGCCATACGCTGATTTCATGTCATCAGTCCATATGATGTAGTCCAGCTATTTTCAGCACTAGGACATTTCTCGTCCCATTGTCATTCTACTAAAGACAGACTGATCAGTCACGTTACACGTGGCTTGAAAAAGAAAAGAGGGCTCAAAGTAATAAAAAAAGAATTTAAAAACATGTTGTTGTTGTGGTCTTCAGTCCTGAGACTGGTTTGATGCAGCTCTCCATGCTACTCTATCCTGTGCAAGCTTCTTCATCTCCCAGTACCTACTGCAACCTACATCCTTCTGAATCTGCTTAGTGTATTGATCTCTTGGTCTCCCTCTACGATTTTTACCCTCCACGCTGCCCTCCAATGCTAAATTTGTGATCCCTTGATGCCTCAAAACATGTCCTACCAACCGATCCCTTCTTCTAGTCAAGTTGTGCCACAAACTTCTCTTCTCCCCAATTCTGTTCAATACCTCCTCATTAGTTACGTGATCTACCCACCTTATCTTCAGCATTCTTCTGTAGCACCACATTTCGAAAGCTTCTATTCTCTTCTTGTCCAAACTGGTTATCGTCCATGTTTCACTTCCATACATGGCTACACCCCATACAAATACTTTCAGAAACGACTTCCTGACACTTAAATCTAAACTCGATGTTAACAAATTTCTCTTCTTCAGAAACGCTTTCCTTGCCATTGCCAGTCTACATTTTATATCCTCTCTACTTTGACGATCATCAGTTATTTTACTCCCTAAATAGCAAAACTCCTTTACTACTTTAAGTGTCATTTCCTAATCTAATCCCCTCAGCATCAGCCGATTTAATTTGACTACAATCCATTATCCTCGTTTTGCTTTTGTTGATGTTCATCTTACATCCTCCTTTCAAGACACTGTCCATTCCGTTCAACTGCTCTTCCAAGTCCTTTGCTGTCTCTGACAGAATTACAATGTCATCGGCGAACCTCAAAGTTTTTACTTCTTCTCCATGAATTTTAATACCTACTCCGAATTTTTCTTTTGTTTCCTTTACTGCCTGCTCAATATACAGATTGAATAATATGTAGTACGAATCCTCCATATAACAGGAAAGTTAAATAGATGTCACCAATCAAATATTTGGATGACGTCACTAAGATTATCGAACATGAGCCTTACTGCAATATAAGGTCACAGAGAGATACTGGATGGCTTTTTTCGGATTCCTTTATGAACTCTATCACGTAACATGAGGACAACCTTTAAACTGAAGTTGGTCATCGGCTGCAGTTAATCGCCCAGTAGGTCCGAGCAGTGCGCCGCCTCCGGTTAGCGAGGCGCAATCTGAGCCTGATCAGAGCAAACTAAGCAGGCGGTCATTTGAAAGGAGAAGAGCAGGCCAGCGAAGATGCAGTTACCGAGAGACGCTTGTCAGTAAGGAAAGTAGAAATGATAGATACCATTTCACGAAAATAGCAAATATTCTTTCACAATGCGCGCTGTGGGCTGTATTACAATTTACGTGCCACTTAGAGCATTTTCTTCTGCGAATACTGTTGTGTTTGGTATCACTAAACGCACTTATGGGGCAAAAGATTATGACGATCTCCTTAATAGCGTGTTGGTCCATCTTTAGAACGCAGTACAGCAACGATTCTGCATGGCATGGATTCGAGAAGTATTTTGTAGATATCTGGAGGTGTGAAGTACCAGATGTCTACTTGCAGCTCACGCCACTTTCCTGGATCGGGGTCCCGTGGTTTGGTATCGCGGAGCCGTCGTCCGTCGGATTCAGTCAGGAGAATCTGGTGACGAAGACATCGAAGCGAGTTCACTATCATGCTCCACAAACAACTGTGGAACGATTATGACTGTGATACGAACAGTTACCTGTTGGAAGTTTTAATCGCCGCCGGGGACGACATTAAGCATGAAGGGATGCAGGTGGTCTGCAATGATTATATAGTGCACAGTTATCTTGGTCTTTCCTATTGCAGGCCCCATGGTAGTCCAGGTGAATGTCCCCCACGGTCTAATACCTGCCCGATGGCCTGCGTTCGTGGTGTGCTGCATGTTTCGAGCAACCGATGGCATATAAGACTGCATGTTTGGACACAGCCACCGACCTGTTGTGACAAAAAAGCTTTATTCCTACGATCAGGCTACATATTTCCATTAATGCATCGGTCAATCTCTATGAGCCTGTGCCCACTGCAATCGTAATTAACGATGTCGTAGTTTTTTATTTATTTATTTATTTATTTATTGTTCCGTGGGACCAAATTAAGGAGAAATCTCCATGGTCATGGAACGAGTCAATACATGAAATTATAACACGATATTAGAAACAGATAAAATGAAATATAGAAAAAAAACATATTCAGGTGACAAGTCATAAGTTTAAATGAAGACAATCAACAATGTAACACTGGAATTTGCTTAATTTTTTAGCTCTTCCAGGAGCTCCTCGACAGAATAGAAGGAGTGAGCCATGAGGAAACTCTTCAGTTTAGACTTAAAAGAGTTTGGGCTACTGCTAAGATTTTTGAGTTCTTGTGGTAGCTTATTGAAAATGGATGCAGCAGAATACTGCACTCCTTTCTGCACAAGAGTCAAGGAACTGCATTCTACATGCAGATTTGATTTCTGCCTAGTATTAACTGAGTGAAAGCTGCTAACTCTTGGGAATAGGCTAATATTGCTAACAACAAACGACATTAAAGAAAATATATACTGTGAGGGCAATGTCAGAATTCCCAGATTTTTGAATAGGGGTCGACAAGAGGTTCTCGAACTTACACCACATATAGCTCGAACAGCCCGTTTTTGAGCCAAAAATACCCTTTTTGAATCAGAAGAATTACCCCAAAAAATAATACCATACGACATAAGCGTATGAAAATATGCGAAGTAGACTACTTTTCGTGTTGAAGTGTCACTTATTTCAGATACTGTTCTAATGGTAAATAAAGCAGCATTTAGTTTCTGAACAAGATCCTGAACATGGGCTTTCCACAACAGCTTACTATCTATCCGTACGCCTAGGAACTTGAACTGTTCCGTCTCGCTTATAACATGCCCATTCTGTCTGATTAAAATGTCAGTTCTTGTTGAATTGTGAGTTAGAAACTGTAAAAACTGAGTCTTACTGTGATTTAGCATCAAATTATTTTCCACAAGCCACGAACTTATTTCATGAACTAAATTATTTGTTACTGTTTCAATATTACACACAAGATCCTTCACTATCAAGCTGGTGTCATCAGCAAACAGAAATATTTTTGAATCACCTGTAATACTAGAAGGCATATCATTTATATAAATAAGAAACAGCAGTGGCCCCAGCACCGACCCTTGGGGAACGCCCCACTTAACAGTGCCCCATTGGGACTGAACATCACTACCACTCTCAATATTGCGGAGAATTACCCTCTGCTTTCTGTTCTTAAAGTAAGAGGCGAACCAATTGTAAGCTACTCCCCTTACTCCATAATGGTCCAACTTCTGCAGTAATATTTTGTGGTCAACACAGTCAAAAGCCTTCGTTAAATCAAAGAAAACACCTAGCGTTCGCAACCTTTTATTTAATCCGTCGAAAACCTCACAGAGAAAAGAGAATATAGCATTTTCAGTTGTTAAACCATTTCTAAAACCAAACTGAACATTTGACAGCAAATTATGTGAATTTAAATGCTCCAGTAACCTTGTATATACAACCTTCTCGATAACTTTAGCAAACACCGATGGCATAGAAATAGGTCTAAAATTGTCAACATTATCAATGTCTCCCTTTTTATAAAGTGGCTTCACTACCGAGTATTTTAATCGATCAGGAAACCGACCACTCCTAAAGGAAAAGTTACAGATATGGCTAAGTACTGGGCTAACATACATAGAACAATACTTCAGTATTCTGCTAGATACCCCGTCATATCCATGAGAGTTCTTGGTCTTTAGTGATTTAATTATTAACTCAATCTCCCTCTTGTCAGTATCATGGAGGAGCATTTCAGGTAACAGTCTCGGAACACTTTTTTCTAAGAGCGCTATATGATTCCCTGTTGGAATTAGGTTTCTATTTAGTTCACCTGCTATATTCAGAAAGTGATTATTAAATACTGTACATATATGCGACTTATCAGTAACGCGGACATTCCCACTACGCACTGATTCTATATCCTCGACCTGTCTCTGCAGACCAGCAACTTCCTTTACGACTGACCATATGGTTTTAATTTTATCCTGAGACTTAGCTATTCTATCTGCATACCACATACTTTTTGCCTTCCTAATAACATTTTTAAGCACCTTACAATACTGTTTGTAATGGGCTGCTGCATTTAGATTTTGACTGTTTCTAACGTTTTGATATAATTGCCACTTTGTTCTACAAGATATTCTTATCCCTCTAGTCAGCCACCCAGGCTGCCTGTTTGTGCTAGTACCCTGTTTTAAACGTTGTAACGGAAAGCAACTTTCAAAGAGCATGAGAAAGGTCTTTAGAAAAGCATTATATTTATCGTTTACTGTCTCAGCGCTATAAACATCTTGCCACTCTTGTTCCTTTATAAGGTTTACAAAGGTCTCTACAGCAACCGGATCAGCTTTCCTGAACAGCTGATGACTATATTTAACACGAGTTGCAGCATAAAAATCTTTTAAAGTTAAAATTTGCGCATCATGATCTGAAAGGCCATTCACCTTTTTTCTAACAGAATGCCCTTCTAGTAATGAGGAATGAACAAAAATGTTGTCTATGGTTGTTCTACTGTTCCCTTGCACTCTCGTTGGAAAGAATACGGTTTGCATAAGATTATATGAATTAAAGAGGTCTACCAGCATCCTCTTCCTTGCACAATCACTTATACAATTAATATTGAAGTCACCACATATAACTAACTTTTTGTATTTCCTATAAAGTGAACCAAGAACCTCCTCTAGCTTTAGCAAAAATGGTGTGAAATCGGAGTCTGGGGATCTATAAATAACAACAGTTACAAGTTTAACTCCGTTAAATTTAACCACACCTGCACAACATTCAAACACCTTTTCAGTGCAGTACTTTGAAACATCAATTGACTCAAATGCGATGCCGTTTTTCACATACATGGCTACTCCCCCACACCGCAAAGAGCTCCTCGAAAAGCAGCCAGCCAACCTGTATCCTGGTAAAGGAAGCCTCTGAATTATCTCCTTATTTAAGAAGTGTTCAGATATACCAATAATTTCAGAGTCAACATCTATAAGCAGTTCACTAACTTTATCCCTAATACCTTGTATATTTTGATGAAATATACTAATTCCCTCATTACTCGGATACCTAAGCTTTGTCAAAAGTGATTCCCTTGTTAGAGAGACTTCCCTTAAGCAGGAATACCTATCAGCTGACTTCAATCTAAAAAAGGTGCAGCTCTAACACACACTACTGCAGGAATTTTCCCATGAGTGATCCCACCAACCCCACCTATGCTGTCACCTATAAGCTTTGCCAACCTCCCCTTCCCATACCTGTTGAGGTGCAGGCCGTGTCTAGTGAAACCCGTCCTGCTGATAGACTCCACCGACACCACTGAAATGTGACCCATGCTTTCTGTCATCAGCGCACCCCCAAGTCTCATGTTATTACGCCTGACGGCTGTATTAAGATGAGGCCGATCGTGACGCTGAAACAGTTCCACGAAATGCACATTCGTGTTGCCAGTCTGAGTGGCTATCTTTTCCAGGTCACCATCTATGTTATACTCCCCATCCCTACCAATACTATTACCAGCCCCACCCACAATCACTACCTGATCCTCTTTAGTAAAATCCCTACATAACCCCCCTATGTTAACAGTCACCTGAGCCAACCCTGCATTAGGCTTCACAATGCTGGTGACCTGGTACTCACTTCCCAGCACTTCCTGCAACTGCTGGCCTACACCTCTGCCATGTGAACTACCTAACAGCAGAACCTTCTTCTTCCTCTTCGACTTTGCAACTGTTCTAGGCACAGTAACTACTGAGGTCTGCTGCATACTTCCTACATCTACAGCTACTAGAGATTCCTCTCCACTAGACTCTGACAGTTGGTCATATCTATTGTAAACACCAATAGTAAAACTATCTGAAAATCTTCTTCTCCTAGCAGATCTCTTGCCAACAGCCAGCTCCCATTCCCCAACCCCCTTCTCCCTCCTCATCCTATCTAGCTCCTCCTGTGCGTTTTTCAACTGCACCTGAAGGGCACAGATCTTACGCTCCTGCTCCTCTATCAGTTTACTCTTGCTACATAACCTGCAGTTCCAGGAGAGGATCTCACCAGAATGCCCACTGGCTTCCCCACTGCATTCCCCCCAGTGAAAATACTTCGAACAAGTGTCACACCGCAATCCACTACTCACGAACCTACGGCAAAGCCCACACTTCTCACTCATGGTAAAATTTTACTTTTTCTAAGTTCCGCTACTACAATAAGAAGATGCTAAAAACCTGACTACAATAATCACAAACTTACTCTACAAGGGAAGTAACTACTATTATTAACAGTATTAATAAACAACAAATGTGAATATAACAAAAGACTAATACAGAAAGAGAATCAAACGTCTAATCACACAGTAACGAGCTGTAAACAGTTCCCAAAAGGTTCTTCTGAAATTATTTCACCAGAAAACACCACGAACACCGGTTGAAGACTACTAAAGTTCCTAAATAAATCACTATGCACAAACAATTAATTAGTACTTAGCTTTCGATGCGCCGCTACAGCTGCAACTGGTCAGCGCGGAATGTAAACACAGGCAAGAGGTTAAGTTGCTCGATACGAAACACTCACAAATATCACGTCACAACAGAAGAAAGGCAGAGCTGAATGAAGAAACCACTAATACGTCACTTATACAGTAAATATTATCACAAAAAACGTTAAAATATGTATCTGGAACCTAAAAATATATGAGTGCCAACATGGGAACACCTAGGGATAATCAGGTGCCGAGCCCCAGGTCCAGCAATGTCCAGTGAAAAGTGTACTCCGAAACACTTATGTCTCCACCAGCACTGTCGTTCGATCTGTCACAAATAGTCGCCTATGCTACTTTAAAGAGAGGACAAGCCGTCCTGTTCTGTGCTGTGGTGTGAATGTCCAACACTTCGTCCCCTACTTGTGGTTTCAGCGTCCTCAACACGGGAACAGCAATACGAGAACATGCGAACAGCATCGCCGTTTCCGAAATGCTCGTTCCCAGGTCCCTGGCCATAACATCTACCCTCTGTCAAAGTCGCTTATGTCAGTTGAGTTCACCAGTTAACGACAGTTATATCACTGGAAAGATTCACTGTTCGTCTCTGCTCTGTTCCTTACCGCGGCAGGCGCCGGCAAAGCCATCAAACGGCATTCAGTCTCGCATTTGGCTCATTCTTCTGTCCACAAAACAGCAAGTTTTTGGAAGGCATAACTCTTGCAAACTCATCTTGTCCTTTTCACACATGATATGCAGCGAACTATGGATGAAGGGCAACAGACAGATTCTATATACCTGTATTTCCGAAAAGCATTCGACACAGTGCCCCACTGCATACTGGTACCGAAGGCACGAGCATACGAAATAGGTTCCCAGATTGCTCGAAGACATCAACGCAGTACGTTGTCTACGAGACAAGGGTATCGGCAGGAGTGTCCCAGGGAAGTGCGGAACGGCCGTGATTATTTTCTACATACACAAATGATCTGAGGGAAGGGTAAGCAGCCATCAGCGACTGTTTGCTGATAATGCTGTGGTGTGCGGGAATTTGTCATTGCTGAGTGGCTGTAGGAGGTTACGAGACGACTTAGACAAAATTTATAGTTGCTGCAACGAATGGTAGCTGGTTCTAGGTGTAGAAAAATTTAAGTTAAAGCAGATGAGTAGGAAAAAAACACAGCATTAGTAGTGGGCCTGACAGTCATGTCGATTAAATACCCAGGCGTAAAGTTGCAAAGAGATACGAAATAGAACGAGTATTTCCAGATTTTAGTAGGGAAGGCGAGTGGGTCGACTTCGATTTATTGAGAGAATTTTAGGAACATGTAGTTCATCTGTAGAGGAGACCACGTATACGACACTAGTGCGACCCAGTCTTGAATACTGCTCGAGTGTTTGGGAGACATCGTATTAATTCAGACGGATTTTGAATTTGTTATCGGTAGGTTCGAACGCGGAAATTACGGAGATGCTAAGAGAACTCTAATGGAAATCCTTGTAGGGAAAGCGACGTTCTTTTCGATGAACACTATTGAAAAAATTTAGAGAACTAGCATTTCGAGCTGACTACAGAACGATTTTACAGCCGCGTACGTACATTTCGCTTAAGGAGCACATCGATAAGATGTGAGAAATTAGGGCACGTACTGGCGCTGGTATAGACTCTTTTTCTTCCCTTACTCTATTAAAAGAAACGGAAAAAATGGTTCAAATGGCTCTGAGCACTATGCGACTAAACTTCTGAGGTCATAAGTCGCCTAGAACTTAGAACTACTTAAACGTAACTAACCTAAGGACATCACACACATCCATGCACGAGGCAGGATTCGAACCTGCGACCGTGGCGGTCGCTCGGTTCCAGACTGTAGCGCCCAGAACCGCACGGCCACTCCGGCCGGCAGAAACGGAAAAGATAATGACTAGTGGTGGTACAAGGTACCCTCTGCCAGGAACTGTACGGAGGCATCCATATTATGAATGCACATGTAGATTGTGTTTGGTCATATCAACAAAAACACACACACACACACACACACATATATATATATATAATGTAACTTAAGAGCCTATCAGAATTAAAGGACGTTAATACTACTCTCCGGAACAATGGAGACAAAATATGATTTGTACTGAGAAAATCGGCTTTAACGGTATCTAGACATCGGGTATGACAACGTGACAGACCGATCACGTGCCTATCTGGTGTTTTCCGTTAACAATAAGTTCATAAGCGCGTGTAATCTTGATATACCACTGCCTTTAATAGCTTTCATTTCGCGCCTGCTGCTAATGAGTGACAGAATCAAAGACAGCGTCCTTGAGGCATGTAGCAGTAACATTTGCGCGCAGTTTTTCATTCGTCGTTTACATGGTCTCCGGCTACGTAGCTGCGCGAAATAGTTTAACTCCCCTCGTAGCAATGGGCGATGTGACAATCTCCTGATGCTCTGGTCAAGTGTTGTCGCATGGCCATCCGCAGTGGCCACCGCACAGCTCCCTTACAAAGCATACTAACTTCGCTTCAAATAAAGGTGGTGCACACTATCTGATCAAATGTATCTGGACACCTATACGTATGCGGAATTACCCGCTAGATGTCGCGAAAGGAAGAACCGGCAGTACAAAAGGTAGCGGGGAGTATTGTGTTGTCAGTAGGGCAGCAATAACAGCAGAATAGGTCGGTCACGAGAGCTCAGTGACTCCGAAAATGGACTAGTCATTGGATGTCACCTGGGTAACAAATCCATCTGGGACATGTTAACCCTTCTACAGCTACCGAAGATGACTGTCGGTGACGAAACTGTGAAGTGGGAACGCAAAGAAAAAACCACAGCTAAACAAGAACAGGTGGTGCTCATGTACTGACGAACAGCGGAATGCTAGGAAAAAGTTATAAAAATTAGCGTAGTCAGGCGAGACAACCACAGTGAATTCCTTAGTGCTACCAGCAGTCCACCTAGCGCAATGACTGTACATAGGGTGTTAAAAAAATGATAAATGATCGAAAAGTTCCCCATACGCCACACTTTCTGTAGTCACTGCTACGCTACACTCGAGGTGGTGTCAAAAGGCAATGCCAATGGACAGAGGATAACTGGAAACTAATGATTCGTCACTATAAATCACGCACGCTACGCCCTTTGGCAATCGGATGGAAAGATTTAGGTTTGTCGAACGTTAACTGCCATCACGTGTAGTCCCAACAGAGACGTATGGCGGAGGAGGAGGAGCAGGTGGTGGTGGTGGTGGTGGTGGTCGTCGTTTTTCTTGGTTGGGGTATGGTCCCCATATTGTGCTTAAGAAACCGCAGAATACGGAACGAATATGAACGCATTTAAGTGCTTAAGTAGAGGAACTGTTCGGAGGCTTCTTTCTTCTCTCGCTTGTGCCTTTATCCTGCGGTTTTGCAGGGCCATCGCACACCCACCGGGACGGAATTAGTGTACCGCAGCTGTCGGCGTCTAGTGTAATCCATGGAATAGTACGAACGTGGTCAGAAGTCTCCGGGTCATGTAACTGAGGCGGGACGTGGGGAGCAGCTCGGTATTTACATCTACATTTATACTCCGCAAGCCACCCAACGGTTTGTGGCGGAGGGCACTTTACGTGCCACTGTCATTACCTCCCTTTTCTGTTCCAGTCGCGTATGGTTCGCAGGAAGAACGACTGTCTGAAAGCCTCCGTGCGCGCTCTAATCTCTCTAATTTTACATTCGTGATCTCTTCGGGAGCTATAAGTAGGGGGAAGCAATATATTCGATACCTCATCCAGAAACGCACCCTCTCGAAACCTGGCGAGCAAGCTACACCGCGATGCAGAGCGCCTCTCTTGCAGAGTCTGCCACTTGAGTTTATTAAACATCTCCGTAACGCTATCACGGTTACCAAATAACCCTGTGACGAAACGCGCCGCTCTTCTTTGGATCTTCTCTACCTCCTCCGTCAACCCGATCTGGTACGGATCCCACACTGATGAGCAATACTCAAGTATAGGTCGAACGAGTGTTTTGTAAGCCACCTCCTTTGTTGATGGACTAAATTTTCTAAGCACTCTCCCAATGAATCTCAACCTGGTACCCGTCTTACCAACAATTAATTTTATATTATCATTCCACTTCAAATCGTTCCGCACACATACTCCCAGATATTTAACAGAAGTAACTGCTACCAGTGTTTGTTCCACTATCATATAATCATACAATAAAGGATCCTTCTTTCTACGTATTCGCAATACATTACATTTGTCTATGTTAAGGGACAGTTGCCACTCCCTGCACCAAGTGCCTATCCGCTCCGGATCTTCCTGCATTTCGCTACAATTTTCTAATGCTGCAACTTCTCTGTATACTACAGCATCATCCGCGAAAAGCCGCATGGAACTTCCGACACTATCTACTAGGTCATTTATATATATTGTGAAAAGCAATGCTCCCATAACACTCCCCTGTGGCACGCCAGAGGTTACTTTAACGTCTGTAGACGTCTCTCCATTGATAACAACATGCTGTGTTCTGTTTGCTAAAAACTCTTCAATCCAGCCACACAGCTGCTCTGATATTCCGTAGGCTCTTGCTTTGTTTATCAGGCGACAGTGCGGAACTGTATCGAACGCCTTCCGGAAGTCAAGAAAAATAGCATCTACCTGGGAGCCTGTATCTAATATTTTCTGGGTCTCATGAACAAATAAAGCGAGTTGGGTCTCTCACGATCGCTGTTTCCGGAATCCATGTTGATTCCTACATAGTAGATTCTGGGTTTCCAAAAACGACATGATACTCGAGCAAAAAACATGTTCTAAAATTCTACAACAGATCGACGTCAGAGATATAGGTCTATAGTTTTGCGCATCTGCTCGACGACCCTTCTTGAAGACTGGGACTACCTGTGCTCTTTTCCAATCATTTGGAACCCTCCGTTCCTCTAGAGACTTGTGGTACACGGCTGTTAGAAGGGGGGCAAGTTCTTTCGCGTACTCTGTGTAGAATCGAATTGGTATCCCGTCAGGTCCAGTGGACTTTCCTCTGTTGAGTGATTCCAGTTGCTTTTCTATTCCTTGGACACTTATTTCGATGCCAGCCATTTTTTCGTTTGTGCGAGGATTTAGAGAAGGAACTGCAGTGCGGTCTTCCTCTGTGAAACAGCTTTGGAAAAAGGTGTTTAGTATTTCAGCTTTACGCGTGTCATCCTCTGTTTCAATGCCATCATCATCCCGGAGTGTCTGGATATGCTGTTTCGAGCCACTTACTGATTTAACGTAAGACCAGAACTTCCTAGGATTTTCTGTCAAGTCGGTACATAGAATTTTACTTTCGAATTCACCGAACGCTTCACGCATAGCCCTCCTTACGCTAACTTTGCCATCGTTTAGTTTCTGTTTGTCTGAGAGGTTTTGGCTGCGTTTAAACTTGGAGTGAAGCTCTCTTTGCTTTCGCAGTAGTTTCCTAACTTCGTTGTTGTACCACGGTGGATTTTTCCCGTCCCTCACAGTTTTACTCGGCACATACCTGTCTAAAACGCATTTTACGATTGCCTTGAACTTTTTCCATAAACACTCAACATTGTCAGTGCCGGAACAGAAATTTTCGTTTTGATCTGTTAGGTAGTCTAAAATCTGCCTTCTATTACTCTT
Organism: Schistocerca nitens; assembly: GCF_023898315.1. Lineage (NCBI taxonomy): Eukaryota > Metazoa > Arthropoda > Insecta > Orthoptera > Acrididae > Schistocerca > Schistocerca nitens. The sequence continues at coordinate 744,409,921 of NC_064614.1, read as the reverse complement.
GCTAAACAGATAAACCTTCCTTCCTTTTTTTATATTCCTATTAACTTCCATATTCAGGGATGCTGCAACGGCCTTATGATCACTGATTCCCTGTTCTGCACATACAGAGTCGAAAAGTTCGGGCCTGTTTGTTATCAGTAGGTCCAAGATGTTATCTCCACGAGTCGGTTCTCTGTTTAATTGCTCGAGGTAATTTTCGGATAGTACACTCAGTATAATGTCACTCGATGCTCTGTCCCTACCACCCGTCCTAAACATCTGAGTGGCCCAGTCTATATCTGGTAAATTGAAATCTCCACCTAAGACTATAACATGCTGAGAAAATTGATGTGAAATGTATTCCAAATTTTCTCTCAGTTGTTCTGCCACTAATGCTGCTGAGTCGGGAGGTCGGTAAAAGGAGCCAATTATTAACCTAGCTCGGTTGTTGAGTGTAACCTCCATCCATAATAATTCACAGGAACTATCCACTTCTACTTCACTACAGGATAAACTACTACTAACAGCGACGAACACTCCACCACCGGTTGCATGCAATCTATCCTTTCTAAACACCGTCTGTACCTTTGTAAAAATTTCGGCAGAATTTATCTCTGGCTTCAGCCAGCTTTCTGTACCTATAACGATTTCAGATTCGGTGCTTTCTATCAGCGCTTGAAGTTCCGGTACTTTACCAACGCAGCTTCGACAGTTGATAATTACAATACCGATTGCTGCTTGGTCCCCGCATGTCCTGACTTTGCCCCGCGCCCGTTGAGGCTGTTACCCTTTCTGTACTTGCCCAAGGCCACCTAACCTAAAAAAACCGCCCAGCCCACGCCACACAACCCCTGCTACCCGTGTAGCCGCTTGTTGCGTGTAGTGGACTCCTGACCTATCCAGCGGAACCCGAAACCCCACCACCCTATGGCGCAAGTCGAGGAATCTGCAGCCCACATGCTCGCAGAACCGTCTCAGCCTCTGATTCAGACCCTCCACTCGGCTCTGTACCAAAGGTCCGCAGTCAGTCCTGTCGACGATGCTGCAGATGGTGAGCTCTGCTTTCACCCCGCTAGCGAGACTGGCAGTCTTCACCAAATCAGATAGCCGCCGGAAGCCAGAGAGGATTTCCTCCGATCCATAGCGACACACATCATTGGTGCCAACATGAGCGACCACCTGCAGATGGGTGCACCCTGTACCCTTCATGGCATCCGGAAGGACCCTTTCCACATCTGGAATGACTCCCCCCAGTATGCACACGGAGAGCACATTGGTTTTCTCCCCCTCTCTTGCTGCCATTTCCCTAAGGGGCCCCATTACGCGCCTGACGTTGGAGCTCCCAACTACCAGTAAGCCCACCCTCTGCAACCACCCGGATCTTGCAGACTGAGGGGCAACCTCTGGAACAGGACAAGCAGCCATGTCAGACCGAAGGTCAGTATCAGCCTGAGACAGAGCCTGAAACTGGTTCGTCAGACAAACTGGAGAGGCCTTCCGTTCAGCCCTTCGGAATGTCTTTCGCCCCCCTGCCACACCTTGAGACGACCTCCCACTCTACCACAGGTGAGGGATCAGCCTCAATGCGGGCAGTATCCCGGGCAACCACAGTCGTAGTCCGATCGGGGGATGCGTGGGACGAGATGGCCGTCCCCGACAAACCCCCATCCGGACCCCCACAGTGATGCCCATTGGCAACAGCCTCAAGCTGTGTGACCGAAGCCAACACTTCCTTAAGCTGGGAGCGAAGGGATGCCAACTCAGCCTGCATCCGAACACAGCAGTTGCAGTCCCTATCCATGCTAAAAACTGTTGTGCAAAGAACGTCTGAACTAATCTAAAGAGAGCGCAAACAAATCGACAAAATTTAAACGGTTATTAAAATACAAGATTGCCTAGTAAATGCAGTAATGCTGCTACTTGCGCACTGCTGACACACTGCTCGGCGGCGGAAGGAGACTACGCGATTTTACACTATTCAGGTACTAAAACGCGATGCTACAACTCTCAAATACTATAATACGCCCGAAATGTATGAATTAAACAATGCAAGTACCAAAAACACGCAAAGAAATTAAGAATTAAACTATGTAACAAATGAGTGAGCTAGGAGTATACGACTTGCTGCTGCAGCTGCTTATCCAACGGCGGCAGGGAGCACATTCACCTAGGAGCATGTGGAAAACCGCCTAAAAACCACATCCAGGCTGACTGGCACACCGGCCCTCGACGGTAATGCGCCGGGCGGATTTGATCCGGGGCCAGCGCGCCTACCCGAGTCCAGGAAACAGCGCATTAGCGCTCTCTGCTACCCTGGCGGGTAGGAACTGTTCGGAGGCTATGACTGATTCTATGAACATGAAGTGCACCTGTGATAAATCGGCATCTGCGAGGTAATCGTTTGTGGAAAATAACATTGTTGAAATGGACTGCCCTGCCGAGAGTCCCAGAAAACTATGGAACGCCTTTGGGATAAGATAGAACGACGGTTTCGCACCAGAAATCAGCGTCCAACATAGATACCTTCTCTGGTTTCCGTTCGTCAGGAGGAATAGGCTCCCATTCCTCCGCAGACGTTCTAACACCCCACTGAAAGCGTCCCCAACAGAGTTCAAGAAGTCATAAAGGCAAAGGACAGACACACTCCATGTTAATACCAATTAATAGGCGATCGGATACCTTTGATCAGACAGTTTACTATGTACTCCGCCGCATCCTTCACGTCGGTCAGCTGCAGGAACCTTTAGGTGATCCAAAATTCAGAATGAATTCGACAAGAATTACTTTTGACACAAAGAATGGCATTTTGCTTTCAATGTGCACAAATGTATGATGTAATGAGGTTGCGATGAGAAATATTGTTTTAATATTCGAATACAGTATTACCTCCATGTTGCACGACTCTGTCATGCCCATAAAATATGTAGACTTGACTTTGCGAATTGTCATGAAATGGAACAAAGAAATAAGGTTACTTGCAAAGAAGCCGGATGGCCGACTATGGTTTATTGGAACAGTTCTGGTAAAATACAGGGCGCCTACAAAGAGAGATTGCATACAGCGAGCAGTTCTGAAGTACTGATCGAGTGTTTGAGATCCACAACAGGTCGGATTATAGGTTGCTAGACCTGCTACTGGTCAGTTCGTTCAGCACGAGAGTTGTACGGAACTGCTCGCTAAGTTCAGACGAGAAACCTTTTTTCGCAAAAGGGGCAATGAAGTTTAGAAACGCAGTATTTGCGACATCCTGCAGAAATATTCTACTGCCTCCAACGTTTATCTTATTTAAGAGCCGTGAAAGTGAAATGATAAGCAGTAGTAGTAAGCAACCGCTGCCACGCACTGTAAGTAGCTTGCGATGTATTTATTTATTTAGTTAGTTAGAGCTTAGAAAATTATTAAATCTTTTAACAAATTTACAGCAGGTTAATATCCAAACATTCGTTCAGTATAATGAACACAGAAAAAGATCATGCTTCCTAGAACAGAACAGCAACAAACAATACCTAGTAAGCTGATACGCATGATCTGTTCACATTCCGGCCAACCGGAAAGTTTCCTTACATGGGTGCTGTGGAGGTTCCCGCGAGAATACGACCAAAACCATCTGTCACAGATATCCAGCTGGACTGCAGCATCATCGTATGGATATCGAGGTAATTAAGTCTCTCCTACTCATCCCCCACCGCATCTTTCTAAAACAACAAAGACACATAAGAGCCCTCAGGGAAAAAGCAAGCAGGCTGTGAAAGGGGGACAGAATGCACTCAGTATGTTTATAGGCAGGTCTTTTCCGTGACATGGAGGAGAGACTGCTGCTGGGTGCAACCGGCTGCAGATCGTGGCTCATGTCGCCAAGAATGAGGTCTGCCGATTGGGCTGAGGCTATCCTCGATTCCTTCTGGCAGTTGGCTGATTTGGCGAAAGCAGCTAACTAGCATAGCACGTTGAGTGCAGCCTGAAAATTGTACCTAGAGTAGATCGTGGTCCTCGTGTATGCAACGAAGTGGAAGGTTTAAACCAGATGCTTGGACAATTCTGCGACGATATCGGATGCGAATTTCTCAACCTCTGCTATCGAGTGGAGAACTGTAGGGCATCCCTCAATAGGAAGGACACACAAGCAGCCACTACTAGTTAGGCGGAGCACATCTGGCGTTTACATGGTTTCTCTCTCTCTCTCTCTCTCTCTCTCTCTCTCTCTCTCTCTCTCTCGAAGGTTGAGGAACCGCCTCTTGAGATTAATGACGACTTGCCTGCCAAAATCGGAGACAGATCAGCCGCATTACTCTCAGAGAGTATTCGTCCTCGCATATCGGAAACAGGAAACGTTAATAATAATCGGCCTGATACAGTATGTGATCTGTGCGGAACAAAGTGTTTAGGTATTCTACTTCACTGACCAACGATCATCATGAATGATCTGTTTGGATGACACAGTGCCATCTCTACCATTGCAATTTGCAGTCGAGTACAACTACTTCGTCGGTACTAAATTAAACCATGTCTGAGGTCATCAGTCGCCTAGAACTTAGAACTAATTAAACCTAACCAACCTAAGGACATCACACACATCCATGCCCGAGGCAGGATTCGAACCTGCGACCGTAGCGGTCGCCCGGTTCCAGACTGTAGCGCCTAGAAACGCACGGCCACTCCGGCCGGCAGGATTTATGTCAGTTCGCTGCAGACACAAAGCAACAAAACCGTAAGCACAAACATTTATGAAACGTACGTATTACAATTGGCTTAGTGAGTGTCAGACTATATATCTAACGATTTCAGGATTTTTCCCTATCTCTTATTGAACTCTGGCAATTGGGTTACAGCTCCTTTCAACTCTGGTATTGTGAAAAATGTCAAGCTGTGCCGTGATTCACAGTTCACGTTGAACTGTAGGTCATCTTCCCTCCCCCTCACACACAACTGTCTGGGTAAGTCAGTTCGAAGGCAAGAGAAGCCAAGGGCGCAGGACCACGCCTATTCAACTGCTGCTGTCTTCAATATTCGGGTAGAAGGCAGATTTAATAATTTTTATAATTTATAGTATATGTCATTATTATTTAACTACACAGTTTATGAACAGACGCCCGACAACTGTATTTTTGGTTATTCTCTTATAAACATTTCAGGGCGGTTTCAGCTTTATGAGATAGTTATTAAAATGCTGTATGGTTAAATGACAGCGAAAAATGTATGTGCCTCAATGAAATACAAACCGCAACGCTAACGAAAACTTTTAAAAAACTTTGGCGTAAGGAATACAATGTGCTGGAACCTTCTCTTCCATGTTTTTATTTTTCCGTTCATTCTCAAATCAACTTTTCGTCATTTTTATAAAAGCATCGAAAAAGCTTCGCCACTTGATTTCAGTCATGTTTTCATTACTACTTTTTCTTCTGTCTGCATCACTGACACACGCTATCCTCGCCACCACGACATAGGCCATCGTTCTGTGCGGGTCATTTCTAGTATTTTTAAGAGAATATTAAAATATATCCTCTCTCGGCTGCTCTGAAATACGATCGCTTGTCATAGGCATTAATGGTGACAAAAACACAAAGCTGCCACACATTTTATGTCATACGGGTCCAACTGACAAAGTTTTGCTTCAATATAAGTCGTGTTTTCTGGTTACTAATATTAAGTATGAAGGATTAGGCAAACTATCCGCTAGATCATCTCAATTTACCTTGCCTGGAGGACGCTTTCAGCGTGATGACGTGCGCAAAGTACGTACAATTGTCGCAAGATCACGCCCACCAGTGCTTTGTAACGCCTTGGTGTTGTGTATATAGGCCAAGCTCTTGAGACGACGACGACGACGACGACGACGACTACTTTCTCTGTAAATCTATGATATCCACTTTAAAGTGGCCTGTTCGTCAAATATCACAATCGTCTGAACACAACTCTCACCATACCGTCAGTAACAACCCCTTTGAGATCTGTGTCGCCAGTAAAGTGACGAACAAGTCTCCAATTTAAAACTGTACTGCACCGAGACTCGAGACCTTTGCTTTTCACCGGCAAGTACTCTGCCGACTGAGCAACCCAAGCACGACTCACGCTTCTAATTAACAAAAACACTTTACGTTGTCACGAAAACAGGAAATCATTGTCAATCTGACTAATCTGTATCTCTGTATGAATCACATTTCGAATAATTTAACATTTGTTAAGAATCTTTGTACCACACAGGAGGAGTCTGGCTTTACGTATCATTGTCGTTTCTAATTCGGGAACACAACCCCCAAAACTAGCAAACCACTTTGATGAAGTTCAGCAGGAATTATCTTTATCTCCAATTCTTCTACGTGATCTGCACTTAAGTTTTCAAATTTCCGTGAAGACGGCGTTTGATATGAGACTTGCAAACTTGGCAATTTATAGAAACACACGCGGGAGTCCGCGTAGAAAAACAATATATTCTAGAGCAAAATTGGAACATTCGCTAACTGTACTGTATGGTGAAAGCTAGTTCTCGATTCGTCTAAAAGAAATAACTGGCTGACACTTAAATTTTTCCACTTCAGTCCTTATTATTGAAGTCAGGCAACATTTGTTAATACGCATCCGTCTTCTCATACTTTGAACGGCTTGTTTTTGCCAAATGGCTAGCTTTCGCATCTAACGGGGTATAGAAAGTTATTTGGTGCCATACATTGATGCAACTCACAGGACCGATGTGTCCTGTGGGTAGCGAAATACCCCTAGGCAGGGAAACCATGTGCCATCATTGGATAACCATGACGGCCAAGACGATTTTGTGTGTGTGTGTGTGTGTGTGTGTGTGTGTGTGTGTGTGTGTTTTGTCCTTCGTTGAATCCCTTCATCCGTTGTTGTAGGGGGGTGCACACCCATCTTGGCCTGACGGATCATTATCCCTTGGCCACGGAACACTGTGTATCGGCTACCTTCCACGCGACAAGTACTTCCATCTTCTAGATACGTATAGGCGAGAAATTTAAAACGAGATGCCGTATTTTGGCGCTTGCTACTTATTTGTTGACTCATCCACGTATTAATTGTAAAGAGCTACGAATAATTTAATTTTTTAGAGAAAATGAACTGGGCTTTCTCCTTTTCTGCAGCCCTCGGCGCCGATGCTTTCGTTCTATTTGGTCAAAATGAATCAGATGTAAGCGACGTAGCTGATCTGTTTTGGAACATCCTTGCGGTTTAGAAATGTGTGAGTGACCGGGACCTGAAACCAGAACCTTGACTTTTGCAGGCAATGCTGCTGCCGACTAAGATATTTCTTATCAGTGTACTATTGTGCTGAAGTATAATAGTACAATATGCTATACTGTTGTACAAATCTTGGTACACACCTAACCATTATCAACGCCATTCTTCACATTGTTTACCTTAAGTAAAGAATTTTTAAAAGGTAACAATATCAGTACACACAAGAAAAAAAGCAAATACTTAATTTTAACGTTGACTTGCGCATAATCACCGAGCGAGGTGGCGCAGTGGTTAGCACACTGGACTCGCATTCGGGAGGACGACGGTTCAATCCCGTCTCCAGCCATCCTGATTTAGGTTTTCCGTGATTTCCCTAAATCGTTTCAGGCAAATGCCGGGATGGTTCCTTTGAAAGGGCACGGCCGATTTCCTTCCCAATCCTTCCCTAACCCGAGCTTGCGCTCCGTCTCTAATACCTCGTTGTCGACGGGACGTTAAACACTAACAACCACCACCACCACCACCACCACCACCACCACCACCACCACCACCACCACCACCACCACTTGCGCATAATTTACTTAAATTTTGAAGTTTGAAATCCTGTTGCGAAATTTTTTAGTAATGCAAAAACACTACGGTTTATTATTGTCTTCTCTAACGTTTTGGTAAAACAGTAAAATTTTTGATTAAGCAATAGTTGAGATAACGAGAAACGCTACTTGTCCTTCGGGCCTTGAACGCTATCCGGGAGGGACTCACGACCCGCCCTCGCACTGGCTTTATCTCACGGGGCTAGCAGTCCTGGAAGAGACGGCATGGCGGAGAAATGGAAACTCCACAGCATACAGCAGGGATTCCTAACATTTCCTCTGTCGGAATGTTTTGAGAATCCGGGTACTTTGCTAGAACAGCTTGTTTATTTTGAAGGTTAATATAATTAACAAAAATGAGAAACTAGTTTCATTCAGCAATTATTTCAGTTTTAAATAATAACTGATACCACAAAAATCATAACGAGATTTTAAAAAAATAGTTATGTGGAAATGCAGAAGAAAAATGCCGTGTGATTAACTGTTTTTTGCGGTTCACTCACTTCGCGCGGAAAATAGTGTTTCGCGAAACAGTTTGGCCAACCCTGGCCGAGGGGATTGTTTCCAGATGAATCTTTCACTCAGCAGCGCAGCTGGGAGAAGTGCTGGAGGCAGTAAGGAGTGCACAGGCTCGCCAATCGAGTAAAGTCTTGTGTGTCGTCTGGCTCAATTGCGTGAACTTTGTTCTGCGTGTTATAGTTAGTATTTTAACTGTGTCTAAGTCGTTTTTTTATGAAGTGGAAACGGCCCACAGGTACTACTAATGCCGCATCATGTAACTTAATACTCTCACCGTGAAGCTAGACTATACATTTTTTTAAAAATAATTATACACCGAATAATGTGTTCACGTTAATGAAACATTTTATTAGACCCCTCAAATGTTCAGTCGACAATCAGAGCATCACAACCGCTCGCACAGGTCAAATTTTGTACAATTCCAGTATTTCCATCAGTCCGCGAGGTCAACTTAACAATTTTTAAAAAGCCACTCTTGATAACAATACTACCAATCTATCAGTCGTTACAGTGCGAAAGCGCTGTAACAAATGTCTACGAAAAGGCCGCGGGCAAGATAGCGGTTGGGGGATTCTTGATACTCGGTTCCTCGTATTTGAGCTAGGAACACTGGATAAAAAGTTTTTCTTTGAGTCCGGCCATTCGTATAGCATCTCAAACATCTGTGTTACTGTATCTATGATACAGTATGTGTGTGTGTGCGCACCGTTCCGATTTTAAGTGCAGAAGCAGTCACCCTTAAATAACTTCCTTAATGGAGCGAGACTGATCGTTCAAATTTGGTCATCGCTGTATTATCTGATAATGAGCGAAGGTAAGTCTTAATCGTTTGAAAAAGCTTGCATAATTCGGATTTTATGCGGAAAAAAGAACGGTTTTGGTTAGTTTTTTTTACGTGCGGCACTTCTGTGTTTCAAATTTGTACGAACTAGTTCAAATTTTGTAAAAAGGTAGACAAATGTTATCTATGGTCGTCCTGTTGAGTTTTGAAAACTTGATAAAGCCACGATATAAGCAACATGGTTCGAAAACCAATAAAAAATCCCTATACCGCGTCAGTCGTCGCTTGAGTCAATAAAAATCTACATCGGTTGCCAAGCTACGGCGGTCTAATGTCAAAATTATAGTAGTATAAGAGTTGGCAACCAGAATGAAAAATTATCTTATCACAGCACAAAAAAATGCGAATATGCCCCGGTCTGTCAGGAATGTAAAAAACGGGAACTAGCTTTTCAGTTATGTGGAAGCTTCAAAGACATTTGAATCAGAAATATCTTGACATATTTGCGCTTTTTAAACGAGCTAGCCCTATTTCCCCATCGCAGTGAGCGCTTTAAGTTGCAAGGTGTTTGCACACCTGTATCTTGCACTTCATGCATCCTAAACTTTAATGACACGTTGTGTCATACTGCAATACAAGACAAATGCCATGTTGAATGACATCATGGCATGTGTTATATGACATTACATTATGTATCATCCTTTACTTGATAAGATGATTGCCGGCCGCTGCGGACGAGCGGTTCTAGGCGCTTCAGTCCGAAACCGCGCTGGTGCTACGGTCGCAGGTTCGAGTCTTGCCTGGGGCATGGATGTGTGTGATGTCCTTACGTTACTTAGGTTTACGTAGTTCTAAGTCTAGGGGACTGATGACCTCAGATATTAAGTCCCATAGTGCTTAGAGCCATTTGAACCATTTGATATGATTATATTACATGACATCGGTACTAATACTATCACGTAAACAAGCGCGAATATGTCGAGATGTTTTGATTTAAATATCACTGAAGGTGCTACATAAATCGAAAAGCTAGCTCCTTACACCCGCAACTCTGCCCATCCATCTTTTCTGTGCTATCAGAGAAGCATTTTTCATTCTGGTAAAGGTATGTCCAAATGCTTTCAAACAGGAATACTGTAGTCATATTTTGCATGTTGTTTGTGAATTTAGAAGATACATGTCGGTCAAGACTAGCCATTTACGTAACACTCTGAAATGGTACCAAAACAAAATCTAGGAGACTGACGCAGATCTAACATCAGTGGACGTTACGCAGTGATAACTGATAACGTAATCAAGTTTAAACAGCGACCAGCAACTGGAACATTTACCTGCGAGGCCCAGTGCATTACGAGATTAAGGCTAACACTTCTACTCCCGCATCAGCAAATGTTACTACAACTCAGTTGCCGGTGAAGTATTACCTGTTTTACCGTATTTAGTGCCCTTAAAGGACACTTGGCACACCTCTTTCTCGCGTCTACTGCAACCGCTCACGTTACTCAAGCTTTTCCACGTCTCAAAACAACGTTAACGGTTAAAAAGAACTATTCTCTTACATTATTGGTACATTTCCCGTCCCGTATGTCACAAAATAAATACTATAATAGTAAATACACCATAATCCACAAAGAGGGAACCTACATCGCTAAATAATCCTCCTACAAAGAAATAAAGGGGACAGCTGGCGAATGATTGATGCATTTCAAATATGTACTACGGAAGATTTGACAGTCTTTATTAGCCAATATTTTAACGTTAGGTATGTATGAAGCTAACTTTAGGCCTTTTCGCCGGTTTGTGTGCATGTTATAGCACTTGCTTTTACCTCACACACCCTCACAATAAGCCTGTTGGCTTAATTTGTGGATATATTACGTAGGAAATTCTACGTAATACAGTTTAAAGGAAACAGAGGCGGTATAACAACCGTACGAAACCATCTTGCTGATCCATCGGCCAGCAGTTTTCTTCTTCTTTCTTCAAGGTATCTTTATTGGTACTCGCTGCGCTCCTTTTCGATGCTTAACTGTACAAAATCAAGATTCGCTATGAGTGATACAAAAGGAATTCAGAGGATGGCGGCCTCTTACTGGCGTGACTATTGTCCCAATGGATTTGTCACGTCAGAACAAGGCCGATTTATCTTTACAAGGAAGTTCCATCAACTGATAAACAAGTACGAATCGGCTGCTGCTGTACTGTTCATCTGATCTTGCGCGTTGCCTTGAGTCGCAAACAAACAAATTCAGTTCCTGTTTTTCTCTAAAGGGACATCACGAACGATTGGTTTCAGCACTCGGGCCGCTACGGTCGCAGGTTCGAATACTGCCTCGGGCATGGATGTGTGTGATGTCCTTAGGTTAGTTAGCTTTAAGTAGTTCTAAGTTCTAGGGGACTGATGACCTCAGCAGTTAAGTCCCATAGTGCTCAGAGCCATTTGAAACATTTTTCAGCACTCAAATCACGCGCTCCTCTGCTTTTCCAAATTTCTCATCAGTAAATGATGAGATTCCTCTTTTTTGAAGCAGTTTTCTGACAAACGCTATTTGGTTAGTTTCGATCTGTCCCCGTGAGTGGCGCCGTCACAGCATGTGTTCAAGATGTCTGCTACACTTTAAATTCGTCAGAAGCAACGTGCTGTCATAGGATTCCTGTGCTGTGAAAACGAGACAGTGGGAAACATCCACAAGAGGTTGAAAAAGGTGTATGGAGATGCTGCTGTCGATTGCAGTACAGTTACTCGGTGGGCAAGCAGGTTACGTGATGAAAGCGGGCACGGCAATATTGAGGATTGTCCTCGTAGCGGCAGACCTCGCACTGCAGACACTCCAGACAATGTGCAGAGAGTTAACGAATTGGTGACTGCTGACAGACGCATCACAGTGAGCAAATTGTCACGCTACGTTGATATAGGGGAAGGAAGTGTGTGCAGAATACTGAAAGTGTTGGCGTTAAAAAAGGTTTGCGCCAGGTGTATTCCCAGGATGTTGACAGTGGCTCACAAAGAAACAAGAAAAACGCTATGCAGCGAACTTTTGGAACAGTACGAGAATGGAGCAGATGAATTTCGTGGAAGAATTGTGACAGGTGATGAAACACGGCTCCATCATTTTTCACCAGATGGAGTGGCATCATGCGAATTCACAAAAAAAAAAAAAAAAAAAAAAAAAAAAAAAAAAAAAAAATTGTCAAGTGGAACAACCATAAATTCTGATGCATATGTGACGACACTGAAGAAACTTCAAGCTCGGCTGAGTCGTGTTCGCCCACATCGGCAAAAGCAGGATGTTTAGCTGTTGCATGACAATGCACGGCCACATGTCAGTCTAAAAACCCTGGAAGCAATCACAAAACTCGGATGGACAACACTGAAACACCCGCCTTACAGTCCTGACCTGGCTCCATGTGACTATCATCTCTTTGGGAAACTGAAAGACACTCTTCGTGGAACAAGGTTTGAAGATGATGACTCCCTTGTGCACGCTACCAAACAGTGGCTCCAACAAGCTGGTCCAAAATTTTACCGGCGCTGGTTCCACGATGGCGTAAGGCAGTTGAGAGGGATGGAAATTATGTGCAGAAACGAAAATATTGTTCCTAAAGGATGAATCTACACAATGTAAAACTTTCAAACATGTAGAATAAAAGATGGATTTAAAAAAAAATAGTGTGCATTTCTTTTGGAGTGATCCTCGTAGGTATTTTAGAATTTACGATTTACAAAACTCAATAAAATTAAATTCCATTACTAGTTAAGAACACAGAATTCACTGGAATTTTATGAAATTCCAGAAATTCCCCCAGATTTCCTTAATCATTCCAGGTATAAAGCAATTCCCTGAGAATTCCAGGTATTCCAAAAGAACCGCCACCCAGTATTCAGACACGACCGGCACCTCTCTCCTGGCTACAGAGTCTCTTCTTTCCTGCTTTCCCGACTCCACAAAAGCTCTTCCGTGGACGTAGTGGGACCACCGCCCCTGAAGTAAAGGATTTCGTGGAGAAAACCCCTAAGCTGTGGCCTAGCCATTTTTTCGTTATATCTTTCCTTCCAGGGGAGTTAATCCAGTCACGTATGCAATACAGGTAAAGCTGTGAGTGTAGGTCGTAAGCTGCGCTTGGCTAGCTCAGTCCGATAACAGCATTGCCAGCGGAAGCCAAGGTTGCAGTTTCAAGTCACAGTCGTCTACACAGCTTTAACCTGCCGTATAGTTTCAATTTTAGATTCTTCTGCCGAAAGTCGCTGTATGCGGTGGTCTTCGATTGTGTCACAACGTCTTTCGCATCAAATTTACACAATCTCACCTTCACTGTTAACACTTTTCAATTTTTTAATTTATTTTTTACTCTTCCTGTATCAGCCTTTCTGTATCTACACCTACGTGACGTCTCTGCAATTCATACATACGTGTTCGGCAGAGGGTTCATCGAACTACTTTCAGGTTATTTCTCTACTGTTCCACATTCTACCAAAACTTCAATCTTCCCGTGCAATCTCTGATTTCCCCTTTTTTTTTATTACGATGGTCACTTTTCCCTATGTAACCCGGGAGTCAACAAAATATTTTCGCATTCGGAGGGGAAAGTGTGTTTGAAATTTCTTGAAAAGATCTCGCTGCAACGAGAGATGCCTTTGTTCCAATGATTGCTACCCCAACTCGCGTATCATATCCGTGACACACACACACACACACACACACACACACACACACACACACACACACACCTATTTCGCAGTGACACAAAACGAGTTCCTCTTTTTTTTTTTAACAATCAATCATATCTGGTAAGAATCGCATACTGCGCAGCAATACTTCTGAAGAGGGCGAGTTAGCGTCGTGCAGGCAGTCTCTTTAGTAGATTTGTTGCCTCTCCTGAGTGTTTTGCCATAAAAGGTAGTCTTTGGTTCCCCTTCCCCCACAACGTTTTCTACGTCATGTTCCTAATTCAAGTTATTGGTAACTGTAATCCTTAGGTGTTTACTAGAACTGACAGTTTTTAGATTTGTGCGACTTATAGCGTAACAGAAATTTAAGGACTCCTTTTAGTATTCACTTGGATGATCTCACTTTTTTTGGGTTAAATGTCACTTTTTGCACTATACAGATATCTTGTCTAAATCATTTTGTAATTGGTTTTGATCTGACGATGACTTAACTAGAGACAGACATTATCTGCAAACAATGTAAGAGGTCTGCTCATATTGTCTCCTAATCCGCTTATGGACACTAGAAACAGGAGAGGATCTTTAACATTTCATTGGGGAACACCAGATACAAATTCTGTTTTACTCGATGGCCTCAGTCACTTCTATTAACTACGACACGAGACACGACATTACGAATTCAGTCCGACAAATACGATGATACTCCACAGACTCGTAACTTGATTAAAGCCCAATTTCGGTTGGATTCTACAAGAAATCGAAAACATTGCTATACTGTAATGTATAATTCTAATTTAAGGCCCGCAACTATAGCTCAGCTCATGGCTATTTTGCAACGTCAAAATCAACGTCGCTTCTTATTCCACGTACGTGATTTAGTGTCCCTACGCATAGTATGCGTAATTACAGTTCTTTCGAACATGGTAGCTTTTTGTCTCTCCTTATACCTTCCAGTTTTCTACGCTTGCACGGATTAGCATGGTTCTAGCAGGACAACAGCGCAGCTGTGTCACGTTTCCAAAACACCAGAAAGTCGTCTGCGCGTTATTGTGTAAATTTCCTACTGTCGGCACTACTATTTCACATTCAGATCTTTCAAACTCAGGCGCCGTGTTACCAGGCTCTTTCGTGAAGATAGTGGTATTTTGTGACAAGGAACCTCGTACGAAGAACATGTGCGTCACGAAGGCAAAAATATGCGCTTATCAGCGAGAGACAATGAGACTCACGCGTTACTGTATTGAGTGGCTTTCTGGCACGGACTTTGGGTTGGGAGGGACCAATAAGCGGTACTGATTTCAACGGCCGCTCGCGTGACACTGTAGGGCACTTACATTCCTGCTACTGACGTGGCTCTATACAGTATTATCTAAAAAGCATCTGTCTCTGCTATGCTTACCTATAACTTCATAGTTCGAGTTTTTGATTATGGTAGAAAACATCTTCGGCAAAGCATCCGGCACGCAGAGGTGTGCTTCATATTTTCTTCGTTCGAACTTTGCTGTGGAAGGGGGAAATATTATGCAGAATAGGGATCTTCTGATAGTATTTTACGGACCCCTATTTACAATAGGCTTCTCTTGCCTGATCAGACCTTTTCTTTGGTGCCTCGATCTAGTGGCTAAAACACACGAAGTAATGTACCTCGCCATCAGACACTTATCGAAGCGAGGTCGCACTATTAGCTTGTGTGTGAAACGTACATTCAGAAAATATTTGAATTTTAGCCGGAACCGTTTAAGCAATGTTTTACGGTGTTACCAAATACACCTCGAACACGTACCAATGGCAGATTTGTACTTTTTAAAAGTTATCCAATAGTTATCATAGCTGGCTACTAAAGCGAAGGCCCCGTGTTCAGTTCCCACTGACCACCTCAGATATTACTATGGTGGAAAGGCGTGGAACGGGGCCCACTCAATGAGAAGCCACTTAATAAAATAACCAGTGGAATTAAGCCGCCGAAGGGGTGTCAAATAGAAAGCCTTCCACCATTATATCCTGGCAGTACATGACATGTATTTAGTTAACTGGCCGATTTGACTAGTTTCTATGTGGAAAGCTTCGCCAAATATTTTCATAGCTGCTTAGTGATAAATGCAGCTAGCTCGCGCGAAAAGTTGTTTTATTGGCAGAATGCTTGATCAAAAGGAAGCTGGCTTTGGGATGATGTCAAGACAGTAGCTATGGCAGAGAGAATGTGACCGATAAATTGACCCGGGTAGAGATGATGAGAGAAGCATTTATCGGCATGAAGATTAATTTCCCAAGTAAAGTAAAGAAGTGTGATAGGTAACACGAAGATAAGATAAAAGCCAAGTATTCTCAGAAACTACATCATGTTCTGCCCCGCAAAACAATTTACCGGCAGTCAAGCGATAATGTAGCAGAAGGCGGACAGCTTTTAAAGACTCTGAACGAGCAGCCATATTTGTTAGGAATGTAGATTGCGAAATTACTTTCCTCCTGACATTGTCTTCTCAGTTCGAAAGTTCAGACCAAGGCCACGGTATCACGTAATTAGAGACGAGATAGCACAAAAACCATAATCACTCACTGGGCATATTTAAATAGATCCTTCGCGAACAATGCCCCTTCCCGTTCCATTATTTAACAATTTTACATGACGATTGTTACAAGAAGGCCGATTATTATTTTCGGAATTCTGCTGCATCAACGGCGTCCTTACCAAGTTTATAGTTACACGTTGAGACGACAGAAATGCTTAATGAAAATCACGCTACCGCTTCACAAACGCTTGAAAACACTAGTAGAACTTATGGCGAGTATAAGTGGTTCAAATGGCTCTGAGCACTATGCGACTTAACTTCTCAGGTTATCAGTCGCCTAGAACTTAGAACTAATTAAACCTAACTAACCTAAGGATATCACACACATCCATGCCCGAGGCAGGATTCGAACCTGCGACCGTAGCGGTCGCTCGGTTCCAACTGTAGCGCCTAGAACCGCACGGCTGGTGAGTATACCTCGAGAACGTAAGGCTTTTAGAGATTGAAGGGGTCATTGAAACGGAGTGATCGAATGGCAATAGAGGTCGGGAGACTGTCTGGCGTTGTTCAACCGCCTGGTGCAATTTTTCTGTTGGGTGACTTGCCCGTCTTTGTAACGAAGATGGGGTGAAATGATTAGGATAATACAAACATCAGTCCCCGACCGAAAAAAGTTGGGGACCCGGCCGGGAATAGAGCCCTGGACCTCGCTATCTAGAACATCTATGCTAACCACTTTTTTCCCATCTGTTTCATTATCGTTTTCAGTCTGTAGTTCAGGGCGGACGTCACATGACACCTCTGAGGTTCTTAACAAGGGAACCTCCTTATCGCACCGCCTCAGGTTTAGTGGTAAGATAGCCCAGTGGATAGCCTGTAAAAAGCTGAACGCAGATCAAGCATAAACGAAGGAAGAAGGTGTAATGAACGGTGTTGAACTGCGAAGCCGGCGAGCCGGATTCTATGCCCCCTCGAGCTATTTACTTTTTTTTTTTTTTTTTTTTTTTTTGCAGAACTTTATGAACTGTTTGTCCATTCACTGAAATGTCTGTTCTCAATCTGCAGGCTTGGTAGTTGTCATACTATACGTTGGTTATAGAATATATCTCATGTGGCAAGCCGCGCGGAGTGACCGCGCTATTTGAGGCGTGCTGTGACAGACTTCCCCCGTAAGTTAGTTTAAGTAGTGTGTAAGTCTAGGGACCGATGACCTAAGCAGTTTGGTGCTTTAGGAATACATACATATTTGAACATTGATGTGGCAAGAATACATTACCATCACAAGTAAATGTGATCAATAGCGAAAGCAGGCGATATACGACACAGACGTCTCACATAAATGAAAAACTGATGTGAACTATGTTACAGCAAAGTAATTTATGAGTAAAAAACTTCCAAAACGGAACGCAACTTCAAAAACGTTAAAAACATGTGCTTTATGCAGCACAAAGAAACTGTGATTGTGAAACTGTTGCGTTCATTTGTTGCAGCTTATGCGACAAACCATTATCTTTTCATCATTTCTTTAGGAGTGATCACATTCATACTAACAGCTAAATGGAGCAAGGACGCATACGTCACTGACTCACTCACCAAGCATGCAAATTGGATCCTATCATGTGACACGTATACTGTCTCTAACAACATGTATGACACCAGACGTGTTTTCCGGTAGAGGATCCGGTTGACTTGTCGCCCTGTCATCAAAGATTTGCGTTTCCCATTCGAAACCCAGAATCTACTTTCATTATAGGTCCATTCCTTACACCTCGCTGTTGCAAACCGACGTTACATCACGACATACACACACAAATTTGTATATACCGAACAGAAAAAAAAAATGAATAAAATAAAAAGATGGCACGAGCGAGCTTCGAACCCGGCCCGGCTCACGCGCTTTGCAGTCCACCACTAACCATGATGTCGTCGCTTCTCTTCTATGCTCAATGTTGCATTTGTTAAACTTGGACCGTTCGCTGTTTCTATTTTGCTTTTGTTTTCACAGTTCAGTACATCTTTTTCCTGTTTTCATGCTTTACCTCTGTTCAGTTTTTGACGGGCTGTCCGGGTCTTCTTACCACAACACCTTTGGTGGGCTCAATTATTTTTTATTACAGAGGGCGTCCAGTCCCCTGACCCAACAAGCTGAAGTACCGGGTCATCAACCACTAGAGCACGAACTGCGGGCAAGGGCTACAAAGTTAGCTGAGGAGGAAGCCACACCTTCTTCCTTACCGAGACTACTGCCAACAGTACAGCCGCAACTATGCGTACGGACATTGTGCGACCATTAGGGGTAATTTGTAAAAATCTGAACACTTCGTTAGGTAGTGTGTATATAGTTTTCAAGGCTCATGTTAACATGTCACGAGAATGTGTGCTTTGTTTCCCAGACTACTGAACACTACTCGAAAGGGAAACGAAATTTATGTTCCTAATTTCCATAGCGAATCTTCTACAGTGCCGAGTGCGCGTAGTTTTGAGACTCCTGGTAGATTAAAAGTGTGTGCCGGACAGGGACTGGAACCCGGAGCCTTGCTATTTCCCGGGCAATGTACTTACCGACTGACCTTTCCACATAGAACTCAACACACACCCACAGCTTCACTTCTGCCACTACCCCTCTCCTATTTTCCGAACTTCACAGCTGTTCTCCTGCGTACCTTATGGGACTAGACTCCTGAGAAAAATGAGAGTTTTGCAGAGAAACGGCTCTGACGTTAGCAACTTCTGCAAACCGTACGTGCCGGATTAATGGATTCATTGGCAGTAATCTACGATCATGGGTTACTTGTTAAAGTACATCTATGTCAATACCCACATCTGACCTCCGCAAGCCACCTGCCAGAGGGTATATCTGGTTCCACTAACGGATCTTCCCTTCCCTGTTCTATTTGAGAATGGCGTGAGTGAAGGATGATTGCCAGCAGACCTTTATATGAGCTCTAATTTCTCCCATTTTCGTTGACGTCATTTCGCAAGACATACGTTGGAGGAAGTAGCGAAATGATAACAGTGCACAACGTGACTCCACAGGATAGACTGATTGTATTTAATGAAAATGTGTTCTTCACCGTCTTATGGCAGACTAAACGCAAAAATCAGGGAATGAGTTTGTCAGCAAACTGGAGTTTATCGTGATTATGTAAATCATCGAACAGTTTAATGTCAATATTTCTGCTAAAGAACGACATTTCCATTTCCCCGAATACCCATACAGCATCCCATTCCCGGCCCTGATTGTTTCGACCAATCAAGAAGTTCGTTAAAGTGTTTTAGAGAACGACAGTTCAACTCCTAAATGAGAAGTGAGAGCTTCAGGTAAGATTTAGACACACATGTAAAAATTGCTATTAACCTGTCTTCTGAAAGTAGATGAGGCCAGTGCATATGTTTTTGTGGTAACTACATTGAAAGAGCAGAGATAAACTGATGTATTTGCATTCGTAATTACGTTTTTCCGGCACTGGACTCATCCTTCTTTACTGACCTTAGAATTACAGCCCTGATACACAGTATAAAAAAGAAAATCTACACAATAGTCTCCGTTCCCAACAAGCTTTAGCGGAAGAGGGAGTTATCCACTTATTTCACATTATTATTCACAGAGCTGTTGTCTACTTCCCTGCCCGCCTAGTGCTGTGAGCACCTTAACTGGATTAGTTAGTGTGCACGTCCTTAATCGCTTCCCAGTAAAATATCCTAAGTAGCTAAATGACTGTAGTGGATCGTGAAATTTAATAGCAAAGCTTTTTTTCTTTTAAAAAATGACATCATTTCCACAGTGTACTGACTGACACATGACAAACCTATAAAACAAAAGGTAAAGAACACTGAAAGAACACTTAATCCGAGTTGTAGCGAGTGCTGCTATCTTTTTACTACCGTTCTCTCGGCTTCGGAAAATGTGTCGCGTCTAAAGGAAAGCTTGACACCAAAGCGCCTGCTCTCATACCAACGATTGTGTGTGTGTGTGTGTGTGTGAAATCTTATGGGAATTAACTGCTAAGGTCATCAGTCCCTAAGCTTACACACTACTTAACCTAAATTATCGTAAGGACAAACACACACACCCATGCCCGAGGGAGGACTCTAACCTCCGCCGGGACCAGCCGCACAGTCCATGACTGCAGCGCCCGTAGACCGCTCGGCTAATCCCGCGCGGCGACAATATTTGTCATGGCGTATTAGTGCGCGTATCAGTATTCGACTGTGACCTGTGTCCTTGTACTGCGACAAGTTTCAACAACAGCTATGAGCATAGTGGCAGCACAGACTTATCGGAAAACTAAAGTTTCATCATGGTGGTGTGAAACATCAAATGGCTAAATGCCATAATCTTTCTGCTAAAGAAACCTATCTCACCCTCGCAAAATACCAATACAACATCCTCCTCGCCCCGTGCTATTTTGACTGCTTCGACCAACCAAGAAGTACGACAGTTAGTTCATCTCTTAAACGATTAGTAACAGCTTCTGAGAAGCTTTTGACACGCAAGTAAAAAACTGCGGTCAGGCTCTCTTCTGAAAGTAGATGAGGCAGGTAGATATGTTTTCATGGTAATTGTACTGGAAGGCTGCACACACAAATTGAAGTCTGTTTTCGTAATAAAGTTTTCGCAGTACCAGACTCATTCCTTATTGACTAACCTCAGTATTACAGCCGAGTCTCCGTGCCCATCTTGCTTTAGCCGAAGATAGATTTATCCAGTGGATTCACATTATTTACAGAGCTATTCCTTACTCGATCCACAGTAAAAAATCCTAAGTAGCTAAGATAGATAGCTTTAGTGGATGGCGAAATCTAACAGTAAACGTTTTACTTTTCTTTTAAAACGGGGACAGTACTTCCACAGCGTGCTGACCCTGGCACTTAGCAATCTGAAATACTACAGACTGTACTTCCGTTCCATAAAACACAGCTATATTCGTGAACCTTAACAGATATCTTGAATCCCTGCCATCACGGAAACGAAAAAACAGTGCCATAAATGAAGTGAGAGATTACTGACTATTGGACTCCGAAGAGACATGTTCGAGAGCGCAGATAAGCTTAAAGCTAGAAACAACATCTAACGGCCTTCAGTTGACAAAGCTTATGAAAATAACCTACTTTCGTGTGGTGTGGGTTGAGAGAAGTTATCGATCATACTGTCATCGTTAGGCCACACTTGCTAAGCTTCGTAGACGAATGTCTGTGCTTTTAAGTAGAATAAATAAGTACGTTGGCAGGGAGAAATTCTAAACCTCCCTCGTACCCTTAACGGTACCTAAACACATTGTTTGCGCCCATAGTGTTATCATGACTGTCCCACCTCAATTTCACATTCTTCTCGTAGTGCAACTAATTATACCTCCAGTATAAGAATTCTCAAAGGCAAACGCTGGCCTGTAAAGTACTCTCCTGGAAATGGAAAAAAGAACACATTGACACCGGTGTGTCAGACCCACCATACTTGCTCCGGACACTGCGAGAGGGCTGTACAAGCAATGATCACACGCACGGCACAGCGGACACACCAGGACCCGCGGTGTTGGCCGTCGAATGGCGCTAGCTGCGCAGCATTTGTGCACCGCTGCCGTCAGTGTCAGCCAGTTTGCCGTGGCATACGGAGCTCCATCGCAGTCTTTAACACTGGTAGCATGCCGCGACAGCGTGGACGTGAACCGTATGTGCAGTTGACGGACTTTGAGCGAGGGCGTATAGTGGGCATGCGGGAGGCCGGGTGGACGTACCGCCGAATTGCTCAACACGTGGGGCGTGAGGTCTCCACAGTACATCGATGTTGTCGCCAGTGGTCGGCGGAAGGTGCACGTGCCCGTCGACCTGGGACCGGACCGCAGCGACGCACGGATGCACGCCAAGACCGTAGGATCCTACGCAGTGCCGTAGGGGACCGCACCGCCACTTCCCAGCAAATTAGGGACACTGTTGCTCCTGGGGTATCGGCGAGGACCATTCGCAACCGTCTCCATGAAGCTGGGCTACGGTCCCGCACAGCGTTAGGCCGTCTTCCGCTCACGCCCCAACATCGTGCAGCCCGCCTCCAGTGGTGTCGCGACAGGCGTGAATGGAGGGACGAATGGAGACGTGTCGTCTTCAGCGATGAGAGTCGCTTCTGCCTTGGTGCCAATGATGGTCGTATGCGTGTTTGGCGCCGTGCAGGTGAGCGCCACAATCAGGACTGCATACGACCGAGGCACACAGGGCCAACACCCGGCATCATGGTGTGGGGAGCGATCTCCTACACTGGCCGTACACCACTGGTGATCGTCGAGGGGACACTGAATAGTGCACGGTACATCCAAACCGTCATCGAACCCATCGTTCTACCATTCCTAGACCGGCAAGGGAACTTGCTGTTCCAACAGGACAATGCACGTCCGCAAGTATCCCGTGCCACCCAACGTGCTCTAGAAGGTGTAAGTCAACTATCCTGGCCAGCAAGATCTCCGGATCTGTCCCCCATTGAGCATGTTTGGGACTGGATGAAGCGTCGTCTCACGCGGTCTGCACGTCCAGCACGAACGCTGGTCCAACTGAGGCGCCAGGTGGAAATGGCATGGCAAGCCGTTCCACAGGACTACATCCAGCATCTCTACGATCGTCTCCATGGGAGAATAGCAGCCTGCATTGCTGCGAAAGGTGGATATACACTGTACTAGTGCCGACATTGTGCATGCTCTGTTGCCTGTGTCTATGTGCCTGTGGTTCTGTCAGTGTGATCATGTGATGTATCTGACCCCAGGAATGTGTCAATAAAGTTTCCCCTTCCTGGGACAATGAATTCACGGTGTTCTTATTTCAATTTCCAGGAGTGTATTTCTGATTACAAGATACCAAACACTATCTCCCTTTGTCTGTGTATGTTATTTCTAAAGTTCACTTCTTTTACTGAGTTTCGTTTTCCACTAATCCTGGGAACTGTAGATGTATTCGGATTATGCAAGTTCCTTGCTGATTGGCGCAACCCTTCCCCCAAAGAGGTTATCATGTCTTCTCTCCACCCCTCTTCCTTCTGCTCTATCGCTATTGGCAGACGGTTTGAAGAGGGGACAAGAGGCCGACACGTCTTCAACTGTGGGCTCTTAAAGCTTTTCCCAAACAAAAACAGTTTGCACCATGATGGAAGAACATTTTACGCGACAGCTTCCCGCGCCTTGTTTCACATTCATTCTCTCTGATCCCTACCGGCCGAAAATAAGAGATCGACTATCTGTAACAAGCGATTTGCGCCCAAAGGTCTGAGCAATGTTGCTTAACTTGCCAGTCCCAACTGCTAGGTTTTCTCATATCTCGAATTTGCGCAGATTTCTGGTCCGTGTGCTACAGCAAGTGTGTAGAGCAGCCTTTATGCACCAACCCCTATATCCCCAAACTTTCGCTCGCCCATTACTTTCACAGTTGTGGCCCTCAACTCGACTGGCGAACGGGCGTAGCGCAACCAATCTGCGACCAGAATTATAGTGTCTGCCTATTGGGACTAAAACAGACTCCACGGGAATGTAATTACTTCCGGCAATGGTTATTGTTTTCGAGGTAGTGCTGAAAGGGAAGCTGCCATTTTACGTTCGCAAGTACGTAACTACATCTTATTATAGGGCAACATTATTCATTTAGATAGAATACCTTCCCATAAAAACTCACCAAAAAATCTGGAGCACCAAACTCCCAATCAAGAAGTGCCTCAAGTCTACTAATACAGATTTCGGATGAACACACACCTACATTCATTATCTACAAAGCACTGAAATGCGTGGCACAGAGTACTTTCCCTTGTACTACATACTGGGGTGTCTCCTCATTCCATTTCCATATGGAGTGCTAAAAATGCCACTGTTAGACCTATTCAGTATGGGTCTCATTCACTTTATCAGTATTCTAGGTTGGGTTGCATGAGTGCAACATCCAATTTCCATTGCAGACTCTGTGCATTTCCCAAGCATCTGACCAATGAATCAATGTATACCACCTGCTTTACCCATGACTGATACTATGTGATAGTCTCACTTCATATTCCCAAAAATTATTGCACCCAACTGCATTTGTAATACTTTTTATTAGTTATGCAGACAAATTTGTGTCCAGAAGGGACCATCTGGGTGTAGTTTTCAAAATATAAAAAAAGAAATCAGCATCTAAGTCTAAAGTAGAATTTTAATTAACTATTTGATTCTTGCAGTTTCATAAGCAAACAGTCACGCTGAAATTGTACCAAGCAATGAAGTACAATTTCACTAATAATAAAATATTGTCAAATATATTCCTGTTTATTTAAAAGACTGACTGGAAAGTGGGGTTCCAGCTGCCTCATTCTACCTTCCTCAGCACCTTCGAAAATTTTCCCACAAATTTTGCCATGTGAATGTATTCGCCTTTTTTTTAATATGGAGCTCACCTCAAACTCCAAAAGTTCCCCTGCTACTGTCTCCTCTCACTATCAATGTTTCCCTTCTTGCTCTCTTTTACTGTTACTGTCTCATTCATTCATTCCCACTGGTGATGTCTCTTCTCGCTGTCACTATCTCTGTCTTCCTCGTTATCATTGTCATAGAATCTGTCTCTCATTGTCAATTGCTCTCACCCACTTCCTCTCTCTCTTTCTTTTTTATCACCCCCTCTCCATCCCTCAGCCTGGGACTGTCTGCTTCACTGTTTTCATGCCACTGTTCTGTCGCTGTCAACTATGTTCCACTGTCATTAACACTCTCTTTCTCTCTCAGTGCCACTGCATGCTTCACTCTTTCTATAACACACCCACTGTCTACTAGCTCCCAATATTTCAAACAATGGAAACTCCAGGATGGAATGTAACAATATTATGAAAAGAAAAGTTTCCGCTCATTTGAAACTGAATGCAAACTTTTAATTTTAAAAAAGTTTCAGTTTCAACCCTGTTGAAAAATTTCATATTAGCAACTTTTAAATCATTTTCTTGAAAGAAAGACATGTGACTATACTGTATTTTTTTTTCCTTTCCCTGAGAGCTAGAGGAGGATGGGAATTGGGGGGGGGGGGGGGCGGGGGGCAGCGGCACCCACCCCAACTTGCCCCTAGGTATGGGCACCTTATGCTGGATACTTACCAGAATCTCAATTGTTGTCACTCAAATGTGTACAGTCTTCCCTTAGTTTACTGCAGCAGCATTGAAGCGTCACTCTGTAGTGACTCCAAGGTTCTGCTGTAGTACTGCCACTTCCGCTTTCTGATAATGACTGTCTTTGCCCCCTGCACTGACCATTTATATACTGGTTTTTCAGGGACTTTCGTGCAAGTTTCCCTCACAGAGATGTTTACCTTGATTATTAAGAAAGTCTTCCTAAATGTTCTTACAAAAGGCTCTCTGTCATTCTGGCTGTATGCCAGTGTCTGCTAGTCACCTTGGTGCCTGAGGGTGTTGTCCTTGCCTTGCCATTATGGCAGGATGTCAATAAATCTGACTTCATATGGAGTGCTGGCACACTTTGTGATGTACATCTAACATTACACATTGTGCATCATTTTAAATATTACTCTCAATAAAGTTGCCTTTCTTTCCTCACAGCCATACCATTTCTTACAGTAATCAAATTCGATAGCCACGACACTGAATTTTGTGAATGCAATGGTGATTTAATTTTCCATGAAGGGTATAATTTTTACTTGTGGTATCTTTAGCTATAAGGCAAATGTGAGGCTGAAACTGGTCACTGTTCTCCATATCTAGCATGCTCCACTTGCCTCTCTGACTTAATTATTTGAAGGAGAAGGATAATAAATTTTTCACAAAAATTGAAGAGCTCTGAACAATTTATTACACTATACAGGTTTCCCGAAAAATTCTATGTTACCAATATTACACGCTGAATTTACAAAAGGAAAGTAAACCATGTTTATGTGGCCTGGCCCCTCTATAAATTAACTAAAAGTGAGACTTCCACAGGTGGTATCAAGAAGGCCTACTACTACAGGCCAGGCATCACTGCATTGCAAAAGGCATCCACCAGCAACAGCAAGAGCACAGATCACACAAGTCTTTTAGGCCGACCTGCAGTTCCATTTCACCATCATGGGATTTAATTTAAATTGTCAATGCAGACAATTTCTATATGTGACTTGAGCAACTTACGGCAATGCAATTAGTGAATCACAAGGAATATCTGGGAAACTATACATATTCACTAGTATCTGTAAAAGTAGTGTACATTACTCTAGAAAGTGAAGCTTTTCTTCTTTTGGGTGAGAGAGGCATAACAATATAATGCACCTACTGACTTAATTGCAGTTTATATGCACCATTTAATGAGACATCTATTGCTTTGCCTAAATGATTTCTGCATGGCGCTTCCTGTTTCCATATGGATAACATCTGGAAACCAATTCCATCTCTCACACCATCATTTAGAAACAATAAGAATTTCTGGGTGGTGCAAAACTTCCAGCATTTCAGCACTTGAGATGGCCAAAGGTCTTTAAAATGAACCAACCTTCTGAGCCTAATATTCTCGCCATCCTCTCCCACAATTTACCTAGAATCTGACAACTACATTACAACAGCACAATTCTGTTTTCATTTCTGCATCTATTCGTCACCACATAATAGAAGCAGACTTGCTCTGATTGAGCTCAGACATGCAGCTTTAGTTGGGTCTTCATCCTGTGAATAGTTAGCTGTCAGTTTACTGGACTCCTCTTAACATTTTCAAATTCTTCATCATTACTGTCATTCAGACTGTCACCTTGTTATTCATAAAAAATCCTGATATTCTGACATATAAATAGGCCTACTCTTGTGCAAAAATTGCATCACTTCACATATGTTTCAACATTTGTGTGCAGAGTGCATAGAGTAGTCACTTGTTTATTGAAAGTGATTCACCTCTACTGTTACATATAAATACCATAAGCTTTATTTGCATTAAGTCCAAGTCTGTCTGTCTGTGAGAGTGAGAGTGAGAGAGAGAGAGAGAGAGAGAGAGAGTGAGAGAGAGTGAGAGAGAGTGAGAGAGAGAGAGTGTGAGGGAGTGTGTGTGTGTGTGTGTGTGTGTGTGTGTGTGTGTGTGTGTGTGTGTGTGTGAGAGAGAGAGAGAGAGAGAGAGAGAGAGAGAGAGAGAGAGAGAGTGTGTGAGAGTGAGCGCGCATATCACTGGATGTATTCATTTAAGACAGCTTGATCATTGGTAGAAGTACACATCATCAATATATTATGCATATTCAAGGAAGACACTCGGCACAGTGGCTGGTCGGAGCTACAAAGTCTAAGGAGTTCTAACGATATTAACTCATTTCTTGTCACTGTAAATTTTAGCAAGACAGTATTTGGTGCACATATGCTATCAAAAGTTTCACACTGCATTAAACACAGTGCTATCTGCTGCTTAACATTTGTAGCCACCAGAACCTAATCAAATCTGTCAGTGTCATTCAATTTAGATCTATTCAGCTCCCCCCATCAGCCACTTCATGAGAATTTTACTAGAGGTTACATGCTTCACAACATACTGAATACGTATAGGAATAAATTTCCAGCAAAGACTGTCATCGTACGTTTTTACTTCTCTTAATGACAGATTGCTTTCATAGTACAAAATACTTTGCACATTTCACCAGGGTAGACTGATGCAGTGAATGTGGCCACCTCTGTATTTTATACTGTGTCCATCAACATTAGGACGGAAGCAGTTTTAATCACCCATAAGCAGTAAATAAGACAGTAATTTTGGTGCTGGATACTAAGTAACTGCAAGACAGGCGCATGCATAATTTTGTAACAATTCCACATAATTATTCGTGAAGTAAAAACTCTTTCATGTTGGTCCTTTTATTTCTTTAACTTCAATAAGCTCAGATTCATCTTTTTACCTACTTGTAAGAATGTGCTTATTTATGTATACATAACATTTATTGTTTTCTGTAATCTTACAGAGAAATAAAACAACTGCGGAATGCTCCACTGTCTGAAAGTGAAGCGCACTGCAATTCAGAACTGTACCGGCATGAGCGTCACTGCGTATGGCCAGATGCATTGCAGGATCATGTTGCCAAACGGGTAGCATTCAGACCAAAGCACGGGCCTAACAAGAATTGCACCGAAGCCCTCTGTTCACGGCGCATCATTGTTGTCCACAGCAACGTTACAGCAGTTGATGGATCAGACAGCATTAATGGCTATAACAGACCCAGTACTTACAAGTTGGCAGTAGAATCTTCTAAGAGCCAAGGTACAATTTTTATAGCAATTTAACTGCACTACTCTTAGCGACTGGCTGGTAGTATATTCCATACCTATCCAAATATGACTTAGTTAACTCACTTCATCCCCATTAACTGACTAGCACACAATTAGAATTTTGTTATATACATAAAGCACACACAGATCCTTCACCAAAAATTGATACCATCATCATAGATTGTACGCACAGATTAAGTCCATCTCACTGAGCAAATCCCCTTCATGGGATGTGGTTCGATCATGGATGCCTAACAGTAGCCAGATGATTAACATAAGTTCATACAACAGGGTCACTTACAGTATCCACATTCGGTCTACCAAATACATCAATTCTGATGGTTTATGAGCCAACACTGGTATAGTTTTTATGAAGATATTCATACTAAATGAAATGGATGACTGAAAAAAACTGCTCTTTACCATTACATACACCAACCATATACCATGTAATGCATGTTGCAGACAGACCATGAGAAGACTGTTACAGTGTTAGCTTTCAGCCAAAGCCTTCTTCAGAAAAGAAAAGAAAAGAAAAAAGAAAAGCACACACACACACACACACACACACACACACACACACACACACACACACGGAAATGGGGGAGACGAATGCTGTCTAGTGGAGTGTGCAGGGACTACGTAGTGTTTGGACAAGGCTGCCAGGCGCAGTGTCAGGAGGCTATAGGGAGAGAAGGAGGGACGAGGGGAGGGGAGGGACGGGGAGGGAGAGCAGGAAGAGGAAATAACTGGTGGGTGAAGGTGAGGGACGGGAATTGCTGGAGGCGAAATGACAGAGCGGAGTGGAAACTGTTGAGAGGTGGAGGGCGTGAGGATAATAGGTTAACATAGGTTGAGGCCAGCAAAATAACTCCCATCTCCACAGCTCAGCTGCTTGTGCCATATGGTGGTTCAGTTTGAACACCGTTTGGTCATGCCCATTCACCTTAGTGGACAACTGGTCAATAGTCATGCCAATATAAAAGGTTATGCAACAATTGCAGCAGAGCTGGTATGACATGGATGCTTCCACAAGTGGCCCAGTCTGGGATGGGTTAGGATAAGCCTGTGACAGGACTGGAATAGGAAGTGCTTGATTGATAAATTGGGCCGGTCTTGCATCTGGGTCTTCCACAGGGATATGATCCCTGTGGCAAGGGGGTGGGACCGGGAGCGGCATAGGGATGGACTAGAAAGTAGTGGATATTCAGTGGGTGATGACTTTAGGATGAATAGGAGGAATCTTGGGTAGGATGTCCCTTATTTCACAGAATGATATAGGTAAAAAAAGCCCTGACAAAAGATGTGGCTTGGTTGTCCCAGTCAGGGTGGTATTGGTCGTCGCTGGTTGCTGTGGATGGTGGGAGGATTGGAGTGTATGGGGATATGACATGAGAAATCTTTCGAGGACTAAATTTGGGAGATACTGCCTGTCTGTGAAGGTATTAGCCAGAACTTTAGCGTTCTGGTCAAGAGAGTTCTTGTCACTGGAGATACGCCTGCCCCTTCCCCACCTCACTCCTGATTGTTGCTTTCATTCAATGCAACAGTTGCTTTCTGGCCAGAGCAGCCAGAGATGGCAGTTTTGTGTGTGACTTATGCTTGCTCGTGTGAATGTTATTGTATTCTCTTACCCTTTCCCTTTCCTTTTCCTTTTCTTTTCTACAGAAGGCTTTGGCTGAAAGCTCACTGTGTAATAGTCTTTTCATTATTTCTGACTGCAACTCAACTTGTCATCTTTTCGATGAGCAGCAATCTATCCTTTTACTAATACTGTTAACATTCCAACCTGGACTTTCCACTGATTAACTAATCCTATCTTTTGGAACTATGAGAGCCAAGAGGTATAGGTTAGGGGTAGTCTGAAAGGAGTGATAGATTATTCAGATCCCACGAAATCATGGAACTGTGCGTGTGCAGTGCGGGGCGGCACTAGAAAATAATCAGTAGCTCAAAAGCTGTTCAACGTGAAGTTTCAGGACAGGACACAGAGACACCCACAGAAAGACTAAGGGGGAAAGGGTTGAAATGGGTATAGAAAAGGAAGGGAGGAAGGGGTGAGCTGGAATGTGGAAGAGGAGGAGAATAAATGGGAAGACAGAAAATTGCAAAGAAGGTTGTTTCCAGAAGATAGGCCTGCAACTGGCAATTATTGTCATCTTCTCATTTTCAATCATGAAAGTAAGAGGGGTCCTCAGAAGACCTATGTAACAAGATATCTGAGTGGAAATGTGACAGCAGATGAAGGTACAGCAAGTACAAGATAACAGACTACAAGAAGCTGGCTTGAAGAATTATTTTCTTCAAGGCTTACTGCCTTTTTTTCTTTTTCAATGAAGCTAGGTTAACAGTTTGGTTGATTTTGCTAAAAGAAGCTGTACAATGTTAGTGCAGCTTGTTTTATTATCTGTTAAAAGTCAAATAATCCTGTCAGTTTCTGAACACATTGGTTATATAATCATCCATAATTAGATGGGAAAACATATTGTTGAGGCTAACTTGCTGATAGTTCACATTAGTATTGGATAAGTTTCATCCTTCCATTTTGTCACTCACTTTCCTGTTCCAATTTCTTTTTCAATTTCACTGGCTATAAATCTTCTACAAGAAATATATTTATGTTTCTGCACTTGGTGCTCACCTTTTATCTGAAAGTATGTACACTTGCTTAGATTCAAATGAAAACTTATGGAGAAGCATAAAAATGTTGATCAATAAATGTAATTATATTATCTTATAATCAGCAATATCTCTTAATATTATCATACTTTCTATTGCAGGTTATGTAAGATTACGGAGCATCAACGCGCCTAACAAGCAACGCCGTATGTCATATGATGTCATTGACAGTGGGAAGTCCGAGGAGCCAATATACGCAGAACACAATGATGTCTTGATAAGTGAAAGAAATGATACAAGACAAACAGATATTGAGAACCACCCTCCTCCTCTTCCTCCTTTTCCACAGTCTCTACCTCTAGAAGTTGAAGATGAAACAATAAGTGAGAGCAGTGCAAGTCATGATCAGTCAGCAACTCTCTCACCTGGTGAGCAAGTACTACAAGATTTGGAAAAACGGATTGAAGGTTTTCCAAATGCGTCATCGGATACAAAACCAGAATTTTCTCATGTCCTACCACTACTTGAAGTTACAGAGACCACTAAATTGAGATACCAACATGTTCTCGGTCCTCAGAATCCTGAACAAGTCTCTTCAGAAGTCGAGAACAGAACATCAACACGTAGACCCAGCGGCACAGGGCAACCACTGCAGTACCGCCTACTACCCAGCATAAACATAAAACCTGCAAAATCACTTTCTGATTTAGACCACATAGGACAGAAACCAAATCGAACTAGATTGAGCCCACCCAGCAGTGAAAGCTCTGGTTATAAATCGATATCTCCACACCGTAGCAATCCAAGCAGCAGAGGAAGTGAATCAGATTACGGATACAGCACCATAACAGAACTGAAAACACCAAGGCCTGTTAATACACGTCGTTTAGGGCACATGCCAGAACAGACTTGCGGTATTCCAAGTGAATGTTTCATCAGAGTTGAAGTGCGAACAATTCAGACTGGGACTTACGATGACAGTGACTCTGAAAGTGATGGAATATACAGCAAGTCACATAATCCGCAACAACGAAGCAGGAAACTTTATGATGAGTATTATTATTTGAATTCAACAATGTACATGGCAAGTTTTGCAGATATATTTGTTGAAAGAATATCAGAAACACTAGGATTCACAGCAGAGAATGTGGAACTAGCAGAAATGCAAGGTGATAAAATTTACTGTGATACAGTTAAAAGCATAACAGAGAAAATAAAAATGAAGGTCCGAATGGACATTACACCTTCCATACACTGCAAATCATGGCCAGTGCAGGCTCTCGAGTGGCACCTGCGTAACCGAGTCTGTATACTTGACAGGAGCCAAAACTTGAAGTACACATGGCCAACTAGTGAAATGATAACAAATGTTGTGCGAATGGGTTACCATATTTTGCCTATAGGTTACACACCAACTCATGGTTCTAACAAAGAGAGTCACATAGAGTGGCAGATTGCCTTTCCAGAAGCTGAAAACTACTTAGAACAGTATCTTTCACATCCACAAATCTTTTGTTATTTGTTTACTTTAGCACTGCAAAAGAATTTTCTTGACCCACTAGTTAAGTCTGAACTAAAATTACTGCCTGCACATATTCGGTCAGTACTCTTCTGGGAATGTGAGAAAAATTATGCTATCTGGAAGGAAGACAGGCTTGGTGAATCACTTCTACGACTACTGAGAGCAGTTTATGACTGTCTCAAAAGGCGGCGACTTCCAGATTATTTTCTCAAGAGTCATAATAAATTTGAAAGCATACCAGGTAGAAACTTGTCAAAAATTCAGGAGAAATTGCATTCCATCATGGAAAATCCTGTTAAATATGCACTAATTGCTGCTCGTAACTTATACTACATTTCTAAAGACCAGGATACATTCTACCCCAAATTTGATTTTGAAAAGCTGGACGAAATAATTTCAGCAGAAAATTATGCGAAACTTCTTAATCCTTTACTTGCCCAACCACCTAAACCACAAAAAATAGTTCCAGAGGAAGATACCTCAGAAGAAGAGGAAGACGATGAAGGGTATGACCTTGACCGTCAATGGCATAAAGATGCACATAGGGACATTGAAGCTAAGAAGGCTGCACGCAGAATAACAAAAGCACCAAAAACTGTTGCAGAAACAATCAATGTCTCGGTAAGTTGACAAATATCAAACCGAGCAGTGACAACAATTCACAGGTCATGCACATGCATAATCACATTATGTATTCTTTTGACTGTGTGTAATCATGTTACTTGTCCATCCATGTTATTTATTTACTTGACAAAACTGATTTTGCCCTGGCTGACTGAGCTGAGGATACAAATTAATATGTCAACCCCAGAGGAACTCATGACATTATCTTGGGACATTTCTGATAATGAAGAGTTGTGTAAGTTTCTTAAGATACTTAATATTTCAAAATGTTTATCAGCTTTGAAACGTTCTGGCAGATTAAAACTGATTACCAGTATGAGGGAATGTTGTTGACACAATGACAATATGAGGAATCAGTTAGACCACTCTGACAGACGTTTCAGTTTGCCGCGTAGCTCCTTGCAGCATATATCATGACAAAGGGAAAGATCCATTATGGCTTGAAATTCTAATGTCCAAGTTATGATGGCTGCCTGTATTCATTTCACTCTTTCTTGTGCAAGCAACTACTTTGCTAATTTATAAGTTAACACTGAAAATGCTGACTTTGATGCCATGTTGATGCTGGCATTCACAACCACCCTTATAAAAATGGAGAAAAATACGAGCTATTTCAAAATCAATGTTGGGGTTTCAAGACTTTAGCATTTGTTACATTCAGCTTACAATTAAGAATACATCAAATGAAAATGCAACTCTAATGCTGTTTTAAGGGTATCTGTCCACATGCACTGTTTTCTGTGTCTTCTGTTGGGAAGTGCTAGTAGCAAAGATGGTGACCAGTGAACAGAAATCTTTGTGTTTACAGTTTGCAAGGACTGAATTTGTAGTTACAGTGCAATGTGTGTTCCGTACTAAGTTCCACTGTAATTCTCCAAGTGATAACATCCATAGGCGGTATCATGTGTTTGAAGACACTGGCTGTCTTTGCAAAGGGAAGAGTATGGGGCGACGAAGAGTGAGTGAAGAATGTGTTGAATGAGTGAGAAAGTCTTTCACACATAGCCCCAACAAACCAGTTTGGAAGGCTAGCCACGAATTAGCAATTCCGATGACTTAAGAAGAAATTTACAACTACATACTTGTTGCCTGCAGTTGCTACAAACTCTAAATGCTACAGACTATGGTTTACGTGCCAACTTTTCAGACAATATGCTGATGCGCACTGTGTCATCTTCAGTGATGAATCGTTATATCCCTAAGTGGAAATGTAAACACACATTATGTGCACATCTAGAGATCAGGAAATCCCAACAATATTGTACAGCTGCAACAAGACTCCCCTAAATTGAACATTTTTTTGGTATCATATCGTGGTGGAAAGTTTACGGGCCTTTCTTTTTCTGTGAATCAACTGTAACTGGTGTTCCTTATCTTAATGCACTAGAATCACGGCCTTTTCCTAAATTGGAATACTGAATCACAAAACTTTATTTGGCAACAAGATGGTGTACTGCCTTGCTGGCACAACTCAGTAAACATCTGGTTAAATACTGTTGTACCCAACCATAGGATTGGCCCAAAGATGCCGAATGACGGAGCTCACTCTGCATGACCTCCACATTCACATTCATCTGATCTGACACCATGTGATTTTTACCTTTGGGGGTTCATAAAGGATCTTGTGTATGTGCCTCCACTACCAACTGTTTTACTAGATTTAAAGAAAAGGACTGAAGCAGTTGTTGCAAAAATTACTCCAGGCACAATGGTCAGGGTCTTGGGAGAAGTCTCCAACTGAACACTTAAGAAAAACTGTTTGAGTTGCTCTTTCATTTGAGTTATTATTCATAGTTGTAAATTGAATGCAATAAATGCTACAATTGAATGCAATAAATGCTACAAATTGAAGTACCCATACTTACATCATTTTCCAGTCTTCCCTGATGAAATGCTCACCAATTGGTCTCCTCTTTTTTCATCCATTTCAAACAGACCAAGATCCAGTATTTTATACATTACTTCAACTCATCCTTTATCAAATCTGTAGTGTAGCAATCATCTTCTGCTAACTTAACTGTGTATGAACATCACACTTGTCTTGCATTTCCAAGTATAAAATGTGGTGTCCACCATGGAATGGACATTTTCCCTTTCTTTAATGTTAGACTTACCAGATATTTCAATCATTTGTGTGGTAGGATGGATACATTAACAGAAAATGGCTTCTGAAGCATAATCAGCTGACCATTAGTAAAATGCCTAATGCAAGAACAACAGAAACTCACTCCGTAGTCTTAAAACACTGGATAAAGATATACTGGTGCATAGCTTAAGTACAAGTATGTTGAAAGCTACTCTCGCAAAGCTATCAAAGTAGAAAATGGATTTAATTGGCAGCTAAATAAATTGATAGCAAACAAAGAGAGAGATTTTTAGGACTTCACATTAAATATAATGTGCATCTTGCACATTCAAGTGCATCAATATGTAAATAACTTTTGCACATTTTTTGCTTACCTTTCTCAAATCTGCATAAAGCAATTTAATTTTTAATTACTTTGTATTTAACCCTCCACAACCACAATCATGATAGCTTTGGATTAAATGTCCTCTACCAAGACACCGAGATATATGTTCTGTAAAGTTGCATATAACACAGGCCAACGAAAAATTGCTTTTGAAAAACTTTTTTTACGTTGATAGCTGATCTTTATAGATTTTTACAAGCTGAATCCAAATCTAGCCTTAATTTTTTTTATATCACCCACAGTTTTTGAGCAATATGCTTTTTATTATATAGTATAAGAATACTATGCTATAGGGTGAATGGGGAAATTAATGAAATGCTTTGTTACAACATAAGAATGGTTTGTATTTTCAGTAAGCTACTTAAAACAATGATATGTGGTAATAGAGGTTTCACTTGTCAGCTGGAATTGGTTTGTATTTTCTCTCTTTTTTCTTTGAAGCTTCTTGAGTAGCTTTTTCTACAATGAGTCACTTGCTGAACTTCTTGGTGAAGTGACAAACAGTAGTCCATCATGTTGGTGTTCCAGCGGCCTTGGTAGCCTTTTTCCATCACTTTAATGTCCTGGTGAAAATGCTCTCCTTGTTCCTTGCTAACATCTCCTATATTGTCTGGGAAGTAATCAAGATGACTGTTCAAAAAGTGAACTTTCAGGCTCATTAAACATCCTAAAGTTTTAAACTTCTTTAACATTTTGGCTGCAAGAGAAACATATTCTGGGTCTCTTTCATGCCCTAAGAACTTTGTAACAACTTGCTTGAATGATACCCTTGCTTCTTTCTCATTTAAGATCATTGTGGTTTCAAAGTTAACATCAAACATCAATTTTCTAATGTCAGGTCTGACTAACATGCCTTCTTTTAATTTCGCTTCTGAAAGGTGTGGAAACTTTTGGCAGAGATACTTAAAACATGGTCCATCTTTAGGCAAAGCCATTACAAAGAGTTTCATTAGGCCTAACTTTATATGTGGAGGTGGTAGTAGTACATTTTTTTAGATCTACAAGCTTTTTGCATAGAATATTCTTCCCACCAGGTTTTAAAGACTCCCTCACAGGCAAGTTCTTTCTGCACCAGTGGTGATCCCTAGCCCTACTGTCCCATTCACACAAGAAATATGGAAATTTGGTAGCCACCTTGCTGACAAGGAGCAGGCACGTTACTTTTAGATCACCACATATCATCCAATCATAAGCAGAATACCCTATTTTATTTAGCACTATTTCTAGGTTTTAATAGCTTTCTTTCATATGTACAGAGTGTCCAACAGGTATAGATGCATACATTTTACCATTGTGTAATAAAACAGCCTTTGAACTAGTTTTGGATGAATCAATAAACAGCCTCCAGTCTTCCTTTTTGTATTCAATACCAAACTCATTCATAAGACCGGCAATGTCTGAGCAGTACACTAAATCTTGTTGAGAAACTTGGAAAATTGCTGCTCTCTCTTTCTATACATGTCTATGCTGGTTCCAACTGCCAATAAGTTCCTTTCCTTCAATCTACAGCCAAGCAGTTCAGCTTTTTCTTTCGTTAAGCCCAGATCCCTAACCAAATCGTTATGCTTTGTCTGAGTAACCAATTTGTGCTCTAGACTTCCTGTATTACAATGGAATTCATCATCATCTGGTTCATTTAAATCACATTGCACATCAGAAAATACTTTTGTTGGAATAGAATTTAAATCATCTGGTGGTCCAGGAACTGGCAAATCTACACCATGCCCTACTGGTCGGATGGCAGACGGAAGGTTAGGGTAGCTTATTACCTTCTTGTTTTCCAAATTATGACCAGTAATATCAACACTGCAAAAGTAGATATCATCAGAATGATTTCTTGGCTCCTTCCATATCATAGTAACAACAAATCTAAAGGCTTTTTTCTCCTTTTTGGACCATTTTCTCAGATCTTGAACACACACATAAAATATCTTATGTAGTGCCCAAGATTTATCTTGATCACCAAGTTTAGATCAAAAGTATAACCTTTTTCACAAAGTCTGTAATGTTTCTTTGGCGTTTTTTAATCACAAATTCACCACAAATATAACAAAAACTGTCACCAGAGTTTTTACAACCACGATT
This sequence comes from Schistocerca nitens, assembly GCF_023898315.1. NCBI lineage: Eukaryota > Metazoa > Arthropoda > Insecta > Orthoptera > Acrididae > Schistocerca > Schistocerca nitens. The sequence continues at coordinate 744,372,150 of NC_064614.1, read as the reverse complement.
AGACATCATACTGAGCACATGTACAGGAAACAGCAAAGTGATGTTTGGTTGACAGTGAACAAAACGCCATCTGTTAACACAAAAATAGCTGGTTCAAATGGCTCTAAGCACTATGGGACTTAACATCCGAGGTCATCAATCCCGTATACTTAGAACTACTTAAACCTAACTAACCTAAGGACATCACACACATCCATGCCCAAGGAAGGATTTGAACCTGCGACTGTAGCAGCAGCGCAGTTCCGGACTGAAGCACCTAGAATATCTCAACCACAGTGGCCGGCACAAATATAGAATCGACCTTTTTTGCTAGCAAATGTTTTTCAGCAGTGCTACCATTGTCGTCTACATTCATTACATCTCCTTTTTAAATTATTTTAACTATATAAAAGCTGTTAAATTCTTTTAAAAGATCACTTAATTTAATAAATTTAACTATAAAATGTGAAGAAGTGGTGGGTGATACAGTTTTTTAAGTATCATACACTCCTGGAAATTGAAATAAGAACACCGTGAATTCATTGTCCCAGGAAGGGGAAACTTTATTGACACATTCCTGGGGTCAGATACATCACATGATCACACTGACAGAACCACAGGCACATAGACACAGGCAACAGAGCATGCACAATGTCGGCACTAGTACAGTGTATATCCACCTTTCGCAGCAATGCAGGCTGCTATTCTCCCATGGAGACGATCGTAGAGATGCTGGATGTAGTCCTGTGGAACGGCTTGCCATGCCATTTCCACCTGGCGCCTCAGTTGGACCAGCGTTCGTGCTGGACGTGCAGACCGCGTGAGACGACGCTTCATCCAGTCCCAAACATGCTCAATGGGGGACAGATCCGGAGATCTTGCTGGCCAGGGTAGTTGACTTACACCTTCTAGAGCACGTTGGGTAGCACAGGATACATGCGGACGAGCATTGTCCTGTTGGAACAGCAAGTTCCCTTCCCGGTCTAGGAATGATAGAACGATGGGTTCGATGACGGTTTGGATGTACCGTGCACTATTCAGTGTCCCCTCGACGATCACCAGTGGTGTACGGCCAGTGTAGGAGATCGCTCCCCACACCATGATGCCGGGTGTTGGCCCTGTGTGCCTCGGTCGTATGCAGTCCTGATTGTGGCGCTCACCTGCACGGCGCCAAACACGCATACGACCATCATTGGCACCAAGGCAGAAGCGACTCTCATCGCTGAAGACGACACGTCTCCATTCGTCCCTCCATTCACGCCTGTCGCGACACCACTGGAGGCGGGCTGCACGATGTTGGGGCGTGAGCGGAAGACGGCCTAACGGTGTGCGGGACCGTAGCCCAGCTTCATGGAGACGGTTGCGAATGGTCCTCGCCGATACCCCAGGACCAACAGTGTCCCTAATTTGCTGGGAAGTGGCGGTGCGGTCCCCTACGGCACTGCGTAGGATCCTACGGTCTTGGCGTGCATCCGTGCGTCGCTGCGGTCCGGTCCCAGGTCGACGGGCACGTGCACCTTCCACCGACCACTGGCGACAACATCGATGTACTGTGGAGACCTCACGCCCCACGTGTTGAGCAATTCGGCGGTACGTCCACCCGGCCTCCCGCATGCCCACTATATGCCCTCGCTCAAAGTCCGTCAACTGCACATACGGTTCACGTCCACGCTGTCGCGGCATGCTACCAGTGTTAAAGACTGCGATGGAGCTCCGTATGCCACGGCAAACTGGCTGACACTGACGGCGGCGGTGCACAAATGCTGCGCAGCTAGCGCCATTCGACGGCCAACACCGCGGTTCCTGGTGTGTCCGCTGTGCCGTGCGTGTGATCATTGCTTGTACAGCCCTCTCGCAGTGTCCGGAGCAAGTATGGTGGGTCTGACACACCGGTGTCAATGTGTTCTTTTTTCCATTTCCAGGAGTGTATTTGGATTTTCCACCTTAAAAAAACCACAAGAATAAGGTATTTTCAGCAAAAAAGTTTTTCCATTTTTGGCCTGTGTAATTAATTTGCTCTTTACACAGCAGCAGCCTCTGTCAGATTTTGACAAAATAGCACTCACATTTAAATCTTACTCTGTGTATAAGGCCTAGGTGACTGTGACATGTTTTCAGCAGCTGTCACTGTATATATCATATTGATTAGCAAATTATTAGTTTTTTTAACTGGGATAATTTATAATATCAGAATTTCTAACTATATGGAAGTGCTCATACTCACTGCTTTGATGTCTTCTGCAACTATCTCCCAATAACCTGTAATAATCACTCACAAAGACACTTCACAAATTTTAATGCTATTTCAGATGCTCATTTCATAATATGAAGGACCTATGTAACCTCAACCTAAAACTAATTTTTATTCATTTACTTTTTTGCAGATACATCCTCAAAAGAATGATCCAATGAGGAGTAAATTAGTACTGGAGTTATTCATCCCTCATTTCATTGAGATGGCCAACTACAGCAACAAATACAGATCACATCAGCAGGCTATATTTTACCTCAAACATGCCGAACGGCTTACAAGACTGCTTGCAGAACAACCAGCAGCTAACAAGACAGATATTGAAATGCTTATGACACAGATCAAGTCAGCAGAACAGGCCACGAGAGCTAGTGAGAGATACAGCCTGAAGCTACTGTGGCCTACCACTAAACCACCTAATGAAAGTAGCACAGACAAGTCACCAACATTCGCAAGAAGACGGTCAACACAGGAGATAACAATTGTAGATGTGCATCAAAAACCAAAGCGTGTTGTATCAATTGAACTACCAAACGATGTTTCTGAATCCATTGATCTGTAGAAATCTGAACTATTGGCAATTGTTTGCTTGACATCTGTGTAAGATGTTTTACAATTGTTATATTAAAAAAAATTCCCCTCTGTCCTGTTAGTGCTATTGCCTATGCAGTAAATAATCTGTGATAATTTTGAAATATTATAGGCAAGCATTCCAACAGAGGAAAATGACAGTATGAAAATCTCCAAATGTTTGTGCTTTATGACACACTCACTTGTTCATAAAAAAATTATACCTTCTTCAGCTCTAATAACGTTAATTTAGAAATTTATTTTGTTTACAGAATTCATTACTTCCTAACAGGATAGTAGCTCGCATATATACTAGAGTCCAAGAAAAGTGTTTTTATAGGCTCAGAATGTAGTCACTGTATTCCATTTGCAATTTATATTAACCTTTAACTGTGTACTGTTATTTCAGAGAGAACTGTGCACTTTTGCCAAGAACTCAAATACAATGACAAAAGTAATTAGTAGGACTTAGTATCATAAGAATCTCATTAAATCATTACTATATATATTTTTTAAATATGATCATTTGTACTTACATCTACACCATGTTCCATGTAGAAGTCAGCTGTTCCCATACTAGCATAGAGTTTGTAACCCATATTCTGGAGAGCCTGGACACTGGGTAATAGCTCCATTTTGTGCTGAAAATAAATGTAGACTATTGTTTATCTGTTGTAAATACTCGAAAATAAACAGATTAGTTCATTTACACTTATTTGTGTGTGTTTGTTATCATAGTTCCTTCAAACTCAATGAATTGCAGCTATTATTCACAGAATTCTCTCTGCTTTACTCAGTTCATATAACATTCGAAAACATTTTTGCAAACACTTTTACATGGAACAATTCAGGTAACTGGAAATGAAGGTAGGGGTGGGGAGGGGAGGAGGCACAATCTTTGACAAACTAGTCAGGATTTTAATGAGAAATGGAGTTTTATCCTGAGTTCTTAGGGCTAGGAATGAAGGAAAATAGTCAAGGAACAAAAAGTCTGGAGGATGAATGTGGATCCGGTTTAATTGAAGCATGGTTAAGGAGGGTGCACACGCGCGTACATGTGCACACCTGTAAGAGCTCGCGCATGTGTGCATGACACCAAATGTAGAAATTGTTTATGGATGTTACTTATCAGTTTCATAATGCTGACTGTGTTTATGTGTGGAAGACTTCTTATGTTTTGTTGTTATAGTACTACAGGAAAGGAACACTTGTAGCACTGAAATGAACCTTAGCTGAAAATTTGAGAACTTTTAAGTTAAATAACATATAGCAACTTATTAGTTAGAAACAATAACACAGAGCTAAGCACACAGGAATTTATCTACAAAGATTTAAAAATTAAAAGAGAATTTTCTCTCACTGAAAGGAACTAAAGATACTCTCATTTAATACTGTTCGAACCGGATCATTTTCACTTTGTGTATATTTCCTGCACCATGGACCGCTAGCAAATTTTGTTACCGGGACAGGCAATAATTTGCTCTTGACCGATTGTCCTCTGAGGGAAGTATTAGCCTGTAACAGTCGAGCGGCAGTCAGGAACATATTGGTACTGCTTACTACAGCTCAACTATGAAACTTGTCAACAGGTCACAAGGACAAGGAAAGTAGCTGCTGATGAAAACTAATGTAGGTGTGCAATTAATAAAGACTTACTGAAACTCAAGTTAAGATGCAAACAATTGCAGTTTAAGAAGCACACAAGTCTTAATTGCATTGTTAGTCATTTCTGCTGAACGCAGTGAAATTTTATTTGTGAGGCAAACAAGAGTGTATTTCACCATTTCATTTACACAATCCTGACTTCTGTTGCCAATTTCTGTTTTGTGAAATCAGAATCAAGAACCCGGAACTTGGCACTTTTGTTTGACGAATAATACCTTGAAGCTGCCCACAGAAAGAAGTATTGCATTCTTAGGGATTTGGAACCCAGTGCTCAGCATGGCTTTCAAGTATGCCTCATATCTGTTTTCACCAAAGCAAGCCACTTCCCCAGTTGAAGCCATCTCAACACCCAACATAACATCTGCACCTGAAATACAAGAACACATTCTGTCAAGGCACCTGACCTCTGCATACACTTAAATATTTAAATTAAAGTTAAAAATACATACACACAGGTTACTAGGTATAAGTTTGATACATGTAATGCTCAGCTAACACAATTCTGGGCTAATATTAATTTACAGTTTCTAATTGGCATTCTGAATGAAAGATTGTACAAAATATGCCTTTTCCAGTGTGGTCAATAAACCAAATTATAAATCTGTCAGTGGTATTTTATACAAACTACAATCACCCACACTGATAATAGTTATTGCTATTCCTGTCACTGCGTGCATATAAAGAAGCTATGGAACTATTGTACAGCATTGACAGCAGACAACTTTAACAGCTCCCTTAAGATCTTTTTCCCCAATGATATGATACTGTGCCAGTAATATGTTGTTTGTGTGCAAAATAGTAACAGCATAATTTAATCATAATTTACACTTGGTTTGAGAATGATGAAAGGAGGCTGTATATGTGAAACAGACCTGGAGGCAACAGAAGGTTTCAAATTCATTATATAGTGGTAAGAGAGAGATTCCAGAATGAGAATTTAAACTGCAAGACATTTCCAGGGGGAAATGAGGACTCTGACCACAATTTATTGGTTATGAACCATAGATTAAAACTGAAGGAAATGCAAAAAGGTATGAAATTAAGGAGATGGGATCTACATAAGTTAAAAGAACCAAAGGTTGTTGAGAGATTCAGAGGGAGCATTAGTCAATATCGGACTAGAACAGGGGAAAAGAATATAGAAGAAGATGATTGGGTAGCTTTGGGAAATGATAGTGAAGGCAGCACGGGATCAAATAGGTAAATGAAGCAGGTGAAGGAATACAGACATCTAAAAAATGAAACTGACAGGAAGAGCAAAATAGCTAAGCATGAATTGCACAGCTGTAAGGATTCAGAAGCATATAGCACTAGGGGAAACAGGTATCGCCTATGGGAAAATTAGAGGGGTCTTTGGAGAACAGAGAAGCATCTGCACGAATATCAATTGGTCAGATGGAAAACCAGTCCTAAGCAAAAAGAGAAAGCTGAATGGTGGAAGGAGTATATAGAGGGTCTACACAAGAGAGAAAAACTGGAATGCAATATTTTACAGAAATGGAAGAGGACTTGATTGAAAATGAGATGGGAGATATGATACTACAAGAAGAATTTGACAGAGCACTGAAAGACCTGAGGTGAAACAAGGCCCTGGGAGTTGTTGACATTCCGACAGAACTACTAATAGCCTTTGGTGTGAAAGACATATGAGATGGGCTAAATACCCTTGGACTTCAAGAAGCATGTAATAATTTCAGTTCCAAAGAAATCAGTTGCTGACAGGTGTGAAAATTACTGAACTATCAGTTTAATAAGTCATGGCTGTGAAAGACTAACACTAATTCTTTACAGACGAATGGAAAAACTGGTAGAAGCCAAGCTCGGGGAAGATCAGTTTGGATTCTGTAAAAATGTTGGAATACGTGAGGCAACACTGACCCTATGACTTCTCTTAGACTATAGGTTAAAGAAAGGCAGACTTACATTTATAGCATTTGTTGACTTAGAGAAAACTTTTGACAGTGCTGACTGGAATACTCTCTCTGAAATTATGAAGGTAACAGAGGTAAAATACTGGGAGCGAAAGGCTATTTAGAACTTTTACAGAAACCAGATGACAGTTATACGAGTTGAGGGTCACGAAAAGGAAGCAGTGGTTGAGAAGGGAGTGACACTGTTGCAGCCTATCTGCACTGTTATTCCATCTGTCACTGAGCATGGAGTAAAGGAAACCAAAGAAACATTTAGAGTAGGAATTGAAGTTCAGGGGGAAGAAGTAAAAACTTTGAGGTCCACCAATGTCATTGTAATTTTGTCAGAGACAGCAAAGGACTAGGAAGAGCAGTTTAACAGAATGGAAGTGTCTTGAAAGGAGGATATAAAATGAACAACAACAGCAGCAAAACGAGGATAATGGGATGTAGTCAAATTAAATCAGGTGACGTTGAAGGAATTAGATCAGGAAATGAGACACACAAAAGTAGAGAGGGTATAAAATATAGATTGGCAATGACAAGAAAAGCATTTCCATTGAAGAGAAATTTATTAACACTGAGTATAGATTTAAGTGTTGGGAAGTCTTTCCCGAAGGTTATTGTCAAGTTGTAGCCACATGTGGAAGTGAAACATGGACAATGAGCAGTTCAGATGAGAAGAGAATAGAAACTTCTGAAATGTGGTGCTACAGAAGAATGCTAAAGATTAGATGGGTATATCACTTAACCAATGAGGAGGTACTGAATAGAATTTGGAAGTCAAGAAATTTGTGGCACAACTTGACTCTCAAAGGAGACATCAAGCAACCGCCAATTTAGTATTGGAGGGGAATTTTTTTTTTTTTTTTTTTTTTTTTTTTTTTTTTTTTTTTTTTTTTTTTTTTTTTTTTTTTGGTGGGGTTTAAGGGCACTCAACTACTGAGGTCATTAGCGCTCAGTCACAGTTGTTAGAGCACATGGAATCTAGTAAAACTCAAGGGGAGGGGGGACACCAGAAAGTCCTGACAAAGATGCAGATAAAATAAGTAAAAAAGTTAGATGTCTTTGGACAAGCCAGTCAAAGTTATAAAACGCAGAACACGAGCAGCTGCTCGAGCGTCATCAGCTAAAATATCCGGTAAAGTAGATGGCAGGGACAGGACAACACGAGATTGACTAAAGTGGGGACAAGACAATAAAACATGGCGCACTGTTAATGCTTGACCACAAGGGCACTGCGGGGCTGGGTCACCGGAGAGCAGGTAGCGGTGGCTAAACCGGCAATGCCCAATCCGCGACCTGGTCAGAAGGACCTCGTCTCGCCGAGATGGTCGGCAGGTTGTCCAAGCAGTTGGGAGCGGTTTTACTGCCCGGAGCTTGTTTCCTTGGAGGGATGACCAAGCATCCCACCACAACGACACAAGCCTCTTACAAACAACCCCACGAACGTCAGATGACGGGACACAATGGGAGGCTGGCCGAGGCAGGAGGACTGCAGCCTTGGCTGCAGCATCTGCAGCCTCATTCCCAGGCACTCCTACATGTCCGGGAACCCACAGAAAGCTGACAGGAGAACCATTATCAGCGAAAGAACGGAGGGACTGCTGGATCCATTGCACCAAGGGATGGACCGGATAGGGAGCTCCAAGGCTCTGAAGAGCACTGAGGGAATCCGAGCGGAGTACATATGATGAATGGCGGTGGCGGCGGGCATACTGAACGGCCTGATGGAGTGCAAAAAGCTCGACCGTAAAGCTGGAACATTGGTCGAGGAGCCGGTATTTAAAGGTGGCGGCCCCGACGACAGAGGCACAGCCGACACCATCGTCAGTTTTGGAGCCATCGGTGTAAATAAAGGTGTGACCGGCAAGTCGAGCACGAAGTTCGACAAACCATGAGCAATACACTGCAGCCGGAGTACCCTCCTTCGGGAATGAGCTGAGGTCGAGATAAATATGAACCGGAGCCAGGAGCCAAGGTGGTGTCGGGCTCTCACCCTCTCGGAAGGTGGTAGGGAGGGCAAAATCCAATTGTCGAAGCAGGCGACAGAAGCGGACTCCAGGGGGCAGCAGGGCAGACACATACAATGCGTACTGACGGTCGAGAGAATCTGCGAAGAAGGACTGATAAGAGGGGTGGTCGGGCATGGACAACAGCAGTACGTCACGCCAGTAGGTCAATGGTAGTTCGGCAGCTTCAGCATAAAGACTCTCGACGGGACTAGTGTAGAAGGCTCCGGTCGCAAGACGTAACCCCTGATGGTGGATGGAGTTGAGACGGCATAAGAGGGATGGCCGAGCAGACGAGTAGACGAAGCTCCCATAATCCAGCTTCGATCGGACTATGGACCAATACAAACGAAGAAGGACAGTGCGATCCGCTCCCCGAGATGAACCACTAAGAACTCTAAGGATATTAAGGGAACGTGTACAACGGGCCGCCAAATAAGAGACATGCGGAGACAAAATTTCCTGTCCAATGTGAGCCCTAGAAACTTAGCTGTTTCCACGAATGGGAGAACAACGGGACCGAGATGTAAGGATGGCGGAAGGAACGCTTTATATCGCCAAAAGTTGGAGGGGAAGTGTGGGGGGCAAAAATCTTAGAGGTGAACAAGCGATGAATACGGCAAGCAGATTCAGAAGGATGTAGGTTGCAGTAGTTATTCAGAGTTGAAGAGGCTTGCACAGTAACACGGAGAGCTGCATCAAACTAGTCTTTGGACGGAAGACCACAACAATAGCACCATCTGCCTGAAGTTCATAGATCCATACAACATCAGCATAAAAGATTTAAGAGCAGTAAACAACAGTTGCCTTTGAAGTTTACATGCAGCTGAACTGTCTCACTTTTTTATATTTATTGGGACTCTAGAATCAACCTGATATTCATCTCTGTTGAAACATGTGTGGCATAAGTAGTCTTGGTAGTTTACAAATAATGTAATTTTTTGCGATACAAAGCCAGTTGTACATGCTTTGACATTTATGTAGCCATTTATTGTAGTGGATAAACAGAGCAAAACAGTGTAACTAGAACAAATATTTTTGAAAGACGTAGTTTTTCCCTCCATTGAACACAGTTTTGGTTTTCTGTAAATAAAGTTTCACTATACACATACAGTCTATAGTTTCTTCACTTCTATCATCTTTAGAAGACTGAAAACAGATTTAAGTATGAGAGTTTAACAAATAAACTGCATTAAGTGACACTAGCTATTCATTTAATTTTTGTTGTGTGTAGGGCTGAGACAAGTGCACTTTTTTCAAAGATATTGCAAGACACATCAGTGTAAAATATTGTCATTAATAGTGGATATAGGGAAAACTGAGAATGATACAACAATATCCTTCGAAAATATACTGATAAATGAATTTTAAGAATTTTCTTGACAGCACTATCACAGCAATGAATTTACTAGAAGATCACTTTTAGACTTTCTATAATAATTTTATTAGTTCGTAACTAGTTTCAAATGTCAAATTGTCAAAACAACACGATAGCATTTCTAATCAACACAAACAGTAGATGCAAATTTAAAGACATTGCTATTTCAAAATGTATGGCATAGTTCTATATTGCATGATCACAAAATTGTTTGTGAATGGCCATTAAGGCTGAAACTAGTTGTGAACTAGTAACTTTATTATAACAAAAGTGGATATTTCCACCTGCTTTTAAGAACGTTGTAAAGTTTGATTCTGTTTTCTACATGACTGAATAAAGAAGATATTCTACTGAAATTGACACGATGGACACAGGAAGGGAAAAAACTGTGTAAAAAATGTTTAAAAGTGAAAAATACAGGTTATGGAATGGCAGATTAATGACAGAGCTACTAATTAAATAAATTTGAAATGACAGGCCTGAGAAGCTTTGTTACTAAATCTTGAGCTTTTAACAGTTTCTAATCCATGGTTGCAACAGAAGTTCTACTTCTCTATTGTGTCTACATTAAAGTGTCCTACCTGCCAACCGGGAGAAGGAAAACTGTGGCACTTTGACACCAACTTTGCCACATCCTCTTAACACATCAACAGGCTCTACTTGTTCTCCTATGATCACTCGAGTTGCCATGGCCACAAAATCATAGTCCAATGTTTTAGATACAAATGGAAATGACCTTGAAACTCTAACATTGCATTCTATTACTTTCAGCTCATTGTCCTGAAATTAAACAAAGCAAGACTAAGCCATGAACAACAATCGGAATAGGACGAATGTAAGATCAAAATGATTAAAAGCATACCTTTGCTATGAGTTGCATGTTAAATGGTCCAGTAACCTCAAGAGAACCAGCAACTGAGCGCGCTATATTCATTATTTTAGACAGTGTCTGAGGATTTATATCTTGAGGTGGTGTAACAAGTGTTGCATCGCCAGAATGGACACCAGCATTTTCCACATGTTCAGATACTGCAAGGCATAGGATGATACCATCATATGCAACACCATCAACATCAATCTCCTGTTAAATAATAAGAAGCTTGTAATACCCTTTGTCCCAGGATTTCATGCAGATACAAAATAATTATCTCAACCCAACCCTTCAAAAAATGGTTCAAATGGCTCTGAGCACTATGGGACTCAACTGCTGAGGTCATTAGTCCCCTAGAACTTAGAACTAGTTAAACCTAACTAACCTAAGGACATCACAAACATCCATGCCCGAGGCAGGATTCGAACCTGCGACCGTAGCGGTCTTGCGGTTCCAGACTGCAGCGCCTTTAACCGCACGGCCACTTCGGCCGGCCCAACCCTTCAAATACAGACTCTAATTGCTTCAGTACCTATCAGCATTCTTCCAGTCACTGTGAAGATTCCACAAAAAATAAAAGTGAGTAAAATAATGTACACACTTCACATTACAGTATAACTCTAAGAATGAGGGAATGATGATTAGGTGATTGTGTCATAGAAAATATTGGCTGATCTATGTGGCCACAACAGCACTAAATAGTTCGTATGTTGACAGTAAAATGAATGTGCAAATTTACTGATTTGTGCAGCATAATCCTTTTGTGGTAATCTCATCCAAGCAGATAACCAGGTCTGGAAGTAAGCTCTCAACAAGCTTAATAGTTGGTAGTACTGGTGATACAGCCTATAGCCCCGACTTGTAGAAATGAGTTGAGCACAGTGTTTGACCATTTTACATACTTCTGACAGAAATAAACAACCTTTTGATTATGGGGACACTGTTACCCACAAAGGTCACATTTAGATGCTACTTACATCATTTAGTTCTCTTTTTGCATTATCTGGGAGTGATTCTAGACGACAAACAACTTCATCACCACTGACATGTGGATGCTTATTTTGTGGTGGTTAATGAACAGAATTAAGGGATGAGAATGGGATTTTCCTAGCTTGCTTCACTTCTAGCTTTTCCCCCACTGTTATATGAAGACAGCTACAGAGAACTATTTGGACTAGGAGCACTTTATGAAGAATATTAAAATGGCATACATTGTCAGTTCAGTAGTAAACAGGAGACAGAAATTACAGAATTACATATGCATTAATCTTAAAACACAACATACACCCTCATAATTACATATAAGACTAATGTTATTAATGAGGAATTGAGAAGAAATATTGGGAACACAGTTTTGCTCATATTGCCCTGTCATGGGGTTTCCGTGATGGAATGTTTCAGTGTGACATACTTGTTGCATCATTTGTGTTCATTGTTGTACTGTTGTAACATCGAGGCAAATCAGAAAATATAAATTGGGTAGTTAGTTATATGCTCATTAGTTTTACTATGGTTGGCCACTGTTTGCATCTAACCGAAAATTTAGCATTTTGTTCTGTGTGAGGGTACACAGGCTCAATATGTTTTAAGAAAGAAAACAAATACAATCCAGTGGTGTACTATGTGCCATGTATTGTATCTGAGCTTACACACACATATGAGAACAATGTGTGCCATTACATATGTACTGGCTATTTAGTCAAATATGATGTGAAACTTGAGGCATGTGATAAGTGCTTGAAAATGACTGGTGGTCGAAATTAACAAATAGCAGAGACAATAAATAGATACAACCTGCTTGAGCCATGTTTTTGTTCTTAGAACAAAGTAATGCATCATCTGGGATTCCTATGTAAATAACACTCGGTAAATGATGTTTAAGAAGTTTTACTACATCAGAAGTGGAAAGGAGTTTATACGATGGATAGTATATTTCAATACAGATCCAAGCTGATCATGTTCTCAGTGCAACAATTTTTTTTTTAAATTAAATTTGGCTGCTGTGTAAATTAAAAGAGAAAGAGCAAGACGAGGTGTGTAAGAAAAGTAATGAGATTGATTTTTTTTATCTACTTTCTTTTTTTTTCTCAGACAACAATATTGTCTCCTTCAAAGTAGATCCCATCAGTAGCTACACACTGGCAGAGATGTCATACCCAGTCTTGATAGCAGTGCTGCAAAGGTGTCAAATGGTAGCACCCTCAACTTGTCTGTCACATTCTTTTGAATGTTCTCCAGAGTTCCAAAATTATGTCCTTTTAAGACATTTTACAATTTCAGTAAGAGACGAAGTCAGAAGGACTCTGATCAGGTGAATAGAGACCATTTTGAACTACAGAAATTCCTTTCGAGGTCGTGTGGCATAGGGTGTTGTCATGATGCAATACCTACTATCTGCGATGCCTAGACTCATTCAATTCACCATTTTTCTAAACCTTTCAAGGGCATCTTTGTAAAACTCTTTGCTGACTATTTGCTCTGAACGAACAAATTCTTTGTGCGCGATACCTCTATGGTCAAAAAAGTAATCAGCTTTGTTTTCTTCTTTGACTTGCTCATTTGAGTTTTTTTTTTTGGTCAAGGAGATGTCTCAGTGTGACACTCCTCACTTTGCCATTTTGTCTTGGAATCTTACTAAAAAATCCAGGATTAATCATCTGTGATCACATGACTTAATGAGTTTTGGTCATTGACAATCCTCTTAAAGAGATCAATGCACACATGCCTTTGGATGTCCTTCTGCTCAGTTGTGAGGTTTTTTGGCACAAACCTTTCACATGAGTAAAACTTGGGTCAAAATGTAATGTTTGGTGAAAGTGTTTGCGTAACAGTTCACCCACCATCCTTATTGTAGAACATTGGTCTGATCTCTCAAGAGCATGCACGTATTTGACATTTTCATCAGTTTTTGAAGCTGGATGTCTGCCTTGGCAAGGTTCATCTCCAACATGTTCGCAGCCTTCTAGAAATAATTTGTGCCAGTGAAAGACTTGTGCTCTTGATACAGAATGCTCCCCGTGGACCTATTTCAACTTTTCAAAGGTCACACTTGCAGATTCCCCAAGTCTTGTGTTAAATTTGATGGTGTAACTTTGATCTAAATTGCACTGTTCTATAACCGTAACCATAACAAAAAGACACAACTTCACTGATGCCACTCTAAAAAAAAAAAAAATCACTTGAATGCTGTACAGAGCCGAAACTCTGACCGAGCATTTGGTAGGGCGGAATATACCAGTCTACACAAGTAGAACACATCACTGCCAGATAACCTGCAATGTTTTAAGTCTCATTACTCTTCTTACACACCCTGAAATTACACTCAGGTCAAATGTTGTGAAGGGAAGCAGTGTTTTGCCAAAAACAAGGTGTCCTGTCACACATGATCGTCCAAAGAATCCCTTTTTTAGTTGTTAATCCTAAGACTCTCAGCAGTTAACTGGTATATGGTAGTTTACTGGTATATACCTAGTAGTGCGTGGTACCAATGTCCAGTCCCCCTTTCCCCGGGCCTTTTACAAATGGCTGGTGGCAAGAATGATTCTCAGTAAACCTCTGTATTAGCTCTAATTCCTTGACGTTTCTCACTGTGGTCATTTCGTGAGATTTATGTGGGAGGAAGTAATACATTGCCCAACACTTCCCAGAACATATTTTCATGGAATCTGAATAGTAAATTCCCCATTATACATAATCCCTCTCCTGCAGCACTTGCCACCAGAGAGTATTGTGATGCTCTCATTCTGGCTAAATAATTTTGAGATGAAATTTGCTGCTCCTCATTGGTTCTTGTCTATCTCTCCAATTAATCCTACCTGCTAAGTATCCCAGATAGAGGAACAAAACTCATGAATCAGTGAAGTGTTTTGTAAGCCACTTCTTTTGAGATTTAACATTTCCATAATATTCTTCATACGAATCTCAGGCTTTTGTCTCCTCTTCCTATCTCTAGTTACATGTTGTCATTCCATTTTAAGATGTTCTGGAGGGTAATTCCTATGTATTTCACAATAATTACTGTTTACAGTGATTTGTCACCAATAGTGTAACTGTACAGTAGTGGATTTCTTCTCATATGTGTGAACAAGATGTTACATTTATCTACATTAAGGGTCAACTGCCAGTCCCTGCAACATTTATCTTCCTCTGAAGGTTTTCCTACAGTTCTCTGGTGTTGCTACCTTCTTATAGAAAACTGCAACATCTATAAACAGCCTCTTGGAGCTTTTGATGTTATCCACTAGAACATTTATGTATATTGTAAGCAGTTATGATCCTATAACCTTCAACTGAGGCATTCCTTAAATACACTTTACATCTGTTGATTTTGCTCATTAAAAGCGAAGTTTTGAGTTTTATCTGCAAGAAAGTTTTGAATCCAGTCATAAACTGGTTTGATATTTGATAAACTCATATTTTTCACTAAATGATAGTGTGGAGCTATATCAAAAGCCTTCCTAAAGTCAAGGAACATGGAATCAAGCTGAGAAACATTGTCTACAGCACTGCTGATCTTAAAGACGAACAGATCAAGCTTGGTTTTCTAAGGTCTCTGTGGAATACACGTTGATTTTTACAGAGGAGGCTTCCATTCTTGAAAAACATTAATCTGTGATCACAAAACAACTTCCACAAGTCTACAACAAATTGACATCAGCTATGTAGGCCTATATGCAACTGCATTGTGACATTTCTTGAAACTGGAATGACTTGTGCTTTTTTCCAGTCACTGGATAACAACTGTTGCTCCAGTGACCTATGATATATTACTGCTAGAAGGGAAACAAGCCTATCACACAATCTCTGTAGAATCTTACAGGTATCTCATCTGGTCCAGAAGCCTGTCCTCTTGTGTACAATTGTTGCTTTTCCATTCTGCAATGATTTCTGTAGTGGCATTTGTTAGATGTTTCCAAAGAGGTATAAGATAAAAAAGGAAGCACTGCACTGCAGCAGATATTGTTAGATGAGAGAGATGTGACGTTTTTACCCCAGTTGGCAGAGAAAGAGGAGTCTGTGGTGTGTCTTGATGAAGAGAGGATAACATTTTTATTGCTCTTCCTATTGCAGCAGTTTTGTTAATAATATCGAATTTTGGATTAATGTAAATAACATGCGCCTATGTATTTATTTCACAAACAGTTCATCTCACTATATCAAAATTGAGTTTGTTTCATTAGGCGACACAGTCAACAATTAGCAATTTCTATGGCAACTCTATTCGAGACTACCATTGCGGCAGAAAGAGGTGGTGAAGTTTCCAACTGAAAAGAAAATACAACTAAGAACATTTAATAGTAAATTTCCTAGAAAGATTATTTTTGATATATTTCATGGTGTCTGGTCAGCAGATGGCCATAAAAGCATTTCATTAACTTCCATTTATGACTTCACAGTCAAAGGTCACAAAACATTTACAATTCAAAAACTAATTCATTATCTAGCCAATAGTAAAAAACATAATAGAATACACTGGTAACCAAACAGAGATCAGATCCTGCAATCTCCTGATCATAAGAGAATGTAATGTAATTGTAACTAATTGTTGAAATACTACTTGTATTCTGTCTTTGTTCCAGATATTCGACAACGAGGATACAATGAGAAAATAAGGATTTTACCAGTAAAAGTGGGAAAAAAATTATGGAAACTCAAGAAAATTTTCTCCAAAGACAAGTAACTGAACTTTGTAGAATGTGAACAGAAGTATGTCAACCAAAGCAGGATCAAGAATATAGCAGTAGCAATATCCTGATGCTTAACCTGCTTAAATCTTTTTTGCAAGCAACGATATTTATGGTACAGATCTTTTTTCATTGCAACAGCAAATGAATTTCATATACATAACAGTGACATAAAGAGAAGCCATCTTGTTGAAACCATGTATCATGAGTGAAATTTTAACTATTGAGTTTATGTTATATTTCAAAATTCAGTCACATTGTGTACCTTTTATTGTCAGTCAAAATGGAAGTGTCAATGGGAAAATTAATGCTAATGGTAGTGATTATGAAAATACCAAATCATAATCTACTGTATTAGATAATGAAAACGACAATGCATCACAACAAGGTGGGAAAGTCACAGTCAAACACAATACACAACTGAACTCAGCAGTAACGAATAGACAGAAATATGTCAATGAGGTTAATTTACTGTCCTCAATAGGACATGTCTCTTTTCAAAATAATTTCGATAGAAACACAACAGACATAGAAAATTTTTTGAGCTCCATGTTGAGTGAACAGAATGGACACACACGCACACACTTGGCAATCATCATTTGCAGGTATCAATCATAGAACAATGCTTACAGAAATCCATATGAATGGATACAGACTTCAGTACAAAAATCATAAATGTGTCCACTGGTCTTGGGAATTTAGATCAAGGACTTAGTACCTTAGTATGCAAATTTACAGGGTCGTTCAGAAGTGTCGTGACGTTTTTGTCTAACTTTAACATACAGTTGACAGATGCAACTAATAAATTTGATACAAAATTTACTAATATGTACAATGAGCTAGACAAGAAATTTTCTAGTATGACTGAAGATCAAGATCACAGTGCACATGAAGTTGAGTAACTTGCAACAGCACACAGTAGTTTACAAAGCGCACATCAAAGCTTAGCTCAGGTGGGAACAACAAATCAAACACACATATCTGAAATCAAGTCAGCATGAAAAAATTTACTGGATGATGTACAAAAACTCTTGCAAGACGTATGATTTCTGACTTTAGGACAAAATGTTTTGAAAAACGAGTACAACCGTATCAATAAGGATGTAAAAAGATTACATGAGAGAGCTAAGGTGAGCATCTTTGACAGCAATTCTACCCTAGCTGAAAAGTGTGCCAGGGAACAAAAAACTTATGTTGACATGGTTGAAGAGATCATAAACAAAACAGAACACAAAATTCTCACTAAAATGGATAGCGATATGAAAGTAATATAAGGTAAGATTCATTACAAATCTATCAGTGAAAGAGACAAATTGAACAAACTGCATTCTGCAGCTAATTAAAATAGAAAATCAGTACTACACAGTAGTCATGTGAACACTGTTTCACAAAAGCGAGAAATGACAAGAGTGAAACAGAATAGTTTGCAAACAATCAACCGTATGTGCCAGTGTCATCACACGCAGCATTACCATCTTTGTAAAGGTGCAGAATGGCTTCACTATCTGATGACATAAGGCCTGGTCAATTCTCAGTCATAATACACAAAGATCTAATAAAATGGAGACAATTCACAGTCTTCTCACAAAAATTCGAGAAAACACACCCTGTTGTCTTTGTGAGACCTTTTAGAAATGCTTTACTTTGACACTGGTCCGAAATGCAGAAGATTCAGTTTGTTGTTGGTTTCACACTAGGTGATGCACAGTTGTCAAACATATGAAGAATTTGAACAGGCTTTCCTAGAGAAATACTCAACCTCCAGGAATTCAGGAATGACTATGAGTGGCAGTTTTTGACCCACACCACTTAACGTAAAACAAGTCAGACTGCACCTGTATTTCGAAAGATTCTTTAACAAGACAAGATACTGGAGCAATCCAATATCACATGTTGATGTTTTGAGAATATTAAAGACTCGTTTCCAAAATAAAATTCATAGGAAACTTGTAACTGTGTCAACTTATAACCTAGAATACTTTCTTATGGTTGTGGATTTGATTGACCTCATTTATGAGAGCAGTTAGACTACCGTCCGCAGCTCGTGGTCGTGCGGTAGCGTTCTCGCTTCCCACGCCCGGATTCCCGGGTTCAATTCCCGGCGGGGTCAGGGATTTTCTCTGCCTCGTGATGACTGGGTGTTGTGTGATGTCCTTCGGTTTAAGTAGTTCTAAGTTCTAGGGGACTGATGACCATAGATGTTTAGTCCCATAGTGCTCAGAGCCATTTGAGTTAGACTACAATTGAGCTATGGGAGTGGAATGAACAAAAATCAGCAAAACCCCACCCTCGATTATGTGCAGAATAGAATCTGGCAAAATACTGATTATGTTGTAAACACTGTACAAGTGACTGATGGGACTGGCAGCAACCCACCTTCCTAGAGAGTAAACGGCAATTGGATGGCCTAGACCCACTGTCACTGACTGAAAACGAGAGTGGAGGCTTGGTGCTAATATACAATTATTTCACAAGGTATGCCAAATAATTTGATATGTGAGATGACCTATGTGCAGATAAAACAAATGGTAGACAATGAATAAACGAAGTACAGGATTCTACTCATGCACGATGGTACATAAATGCCCTATTACACGAAAATGTGTAAAAATACAAGTTAACTGCAAGTGCAAGATACGCGGTAGAAATAAGGTAAGACAACAACTAGCAAATACTGACAATGCAGACTTCAGAACACATTTTATTGCTGAATGCCTGAATCTGGTAACTGGTGTGCATGTTTACCCAAAGTGTATACTGAGTGTAGCACAAAGAACCATCTGCTTTTAAAAAATCATATTGTGTTATTTGAGATGCGTATGTGAACAGAATACTGTTGGAAAGTGCAAACACTCTAGTTTTACATAGTTCCTGCTAGGTAGCAGCATTTCTAAAATGGTGTCTGGACAACAGAAACCATTTTGTGTTCTAAGTTTTGTGCAGTGCGGGCCAGTAATAACTGTTCAGTGTGACTCTTGTACTAGATATAGTGTGAACCTGCTACAGCATGGGGCATTAGATGAAGGCATGAACAATTCCAAGAAACCAGTTGTTTGTGTGAAAGCAAATCCCGAATGTCTGACACAAACGTCTAATGCATCCGCCATAGTTTCACGAAGAGTCCACAAAAATCCACTCATCATGCAGCTCAGCATGTCCCCCAATGTCCATCTGGCATGCACTGCATTAACCTTTACATATGAAACTATACAAAATTCAGCTACTACAAGATCTTCGTGAAGATGACAAACAACAACATCATCTTGAGTTCTGTAATTTCGTTCTTGGCAAGACTGCGGATGACAGTTTCCTTCCACACTTTGTGTTTAGTGATGAGGCGACATTCCATTTAAATGGAAAGGTGAACTGTCAAAACGTGAGAATACAGGGTACAGAACAACCACATGAAGTTGTACAGAATGAGAGGGACTCTCCAGAATTTCATGTGTTTTCTGCAGTTTTACAGGAAAAGGTGTAAGATCCATTTTTCTTTGTCAAGAACAGTGTTGCAGGAAGCACAAATCTGGATATGCTTCAGAACTTTCTTTACCTGCTGTTGGAGACTGATACGAATGACTTCATTTACCAACAGGATGGGGCACTGTCACACTAGCAACTGGACGTGTGGGAACTTTTAAATCAAAGGATTACTGAACGATCGATTGGTCGCATTGTACCAAGGTTACCGGATATGACTGTATGCGATTTGTTTGTGGGGGTTTATAAGAGACACTGTTTATGTGCATTCATTACCAATAACAATGAATGAACTGAGACATCACATACAGCACTGTGGAAGCTGTAATTGAAGACATGCTCACAGCAGTGTGCGAACAATCTGAGTACCACGTAGACATATGCTGTGCATCTAAAGTGAGTGCATGTTGAACAACTATGAAAAAAAAAACAGAGTTCTAGTTCATCAAAAACGAAATTCATAGTATATGTTTATTAGTTTCAGAAATGTAGACTCACAAATTGGATGATTCTTTCTGGTACACCCTGTATAGACAGTTTTATCAGGTATATGTGTAACTCATGGGGTCACTATGGTGTAATCAAGGTGCTCAGAAAATAATGACATGTTGCTATCTCCCTAACCTTAAATGTAGAGTACAATATGCCATCAAGGAATGTGTAATCTGTCAAAATACCAAACACTTAAACATGCCACAATTCGATAAATTACATCCGATTATCCCAGTAAAATCCCTTGACCTCATACCAATTGAGGCACAGGACCTTTTCTCATGGCAAAAGGAGGGAGGAAATATATAATAGCCTTGTATGATGTGTTTACTAAATATCTACAGATATACCACTAAAATTCAATTGGCATGGCCTACAACCAAGTGAAATTGGAGAGAATATTTTGCGAGTGTGGGTAAACCAAAAGCTACTCTCACGATAATGCAACTAACTTCACAAATGTGAAGTGGAAGAATTTGTGAAGTCTTAACATAAAATGCATTTATGTATCCAAATTTCATCCCGAGGCCATCCCAATAGAACGGATGCTTCATGAGTTAACAAGTTTATCAGAATATATACAGCACACAGACACAATAAGTGGTTTGAATATGTGATGCCTTTCCAGCAAGTAGTAAATGGTAAATAATTTGCCACATTCATTAACAGGTTTTACACCTATCGAATTAATGTGTTGGAATTGTGTGAACAATATATTTCGTGTGTGACGGAGCAAAGTGCACTGTGTAAAATAGACCTCTTTGGCATTGCCTAACACTCTCTGTGTGAGCTGATTCTTGTGTTGTGATCGCTGTAATCTTGTTTTGTTCTTGAATGTGCAAATATAGTTATTAGTAAGATGTCTCTTTTCTCCTTAATACTTATTCAGCTGTGCAAACCCCAATAGGTTATGGGCCCAGCGTGCATTTGGAATAAGTATATCAACAAAATAGTAAGGAGAAAGTATTGGAAAAGTTCCAATTTACGTGAAGTGCGAGTGATCCTTACAAGACTTTACGTGAAGTGCGAGTGATCCTTACAAGACGATCGCAATTTTTTTCCGCATTATTTTTCGGTGTTCTTTACGGCAATAAAAAGCAAGTTACCGTTAAGAATGAGTGCGGTACAAATTCCACAGATTGAAAGACTTATAGGTCGCGAAAACTATGCAACCTGGAAGTTCGCAGTAGAAGCGTATTTACGTTTAGACGACCTATGGGACGTGGTAGATGGGACAATGAAATCCACAGATCAGAATTATTCAAGTAAGGATAGGAAAGCAAAATCAAAATTGATATTACTGATTGATTTGGTGAATTATGTTCACGTTGAAAAAGCTGCTACAGCGAAAGAAGTCTGGGACAATTTACGAAGTGCATTCGAGGATGGTGGTCTTACGAGAAAAGTAGGATTATTACGTGAGTTAATTACCACTCGTCTGGACAAATGTAAGAGTGTAGACGAATACGTTAACAAAATATTAACCACGTCGAACCGACTGAGAAACATCGGATTCGAGATCGCTGAAGAATGGATAGGAACATTGCTTTTGGCAGGACTGCCCGAAAGGTATGCACCTATGATTATGGGACTTGAAAGCTCAGGTATACCAATCACAGGTGACAGTGTTAAGGTGAAAATCCTGCAGGACGTAAAGAGTGCTCCAAGCTGTTGTACATTGGAGAAGGAAGGTGCGTCTGCTCTCTACTCAAAAAACAAAAAGAAGAAACCGGTGAGGTGCTATAAATGTCAGAAGATGGGACATATTGCGTATCAGTGCAAAGAAAAAGTAAGCCCAGGATCAGACACTCAGCGAAGGAGGTATGTTACTGATAGCCCAGAGAGAAGGACCAATAACAAAGGTAAAGCACTCTCATGTTTTTATTCTTTTGGTGGGATGAGCAACCGTGATATGGAATGGATTTTAGACTCAGGTGCATCTGTGCATATTGTTAAAGATAAATCACTTCTTTATGACATCAAAGATAAGACTCATATGGGAATATCTACTGTTGATGGCAACAAACTCCAGTGTCACCTGGCTGGGAAACTAGATCTACATGTAAGTGTAAATGGTGAATCAGATATGGTTACAGCACACAATGTTCATTATGTAAAAAATGTGGCAACTAACCTGCTGTCTGTAGGGGAAATTGTCAAGAAAGGAAATACAGTCACCTTTGACATGCAGGGTGCAAGAGTAATCAGTGAAAGTGGTGAAGTTATAGCTACAGCAAGTAACGAAAGGGGTATTTTAAAGTTGGATATCATTGACAGTAAACATAAAAATGTTAGTGATTCAGTATATTCAGCAGAAGGTTTTTTATGGCACCGGAGGCTTGGACATCTAAATAGAAAGAGTATGTCTATAATAAAGGATATGGTAAAGGGAATACAGAATTTTAGTGTGTCCAAGGATCCTTGTGAGACATGTATAAAGGGAAAACAAGCAAGATTACCCTTCAAGACTAGTAAGAGTAAATCCACAGAAGTCTTACAGTTAATCCACACAGATGTATGTGGTCCGATGGAGTGTGAATCCATAGGTGGGAATAATTATTTTCTTACGTTTATTGATGATTACTCACGATATACTCATGTTTATTTTCTTAGTTCTAAAGACCAAGTGAGTGATATCTTTGAGGAATATTGCAATATGGTTGAAAGATGGACAGGAAAGAAGATCAAAATCATCAGGTCTGATAATGGGAGAGAATATATTAACCAGAAATTGAAGAAACTTCTGGCCGAAAAGGGAATCAGGCATCAAACTACCATAAGGTACAGCCCATCTCAAAATGGGGTTGCTGAGAGGGCTAATAGGACCATTGTTGAGAAAGCAAGGAGCATGATGACTAACGCTGAATTATCCAAAGATTTTTGGGCAGAGGCAGTGTCAACAGCTGTACATTTAAACAATAGATCACCTACAAAAGCATTAAAGAGTAGAACCCCTTATGAAATATGGGTAGGAAAGAAACCTGATCTAAGCAATATAAGGGTTTTTGGGTGTGATGCAATGGCACATATTCCAAAACAGCTAAGAGGAAAGTGGGATCCGAAAGCTAAAAAGTATATTTTTGTAGGCTATTGTGAAAATTCAAAGGGCTACCGATTAATGGATCCATTGACTAAAAAGATTGTCACAAGTAGAGATGTAATATTCTTTGAAAATAGAAAGGACTCAGAAGAGAGCAAAACCACTAAGTCAACTGCACCTAGTTCAGAAGGTGAAACCTTGTGTGAGGAAATAGGAAGTGAAGAAGAGGAAGACGACAGCCAAGGACAAATGGAAGCAATTTATGATGACAATGAGTTAGAAGATGAAAAACATGAAGAAACCAATGTAAGGCGTTCTTCTCGTGTACCAAAACCGAAGGAATACCCGTATTTTGAGATGTATACAGCACAGTCTTTTAATGATGAGCCAAGAACAGGAGAAGAAGCAATGAGTGGCCCAAACTCTCAAGAATGGAAAGAAGCAATGAAGAGAGAATTAGAATCTTTATATCAAAACAAAACCTTTGAATGGGTAGATATGCCAGGAGATAAGAAACCACTGCAGGCAAGATGGGTATTCAATCTGAAGAACCCTGAAAGCTCATCACCAAAATACAAAGCAAGACTTGTGGTAAAAGGATATTCACAAAAACAAGGGGTAGATTACGAAGAAACTTTTTCACATGTAGTCAAGTATGCATCATTGAGATATCTTTTAGCCTTGGCAGTAAAACGAAATTTAATAATTCATCATATGGATGTTAAAACGGCATATTTAAATGGGAAATTGGAGGAGGAGATATATGTCATTCCACCAAGGGAAGCCATAAAAACCAGGTCAGAAAGTAAAAAGATTTGGCGTTTGAGAAAAAGTATTTATGGACTTAAACAAAGTGGACGTTGCTGGAATCTATGTCTACATGAAACTCTAATAAATATGAATATGAAGCAATCCAAGGCAGATCCCAGCATTTACTATAAAGGGAGTAAAGGGAGAAAAGAAGAAATAACAATAATGGCGATATGGGTGGACGATTTCTTTATCCTGACTGAAAGTGAAGGCCAAATGAGAATTTTCAAGAAACAGCTGCAAACCAAGTTTAAGGTGCATGATTTGGGAGAAGTTAAACGTTATTTAGGTATGCAAATTACTAAGGATGAAGAAAGACAAGAATTGAGCATAAGTCAATCATCATACACGGAAAAAATATTAAAGAAATTTGGCATGAGTGATTGCAAACCCATAAGTACTCCAATGGAAGTAGGAGTGAAGTTAAGTGTGAATGAGACTGATGTGGAATGTGACAAGAATGTTCCTTATTTAGAAGCAGTAGGGAGTCTGTTATATTTGTCTCAAACATCACGACCCGACATTGCTTTTGCGACCAATGCAGTGAGCAGATATTGCAGAGACCCAAAGGAAAAGCACTGGAAAGCTGTAAAGAGAATATTCCGATACCTAAGAGGAACCTCAAACTATGAGCTAAAATGCCATAGAGATGGTAAGGCAAAACTAGAGGGATATAGCGATGCGGACTGGGGGAGTGAATTGGGAGACAGATACTCCACCACTGGCTGCTGTTTTAAATTAATGAGGGGCCTCACATCATGGTCCTGTCAAAAGCAAAAAACTGTTGCATTGAGCACCGTAGAGGTCGAGTATATGGCACTATGCTACACCACACAGGAAGCATTATGGCTACGAACATTAATAAGTGAAATAGAACCCAATTTAATTGAAGAACCTACAACCAACCATCTTCTGTGACAATAAGGGAGCCATAAACCTAGCTAAAAATGATGTTACTAGTGCTAGGACAAAGCATATTGATATACGGCACCATTTCATTCGGGACCACGTAGAACGACAGAACATTGCCGCGGACTATCTGTGTACAGAAGACATGTTAGCTGACCTTCTGACCAAACCCTTGGAAAGGGAGAAGTTTGAGAAGATTGTGGGACTATTTGGTTTATCTTGTGGAAGCAACACACAAAATATAAGTTCAAGGAGGGGTGTTGGAATTGTGTGAACAATATATTTCGTGTGTGACGGAGCAAAGTGCACTGTGTAAAATAGACCTCTTTGGCATTGCCTAACACACTTTGTGTGAGCTGATTCTTGTGTTGTGATCGCTGTAATCTTGTTTTGTTCTTGAATGTGCAAATATAGTTATTAGTAAGATGTCTCTTTTCTCCTTAATACTTATTCAGCTGTGCAAACCCCAATATAATGTATGAGAATTATAAAATAGATGACTGGGTTAAGCTCTTACCTAAATTTTGAGAGCGAGAGAGCGAGAGATACTGTTAGAAGAAAATGTTAGACAAGCCTTAATAATGGTGAACACAAAGGCACAAGCTAGGAAAAAACAGTATGGTAACGGAAGAGGTTGCATAACTACTTTTCAATTGGAAATGACCAAACACAAAAAGCTTCACAAAAAATGGCAGCAGTTATACACAAGACCATACATCATACAAACAATACCACACGTGGGATGCTATTTGTTGAACAATCTAAAAACAGTGAACATGTGTGGATTATATCCACATACAGATATAAAAGAATTTATACATAAAGCATAAGAGGTCAATACACCTAAACCACTCCGGTGCCTACAGTCCTTACAGAAAATACGACTATCTATAATCCTTAAAGACATTTTGAGAGTCTCACAGAATGAAAACATTTGACAGAATATACATTTTCACTTAACTACATGCAAAATATCCCTATTCCTTTTGAAACAATTTGGACAATCTCACAGTGAATGTTAGATTAGGTATAATTGTATGAAGATACTTCGAAATCTATTATGATAATTTTGTTATCCTATTCAGACCAAAATGACAATATACAAACTATATGTTAAATAGAAGTTGTAAACAGAGAATATGAATGGCAACAGTACAGTATGGCAGCCTAAGCTTGGGGCAATGAGAGTGCGGGTGCGTTGTGTATGCAGTTGCCAGTTTTTCACCGTCCACATGTCTGGTCTTTTGCACCAAACTGTGTCACAGAGTCACTGGCGAACATCTTGATAGTTCTCCTTTGTCACTGTTTGTCCTTCTGGACATCAAAAAAGGCAGCTAGCATCACCTTTATTTTGCTTCACACCTGCCGCACTTTCTACAGCCTTGGAGACTCTGGATACTTCCATTGTGATGACTGTCTTTTGTTTCTGGGTCATACCTGTACACCCATGACTCATCTCCAGTTATCACGATGTTCAGAAACCCAGGATCAGTGTTGGTTGTGTCCAGAAGGTCCTGTGCAACATCAAAATGGAAGTCTTTTGTTCCGGCAACAACAACTTGGGCACAAATTTCACAGCCACTTGGTGCAAGTTCAAATCATCACACAAAATTGCAACCTCTTGGGCAATCTCCCGCATGGTCAAACAACAACCTGCCATCACCAAATTTTGCACCTTCTCAACAACAGCTGCACTCTGAGCAGTTTAAGGCCTGCCAGAATGCTGGTCCCTCTCCGCTGATGTGCGACCATTTTTGAATTGGTTGACCCACTCTTTAATTTGTATTACACCCATCGCACCTTCTCCAAACACCTGCTGAATCTTACAAATTGTTTTGCTTTGAGAATCGCCATGCTTTTGACAAAATTTGATGCAGTATCTTTGCTCAACACGTTAGTCGTCTTGAGAGAATCTGTAATCTGATGAACATGTTTAGCACCTCACTCAGCAACCGACAGGCAGCAACTGACAGGCAGCGACTGAAGCACTGGAGGGCGGGGACAAAATTCACGCATAATGGTCTCTTCCTTTACTGTGTACAGTGGCATCGTGCTATAGAGTCTATTTTGCACGGGAAACTCACAAGTCACATACTTTTTAGACAGACCTCAGTCTGCAGTGGCCATATTCAAGCATGCGTTCTATACCCAACACACTAGCATGCTGCTTAACAAACAATGATTGAATGTAAGAGACAGTGGATCATTCAGACATTAACCAGAGAAAATGACAAAATAAGACTTAACTGCACAAAGGAAATGCTATGAATAAACTGCATTAAGTAAATACTCACACGTACACAAGACCAAATTACAGGAAATTCAAAGAAGTGAAGTAGCAATTTTTTTATGTTACGTATACAACTAGTTATAGGAACAAAGAGTACACTTGATAACCTCTATCACTAGTAAATGTATTAACCCTAAGAATAAACATGTGTAACAAGTATTACTACCACACACTTTTTATTTTCTACACAGATTTTGCTGGTATGGAATATTTTATAAAGTAAGAAGTCCATTTTGTCACATTAGTATGTAACCAACTTCAAAACCAACTTCACACATACAAACATACATAGATGTAGGACTATGTACAAGAAGAAAGATGGTACTAAAATTAAGTGTGATTATATATATGTCTGCTTGTGTCTGTGTATGTGTGGTTGGATATGGGTGCGTGTGTGCGCGCGCGAGTGTATACCTGTCCTTTTTCCCCCAAGGTAAGTCTTTCCACTCCCGGGATTGGAATGACTCCTTACCCTCTCCCTTAAAACCCACATCCTTTTGTCTTTCCCTCTCCTTCCCTATTTCCTGACGAAGCAACCGTTGGTTGCGAAAGCTAGAATTTTGTGTGTATGTTTGTGTTTGTGTGACTATCGACCTGCCAGCGCTTTCGTTTGGTAAGTCACATCATCTTTGTTTTTAGAAATACATACATGGTTATACAGGTCACATTTGAGGGTAAATTAACATTTTACGTTCACATTTTACAAAGAGTAATATGAAATTGGCTTTGTAGAAACACTAACACTATATTCAAATGCAGAGTAACCAGTGAACCTGAACATTATACAGACTGTATTTCAACAGTGATTAGCTGAGTGAAAAATATAAATAACAGATAATAAATAAAGGATTTGAGACAGACAGGAATGTAAAAAACACTATGGTGTGACCAGAACATGGATTCACAACCAGTATTTCCAATGCTATTCCTCTTCTCATGTAGCAATGTAACTGCTCTTGATTGTGTTGATGATTATATCAATTTTCAGATTGTTATGAGGGACGTAAAAAATTTTGAGAAGTAAATTCTTCACTCACTGAAAGAAAAGATAAAAGGGGGGAGAAAATTTTCGTACAGCTAAAAATGAAGGTGTCAACTAAAATTAATTATGAGGAACCTCTAATTAGAATATAGGTAAGATTTTCTTGTAACTGTGATTGTATGACTTACTTGTTTCATGTCTTTGTAAATTTGTTCACATATATTTTGTAAACATGTGACAACCGATCTTATGCCAGATCAGATTTTTTAGAAAGTGCAAATACATGTGAAAGAGTGCTACATAAGTAGTGCAATGTGTCTCAAGTACATCGAGTTGCCACCTAGTGATTAAAAAATAGTGCTGTGTGACGATTCAAGTAAGCATTCATCATCTGCAATGCAGAAAGTTTACAGAATCTGCGGTACTGTGCTGAATAAGCACAACAGTGGCATGTGTGCAAGCGGAAAGGTCAACACTCACCAAAATGTCGACCAAGATTTCTTCCAGACACAGCTGGCCCAGCAGGGACCATTGGCCTCACAGTGTGGTGGAGACCGTCTTAGCTTTTGGAATCCGTAGGCACATGTAAATTGTTACCCTAAGTGGACACTATGAATTGCTCGCTCTACACCACTTGCGCGAGTAATGCTCTGCGTGGTATGGAAAACAACAGCCACAAGAAACTTCAAACAATGGAGCCAGCTCATGCCGACAACTCAACAAGAATAGAAAAACAAAGGAGAGGGAAGGTGCAAATTTTTGTTACGAAGTAAAGGAAAGACATGTAACCATCATAAATGTAAATAAAGAAAGATGATGTGACTTACCGAACGAAAGCGCTGGCAGGTCGATAGACACACAAACAAACACAAACACACACACAAAATTCAAGCTTTCGCAACAAACTGTTGCCTCATCAGGAAAGAGGGGAAGGAGAGGGAAAGACGAAAGGATGTGGGTTTTAAGGGAGAGGGTAAGGAGTCATTCCAATCCCGGGAGCGGAAAGACTTACCTTAGGGGGAAAAAAGGACAGGTATACACTCGCGCACACACACACACATATCCATCCACACATATACAGACACAAGCAGACTTAAATATGTCTGCTTGTGTCTGTATATGTGTGGATGGATATGTGTGTGTGTGTGCGCGCGAGTGTATACCTGTCCTTTTTCCCCCCTAAGGTAAGTCTTTCCACTCCCGGGATTGGAATGACTCCTTATCCTCTCCCTTAAAACCCACATCCTTTCGTCTTTCCCTCTCCTTCCCCTCTTTCCTGATGAGGTAACAGTTTGTTGCGAAAGCTTGAATTTTGTGTGTGTGTTTGTGTGTCTATCGACCTGCCAGCGCTTTCGTTCGGTAAGTCACATCATCTTTGAATTTAGATATATTTTTCCCACGTGGAATGTTTCCCTCTATTATATAAATAAAGAAAGATAAATATTTAACTGAATGTGAAAAGAACTGCGCGAGGTGAAACACAATTCCTAATATTTTCCTTATATGTGTAAAGTAACTGATTTATTTGTAATTTTAATATAGTGTAAGAAAATTTTTGATAAAATATATACGAGATACAAAGAATCTGATTGAAATTAAGTTCCCACACAGCCGACACCCATTAGTCAAATAATATGCCAACAATATGCGAATAGTTGAACAGCAGAATAAAGGTTTCTGACCCTTTAGCCATGAAAGCAGATGACTTAACCTTCCCCCTCCGGGTAAAAAAAATAAAATCTATAAATTAGCATAAATGAATAAGAAAAGGAAATTTTGTTCTTTGTGCTACATGTATGAAACCACAGCCCACAGTAGGGGCAGGTATAATGGTGCTTTCTAGATGTTTCCATAGAGGTATATGTAAGATTAAAAAGGAAGTGCTGCAGAGGTTCTGTTAGATGATTAGAGAGATGTGGCTGTCTTTTTTTTTTAAACAAAAATAAAATAAAAAATAAATAAAGAACAGCAGAAAGAAAGGAGTCAGTGGTGTGTCTCAAACAGAGGATGCTAACATTTTTATCACTCTTCCTATCATAACAGTTTTCTTAACAGTATTGAAATTGGGTTAATATAAATAACACAAAGTGAATGACACTGCCTATCAATTTACTTGATAAACAGTTCATCTCACCACAGCGAAATACAAGTTCCTTTCACTAGGCGACAAGGCCAACAATTAGCAACTCTTATGGTGGCCCTGTTTGAAACGACCATCACAGCAGAAAGAAGAGGTAAAGCTTCCCACTGAAGAAAATACAACCAAGGACCTTTACTATTAAATATCCTAGAAAGTTTATTTCCAATATGTTTGATGGTGTGTGTTCAGCTGGCCGTAAAGGCATTTAATTAATTTCCATTTATGTCTTTGAACTGGAAATGTTTTATGACTTTTAAACATTTCCAATTCAAAAACTCTGATTTATTATTCATCCCACAGTGAAAACAGAACATAATACACTTCTCAATACCTACCATTTTGGCTTTCATGCAATGATTCAAAGGACAAACCATATTATGCTCTTCCATGGCAAAACGGTTCAAAAGACCGAATACAGTATTCTGTCTTTTTCTCTGTTATCTTCAGTTTTGGCATCAGTGTGGTCACTGAGCAACAGAATGGACAATTTTGATCCACTTGCTGATGATATGTAAGACCGCAGTTTCATTGGGTTTGTAGTCAGAATGGTTGACAAAATATTACTTTCAAATTCACTAAAAAACTTCTCTCATTTTTCTTAATGTCATACATTTGCTTCATTCGGCTTTGGTCAGATAGGCTTTTATTTCACTTAAATCTGAGATTAAAAGCTCTTTGGTTTTGTGGCAGTGTTCCAACATTGATATTGAACCAGGGTGGGTCCTCCTCATCCCTTAAATCCTTGCTAGCAGCAGACTTGTCTATGGTGAATTGAACAACAATTTGAATTGTATGCATTTGTGTTCCACATCTTCATCTTCTGAACTGAATATTTGATGTTGACTACCCAGATACTTTGCAAGTTTTATCTCATCTCTTGTTATGCAAAATATTTTCTTAATTTTCTTAATCTCCTTTATAACCATCACTGATGCCATCCTCAATGTTAAATGATTCGGAAAGTTCAGATCTGATTGTTATGTGGTCCAAGATGTTACCTTCATGAGTTGGTTCTCTAGTAATCTGCTCAAAAGTAATCTGCTCAAAAGTAATCTGCTCAAAAGTAATCTGCTCAAAAGTAATCTGCTCAAAAGTAATCTGCTCAAAAGTAATCTGCTCAAAAGTAATCTGCTCAAAAGTAATCTGCTCAAAAGTAATCTGCTCAAAAGTAATCTGCTCAAAAGTAATCTGCTCAAAAGTAATCTGCTCAAAAGTAATCTGCTCAAACTAATTTCTGGACAAGAAATGCAGAATAACGTCACATGAATCCCCACCTCTACAGTTTTGATCACATGACTCTCCCATTCTATAGTTCACAAACTGAATTTTCCCTGAATTTTGTAATAATCTCACCAGGTATTATCGAATCCTTGACAGCAATAAATGATACACCACCACCATCTAACCTATACCTGCGATATTTATTCAAATTGCTATTTAGAATTTTGTTGGTACTCACTCCCAGTTTCAACCAGTATTCTGTTCTTATTACTATCTGGGCTATTTTAACTTAAATAAGCAATATTAATTCTGGGCTCTGATCATGGATGCTCCTGCCATTTACTAATCTCATATTAACCTTTTCTCTTTCCAATCTGCAAGGATGAATGTTCTCTGGGAAAAATGTGGCTGCTCTATCTTCAGTTTTCGCAGACATGTCATTAATAATCTGAAGGAGTAATTCCTCTAACCCAAAAAAGTGCTATGTGTCTGCCATATGTACTCTGCCAACTTAATAGTCACTTCCTGTGTGCAGTGGAGACCTGACGTATTGAGGTGGGAGGGGTCTTCAGTTCTCTACCCAATAGTTCAAGAAATTTGCATCCAATATCATTGGAGACTTGTCTGAGCATCTTATTTAGATGATCCCTTCTCTCCAAACTGAAGGACTGAGATGGACACGGGATACAATGCTACAAATAATAAGCTGAGCTTGCAATCCCAAGTAATT
This sequence comes from Schistocerca nitens, assembly GCF_023898315.1. Taxonomy (NCBI): domain Eukaryota; kingdom Metazoa; phylum Arthropoda; class Insecta; order Orthoptera; family Acrididae; genus Schistocerca; species Schistocerca nitens. The sequence goes on along the minus strand of NC_064614.1, from coordinate 744,339,739 downwards.
TGTTGGGTGGTTGATGTGGAAAGGTGGATGGGGAGAAGGGGGGTGGGGGTGGGGGGGAGGTAAGGGACCAAACCATATGGTCATCAGTCTCTTGATGCAAGAGTGGTACATCTGGAAGCAGACACACACACACACACACACACACACACACACACACACACACACACGAGGATGTTTTCTGACCTACTCGAGAGGTTCATAACAGTAAAAGTGAGATGGCTAAAAACATAATGGATATCAGAGCTACTGTCTGTAAGGCTCCACAACCACAATGTGGAGTTGGATTGTTACACGAAATAAAACAGTGGGTCAACTTATCAAACTGATGTGAGGACAACATAACTGTTGATTCCTTCCAGGAGAAGTGAAAGGAAGAGCACCATGCTGCAGCAATTTTCTTGACTGTGTGGAGTTTATTAGATGTGGCAGTAGCCCACCAAATGTCATTCCATTTCTGAGCGAGCAGAGATCCAGTGTGCACCAAAAATCTGCACCTGGGGTTGTCAAAGTGAACAGGGAGCAAGTAAGTGCTCTTCTACCCAAACATTTGGCCAATTCACTCTTTGGGATACACATATGACTTGGGACATCATCACGAAGGTCAGTGAGGCCATGAATAGCAGATACCAAAGGGTGGCGAGAATACCATCAGTCAACACCCTGGAGGCTGCTCATTGAGTAAGTACAAATAAAAACATGGTCAGGGGAGTCTGCTTTAATAAAATGGAGGACTCTGCTAATAGCCATAAGCTCTGCCATAAACATACTACAGGCTCCAGACAGCAAATGGCATTCCATACAGACAGAAGATGTAAAAGCATATCCTGTCAGATCCACAGTTTATCAGATGTCTGTAGGTCAAGGGGGGACTTTAGGACCTTGGAAGAGATTGGTTCTAATCCATGGCCTGGACACCATTCAAAGGGAGCCCAACCTGGGGAGGGGATACAGATATCTTGGCAGAGGAAAGCGAGGTGCATTCCAACCAGTAGTCTCATCTGAGGTCTTGTGTCAGGAGGACAACATCCCTCACATGTAAAGAGAATGGGATTATCAGGGAACTGCTGAATGGTGATAGCAAAGAAGAACAAGAGCTGGTACCATTGAATCTGAAGGAGCCGGTGAGCCATTTAGAAAAACTTGTCCGATTGCTGTTTCCAACCTAAGCAGGTGGTCAGTTGTGGATGATCCCTCCTATAAACAACACTGATCTGAGACCCAGCAAAATCTGTGGGCAATCATCCTTTTAAGCAGCTTACAGAGTACATTGGTCAGGCTAATCAACTAGTTACTGATGAGAGATGCTGGGTTCTTACCTGGCTTAAGGAATGTGACAACTACGCCATCTCGCCATTGTGAGGGAAAGGCCCTGGAGCCAAAGATGGTTGAAGACCATGGGGGGATGTTGCCTTTGGAGAACATTCTGGTGTTGGATCATCTGACTGAGTTGAAATAGGGCCTGGGGCTGTGTCTTGGGCTGAGTCAAGAGCCTGAAACAGTTCCCAGTCAGTGAAGGGTCCATTAAACGATTCATCTTGATGGGGAGTGAAACATAAGGGGATATCTTGATCATCTTGCTTCTGCAATAGAAAGGTAGCTGGATAGGAAGTCGATGCCAATGCTGTTGCAAAGTGGGTCGCAAGGTGTTCTACAAGAACTAATGAAGTGGTTCACGTATCACCCTGTAGGACATGAACCAGAACAGCTGTTGAACATTGGCAGCCCCGAAGGAAATGGAGCTTGGCCCACGGCTGAGCAGCTGAGATGAAGAGGTATACGTCCCAACAGAGGAGACATAGTGCTCCCATCATTCCTTGTTACTGTGTTTGATTAAATAGAAAGCTTAAAAGCAATATGGTTGGTCTGTGAAAGATTTAATTTGAATCACTGCAGGGCTTGTCAGTGATCCTGAATAGCTGTTGTGATGTCTTTAGTCCAGTAATCCAGCAGAGCACTGGCCGACAGTGGGGGAGCAGAGGGGGACAGTAGTCCTGTAGCAAGGGGAATAGCAGTTCCAGCAGTGTGGATAACTGCATCTGAGACACCTTCCACAACTTCATCAATACTATCCTACAGGGAGGTAAAAAAAAAAAGTTGCTGCAGAGGCATACAAAGGCCAGTTGGCGCTCTAAAGTACCAGCATGGTAGTCAGTCTGTCTGGTGGTAGCAAGGAAGTGACAGGATCACTGGAATCTGAAAATGTGAGAACAGTGTAACCTTGATATTTGAGGCAAGTTCAGCTTAAACACTTAGTATGTTCCAGCAGACAATGTTGAGGAGCAGCTTATGATCCAACATTTGTCTAGCTCACACGCTGATAGCCATGTTTGGCATCCTTCTGCATGTGAACCCTTGAAGAAATAAATAGTAAATATATTATTCCCTGTGAAGTCTTCCATCTATATATCAACATGGAATGTCAACTTAAATGCCATGTAGTTTGCTATGCTGCAAGAATACTACCCACATTTCATTAAAACAAGCTATCTGATTACTGCTGTACAGAAAGTTTAAACACAGTCTACTGCAACTGTTTACCATTCAGTGATCTCACACTGTAACAGAATGAACAACTGTTTGAAAGAAAGAGTGAACAACTAGTAATTTCTTTAAGTAACTTAATATTTAGAACAATGTGCAGTTAATTACATGAAAATTGTGAGAGAAAAAGCCACACAAATTATCTTCTATATTTAAATCTCACTATTACTTTTACCTTTGCTTCCAAAAGGAATTTTGATATAACAACTGGGTGTTCTTTGCTGACATCACTTGCTGACTTTAAGTATGTCTCAAGATCCTGTGGTGTGTGAGCAACATTCATTGCTGCTCCACTCAAGACATACGATGGTCTTACCAAACAAGGGTAGCCAACTTCTTCACAAAATTCTTTTGCCGATTCCAAGTTTGTCAACTCTTTCCATCTGAAAAACCAATGTGAAAATATTTGCACTGGAAAAAGAGAGGTACTTATAATAACTGTAAAATAGTCTCAATATTTTATATAATTATAATATCATATTTTAAAACTTTTATTGCGAAATAAGTCAAAATTATTCTTTCGGTAAGATTACAATTATATGTGGCCACACATTCGTATGGAGATGATTCAGAAGAAAAATAATACACTGACACTTCAAAAATCAAGATGGCATTATACATTAGAAGTAGCACAACAAATTTCCCTTCACACCTCATCACACTTTCCACTGGATGGAGCCTACGAAGAGATATTAATTGCACTGACCTTTAAGGAATCTCTCTTAGGCCTATTCTTACAATGCCCAGCGAAGCAAGAGAAATTAATTTCCAGTAAACTTTAAGGTCAGAATAAACTTACAGTAAATTAACGTTTGTTCTTACCATCAAAAGGTTAAATTTTACTGCCAGTTAATCTGTACAATATTTGTAGCAAATGGTACATATGTTTATGGTATATATATTATTGTCTATCCATCTTTTTCATTGCTTTGAAAGTTTCTCCTAAGGCAGAACGAATTCTCCTTAAAATTGTAGAGGAGAAATATCATGCCATTGAAAATAAAATAACTTGTGCTGTAATGTGGGAACAGAAAAGCAAAACATGAGACTAAGTGTGTGAATTGTCTGAAGCTCCAAGGGGCACCAAAAGATCTGTAAAAAAAAAAATTAAGAGGTAAGTATGAAAAAGGAAGAAAAGGGTTAAAATGGAAACAGCGGATGAAAAGGAAAGAAAATTTCTGAACAGGAGGGGGTGGTAAATAAGTCTCCATTCATGACAAGAATACGGAAACACTACAGAGCTTCATAGGTAATAGCACTATTAGACTGCATAATCCCATGATGGAGATGCAGCAGGTAAGTTTATTGTGGCTCCATAAACTTTCCCAGAGTAATAACTCATTGTATTCGTATCGGGTCTCCAGTCAGAACACCTTGTCATCTGGACACATTATTTCAGCGGTCCACCTGGCCACCATCTTCAGGTGAGTAGGTCGTCGCACTATCTCATAAGAACTGAGATGAAACACACCGCGGTGGCTCCTTTATACACCGACCATGGGTCCACCATACATGCGTGAAAATAACTGCCGTCTAGTGGGCAGGCCCAACAGCACACCGGTGGTGAACTCTTGCAGAAATGATAAATCAATATCAAACACTATTGACAGCTTTTGAAGACTGAGACAAGGACTGTTGTTTCCTAATGTCAAACAGAACAGGGTTACAACTCTTAAAGGATACCACTTATCACTGTTTGCAATACTGTGAGATAGCCAGATTTCAATGGTTTCTTTCTGTACACAGTCCCAGTACTGTGACAAGACAATCACCTGTGTCTCATCATACAACATTTTATGTCCTTCTGTAAACAATGTTCTGCCACTGCAGATTTTCTGGCTGAAATAAATGTGTGTGGAGATGATGCTCCATGCAACAATCCTGGACCATACGAATTGTTTGTCCAATATAGACTTTCCCGCAATGGCAGGGAATCTTTTAGACTCCGGGCTTTCTCAAACCTAAATCGTCCTTCACTGAGCCCAACAGGTCTCTTGTCTTAGCTGGTGGATGGAATACACTTAATATTAAATTTCTTTAAAATTCTACCTCTTTAAGATATGCTCCCTGCAAAAGGTAGGAACACCACCGATTTTCTTGTATCTTCCATTGGTTCCCACAAAGGTACAATCTGTAGAGCACGATGGATCTGATTGTCAGTATAACCATTCTGCTTGAACACAGCTTTTAGATAGCCCAGTTCTTGTGTCAAACTATCTACATCTGAGATGGCGTAAGCTCTTTTTACCAATGTATGTAGGACCCCGTTGTTTTGGTACAATGGATGACAACTTGATGCATGAAGATATCGGCCCGTATGTGAGGGCTTACGATTATAAACACTATATCCTAATGTCCCATCATCCTCCTGTAGACCAAGACATCTAAAAACTGAAGTTTTCCATGCTTTTCAACTTCCATCATAAACTTAATATTGGGATGCAGGCAATTAAAATGATCTAGGAAACGATCTAGAGCATCCCTCCCATATGGCCATACCATAAACATATCTTCAACAATATGCATACGGACCAATATCTTCATGCATCAAGTTGTCATCCATCGTACCAATGCAACAGGGTCCTACGTACATTGGTATAAAGAGCTTACGCCATCTCAGATGCAGATGGTTTGACGCAAGAACTAGACCATCTGAAAGCTGTGTTCAAGCAGAATGTTTATACTGACAATTAGATCCATCATGCTCTACATATTGGACGTTCGCTCCCTTTTGCAGGGAGCGTATCTCCAAAAATAGGTTGAATTTAAAAAAAAATTAATATTAAAGGTATATTCAGTCTGCCAGCTAAGACCAGAGCCAAGTTGGGCTCAGTGAAGGCTGATTTAGTTTCGAGAAAGCCCAGAGTTCACAATATTCCCTGCCATTGCAGGAAAGTCTATATTCAACAAATAATTCATATGGTCCAGGGTTGTTGCGTGGATCATCCCCTCCACATGCATTTATTTCAGCCAGAAAAATCTGCGGTCATGGAGCATTGTCTTACAGAAGGTCTTACAAATGTTGTACGATGAGACAAGTGGTTGTTCCCCCTGTGTCGCAGTATTGGGAATGTGTCATGAAACAATCCACTGAAACCTGGCTATCTGACAATATTACAGAGATAAGCAGTATCCTCTAAGTAAGAGTTGCAACCCTCTTCTGTTTGACATTAAGAAACAAAAGTCTTTGTCTCAGTCTTCAAAAACTGTCATTAGTGTTTGGTATTGATTTATCTGCGAGCTTTCACCACTGGTGTGCTGTTGTGCATGCCACTACAGGGCAATTATTTTCACGCATGCACGGTGGACCCACAGTCTGTGTATAAAGGGGCCACCATGGTGTGTTTGATTTCAGTTCTGGTGAGATAGTGTGATGGCCTACTCACATGAAGATGGTGGCCAGGTGGACTGCCGGAATAGTGTGTTCAGATGATGAGATGTTCCGGCTGGAGACCAGATATGAATACAGGTATGTTTATTGTCACAATTTAATTCATTTTGGTCAGTATTTTATGTTTTTGTCATCACCTGTTGTTTTAAAGAACTAAAACCTTATATCATTGTCTTAAACATATGGGTAAACTGTTTGTTAATTTTGTATTTTAACTTCAGATACTGTGAAAGGAACACAAAAGCCTACGGTCTCACTGATGTCAATAATGAGTCTAAAACAAACTATTGTTACTGAAATGATGGAGGAGCAGAATGAAGAACACATGTCATTATCCTGATCACCTGTACACTTCAAGTCTGTTACAAGTCCTGAACTCTTTGTTGAGCATAGGCCTAAAACAAAAGGAAATATAGGGGATGCCAATAAAGACACTTTACACAGTAGAAAAATGTTTCATGTAGAAGAAAGAAAGCACACTAACGAGAGTGGAATGAGAAAGGGAAAGAAATGAATGGGAAAGAGAAAGCCCAGAGTGAGTAGGGGGTTAGAACCTGAACAAAAAGTGGAACTAATGGGGAAAAAGATTTTTAAATGAATAATATATTTGATACTGTAATTGCATATTATTACATTCAATTTTTTGGCTGAAATTTTAAGTAGAGATGTCAAACAATTTTCTCGGTTATAGCTAAATAAGATTTCACAGTTATACAAAAGTCTTCAGTCAGAGCAGTTCTCACTACAGCTTGCTGAATTTCTCTACAATGGCTTCGAAGTTTCTATGGGGGTTTTTGGGTCTAGAAGAGGCTCTTCTTGTTTCTAAGCTACTTGTGTAAAACAGCAAAGGCAACATTAACAACAATGATTGTAATTTAACACTCAAGCCTAGTGATAACTCTGGGAATCTTTTGTTTCCAAACACCGAAACACCTATTACATTTCTGGTATGAAAGTGATATTCATTATAGAGTGTCTCAGCTTTGTTATTAGGGCATCAAGTGGTGTTATGAAATAGATTTTGAGGGGATGTGCACAGTCACATAATATCCACGAGCCCTATAAATCTCTTCTTTCTTAGCGTGCCCTTAACCAACTACTCATGACAATGTTAGTATGTGTGGAACCTGGCCATCATGCAACAATGTCAGTGACAAGTACTGACCAGTACTTATGTATTATAGAAAAATAACATTTTCTGTTCCTAAATATTTCAGCACAGTCACCACCTGGTGACTGAATAGAAAATTTTTCAGTATAATGTAAGTTTAATTTTGTATTTTCAATTTTATTTTCAAGTTTCTGCATGTTTTATGTACTCTTGTAAAAAGTGCTATTGCAAGATTGGTACAATTATTACTTGAAGAGCGGTTGCTGTGCTAACCCCTATGAAATCACCAAGAGCAACTAACATGCTTCCTAGAGTGAAAAACTGTGTAAGGTTAGACACAGTTAGTTCACTGGCAGTACAGCAGTATTCCTGAAATGGATATGTAACACACAGTCTTAGATTTATCAAGTAGTCATTAACATTTTAAAGAAACATTGTACAAGAGCCAAAAGAACAAATAAAATCATAATAACACAAAACAAAAATTTAATTTTGTTTTTTAATGCTGAACTTGATCACATAGAAGAAAAAGGACTAAGTATACTGATGGTTTTATTAGGCAGAATTACTTAAAGTATTTCCGATTTTTCTCAAGTTTCAAAAGAGTTTGTTCTGGTTTTCATTACTTTAGGTCTCCTTGTATGTATCACAATTTGACCATCACCCCTATCTTCAGTCATTTTCAAAGAAATGAATGTAATTACTTTTTACCATTTGGCATATAACCTTGAAATATGCTTCCATTAAGAGTCTAATGGAAGACAATGCTATATAAAAGATAACTTCTGGTTATCTAATATTTTATAGTCAGATGTGTCTGAACTGGACACTGTAAAAGCAAGCTGTTATGGAAGCTCCCGTACCAAAAAAAAAAAAAAAGTTCCTGTACCCATAAGAAGTTCCTGTAAACAGTTAACATTGTAAGAATGGGCCTTACATGTAACAGAAGTGAGAGTCTGCTCTGTGGTGCAGACTGATATGCCCTCTCATTCATCATTTCTCTCACCTGGCCTGACATACAGTAGCCCAGAACAGGCTGGGTTGTTGCAGAGTATGTAAGACTGTTTGAGATTCTAAACAGCTCTGCCATGCCATGTGTGGTGGCAATGCACTGCATCACACTGTTTGGGTTGAAATCAACACAAGGGAGTACAATATTATTCTAGGGCCCTACTGAGAAGAGCTTTGTTAGTGAATTGGGCTAGTGAAGACATATTCTCCCAATTTGGTACTTCCACTACAACAGAAAACAGTTTTAACTTTACCACAAAGAGAAGGTGGCGTGAGCTGTGGTATGTAGTGATACCACATTTACCAGTATCTCCACAGAACTGTCTGCTTTGTTGAATCTGTAACCTATTTTCACTGAGGTGTCAGATTCTTTGGATGTTTCTGCTTGAGGGAAAAAGAGAAAGAAAGAAAGAAAGAAAGAAAGTACGAGAGAGAGAGAGAGAGAGAGAATTTTCTCAAATCCCTTCACACACATCTTGAACCCATTTCCAGTCCATTTGAGCATGAAAGGTGTTTCCTTTTTCCCCCTTTATCTTTCCACCAAGGTAAAGAGCCTGTCACGAGTGGGGATTTTATTGAGAGGCTGGAAGGGATTCACATTCAAACCTTCCTAATGTACAGCTGAGAAGAGCTCTTCAACACCAGATCCGTTAGAGAAGAAGCTAGTGAACCATGATCTGATGGCTTGGAACAATATGTTTTGGCTTCAGCTCCCACGTGCACCTCAGCTTCCTTGAGGAGGAAGCTGTTGATGCTGCCAACATAGCTAGCTTTTGTATTCTCTTTCGCCTTTGAAGTTGATGATGATGGATGCTCAACCTACAACTGTCCCAAGTTGCTTGTAATCTACATGCTAATGTGATGTGCACCAACTTCCAGCATTTGGAGTAGTGTATACTGTATCATAGCTGCACCATACCACATGTTGATGATATTTTGTAACTAAGTGCTTCTGGAATATTTTTCCCTTATCTTAACATTTAAGAGAGCAGATGTGGTTCCAAATATAAAAAGGAGATCTGTTACTAGAGATCCGGGGCCACATCATATTAAAGGTTCCTCTTTCTCTTTAGTAACAGGATGACACTTCCATACTTGACCTATCATCTGTAACAATTTACAGTGCACACCTTAAATGGAAATTTGTCTCAATAGTTCACATGAACTCCTCTATGGGATTGGCTGTTAATGCACACCAGTACTCCAATCTAGCAACAAGGAGTCTATTTGTGATAATTAATAAGTATCATGTCTTTGCAGTAATGAATGAATACTATGCCATTTATACAGGTAGCTAGAGGTGAAATACTTGTGCTAAAGTGAGCTAACTCATTTGGGAAAGCCTAGAACACCAGGGATATGACAAAGAACTCAAAGCACTTGACAAAATTTGATGACTGTTCTTTGAGCTCATGTTCCCCTAAAACACTAAGATCGTCATTCCAGTGTTGGGTGGGACCTGTATCACAGGCAAGGAAGATTGCTATACGAAATGTTCAGAAACAGGACAGTATGGCCACAACAGCAGACTACTATCTTGGTTTTCAACATCCCACATCTTACAGAAACCAATTCGACAGCTGTCCTCTGGCAGCCTAGATTTAGGTTTCCCATAGCTTATCCAAACCATCTGAGGAAAATATCTTTTCCCATCAGAGCTAAGGCTCCATCTCTCATGATGATCTAGATTAGACTTAAAATTCTTACCATCCTTCCTTCCTAATCCAATGTTGCATTACTCTATTCTCTGCCTTGCATCTTTCAATAATCACAGGAAGCACTGACCAAGCATAGCCCCAGGTGCCAATACAGATCAATTAACAGCTGAACAGAAAGTTTTGGTTTGTTTATCATGTGATGTTCATGCCAAATACTTTGGTTACCAGTAAGTGAGCTAAGTATGTCTTAGTTCTGGTACATGTACACAAAATGTTAAGTTCAAGAAATCACATAAATTAATGTAACTCCATAATGATTTGTTGTAAATGAGTGACTCATTGGCGTGTATTAAATATGTTGCCTGGAATACATTTGTGTTTTCCAAACACACCTGTCAAATTGAAAACTCTTACATTTATAAAATCAAATTCATGCACCTTGGCTGAGATATTCCAATGCGATCCAGCATTCTTGAAAATTTGAATCTGTTTTCCGCACCATCTACAGACTCTGGAGAAGTACCAAGAATTCTGGCTTGCTGCCGATGCAAATCCATTGCAATATTATTTGGCAGCTGTCCACCCATACAGAGAATGATGCCTTCTGGATTTTCAATGTTGTATATATCCATAACAACCTGAAAAATGCAATATTTAATGTCTGAATGTTGTTCTCATTAACAGAACTATACTTAAAAGCTCTGTCTAGCGTGAGAATAATAACTGTAGGTATATTACATAGAGGGGTATATTAAGTCATTCACAGAATATGGTACAGTTTCGCATCTTTAAGAACTGACATAAAAGATTGTTGATGCAACAGCATATGATGTGCATGTGTGTCCTCATATCTGACATGCAACCAAAGATTAAAATTAATTACTATATATTCTGACATTTATTTATCAAAGTTAAACTTTTAGAACAGGCACAAACAGGTCATCTGCTGGAAACCTTTAAAATGTGTGGAAGTTAGTAAAATAGATGGATCTATGAAATGATATGCAGTACAATGATAAACATTAAGTGTGCTTCTCATTAGCATAATTCAAGACTAGTTGGCCACAGTTGCAGTTTTATAAATAAAGTTGTGGTGCCAATGAGGTCGACACCAGTATCAACCTGAGCATCATCTTTGAACTAAGCAAAACATTATCTTTGTGTAGTTCCGCCATCCAGTTTCGTGTAAGCCTTACTTGCGTGAAGAGCTGAATAAATGCACTCCTGATTATAAGGTGGTTTTTGGTGTATCTCACCCGAGCATTCACCTCACTAGTGACCCCGACGGGCTAGTTGAGCACTGGCACCGCACTTTCAAGGCGGCTCTTCGATGCCACGACTCTCTTTGGATGGAGGCCCTTCCCCTTGTGCTACTCAGCATTCGTGTGATGTATAAGGAAGACGTCAAAGGCACAATAACTGAGTACATATATGGCCAGAACATTGTTCTCCCTGGCAAACTTGTGAGCCCTTTCGCTTCTCTCCCTCAGTCCAACTTACCTTCCTTTGCGGACCGCGTCAGATGCCACTTCATCAACCTCCACATCCCTCCGCCCGCCAGCCATTCCCACCATAAGGTTCACATCCCGAAATCTCTGAACAATTGCGAGTATGTCATGCTCCGAGATGACACTGTCCGTGCTCCCCTCCAACCCCCACATTCCGGCCCGTACTGAGTTCTCCGGGGCTCAGCCAACACCTATGACATCCAGATAAAAGATTCAGCTGTTACAGTCTCTCTCAACAGACTTAAGCCTGCTCATGTTGAGCCCGCTTCTACCCCCCTTCAGGCCACGACCACACCACTCACTGTCGTGACTCACAACGCTTCGAATACTCCCTCCACGTCAGACTTACTCACTCAGTTGAGTGACTTCCAGCTCCAATCGTCGAGCTCTTCTCCGACCTTGCCATCTACTCTGGTCTCATGCACTCCGTCGAGTGATCACATGCTCCCCATGTCGAGCTTCTCTACATCTACATCTACATCTACATCCATACTCCGCAAGCCACCTGACAGTGTGTGGCGGAGCTTACCTACGATCACGCCCTCGGCGCCGGGCCCTTCTCCGGGGTCCCTTCGACCTCTCCCCTGTCGCCTGCCTCGCCCTGTCGAGGTCTCCCTTAAAACCCACATCCTTTCGTCTTTCCCTCTCCTTCCCTCTTTCCTGATGAGGCAACAGTTTGTTGCGAAAGCTTGAATTTTGTGTGTATGTTTGTGTGTCTATCGACGTGCCAGTGCTTTTTATATATATATATATATATATATATATATATATATATATATATATATATATAAAAACCACCTTTGCCTCTGCACTTCTGCCTCGACTGACATCTCTGCCCAAACTCTTTGTCTTTAAATATGTCTGCTTGTGTCTGTATATGTGTGGATGGATATGTGTGTGTGTGTGTGCGCGCGCGCGAGTGTATACCCATCCTTTTTTCCCCCTAAGGTAAGTCTTTCCGCTCCCGGGATTGGAATGACTCCTTAACCTCTCCCTTAAAACCCACATCCTTTCGTCTTTCCCTCTCCTTCCCTCTTTCCTGATGAGGCAACAGTTTGTTGCGAAAGCTTGAATTTTGTGTGTGTGTTTGTGTGTCTGTCGACCTGCCAGCACTTTCATTTGGTAAGTCACATCATCTTTGTTATATATATATATATATATATATATATATATATATATATATATATATATATATATATATATATATATATATATATATATACACACACACTCCTGGAAATGGAAAAAAGAACACATTGACACCGGTGTGTCAGACCCACCATACTTGCTCCGGACACTGCGAGAGGGCTGTACAAGCAATGATCACACGCACGGCACAGCGGACACACCAGGAACCGCGGTGTTGGCCGTCGAATGGCGCTAGCTGCGCAGCATTTGTGCACCGCCGCCGTCAGTGTCAGCCAGTTTGCCGTGGCATACGGAGCTCCATCGCAGTCTTTAACACTGGTAGCATGCCGCGACAGCGTGGACGTGAACCGTATGTGCAGTTGACGGACTTTGAGCGAGGGCGTATAGTGGGCATGCGGAAGGCCGGGTGGACGTACCGCCGAATTGCTCAACACGTGGGGCGTGAGGTCTCCACAGTACATCGATGTTGTCGCCAGTGGTCGGCGGAAGGTGCACGTGCCCGTCGACCTGGGACCGGACCGCAGCGACGCACGGATGCACGCCAAGACCGTAGGATCCTACGCAGTGCCGTAGGGGACCGCACCGCCACTTCCCAGCAAATTAGGGACACTGTTGCTCCTGGGGTATCGGCGAGGACCATTCGCAACCGTCTCCATGAAGCTGGGCTACGGTCCCGCACACCGTTAGGCCGTCTTCCGCTCACGCCCCAACATCGTGCAGCCCGCCTCCAGTGGTGTCGCGACAGGCGTGAATGGAGGGACGAATGGAGACGTGTCGTCTTCAGCGATGAGAGTCGCTTCTGCCTTGGTGCCAATGATGGTCGTATGCGTGTTTGGCGCCGTGCAGGTGAGCGCCACAATCAGGACTGCATACGACCGAGGCACACAGGGCCAACACCCGGCATCATGGTGTGGGGAGCGATCTCCTACACTGGCCGTACACCACTGGTGATCGTCGAGGGGACACTGAATAGTGCACGGTACATCCAAACCGTCATCGAACCCATCGAACCCATCGTTCTACCATTCCTAGACCGGCAAGGGAACTTGCTGTTCCAACAGGACAATGCACGTCCGCATGTATCCCGTGCCACCCAACGTGCTCTAGAAGGTGTAAGTCAACTACCCTGGCCAGCAAGATCTCCGGATCTGTCCCCCATTGAGCATGTTTGGGACTGGATGAAGCGTCGTCTCACGCGGTCTGCACGTCCAGCACGAACGCTGGTCCAACTGAGGCGCCAGGTGGAAATGGCATGGCAAGCCGTTCCACAGGACTACATCCAGCATCTCTACGATCGTTTCCATGGGAGAATAGCAGCCTGCATTGCTGCGAAAGGTGGATATACACTGTACTAGTGCCGGCATTGTGCATGCTCTGTTGCCTGTGTCTATGTGCCTGTGGTTCTGTCAGTGTGATCATGTGATGTATCTGACCCCAGGAATGTGTCAATAAAGTTTCCCCTTCCTGGGACAATGAATTCACGGTGTTCTTATTTCAATTTCCAGGAGTGTATATATATATATATATATATATATATATATATATATATATATATATATATATAAGAGAGAGAGATGATCAGAGATAATTTCCTTTAAGTTGTATATTGTACATGTTTTTTCATCATTCTGGACTCAGAAAAACTGCCAACAATAAATTTGGTACATTTTTTGTTTAGGAATGGCTTTGGAGATAATGAAAGTTTCACAGTACAATAAGACTTCACTGGTTATTACAGCAGCAGTGCTGGCTCAGTTCCATGGCAAATAAAAGTCTTCAGAACATATCAAAAGCATTGAAAAACAAAAGTGGTTGCTCTTCATGTTGCCATATTAATAAACCGCAAATATATTAGCATAACAGACAATGTATTACAGTAAGTGTAACATCTAATCTATATCGAATGAGTTGGCAGGACAGTTAAGTAACAAAGGAAATTCACTGCAGATTTCTTTCATGCAACAAGTGGAGCATTTCAAAAATGCAAATAAGTATTATATTGCAGCAAATAAAGGCGTTTGAACTTATAAGATATATTTGTAGACTTGATGCAGAAAATGGCCCCACCAACAAACTTGGGAGTGTATAAAGCATCGTCGAAGTAGATTTAGAGATTAGCTCAGATGTACATTTGTCCCTATAGGTCCATACTCAGGAAAGTCTTCAGGATGCAGAACATGTTAGAAAAACAAGAACACACAATAATAAATGTGTTCCTGTATGTAAGAATTAATTTTTCATTGTGCTCTCTTCTGTATATAAGTACCATGAATAATACTTCTGGAAAAAGTATCTGTGGCCGACTAAACCACTAACAAACAATAAATACAGTCAGATTAAGAATAATTACAGAAATAAAAAAATTAACTTTAGTCAGAGTAAAAAACCAAGAAAGAATCATCCACATGAACCACTACATATCACCTTATAAATGTAAAACGTTTTACTGAACTTTCACATGGGCCAATGTTCTGTGTTATGGTTACTCCTAATTTAATGCGCAAATATGCTTTCAGCCTGCTGTGCTACGGTGTTCTGATGCAATGACATTAGAAGCATCTAATCTAAGTAAAAGGACTTCTCTAAAAATGAAAATTCTTTACACACCTCAAATGAAATTTCTTCAAAATATAGCCTGTCAGACATGTCATAATCTGTACTGACAGTTTCTGGGTTATAATTGACCATAATTGTTTTCCTGCCAAGTTTCCTAAGTTCTCTCAAACAACCAACGGCACACCAATCAAACTCTACAGAACTGCCAATGCGATAAACACCAGAACCTGAAACAAACTGAATTTTTTAGCCAGCAGTAATATTCCAGTAAAAAAGAACAGCATTAGTTACATTTGCAGTGACAAATTCAACATATTATCTGACACACACACTATATCAACAGAAATTTAACAGGGAAATGGAAACAAATTTAAAATCTCAGGAATGACCAAATATTACAACCTTTGAACCTGAACAGGTAGATATTCACTTCTAGCTTGTTTACAGCTTTGTCCTTATATCAGATTTTGAATATTTTCTTCTTTGCCCCTTCATCGTCTGTTTGTGGTTATAAGTTTTGTTTCCTCCCCCTTTATTTCCTTTGTTAGACATTTTTTTCTGGATTAACTTTCCTTCTTGTTTCAACTGAATGTCACCATCATGTTCTAAAGCTGATTAAAAGCTGGTGTCTTTAACCAGTTTTCTAACACACAAGCAGAGACTGAATTTCCCATTTGCAGTCCACTTAGAAAATCACCTCACTCTCTCACAACCAAGTGAAATATTGGTATGGGTTCCAAATCAACTACCATTTTTTGAAGGAGACAACATTTATTTTTTCAAGTGTCACCTATGCTTACAAAATGGCATTAATATTTGTATACCGTTTCCATACATGTAGGAGAATGTTTATTGCAAACCTGTTCTTATACACCAAAAGTTTGTAAGATGGGAGAATTTAATAGTGTTTCCTCCTGTGTTTCATAAAATTGTCAAATTCTGATCAAATTATGAAAAGGAAAGTTGCTATTCGCAATATAGTGGAGATGCTGAGTCACAGATAGGCACAACAAAAAGTCTGTCACAAATAAAGCTTTCGGCCAGAAGGATCTTCATAAAAAAAACCCACACACACACACACACACACACACACACACACACACACACACACACACAAATCAAATACAATTAACACACACGACTGCAATTTCAAATTTTAATCAGAGCGACAGACTGCTGCATTTGATAGTTCATAGTTTCTTGCGTATCTCTTGCACTACCACCACGCAAGTCCACATCACATGACTGTTCGATCAACATCGATACTGAATGAAGCGTTTTGGTGTATTGGGAATCTCAAGACTGTTAGAACACGAGTATCGTTTGCCGAGCCCTGCCCTTCCGAATTCTTCGTAATAAATCTGCACATGGCCTCAATAGTCAAAACTTCATCTTTAAAAGTAACACTACCCCTATATACTCTACGAAGCACACACAAATGTTTACCTCAGCAGCAGTAGTTTAATCTGCAAATATAAGACGACCCTGTATTTTTCAAATGATGAATTTGGGAAAAAACCTCATCTTATAATCGGTTAAATACTGTAGATGTTGATGTAGATGTAGAAATGGTGTCACAATGAAACAGCCAACCTAATAGCTCGGAAGACGGCCTTGGCACTGCATGGAAGGATGAGAAGAAATCATTGCAGCATCCCCTGTAAGGCTTATTTACGGACTGCACTGTGATCAGAAGTATCCGGACACCCCCCCCCCTCCCCCCCAAAAAAACATATATTTTTCATATTAGGTACTCCATATCAGTGACCTCAGTAGTTATTAGACATTGTGAGAGCAGAAGAGGATGCTCAGGGAACTCGTACTTCGAACAAGGTCAGGTGATTGGGTGCAACTTGTGCCATACATCTGTATGTGAGATTTCCACACTCTTAAACATCCCTAGGTGCACTTTTCCAATGTGATAGCGAAGTAGAAACGTGAAGGGACACGTACAGTACAAACGCGTACAGGCTGACCCCATCCGTTGACTGACAGAGACCGCCAACAGTTGAAGAGGGTCGTAAAGTGTAATAGGCAGACATCTATCCAGACCATCACATAGGAATTCCAAACTGCATCAGGATCCACTGCAAGCAGTATGACAGACAGGAGGTGAGAAAACTTTGATTTCATAGTCGAGCAGCTGCTCAGAAACCACACATCATGCCGGTAAATGCCAAACGAAGCCTCGCTTGGTGTAAGGAGCGTAAACATTGGATGATTAAACATTGCAAGAACATTGTGTGGAGTGACAAATCATGGTACATAATGTGGTGATCGGATGGCAGGTGGTGGGTATGGCGAATGCCTGGTGAACGTCATCTGTCAGCGTGTGGTGTGGTCATGTTGTTGGAGGGGGCTTGCACCCCTTGTTGTTTTGTGTGGCACTAACACAGCACAGGCCTACATTGATGTTTTAAGCACCTTCTTGCTTCCCACTGTTGAAGAGCAATTCGGGGATGGCAATTGCATCTTTCAACATGATCGAGCACCTGTTCACACCCTGTGGCAGAGAGGTTACATGACAATAAGATTCCTGTAATGGACTGGCATACACAGAGTCCTGACCTGAATCCTATAGAACATCTCTGGGATGTTTTGGAATGTTGACTTTGTGCCAGGCCTCATGAACTGACATCGATTCCTCTCCTCACTGCAGCACTCCATGAAGAATGGCCTGCCATTCCCAAAGAAATCTTCCAGCACCTAATTGAATGTATGCCTGCAAGAGTGAAGGTGTCGTCAAAGCTAAGGTGGGCCAACACCATACTGAATTCCAGCATTGCCGATGGAGGGCGCCATGACCTTTTAATTCATTTTCAGCCAAGTGTGTGGATACTTTTGATCATATAGTGTATGTACTGGAAGTGCAGGCACTCCTCTTAGGTAATAAAATGGGTAGCGACTCTTCAGTCCACTCTTACACAGAGTCTCAGCTTCTCAATCTGCTGTCGACTGATTGTGAAGATTGCTATCTTAGTTCGTAGCACGTTCTGACCTCTATCTCCTTAGTCAGACATTCCAAGTTTAACTGTGGTAGCAATTCAGTCATTTTGTGAGACAATGTACTCTGTCACTGTGGGTGACATGAGAAAGTGTGCTTACAGTTTGCTCTATGAAACTACTACAAAGAACACTATGAGGCATTTTTATAAGTTTAATGCAAACACTGTCCTTGCAACAAGTCTCAATTATTCTCATCCCTAACCAGTGTCTCCCACATTTTTCTCAGAGTGGCTTTACCAACCTTCTGTCCAGTTAGAACTCTTGAGGTGTTGGAATGAACTACTTCATTTATCACTTGTGTCATCCTTTATATAAATTATTTTCCCATGGAGAACATGCTGCCAACGCTGCTAGTAAAATCCATCATTGTGGATTTCTGGTTTTCCCACGCTGTTAGGGCCACCTCACTCTTCGTCTTATTGAGACAGTACCACAATTAATTGAATTTTTGCTTACCTGTTACTTGTTTGTAACCTTCCCCGTGTCTCTCTAATTCTTCATAAACTTGTCAGGTGTAACATCTGCTGTAAGTTCTAATCTCTCATGGTGCTGCAGGCAATGAGACAAGAAGATTTTTCCAGGTAAGCGAATACTTATCTGAATTTAGAGAGAGGAAGTAATGGCTAGAGCAGCAGGTCTGATTATCACCTTCATTAACATATTACCAATGGTATTCCATCATTTCCTTTATTATTATTTTCATTTCATCTTATTGGATCAATCATACCTCCACTTCATTTATTATTTGCCACAAAAGTTGCAAGATTGGTGTTGGACCCTTTTATGAGTTACAGACTTTGCCATCTCCTGACAAGACACGACACAGCTGCTATGGCGAGGAAAGCTGTCTGCTGCCAGATTAACGACAGTTCATTCCATGTTTCACTAGATCAGCCCTAGTCCTGAGAGGTGGTAGTAATAAAAGCTTTTTCCCCAAACACCTCAACTTGCCCATGGGTGGCGACTGCTTCCCCTCACAAATTTGTTTGCTAGAGAAAAAGAAATTTTTATTTTGGTCCTTTTCACAAAGTAATGGCCAGATGAGAGACTTAGAAGAAAGATGGCTAGCATGGCTATGACAGCCATGGAAAGCATCTGACACGCTTTTCTCTCTGCTTCCATCTCCATCTCTACCAGCACAATTGACATCACTGATGTCACCCCAACAGCACCCCCCACCCATCCTCCCCCACCATTCCAATAATCAGTATGGCACTACAGCCTGCTGCCCCTCATGCACCAGCTGATGGTGATGTGCATCCTGCCAGCCTGATGTCCACCACACCAGCTGACAATGTGACATGCACCTCAGTCACTGTCAGAATTCCGACAACCTCAATGCAGTGGAGACACTCTCCTGTTGATGCCACCAGTAGATGAAACCAGCACTAAAGGCGAGTAACATTTTGCAACCAGCTGTTGCAGCTAACACTATGCAGGCGATGTTTGCTCAGCCAATGGTCACTTTATGCTCACATAATGCAAAATAAGTCATGCAAAACATGAAATTAAACCTGCAGAGCAGGGTTTGCAAGAAGTAAGGATTCCTTTCTCTGGAGCCCCTTCAGGCACAGTGTATTGAGTTCGCTTGCCAGACAGACGAACAGGTCCAGGATTTAAAAACACAAAGAGAGCTGATAGACACCATGATTCTAGATAACAAGGGGGATTTAGTTTACATCAACACGAGGATAAGTACAGTTGACTATATTTTCACAGGAGTAGATGAGCAAATAATGTCAACTGCAGAGAAAGTAGATGCAAGGAATTCTGCCTTGGAGTGGCAGAATGATATGCGTGAAGTTGGACTAATCATTTTTTGACATCTCAACAATTGTGTGATTGAAACCTGAATTGGGAAATTGAAGTGCATTTTAAAAGAGCGAAAAAACAGTGTTAATGAAGAGATTGAGAACAAATATAGAGGGCTACCTAAAAGGCTAACAGATAAAATAAATTCCGAGTTGAGGAATGCAACTGTGGATCGGCAGGTCTTAGCACCTGGTGTGGTCACAACTATGTTAGTAGCTGACACAGCTGTTTCCACTGTAGGGGGGGGGGGGGGGGGGGGGCGGACCTCCAGGGATGGGGGAAATGATAGAAGCATATGGCTGTCCCACATCATGGATGGTTGTCACCACTACACATGTCACCTATCTGTTAATTTCATGGTCAATATTGGAAGTAAACTTACACATTAGATTTATCTTTCCCCAGTAGTCCCAGAAGAAGAGTGCCGAGTCCAAGTGAGGGCTCGTACCTACTCTTAAGGAGCAACAATTATTTCATCAAGCTTGAGCCACCAGCCTTCTAGTTGGTAAGAAACACCACTCTTTAGCTTAGTAGACGGCCAAGTGCCCTGACATGCATCTATAAACATTCCCACCCCTCGTTGGAAAAAATTTAGTGGAATAGAATCAACAATCCACCCTGGTGATTTTATTCAATATTTCAGTGTATTGTTTGACTGAACAGTTTGTGGCACACAATGAATTTACTTCGACAGCATTTGATGTATGAAGTGAATCTATGGTTGCAGAGGCAGGAACTATGTAATTTAATGCAGCTCAGCAAAGAGTTGCTGGCACCAGGCACATCAGTAGATGATGAGACATGCTCTTATGATCAACCCAGAAAACAGGAAGAGATGATTTCACTCATTTATCAGTGAACTTTTGAACAGGTGAGAAGACAGCTGTTGACTGTACCAATAACCAGCATCTAACAGTCTCTTGAAATATTGCCCATTAGAAGATTTTCAGAATGAGCAAATGTGGTGCATTGGCACTAATAAAGGACAACACCACCCACATAATCAGTTCCAGTCATTCCACAGACAAAACAAGGCAAGACACATTAGATCAAATAACCAGAAACATTGGTGGCAATTACCACCAGCATATCAAAATGAGTATATTGTGATGCCTAAGCAATTTGAGAAAGCAAACGAGAGAAGCCAAAGTCCTACCACTGGCAACATGCACCACTGCCAAATTCAGATGACTGCACTCCACTTACTGTACAGAATCTGCTGCAAGCATCAGTGAGGGAAACTGGGAGAAACAGTCAAGCTACTCCTGCTGGCTGGGTCCCACAATCCATGAAGGGAGTTTTATCAGACAATGATTCACAGATACCTCTCAAAATTGGAACAGTGGGATGCAGCAGCATGGGGTTATTTGCCATCAGATAAGCTTTTACCATGGCACTGAATATCTCATTAGGAATTGTTTCTGGAAAGTCAGAAAACTGTCCTATCAGCACTGTTGTGGAAAACACACCAAATATGTGAAGTATGCCCATAATTGGTTCAGTTCACGAGACCACTCAATCGCCTACTGAGCTAATGCAAAGTGAATCTGTAGTAGGACCCATTAGAAATGAGGCAAGGTTACCCCCTCCACCACAAGTGGATTTAAGAAATAAGTAAGTTGGAAACTGCTTCAGTGCATACAAAGGAAAGAAGTACTGCAAAAGGAATGGCATGGCACAATAGCTAAAAAGGTCACAGTCAAGGCTGGTGATTTGGTGATAGTCTGAAACCAGCCACAGTCAGACCTAGCATAGAAGAAACACTCAACATTTTATCTTTTTTTGTGCTACTTACAAAGTCAAGAAGATGACTAGTGATCAGTCATACCTGGTAAAAACCCAGACATCAGTGCTCAGAAGGGAATACAAAATACTGGGAATATAAATATTACTTGATAACCCACTCTATCTCATTCTAGCAATGAGCTTTAGAGTATGGATTTACATTTAAGTTCTTAAATAATGTCTCTTTTCTATGTACAGTATTTCAGTTTTATTTGTTTGTTGATGTTCAAAGAATGCGGGATTCTAAGGTTTTCAGATCACCTGAAAGTGGGTAGTTCTATTCTGTAGAGCCAGAGACATTGGTAAGAAAATTGTCTCTGCCAATAGAAACATCACAATATGTCAGAAGTAGCCCACAGTTTAGTAGCAAGAAGAATCAGGTGGTGTGGAGACATGTCTTGATGGAGGTGTGGTTTGGCAGAGGTGGGAACTGAATAGGAGCTGTTCTCCTTGCAGCAGCAAGGTCCCATCAGGTGACTGCATGTGCAGGGTGTGTTTCAACTGGATCACTTGCCATGCCCCCCCCCCCCCCCTCCTTCCTGCAACCACCTCTCTCCCCCACTGAATACTGTCCAGTGCCAGATTGGAATGACTGCCTGATTAGTATGTGGCTAAAATTGAATGAATATCTTGCGAACAGTGCTAACAGTACAAGCAACACACAGAGACCAGTAACTTCAGAGAAATCAAATTTCTTAATATGGATTACAAGTCAAAAACATGCAGAGGAAAGTGGAGATTCTGTGCAGTATTATTTATTTGGCGTTAAGAAATGCGAACCATTAGAATGGGAAAAAGGGTACAAAGGAAACCTAGCTGATAAAGGAGGAGCACAACAAACGCTGATGTCTGAACCTGTTCAGCCTGAGTAGATTGAAATACTCACTGCCAGGTTGGCCAGCAACACACAAAGAGAAACCAAATAGTTAACACTGAACATTTTCTGAATGAATCTTGTGTCGAGGAACATCTTGTCTACTAGCAGCAAAGCAGTCAAGGTCCTAGATGCAGAGCTATAAAGTAGCCATTATGAGATTAAAGAGATCTCTTAGTCTCTCTTGACTGAACATGAGTGGAGCTAAACTGCGAACTTAAGAATTTTTGATATAGATGTAAGATGAGAAAGTGCAAAATTCTATTAATATAATTATGTAAGCTACTACAAACAGCATAGTGAACGCATTATTGTGGCCAAGATAGACACACAGCCCACGCCTACTACAGTAGTACAAGTTTATATGCCGTCTAGCTCTGCAGATGACGATGAAATTGATGAAATGTATGATGAGATAAAAGAAATTATTCAGGTAGTGAAGGGAGTCAAGGGTGACTGGAATTCAACAGTAGAAAAAGGAAAAGAAGGAAACGTAGTAGGATAATATGGATTAGCACTAAGAAATGAAAAAGGAAGCCGCCTGGTAGAATTTTGCACAGAGCATAACTTAATCATAGATAACACTTGGTTCAAGAATCATGAAAGAAGGTTGTATACATGGAAGAACCCTGGAGATACTAGAAGGTTTCAGATAGATTATATAATGGTAAGACAGATTTATGAACCAGGTTTTAAATTGTAAGACATTTCCAGGGGCAGATGTGGACTCTGAACACAATCTATTGGTTATGAACTGTAGATTAAAACTGAAGAAACTGCAAAAAGGTGGGAATTTGAGGAGTTGGGACCTGGATAAACTGACTAAACCAGAGGTTGTACAGAGTTTCAGGGAGAGCATAAGGGAACAATTGACATGAATGGGGGAAAGAAATACAGTACAAGAAGAATGGGTAGCTTTGAGTGATGAAATAGTGAAGGCAGCAGAGGCTCAAGTAGGTAAAAAGACAAGGGCTAGTAGAAATCCTTGGGTAACAGAAGAGATACTGAATTTAATTGATGAAAGGAGAAAATACAAAAATGCAGAAAATTAAGCAGGCAAAAAGGAATACAAACATCTCAAAAATGAGACTGACAGGAAGTACAAAATGGCTAAGCAGGGATGGCTAGAGGATAAATGTAAGGATGTAGATACTTATCTCACGAGGGCTAAGATAGGTACAGCCTACAGGAAAATTAAAGAGACCTTTGGAGAAAAGAGAACCACTTGCATAAATATCAAGGGCTCAGATGGAAACCCAGTTCTAAGCAAAGAAGGGAAAGCAGAAAGGTGGAAGGAGTATATAGAGGGTCTATACAAGGGTGATGTTCTTGAGGACAATATTATGGAAATGGAAGAGGATGTACATGAAGATGAAATGGGAGATATGATACTGCGTGAAGAGTTTGACAGAGCACTGAAAGACCTAAGTTGAAACAAGGCCCAGGGAGTAGACAACATTCCATTAGAACTACTGACGGCCTTGGGAGAGCCAGTCCTGACGAAACTCTACCATCTGGTGAGCAAGATGTATGAGACAGGCGAAATTCCCTCTCACTTCAAGAAGAATATAATAATTCCAATCCCAAAGAAAGCAGGTGTTGACAGATGTGAAAATTACCGAACAATCAGTTTAATAAGCCACAGCTGCAAAATACTAACACGAATTCTTTACAGACTAATTCTTTACAGACGAATGGAAAATCTAGTAGAAGCCGACCTTGGGGAAGATCAGTTTGGATTCCATAGAAATATTAAAACATGTGAGGCAATACTGACCTTACAACTTATCTTAGAAGAAAGATTAAGGAAAGGCAAACCTACATTTCTAGCATTTATCATCATAGAGAAAGCTTTTGACAATGTTGACTGGAATACTCTCTTTCAAATTCTGAAGGCGGCAGGGGTAAAATACAGGGAGCGAAAGGCTATTTACAATTTGTACAGACAGCAGATGGCAGTTATAAGAGTCGAGGGACATGAAAGGGAAGCAATGGTTGGGAAGGGAGTGAGACAGGGTTGTAGCCTCTCCCCAATGCTATTCAATCTGTATATTGAGCAAGCAGTAAAGGAAACAAAAGAAAAGTTCGGAGTAGGCATTAAAATCCATGGAGAAGAAATAAAAACTGAGGTTCGCCAATGAGATTGTAATTCTGTCAGAGACAGCAAAGGACTTGGAAGAACAGTTGAATGGAATGGACAGTGTCTTGAAAGAAGGATATAAGATGAACATCAACAAAAGCAAAACGAGGATAATGGAATGTAGTATAATTAAGTAGGGTGATGCTGAGGGAATTGGATTAGGAAATGAGACACTTAAAGTAGTAAAGGAGTTCTGCTATTTGGGGAGCAAAATAACTGATGATGGTCGAAGTAGAGGGGATATAAAATGTAGACTGGCAATGGCGAAGAAAGCGTTTCTGAAGAAGAAAAATTTGTTAACATCGAGTATAGATTTAAGTGTCAGGAAGTCGTTTCTGAAAGTATTTGTATGGAGTGTAGCCATGTATGGAAGTGAAACATGGACGATAAATAGCTTAGACAAGAAGACAATAGAAGTTTTCGAAATGAGGTGCTACAGAAGAATGCTGAAGATTAGATGGTTAGACCACATAACTAATGAGGAGGTATTGAAGAGAGTTGGGGAGAAGAGGAGTTTGTGGCACAATTTGACTAGAAGAAGGGATCGGTTGGTAGGACATGTTCCGAGGCATCAAGGGATCACCAATTTAGTACTGGAGGGCAGGGTGGAGGGTAAAAATCGTACAGGGAGACCAAGAGATGAATACACTAAGCAGATTCAGAAGGATGTAGGTTGCAGTAGGTGCTGGGAGATGAAGAATCTTGCACAGGATGGAGAGCTGCATCAAACCAGTCTCAGGACTGAAGACCACAACAACAAAAATGCTATTTTTGTGTTGTTTTAAGGTTAAACAGCTACGTAACGCTTCCGTGACAGCACCTAATAACAGGTGACCCACAGCTATAGCGGTTAAGAACTATACCTTTTTTTTGTCAGCCCAGCTGCCTGATCTTTACTGACCAGTTGCGGCCTCACAGCTACAGTCAAGAAGATCTTTATAGAACACAACAATATTATGAAAAGGGAAGTTGCTACTCACCATATAGCAGAGATACTGAGCCACAGATAGGCACAACAAAAAGACTGTCATAAATAAAGTTTTCGGCCATTACGGCCTTTGTCAATAATAGACAACAGATGTGCACGCACACACCTAACTGTAGTTGCAGGCAACTGAAACCACACTGCAAGCAGCAGCACCAGTGCATGATGGGAGTGCTAACTGAGTGGGGTTTAGGAGGAGGCTGGGGCAGGGAGGGGGAGGGATAGTATGGTGTGGGTGGCAGACGGTGAAGTGCTGCAGGTTAGATGGAGGGCAGGGGAGAGATGGGGAGGAGAAGGAGGGGAGAAGTGGAAAAGGAGAGAAGTAAAAGGACTGGGTGTGATGTTGGAATGACAGCTGTGTAGTGCTGGAATGGGAACAGGGAAGGGGCTGGATGGGTGAGGACAGGGACAAATGCAGACTGAGGTCAGGAGGGTTACGAGAAAACAAATACTTTGACAACTGTAGACAGAGGAAGTAATTGTTACAGCAGCAAGCCCAATCATCATCTTCATTAAATATACCTTCAATGGAACTCCACCATTTCTTTTAATATCATTTTCAGTTGGTTCTATTGACTCAATTATACTCCTCTTGCAGTTATTATATCTGACAAGTTACAGATTTGGTGAAAGTCGTCATATGGCCTACAGACCTTACAATAACGTGGCAGGGTATCACAGACAAAACCTAACAGCAAATCCTTATACAAATTACAAATGACATAAGTAAATGGACTTAACTTATTTTAAAGTTTTATGTTTAGCAACCAAGTTTTGGCCACAACTGCTATTACATAATCTTTCATGGTCGCAACCTAAGGTCAAATGATCATTAATTATTAAAATTTATACTGAATCTAGTTACCACTCACTTCTTAACAAGAACTTACTTTGCACATAAAAAGGACACACTAATACGTTTAGCATTTCAGTATGTGACAGGCAGTCACAAACACTACTACAGTAATCAAGTAACTCACCTATTACCATAGTATGTCCACCTGGAAAGATTAGATCATGAGCAGACCCATTATAAGTAAGATACAAATAATTTGTAGATGCTGGCCACTCTGCAGCTACTGTATCTATCTGTTTAACATACGGCGTTATTCCTGAAATCAAGATAACACACACATTCACATCCAATTTGAAATAACAGAATACTAAAATAGGAAACATTTTTCTATCTGCTATTAATAAAGAAAAGCAGAAAATGAAGATAATTAATTGATTATAGGGTGCTTATATTTTGGATACCCAAATAAAGATGATTATAGAGATGTTACATCAAAAGGCAAGATTCAAAAAAATTTGATGACTAGATATCACAATTTCAATTAAATACTTAAATTAGAGTATTTACTGACCTACTTCTTCTCTTTTCTTCCTTATTGATAGCTCTGTACTTTTTACAAAAGTAGCTATCTGCTTGTCAGAAAATCCAAGTTGCTTAGCTTTCAGCAACACATCATATACATGTGCCTGTCCAACAGACTCAAGCAGTATTTGAAAATCTATTATATTTTTCATTTTCTGTAGAAACCAACGATCTATTTTAGTGAGATCATACAGTCTATCTATTGTATATCCTGCTTTAAGTGCTGCTGCTAACACAAACATTCGTTTGTCTGTAGGTTTTTCCAGTTCTTCATCTGATATAGCTTTAACGTAAGGATCAAATCCTATAACACTTTCATCCATCATTCTTAGTGCTTTCTGGAAAGCTTCTTCAAACTTACGACCAACAGCCATAACTTCACCAACACTCTTCATTGAACTCCCAATCTAAACAACAACAACAACAATAATAATAACAACAACACTTCAAATTACAACTGAGTACAAACTTCATCGCTCTAAAAACAGCTGTGTAACTGCTTTATATATATTGATAGCAAGAGGCATGTCTTACTTTAGTGCTAACTCTTGTAAATTTGCTTAGGTCCCACCGAGGAATCTTCACAACACAATAATCCAGACTAGGTTCGAAGCAAGCAGTAGTTGTACCAGTAACGGAGTTCTTGATGTTTGGCAGCGGAATACCTAGGGCTAGTTTTGCTGCAACATATGCCAGAGGATACCCAGTAGCCTTACTTGCTAAAGCAGAACTACGAGATAGTCTAGCATTTACCTGCAAGAGAATCACAATTTTCCTTACAAAATTAAATCTAGTTTATTTATTAGAGTGAGATGGTCACTGAGAAAGCAATTTGTGAAATCAAAACATTTTATTCTGGAGAGAGAGAGAGAGAGAGAGAGAGAGAGAGAGAGAGAGAGAGAGAGTGGTTCAAATGGCTCTGAGCACTATGGGACTCAACTGCTGGGGTCATCAGTCCCCTAGAACTTAGAACTACTTAAACCTAACTAACCTAAGGACAGCACACACATCCAAGCCCGAGGCAGGATTCGAACCTGCGACCGCAGCAGTCGCACGGTTCCGGACTGCGCGCCTAGAACCGCGAGACCACCGCGGCCTGTATGGGAGGGAGGGAGAGAGAGAGAGAGAGAGAGAGAGAGAGAGAGAGAGAGAGAGAAATATTGATACTTTTAGAGTACTAAGTATTAAAACAAAAAGAATAATTATAGGTAATGATTAAATATGGACTGATGCAAAGAATATTTTGGATAATAAAATTCACTTCAAACACAGACTAAAATGATATCTGTTTGACTACTGAATCATTTTTCACATTATATTACAGAACACGAATCTGACAAGGTACAACTCGTAGGGGAAAATCAATACATCATAAAAACATAATATCTAAAAGCTATGCTTATGTTAAATTATTACCTCAATAATGTAGTACTCCTCTGAGTATGGGTTAAAAGCGTATTGAATATTGCATTCTCCAACAACTCCGAAGTGTCTTATTACATTAATGGCTGTTGTTCGAAGAATGTTGTACTCTCTGTTTGTTAAAGTCTGGCTAGGGGCTACAACAATGGATTCTCCTGTGTGAATACCAAGAGGGTCGACATTTTCCATGTTGCAGACCTGGAAGGAATTGCAAAATTTAAATCCTAAAAATAAGGGTTTTATGTGTAACTTCAACATTTACTACACTTCATTGAACATTAAAAACTGTGCAACCCAAACACCAAAAAATGTGTATTACAGCAATAGAAAATGTACAGTAGAGAAATTAAAACTCTTAATTTCAATAAGTCCAACCCCACAACGAGATATCATGTCAATGTACGTAAGCTTGTTCGTAACATTGACTTAGGATTCCTCTGCAAAGCAACAATATTTTTTTTAAAAATTGAAGTGGTATTTCATTTAGCTGTGGTTAAATCATAATATTTTTAAAGACAATGGCGAACAGAATGCTGATAGTGACCTATATTATGCTTGTCATGAATAAATGTACAGTTTCATTTGCAGTGTGGGTTCCAAAATCTGCCCTCTCAGTCTCTTAAGGAAGATTTTGTCACTTCCCTGACATAACGGTATCTACTCATATATTAAGCTATTCTGTGACATTTCCTTGTTGGAGCCTATTCATCAAAGCAGGTAGTCCCATACTATATGAATACTGTCCGATTAAAATATTACTCCAAAAAATTCTGAGTACAATGTTAAGTATTCTCAGTTTCTTGCCAAAAAGCTAATATAACTTGTTGGTGCAACAGAAAGGAAAGCTTCAACGTGCCATTACATCTCTGAAATACAGGAGCTGTCAGGTGTTTAATTTATACCACATACATATCAAGGTTTGCAACTTTCCATTTTAACTGTATTCAGATACCTAATAATCCGGAATATTTAAAAAATTACTTTTGAGTGTACAAAATGTCACCATCTTTCCACTGATTTATGTTCTTAAGGACAATAAATGAGGTAGAAATGGAGACATTAAAGGATAAGTTCAGTCAATGCTTTACACAAGAAATGGGGGTGGGGCAGATGTGGGAATTCCACCTTACTGTTCTAGGTGAAATTCTAGTGGAGCTGATTTGCCACAGTGTGAGAACATAGCCTACTCCTCCCTAATACCACCAAGAGTACCATCAAGCTTGACATCCCTATCCAGACAGACAAATCTGTGTCAATAGTCTCAGGTTTGGAATTTAATTCAGGATATTGGCAAGAATCCTGGTGACCAGGAATTTTATGCAAACTGCCCTGCCATTACCAGTCAAATACTGGAGATGAACATTTCCTCCTCCAACACCATTCAGACCAGCGAACACTGAGTTGAGCAGCGCTGACATACGTTATTAGATATTTACTATGAATTGCAATGTTTAACTAACTCTCCAATGCAGTAAGTATGAATGTAGGTGTGTTACTCAAACAAGATAAGAACAAACCTCTGTACTTCATCTCTCACATTCACAATTGATTCTTGTTTTTCATTTGCTCTTTCACATTTACAATCAATTTTTGTCAAACCTTGAACACAAACTTAAGCAATTTAAGAGATGTATAGCTTACCGTTATGCAGTTATCATAAGCGTCCCTCACTACTTCATATTCTACTTCCTTCCAACCTTTCAATGACTTATCTATGATCAGTTGACTAGAATGAGCAAGAGCTTGCTGTGCAAGACAGCGTAGCTCCTCTTTGTTATTTGCAAAGCCTGATCCAAGTCCGCCAAGTGAAAATGCTGCTCTGGCCATAACAGGATATTCTAGTCTCTCAGCAGCTTCTAGTGCCTGTAAGGAGTTTACAATATAGTTACTATATCAGGAGAAGTAATTTGCCATTAATATGAAACTAGAAAGAATTTATCACATACTTCTTGCACAGAATAAACAGCAGCACTTGGTGCTACTTTTTCTCCAATTTGATTAATTTTTTCTGCAAATATCTTTCGGTCCTCTGTATCAATTATGGACTGGATTGGTGTGCCAAGAACTCTAACATTATATTTGTCAAATACTCCACCTCTCTGCAGTTCAACACCACAATTTAGAGCAGTCTGCCCACCAAATGTCAACAATACACCATCTGGTCTTTCCGAACGGATAACCTGAAAGAAGAACCGCATTTTACTGGAAGTGTGAAAAGGATTCAGTAGTGAACATAATGTTATCTAACACACTATACAATAGAGTTATTGAGATAGTAGTCTGAAGGCAAAATGTCACTTCTTCCATGATTTCCTGTTTTTTTTTTTTAATGCCAATGAGACCCCTTCAGCTTCAGTCCATTAGAAAGTACACAGACACAGTCTCTCTTCTGCTGGAACCACTACCCAAGAAATATGTCCCAGTGTTTGGCACAGCTTATGCAGGAACACAATGGTTGAATCACACATACTGCTATCACAACTGTCCCTTTATTGACACTTATGTGATGCTTGCTCAAGTTAACTGTTTCCTATTCCACACTTTCTTTTTGTTTGTTCCAGCTGCAAGGTACAAGTGGTCAAATGAAGTGAAAGTGTGTGTGTGTGTGTGTGTGTGTGTGTGTGTGTGTGTGTGTGTGTGTGTGTGTGTGTGTGTGTGAGAGAGAGAGAGAGAGAGAGAGAGAGAGAGAGAGAGAGAGAGAGAGAAACTCTTGATGGCGTCACAGCTTGCAACAGAGAAAGTATGTACTTATTTTGAATAAGTGTAAAAACATATGGAATGGAAACTTATTGTACTGGTACAAGACATCTTATGTCTGTGGCAGACAGAACATGGTGATGACTGACTGTAGGAGACTAATCTGTTGGGCCTTTGGATTACTATATCATCTGGATGCTGTATATGGTTAGTAAATTTAAAGAACAGCTGGGTAAATGTTGGTTATTCAAAAGATTTCATATGTAACTACCAGATTTGGTTATTTTAATCATTTCAATTTGTAACTGTGGCAAGGTCTTAACATGTGTATTCAATGTTATTTTAATTGATGTGTTAAATGAGTAACAAATTTATCTATCACATCTTTGTACAATTTTAATTAGTTTTAATCATTGTTAAGTGCATTTTGTGTTTTCAGTGATATATCAAATTAATGTAAATATAGAGTTGTTCTTTTTTGTTGATCACTGGTCAGCTGAAGTGTGTTTTACTTTATTGTTATGGACTTGCACCTTGAATCAGTGTTTAGATATGTTTGGAATATGATTCTTTAACACTCACACATGAAATTATGGGTCCTCCTTTTTTGATATATGAAATTTTTATGTGGAATAAAATTTTTAGGAGTAATGCTCATTCACACCTCAATTCAGCCCTAGCATCTCCCTGGTGCACCACATTTTGGTAACTAAGCGTGGTTTGTGTGTGGTGAACTATGCGAGTTCTATTACATAGCACATCTTTAAATGAAAATTTTAGGGTGCTATAATTTTTTCTTGGAAAATACTATTCTGTTGCGGTTTCTATTTCAGTATGGCTGGAAGTTGGTGATTGGGCTGATGGATTTAACAAAATATGAATCATGGTACGAGATGGAAATTCATAAAGTTGATACCACAGGAAGCGCTGCCTGCATCCGAGCTGGTATACCAGCTGTCTTCCATGTATAGTTAGCCTTGAGAGAACTGTCTTTTGTAATTGCTTTTAGAAGTCAGTGAACCATCATGTTCTCAGATCAGTAGGGTTCAGGCACTAGCCTTACATTGTGTGAATAGACTTTGTGATTTGCACAGTGTCAAGGAGATAAAGAAATTTCAGAAAACTATTCTTTGTTACAGGACCAAGAGAAGAGGTTGTTACAGGACCAGGTGAAGACCTTTCAGGAGTATACCCAAATACTATTGAATACGATAACAGCATGATTTATAGACAGTGATAAGTCTCCTGTGAGTGATTAAGGACACAATGGAATAGCAGTTTCTGGATCCCTCATGGGTATGCTAAACTGCCTAACCGTTCAGTAGGCATGCTACATGAAGGTGTCTTGCCAGTTAGGAGTAGTGAATACATTTAACGTTCACTAGACTTCCTCCTAGAACTGCAAGATAAGAGTGTGTTTGGATTAAGAAATTTCCATTATTATCAATTGTTGGTCTCTATGGTTTTAGGCCACTTAGAGCAGACGCTACTGGAAGTTATGAAGGAAAGATTGTCCTTTGCTCAATTTTGTGAGCCAATTTGTAATGAGTATCTGTCTAACAGAGCTTGAAATGAATAAGTAGAAAAACTTTACTTCAGTGTGCAATGTGACAGAACAATTGGAAGACTAAGATATAGGATTAAAACAGTGTGCGACAAAACAAGTAGATTCTTTCCATCCATTATGTTGTTCTCCCTCAATAATAATAATAATAATAATAATAATTTGTGATATCTTTGATATTGTCATTGTATAACATGTGCACAGTACCATACCTAAAAACTCAAACATTAACCCAGGGCTAATGCAATGTTACTAGGAGTGCAATGAGCTAGTTGGTTTGTCTGAGAACTGTGCTAATTACAAAATTCAGTCACTTCAAGTTTTGTTGTCATTGTTCATACGAGGTGTGACAAAGTGATGAGACATATTTTCTTTGCAAGATGTGGCAACCCTGCAGACTTATGTAGGCACAATATCTTTGACCTTGGTCTATAAGCTGCTTCTAGTCCAAGCAGCACATCGATGCAACTGCTCAGTCTTGAGTTCTGCTATTGTAAATTAACATGTGTTTGTGTGTCTCATCACAGAAATGGAACCGCATAATATTGCCATTTCTTTTTGCGTAAATTGGGTGAAAACATAATGACAACTTACGGTAAGCTTCAGAAGGCTTTTGGAGAGGAGGTTATGTCAAGAGCTCAAGTTTTTCGTTGGCATAAAATGTTTAGTGAAGGCAGAACGAATGTCGAAGATGAAGACTGCAGTGGATGACCATCATCCTCCCGGACGGATGTCAACTTGGCCAGGGTGCGTGAACTCATACAATCTGATCAAAGATTATCCATGAAAATGATTGCAGAAGAACTGAACATCAATCGAGAAACAGTTCATCTAATAATAACTGAAGATCTTGGTATGACAAAGATTTGTGCAAAAATGGTCCCAAAAAAGCTCACACCACAACAGCAAGAAACAAGGAAAAATGTAGCAGCCAATCTGTTAAAGCAAACGGAAATCAATCCAGAATTGTTGAGCCATGTTATCACTGGTGATGAAAGTTGGTTTTCTCAGTACGATCCAGAGACAAAACACCAAAGTTCGCAATGGTGCTCAACGGGAATAATTCAGACCAGAAAAGCTCACATGTCAAAGTCAAAAGTGAAATGGATGCTTGTGTGCTTCTTTGATTAGAAGGGAATTGTTCATACAGAGTGGGTGCCTCCTGGACAAACAGTTAACCAATATCACTACAAAGAAATTTTAGAAAGACTTTGTAAAAGTGTTCTTTGTGTACGTGCCAACATTGATGGTAATTGGATTCTGCATCACGATAATGTGCCATCCCATACTGCTCTGCAAGTACAGAAATTTTTAACCTCAAAACAAATTTCACTACTACCACAGCCACCTTATTCACCAGATATTGCTCCGTGCAACTTTTTCGTATTTCCAAGAGTCAAAACAGCGGTCAAACAACACGAGATGTCCAAAAAGCTGTGACGAGGGTCTTTGAGGACATTACAGAAGATGAGTTCCAGAAATGTTACCATCAATGGCAGAAGTGCTGGAAAAAGTGTGTGCAATCAGAAGGGAAGTACTTTGAAGGAGACAGCACTAAACTTGACAAACGGTAAGCA
Organism: Schistocerca nitens; assembly: GCF_023898315.1. Taxonomy (NCBI): domain Eukaryota; kingdom Metazoa; phylum Arthropoda; class Insecta; order Orthoptera; family Acrididae; genus Schistocerca; species Schistocerca nitens. The sequence continues at coordinate 744,305,574 of NC_064614.1, read as the reverse complement.
ACATTTTTTTTCACATCAGTCATTACTTTATTGTCACACCTCGTATATAAACACACACTTTTATTGGTTTCCTGATAAAGTACATGAAAATGCTGCAGCGACAAATAAAATATTTATGCAACCAGGAACAAAAATATGTTAGCAACACATACACGTATTTAATTTTGAAGTAATTACGATCTTTAGGTGAAACACTTTTCCTGAAACAGTTCTGCATATTTACACAAACAAGTGTAATTTATTAGAAATTATTACTGCATCGCAAAGTTCCTGTTTAAGTGAATATGCATCCATTATTCAAATACTCAGAAATATAAAACTGTAATTCTAATTTATGACAAGATAAATAATGACAATACATATATAAAGTCAGTTTTGATTACTATACACTTCCAAAAGTAGCATCGTTGGAAGCCATGCCACATCAGTTCCGGTACAGTCTGCTGGGTGTGCGCTCCAATTTTGATTTAAATTTCCATTATGAGTTTTTTGGTTGCAGGAATGAGCAATATGTTTACTGCAAAACCTATGAACTTCAATAATTAATTACTTTCAAGCAGGCCTTTGGAACTTAAATTAATGAACATTGTTTCTGAACTGTGATGTGATTGTCAGAAGTGCATAGTGTTATCATCACTTAAACTAGCTCCTTCTTGGACTCAATATTTTGTGTATCAACGAACAATCACCCTTTGAAAATATAATATAAATGGATAGATGATAATATCTACTCACCAATAAGCAGCATGAGAAAACACAAAGATTAAGGAGATGTGTAAGCTTTCAGAGTCAGTGCCTCTGGCAGGATTGAAAAGGAAGGAAGAAGGATACTGGTGAAGGGACTGGAACAGTTTAGGAAATGGGAGAGTTCTGAAAAGTTCCCCAGACCCCAGGGTCATGGTAGATGTACAGGATGTGATGAAAAGGAAATACTTGTCTTGTTGAGTAGATTTTTTATCTATCCAGTTACGGTAATTTTCAATATTTTGTGTGATGGATTCACTTAACTAGGTAATTGTATTTGATGAATTGGACAAGGACTGAATTAACTGTGAACTGTGACTAACACAAAAGTGAATTAAGTCTGTGCCACAATTGAAAACTTCATCACTGTTATTGTAGATACTGGGCTGCAAACTTGCGCTACTCAGTATTTGTAATAACTGAACTGGCCAGTGTCATTAATACTCAAAATCTGACAAGAATGACACTTAAGTTGTCATTTTAAATCTTAGTGCAGTGCACTTATTGAATAGACACCATGCCACACTTACGAGAACTTTCAAGTTGATCAACATTAAAAGCTACTGACGGAGAGGATACAAGTTACAGGTCAGTAACTTTTTAGGAGTTCAATACTTGTCCCTTCATTTACAAAGGAAGACATTGTCAACAACATACTGGAAAAAATGTACTAGACATAGGTTACAAACATTAATGCTCGCCCAGGGAATTTTGAAAATCTAGATCAGTTGATTTCACAAGCTGAGGCCATACAGGAATCTGATAGAAAGTGGCAAGAAGGGACAGGCTCGGCATTAATGTGTGGGTATGACAGAGTCTCTTGCTAGGGAAAACAATCGTTAGATGTTTCAGGTGTTGCCCTAGTGGATATTCAACTAGGAACTGCCAGGATAAGGTTAGAGATGACTATGTGAAACAGCAAGAAGGGGGGAGGGGAGTTTGAAACACTTGCTACAATTCTACTCCTTAAAAATATATTTTTTCTGCCTTTTCATGGTCCATGTCTTATTCATGTAACATTGTAGTTCACTAAGTACAGTCATAATATTTAACTGCAAAGGAATAGTCAGTTACATAAAGACAATTTATTTCAAGGATTATTAAACATATTAGACTCCTAAGGAACACATGCAGCTAGGATTTCCAGTGAGCAAATAGTTGATGGTTTGTTAAACACCACACCTTAGATAGAAGCTCTTCAGTCACCACTTCTTGTTCATTTTTTACAATAACTTACTATTTAAAAAGATATTTGTAATTATAATTTTTACTTCCCACAAGATATTTGGCCTTTAGAAATTCCTGAACAATATAGTTCCCTTTATTTTTTGAAATGAGAAATGTTTTTGCTCAACATAAAAATATTTTACTGAAAATTTAAGAAAATTATGTACCTAAAAATTTACACGAAGACAGGTAGAGCCCAGCAAAAGTACACAGTGCATTAACTAAACAGCTCAGCTGACTTTATTATTTTTGCAATAATTTATCATATAGACAGTAAAATTGTTGCTGGCTTTTGTACAATATCACTGCAACTATCTTTGACGTTGTTTTCATTGTAAACTGAAATGTAATAACAAAGTTTAGTTATTGTGGCTACATGAGTAATTGTGAGAGTCCTTTTTGCAGTCAGTCAGCCTCCAGCAACCAAAGTGTGAACATCTACCATTTTCTACTATTAGGCTGACATTTATATAGCAGGGAAAATACCTTTGTGGGAAGTTCTGAGTTAGTGGGAGCCCTTCACTTTGTCTACACTGCATAATTGAAGTTTTATAGCTGTGTCAACCAATTCATGATGACTGTGATTAAACACCATAAAATTATTGTCACTGTCTAATTTGTTCATATTTAAATGCATGTGCTTATTGTGATCATTATTCAATACGAGGCATTTTACCAATGCGATCAAGTGAATAACCATGTTAATATGTTAGCTGATGCTGTGTGGTACACATCATTTCAAATTTTATATGAAGTTATCCAGCTGCAGGATGATTAATACTCAAGAAAGAGTAAATGTGTTTTATTTTTTGTCATCAGCCTTCTGACTGCTTTGAAGCAGCCAGCCACAGAATCCTCTCCCGTGCCAACCTCTATCTCAGAGTAGTGCTTACAACCTGTGTCCTCATCTTCCTATCTCTATTTTCATCTGCAGAGTCCATCTTTTACAGCTCCGTCTAGTACCATGCAAGTTACTCCTATTTTACAGTTGGGAGGGAGAGTGTGGTAGAGTCCCTGGACCATGTTGAAGCTTTTATGGGGAGTGACAGAAACAGGAATATCACCCAGCCAGTCACAAGCAAGTAACACCTGGGATTGGGCTGGGGATGCTGTCTGAATCAAGACTGCACCGCTTCCTATCTCTGACAGCACTGTCACTTCCCCAAACTTATCCTCAAGATGTTGAGCAAAAAATTGTGGCTTCATAGGTAGAAACAAGTCCCCATCCATTCTACTATAGACTAAATACAGATGCCAATATGGCTCTCTTCTTTCTGTTGCCCTATATTCCTCCCATGGTGTAGCGATGGAGGGAAACTATTTAGAGTCATATCTGTCAGCATTGTAATCGATCTTGCCCTTCTTAGAGACTGCTGGCTGGCTACCGTGCTGGATATTGGGTGCAGAGAAATCCAATATTGTCATGGGAGCGAAAGAGAACAGGAGACAATGGAAGAAGGTGATGTACCCCAGAAAGTGTCCTCACCCAAATAGTTGAATTACAGGTGGAGATGCAAAGCCATGATAAGAGGTTCAGGAGATCGAATCTAAGGGCACTATGGATAAACTCGTGCACCATGTAATGCATCCTTCCCCATAAGGCCCACACTTCTGTAGAATTTGGAAAGTGGCAGGTCAAACCATAAAAATGGGACCTGAACTTACAGGGCTGGAAAGTGAGAGAATCCTTTTAGTTGCCTCTTATGACAGGCAGGGATACCTTGGGCCTATTCTAACCCCCAGACCCACAGGGGGGAAACAATGTTGTGTAGTCTAATCTATTACCACAAGAAGTGGTTGCTAATTACAGCGGGCCAATTCTTGTTTGAGGTTTTAGAGGTCTGCTCTCTGTAATGCCTTTCATTTTATTTTTTTATTTTGTGTCTCAATTTGGTTTAACCTTAAAACCTATAATTTAGTGAATCGTTCATGGCAGTTTCATACACTTAGTAATGGCTTGTGAATCAGCTGCCAGGATAAATTTGCAGTAGCCTAATATGGGAAATTATATTAACCAGATGCTCAGAGGCTAGATAATCTTGGGTATTGTGACAGTAGTAAAGGAACTTCCCTGGCTGTCATCAACTGTGTCAGTTAACCTAATGAACCACATCAAGGAATTTAACCACCTATATTTATAGATTCAGTAGGTTATTTGAAGAGAGTGACAGTGTGTTTCAAATTTATCGTTTGAAGTATACAGCATCATTACGTAATTATTAAAGGGCTTGTGTGAGACTTCAACCTGGTTATTACCCGTGACCTTGGGTCATGTGGTAAAAATGTGATGTCACAAGACATTGCACAGGAGTGACAATTTAAATGCCAAACTAAACCAGTACACACACAGCGACAGTCAAGTATGCTGCGAAGTGAGACCATGAGGTAGTGCTGATAGAGCTCCCCTCTGGGAGTGTGCTGTGGAAAACATGGATTTTGATATGTGCCAAGCTCTGTTGCGCATTGTCAGTAGCATCGGTGTGGGAGCAGACTGTAAGAGGCTAAACTCTTGGGCCTTTGGATTACTTTACTGTCTGGGTGCTGAATACGGTCAGCAATTTTAATGAATGGCCAAGTAAGTGTTGGCTAATCGAAAGATTTTGTATGCTATTACCAGATGTGGTTATCATTTTAATCATCCTGATTTGAAATTGTGGCAATATCATTGAGTATTCAATGGTGTTTTAAGTGATGTGTTAACTGAGTAAAACTGTACAGCAATGTAATCACTAAATTTGTTAATTAGTTTTAACTGCTATGTCCATGTGTTCCCATTGATTCATCAAATACCATGTTGTTCTGTCTTGTTTATCATTGGTCAACTGAAGTGTGTGTTACTTAAATTGTTATTGATGCATGCCTTAAATCAGTTAATGTTTAAATGTGTTGCAAGTATGAATTTTTGATAATCATGAAATCATTGGTGTTTCTTTTTTGGTATACCGAATATGAAATTTCTGTGTGGAATAAAATTTTTAGGAGTAATGCTCACTCAGAGTTCAATTTCCTTGTTCTGTTGCACTTAGGATGATGAAACTGAACAAAAATACCATGGACAAAAAGCTGTTACTGTTTTGTACAGCTTCAATAGAAATGATGTTAGTCACACCTTGTTATTAATGTGTGATTGTGATCAGTTTGTCTCATGCCAAAAAAGGTACATACTTGTAAATCATTAATAAGGTACATGCTACAGAAGGTTATAATTCTGAAATCATTTGAATCTTGATACATAGTTGTGAAAATTGAAGATAGAATTCAGCAGTCAGATCAAGTTCTCTGAAAACAATTCACCACATTCAGAAAGAAAACCAATGTTGGATCATTATCTGTACAAAGCCTGGCTCAACCAAAACCATGTAGAAAGCACTTGTGACAGGATTTGCTGAGAAATTGTGGTCAGGTATTTCCATCTGACCAAGTACATTTACTGTTTATAATGAAGGTTCAGCATGATTTAACTTTATTGAAGGTGTGAAGTCAATATTGATAATGAGCAAATCTACCAAAAATAATGTAGAGATAGTGTTTCTTAACAGCTGGGTAGGATTTATTACATGATTTAGAACAGATTCTTGTTGTGGTTTGGAATAACACCCATCATCATACAATAAAAGGAACATTTCCAATTCAAACACAAAACAGAGAAACTGTACAGTCACACCTACTTCCAAGACAATGCAACTATGTGATTTTCTCATTTATGTAGCTGTCTATTACTCAATGCCTCAACTGTAAGAGACATTTTTTCTTTCAGCTTTCCATTCTTTAACAACAGAAAGCCACTTCTAGTGACAAATACAGGACTTTCTTCTGCTGAACAATCACTTCTCTTATTTTCCCAGTAATTTTATATGTTTGGCCAATAACACACTTTATTCAGTTATTTCCGTCTCTGTTGTTAACCTGCCATAAATTCCTTTTTTGCACCAACCTGTTCATCTCATAGTAGCACTTACAGCCTATGTCTTCAATTATCTGTTGGATGTATTACAATCCCTATCTTGTTCCACCCCGAGGTATGCCCTATGAAATTATAACCAAGGAAACAGGATACCACACTGCCCTATTCATAATCCAATTTAAGGCCACATGAAAACAAACTGGAAGGAGTCTACAGAAGTTCTCCTTCAAGTTGTTCTCCCTGATGACTGTGAAAGTTATGGCACAGAGTATCACAAAAACAGATAAGCTCAAAGAGCCTTATGACAATAAAATTGCCATATATCCATGGACTGATATTAAGGTGGCTAAAATCGCCTACTGAATGAAAGTAAACTGAGCCCCTGGTACTGATGGCATACCAGGAAAGGTAATACAATCATTACATCCATATATAGTTCCTTAAAAGAGCGAATTATTTAATGGAATGCATAATCCAGGGGTGATACCAAAATGCTGGAGAATGGCAGAAGTAATCATCATAAAAAAGGGAGAAGATTAAATTCTTGTACTGGCCTATCTGCCTAATAAATGCACTTGGCAAGATTTTCGATTGATTGATTTATTGATTAATTAACTGAGAGCGGTTATGGGACCAAATGGTGAGGTCATCAGTCCCGCACTCCCGAAGTGAATCACAGAAGAAAGAGGGACTGCTAAAAGTGGACGGATCCATTCAGGGGAGTCAAATTATAAAATAATGAACATTAAACACACACAGTAAAGGCATAAAAGATCCGACCAAATCTAAAAACTGGAAGAAACAGGTGGTCATGGGGTCGCAGACCAAGGAGACTGTAAAAGAAGTCCCGACCGCAACCAACCTACCCCTGCTCCAAGACTAAAGTAGCACCTTACATCTGGAAATAATAACCACTTTCACGCAGGAAACTGAGGACCAGTTCAACCATCCATGGATCGTCTGTTAAACTTAACACAAAGGGCCGAAAGAAGGCACCATTCCACCAATATGTGAGATATCGTCAGTCTGGCTCCACAACCACATTGTGGAGGTGGGTCATTACGTAGGCAGAAACAATGGGTGAGCCAGGTATGACCAATGTGTAAACAGCATAAAAAAGTGAACTACTCCTGATAGGAGCAGAAGTAAGAGTGCCAAACTGCAATAGACTCCTTGATTGTGCGGAGTTTATTACTAAGAGCAGTAGCACTCCAGATGGCATTCCATTTTTGGGCAAAAAGATTTGATGTAGGTCCACATATTCACAACTGGAATCATGAAAGAAAATGGGGGGGGGGGGTATCTGCTTCTCTAGCCGACCGTTCAGCAAGTTTATTCTCTGGAATGCCCACATGACTTGGGACCCACAGACAGATGACTAAACAGGCAGCATGCTAAATGGCAGAGAGAAGGTCATGGATAACGGAGACCAAAAGGTGATGAGAGTAGCATCAGTCGATGGCCTGCAGGCTGCTCATGGAGTCTGAACAAATTGAAAAACTGAGAAACAAAACAGAGGGCCCTGTGAATGACTAGAAGCTCTGCTGTGAATACACCACATGATCCTGGTAATAAATGGTGTTCATAGCCAGGAGGAGACGTGAAAGTGTATCCCACCTTACCAACTGTCTTAGAACCATCAGTGTAAAAGATGGTGGCACCCTGAAACTCTGCAAGGATGGCACATACAAGATGCCAGAAAACCACAGGAGAGACAGAGGCCTTAGGATCCTGGAGCAGATTGGTCCTAATCCGTGGTCTAGGCACCATCCGAGGTGTAGCGGGGAGAGGGGGGAGGAAAGACATGGGGGTGCAGTCCAGTGAGTGGAGATGGAGATCCCAACAGAGGGAAGTGACACGCATGCCAACCAGCAATCCCACCAGTGGGTGGGTGTTAGGAGGGAGACATGCCTCATGGGCAAAGAGCACAGGGTACACAGGATGGTCAGTGAATTGGCGAACTGCAATTGCGTAAGAAACAGAGTTGGCTCCATCGGATGTGTAGACGGGGAATCCCCACTTCTGTAAGGAGACTATCAACAGGACTAGTGTGAAAGGCACCAATAGCCAGACGCACCCACCAATGATGGGCAGGTTCAAGGAGTTTCAAAGAGGAAGGAGCTGCTGAGCCACAAACCTGACTACCATAATCTAGTCTGGACAGGACCAGAGCATAGTAAAAATGGATAAGACTGGAACGGTCTGCACCCCAAGATGTGTGGCCCAGGAGGCAGAAAGCATTAAGCTTCCACATTCATTGAGTCTTTAGGTGGCAAGTGTGGGGCAGCCATGTCAGCTTGATATCAAAAAGAAGGGCCAAGAAATGGGAATGTGCTACAACATTGAGAAGATGGTTGCCTAAATAAAGTTCTGTATCAGGGTGTAGTGTGGGTTAGTGACAAAAATGCATAATCCGCGTTTTGGAGGGAGAAAACTGGAAGCCATGGGCTGTGGACCGAGGTCACACCCACTTTGTTGGCAATGAAGAAGAGTGTGACACTTAGCACAGAACCCTGTGGGATACCATTCTCCTGAATCTGATGGGCACTGAGTGAAGTGCCAACTCGAACCCATTAGAGCCAGTGAGATAAAAACTCGTGGATAAGTGCAACGTAAGGAAGTGGCCTACCTGAAGGGGCAAATGGTGACTGCCAGAGTCATTTGCACTCAAACCACTATTGCTTCCAAAATGGTACTTATCGGGATCCAGTCACTAATGATATTGGAGCGAACCAAAGCTCAGACCACCAGATGCTACCCCAGGGACAGCACAGTCCCAACCAAACACCCTATAACCACAAAATGTTGGAGAGTGGTCATCACAGAAATGCATTTCTTGAAGAACTAGACCGAATGCACAATAGGAGGGGGCAAGACATTGCCTTTCCAGAAGGTGACGATAGTATCTGTTGCAATTCCACTGGATGATCATGGGGCAAGAGTCAAAGTAGACATGAAGGAGCCGAGGAGAAGATCAGGTCGCTCTGTCAGTAGTCGTCACTGACGAGGATGGGGGGGGGGCACCGGGGGTGCCTCATCTTGGGATTTATGTTTCTTCTTCTTCTGCTCATCCTCCTCCTCCTCCTCCTCCTCCTCCTCCTCCTCCTCCTCCTCCTCCTCCTCTTCCTGAGGTGGAGGAGGGCAGGGGACAGGGGGAGTACAGGCTTCTGCAAGATCTGGAACTGAAAGAGAGTGGGCGACATGGTGCACCTCGTGGCCAAGTGGTGTGAGAGTCTTCTGACCTGAGAGATGCCAGAAAGAGGGGTCCTGGGAGGGAGCCCAATCACTGACAGATGCTGAAGAAGGGGAGCAGTTCTTTGGCTGGGCAGGGGGAGTGGCTCCATGACAGGAGGTCATGGGACCTGCAGGGGAGGGAGAGGCAAGAGAGGGTAAGGGTAAGGACGGGGGGGGGGGGAGGAGGAAGAGGAGGAGGAGGAGGAGGAGAACCAGGGACTTGTATTCTTGGATCTGTTTTTCTCTCTTGTAAGCTGGGCAATCCAGTGAGCAAAGGGAGTGGCAGTCAACACAATTGACACACAGAGGTCGTAGAACACAGGAGCTTTTCTCATGGAGTGGGTGGCCACAGTCAACACACAAAGGGTCTGCTGTACAATGAGAAAACATATACCCACAATGCAAGCACCGAAAGCACCGAACAGGTGGAGGGATGTATGGCTTCACAGCACATCTGTAGCACATAACCTTGACCTTCTACGGGAGGCAGTGTGTGATTTGCAGGGGGTGTTGGGGGGATTTCCCCCCCCCCCCCCCCTCTGCATCAGACCATCCCCTCCTCTGGTTTTAGTTTATGCATCCCAACCTGGGATGTTTATTTCCCACGCACTGGAGTAAAACTTTACATATAATTTAAATTTGTGGAGCCGAACACTGAAAGTTTTTAATAAGTCTTACTATTAATACTATTAATATGTTTCAGTTTTCTATCTTCAGAATAAGTACAGCTTTTCACAAATGTGCCTCTACTTTTTGAATTCCCCTCGTATACCTGTATGTAGATGATTTTGTAAATAAGCTTTACCTATAATGTACTTTTAAAGATATAACAAGGGATGGCTTTTCTGATAGTGCATACGTGTGAATAGTGAGTTTTGGCATTAACATCTATTTATAAATAGCTGTTTAACCATGCGTAACGCCGCGGTCCAAGCTAGTAACATATATAATTCTACTAATCCCCTAAGACATCCCCCCCACTGGTAAAAGCACAAATCGCACCCTGATGGGAGGGCAACCCCCTCGAAGGCCGGAATGAAGGCACCAGTATTGGTGTGGTTGTCTTTCTGACCTTTCTGCAGACACTGAACAAAATGAGCGCCACACGACGCCACATTAGCCCTGAGTTCATCAGTTTGCAGGATGAAAAATTACTCCCTAGACCACATTTAGAGACTGATGAGGAGTAATAGACACCAGAACATTGCCAAGATGATCACAGGCACAAAGAGCTGCAGATTCGGTGGCAGAAGAAGCTTTGATTAACAGGGAGCCTCACCGCATCTTATCTTACTAACAGACTTCACTTCCTCAAACTTTTCCTCGATATTTTCCATGAAAAACAATGGCTTTGTGGAGGTGAATGTATCACCATCCATCCAAGTACCGATGAGGTAGTGGGGAAAGGGTCTCATCCCAAGACAGCGAGCCTGGCTCTCCTCCCATGGTGTAGCCAGGGAAGGGAAGGTTGCCAGGTCATATGAAGCAACATTCAATGATCCTTCACCATTCGAAGAGACGGCCATTTGAGAACCGCCAGATTTTTGCGGCTTGATACGCTTAATGTGCCAAGCATCTGCCCTGATACCACCCACTCTGACCAAGGGCTCTCCCTGTGGGCACCACCCAGCCACAGCAAGGGCCATCTGGACAGTGGCCATTGCCGAGAGTTCTGATGCCCCAAGAAGATAAGCAACCACTCCTTGGCATACATGGGCAGGGAACAGCTCAGGTATCAGTAGTGTGATCCGTATGTTGTCAGGGGGCTCAGCCATATGGGTACATAACAGCCCCATCACACGGGCTGACTAAACATGCTGGTGACCCAGCAGGGTGGAAGGGGGCTACAGTGGGGAAGGGAGAGAGGAATCCACACTGTAGATGTTAGGGAGGGAGTTCTTCCCCATATGGCTCACATTAAACAGAAATTTTGAAGTGGAAGTCAAACCTCAAGTGGGGACCTAGACGCCAAAAAGGATGAAAGAACAGGCAAAAGGAACAAAATTGCAATCAATACAGGAAACCAGCTGCGTAGCCAGGTTGACATAAATCAGAACACACAGAGGGAAAGAAGGTGGCAATGAGGAAGGAGTGATGATAGGAAGGGAGGGCAGGGAGAAGTGAATGCAGCCAGGAAAGGAAGAATTGGCTGCAATAGCTCGGGGCCCGATGTACACCGCACGTGAACTCACAAAAGAATCATGAGCCCCCTGGTGGGAAGTTTTTTTGTAAGTGCTATAATGGATTAAAATGCCAGAGGATTCTAACTGGATTAAATAATACCTACTATGGATTCAGGAAAAATAAATGTACTGAGGATGCTGTTAATGAGATGACACAATTAGGATATGCTGCTGACAGAACGTGCATTAGATATGATAGACCAACTGAAGTGGTGTTAGGTAATTTACAGTACCCTTCATTCTGTAGAAGACTAAGCTAAATGGGCTACCAAAAAATGCTATACTACTGTCAACTGGGTTATTCCAAAGACTGGTAAGTGATGCTGTCAAGTCCTACATCGAAAGTTACAAACATATTATGAAAAGACACTCTCGGGACACTAAGTTCCAAGTCCTGGACATTAACTTAGAACCACTTCAGAATATATTACAAAACAGTTAAGGGTTAGAAGTTTTAACATATGCTGATGATTTGTTACCTTTAATGCATACCAACAGTCAAGATTGGTTGAGTGGCATTTGCAGGTGCCACTCCAGGCAGTAGCAAAAAAATTGACATATATGTTACTTATTAGCAATCCATTGCTTAAAATGGATCGGGAGATAATTTGATGGCATGCCGTCAATGAGTACTTAGGTATGCATCTGGAAAATGCCAACATAGAATTTACTGGAAGGAAAAGTAGTTGTGTAATGAATGACATTATTAATAATGCATTAAGGAGTTTTCATTTGCCTCTGAATGCAATTATATTGCACCAGAAGCTTATATTAACTGCAATTTTGGGCTATGGTGCCAGTGTTTGGATGCATAGGTTATGACTGGTCAGACCTACCACTGCAGTAATAAATGCTATTAAGCTCAAGTATGTAACTTATTGATGACAATGTACCTCACCAGCCTAATGAGTAGACACAACCTCATTTGTCATATATGGTATGTACTGACTTCGCGTAACCTTTATCACAATGAAAGTGTGTCTTACTACTCTCCCTGTTATGTAATTTTCTATAAAATTTCATATTTGGAGATGGTTAACCATTCTAACCAAAATTAGCTAGGCTATCAAATTATAAATAATTTTTGCACTCTTGATTAGTAAATTACTATTTCTATGACTCTAGCAGTGATAAAAGTACAGCTAGAAATTCTGCTACGGTTGCTTTAACTGTATTATTTAGCCTATGTCCCGGACCTAAAAATAAGAAAAATGGTGCCGGATACTGGTTGAAGAAAAAACTATACAAAAATGCACTTAACTCTTGGGGAAATGGTACAAATCAGTTAGTAATAAAGAACTCAATATTTTCAGAATGACAGGAGGAATGTACTTCCTCAGACACAAGAAGGAAAACGTTTCCGTTTCTTGCTGATGCAAAAGAAATGCTCCAGATAACATTTTGATCCAAGCAGGGGACTGGTCCAGTACCTTTCCAGAGATGGCCATATCCTAAATAAATTAGTAGAACTGGTACGAGGGCAACCATCAGTTGTGACTCTGATGAAATTGGCAAATCAGGAAATGTCCCCTAGTCGAATATACAGTTAGGCAGGCATTAAGGGTAAAGCTTTATGACAGGATCAGACTGTAAGAAGGCACAGAGACCTTAAATCTTGTAGCTGATGTTTCAGAAAAAGCAAGGCATGACTGTAGCCAATGAACACCACTCCCAAGACGAGCAAGGCCTACATATCGTCTAATCAATTAGAACAAGCCAGATAGCTCTAGAATTTCTTGGTCCAGTAATGGAAGAGGTTAGGGAGATGGCCACGGCTTGCCTTAGAAGGCCAGAAGAATCAATGAAATATAAGTGGTGCATTCTGATCCATTTCCATGCTGTCTGGAGGCAGCAAAATATTGCTGTACTTCTCCATCTACATCTATACTCTGCAAACCTCTGTGAGGTGCATGGTAGAGGTTACATCCCAATGTACCATTTATTAGAGTATCTTCCTGTTCAATTCACATCTGGCATGTTGGAAGAATGACTGATTGAATGCCTCTGTGCATGCAGTAATTATTCTAATCTTATCCTCACGATCCCTATGTGAGTGATACTTAGGGGTTGTTTTATATCCCTAGAGTAATCATTTAAAGCTGGTTCTTTAAACTTTGTTAATAGACTTTTTGAGATAGATGTAAACTATCTTTAAGAGTCTTCTAGTTCAGTTCCTTCAGAATCTCTGTGACTCTCCCATGGATTAAATGAAACTGTAACAACTCATGCTGCCCTTCTGTCTATACATCCAAAATCCCCATTAGTCCTATCTGGTAGAGGTCCTATACACTTGAGCAATATTCTAGAACTGGTTACAAAAGTGATTCATAAGCAATCTCTTATTGACTGATTGCACCTTCCCAGTGTTCTACTAATAAACTGAAGTCTGCTTTACCCATGACTGAACCTATGTGATCATTTCATTTCATGTTCCTCCAAAGTATTACACCCAGCTGTTTGTATGAGATGGGGGATTCCAACAGTGACTCATTGATATTATAGTCACAGAATACTAGTTTTTTTTTTTTTTTTTTTTTTTTTTTTTTTTAACTGCAAAAGTTTACATTTCTGACGATATAGAGCAAGTTGTCAATCTCTGCAACATGTTGAAATCTTATCAAGGTCTGACTGAATATTTATGCAGCTTCTCTTGGATAGTACTTCATTATAGGTAACTCCATCATCTGCAAAAAACCCTGATTTTACTATTAACATTGTCTGCAAGGTCATTAATATATAACATGAACAGTAAGGGTCCCACCACTTTTCCCTGGGGTATGCAAGGTAGCATATTAGGACCAATACTGTTCCTGATATACATCAATGACTTTCCCAGTAGTAATACTAGAGAAGGAAAGTTGCTACTCACCATATAGCAGAGATGCTGAGTTGCAATAGGCACAACAAAAAAGATCCACAGAATTAAAGAGGCATTTGTCAGCAGTAGATGCACGCGCACGCCTTCACACACACGCACACAAAGCCAGTTTGGTTTCAGCTCTCTGACAAAGGCCTTAATGGCCGAAAGCTTTAATTGTGTGAATCTTTTTGTTGTGCCTAACGCGACTCGGCATCTCCGCTATATGGTGAGTAGCAACTTTCCTTCTCTGGTATTGTTACATTCCATCCTGGATTTTCCATTGTTCGACTTTCCCAGTAGTGTTACTCATGGTGAAAAAAAATCCTCTTTACTGATGACAGCAATATTATAGTCACTGAGAAAACAAGAGAACTCCTTGCTGAGAAAGCAAATGAAACTCTCAAGGAAGTTTATGATGGGTCAGTAAGCAATAATGTAACATTGAACATTATTGTTGTTGTTGTTGTTGTTGTTGTCGTCTTCAGTCCTGAGACTGGTTTGATGCAGCTCTCCATGCTACTCTATCCTGTGCAAGCTGCTTCATCTCCCAGTACCTACTGCAGCCTACATCCTTCTGAATCTGCTTAGTGTATTCATCTCTTGGTCTCCCTCTACGATTTTTACCCTCCACACTGCCCTCCAATACTAAACTGGTGATCCCTTGATGCCTCAGAACATGTCCTACCAACCGGTCCCTTCTTCTAGTCAAGTTGTGCCACAAACTCCTCTTCTCCCCAATTCTATTCAATACCTCCTCATTAGTTATGTGATCTACGCATCTAATCTTCAGCATTCTTCTGTAGCACCACGTTTCGAAAGCTTCTATTCTCTTCTTGTCCAGACTATTTATCGTCCATGTTTCACTTCCATACATGGCTACACTCCATACAAATACTTTCAGCAACGACTTCCTGACACTTAAATCTATACTCGATGTTAACAAATTTCTCTTCTTCAGAAACGCTTTCCTCGCCGTTGCCAGTCTACATTTTATATCTTCTCTACTTCGACCATCATCAGTTATTTTGCTCCCCAAATAGCAAAACTCCTTCACTACTTTAAGTGTCTTATTTCCTAATCTAATTCCCTCAGCATCACCCGATTTAATTTGACTACATTCCATTATCCACGTTTTGCTTTTGTTGATGTTCATCTTATATCCTCCTTTCAAGACACTGTCCATTCCGTTGAACTGCTCTTCCAAGTCCTTTGCTGTCTCTGACAGAATTACAATGTCATCGGCAAACCTCAACGTTTTTGTATCTTCTCCATGGACTCTAATACCTACTCCGAATTTTTCTTTTGTTTCCTTTACTGCTTGCTCAATATACATTGAACATAAAGAAAACTAATGCCATGAATTTCAGTTTGAAGAGGAAAAAAGACAATGTTAAATTAAATGTAGATGGCACCTCTATAGACTGTGTAGCTGTAACTAATGCAAAATTTCTAGGAATGAATACTGATTCTCAGTTGAAGTGGTGTGAACACACAAAGGTACTTGCAAACAGAACGTCGTCAGCATGTTATGCCCTTACAATCCTATCATCAGTGTGTAACATGCAGTGTCTTTTAGTTACATATTATTCATATGTACACTCAATTCTTAGCTATGGCATTCATTTTTGGGGAACAAATGCACAAAACATGAACACAATTTTCGAACTCCAGAAAAGAGCCATAAGAATAATAACCAAAAATACTAGTCGAGCTCATTGTAAAGAGCTGTTCAGAATACTAGGGATTTTAACTGCTCCACATGAATACATTTACCAGGCGGTTGTACACATCAAAAATAACATTGGTAATTACTGCACTAACAGCTCTGTCTGTGACCATGCAACAAGAGACACTCAACTTACATTTACGAAGAAAAAATAAACATAAAACTCAAAACAGCATTTTCTACCAAGGAATAAAACTGTACAATAAATTACCAAAAGAGATTAAAGAAATTGCAAAAATACACTTATTTAAAAAGGCAGCTAAAAAGAACCTGTTATGCAAAAAATTTTATACATTGAAGGATTACTTAGCTAAAACAGAGTAGGGGTATGATAAAAAAATGTTATACAAATAAATAATCATAACAATAATGATTATAAAATGTCCAACATTCAACATTACACCTTCACTTTATGTTTTTTCCCTTCCTTCCCCCCCCCCCCTTTCCTCCCCCCCTCTCCTTTTTTCCCTTCCTTTTTTCCTTTCTAAAAATACTTACCACAAGCTATGCATAGCACAATACTAATACCTCTTCCTCTTTCCGAGCTCAACATCTCACTCATTACGGAGGGATGCTGACTCAGTTTTTCAGGATAGCAATGGGAAGTTGTGGTACAGAAAATGGTCCAGTGTGTGTGTGTGTGTGTGTGTGTGTGTGTGTGTGTGTGTGTGTGTGTGTGTGTGTGTGTGTCCGTCCGTCCGTCCGTCCATCTCAAACTACAGTAAATAGAAATAGTGAAGCTCCAGACAGAAGTGTGCTATTTAGCTGTTCTCTGAAGGCCAGTGACCCTAACAATCATACGAAATCTTAGTATTGGTAGCGATCAGTATTAGTACTAACTGCTGAAGAAAAATCTAGCTGCTGATAATACTAATAGGGGCTCCTATAATTGTAATATTTTAGTAGTATTAGAAATATTGTCATTATGCTGTTGTTAGAGAATTGATAGTAGTAAGTATTAAGATAACTTCAGAATTAATCAAGGTAATTTGGAATAACAGATACCTAAGACTCTTTTTCACCCCCCCCCCCCCCAGCCCCCCAATTTTCTCCAGCTCAGCTCGTAGAGGCCTTCAGTGTACTCTAGACTTAAAAGTGAATTTTCCATTGAACTCTTAAGTTGATGCCCTTTGTTGTAGATGCCCCATTGTTTTTAATTTCCCTATAGGTTGTTTTGACTTATCTACATGATGTGTCAGTCCTTCCAACAATTACTTCTTTCTCAATTTCTTACCTTTTCCCCCCCCCTCCAACCATCTCGCCTTGGCTTTCTTGCGCTTCCTATTTATGAGGGTTGGAACTTCAATAGTGGCAACTATTTATTTAGAGCTCATACAAAATAGATGCGTATTTCGAAGTTTTACTGACCTTCAAAGTAGTCACAAGCATTGTGTATAACCCGTCACCAGCAATATGGAAATCATAGGATACTCTTAGCAGTGCCAGTTGTGTTGACAGTTGTGTTGACAGTTCAAGTGGCATGGTCTGCTGCCCGATGAATTTGTAGCAGTTCTGAAGCGAATGCAGTGAAGTGCTTCCTTCAGTTTAGAAATTGTTACGAGGGCTTAAGTCAGGAAAGTGCAGTAGGTGGTATAGCACTTAGCAGCCCTATAAGTCAAAGCTTGCACTGTACCTGCCTGGGCTTTGTCCTGCAAAATGATGGTCAGGTCCTGCAGAAAGTGTCATCACTTCTGTCTCTAAGCTGGTCGTAGGTTGCGTACCAAAAATGAAGAACAGAGACAAAAGTGATGTCACTTTCTGCAGGGCCTGACCATCACTTTGCAGGACAATGCTCAAACACATACAGTGCAAGGTGTTACTAATTTGTAAGACTGATGGGGCTGTTAAGTGTTATACCACCTACTGCACGCCCCCGACTTGAGCCCTCGCGAGTTCAACTTGATTTCTAAACTGAAGAAAACACTTCATGGCATTCACTTTAGAACTGCTACAAATTTGTCGGGCAATAGACCGCGCCACTCGAACTGTCAACACAACTGGCACTGCTAAGAGTATCCTAAGACCTCCACATCGCTGTCAACTGGTTATACACAACGCTGGTGACTACTTTGAAGGTCAGTAAAACTTTGAAACAGGTATCTATTTTGTATGAGCTGTAAATAAATAATTGCCACTATTAAAGTTCCAACCCTCATTTCATTCCCTACTGTATTTCTGTACTACCTTTAACATATTTTTAGATACGTCTCATCGATCAATTTAGGTATTTCTTGTGTTAGCCAAGGTTTCTTCACATTTACCTGACTTGTACCTATGTCTGTCCAACTTTTGTGATTGCCCTTTCAAAGAGATGTCCACTCCTCTTCAACTGAAATGCCTATTGTGGTTTCCATTATCACAGTACTTAGAGCCTCAGAGAACTTCTAATGCATTTCATCATACTTCAGCATTCAGTATACCACTTCTTTGCACACCGATTCTCCTGGATGAGGCTCTTGACTTTCAGCGTACTTTTCGTAATTGCTAAATTGTGATCCGAGTCCGTATCTGCTCCTGGGTATATCTTACAATCCAGTATCCAATTCAGAAATTTCTGAATGACCATGAGGCATCCTAGCTGGAGTCTTACCACATCTCCAGGCCTTTTGCAAACATACCACTTCCTCTTGTGATCTTTGGACAGAGTATTCGCTATTACTAGCTTAAATTTATTGCAGACCTCAATTAGTGTGTCTTCCATCTCATTAAGTCTTCCTTGTATTCCTTCCCCTACTACTGTGTTCCAATTCCCCATGGTAAAGAGCCACTATGTAGCACAAAAGTCAGACTACATATGTCAGGTCCCGCCACCCACTAATTCTAGAATGTTTGTCACTGAACAACACAGACACATCTTAATTTCCAATAATCATTGCCTTACTGTATTAAAATCTGAATATACAATCAAGCTTTGAATAGACTAGTTAGTGATGACCAAACTTTGATGAGAGAGAGTGTATAATTATGTCATACTAATTATCAGACTCCTATTTCAAGTGACTGTTAACATTAACATTTTCCTGGGTGCTTGATCAACATTTCCACCCACTTTACAATTATTTAACATTTCTACTACAGTCAGGCATATTCTGCAAGGCCACTATACTGTTGTCAATATCATATGCGCCATTTCCTCACCTCTTACATTGTTTCACTTAGTTTCATTGCTTATTTCATACAGTTACCTTACATTACTTTTAAATTTCGACTACTTGTCATCACAGTAAAATGATCTAAACTCTTTATATTTCTCTCTTCATCCATTTCATTACAGAATTCCTAACTTGAACTTCATGTCTCGCATGACTCTGATAATAGAGCTCACTGATGAATCCCATTTCTGATCTCCTTGCCTAAAGTTTATTCTCACACAAGATGGCTTTATCATTTCAGTTACAGCTATTCACACATACTAAACAAATAATTCTTCTCTATCACAATTTTTTGTTATTTACAGTAACAAACATCACTTATATAGAAACGTATCTTACCTGTTCCACATATTCTGGTGTTAATGGTAAGAAGTAAACCTTATCTGCCAGACCTTTTGATGTCTGCACTGTAGCAATGTTAGGATTTATTAGTACAGTCTGTATGCCTTCTTCTTTGAGTGCTTTTATTGCCTGTGAGCCTGAATAATCAAATTCACCGGCTTGTCCAATAGACAAACCACCTGATCCAAGAATAAGCACTTTTCTAGGGTGCAATACAGATGGTGCAGTTGTAATATGACGCCGTAGCTGCTGAGACAGAATGCCTTTTAAGTCTGGTGCACCACCATCTTTACAAATCTTCACAGCTTCTAGAAAAGCATCAAAAAGGCACTCCAAATCTTGTGGTCCTGGGCTGTGCTCAGGGTGGAATTGTACACTGAAAATATGCAACATTTGATAAAACAATGTTTTGATCTGGAAAATATGGTCATGTGCTGAAAGGATGATAATTTTTATCTTACAATTTGTGGCAGCATTTTTTAAAATGTTATCCAGTGTTTTTGTTGCATACCTAAAGAATGGGAGTGATTCATGAATTAGACCTTCATTTGTATTATCATTTGTATTTGTGAACAATGGAAGCCATCCCTCTGCAAGATTTTCCACATTTATTGCAAATCCATGATTCTGTGAAGTCATAAAGCATAAACCTGTTCCATGATGCGTACAAGGCTGGTTGTGTCCCCTGTTCCCATACCTGAAAACGGAATTTTTTTTTTACAGTGACAATTTACAGAATGCTTGTTTACATGTAACTTTTTGCAAATTGAAAAATTACAATGAAACACTTTTCTCAAACAGTGACATAGCATACAAATTAATTGATTCTTTGAAACAACAATTTTCACAACACTGATTTTTGCACTTCTTCAAACTATAGTCTATGTAACGTTCATTAAGGACGCAGACGATAACCTTTATTCAGGTCATACTTATGTCTCCACTCCCCAAGGCACATTATGGTGTAGGGCAGAGGGTACTTCGTATAATCGTCTACTACTCTCACTTTCCCCCTTCTGTATCACAGTCTTGAATGGTCCACAGGAAGGATGATTGTTGATAAACCTAAATGAGAGCACAAATCTCTGTAATTCTATCTTCATTGCCTTTTGCAAGATAACTGGAAGAGGGAGCAATATCCTGATTGACTCTTCTAGGAATGTATCCCCTTGGAATTTTAAGAGTAAATAAATCACACTGTGGTGCAGTGTGCCTCTCTTGCAGTGTCTGATACTGGAATTGGCTGAGGATCTCTGCGACACTTTCACATTTACTAAATAAATGCACTGCTCTTCTTTCAGTGTTGTCTATTTCCTCTACCAGTCCTGGTATGGATCCCAGACAAGCAATATTTAACTACTGCTCTTATGATATTTGTTTAAGTTACCTCTTTTTGTAGATCAATTACACTTGCGAGGTTCTTCCAATGAAACTCAGTGCAACATCTGTCTTACCTGTGATTAGATTTACATAGTTGTTCCACTTACAATCACTCTATATGCATACTCTAAGCTAGTTTATGTTTGTGATTGCAGCCAGTGATGTTTCTGTGATAGACTATTTATGTGCAAAATGTAACATCTGATTACAATGAGGGTCAACTGCCTATCCCTGCAATAAGCATTGATCCTCCGCATGTCTTCCTGCATTTTGCCACAATTTTCTAGCATTGCAAATTCCATGGATATAACAGCATCATCCACGGAAAGCTTCATGCAACTTCTGACATCCACTATGTCATTTCTATACAGTGTTGTAGGGGCTGCCCTCTGTCGAGCTGGAAACCCCTACTAATCCATCACATTGCAGACTGAGGACCTGTGAAGTGTCGTTAGATGCAATAAAGTAACATTCAAAGTTTCTCCATTTATTACTGAGAATACATATCATTGCTGCTTCTCCCATGGTGACTGGTGCCTTTGTAATGCAGAGGAGGAACCACTGAATTCAGTAGTGGACTCATGGCTGCCAAAGACACTACATCGGCTTTTAGTGGAGGTTTACGACACCCTGATGCAGTGGTTCTGATGCCCACTAGCAAGCTAGGCATGCGCTACTCAGTAGCTAGGCTTGGAGATATCAGTGCCCACGCCATTTTGCGTAATACTCAATCCCTCCCAGATTACTGCTCGTGTTGTCCTCTCAAATGGAGTGCAATGTCATATGCAATGTAGTTGCACTGAACAATGAACCTGGCACAACAGTATGGTAGGCCTCCAGACCCGTGCGACACTGGAGTTGTGTCTGTAGACCCTCTGATAATCCTTAAGGGTTGACTGCTGTGCTAATGTCAGTACTGATGGATTCTCAAGCATGGCTTCTGAATGCTGATCATCTCTTAGGCCAGCAAGAGCAAGACCAGCACTAGAACAATCTCTCACAAATTATTTTACCATACCATAACCAAGAATTGAGTGTAAACGACAAGAATGCGATCAATCCAACTGATCGAGTGCCGAAAGTTAGTGGTGATGGAGTATTTATGTCACTGAGGAGAGGCTCTACTCTACATTGTCATTTATAATGAGTGAATTGAGTTTACTCTTCCATAGTCATCAGTGGTCTTCAGTTTTGCTACATATTCTTAACAGATTTGTTACAGGGTCTTTACTGTTTAGTCAAATTCCTGCTTGGCGTTGTTGCATCCTATCTAGTGTCGCTCATGTTATGTTATGTTATGGGAGTAATGAAGGCGATTCATTCTGCACTGTTGTGACCATTTTCTGTTGGGCTGCTTACAGTCTCTTAAGAGTGTTGAGATGGCTTCCTTCCTGACCCAGTAATGGTGTTGAAATGTCTAAGCTTCCCAGCCGGTGATATATCTGCATGACTGAGTAATGCCAGCTGTTCAAACTTAGAAAAAGTTTTGCTCTCACGTTTCATTGCTAATTTTGTCACATAACAGTATATTATGAAAATTAATGGTCCTGTAACACTGTCTTGGAGTATTTGGGTCTTAAGATTTCTCTCCATTAAGAATGATATGCTGTGTTGTGTTTTCCAGGGACTATTCAACCCTAGCATATATCCAGTTTAATACACTGTACAGTTGTATTTTGTTCATTAGCTGGCAGTGTGGAACTGTATCAAGTGCCTTCTCAAAGTCAATAAATAGTATCAATGTGTGCTATGGAACCTGCTGGTTTCCAAATCTCACAGGCAGAGTGATGATTTGAAGAAGGAACTACATTATGATCACCCTCAGTTAAATAACTTGGAAGTAAGATGTTTAGTATTTCAGCATCTACTTGGATGCCATTACTGTCTCCGAGTGTCCACACGGCTGGCTTTGATCCATTTATTGATACAACATTAGGCGAGAACTTCAATAATTTGTCAGATCGGTAGATAGAATCTTGCTTTCAAAATTATTGAATGATTCACTCATGGTTTCTCCTTGTGTTTCATTTGTCTTTGTCCAGATTTTGTCTGTCTGCGATGCTTTTGTGACTTAAATCAGCAATGAAGCTCTCTTTGCTTTCAGAACAGTTTTCTAACACTGCTGTTTAATGAGGGCAGGTGTTTCATACTATTCACAGCTATGCACAGCATATAGTTATCTAAGGCATATTGTGCAATATTGTTGAACTTTGCCCATTAATGCTCAACATTTTCAGTTCTGGAAATACATTTTCCATGTCGACCACTGAAGTAATCTGAATGTGTTTTGTTGCTCCTAGCAAGCAGAAGTAAGTTCCCCTTTATTTTCATTCCTGTTTGCAACCATATTTAGTGACGTCGTCGTCCTAGTAAGCAGAAAGAATTTCCTACATTTCTTTACATTCCTGTTTGCAACCATATTTAGTGATGCTGTAACAGCCTTACAATCACAGATCCCCTGTTCTACAACCACTGAGTCCACAAGTTTAGGCCTGCTGGCAACCAGGAGAACTGATGTTGCTATTATGAGTCTGTTCTCTGATTAATATTCAAGGTAAGTTTTGGATAATGTATTTAGTACAAATTCACACGATTCCTTATCACTGCTGCCTGCTTGAATCAGTTTGTAGTTTTTCTAAGATGGAATCTCCCCCTAATATTATTACATAACCACGGACTGTGTATGTGCAGTCTTGTCCAAATACTAGCTCAAATATTCCACCACTACTGCTCATGAGCTGGGTGGGGGTCAACTATAGAAGCACTATTATCATGTTTGAGCCACCTTCATATTTGTAATCTATTCTAACCTCACTAGATGTTATCATATTATTTACAGCTCTAAACATACCTCCACCACCAGCATTCAACCTGACTTTAAGCCTTCCACTTGGCTCCAAACCAGAGTACCATATTTGGTTCTGGAGCTGCTGCTGTGAAACTTCTGCTCTGCCTCCACTCCACTCAGGAAGCTAGCTGTCTTCAATAAAGCAGCCAGCTGCCTGCATGAACTAAGTAAGGCCTCAGAACCCAGGCAGAGCCATCATTTGTGTCAATGCGAACAAGTGCATTTAGTCACTGCCAGCAGTGTCTCCTCTATGTACCTGATGTGAAACCTTGGCAATCAGAGACAGTGGATACTAGCATTTCTTCCCAATTTGCCTGTTATTTACATGTGGTCTCCATCACATACCTTGCATTGGTACTCTGAATGACAAAGAATTCCATCTGCTGTGCTAGTCCAGACCTCATCAGGCTGGTGTGGGAGAATCTGAGGGTGATGTGACATCAGGGATACCAGATGACACTTAGGCTCCAGAGATGCCAGCCCATGCCAGCATCCTGAAGCCTATCTACAGAGACCAACACAGCTTCCAGCTCTTTCTGGACAGTGGCCAATCCCCCTGCATCCATACTTAGCAGCCTGTTCCTATCTGTACTTGATCAATAGATGCCTGTACCACAGTGAACATAAAACTTACCCAGGCAGCCACCAGATGCAGTCTAAGTACTGTTGCTACATTTCTTCTGATGATCACTATGCTATAAAGATAAATCTTGCAACACAAATGCTCAAAAAACACAGAAGTGCTAGAATGTGTTAACTGACACTAGTCAACATAGTTAAATACACGTGTGCTATTCACTTCTTCACAGAAGAACTTTACAACAACAAATCACTCACTCACTCATTCACTTACATTTTGAGGAGGAAGGGGAGTGTAGCAGCTGACTGTCTCATACTCTTCCCCTTCTTGGCTACACTATTATTAATACGCATCTCTGTAGAGTTGAAAAAATTATTCATACAACTAAAGTAGCCTTTTAACAATAAATAATATTTCACATTATTGTTTCATTACAAATGGTCTACCATCTGTCACTCTCAGCAAATTGTTCAATGAAGTGTCATCTTTATGGAAAGTAGCAAGACATAATCCAGTCAAACAAGATCAACTCACATTACATTTGTTTAGTAACCTAATTTTCTCAATAAGTGTACTACTGTCGCTCAAACAGAATGCACATCACTGGACTAATATTTGTTTATGATGTTCAAAAATATTAAAACTTACTTCATTTTGTATGCTTTGCATCCTGCAGCAAGTGATAACAGCTGGTGACCCAAGCAAATACCAAAGATTGGTTTTATTTTATCCTGCTTCATTATCTTCTGTATGTTTTCTATGGTTTCTTTGCACATTTCTGGATCTCCTGGTCCATTGCTTAGGAAAAGACCATCATATTTCTCAACATCTAGTGGATGGTTCCATGGAACTAAATCCACCCTGACTCCTCTCTTTAACAGACACCTTAATTGGTTATATTTTAAACCACAATCCACAGCACATATTGTCACTGGTGCAGAAGCGCTGAAGGTCATTACTTTCTGTAAAAGACAAACACTGCTGCCAAATAAGAATATTGATACATATACAGTATGCTACATGTACAAAGCATTTGATTTACTGACAACAATGATGTAACACACAAATAGTTCACAGTACCTCAATAGAAACATCATTCACAAGGTTTCTTTTATTGGGATCCTCAAACAACACAGCTGAAGGAACAGAGGACGGTGGCACTCCCATCACAATCTTTCCTAAAAGTGATCCTTTTTCTCTAATCTTTTTGGTCAATTCTCTTGTATCAATGCCACAAATTCCAGGCACTCCATGCTCATGCATCCACTGTGATAGTGTCCTAACTTGACGCCAATGGCTGGGAGTTTCACAGAGCTCTCCAACAACCAATCCTGTTGCCCATATACGTCTCGACTCAAACCACCTGCAGATATGAGACTGTGAGGGCAGGTAACATGGATACTTAACTGATACATTATGTTTGTAGGTATATAAAAAAATATTTAAAATTTCTAAAATACAAGTAACTGCAATCTCTATCATTACAGTTTTATCTCTCACTTACTGGGGAAGATCAAATTCATCTTTACTCTCATCTGTTACTCCATAGTTGCCAATCAAAGGGTATGTAAGAACTAGGATTTGTGCATGGTATGATGGATCTGTAAGGGATTCCTGGTATCCAACCATTCCAGTCTGAAACACTAAGAAGACAATTTAAAACTATTATTAGTGAGGTTTCATAACCACAAATAATAAATTCAAAGTAAGTTTAGAATTTTCTACTTATGGAGGAATGATACATTAGTGTATAATTTTTATAATCATTTCTTGTTTAAAAGCATAAAAAATAGTAACTTAAGACAATAATTCTGCTCTGTCACACTTATATTGGCTGAGGCAAATTGTTTTCTTAAACTGCTAAATTACAGCTGTGGCCTTTTTTCCATTATCTACGGATGAAATTAAAATACAGAAGTGGATCTAAACTAACTACTGCTACTACTAACTAATTACTACTAAAGTAACTAAAAAAGACAGGGAAACGTCCAGAATTTTATTAACTTCTTAAATGAGTGTTACAACAGAAACTGAACAACTCGGTATTACTTTGACTTTTAGTTGATAGTTGGTCAATTGGGGAGGGGGAGGGCAAACAGCAAGGTCATCAGTCTCCTATCCTAAGGTGGCAGAAAGCATGGCAGGAACAATACAAACAGCACAGCCCAGTCAAGAAGAAAGGAAAATAGGCAAACAAAGAGGGAAAATAATAAATTTTATATAACCAATTATGCTGCTATGAATATTATTTTTTTATTTGAACTATATGCATATTTCAGCTATACAGCCATCATCAGGTTATGTTTTCAAGTCCTGACTTCCATGCAATATTGTAGATTCTGTTGCTGTCTATTTGTTTACTGGCTATATTGTTACAGTGTTACTTTTGTAGTAATCAGTTGTGTGTTTTGGTATGTTCTGATGTTTCATTAATAATGGTCAGAAATAAACTTAATAACCAGCTGAAATTTCATGACAGTAATTACGTCAGATGATCAGCGATATCTGAAATAGTTGCTGTCACGAAATTTCATCTGGATATTAAGTTTATTTCTGACCTTTATGAATGAAGTGTCGGAACATGCTGGAACACACAACTGATTGCTACGAAAATAACAACGAAACAATATAGTTAGTAAACAAATAGACAGGAACAGAATCAATGATACTGCATGGAAGTGAGGACTTTAAAACAACCTGATGATTGCTAAAGAGATGAAATAGACTTATAGTCCAAGTAAAACAATACCCATAGCAGTGTAACTGGTTATATAAAATTTATTATGTCGTTGGAAGATGTGTTATGCAGTAGGCCCAGAAGATTACAAAGAGGTAACAGGAATGTCAGGGCAGCAGGAAGAGGAAAGAACAGGAGAGGATGGAGGGAATCGGGGAGAACAGTGTGCCCCAGAAATGCTTAGCACGGTAGGGCAGCAGCAATGCCATTGGCTCATCCCAATTCCCACACCATATCATGATCAAGAGAACCAAGCTGATGTAGAGGCAGGACCAAAGCCTCCGTAACAAACACCAATGCTAACTGAAGAATTCCAATACCAGAGGGAAATTCAAGGACTTAAACTTGAGAGGGTAAACCAGTTTCACGAAGAAAACCGAGAACAGATGTAACCATGTATGGGTTGTCTGCTACACCCAGGAAAAGGAAGGTGGAGGGCATATTTAGTGCGAAGGGCCAAAAGGTGGGGGTAGTCCAGTAAAATGTGGACCACCATGTGTGGGGATGGGGGGCCTCAACTACAAAATGGAGGGGGGGGGGGCCTCATTGTGGAATAAAAAACCATGGGCCAACCTAATATGGCTGATACAAAGATTCCCATAGGGAGAGGTGGAGGGAAGAATGCCACATAGTAGGAGTCTCTTTGATTGTGTGACAGTGGGGTAGCCTCCCAAGAGTTGGCCCATGACTAAGGAAAAATGTATTTGCTGTGAAGCCACAAATCCACACCCAACAGTATCATGGAGAATGGGGGGTAGATGGCTCCTCTCCCAGCCCGACGATCAGCAAGTTAATTACCCGGGATACCTACGTGGCCGGGAACCCACTGGAAATCAACAGAACAAGCAGCATTGCCAAAATTGGCGAGAAGATTATGGATAACAGATACCAAGGGGCAGTGGGAAACACAGTTAGTGATAGCCTGAAGGCCACTCATTGAGTCTATACACAAAAAAACTTGAGTGAGGGAGGACTGTTTAATAAAACAGAGGCCACCATAGATGGCCATCAATTCTGCAGTAAATACCCCAAATTTTGCAAGCAAGAGATGGTGTTTGATGGCAACAGAGGACGTGAAGGCATATCCAAAATAATTGCAGATTTAAAGCCATCAGTGTAAGAAACAATAGCATCCTGAAACTCCTGTGAATGTGTTCAGAATAAAGAATGGAATGCCATGGGAGCAATGTAGGGTTTTGGACCCCGAAGAGATCCATCTGAATCCAAGACTGAGAAACAACTAACCAGTGGGGGGGGGGGGGAGGGGGGGCAGAGGAGAGGATGGTTGGAAGAAGAGGACAAGAAGGGGAGATGGAAATCATAGTCGAGAGAAGCGAGGCAGAATCCACCCAGTAAACCCTCTCGAGCCCGAAGCTTTGAAAATAACAGAATAGGAGGGATGATCAGGGGAAGGGCGGATAGTGACGGCATAGGAACTGAGACCTCTGAACCAAAAGGGGAGGGATCCCAGCATCATCTGGAACACTGTCAACAGGTCTAGTCTGAAAGGCAATGGTGGCTATATGGATGATGATGGTGAAGCAGGTCAAAGAAGAGCGGTGTGGAAGGGGCAGCTGAGCCATAAACTTGAAATCCATAATCGAGACGAGACAGGAGTAATGCCCAGTAAAGGCAAAGAAGGGACAAATGATCTGCACTCCAAGAGGTGTGGGCAAGGAAGCTAAGAACATTGAGTTTACGAAAACATTCAACCTTCAGGTGACTGATACAGGACAACCAGTTAGGGGAGGGGGCCAAAGACCAAAGGCAAACAAAGTGCCACATGTGACACTGTGATTGGTAGGGAAACCATCATTAAGAAGACACAGGTCTTGGTCTGCAAGAAACTTATCAATGAGGAGCCCCCGATTAGATGAAAAAGCACTGCTCCACAAAGGTTGATGGGCACTAAAATCCCCAAGGAGGAGGGAGGGAGGGGAGAGTTGCTGAAAGAGGTCAGTTAGGGCACCAGGTGAAGGTGGCCTGTCAGGAAGGAGATGGAGATTGCCAACCACCACTGGGTCAACACCCATCACCGAAAAATATGGGATGACTTCCCTAAATAAGAGGTCAGGCTCGGGTTGCGAGGATGATGGATGATGTCAACATCTCTGGGGGCAGTGGAGGGGCCTTGTCCTGGGACTACTACCACTCCTCCTCCTCCTCCTCCTCCTCCTCCTCCTGCTCCTCGAGCAGACTTCTGCAAGATCCAGAACTGAAAGGCAGCAGGTACCTTGGGGTGTACAGACCGAGTTCCATGGCCAAGTTGTGGTAGCAAGCCTCTGCCCTGAGAGATGGCAAGGAAGAGGGGTCCTGAGAGTGAATCCTCACCACCGGTGGGTATGGAAGAAGAGGGACACTTTATCTGGAGAGGGGGAGCAGCGCCCTGAGGGGAGGGCTTGGGAACTGCAGGGCAGGAGGATGGGACTGGCGCAAGGAAGAGGGAGGAGGGGCGGGGGGAGGGGGAAAGCAAGTAACAGACGAAAAGGTAGAAGTTACTGACACAGAGTGAAGTCTGCTATATTTCTGACAAGACACAATCAAAAGACAAACAATGGAAAATCCAGGATGGAATGTAACAATATTATGAGAAAGAGAGTTGCTACTCACCGTATAGTGGAGATGCTGAGTCGCCGATAGGAGGGGGGGGGGGGGGGGGAATTAAAACTTTTTTCCTTGGCAATCGTGTGTGGTGGTGGTGGTGGTGGTGGTGGTGGTGGTGGTGGTGAGTGTGCTTGGTGTGAGTGTGCTTGGTGTGAGTGTGCTTGGTGTGAGTGTGCTTGGTGTGAGTGTGCTTGGTGTGAGTGTGCTTGGTGTGAGTGTGCTTGGTGTGAGTGTGCTTGGTGTGAGTGTGCTTGGTGTGAGTGTGCTTGGTGTGAGTGTGCTTGGTGTGAGTGTGCTTGGTGTGAGTGTGCTTGGTGTGAGTGTGCTTGGTGTGAGTGTGCTTGGTGTGAGTGTGCTTGGTGTGAGTGTGCTTGGTGTGAGTGTGCTTGGTGTGAGTGTGCTTGGTGTGAGTGTGCTTGGTGTGAGTGTGCTTGGTGTGAGTGTGCTTGGTGTGAGTGTGCTTGGTGTGAGTGTGCTTGGTGTGAGTGTGCTTGGTGTGAGTGTGCTTGGTGTGAGTGTGCTTGGTGTGTGTGTGCTTGGTGTGTGTGTGCTTGGTGTGTGTGTGCTTGGTGTGTGTGTGCGCTTGGTGTGTGTGTGCGCTTGGTGTGTGTGTGCGCTTGGTGTGTGTGTGCTTGGTGTGTGTGTGTGGTGTGTGTGTGTTTGGTGACGAAGGCCAAAGGTCGAAAGCTTTAGTTTTTAGTTGTGCCTATCTGCGACTCAGCATCTCCGCTATATGGTGAGTAGCAACTTTCCTCCTCATAAAATTGTTCACAAGACTCTGTGTAAGATTCACAATCCAGGTACTTATACTCCTGTATCTTCTTTTCCTTCTTATATGCCATGCAATCTGGTGAGCAGAGAGAGTGATGGTCATGACAATTAATACAATCAGTTGGCACAACGCAGTGACTCCCCTAATGGAGTGGGTACCACATACATTGGGAAGAAATGAGCCCAAAACACATGTCAAGAAAGCACCTCAGAGGCGGTGGTGGTGGTGGGGGGGGGGGGATATATATGGCTTCACATTATACCAGTAACACACAACCTTGCAACCTTTACCTTCTCTGGGAGGGTATTTCCCCCAATAGCCAGAATAAAGGTGCCGGTATCAGTGTCATTGTCCTGATCACCTTCCTGCACACACCAAATAAAATCAATGCCCCAACATTCCAGACTGGTCAGGATTTTCTCATCAGTTTGAAGTATGAGGTCCCTATGAAAAATGACTACCTTATCCATATTCAAAGACTGTTAAGGAGTAATGGACACCGGGAAGTCATCAAGGTGAGTACAAGCACGAAGGCCTGCAGATTGGGCGGTAGAAAAAGTTTTTATAAGCAGTAATCCTGACCGCATCTTACTAATAAGCTCCACTTTACTTCACCAACCTTGCCTTCAATATTTTCCACAGAAAATAATGGCTCTAAGGCAGTGAACATGGCCCCACCTGTCTTAGTATAGACCAGGTAGTGGGATTAGTGTTTCACCTCAAGCCGGTGGTCTTGGCCCTTCCCTCAGGGTGTAGCCAGGGAAGAGTAGTCCACAGGATCATAAGAAGCAGCATTCAGTGATCTATTAGCAAACTGAAGAGATGGCCATAGAAGAATGGCCAGTTTTTGGAGCTTGATACATTTCATACACAAAGCATCTGCCCTGATATCGCCCAGTGCAACCAGGGCTCTCCTCATTAGCACCACCCAGTCACAGCAAGGGCATCTGGCGTGGCAGCCATTGCCTGAAAAACTGATGCTCCAGAATGACAAGTAACCATTCCTAGGCATACATTGTGAGGCAACAGCTTAGATATCAGAAGTGCAATCTCTGTGTTGTCAAAGTGCTTAGTCAGATGGGTACGTAACAGCCTCACCACGCAGACTGGCTTAATGTGCTGGTCACCTAGCAGGACTAAGGTGGGGAAGGAAGAGGGGAGAGGAATCTGCGCCATGAACACTACGGATGGAGTTCTTCCCCAGATGGCTCAGACAACAGAGAGAAAATTTAGAAGTGGAGGTCAAACCGCAAAGGGGTACCAAAAGCAACAAAAAGGATGGATGAAAAAGAAAAGGGCGAAAAAATTTCAACATGCGGGGGAGGGGAGAGCGAGGACGGGGAGGGGGGAAGGGCATGGGGAAGGAAATGCAGCCTGGAAAGAAAAAATTACATGCAATAGTTCGGGGCCTGTGTGTCACACATGAAGGCATGAAAGAACTGAGTCCCCTGGGGGCTGTAGCTGAAAAAAAACTGGGAACCATAATGACCAATCTCTCTCAGTAGTCATACACCTGACCAATTACATGCATACAACATCAAACAAAGCTCTTCATTTCAAATGCATAACTCCTAAAGAAACTGTAAAAATCATAGAATTACTTAGAAGCTCCCACCCTGTGGGTATGGTGGCGTATCAATTACCATCTTAAAATCGTATAGATTTAATCTCTCACTGTACAATATGTGTAACCAATCAAGGAGAACTGGTGTACTTCCCAAAAGAGTAAAGAATGTGGTAGTGATGCCAGTCAACAAAATTATACAGAGGCATGTAATATCTATCTATAAACCGATCACTATCTGCTGCCAGTGTTGAGGCATTTGAGGGAATTAGTGTATTAGGGCTTATAGCCACACTACACAAAACAGTTCACTGACACATTCAAAGTTTTGCTTTCATAAGGGGTTCTTCACAGAAAGAGCTATATTTGGCTTAATGGACAAAATTCTGAGTGAGCTAACTTTCAGAAAGTATCCAATGGGGATCTTCTGTGGCCTTGCTAAGGACAACTGTACATATTATACCATTAATTAGAAAGTTTCTACACTATGGCATGGAAGATGAACCACTGGCTTAGCTAGAATCTTTCATGCTCAACAGGCAGAATTAAATCTTCTATGCTAATTATCTACCAACTGTGATTAAAGTAACAGAAAACAAATAGTACATAGTGATGTTTTCTGGTGATACAAGAACTGTGATCAAAGGGTCCAACTCCATAATGCAGATACTAACCATGAATACGAATGTTTCACAGCAAATAGCTTAAGCCTCAATTCTTCAAAATTAATATAATGCAATTTTACACAACAAACAAAACCTACAAGTTCTTGAAATGGAAACTAAGAATCAGAAAATTAATGAAGCCCCCATACATAATATTCCTAGGCATCAAAATAGACCAACAGTTAAGATGGCATGAGCAAATTTATCAGCTGTTCATGAATCAGCTTAGCATGCTTTGCACTGAGAGCCCTTTCTCATTTTGTTAGCAAAAGTAACGCTATTGCGATATTCCCCTTCTATCAATTCCTATGATAGTATCTTCTGGAGAAACTTTGCTGGAGCTGGAAAAGTTTTCAAATTTTGAAAATGAGAAGTGAGATTAATATATAGGGTTATTAAAAGAATATCCTGTAGGGGTCTCATAAAACGTCTCAGGATATTTACAGTTGCAGGTTAATATATACTGATCAGCCGGAACATTATGACCACTGATCTACTATTGATATAAACCTGTCCATGCAATAGCAGTATCACCTGGTGAGGAATTACTTAGTCAGACTCAGGTACAGTGCATGTAGTATCAGTGAGCGTGCAGTGTATTTGTAAAATGTGGAAGGGTGAAGGTGTGCGATCTATTCAAGTTTGACCAAGGGCAGATCGTGATGGCCTAGAGGCTCAGCACAAGCATTCTGAAAACTGCACAACTTTTAAGGTATTTGAGTGTCTTCAACATGTAGTGAAACAAAAGTGAAACTACATCCAGGCATCATCAATGGGTTGGGCAGCCACCACTTGTGACATATGTCAGATGTTGTAGGCTGGGCAGACTGGTAAAACAGGACAGGCAGCGAACTGTGGTGGAACTAACATTAAACTTTAATTTTGGGCAGAGAACAAGTGTGATTGAACACACATTACACTGAACTTTCCTAATGAGTCTCTGCATTTGCCAATGTTAATACCATGACATGGCAGCTACAACTGAAATGGCATGTTACTATTGGCTCTGGACAGTGGTATAGAGGCAGAGCATTGCATGGTCTGATGATGAATCCCAATACCTCCTCGACATCTGTACTGCAGGACGGACACTAGCTGGTGGCAGCTCCATTATGCTCTGAGGGACATTCATGTGGGCATCCATGGGTCCAGCAGAGCTTGCGCAAGGCGCAATGATGACCAAGGCGTATTGTATACTGGTTGCAGGCTGTGTACACTCTTCATGACAATCACATTTCCTGAAAGCAGTGGCAGTTTTCAAGAAGAAAATTCACTGAGTCGTAAGACCAGGAGTGTGATGGATTGGTTCAAGAAATGCAGTGTCAGGTTCCAATTGATGTGCTGACCCCCCAACTCGCAAGAACTGAACCCTATTGAACACATCTGGGATGTGATTGAACATGGCATCAGAGCTCATCAACCCCCTTCCTCGGAATTTATGGGAATTAAATAACGTGTATACAAATGTCATGTCAACTCCCTCCAGTGACCTGCCAAGTCATCCTTGCTTCCATGCCACAACACGTCACCACTGTTACCCATGCTGAAGGTGTGTATACTGGCTATTAGGTAGGTGCTCATAATGTTCTGCTTGATCAGTGTACATATTCCCTGATGATGCAGGTAGTCAGAAGAGGACAGCCATGCTCTTATTGTCTACCAGGTGGTGAGCCAAGCACCACTAGAGACCACAGGCAGCACAGACCTATTATCTTATGCAAGGTACAATCGAAAACAAGCCCAGCTGTATCCTGAAGCTGACTGGTATTTAGGGCTGTGCTCAGCCAGACTTAACTAGTTCACTCTGAGTGTGTTTTCCTAGGCCAGGTGCTGATTCCGAAGGATTCCTGCAATCAGGATTCTCACTTAAGCCCCACCTCTATGTTGTCACTGTGTTTCACATCTGCCCTCAACCCCTGGAGCTGTCAGGTGTGGACTTGTAGTGTTTGATGTCTCCTTACTGAAGAAAATGGGATTGGTCATTGTGATAGACTTGTGGACTTTTGAATTTATTCCTGTTCAGCTTTCAAATTGCTACACAATGGACTTAAGATAGTTTTGCTACCTGCAGGTCTGACTTTTGTAAGGTGTGTGTTTAATGAACTTAGATGCAGTGACAATCTGGCCTTCAGCCACCAGATGTGTTATTGTTCTGTTTCAAGAAGTGACTTACTTTATGTTTTGTCTCAATCCACATTGATCTCTGATAAATAAACTTGCTCAATCATTGCTACCTGGACATTTTTTGTGCCATCATCAGTGGATATATCAAGTTTTTTATGTTTTTATCAAAACTTTACATAGTAAGTCCCTTCTACAATTCCTAGAAGTCTGCAATAACACTTATTGAATATCGTGTACAGTGCAATCACCCTGCACTGAAGCTCATCCTTCTCCAGGCCTCTTCCTACCCTTCATCATGCCTTGAAGGGAGGAGTATCCTCTTCAAGTATTTATCTCAAAGCGGTATTCCTTTACTCACCTTATCTATGAAATGCCATTATGTACCCTTCAATAATGCAATCTCAGCAGCTGAATATTCCACAGTACATAATTTTTCGGACAGTGGCAAAGATCTCAGTAAGGAATTAACTGCCATCATAACAATTTACAACACAGTAAGACTAGTAGTATCTGTCTATCTGCTATAGAATAGAGGCCAAGCACTGTTAGGGTGAAATTCACGGGCAGATTGAAACTGTATACCAGATCATGACTAAATTGGATATTTGCCTGTCGGCGAATGCTCTCAGGGACTGAACTATCTGGGCATGCCTCATGACCCATTTCATAGCTCCACTCTGTCATCAGTACCCTTCCACTTCTCTACATACTGTCATTGTCACTGTGATGGAGGCACTGCTGCTACCACACACATAACTGTTTGTAGGTGGACAATGTAGAGATAGTTTCATATTCATAAAGAATTTTGACTGGCCACAGCACCAGTGGGCCTGCCATTTCTTTACTGAGGATTAGACAAAACCTAAGAAAAGTTAAATTACTGCCCAATAACTAAATGTGCTACATTTGAGAAACGAAGTTGATTAAGCTACTGACCAACTGAGGACCTTGAGAGCAAGTCGGAACATTGATACAAAAAAACAAACCTACACAAATTAAATAACTGAAGGGCTACAGAATAATTGTACTCAACTCCAGATGTAATTGAAGATTTAAGAAAATATCAGCCTGCTGTTATGTATGTTTCCAATCATACTGTTATCATTGGAGGTGACAATAGATTGGGATAATTACAGTTTTTGTAAGTGGTGCGTGTGACAAGGCAGCCTGTGAAAGTTAGGGAAATGTCTTCTCTCAAAACTACTCGGAATAGGTATTTCAGAAGTCTAGTCAGGATGGAAATCCAGGATGGAAATCCATACACTAAGTTTATACATGATGAAATTAATTAGATCCAACGTCTTTCAGGATGGAACAGGCAGCATCAGTGACCAAGAGGTAATTGTAGCAGCACTGATTACCAGAGTACAAAGGCCTACCAAAAAAGCAGAAATATTTGTATGTGCAGAAAACAATGAGGAAGTAGTGTTATATCTCAAGGAAAAACTTTGCCTATTTAGCTCTGGACAGGAGCATGTAGATGAACTGTGGCTGAAGTTTGGTATATTTGATCCGAGTATAGATGTACCTAACAGGAAAGTTCTTGACAAAAGGAACTTTCATAGTATAGTCTGTAAAGAAACTATAATAGCTATTACTGCACAATAAGTGTAAACAGCAGGAAAGGGTTATAGACAGAGACATGTTAAATGAAACGCATTTCCTCAAATGTTTCTCAAATATGAAAATTATCTTCTGTCTAAAGTAGAGCAGAATCAGTTCTTTTTGCAGGTGATACAAGTATTGCAATCAATCCAAGCATACACACAATTATTGATAAACTTATTAAATTGGATGGATAAAAAATCTACTCACCAAGTGGCGACAGAACACACACATGAAAGACTGTTGTGACTGGCAAGAAAGGCTCTTTCTTTCTCATCCCGTATGGTAAGTCTCCCCCTGACATGGGGTTCTGGTGACTTTCCCAAAATACAACCTTTTTCCTAGACCTCTTCAGTCCTTTTCCTTCACCCTTCTTCCTTCCCCTTGAACCCTTCTGCCTGAAGAAAGAGCCACTTGCTCTAAAAGGTTGCCAATCACAACAGTCTTTTACACGTGTGTTCTGCTGCCGCTTGGTGAGTAGATTTTTTATCTATCCAATTAAATAATTTTATCAAGCATACTCACAGCAACAGAAGAAATGGTAAACCATATACACGACAGTGTCACTGACTGGTTTTATGTGAATGGTCACACACTCAGTTTTAAAAAGACACAACATATTCAGTTATGTACATCTAGGGGTACTACACCGGAGATAAGTGCAACACTTGGTGAGGAAATAATAGAGAGGGAATTTCAAAATTCTTAGGTGTCGATACTGGCGAGATTTGAAACTGGAAATAGCACATTTTGCAACTCCTAAGACAACTTGGATTAGCCACATTTGCACTTAATAAGAATCATTGCAAATCTTGGGGGGAGAGGAATCTGTAGGTTAACATATTTCGCAATTTTCATTTAATAATGTCACAGGGAATAATGTTCTGGGTAACTCATCTTTAAGGAAGAAAGTCTTCATTGCTCAAAATGTACTGCAAGAATAATATGTGGTGCTCACCCACAATCATCTTGTAAATGCATATTTAAGGAGCTGGACCTTCTGATTACCACTTCACAGTATATTTATTACCTCATGAAGTTCGTTGTCAATAAGTCACTGTAGTAAAAAAAAAAAAAAAAAAAAAAGACAATGTACAGAAATCAAAAAGTTTTGCGTCACCCCGGTCCCCAGAACTCCTGAAGATAGACGTTGGCTGTGGATATTGTATCACAGACACAGTCCCGTTGACTGTTCAGAGATGTCACTAAACCCGCCCAAAGATGTAAACAAGCATGCATGAGGAGTGCCTATTAGACGGAGGGGGTACAACAGCCGATCAGTTCCAGTCATTCCACCAGGAAGGAGGTCCACGGCTCATGTAGTCTGTAGTTCAACCACACCTAGACAGTCAATATCGCAGGTCCATCGCGCCCGCAGTATTACTTTGTGCCAGGAAGGGCATTCAAAACGGGAAGTGACCAGGTGTCTCTGAGTGAACCAAAGCCATGTTGTTCGGACTTGGAGGAGATACAGAGAGACAGGAACTGTCAATGACATGCCTCTCTCAGGCCGCCCAAGGGCTACTACTGCAGTGGATGACCGCTGCCTATGGATTATGGCTCGGAGGAACCCTGACAGCAACGCCATCATGTTGAATAATGCTTTTTGTGTGCCCACAGGACGTCGTGTTATGACTCAAACTGTGTGCAATAGGCTGCATGATGTGCATCTTCACCCCCGACATCCATGGTGAGGTCCATCTTAGTAATCACGACTCCATGCAGCACACTACAAATGGGCCCAACAACATGCCGAATGGACCACTCAGAATTGGCATCATGTTCTCTTCACTGCTGAGTGTCGCATGTGCCTTCAACCAGATAATCGTCTGAGACATGTTTGGAGGCAACCTGGTCAGGCTGAATGACTTGGATACACTGTCTGGCGAGTGAAGCAAGGTGGAGGTTCCCTGCTGTTTTGGGGTGGCATTATGTGGGGCCAACATGCACTGCTGGTAGTCATTGAAGGAACCATAAAGGCTGTACGATACGTGAATGCCATCCTCTGACTGATAGTGCAACCATATCGGCAGCATTTTGGCAAGGCATTCATCTTCATGGATGACAATTTGCACCCCAATCATGCACATCTTGCGAATGAGTTCCTTCAGGAGAACGACATTGCTTGACTAGAGTGGCCAGCATGTTCTCCAGATATGAACCCTATCAAACATGCCTGGGATAGATTGAAAAGGGCTGTTTATGGATGATGTGACCCACCAACCTCTCTGAGGGATCTAAGCTGAATCGCTGTTGAGAAGTGGGACAACCTGGACCAACAGTGCGTTGATGAACTTGTGGATAGTATGCCACGACGAATACAGGCATGCATCAATGCAAGAGGATGTGCTACTGGATATTAGAGGTACCAGTATGTACAACAATCTGGACCACCACCTCTGAAGGTCTCACTGTATGGTGGTACAACATGCAATGTGTGGTTTTCATGAGCAATATAATGGAAATTATGCTTATGTTGATCTCTATTCCAATTTTCGGTATAGGAACCAAGGTGATGCATAACTTATTTCTATGCATGTACATAATTACAATAAGAGGAAGAAAAATGGCATTCATTACTCCACATTAAGGATATCTTTGGCACTGAAGATGTGCACAATGATCTATTGCTTACACAGTTACATAAAATGTTTAAAAAAAGCACAGTACAACTGAAAATTTGTCCCTGACAATTCCTCCTATTACAGTGAAAAATTCTATTATTGTAAGAGGTCGCGGGCAGGAATTACTAAGTCACATCTGTATATTTAAAAGAAACTTATAAATGTTCAGCATACATCACTATGAGCAAATCAATTTGCGACGTGAATGACTTTTTCCACATCATTACCAATTATTGTGCAAAATGACCCTTTGATCATGAAACTAACCAACAAACTCCCTAGTAAAAGTTTGTTTTATAACTAAAGGAAGCCGGGCTACCTATCACGAAGATTGCATGCTGTATACATATATTGAACTAACCCTTCAAACCAGTTCAATAAGAAGAAATATCTCAAAAGGTATGGTTCTATAAAGAGAACGACTTTGCTTATCTCTAGTGTTGATGCCTCATACATAAAAAGAAACGAAACGTGTATGGGCCGAAACAGTATTCCATTTGGTTAATGGGATTTAATACACAAGAATACAGAAGCACTTACGGTAAAATGAAACATATAAAAAGAACGATGATCCCGTCACCTCTTGATAAGTTTTCAAAGTGGTGTGGAAACTGGTAAGTTGCTTTAGATATTAAGAAGTGTAGAACTGTACCCTCCAGAAAACGAAGAAAAGGGATATGAAATGGAATGATTACATAGGTTCAGTCATATGAAAAGCAGGTCTTAAACTTTTGTTCATTAAGAAGATACTACGAAAATGCATTCTACTTACAACTTCGACATTCCTTACATTCGTACGACCCGTCCTATAATGTTAGTCAAATGTGTGGTACATACCCGCCAACTCTCCAGTTTTGAGCGGGATACTCCCGACTTTCCAGTTCTTGTGCCTCGCGGTTATTCCATTATTCCTCCCGATTTTTAACTAATAATACTCATACCTGGATTACTTGTTTCGAAAACCCACCATTTCATTTCAATTTTATGGCAAACGATTGGAAGCCTTCGCTCATTAGCTGTTTTTAAACGTATCTAAGTTTACAGAAATCAGGAAGTCGCGCGCGATCTGTATGTAGACTTATTTTTCCTCTTTCCCGCACATTTTGTAGAATGTATACTCTTATTGTTCAGAGTTGTTATCGGTTTGGATTTGGGTTTGTATGTTGCTTTGTGTTCAAGTGACGTCGCTTAGTATTTAAAGTTTTTATATCGGTTTAAATCTCTGGAGTGGATGGTTTGAGTGTTATGGTATCTTGTTACGTAAATCCCTGCAAGGTTTTATTTTTATGTAAGCTGTTATTTCAAGTGTATCTTATTCGTCGTAATCTTAGTACTCTGATTCAGTGAGCTCGGCGAGTGTATGTTTACTAATGCGGACACACTTTTGCGACCATCTTAGTTTGTTTTTTTTAATTTGAAACCGACAGCCGTACCAACCTATTATACCGATACCTGGGCTACGCTGTAGCTAAGGGGTATGAAATCAAGTTTTGGGCAGTTCAATTGTTTTCGTGTCTGTCTGTACTTATAGCCATTGTCTAGCTTTGTAGCGCCACAGTGAAAGACTATCAACAGGTGTCTCGGAATTATACTGAGTGATCCGCAATTTTTATTATTTGTACCTCCTGATTTTTAAAACAGTTACCCGACTTTTGGTTTTTACAGGTTGGCAGGAATGCAAATACGGTAGATCTAGATACTGAATTTACACAAGAGGCCAGCATGAAGAATGACAGGTTTGATCTACCCATGGGAGAGCGTACGGAGATTCTGAAAAACATGACTTGCAGATGCATGAAGATAGATGAAACCTACGCCGTTTACGGCTACTTACAAAGCTTAAGAACAACTGTAAGTGATGCATCTAGGATATATATTTAAAAAAAAAAAAAAAAAAAAAAAAACCTCGCTATCGCTCCTGTAGGAGTCGGGAAGAAAAGCAGTCATTCTTTCTGCGCTCCATGTGTGAATGGAACGAGAGAAATCCGTAATAACTGTTACAGTGGGTACTTTTGCATAGTATAGATGTGTATGTCGACAGCGAAATAAATGAAGCAAAACAAATCGTTCAAATGGTTCTGAGCACTATGGGACGTAACATCTGAGGTCATCAGTCCCCTAGAACTTAGAACTACTTAAACCTAACTAATCTAAGGGCATCACACACATCCATGCCCGAGACAGGATTCGAACCTGCGATCGTAACGGTCGCGCGGTTCCAGACTGAAGCGCGCAGAACCGCTCTAGCATAGCGGCCGGCTGAAGCAAAACATTCACACGTCACGTGACAAACGTTAATTCTGTTGTACAATTAAGCAGATATAAAAAGTGCTGTATTACTATATTATTGCAGCCTTTACGAGCGTTTCTACCTGCTCTCTCTCTCTCTCTCTCTCTCTCTCTCTCTCTCTCTCTCTCTCTCTCGGAGGGAATACCAGTACGCGAACTGCTTATGTTCACACCTCGAATTTTCACCAGATACCAAATCGAGGTTCAATTTAATCTACAGGTATTTCCATAACATTCAGAAAACTTTTGTACAATACATATTATCTTTAGTACTTTTTTTTACCGTCGAAATACTAGCTCTACAGAATGGCCATGTTGGCCTTTCGACCATGTTGTTTCCAATCCTGCTGTTAGTGCCGCAGGTAACGTAAAACCCATGTCGTTACCGGTAGAATTACACCAGCCGGAAGTGCCACGGGTCGTAAAGTGAAGTATCTGTCTCTTCATGACTTGCGTACGCTAGGAAATGAACAGCCAAACATTCGTGACAAGAAAGGACATAAATTTTAATGCTGCCCGCTTCACTGGCAGCAATTAAAGCTGCCCTGTCATGCCGAACCACTCGCACGAAAATCGCCACATATTTCGAAAAGATGCCAAATATTTATTTCATTCTTTTCGTGTTGGTTCTCTTAGTATCTCTAGAGAGCTTGTATCGTTGATGCGCCATAAACTGCCACTTAATTGTAATGGTGAGGTGTTTGTGATAAATCTTCAGTGCATAGTTACCCTGAAATGGCGAACTGTTAGTTATAACACAAAACATCTAAATACGCCAAAGTCAATAAGGCATCTGCCGCATCAAATGATGCGTCATTTTGACGTCAGTACTTATTGTGTAATTCTGCTTGCGACTTCCAACCAAACAATTTTGCACCCTGGGTTTGCCGATCAGTGCCTTCTCCAGAGCTGATTTACGCCAGTCGTTCACCAGCAGCAGATGTGTGGTCATCGTCGGGCAGGCAGTGTCCTCGCAGACAGCCTTTGTGTCAGTGCAATTTCGTACGCTACTCTTGTTCTGACGAGTGATGGAAATAATTAGAACAACGAAATGGAAGCCATGTGTACAAGTATGGTCGTCGCTACCGGGTGAACGGAAAATGTAGTGAGTATATGAGCCGGTTTTCAGTGAATTCCGAAGTGCTGATACCGTTTAAAAATTGCAAATGGCAGAACCACAGCCGAATAGCAACGTTCTTGCCCACCTGACAAGCAGATGTGCAGGTTAAGTAACGAATGCGTAACTGCAGGAAAAAAGGCCACAAAGAAAACATAGTGGCAGTTTTCCAAATTTATAAAGGCCAGTTTCGATATTTGAAATCTCAAACTGTAAGATTTCGTCGCAAAAATGCCAAATTATGAAACTTTAAGACTGCTTTGTGTAAAGCTAGAAGGGAAGCTATTGGGACGACCCTGACGGCTCGGATGTTCAACTGAGCGAAGACATATTGAAATTAACTGAAAGTAATAGTTTTGTAAATTACGATGGGTCTGTTCCCGACAAAAGAACCTTGCTGCTCAGTTATGAAGTGGAGAAAACTGTGTGTGAAAAAGGAACTGTTCTTACGGACAGAACGTTTGATAATTATTGGAAACAAGTCACACAACTGTACGTATTGACATCGGAGACACAGAAGAAGAGACGGAGGTATTTCCTGTTTTATTTGCTTTGCTCCCAGACAGAAGTGAAAATACAAATGAACCTTTTACTGGACTGAAGTATGAGATGCCTGGGTGGTCACCGAAAACTGCAGTGCTAGACCTTGAAATGGCTACAGTTAAAATTATAAACATATTGTTCCAGAAAACATCACTTTCCGGTTTCAGTTTCACTTCAACCAACGTCTGTGAAAGAAAGTACAAGAATTGGGATTACTGGAGGTTTCAGGGATGGAGAGTAGTCCAGATTGTTTCTTCGGGTGTGTGCTGCAGCAGCACACCTTCCACCGAAGAGTTGATAAAAGTGTGTATTATAATAATGGAGGAAATGCCCAGTGGAGAGAAGGTCACGATATTCGCAGATTATATGGTCAACAATGGTTGGAAAATTCTAGCGTAACTGTTGAAATACAGAACGTTTTTAGCCAGTGGCACAGAACAATGGATGCTGTTGAAGGCTGGCATAGGAAACTAAAGTCAAATCAAAAATGTGCAAACGAAGGGGAGACCGGGGTACATTTAAGCAGAGCAATTTTCTCAGGTACCATGTTTACTAGGGCGTTACCGACAAGGAAAGGTTAGTACTGTTATCTACTGAGGAGTCTTACAAACTTCACAGCACTACTTGAGTGAAAGTCTTAATGCGAAATATGTATTTGAGTTTCTGTGCAAGGTGTGTAAATTTCGCTAAATATCGAAGCTCCTAGACCCTAGAGAGTGTACCTTTTAGAAATGAGAATAAATAAATATATGTTCATTCGGCTAGCCGCGCGGTCAACGCACTGCTTCCCGGGCGGGAAGGCGTGCAGGTCCCCGGCCTGTGGATGATTTTTAAGGCGGTTTTCCATCTGCCTCGGCGAATGCGGGCTGTTTCCCCTTATTCCGCGTCAGTTACACTATGTCGGCGATTGCTGCGCAAACACTGTCTCCACGTACGCGTACACCATAATTA
The DNA here is from genome assembly GCF_023898315.1 of Schistocerca nitens. Lineage (NCBI taxonomy): Eukaryota > Metazoa > Arthropoda > Insecta > Orthoptera > Acrididae > Schistocerca > Schistocerca nitens. Next base: position 744,261,799 of record NC_064614.1, on the reverse strand, counting down.
CTCTACCATGTAAACACTGGTGTTACACTCATCTGGAATGAGACGTTCCCGGGAGTGGGTCCACTGGGACCGAACCGCACAGTAAGCCTGGGTTCGGTGTGGGGCGGCGGTGGGGTGAGTGGACTGCTGTAGTCTGTTGTGGGTTTGTGTACCACTGAGGGCTACGGCGGGGACGCCGTTTCTAGGTCCCAGTTCAAAACATACATCCATCCATACATACATACATACATATGTTCATTTACAGGAGATCATTTTATTTTACGAGGTGGTGGTTGTTGTGGTCTTCAGTCCAAAGACCTGTTTGATGCATCTGTCCACGAAACTCTGCCCTGTGCGTGCCTCTGCATCTCTGAATAACTACTGTAACCCTATTGAACTGCTTACTGTATTCATGTCTGTTTCCTCATACAAAGCTTCTATTCTCTTTTTGTCTAAACTGTTGATCGTCCATGTTTCACTTCCATAAATTACAACACTCCATACAAATACCTCCAGAAAAGACTTCCTAACATTAACTCTATATTCAATGTTAATAAATTTCTCTTCTTTAGAAATGCTTTTCTTGCCACTGCCAGTCTACATTTTATATCCTGTCCCCTTTAGCCACCAACAGTTATTTTGCTGCCCAAATAGCAAAAATCATCCACTACTTAAATGTCTCGTTTCCTTATCTAATTCCATTATCATCCCCTTATTTAATTAGACTACATTTTATTATCCTTGTTTTTCTTCTGTTGATATTCATCTTTTATCTTCCTTTCAAGATCCTGACATCTGCATAATTTGGAAGCCTGAAACTGACTACTGTAGTTTCGAAACTAATTCACACATAGCAATGGGGCACGGTTATGCAGTTCTGTTGGGGAACGTTTACATACTACTCTAAATTACCATCCTAACCGATATCGCAAATAAAGGAAATTTTAGGACGACAGTAGTTGGAAAAACAGTCTGAAAAAATAAAGGCACGTGACAATAAAAGGTAGATATACCTAAAAACAGTATTTGAACCTAATGAACCTCAAGCAAAAAAAATTAGTTTTATGAGAGCAAGGACTGATACAGACGAGAAATTGCTGATAGCTAAAACAAGGAAGAATGTCGATAAGCCTCCTCCTGATATCATGAGTGTTCTGCCCCAGATGGGTTTTTCACTTGGTAACTCTCCATGGTCTTCGGTCATGCTCTTCAGATCCGCATAATTTCCGCTTCCCTGATGTCTTTCATCTCTTATCTCCTCCTTCCTCTCACAACTGGACCTTCGCGAAGTGTCTGTTAGCAAGCACTCCCGTGTCAACAAATATTTCATCCAGCTGTACTGCCTTTCTCTTATAACTTGCAGCAGTCTGATAAAGCGGATCGAAATTGACTTTGTATTGACTGCTTGAAACAACCAGTCAAAAGGAAATCAAGAATAGGTCCAGCGCCTTATATGTAAAACACGGGCTCACAACGATTGCGTCACAGGAAATATTTTTGTGAGCTTAAATTGCAACTCTGACAGTGCTGGTGAATAGGCCCTTAATTAACATTCAAACTTCTATGTCGGCCATGTTGTGCTGGAAGATCGAATTTCGCCAAAAAATTTGTTGACTACCTGTAAAAATTTTGTATTTTACCATGTTAATTGGTACAAGCAAGCCTGTAATTTTGTTTACCGCCAATGAAACTTATTTTGAATATTTATTAGTGCGATTTGTGTACTGATTATATGTTTTGTGATACGTGTAAATGTGCCCTCATACGTGCATAAACTTGCCTCTTACCCAGGGCATACGCAATTGACTTTAGCCTGGTGGTAAGTTCCTATGGCACCAAACTGACGGCCAGCCGGAGTGGCCGTGCGGTTCTAGGCGCTACAGTCTGGAGCAGAGCGACCGCTACGGTCGCAGGTTCGAATCCTGCCTCGGGCATGGATGTGTGTGATGTCCTTAGGTTAGTTAGGTTTAAGTAGTTCTACGTTCTAGGGGACTGATGACCTCAGAAGTTAAGTCCCATAATGCTCAGAGCCATTTGAACCATTTGAACCAAACTGAAGATTCAACTGTCTTCAACTAAAAGGTTGGTTGACATGTGAAGTGCTTTACTAGACATGGTCCTTTTGGACAGGGTACATATGTATTCCTCCGACTTTTGCACCGTATGGCCCAGTTAGGGTATATGCAATTTAATACATGGGGAAACTTCGCGTTTTGTCAGAAATAAAAGCAGAAATAAGTAACAAAAATCTCTTAGACCAGAAGGCTGGATTTGTAATCTGACATTCATATGTTTTCAAGTCACAAAGTCGCGCACAGCCTCCGGAAACTACTTTTCAACGTCGAAGTTTTCACACTTACGAATCATCATTGGAGGTTATATCGACGGGGCTATCGCACACGAAGGCTGAACACCACGCATTAAGAAATGTAATCTGTTCAAGGTCTGCACCTACCAAGCACATGGGAGAAGTTATATGCTGATTGTTTTACTTATACACATCCTCGGCGAGTCGAATAAACAGAATCAGTGTGTAAAGCGATCTCCGTCAGTCTGAAATCAAGGCCGGTGTTATTCCCATCAGTTTTTCTAATCCGTAAGATCCAACTTACGTTAATTTCCAACGTCTGAAACGTACCAGAATTACAGAAAGAATATGAAGTGGAAGGAGTTAGATAATAATCATTATGGGGAAAAAAATCAGTCGCCGCTGCAAGACATGTTGCCTTAGTTTTAACATACGGTTCACCATTACTTACTGAATCCATTAAAGCTGAATTTATTTGCCTCACACAAAGCTCTTATCTACTAAATCCAATTCTAAGGCTACACCACAACAACACGTAATCTGTAGAGTGAAGACGTCTTGTAGGTGATGCTTGAAAGATGCCCATGAAGCCGAAACATCTTGTCGATCTGCAGATATATGCATAAAAATGCTCAACTGCGCATCTGTAAGGTACAGGAATTGGCCTTTGCACACAGAAGAGGAGAAAATCCAAGTAATAGAACTAACAAATTCCACGTGTTGAAGCCTAAAAGAAATGTAAGGTTCTGCCATGTCTTAGTTTCGCAGCTTTAAGGAAGGCAATAGCCGAAGTCAGCATCTCCAAACAGACTGAAGTAACAGAAAGCTCCAGGAACAGCTGTCCTTTATGTGCTAGTGTTACAGCACGCACGACAGTAGATATACAACATTTTCCAAACCACAACTGGGAGATTTGGCTAGCGATGTATGTAAAGTAGCCTCAATGATGCAAACTGGTGTTTAAAGGAAAATCACTTTTCACTCTCAACCCAAGTCTCGAAAAAGAAAACGAACGATCTCGGAAACGAACAAGACACAGACAAAGAAAGCAACAAAGTCATCAGACCATTACCAGTCATACCAGAATGGGAAGTCTCCATCACGGACGTTGAGATGAGAGCAGATGAGCAAGTAAGTTCTCAATCTTAAAAAAAAGAAATAATTCTGATTAATAGCTACAATATTACACCGGAATGTGAACTATTTTCGAGCTCATTACGAGGAAGTTAAATTACTAGCAGATGGGAAGCCACAGTGCCTATGCTTGCAGGGAACTCATTTTAAGCCACCGGACACACCTGCGTTCGCTGTTACAGCCTTCACAGTAAGCACGGGCACAGAGCTAAGGGAGGAATGGCAGCGTTTGTTCAGGGATTCTATTATTCCTTACATTCTCTCATTGTTAGCCTAGAAGCAGTAATGGCAGTAATCCATACGCCATCTAAAATTACCTTTAGTTCCTTTTAATTCTGACCATAAAATACACTTGGCTTATCTCCTCTTTAACATCTCATCGATAAGATTCCCTGGTCTTTTCTTCTCTTCGGAGACTTCAGTACTCATAGCGCTATAGCTACCAATGCGCCGTCTAATCGAGACTTCTACAGAAGTAGTTCTGTGTCCTGGATACAGCGAAATCAACACACCTTATCATGTTAGCAAAATCGTCCTCGCTAATTTATTTATCATTTATCGACATCTTGTGTGGGAGCACCGCAGCCGCGATATATTTGACGAAATACATCGTTCAATCATGCTATATACACTCCTGGAAATGGAAAAAAGAACACATTGACACCGGTGTGTCAGACCCACCATACTTGCTCCGGACACTGCGAGAGGGCTGTACAAGCAATGATCACACGCACGGCACAGCGGACACACCAGGAACCGCGGTGTTGGCCGTCGAATGGCGCTAGCTGCGCAGCATTTGTGCACCGCCGCCGTCAGTGTCAGCCAGTTTGCCGTGGCATACGGAGCTCCATCGCAGTCTTTAACACTGGTAGCATGCCGCGACAGCGTGGACGTGAACCGTATGTGCAGTTGACGGACTTTGAGCGAGGGCGTATAGTGGGCATGCGGGAGGCCGGGTGGACGTACCGCCGAATTGCTCAACACGTGGGGCGTGAGGTCTCCACAGTACATCGATGTTGTCGCCAGTGGTCGGCGGAAGGTGCACGTGCCCGTCGACCTGGGACCGGACCGCAGCGACGCACGGATGCACGCCAAGACCGTAGGATCCTACGCAGTGCCGTAGGGGACCGCACCGCCACTTCCCAGCAAATTAGGGACACTGTTGCTCCTGGGGTATCGGCGAGGACCATTCGCAACCGTCTCCATGAAGCTGGGCTACGGTCCCGCACACCGTTAGGCCGTCTTCCGCTCACTCCCCAACATCGTGCAGCCCGCCTCCAGTGGTGTCGCGACAGGCGTGAATGGAGGGACGAATGGAGACGTGTCGTCTTCAGCGATGAGAGTCGCTTCTGCCTTGGTGCCAATGATGGTCGTATGCGTGTTTGGCGCCGTGCAGGTGAGCGCCACAATCAGGACTGCATACGACCGAGGCACACAGGGCCAACACCCGGCATCATGGTGTGGGGAGCGATCTCCTACACTGGCCGTACACCACTGGTGATCGTCGAGGGGACACTGAATAGTGCACGGTACATCCAAACCGTCATCGAACCCATCGTTCTACCATTCCTAGACCGGCAAGGGAACCTGCTGTTCCAACAGGACAATGCACGTCCGCATGTATCCCGTGCCACCCAACGTGCTCTAGAAGGTGTAAGACAACTACCCTGGCCAGCAAGATCTCCGGATCTGTCCCCCATTGAGCATGTTTGGGACTGGATGAAGCGTCGTCTCACGCGGTCTGCACGTCCAGCACGAACGCTGGTCCAACTGAGGCGCCAGGTGGAAATGGCATGGCAAGCCGTTCCACAGGACTACATCCAGCATCTCTACGATCGTCTCCATGGGAGAATAGCAGCCTGCATTGCTGCGAAAGGTGGATATACACTGTACTAGTGCCGACATTGTGCATGCTCTGTTGCCTGTGTCTATGTGCCTGTGGTTCTGTCAGTGTGATCATGTGATGTATCTGACCCCAGGAATGTGTCAATAAAGTTTCCCCTTCCTGGGACAATGAATTCACGGTGTTCTTATTTCAATTTCCAGGAGTGTATTAAAACATTACTTTAAGCACGGCTATTTTCCAATGTATCTACAAACACTACTACTACTACTACTACTACTACTACTACTACTACGATGACAGAGGAACACCATGGGTGCTAAAGGCACACATTAGTACACCCTGAACTCAAATCCCTGTATTTATTCAACTCCTGGAAATTTACCACAACATGCAGATTAAATACCAGCAAACTTCAAGATGGACAGTTGCACAGTGACTCAACGAACCTTAAGGTGTCTCACGTGCGTAGAAGTTGATCTAATACCGCGACTCTACAATGGATACACAGGAAAAAGCGCCAACTAAAACCGTCACAGGCATCAGCAGACGTCTAGGTATTTGTACCAAAATGCCCACATTAAATAACATCACACGTGCCAAGATCGTCGAGTGACTCGCTATCAGGTGAAAGACATAACTGAAGTCAGAACAAATGTTTCACCCTCAGAGGAAAATGCCTTGTTATATCATACATTAGATCCACAAGGCGTCGAAGCACCACATGGACTGAAGAGCTTACCGGTGAAGCTGGAAAAACTGGCAAGGCAGCCCAGTATTTTATCCTTCTCTACTTCCCCCCCATAAAGCTATATCCAAAACAACCTATGAATGAACCGTATCTTGATGCAATAATACGGAAAATAAGTCACCGTATGATGCAACAAAAGGCCAGATTGGTTGGTTGGCGCGGGGGGGTTAATGGCGTAAACAGCAAGATCGTCGGTCCCTCGTTCCAAGAGTGGTGCATCCAGAAATAGAGGCGTCCACCGAGAACGTGATTTAATCTGATAGGGACATTCATAACAGTAAAAGAGAAATGGCTAAAAATCGTAACGGACATCTTTTGTACCGTCAACTGTACAAGCAAGATGATAGAAACAGGGAACTCAGATGGTCGGCACCCGCGGGGCTCTTTTGCGACAGCTAACATACCACCACAGCTGTCCCAAACCTTATCCATTACAGTCAAGGCTACCCACTATCCTGCGACGTGCAACACTCAGAATAGAAAAAACTGGGTGCGGCAGAAAGGGTAGTTAAAATGGCTCTGAGCACTATCGGACTTAACTCCTGAGGTCATCAGTCCCCTAGAACTTAGAACTACTTAAACCTAACTAACCTAAGGACTTGACACACATCCATGCCCGAGGCAGGAGTCCAACCTGTGACCGTAGCGGTCGCACGGTTCCAGACTGTAGCGCCTAGGACCGCTCGGCCACCACGGCCGTCCAGAAAGGATGCAAACAATCTAGTAACTATGAGAACAGAGTAAAAAAGGGATGAAAGGTTACCCTGGTGAAAGAGGTAGAGTAGGGGATATTGCTGACCCAGCATATAGTGGAAGACGCCCCAGTTCAGCCACCCTACCCCTGCTCTGTAGGTAGATTAAAACCTTGTAACCGAGAATAAAAACCAGTTTCACGGAGAAAACAGAACAAGTTCAACCATCCATGAGTCATCCGCCAATATTAGAGGCAATGAGTCCAAAAGTCCATACTTAGCACCGAGGACCAAAAGGAAGGGGTACTTTACTAAGATTACTACTGCGTGTAAAGCTCCAGAAGTAAAACTTGGGGGGGGACTCGTTGCACAGAGATGCAAATCCGCAATTCGGGTCCTCAAAGCGAATAGCAAAAGACTAAGGTACTATACTTTCCTTTCGCTCCAGAAGAGTCACAGACCCACACACAACGCTACTAGAAAGGAAGTCGCCATGTTTCAATGGGTTCTCGGCAAAATTAGTGATGGTCACCCACAGACTGTTAGGTCTGTGTTTTCTGCTATTCCTTCATACTTGTGTAACGTGGGAGAACCTCTTGTATTAAACGTCTGGGTACCATAGGTGGAAACATCAGTGACAATGAAAGTTACTCAAGGTGGGAGCCACGCTCAGAAAAGCCAATGGTTAATTGTATGTAACTCGAAGGGGGAGAGGAAGGAAAGGGAACGGGAGCGAAGGAAAGGGAACGGGAGCGAAGGAAAGGGAACGGGAGCGAAGGAAAGGGAACGGGAGCGAAGGAAAGGGAACGGGAACAGGAGCAAGGAAAGGGAACGGGAACAGGAGCAAGGAAAGGGAACGGGAACAGGAGCAAGGAAAGGGAACGGGAGCAAGGGAACAGGAAGGGGAGTATTGATGTTAGCTGCATTGGGACATTAAACAAAATGAGCAGCGACTAGTGAAAATGTGTTGCAGACTGGGATTCGAACCTGGGAACTCCTGTTTACTCGACAGGTGCGTTAACCACTGCATCATCTAGAACACAGCATTATTGCAACTGCACGGACTAACTCGGCAAGCCTCACGACCGACCCACATTCCCACCGAGCGCCACCTATCCGCAGTCCCTGTCCATTTCCTCCATGCTCGCTACTCAGATTCCCACAGGAGGTCGGATGTACTTGTGCATCCGCACTGAAGGAGGAGGATCCATTGCTCATCTATGCAAATCAATTATATGAATGTCTGGAAGAACAGACATCACACGTTCATGTAACCAATGGTTAAGCCGGCTGCTCGCTATAAGCAGGTAAATATGTTCAAGACCTGGTTTAGTAAAAATTTTCAGCTGTCGCTATGTAGTCATTGCAAAGGCAGTAACTATTTTTCACTGATGTATTTTTGTGTCATTGTCTTTCTGTTTATTTCATACTAATTGACTTCATATTAATTTCTATTTCAGGGAGTTTCTTTCAGTAGTATGCATTCTCTTCTCCAGAAGGTACGACTTGGCATGTGACTCGGAATGTCCTGGTTCTTTTCACACCATTTGCAGCCGAGCTAGTAATAGAGGAGAGGAGCATTCAATGGGGAATAAACGACAGACAATCAGAAAAGGGCATCGGTCTTAACAGCAAGGTAAAGCTTCCCCAAACCTTGCTCAGAACCTGTGGATAGGAACGTCTTTAATTTCTGGGACAATATTGTCCATTATCATATAATAATAATAATAATAATAATAATAATAATAATAATAGACACCTCATGTTCTGTTATTACCAAGCAACAAACCTAGGAACCAACACAACTGGATACAGATCACAAGTATACACAACATTTATTACCAGATACCCGGAATTAAAATTTTTAACAGAACAGCGACTAGCTGATCAGATCCGTGTAATAATAAAAAATAACAGGATACCCCAGTCAGAATTAGAAAACATCAAACAACAAGTACAACAAATACTGGAACAAAATAATGTGCAATCAGAAGAAGAAGAAAATACAGTAATGGACTCAAACATCCCAGAGCAAACAAACAAAGAACAACACGCATCAACTAAACAATCAGAGGAAAACGAAATCTTAAGACAGCCACCAGAACAAGCACAAATAGAACACGAAGTGACACACATGTTAGATATAGAAGAAAAATTTCAGCTGACATATATAGAATACAAAGACACAAATACAGACATTGGACCCTTCTTGCATAGACCGCCAAATAGCCCACAAGTCGAAACAACAATAAAAACTATCAACACAATCATACACAACAAAATAAATGAAAACACAACTATGGAAGAGTTACAACTACTGGTTTATGTAGGAGCACTCACTACACTAAATATACACACTAGGCAGAAATCAGAACCAACTAACACACAGAAGAAACCCACAAAACCAGCATGGCAACACAGGCTACAGATCAGAATAGAAAAACTGAGAAAAGACATCGGACAGCTAACACAATTTATAAGAAATGAAATATCAGACAAAAACGAAAAAGGTTAGGTAAAATCTCACAACAAGAAGCAATAGAGCAGTTAGATGAAAAGAAGCAGAAATTACAAGCATTGGCCAAACGACTTAGAAGATACAAAAAAAGTGAAAATAGAAGGAAACAAAACCAAACATTCAACACAAACCAAAAGAAATTTTACCAGACAATAGATAACACAGACATAAAAATAGACAATCCACCAAACATAACAGACATGGAACACTTCTGGAGCAACATATGGTCAAACCCGGTACAACACAACAGGCATGCACGGTGGATACAAGCAGAAACAGACACATACAAGATGATACCACAAATGCCTGAAGTGATAATTTTGCAACATGAAGTCACCCGAGCAATTTATTCTACGCACAATTGGAAAGCCCCTGGAAATGATAAAATAGCAAATTTCTGGCTAAAGAAGTTCACCTCAACACATTCACATCTAACTAAATTATTTAACAGTTACATTGCAGACCCATACATATTCCCTGACACACTTACACATGGAATAACTTATCTGAAACCTAAAGATCAAGCAGACACAACAAACCCAGCTAAATATCGCCCCATAACATGCCTACCAACAATCTACAAAATATTAACTTCAGTCATTACACAGAAATTAATGACACATACAACAATGACACATACAACACAGAACAAAATTATAAATGAAGAACAAAAAGGCTGCTGCAAAGGAGCACGAGGATGTAAAGAGCAACTGATAATAGATGCAGAGGTGACATATCAAGCTAAAACTAAACAAAGGTCGCTACACTACGCATACATTGATTACCAAAAAGCTTTTGATAGTGTACCCCACTCATGGTTACTACAGATATTGGAAATATACAAAGTAGATCCTAAATTGATACAGTTTCCAAACATAGTAATGAAAAACTGGAAAACCACACTTAATATCCAAACAAATTCAGATAATATCACATCACAGCCAATACAGATTAAGCGTGGAATATACCAAGGAGACTCATTAAGTCCTTTCTGGTTCTGTCTTGCTCTGAACCCACTATCCAACATGCTAAATAATACAAATTATGGATATAATATTACTGGAACATACCCACACAAAATCACACATTTGCTATACATGGATGATCTAAAACTACTGGCAACAACCAATCAACAACTCAACCAATTACTAAAGATAACAGAAGTATTCAGCAATGATATAAATATGGCTTCTGGAACAGACAAATGTAAGAAAAATAGCATAGTCAAGGGAAAACACATTAAACAAGAAGATTACATATTGAATAACCACAGTGACTCCATAGAAGCGATGGAAAAAACAGATGCCTATAAATACCTAGGATACAGACAAAAGATAGGAATAGATAATACAAATATTAAAGAAGTAAAAGAAAAATATAGACAAAGACTAACAAAAATACTGAAAACAGAATTGACAGCAAGAAACAAGACAAAAGCTATAAATACTTACGCTATACCAATATTGACCTACTCATTTGGAGTAGTGAAATGGAGTAACACAGACCTAGAAGCACTAAATACACTTACACGTTCACAATGCCACAAATATAGAATACATCACATACATTCAGCAACAGAAAGATTTACATTAAGCAGAAAGGAAGGAGGAAGGGGATTTATCGATATAAAAAACCTACATTATGGACAGGTAGACAATTTAAGAAAATTCTTTCTAGAACGAGCAGAAACTAGCAAAATACACAAAGCAATCACTCATATAAATACATCGGCTACACCACTGCCATTTCACAACCACTTCTACAACCCTTTAGATCACATAACATCAACAAATACGAAGAAAGTAAATTGGAATGGGAAGCCACTACATGGCAAGCACCCGTATCATCTAACACAGCCACATATCGATCAAGACGCATCCAACACATGGCTAAGAAAAGGCAATATATACAGTGAGACGGAAGGATTCATGATTGCAATACAGGATCAAACAATAAACACCATATATTACAGCAAGCATATTATTAAAGATCCCAATACCACAACAGATAAATGCAGACTTTGCAAACAACAAATAGAAACAGTAGATCACATCACAAGCGGATGTACAATACTAGCAAATACAGAATACCCCAGAAGACATGACAATGTAGCAAAAATAATACATCAACAGCTTGCCTTACAACATAAACTTATAAAACAACACGTTCCCACATACAAGTATGCACCACAAAATGTACTGGAGAATGATGAATACAAATTATACTGGAACAGAACCATTGTAACAGAAAAAACACCACCACATAGCAAACCTGACATCATACTCACCAATAAAAAGAAGAAATTAACACAACTAATCGAAATATCCATACCCAAAACAACAAATATACAAAAGAAAACAGGAGAAAAAATTGAAAAATACATCGAACTGGCTAAGGAAGTCAAGGACATGTGGCATCAGGATAAAGTTGACATTATACCAATTATACTATCAACTACAGGAGTCATACCACACAATATCCACCAGTACATCAATGCAATACAGCTACATCCAAACTTATATATACAACTACAGAAATCTGTAATTATTGATACATGTTCAATTACCCGAAAGTTCCTAAATGCAATATAACATATACCGTACAGTTAAATGGAAGTGACGCTTGATCAAGGTCCGCGTCACTTTCCATTTTTGACCAGACATAACGTCTGAGAAAAGAAAGAAATAATAATAATAATAATAATAATATGTATGTTCTGCCAGTCGTAAAAGGCGACGAAAAGAACAAACCACTAATAGGGCTAACCCCCCTTTTAGTGTGATTAGTTGGTTCAGGACAGAACTAAAGAAGCCTCGGACAAGCGCCGTCATGGTCGGGGACGACGCTTGAACCCTATGCCCGCCCACAATGGTAACGACACTGCTAGCCAACTGGAAAATGATTTAAATCCAAATAGAGGTGTTTTGCAGGATATGCTTCCTGCAACCACCCTAGAAGGAAAACAAAGACAGAGGATGAGATGGTCAGATGAAGTTAATCGACACCTCATGTTCTGTTATTACCAAGCAACAAACCTAGGAACCAACACAACTGGATACAGATCACAAGTATACACAACATTTATTACCAGATACCCAGAATTAAAATTTTTAACAGAACAACGACTAGCTGATCAGATCCGTGTAATAATCAAAAATAACAGGATACCCCAGTCAGAATTAGAAAACATCAAACAAGAAGTACAACAAATACTGGAACAAAATAATGTGCAATCAGAAGAAGAAGAAAATACAGTAATGGACTCAAACATCCCAGAGCAAACAAACAAAGAACAACACGCACCAATTAAACAATCAGAGGAAAACGAAATCTTAAGACAGCCACCAGAACAAGCACAAATAGAACACGAAGTGACACAGATGCTAGATATAGAAGAAAAATTTCAGCTAACATATATAGAATACAAAGACACAAATACAGACATTAGACCATTCTTGCATAGACCACCAAATAACCCACAAGTCGAAACAACAATAAAAACTATCAACACAATCATACACAACAAAATAAATGAAAACACAACTATGGAAGAGTTACAACTACTGGTTTATATAGGAGCACTCACTACATTAAATATACACACTAGACAGAGATCAGAACCAACCAACACACAGAAGAAACCCACAAAACCAGCATGGCAACACAGGCTACAGATCAGAATAGAAAAACTGAGAAAAGACATCGGACAGCTAACACAATTTATAAGAAATGAAATCTCGGAAAAAAAACGAAAGAGGTTAGGTAAAATCTCACAACAAGAAGCGACAGAGCAATTAGACGAAAAGAAGCAGAAATTACAAGCATTAGCCAAACGACTCAGAAGATACAAAAAAAGTGAAAATAGAAGGAAACAAAACCAAACATTCAACACAAACCAAAAGAAATTTTACCAGACAATAGATAACACACACATTAAAATAAACAATCCACCAAACATAACAGACATGGAACACTTCTGGAGCAACATATGGTCAAACCCGGTACAACATAACAGGCATGCACGGTGGATACAAACAGAAACAGACACATACAAGATGATACCACAAATGCCTGAAGTGAAAATTTTGCAACATGAAGTCACCCAAGCAATTAATTCTACTCACAATTGGAAAGCCCCTGGAAATGATAAAATAGCAAATTTCTGGTTAAAGAAGTTCACCTCAACACATTCACATCTAACTAAATTATTTAACAGTTACATTGCAGACCCATACACATTCCCTGATACACTTACACATGGAATAACTTATCTGAAACCTAAAGATCAAGCAGACACAGCGAACCCAGCTAAATATCGCCCCATAACATGCCTACCAACAATATACAAAATATTAACTTCAATCATTAAACAGAAATTAATGACACATACAACACAGAACAAAATTATAAATGAAGAACAAAAAGGCTGTTGCAAAGGAGCACGAGGATGTAAAGAGCAACTGATAATAGATGCAGAGGTGACATATCAAGCTAAAACTAAACAAAGGTCGCTACACTACGCATACATTGATTACCAAAAAGCTTTTGATAGTGTACCCCACTCATGGTTACTACAAATATTGGAAATATACAAAATAGATCCTAAATTGATACAGTTCCTAAACATAGTAATGAAAAATTGGAAAACCACACTTAATATCCAAATAAATTCAAATAATATCACATCACAGCCAATACAGATTAAGCGTGGAATATACCAAGGAGACTCATTAAGTCCTTTCTGGTTCTGCCTTGCTCTGAACCCACTATCCAACATGCTAAATAATACAAATTATGGATACAATATTACTGGAACATACCCACACAAAATCACACATTTGCTATACATGGATGATCTAAAACTACTGGCAGCAACAAATCAACAACTCAACCAATTACTAAAGATAACAGAAGTATTCAGCAATGATATAAGTATGGCTTTTGGAACAGACAAATGTAAGAAAAATAGCATAGTCAAGGGAAAACACACTAAACAAGAAGATTACATGTTGGATAACCACAGCGACTGCATAGAAGCGATGGAAAAAACAGATGCCTATAAATATCTAGGATACAGACAAAAAATAGGAATAGATAATACAAATATTAAAGAAGAACTAAAAGAAAAATATAGACAAAGACTAACAAAAATACTGAAAACAGAATTGACAGCAAGAAACAAGACAAAAGCTATAAATACTTATGCCATACCAATATTGACCTACTCATTTGGAGTAGTGAAATGGAGTAACACAGACCTAGAAGCACTCAATACACTTACACGCTCACAATGCCACAAATATAGAATACATCACATACATTCAGCAACAGAAAGATTCACATTAAGCAGAAAGGAAGGAGGAAGGGGATTTATCGATATAAAAAACCTACATTATGGACAGGTAGACAATTTAAGAAAATTCTTTATAGAACGAGCAGAAACTAGCAAAATACACAAAGCAATCACTCATATAAATACATCGGCTACACCACTACAATTTCATAACCACCTCTACAACCCTTTAGACCACATAACATCAACAGATACGAAGAAAGTAAATTGGAAAAAGAAAACACTTCATGGCAAGCACCCGTACCATCTAACACAGCCACACATCGATCAAGACGCATCCAACACATGGCTAAGAAAAGGCAATATATACAGTGAGACAGAAGGATTCATGATTGCAATACAGGATCAAACAATAAACACCAGGTATTACAGCAAGCATATTATTAAAGATCCTAATACCACAACAGATAAATGCAGACTTTGTAAACAACAAATAGAAACAGTAGATCACATCACAAGCGGATGTACAATACTAGCAAATACAGAATACCCCAGAAGACATGACAATGTCGCAAAAATAATACATCAACAGCTTGCCTTACAACATAAACTTATAAAACAACACGTTCCTACATACAAGTATGCACCACAAAATGTACTGGAGAATGATGAATACAAATTATACTGGAACAGAACCATTATAACAGATAAAACAACGCCACATAACAAACCTGACATCATACTCACCAATAAAAAGAAGAAATTAACACAATTAATCTAAATATCCATACCCAATACAACAAATATACAAAAGAAAACAGGAGAAAAAATTGAAAAATACATCCAACTGGCTGAGGAAGTCAAAGACATGTGGCATCAGGATAAAGTTGACATTATACCAATTATACTATCAACTACAGGAGTCATACCACACAATATCCACCAATACATCAATGCAATACAACTACATCCAAACATATATATACAATTACAGAAATCCGTAATTATTGATACATGTTCAATTACCCGAAAGTTCCTAAATGCAATATAACATGTACCGTACAGCAAAAAGGAAGTGACGCTTGATAAAGGTCCGCGTCACTCCATTCTTAACCAGACTTCTAAAAAGTCTGAGAAAGTAATCAAATAATAATAATAATAAAGGCATATATATGACGGTAGTATCTGTTCCCAAAAGAACAGTTACTGTAGATGACTATGCAGCTTTGCTAGAAATGAAATGATAATTAAAAAGGACACCCTAGCTGCAAACAGGCGTGGGTGTCTATTTAATTATCATTTCATTTCTAGCAAAGCGGCATGGTCACCTACGGTAACTGTTCTTTCGGGAACAGATACTACCGTCATATATAGTTAAAATATGGCTTCCCGGCCATTGACCTTCTTGTGCGAACGCACACGCTATGCCCGAACTCGTACGGGACTTGGTAGATTAATCTGCCACGAGTAATGAGTATGATGGGCAAACATCTATTAGGCGCACAACGAATGTAGAGGTGTAGACATGTTGGGAATGTGGGTCTCACAGGGAGCGTGCAAGGGATAAGTCCCTGCAGGCGCACTATCCTCCGTGCCCTCGGTGGCTCAGATGGATAGAGCGTCTGCCATGTAAGGAGGAGATCCCGGGTTCGAGTCCCTGTCGGGGCACACATTTTCAACATGTCCCCAATGAAGTACATCAACGGCTGTTTGCAGCTAAGGTGTCCATTTAATTATCATTTCAATAAAGGCTTAATCCTATATTCAGGGAACTAGTGTGTGTGTGTGTGTGTGTGTGTGTGTGTGTGTGTGTGTGTGTGTGTGTGTGTGTGTCGTGCTAGTCAAGGTCCTAGATGTGGTGGTTCGCCTATGTCTTTCTCCAATGTATGTTGAAGCGTCATGCGTTGTTTTGTGGATCACTGATGGGCGCTTATGTAGAGTAGTTTCGGGTTTGTGTTTTTATGGATGAAGAGAAGTGCAGTCACATAACCCACTCCTTTCGAAGAGCACCAAGGAGGCCGCCGAGCTCAAAGCCCCCTTCCGACAGACAAACGAGTGGATTTATAGATGTCTTCCGGTCGACGGTGAAGGTATTTACTGTGTGCACTAAGTTGTTGTATTCCATTTGGCACATTTTATTCTCTCTCGATTCTTGCTTTTTGTTCAAATCTCTGAAGACCGAGATCAGTGACAGAATGTTAGATTCGTACGCAGGTGCAGTGCCTTCCAATGTCTTTGTCATCTTGGTACAGAAATTACATGAATTTCAAATGTAGCTCTAAAACCGTCCCAATATTTCCGGCTACGTGATATTACTGAGTGGATCAATACCTTCTAAAATATTTTGTATGATAATGGCAAGTCTTGTGCCGTCTGTGGGCATTTTTGTGCAATATCTTGCCAGTTTCTCGAGAGACTCGGTGACGTACAGTCAATGAGCTTGGCTACAGGACTTCACATCCTTTCTAAACTTCTCAGAGTTAATCATATTTAAAACCTGTTACTGATTATGTAAGTAACATTTTTAAATCTATGTCTTTAAAGCTACTACATCCTTAATATTCTATTAACGGCGAGGTTATAGATTACCCAGAGATTAATTGATATAGTAGTTTTCGATGGTTTGAAAAAATGGTTCAAATGGCTCTGAGCACTATGGGACTTAACATCTATCGTCATCAGTCCCCTAGAACTTAGAACTACTTAAACCTAACTAACCTAAGGACATCACACAACACCCAGTCGATGGTTTGAAGATGTCGTTCCGAATCATCAGAGTTATGGAACACTGTGTGCAGAGATTAATAAGTAGTAACTCTGTACAAAGTGTTGCCACTTATGGAATTCGAAGGCGAAAGAGTTTTAGAACAGAAAGAAGAAATAATGCTATCTTTTCGGTACGTAAATGTAACGATACACCATAAAGTTACGAGGTAAGATCTACAATGAAATGAAATTTTTAAACAAAACTACAGGAAGGAACTCTAGCGATTGGGAGACAAAGAAAAACTGTGGTGGTAGTGATGAAGTAATTGAATCCACAAAATATGCCACCTGAGCAGATGAGTTTTCTTTGAGACCGCGGGATGGTAAGCAACTACAATAGCAACACCGTCTTGATGCCCAACACTCCGGAACAGAATAATTTGCTCAGTTTGATTGAGCGGTAGAAGAAGAACTTCAATAATACTAACTGCCTACGGGCAGTTTAAATGTGTGGTGAGATGGTATTTTTTCCCAGTGCCACGAAAAGTGCTCTTCCTTCAACCAGTTACAGAACTGACTATGTCGTCATTCAATAATCTATATACGGGATATTGAAACCCACAGTAGACGACGACGAAGAAGAACTGGCGGTATTGATGGTGGTAGTGGTAGCAACTATAGTAGTAGCAGTAGTAGTAGTAGTAGTAGTACTACTACTACTACTACTACTAGTAGTAGTTACATACTACCAGCAATACTCCGTCTTGTTACTTAAAACTTGCTCCGACGTCACAAACTGAACATGACTGATGTCAGTGCTGGCATTCTAAACCAGCTCTGGTGGCTTGAGCCGACAGTGTTAACGACTGTGGCGCCTCGTGCCTCCCGCGTTCATTACCCGTTAATTTGCATTCTGACAATTACAAAACAGCGCTAATGAGACCTGGGTCTTTGATCCGACATGTTACACTACGAATTAACAAGGTTAAAACAATCTGTTGCCTGTATAAGATATAATAAACTGCCGATGCGATAGTGCATGCGCATCTAGATCTATACTGAGTATCTTTGTACACAACTGCGCCCAATTGGAGGGTGACAGAACACAGCAGTGCTTCGCATAGTTAGATGTACATCTAGATTAGCATTTACCAGCAGCAGCGTAAGTTCGAGGCTCCGTATGCGTATGGTGTCGTTCCAAACAGTCATCAGTCACATTTTCTGGGGTGTTTCCAGCAGATATTTGCAATTACACACATCAAAAAAAAGTTTTGCATCACCTCGGTTCCTAGAGTTCCGGAACCTGTACAGAAAATTAGATTAGAGACCAACATTAACATCATTTTCGTCCTTTTTATTGCTCATGAAAGCCACACATTGCATGTTGTACCACCATACAGCGAGACCTTCAGAGGTGGTGGTCCAGATCACAGTACACACCTGTACCTGCAATTCCCAGTAGCACGTCCTCTTGCATTGATGCCTACCTGTATTCGTCTTGGCATACTATCTACAAGTTCATCAAGGCACTGTTGGTCCACATTGTTCCACTCCTCAACGGCGATGCGGCGTACATCCCTCAGAGTGGTTGGATGGTCACGTCGTCCATAAACAGACCTTTTCAATCTATCCCAGGCATGTTCGATAGGGTTCATGTCTGGATAACATGCTGGCCACTCTAGTCGAGCGATTTCGTTATCCTGAAGGACGTCATTCACACGATGTGCACACTGGGGCTGCGAATTGTCGTCCATGAAAACGAATGCCTCGCCAATATGCTGCCAATATCGTTGCACTATCTGTTGGAGGATGGGTTTCACGTATCGTACAGCCGTTACTGCGCCTTCCATGACCACCAGCAGCGTACGTCGGCCCCACATAATGCCACCCCAAAACAGCAGGAACCTCCACCTTGCTGCACTCGCTGGACAGTGTGTCTAAGGCGTTCAGCCTGATCGGGTTGCCTCCAAACGCGTCTCCGACGATTGTCTGGTTGAAGGCATATGAAGGCATCGGCGAGAGAATGTGATGCCAATCCTGACCGGTCTATTCGGCATCTTGTTGGGCCCACCTGTACCGCGCTGCATGGTGTCGTGGTTGCAAAGATGGACCTCGCCATCGACGTCGGGAGTGAAGTTGTGCATCTTGCAGCCTACTGCGCACAGCTTGGGTCGTAACACGACGCCCTGTGGTTGCACAAAAAGCATTATTCAACATGGTGGCCTTGCTGTCAGGGTTCCTTCGAGCCACAATCCGTAGGTAGCGATCATGCACTGCAATAGTAGCCCTTGGGCAACCTGAGCGAGGCATGTCCTCGACAGTCCCTGTCTTTCTGTATCACCTCCACGTCCGAACAACATCGCTTTGGTTCACTGCGAGACGACTGGACACTTCCCTTGTTGAGAGGCCTTCCTGGCACAAAGTAACAATGCCGACGCGATCGAACCGCGGTATTCACCGTCTAGGCACGGTTGATCTACAGACAACACGAGCCGTGTACCTCTTTCCTGGTGTAATGATTGGAACTGATCGACTGTCAGACCCCCTCCGTCTACTAGGCGCTGCTCATGCATGGTTGTTTACATCTTTGGGCGGGTTTGGTGACATCTCTGAACAGTCAAAGGGACTGTGCCTGCGATACAATCTCCACAGTCAGCGTCTATCATCAGGAGGTCTGGGAACCGGGGCGATGCAAAACTTTTTCTGATGGGTGTAGCTTTTGCAGTGTGTTGATGGAGTGAGCCCATACAAATACGAGGTGTAGCTGTAAAATAATGGAATTGATGCTCTAACAAAGTGCGCCGAAGATGGACGACCAGTAGCTGTGAAGCCTTCTCAGTCTAATACGGCACTTCTTGTGTCTGTAGACAGATCAACGTGGCTATGGACTTCGTTTGTACTTGAGCTGCTGTTATGTTCTGCCGGAAAAATTGTAAGTGTAGTAACAGAGCAGCGAACTGTCGTGAAGTTTCACTTGACACTTGGAAAAACTGCTAGTGGACTGTATCTTTCACTAAAAGAAGTGTATGGTGAACACTTTTTATCATGTACACGAGTTTTTGAGTGGTTCATGCGTTTCCAACATAGCGAAGAAGACGCTGAATATGACTCACGCTTAGGACGCCCCCCATCATAAAAAAAAAAAACAGATGAAAATATCCAAAGCTTAGGTAATTAATCTGGTCTGTCTGACTGTTACATATTCGATCGATTCCTGCAACTGTAGCAACTGATACAGAATGCTTAAGGAAAATTTTATACGGTCAACTTAACATGAGAAAACTGCGTGCGAAATTGGTGCTGGAAATTCTCAAAATGTAACAAAAAGAACCTAGTGAAAATGTTTTACTGACACTTTGAATACCACTGAAAATTATCCTAATTTCTTGGAACTAGTGAAAACATGCGACAAATCTTAACTTTTCACTTATGATGGAGAACCTAAGCGCCAGTCCAAGTAGTGGAAGGGCCCAACTCAACCGAGAGCGAAAAAGCTCGAATAAGCAAATCAAAATTCAAGGCGACGAGTTTTTCGATATTCATGGAATTGTTTATGTTCACTAGCTTCCTGAAAGTCAAATTATTAACATTTCTACTTTGAAGTTCTTGCTTAACTCTGGGAGAAAATAAGAAAAAAAAAACCTGAACTGTGAAAGAACAAGTCATGCGTTCTGTATCAAGACAACGCACCGGCTCACACCGCATTATCTGTTAAGAGGTTTCTTACCAAGTACAGCATACCAGTGTTCGACTACCCACCTTATTCGCCTGACCTAGTACCACGTGACTTATGTATTCCACAAGAACAAATTTCCATTAAACGGAACACGATTTCAGTCGGTTGAAGCAATGAAAGAAAAAGCAGCATGTGTCATAAGGAGCTCACACAGGAAGACTTCCATCAATGGAAAATTCGCTTTGAGTGTTGTGGGCGTTGACGGAGTTTATATAGTAAATATGTGCGTTTTTCAATAAAATGTTTTATAGCAACTGTGCCGTTATTTTGTAGCCTAACCTCGTACTGCTCATCAAATGTCATGTGACGACCACTGCCAGAATCACTGAAAATTAGTGGGTAAGTCGGTTGGAGTCACTGTTATACGCAGTATGAGACAGATCTCTGCAGTTACTGGATCTGTGACGATAGTAGCTTCAATAACAGCATTTCCCATCGGTTTAATTAGCGAACGGGTAGCATTACGAAGTCTGGGATGATTCAGAATCCGCAGTCGTATTCCAGTGAAACGCCGATAAACCGTAAATACAACATTCCTGTTTTCTGTAAAAACAGACCGCGAGAAAAAACTCCACTGCAGATTTTCACACCACAGACCAGGTCAGCATTTTCGTTCTCGCAGTCGGTTTTAACGGAAAATCTGTACAGTGTTTACAATGTATAAAATTGTTCTGGATTTGTGGCCGCATTGTCAACTATAAAATTCCGACGTTTTGGTGACTACTGCAAGACGCCTTCCTCAGGGCGTATCGCTAACTGCAGAATAGGCGCTTGTTTAATTACTTATATACTATGGAGGAGTGCTGTCATTGGATATGAAGGTGAGGAGGAAGGGTATTGGCTGCTCTTTTATTGGTTTTTGCTTTGCATGTTATTGGCGAAAACAGGCTTTTCCATTGGAGTTTCCTTTATTGCTTGCCATTGGTGGAAATCGGCGAATAGGAAAACTGTGCAGCGGCTGCAGCGTAGCGCTGTTAACTAACTGCCTAGTATCGGCAATGGCGTGTCAGCAGTCTGTGGACCCTCGGCCGGTGTGACCTACAGCACGCCTGTTGCTTTGCCAGAGCTGTCCTTCCGCAAGGCTGTCACTGTTGGCAGCCAAGATACTGGGAGTCTGCTACTTGTATAGCCTCTCCGAATTTCTTCCTCAAGCTAAACAGCTGTTTCGCCAGTAAGCGAGCCTCTCGAAATTCGATCTTCATCCTGCGCTGTTCCTGACGTTCTGCCACCACTGATTTACTGTACAGGGTGATTCAAAAAGAATACCACAACTTTAGGAATTTAAAACTCTGCAACGACAAAAGGCAGAGCTAAGCACTATCTGTCGGCGAATTAAGGGAGCTGTAAAGTTTCATTTAGTTGTACATTTGATCGCTTGAGGCGCTGTTGACTAGGCGTCAGCGTCAGTTGATGCTAAGATGGCGACCGCTCAACAGAAAGCTTTTTGTGTTATTGAGTACGGCAGAAGTGAATCGACGACAGTTGTTCAGCGTGCATTTCGAACGAAGTATGGTGTTAAACCTGCTGATAGGTGGTGTATTAAACGTTGGTATAAACAGTTTACAGAGAATGGGTGTTTGTGCAAAGGGAAAAGTTCTGGACGGCCGAGAACGAGTGATGAAAATGTAGCACGCATCCAGCAAGCATTTGTTCGCAGCCCAGGAAAATCGACTCGCAGAGCTAGCAGAGAGCTGCAAATTCCACAATCAAGTGTATGGAGAGTCCTACGAAAAAGGTTAGTTATGAAATCTTATCGTCTGAAATTGGTTCAAGCACTGTCTGCAGCTGATAAGATTAAAAGAATCTATTTCTGTGATTTTATCCTTGCTCAAATGGAAACAGATGAATCTTTCGTTTCAAAGATCGTGTTTAGTGATGAAGCAACTTTCCACACTAACTGGAAAGTCAACCGTCACAATGTCTGTATACGGGGCACTGAGAATCCGCGGGAAACAACTCAGTATGATCGTGACTCGCCTAAGGTGAACGTTTTCTGTGCCATTTCAGCCAGTAAAGTTTTTGGTCCATTTTTCTTCGAAGGTGCTACTGTAACTGGACTACAGTATCTGGAGATGTTAGAGAATTGGCTGTTCCCTCAGCTCGAACAAGAAGCACAACAATTCATATTTCAGCAGGATGGAGCGCCACCACATTGGCACTTATCTGTCCGTAACTACCTGAACGTCAACTACCCGAGGCGATGGATCGGCCGCCAGGCAGCCCGTGGCAGAGCACTTCATCACTGGCCTCCAAGAAGCCCTGATCTTACCCCGTGCGATTTTTTCTTATGGGGGTATGTTAAGGATATGGTGTTTCGGCCACCTCTCCCAGCCACCATTGATGATTTGAAACGAGAAATAACAGCAGCTATCCAAACTGTTACGCCTGATATGCTACAGAGAGTGTGGAACGAGTTGGAGTATCGGGTTGATATTGCTCGAGTGTCTGGAGGGGGCCATATTGAACATCTCTGAACTTGTTTTTGAGTGAAAAAAAACCTTTTTAAATACTCTTTGTAATGATGTACAACAGAAGGTTATATTATGTTTCTATCATTAAATACACATTTTTAAAGTTGTGGTATTCTTTTTGAATCACCCTGTATTGTTTGAGACGGATGTATCTCTCGTGTTCTGATAATCTTGTGCTTATAGAACGCCCAGTCTCTCCTACATACACCAGTCCACATTTGCACCCGATTTCTTAAACTCCTTCGGCATGAAACTTGTCAACTGTATCTTTCGTCGAGCCCAGAACGTCTTATTTTTCAGTTGCTACGAAAATTCGGCTTAATATCTGCCCGACAAGAATTTTGCCCAGACTTCAGAACTTCCACCAACATCTTAATCAGTAGCACAGCAAAATTCACTTCACCATGGAGATTGAAAAGAACGGGTATTGCCTTTTCTCGACGTGGAAGTTTACCGTAAGCCCGATGGGAAGCTAGGACACAGTTTATAGAAAGCCTGCTAACACGGACAGATACATGCGTGCATCCTCCCACCACCATCCTACGCAAAAGAAATCGGCACTGCAAACTTTAACTAAGAGACCCTACAGGATCAGCGATGAACATAATATCAGAAGTGAACTATAGAACCTCAGGTCCAGTTTTGGTGCTGATGGCTACGACACGGGAATGATACACGAAAGTGTGGCGCCAAAGCAGGAGGGGAATAGGGAAATGCGGGAAGAAGCACGGAACAGCGTCCTGCTACCATACATACAAGTGGTCACTAAACGCCTGGGAAAAATTCTCCTCCTCCGTCGGGCAGGTATAAAGCTGATTTTTCGTAGCAACAACAAAATAAAAGATATTCTCGGTTCGACGAAAGATACAACTGACAAGTTTCATGCTGCCGGAGTTTATGAAATCGGGCGCGAGTGTGGACTGGTGTACGTAGGAGAGACTGGGCGTCCTATAAGCACAAGGTTAACTGAACACGAGAGATATACGTTTCAAACAATACAACAAATCAGCGGTGGCAGAAAGCCAGGAATAGCACAGGATGAAGATCGATTATTGGGAGGAGCACTTATTGGCGAAACAGCCGTTTAGCTTGAGGAGGAAGATCAGAAAGGCTATAGAAATAGCCAAGCGACACGACAACATGAATGGAGAAGACGGGTACCGACTGCCAGCATCTTGGCTGCCAACAGTGACAGCCTTGCGGAAGGACAGCTCTCGTAGAGCAGTAGGCACGTGATAGGTCACAGCGGCGGAGAGTACACAGGGTGCTGGTGCGCCCTAGCCGATACTAGGTTACGCTGCAGTCACTGCTCAATTTTCGTATTCGCACATTTCCACCAATGGCAAGCGATAAAGGAAACTCGAATGGAAAACGCCTATTTCCGCCAATGGCAAAGCAAAGACCAATAAAAGAGAACCTAATACCCTTCCTCCTCACCCTCATATCCAGTGACAGCACTCCTCCATAGTACGTAAGTAATTAAACTAGCGCTCATTCAGCAGTTAGCTACACGCCCTGAGGAAGGCGTCTTGCAATAATCGCCAAAACTGGATGATTTTAAATAAAAGACAGGTACAACATAAGGAAATGGGAAGAGTTTGGCACCATTGTGGAGAGTTTCCAAACAGCTGTCCAAAGGTGACTGATGACCTCTACATTTAAACTCATTTGTCACAGTGACAGAATAGCTGATGGTTCTGTGTTCCATTTTACCTGATTTCTCATATGGCAGTCATGTACGCAATCACTTGTTTGGTGCCAGCCATCCCCAGAAGGTGTTGCCCCTCAACCAAACCTCTATCTCCAAGTCAAACAAGCGATGTCAGTCATTCGTTATGTGGTAACCAACAATGTACCAGTTGACAGATGGAACGGGATGGAAAAAGACACCGTCGATGCACTGTAATAATAAGCATCACATTTGATAGTGCGAACAATTTTAGCGATTTTACAGTAATTTCAATGCTGACCAACACTGCGACAGCATGTTTCCCAATTTCAGTATCATAGCTCAACCACCCCATCACTACTTTGCAAGTATCATTGCAAATGTAGATAGATGACTGTGCAGTACGTTCAGTCATCATTAATTCTCGAACAACTACATCATCAAAGTATACCAGACAGCACTCTACATATTTCTAGCACCTCGAGCATAGTGCATACTTTATGATCTATCTCTCTGTGGATGTGAGTCACAGAGCATTCTCGCAGTCTTAGGATAAAAGTAGAGACAGAAAGACCCCTTCGCACTGCAGCACCATTACCGATTTAATCTGAAGCTGACCAGAAATAGACAGTTGTCTGTAGGCTGTGTATTGTGACCCAAGCACTTCAGAGCGAGTGTTTTTATCAGTGTAATGAACTACGTGAAATCCATCACTAAAAAAATTGTTCGAAAGTTAAGTACATTCCTTCCTCTCTCCAGCAGCCTAGACCAGGCTGAGTCCTTTTCCCGCCCTTCCCTCCTCGCCGCCCCCCCCCCCCAGCCAGCCAGCCATGGGATGACAGTGACCCCTGGTGGCTGTACTGTTTACTAAGTCAGTTGTACTCCAAACCTCATGGTGGACAAATTGGACAGAGCTATTGCCTTAAATTGTTTAAATAAACGCTGCAAGCAAAATAAAGACTTACGTCCATCCTATCCAGCAGCCCAGCACAGGCTGAGTCCTTTCCCTGCCAATTCCTAGGAGGAGGTGGCACTCTGATGACTTAGGTTAGTAGAAGTAGCCCAAGTGACCTATGTTCCCACAACATTTGAACTCCCCACCACGATGTCATTGC
This sequence comes from Schistocerca nitens, assembly GCF_023898315.1. Taxonomy (NCBI): domain Eukaryota; kingdom Metazoa; phylum Arthropoda; class Insecta; order Orthoptera; family Acrididae; genus Schistocerca; species Schistocerca nitens. The sequence goes on along the minus strand of NC_064614.1, from coordinate 744,235,584 downwards.
GATGTTGCCATACCTATCGCCGCCATCTTGGATAAATTTGGCAACAATGCAACGTGGGGCCGTGCTGTCTTTGTTCCACTACTTCTGTTAATGGCTGTCACCTCCACTAAATGTTCCTGGCAAACGAAAGTTGCTTCTGACCAGCAGGAGATGTAAAAGCATAATTTCGTCTTACCCACAGTTTTAGAGTCATCAGTGCAGAAGATAATAGCACCCTGATACTCCTGAAGAGCTGATTGTAATAGACACCAGAAGTCCTGGGGGGCAACAGACTTTAGCACTGTGAAACATACTGATCGGAATTATTGGCTAAGGCACTAATTAAGAGAGGGGGTGTGCGCGAGAAAAACGTGGGGGGGGGGGGGGCACATTCCATGGAGGATGGTCAGAGAGGGCAATGAGGTGATCCTAACCAGTAGTCTCACCCAGGGTATCAGGAGGTCCATGCCCCTCACACGTAAAAAGAGGCGACACGTTGAATGTTCAGGAAGTTATCAAATGCCGTTGCATTGGTGAACAAGAGCTGGTACTACCAGAACTGAAGAGGTAAGGTCCCCGCTTTGGCAAGGAGACTGTCTACGCTGCTAGTCCATAAGGTGGCAGTGACCGGATGAACTCCGCGATCATGGACTGGGTCTACAACTTTTAAAGCCAAAGCCTGGCAGCCAGAGAGCAGATGGGACGAGCCCAGGGCCCAGTAAATATGGAGTGGAGTAGAACGGTTTGCACCCAAGAGGTGTGCAAGGAAGTAGAGAGCACTAAGCTCCACATGCAACTATACTTCGTTCATCATAAGAAGAAACCCGAAGCAAATAAATACAAGCGCGACGATTTGTCTGCAGCTGTAACTCTACTACGCTGGTGTTATTCTGCTTTTGGAAGTAGGTCCAACTTATGTATTAGACATCTTATTACTATGTTATTGTAAATGAAACTTTAAGACATTCTTATGTATGAACAGCTATCAACGCTTTTCTTAATCATGCTTCAGCTACGTAATTTTTATTTCAAAAATGGTATTGAGTCACAGTCTCCATAAATTTGTGCTCTGTCGCTGAAAATTGATGTAACTGCTTCCTGCTTAATGCGCGCGTAACACCGTTAACGGCGAGAAACGACTTGTTCTTAATGTTTTTGACACGGCTACAAAGAAAAATCTGCTGTGACGTTTTTTCGAGAAACACTATGTAATAAATAGTTAATCACAATCAAATTACGTGTGTGTCGCGTAAACGATAGCCTCATAGAAAGATATTCATGTGTTCCTTTGAAGCGGCAGTTCGAATCTCGTTGTGGTCCATAATTTTTTTTTTGTTTGGTACCTGCATCATTTAAATAAGAAATTCATCAACTGTGTCTTCATTAACTCATATTCAACCATAATCTTTCAAGGAAAATGCACGTCCTCTTACTTCTAATTACATATCGCACGTAAAATTCTGGTTATCATTGCAAATATAAATTATGAAGTGTCGATATTTTTTAAAAGATTGTTAAAGATTGTTGAAGTCAAGAAAACATTACACAAAAATGGTTCAAATGGTTCTGAGCACTATGGGACTTAACTTCTCAGGTTATTATCAGTCCCCTAGAACTTAGAACTACTACAACCTAACTAACCTAAGGACATCACATCCATGCCCGAGGCAGAATTCGAACCTGCGACCGTAGCGGTCGCGCGGTTCCAGACTGTAGCGCCTAGAACCGCTCGGCCACCACGGCCGGCAAACGGCCAGCAAATTTTTTGGAGAAATTGGGAAAATCAATTATTCTATTTGAATATGTCCATTGGTTTATAGGACAGATGTAGTCTCACACGAGCCATAGTGACGTGAACAGCACGTCATAAATGAGCAGGAGGAAATGTGGGCTTTTTGGTGGCTTGGGATTCTGCTGCCGATCGCCTCGTTACCAACGTAGCAGTACCGAAATGTATTCCTCAGAGACCAATATGGAAGGAGTTCAGAAATTACCAGACGACTGATTGTAATACCTTCAATGGGATCAATATTTAACTACATGGGAACTCAGCAGTGCACTTTTACGCTAGGCACAGCTCATGCAGAAAAATTACCCTTGTTAATGTTAGAAATTTTCATCACTCTTGTTTTTAATTACAATACTATGTTAGCTAAGATCGAGGACATGTAATCCGATCCGATCACCTGAGAAGCGTATCGCCTGAGTTTTACCATTATTTCTTCTGTTTAAAGATTGAACGACAATCAAAGCTATATTGTTCTCTGCTCGTCTCTTCTTACGTCTTTACTGCAACTTTCCGCATCACTGCAGGTTAGTTGGATCACTTGCCTGGCCAGTGCTGTCCGAGTGAAATGCGACGGTGATGATGTAGCCCCGTATCATGCTGAGCAGATGTATGTGTAACGCACAGCATAAAACGTACCCATATTATAGTACCTGGCTGTACTCGAGACAGCTTGGCTTCCGCTCCAGGTGAAACGAAATCCAATGAGGTTCCAGAAAACGCGGAATAATACATAGTGCAATGTTTACATGGGTTTATTCTTATGATGAACGGAGTACAATCTTTAGCTAACGAATGATGGGGCAGTCAAGTCAGCTTTTTATCAAGAACAAGGCCCAAAAAATCTGGAACGTGCAACAACGTTTAAGTAGAGTTCTGGATCAGGATGAAACGAGGTACAATAACAGAAATGCATGACCCGCGCTTTTTCGGAAGATAACTGGAAACCACAGGAAATGGGGAAAGCACTTTCATCGTCAATATGGCGTGAGATGGGAACACGATGAACTCAACAAACATTGTCTAACATGGTGGTTGACGTGTTACGGTGTGACGAGGCACGATGTTCCATTGCTTTACTGACTTAAGAATCTTCGAACGCGTTACACTCACTGGTAAACGTGTTACACTGTGCTCCTTACCCACGTGCTTATTTTCAGGTGTGCATTCGCCCCTGAACCTTTTTATGGAAGACAGTGCGCAACTGCATCGAACAGTGCAGGTGGAGCAACCCTTGGAACGAGAGGATATTCGGCGAATGGACTAGTTTGGCCGTTCCCCCGACTTAAATCCCACCGAGCACATGTGGGATGCAATGGGGACAGGTATTGCAGCACGTTCTCAAGCACCCAGATCGTCCAGTCCTGCCAATGACGCATTTCCAACCTAGAGGCTAGCATGGAAGCACGTTGTAGATCATGCATTACCGTCCTTTGCGATGACATACCCCAGTAAGGACCACGCCCCGCCTTTTGTAACGTCCAGAAGGCAATCATTAATCGCGGAGACTTCCGTGTAATTATTGTCTTTGAATAAAAGTGTCACTTCTGTTCGTCTCATTGCGTATTTCAGTTACCTTCGGTACTATGCTACAGAGGTCTTTCTATGTATGGTGCAAGTTTCATCGACCTATGTTACTTGGTAGTGACATGATGCGGAAGTTACTATCGTCCTCGAGTTTTGCACAAGCGCGTATTTGAACATTAACGCCTACATACAGCAGCACAGTTTTTACAAAGGACAGTTTTTACAAAGGACACTTTCTTACAACTTGATTGCACTAAAAAGTTCAATGTGACATACTTCATGTAAGGAGAACAATGTATACTCAGGGGCGACCCCCATGGATGGTCCATAGCACGAGATTTACGACCGTAACATGCACTGTCCGATCACTTTGTAGCACATTATTTCCATAGCAACATAGAAGTTCTTCAGGAGACGCAAGTTGTCACCCTGTATTCAGATACTATTGTCAATTACACTTACCCAAATGTTTCAAACACTCAAATTCGCCTATCATACGACCAACTGTCTTACGTTTCATACTTTAATACTGTATACTGTACCTATCATGTCTGTCACTTGCTTCATACTTAGCAAGGTTCACGCTATATTTTAAGATAGATTCTTCAGTTTTAGCCACGCGGTGTAGGGCGTCTTGTCACGGTCCGCGCGGCTCCTCCCGTCTGTGGTTCGAGTCCTCCCTCGGGCCTGGGTATGTGTGTCGTCCTTAGCATAAGTTAGTTTATGTTAGGTTAAGTAGTGTGTAAGCTTAGGGACCGATGACCTCAGCAGTTTGGTCCCATAAGACCTTACCACAAACTTCCAATTTTTTTCTTCAGTTTTATATTTTTTTGATTGTTCTATATTAATTGAATTTATCCGTCTTCTTCATTTTCCGTTTTTCCAATAGATCATAAGAGACTCTATAGATGATAAATTTGAATACCAATCCCATATATATTATAAATATAAAAGTTTGTCTGTGATATACACTCCTGGAAATTGAAATAAGAACACCGTGAATTCATTGTCCCAGGAAGGGGAAACTTTATTGACACATTCCTGGGGTCAGATACATCACATGATCACACTGACAGAACCACAGGCACATAGACACAGGCAACAGAGCATGCACAATGTCGGCACTAGTACAGTGTATATCCACCTTTCGCAGCAATGCAGGCTGCTATTCTCCCATGGAGACGATCGTAGAGATGCTGGATGTAGTCCTGTGGAACGGCTTGCCATGTCATTTCCACCTGGCGCCTCAGTTGGACCAGCGTTCGTGCTGGACGTGCAGACCGCGTGAGACGACGCTTCATCCAGTCCCAAACATGCTCAATGGGGGACAGATCCGGAGAGCTTGCTGGCCAGGGTAGTTGACTTACACCTTCTAGAGCACATTGGGTGGCACGGGATACTTGCGGACGTGCATTGTCCTGTTGGAACAGCAAGTTCCCTTGCCGGTCTAGGAATGGTAGAACGATGGGTTCGATGACGGTTTGGATGTACCGTGCACTATTCAGTGTCCCCTCGACGATCACCAGTGGTGTACGGCCAGTGTAGGAGATCGCTCCCCACACCATGATGCCGGGTGTTGGCCCTGTGTGCCTCGGTCGTATGCAGTCCTGATTGTGGCGCTCACCTGCACGGCGCCAAACACGCATACGACCATCATTGGCACCAAGGCAGAAGCGACTCTCATCGCTCAAGACGACACGTCTCCATTCGTCCCTCCATTCACGCCTGTCGCGACACCACTGGAGGCGGGCTGCACGATGTTGGGGCGTGAGCGGAAGACGGCCTAACGGTGTGCGGGACCGTAGCCCAGCTTCATGGAGACGGTTGCGAATGGTCCTCGCCGATACCCCAGGAGCAACAGTGTCCCTAATTTGCTGGGAAGTGGCGGTGCGGTTCCCTACGGCACTGCGTAGGATCCTACGGTCTTGGCGTGCATCCGTGCGTCGCTGCGGTCCGGTCCCAGGTCGACGGGCACGTGCACCTTCCGCCGACCACTGGCGACAACATCGATGTACTGTGGAGACCTCACGCCCCACGTGTTGAGCAATTCGGCGGTACGTCCACCCGGCCTCCCGCATGCCCACTATACGCCCTCGCTCAAAGTCCGTCAACTGCACATACGGTTCACGTCCACGCTGTCGCGGCATGCTACCAGTGTTAAAGACTGCGATGGAGCTCCGTATGCCACGGCAAACTGGCTGACACTGACGGCGGCGGTGCACAAATGCTGCGCAGCTAGCGCCATTCGACGGCCAACACCGCGGTTCCTGGTGTGTCCGCTGTGCCGTGCGTGTGATCATTGCTTGTAAAGCCCTCTCGCAGTGTCCGGAGCAAGTATGGTGGGTCTGACACACCGGTGTCAATGTGTTCTTTTTTCCATTTCCAGGAGTGTATGTTTGTTACTCTTTCACGCTGAAACGGCTTCACGGATTTGAAAGAAATTTAGAATGGAATTAGCTTACATCTTGAAATAACATATAGGCTACTTTTAAAAGTGCCTACTAGAAGTTATTTATTAATTGGAAGAACATAAGCAGAAATGGGAAACAATAATTACTCATGGAGAAAGCTATTTGCTCTGACTTCTGTGCCGTATCGTATTTGTAAAAATACTTTTATTGTTTAACATGTCCTACCCAATACGATTCAACGTAATGAATTCAATGATTATCCAATCCTCAAAGTGTTTAATCCATGCATCGATGCAAGCCCGTTGCATTTTAGCCGCTGGGCGTCAGGCGTATTTCACAGCGTCAGCGACGCTTTGAGACGAGCGTCATTTAAGTGCTGTACGACAAAGAGATCTCATACCTTTACATGTAGAACGTGACGGACTTTTAGTGAGGCTGAGTTTGATTATGAACCGCGAGTATATCCGCTGGTAATAGGCATACACGTGAGGGCAAATGACGTCGTTGCACGTACAAATCTAAAATTTGCGCTGCACCGTCGAGTTAGTACCTTTGTTACTCTTTCACGCTAAAGCGGTTGGTCGGATTTGGATGAACTATGGATGGGGTACAGCCTATACCCTGAATTAAGGCACAGGCTACCTTTTATTCAGAAAAAAAATCACTGTGCCCGTGGGACGGTCAACGCCACTGCTGTTCGCATGATGAACTCCAACGTTTTCAGCACCGACGAGACAAGTCAACTGAAATTATCATCAATGAAATACCGGTCAGGTGCATGTGGTATCGTCCAGTAATCATAATACTCTGTTAGATTACTATGTGGAGAACGAGAAGGGAAGTAAAGACAAAAAACTAGCACAAAGTTCAAAATGTCAGTTGGCATCATAGACAGTATCATACGCAACTTCTAAACAATGTCGAATACCAACGAACTAGTGCGAAGAGAATTTTTGATGTCCACTAAAATGTACAATGGACTGTCTGAATTTAAGAATCATTTCAGAGTATTAATAGCCCATTTACTGGTGCATGATAAGTCTTAAGATTACTTAGGCCTAACCTCCAGATAAATTCTTACTGCAGAAAAACGAAGAGATGTATAAGGGAACTATTTTCTGTAAATGAAGTGTAGTCAAATATTGCCTGCTCCTGCCTAGACAACTTGTACGTTTTACACTTTTATGTTAATGTGCACTTCGTTAGATTAACTGCAAAGTGCTATAATCTAATGATACTACTACTACTACTACTACTACTACTACTACAACATCACCATCATCTGTATATTATCCATTAAACCACTTCGAAGAAATAACTGCAAATCTGGATAATAATTGAAATACAAGATGATTATAATTAAAGTTGAACTTTCAAACCGTTGTAGAAATAACACCACTTGTCAGAATGATGTCAAATTGCAACGGAATATTGTCGGAGAAGGGAGAAAACGTATGGCAGAAGAAAAATAAATAGCTACGAAATGTAACAACAAATGGCGCTGTAAGCATCATAATTTAATAACTGTCGACTACAAATGACAAATGAATCATACAACAGCGCCTAAGTTGTAAATTTGACGTTAAACGAACTGTACTACTCAGTGTGCGTGGGTGGACAGTTGTGATACTGTTAGCTACGTAAACACATCCACCACGGCAAGATCGTATCACATTGGATGGGAAAAATCAGTTTTTAATTGTCCTGAGACCAAAACCCGCATAAAAAGCACCGCTCACGTCGGTTTTTAATTGTCCTGAGGCAAAAACCGCATAAAAGCAACAACCACATCGGTTTTTAATTGTAATGAGGCCAAAAACCGCATAAAAACATCAATCAAAAATCAAATCGGTGTATTAATTTCCATGTGTCTGGCGCAAAACACGTTCAATATGCTGTCCACCGTTTTCTGCAACGAGTTGAAACCGAGAAACAGCATGTTCCACAACTGATCGAAGTGTTTCCAGGGCCCGTTTAGAATATGTTGCGCATGCGTGCCTTCAATGCGGCTAAGTTTGCAATCGGAACATTAACACATCTTTCAGATAGCCCCAAAGCCAGAAGTCTCACGGATTAAGATCAGGTGATCGGGACGGCTAGGCTGTAGGGAAAAGGCGGCTGACAATTCTACCATTTCCGAAATTGCGCTTCAGCAGCTGCTTAACTAGATTTGCAATGTGCGGCGGTGCTCCATGTTGCATAAAAATGATCCCATCCACACATTCACGTTGTTGGAGAGCTGGAATGAAGTGGTTGCGCAAAAGACACTCATAGAGCTTACCAGTGATGGTACGGGTAACAGGACCGGGAACGCCCGTCTCTTAGAAAAATGTGGCCCTAAGATGAACGATGCCGTAAACCCAAACCACACAGTGACCCTTTGAGGATGAAGTGGTACTGGTTGATTTGTGTGTGGTTGCCCACATTCGGCAATTCTGTGTATTGACATATCCTGACAGATGGAAGTGGGCTTCGTCTGTCGACAAAATCTTCTACGGCGAATCATTGTCTACTTCCATGCGATCAAAAGATTCTAAAGCAAAGGTCTCTCGCTGGAAGGTCAACAGGAAGCAACTCGTGCACATGGGTAATTTTAAATGGATAGCAAAGGAGGATGTTTAGTAGAATTTTACGCACCGTGCTCACGGGTATGTCTGATGTTCGGGCAATTCTCCGTGCACTACACGTTTGCACACCACCACTCGTCTACTCCTGCACTGCTGTGGTCACTGCTTCCACTGACGTCGAATCAATTCGTTCCCTCCCTCTACCAGGTTGCATACCAAAAGAATCAGTCATTTCCAATTTCCGTATCATTTTCTTCAGACCCACGGCAGTCATCGGACCAACGCCTTTTTTCAAACCCTTCAGTGTCCGGAACTTCTGCAGAGCGACGTGTGCATAGTCATCAGTCTTGTAATACAGCATTACAGGCACAGCGCGATCCCGCATTGAGACAGTCATGGCGAACGTCGCAGACGCGAAAGGAGGAAAAGCCGTGCACCCGGCGTATTTATACCATCTTCAATGGATCCTGCGCATGAAAGGTGTTTTCATTTTCGTATTCTGACACTTACGGCTTCATCTATTGTTCAATCTTCACTCTATTTTTTTCTTCTGCCATACGTTTCCACCCTTCTCCGATAGTATTTGGTTGTAATTTGATGTCCTTCTGACGAGTGTTGTTATTTCTACAGCGTTTTGAAAGTTTAATTATAATCACCCTGTATAGATATCGACAGGTGAAGTGCTATGAACGAAGGACAAGTCTTATTCCAAGTTAAGAGCGGTTTGTCGAACTCGGAGGCGCAACTCAAAAAACATTCATACATTAAAACGCCACGACAAATAATTCAGTGGTAATGTCAGCAGTCTAGACCTATTACAACTCTTGTTTGTGGCATACCACAGACACTTTTTATGTACAAGGCAGAAAAACAACTCACTACATCCAGTAGAGGAAGTCTAAACTTACCACCAGACGGAAGGGGCCTATTGTGGACCTGTCGACTTAATTGTGATATATGTCTATGCGAACACCATTTGGGAATACACTTCAAACAAGACATGATATGACATAGAGCGAAACTAAACTATGCGTAAAAAAGAAAAAGGAAGTTGCCAAAAAACGATATTTTGTAACTTCAGTTAATTTAAAGACAAAAATAACGCTAGTTACAGAAGTAAATAAATAATGGGAGAATGGGAAGAAAATTTTTTGAAGTTTACCAACTCCTCGAGTTATTTGATGTCGCTCTCCACTCCTCATCTTGTACTAATGCCATCGCGTGCTTCCAAAAAAATGGTTCAAATGGTTCTGAGCACTATGGGACTTAACATTTGTGGTCATCAGTCCCCTAGAACTTAGAACTACTTAAACCTAACTAACCTAAGGACATCACACACATCCATGCCCGAGGCAGGATTCGAACCTGCGACCGTAGCAGTCGCGCGGTTCCGGACTGCGCGCCTAGAACCGCTAGACCACCGCGGCCGGCGCGCGTGCTTCCAGTTTTACATTTATTACTTGCGGTATCTTAGCACACATACTGTCAACTTGTCTCTCCGTAAAGTCGAGTTTCTCAGCAAATTCATTTCCTCGAACATTTCATTCCAGTTTATACCTTTAAAGACTTTCTGTACGTTAACTATATCCATTACGACATGCTCAAAGGAATATGCTTCACGTAAACTGTGGCAAAAATTCGAATCATGTTGCTTCAGCCGTCAACATTAGGTTCAAGCTTTTATCCACCCCTATCGCTTGTCAACTATTTTTCATTTTTGCACAACAAAAAAAACAACAACAATACTCCTTCCGAACAGGTCATGAAGGCCCAAAGGTACTGACCGGCCGCCGTGTCATCCTCAGCGCAGAGGCGCCACTGGATGCGGATACGGACGGGCATGTGGTCAGCACACCGCTCTCCCGGCCGTATGTCAGGTTCCGAGACCGGAATTTTTGCACAACTGCTACATCCTAAATCATCAACGATTGGCCTTAGTACCCATATGTGGTCCTGTACCTTCAACTTTTATCTTCGATCATCCCTTCAACTGCAGCTTTCAGCAATACTATTGTGATTTGTGTCCAGGTCAATACATGCAACAACAAGAGGCACAATAAATGTCATTCAGAAAAAATTACTGTCGGTAAACCTGCCTACCATTCAGAAAAAAACCTACTTCATTGAATTTCGTACGAGGCAGGATGTCATGAATAACAATTGAGCGTGAGGAGAAGGGAATATGTAAAACTAAATGTTCAAAATCCCTGGGTGTGCGTGTTCATCAGAATTTCAAATCTGAAGTCACGTATTAGAGATGTTCTCAAAAGCGTTAGTTCAGAAGCATTGATTCATGGTGTATTTGCCGATTTGGGTGAGGGCACGTCGGAAAGGTACCTTACTTTAGAGGATTCCCTTCATTGTCAGAGGGAATAATTTGACGGAGCAATTTCACACTTACAAGGGGATCTTATGAAGGTCATTGCCTGGACATGGATTCCCTCAAACACTACGATCCAATCATTAAAAAGAATCATCTCGAAAAAATGACCATTGGAGATAGGATTTCCAAGCGCTATTCAGTATAAAACCTTAATATCTTAACACAGTTGTCGGTAGTTGAGTGCGTGGCATAGCCGTCTTGCTACCGCTGGTAGGAAATTTTTTTATTTAGTAAATTGACATACTTATTAATAAATAGAAACGTTGATAAATATTAAATCACAATTTTAATAAAAACATCTTTTTATTTTTTATTACTGGTCGCATGGAAGTGAAATGTGATTCATACATGCGAACTGCCTATTTGTTAAATGAATCTAAATTATATACATTAATAGTGTTGTTCAATCTCTGAAAACAAAAGAGTATTTCAATTTCTATCTGATATTTTGCATTTCTACTGCAATTTTTAATTTACTTTGAATACTAGCAGTTTCACACCATTAGTAATTCAAAATAAAAATCCTTTGCGTTTATTAAAAAATATCATCCAGATTTGGTTCATTAGCATTTCTATATTGTTGATAAATTTAAATTGAAGCAGAAAACTGCTGCTATTAGTGAGATTCAAACCGGTGATTACACTATCATAAGACTGCTTCGCTACACTCTCAGCTACCAATAATTATGTCCATATCTCAAAAACATTTTATACCGAGCAACGGTCGGAACGCATCTAATCGTGTAAGGCGATTTATCGAGTTGTCGGTAACTGCATCGTTCTTCTGCGGTAATTCATGTTCGTGTACTAAGGAAAATCTCGGTACAGAAAATCGAAGAGGACCATACCGGACACTAATTCGGGAGGACGACGGTTCCAACCCGCGTCCGACCATCCTGATTTAGGTTTCTCCGTAATTTTCCTAATCGCTTCAGGCAAATACCGGGATGGTTCCTTTGAAAGGGTACGCCCGACATCCTCTCCCATCCTTCGCTAATCCGGCGGGACCGATGACCCCGCTGTTTGGTCCCCTCCCTCAAAGCAACAGATGAACCACAACAAAAGGCCCCCTTGTTAGATATGAAGTGTCCACTGCACAGAAAGGTGTTTTAAGGATGATATCTGGTGTTCATCCTCTAAATTCTTGTAGGTCACTGTTTAAAAAAGGTACACTAACAAGAGCCTCACACTTCATTTACTACTGCGAAGTTTTTCTTGTGACGAACCTGTCAGTTTCAGTACAATAGTATAAGGGGTAGTCAAATAGAAACAAGGCAGATGGAGAAAGTAAGTAAACTGTTTATTACACTGAAGAGCCAGAGAGACTGGTACACCTGCCTAATCTCGCACAGAGCCCCCACGAGCACACAGAAGTGCCGCAACACGACGTGGCATGGACTCGACTAATGTCTGATGTAGTGCTCGAGGGAAATGACACCATGAATCCTGCAGGGCTGCCTATAAATCCGTACGATTACGAGGGGACGAAGATCTCTTCTGAAGAGAACATTGCAAAGCACCCCAGATATGCTCAATAATGTTAACGTCTGGGAAGTTTGGTGGCCAGCGGAACTATTTAAGCTCAGAAGAGTGCTCCTGGAGCCACTCTTTAACAATTCTGGACGTGTGGGTTGTCGCATTGTCTTGCTGGAGTTGTCCAAGTCCGTCGGACTGCACAATGGACGTGAATGGATGCAGGTGATCAGACTGGATGCTTACGTACGTGTCATCTGTCACAGTCGTATCTAGACGTATCAGACCTCCCGTATCACTCCTTAACTGCACAGACCCCACACCATTACAGAGCCTCCACCACCTTGAACAGTCCCCAGCTGACATGCAGGGTCCATGGGTTCATGAGGTTGTCTCCATACCCGTACACGTCCATCCGGCTCCGAAAGCCCATATCGATTTTGTTTCGTTGAATAGTTCGTACGCTGACACGTGTATAGCCCAGTAGTGAAATCTGAAGCGGTATGCGATAGGGATGCACTTCTGTCACGAACGACTCTCTTCAGGCGTCGTTGGTCCCGTTCTTGTAGGATCTTTTTCCTGCCGCAGCGATGTCGGAGATTTGATGTTTTACCGGATTCCTGATATTCACGGTACACTCGTGAGATGGTAGTACGGGAAAATCCCCAGTTCATCGCTATCTCGGAGATGCTGTGTCCCACCGCTCGTGCGCCGACTGTAATACCACGTTCAAATTCACTTAAATCTCTATGACCTGCCATTGCAGCAGCAGTGGCCGATCTAACAATTGCGCCAGACACTTGTCTTATATAGGCATTGCCGACCGCTGCGCCGTATTCTGCCTGTTTATATATCTCTGTATTTCACTACATATGCCTATACCAGTTTCTTTGGCGCTTCAGTGTATTTCAAAAGTAATCGCCATAGCTGTTAAACATTTCTTTCACTGTCAGACAAGATGAGCAATGCCTTCATGCAAAAATACTTGCCGTTGCTTACGGAACCATGATTGTACGCATGGGTTGTGTTTTTTTTTCTTTTTTTTTTCAGGGCTCGAAAAATACGGAAGTCGCATGGGGAGAGATCGGGACTGTACGGAGGATTTATAAGGCCTTCCCAGCGAAACCTCTGCAGCGTAGTCTCAACAACCTTGGCAACATGAGGAAGGGAATTCTTTTTTTTTCGCATATTTTTTCTACTACGCTGCGGAAGTTTAACCCCTTCCGCCTGCTCCGTGAAGTTCCGATCTCTCCTTACACCATTTTCGTATTTTTGGAGGGCTGAAGAATGACATTCGTGGGCGTCGATTTGCTTCGGAGAGATCCACGCGTGGGTACAGTCACGTTTCGACAGGCAACAGCAAACATTTCTCCATGAAGCCGTTTACAGTCTTGTCTCTCAGTGGCACAGTATTGCTTTTGGAATAATAGACGCACTACTTTTCTCCATCTGTCTCGTTTTCATTTGACCACCCTTATAAAATCGATGCATGTGATTATAACCAAAATTGCCTCCACTACGCACAACTCAATCTCACTCGAACAGAAAGGAACAAACAATATTAGTGAGCTGAAGGTGGTGGGTGACGATGAATTCAGTTTCAGAAACAAAGTGAAATCATTTCCGTTTGATAATTCCTATGCCATAGTGGAACTCTGAATATACATGGTGTATTGTATCTTAACCGGGAACCTAGAAACGACGGAGAGGCTCCGTCCCCGCCGCAGCCGCAGTGGTCCACAACGCCACGACGACTACCTCAGTCCACTTCAACCCTCCGCCACCCCACACCGAACCCAGGGTTATTGTGCGGTTCGGCCCCCGGTGGCATTCCAACCCGGGTCTTCAGATGCTGTGACCACTAAGTCAGCAGGTAGTCCGTGCAGCTGAAATGACTACTGTGTCTGGATGGATTAGTGGCCAGTGCTATGCCTAGCGAGGACGACACCCAGCTTCCAATCCCAGTCTGGCACAAATTTTCAACTTTCCCCCTTGATTTCAGTCAATGCCTACTCGCAACCACTCTAATTCCTTTGTGTCTCGGACCTGTTAGTGTTTGCCCAGTAAACCCCTATTCCTACAAAGAATAGAATACCCCCGCAAAAGAACTTCAGACGTTTGACTATTTTACAAATGAGTTAATGTGTTAACTATTTGGGCTTAAGCTGTGAAACCTTTATGTCTGAAGACGCAAAACTGTAATTACGTTCGTTTTATTAGTTTCGGATTATTCACCCATACACTAATGCGAAAGTCAAACAAAAATGGTGAACCAACGAAGTGATAACCCCCTTACATGTTCTCATAAAATCTTTTTGGCAAATTTGCGATCTGCTTTAAGAAAAACCAGTTTTTCTTGCTTATGTTTATGACTTACATGTCGTACAAGGAAGTTATTATGCAGGTCCCTAGAGTGGTTCACATGGATACTGTGTGCAAAATATGTTATGATTTGACCCTGATGAAGTCTTACTATACCAACAACAAAAATGTAGTACGCGATAGTTTTTTTTTTCTTTCGTTATTTTGTGGAAGGTGACAGTTGTAAATGTTCCGAAAAGCTTTAAAGTTATGTGAGAAGCTTTTTGGAAGCCACTAATTGCTCTCATTCTCAAATACTGGATGAATACAGAGTGGGTACTTCGTACATAATGAGTTATGCTGCCACAGGACGTACACTCAGTTAAAACTTTAACGTAAGGTTACACTTTCTGGTAAGTCGATTGTGAGAATTTCAGATTTTTAAATTTGGTTGATAATTATCTGAAATCAACTATTTGTTACCACTGATAGTTGCTCAATGGGCGACATTCAGCTGGGGATAAGTTACCATTTCAGTCGTTTAGTAATAAAAATTACACGATTGCTGCACCATTACTAAAGCAGTAAAATCTATTAAATATCTGGGAGATGCGTGTAGATGGATTTGAAGTGGAACGACAGCATAGACTGACTGTAACTCAGGGCCGGGCACGGCGTGCAAAACTTCACGCGGGAGGAGTGTGCGGGTCTCGATTCTACTGTATCGCCTTTGCTAGTTCCTTTCCGGAAGTGCCTGTTACAGCGTGACATTTCATTAAATATTCGGCAGAATCGCGGTGTCAGCATTCGCTATTCGTTCGTAGTATGAAGGACGTTCACAGGTCCAGCGGCTGTTTGCACAAAAAGAGCTAAGAGAATTCTCAATATATATTACGTAGTCACATAAGCACCGGATACTGCGAATTTAATAGGAAATGGTATTACAATACCAAGCAGAAAGAATTTAAAAATTTAGTTGACAATCTAAGAGCAAAGAATTACAACGATCGACGGATGGGATTCACTTTTCAGTACATCGAGAACTACTTCGTGCTAAATTTTCAGGCATGCAACATGTGAAGAATAGTACGAATAGTAAAATTTCTGATGTCGCACGCATTATTCCACTGTCAGTTACAACTGTTTTCGATGGAATTGAGAGATGAGTCTAGGGAGTATGTATTACCGAAAAGTATGTTGGTTAAGTCGAGGTCCAGGCCTGGAACGATTTTTCGATTTAATACTCGCTATTGTTGAATTTATAAAGGAGAAAAGGGTACAGGAACGAAAATTAGGACATTTGGATTGCATTGCAGACTTCGCATTTTAAGTGGGCTTGACTGCACTCTGCCTGCAATAAGACATTGCAAGTGAGAAACAACTCTCATTTCATGGGATGCGTGTAGAGAGAAAATCGCTTTATAGAAGGGACAAATTTTGACGAACACAGTCCAATTCCCTAAGCTCACTGCTGTTAAAGAAAACGCGAGGTTTGCAGAATTCGTTGTGGCCTTTAAGAATTACAAAGATAGTTTCCTAAACGTTTTGAGGACACTGTCAATCTTACATCTGTTTTCATGTTCTTTCGGAGTCCGCTTTCAGTTTCATTGAAAGCGCCCCTGCGCATGTGCAGATGTAATCCCTGTTTTAATGGCATATCCTTTTACGTTCCAACTGTCCAGGACGTCTACATTGCTTTCCTCAGGTAGAATTTTCACTTCTCCACTGTTTCTGTCGACGTATTTATATGAATGTTTTTCGATAATGAAACTAAATAAATCATGATTAAATGGCAACCTGAGTGCGAAAATCGTTGAAATTTTTCTGACCGGTTGGTGACAGTTTGTACCTGATAAAAATTACGTCTCCAGTGCGCTAAAAATATGTAAGTAACACTGGAAACCTTTGCTTGCGATCTATGTGGCGGAGAAATGTGAAATATAAAAGTGAGTCATATGCCGTGCGACTGTGCTGTCATTTAAATACGGCGCGTCCGCATATTCCCCCCTCCTGCAGCTCGGAAAGCGTGGTGTGACGATGTGGGAAATGTGCAGCGAAGCTGAGTGCTATGTCTGGGGTGTTGCCCACGAGCCGAAATCTTGGTCGCCCATACTACAACTAATCGCAGGATAAGCAGATTTCGGACTAAGTTTCTTTGGAAAAATGGTCAAGAAGCATAGTCCACCCACGGTTTGTTCGGCCAATACTTTATTATTGCTCATCTGTCTGGGATCTGTACTAGACAGGCTTCATAGAGCAAACAGAAATCTAAAGATGAGCAGAATGTTTTAACACACGTTCGTTTAGCAACCTCTCCGAACTCCAATGCCAGACGATGCAAGGAAGATCTGTGTATCACGGTTTCATGTGCTGTTAAAATTCCGAGAGTGTACGTTTCTAGACGAGTCAGCTGTCTTCCGTCCTCCTATGTGTCTCTCGCAAAAAGGTCTATAAAGTAAAATGAGAGATGCGAACTCATTCTGATGCTTACCAACAACAGGAACGGGAAAAAGGGGGAAGTGACAGTTGTGCAAAAAGAATTACCGACATACACCATAAGTTGACTTGCGGGAATATAGATGTGAAGTTGGTAGCTCGCGGGATCAGACTTTGTCGGGGGCCCTTCTGGGTGTGGAACTCGTTGGCCCTTTGGAGCGGAGGCGCAATTTCGATAGTATTGTTGATTTAGGTCGGAAGTTGGTGACCCGTAATGACAGGCAAAGTCTTTTGCTGCAGTACAGAAAAGTTACAAGGCACAAACCAGCCATACTGCCTAAGGTGACCACATTGTAAGGAAGTTCTTTTATAGTATTTTTCAGCCTCACTTTGAAGTGAGATTCTCTTGTGCACTCGTTGGGTGCTCAGCAGCCTGTCCGGTTTCAGTAGGCAAACGGTCAGGTTACAGCGTGAGCAGTAGAAAGAAGACGGTATCATGTGCGTACACAACTTTTTTTCAAACATTACCCAGTTTAAGATAGTGCTGCACGTTTTGCAATCTAGTGGTCGGACCACTGAGTCAGTAGAAACAGTAGAAAAACTACAGGGAATACATGTATACGAGTGGTATTGGAATACTATTTTAACTTCATCATCATAGTCATCATCAATGTGTAAAGATTAACTTAGAAATTTGTAAAGTTTTGTATTAACAGATACGGTACAACACATTTGGTGAGACCTGGTACCCTATTGCCTAATACAAATTTAGAACACATGAGAACTTTATTTACTTAAATACAACCTATATACAGGGTGGTCGGAAATTCCCGTTCCAAACTTCTAGGACATGTAGAGGGTAGTGAGTACAGAACATTTTGAATAGGAACCCATGTCAGGAATCGTATCGTTTCCATTCTACGACAGTTTCAATTCAGATGTGAACCTCGTCAACGTCTGCTTAGGGCAAGAGAAACGTCTCGGACTTCCCTGTCCTGGTATGCAACAGGGTAGACACGATGGCATGTACTATGTCAAACGATCCCCAGATGTCACTTATTGTCCGCTTTGCTGTGAGACCGAGTCAATACCTGTGCATTACCGAGAGTGTTAACATGGTGCAGTACACGTTTGCGGAATACACAGACATGTTCCTTGTGTATGGCGAAGCTGGAGGTAACGGAAGAGCTGCTAGTCGGCTGTATCACACCGTCACACTTCACTTCATCGCACAAACTGTTTGCCCAAGTTACACAACGGCTACGAGAAATGGGTACCTTCACCGTGAGGAGGCAGGACTGTGGTGCTCCACGGAAACGCCGCACTCCAGAATTTGAAGAAGGTGTACTGCGTCGCATTGAAGATAGCCCGTCAACGAGTTCGCGAACAATTGCGTCTGCAATGGGTGTTAGTCACAGTACCGTCTTGGACGTCCTGCATAAGCAACAATTATATCCGTACCACTTACAAAGGGTACACGCTATGGGTCCAGCAGACTTTCCACAAGGCGTCGCCTTCTGCACCTGGTTCCTACACCGTTGCATCGACGCGCCCCTGTTTCCATGTCGAACTCTCTTCACAGATGAATGTAGGTTCACAAGGGATTGTGTTCTGAATGCTCGAAATAGCTATGTCTAAGCGGACTAAAACCCCCATGCCACGCATGTTCACGGATTTCAACACAGGTTTGGAATTAACGTGTGGGCAGGTATTCTGGACGGTCATGTGATTGGACCATACCTCCGTGCATCCAAGCTCATGGGGTCCCGCATACTTAGTCTTCCTACGACACGTACTGGAACCGTTCTTGGAAGCTGTGGCTTTGAATGTCAGTCAGGAAATGTGGGTTTAGTATGATGGAGCACCACCTCACTTTTCATTGGCTGTCCGGAGACTTCTCAACAGACGGTATGGTGAAAGATGGATAGGTTGTGGTCGTCCAACCGCGTGGCCGCCACGATCGCCGGATTTAACCCCTATGGACTACTACTTGTGGGGTCGTATGAAGAGCTTAATTTATGAGACACCTGTAGAGACCGAGGAAGATCTGCTGGCACGAGTTCTGGCCGCTGCACAAGACATTGAAGAGACACCAGGCGGGATGGAGAGAGAGTACCAGAACGTGCTTCGTAGGTACAATGTGTGTAACAACGTTGGTGGTCGGCACACCGAGCCACTGTTGTAATGCATCGGTACGTTGCGGCTGGTACCGTAGATGCCGGGTTCTTGTTGTTGTCGACTAATGTAAATCATAAGGTGTAAGTTGTAATGCAAATGCGTAAGTAATAACGGAACGAGTCAGTATTCTTTTCAAATGGATTGCAACTAATGCACTGGGTCACGCCTAAGTACATTCCTCACGTGGGTGTGGATGAGATAATCATCCGCATTGAAACTGTCGTAGAACGGAAACGATAAGTTTCCGGACATGGGTTCCTATTCAAAATGTTATGTACTCACTACCCTCTACATGTCCTAGAAATATGTAACGGGAATTTCCGATCACCCTGTATATACATATCTTAGTCTTCAGGACCGTATATTTTTACAATTTAAGTCAACACTGGAATGTGGATGGGCATTTTTTTTCTTATGCGATAACTACACTGAAGTGACAAGCGCCATGGGACAGCAATATGCATATGTACAGATGGCGGTAGTATCGCGTACTCAGGTGACTGACGAGAAAATGTTTCCCACTTGATTATGGCTGCACGAAGAGAATTAACAGTCTTCGAACGAGAAATGGTAGTTGGAGCAAGACGCATGGGAATTTCTGTTTCAGAAACCGTTAGCTAATTAAATATTCTGAGATCCCCAGTGTTATGAGTGTGCCCAGAATATCAAATTTCACGCATTACATCTCACCATGGACAGCGCGGTGGCCGACGGCCTTCACTTAACCACGGAGAGTAGCGACGCGGCATCGCCTGCGCCGCCTGTCCTAGGTTCGCGACAACTGTTGGACCCTAGACGACTGGAAAACTATGGCCGTCTTAGGTGAGTTCCGATTTCAGTTGGTGATCGTTGGGTTCGAGTGTGGCACAGATCCCACGAATCCATGAACCCAGGTTGTCAACGAGGCACTGTGGAAACTGGCGGTGGCTCCATAATGGTGTGGGCTCTTTACACGGACTGGACTCGGCCCTCTCGTACGAGCGAACCGATCACTCACTGGAAATGGTTATGTTCGGCGGCCTGAGACCATTTGCAGCCATTTATGGATTTCATGAAACTTCCTGGCAGATTAAAACTGTGTGCCGGGCTGTGTGCTCAGCACACAGTTTTAATCTGCCAGGAAGTTTCTTAACAGCGCACACTCCGCTGCAGAGCGAAAATCCATTATGCACTTCATGTTTCCAAACAACGATTGAATTTTTATGGATGACAATGCGCCTTGTCAGCAGGCGACAATTGTTCGCGATTGGTTTGAAGAACATACTGGACAATTCAAGCGAATGACTTGGCCACCCAGATCGCCCCATATGAATCCCATAACCATTTATGGGACATACTCGAGAGATCAATTCGTGTCCAACACCATGGACCGCAACATTTTCGCAGCTCTGGACGGCTATAGAGGCAGCCTGGCTCAGTATTTCTGCAGGGGACTTCCAGTGACATGTTGAGTCCATTCCACGTCGAGTGGCTGCATTACGCTGAGAAAAGGGAGCTCAGACGCGATTTTAGGAGGTATCCTGTGACTCGTCACCACGGTGTAATTGAACCAGTCTCGTGGGTTATGCTCGCCGCGGGGGATTAGCCGAGCGGTCTAGGGCGCTGGAGTCAGACGGTGCGGCTAGTCCCGTCGGTGGTTCGAGTCCTCTCTCGGGCGTGTGTGTGTGTGTGTGTGTGTGTATGTGTGTGTGTGTGTGTGTGTGTGTGTGTGTTTTTTGTGTTTGTGTGTTTTTGTCCTTAGGATAATTTAGGTTAAGCAGTGTGTAAGCTTAGGGAGTGATGACCTTAGCAGATAAGTCCCATAAGATTTCACACACATTTGAACATTCGCGGGTTATAGTGAAGCTAATTGTCCTCATTATGACTGTTTAGGAAAGTGTAGCTTACCGAGGAATTGCATGTGCCCACCTGCAAAAGTTCTCAGTGAACCACCGATGCAATACATCGCTTAATTTGTCTCACGCGTCTTACATCGCTGGGAGTGTGCATCGATTTGGAACGCGGCCGCGAGAGAGACTTCGCTTGGCACCTCAGCATCACTAAGTCGAGAGGAAGGAACATTTCTGTATTATCCACAAAACACGGCAGTAGCTGACGAGACGTGCCGTCAAAGAGTGACTCTGCGACCTCCTGTAACAGATTCCATGCTGTGTGGACGGATTTGCCTGCATCTCGATCATATTAGAAGTGTTAGTTCTGCAAGGTTCGCAGGAGAGCTTCTGTAAAGTTTGGAAGGTAGGAGACGAGGTACTGGCAGAAGTGAAGCTGTGAGGACGGGGCGTGAGTCGTGCTTGGGTAGCTCAGTCGGTAGAGCACTTGCCCACGAAAGGCAAAGGTCCCGAGTTAGAGTCTCGGTCCGGCACACGGTTTTAATCTGCCAGGAAGTTTCAGATTCGATGCTATGTGAACGAATTTGCCTGCATCTCGATCACATCTGCAGCCTGTGAGCGTGGCTTCCCCTTACCAGTGGGTGGGTGTTGAGGTGCAGCACCCCTCTGGAGCCCCGTCACGTCTGCCTCGCGCACGTCGCCACACCAGGAAGCGCCGTGACGTGACCCCCCTTCGCAAGTGATTAGGCGCGGGTCGGTCTGCCAAACCGCGTGTCAGCGGCGGTCTAGCAGCGCTTAGGAGACAGAAGGAGTGTCTTCGTACACACCGTTCCAAACACGGCTTACGCAATACTGGACCAGATTAGTGACCCCCTAAGCATATAGAAAGCTGCTACGAAAGCACTTCACTACAGATTTAAACGTGGACCAAATAATGTAGACTTATAAAAACAAAGCGAAACCATGTATAGCCTAAAGAGAGCCACGCGTGAAGCGTTCAACTAATTCGAAATCAAGATCCTGCCTATCGACTTGACAGAAAAATCCTACGTAGTTTCGGTCTGATGTTAAAAAAGTAAACGGATCAAAGCCATCTGTCCAGACACCCTGTGACCAAAACAGCATTCAAACGGAGTATGACAGGAGCCTGAAATTACTGCAAAACATTTTCCGCAACTGTTTCGCTGAGGAAGATCGTACTCTGATTCCTTCTCTGAAATGCCACTCAACTATCAAAGTGACATGTGTAAATAAGAACTAGGGGATAGAGCAACTGAAATCGTACAACGGGAAAGGGTATTCGTCTCAATAGGATGCCAGTAAGATTCTACGTACAATATGCGAAAGAATTTGGTCTTCTACTAGCAGCAGTGTACCGTGGGTCTCTGGAGCGATGCGTTGCTAATAATTTAAACGAAGTTTACAAGGAAGCTCGTCGAACAGGCCCAAAACTAAGTCTATGTGTCTAACACCGATCTGGAGACCGGAAAATCTGCTCTATAAGAATCAATATAGGTTCCGAAAACAATAATTATGAGCAATCAAACTCCCTCCGTTCGTATAAGGGACCCATAGAGCACTAGACACCGGCGCTCACATGGATCCCGTGCTCCCTCACTTCCGGAATGTGTTCGAGACAGTCCCGCACTGCCGCCTAGTGAACAAAGTAAGAACATACTGAATATCAGACCAGCTTTGTCATTATTGCAAAGTTTCTAGGAAACAGAACACAACATGCCGTTCTTCACGGAGAGATACCTTCAGGTGTAATAACTACGGACCTACCTCAAAGCGGTGTTATGGAACCTGTAGACGATCGACTGTTGGTCAGGGATTGATAGTTGAGGCTCAGCATTAAATATTATGAATAAATAGGCAGAAACACCCACTGTTGTGTCATTACATGACTTCAGAACAATCATGGAAACAGTCACATCCATAAAATCGCTGAATATGGATACGGAGCGATTTTCAGTGAAACGTCCGCACAAAACTAATCGGAGGTAAGGCACTTGCCAGACTGAGGTTGATTAATCACGATAGAATGGCATCTCTGAAAAGATGGACATACAGAGAATCTTCAGGAAGCTTAGTCCATCAACGAAGGAGATAGCTTGCAGAACCCTCATTCGATCAATACTTTAACAGTGCTCCTCAATCTGCGATAGGTAAGTTCATAGGGAACACAGAGAAGCTCCAAAGAAGAACAGCGCGTTTCGTTACAGGTTCATTTAGCAAGCGCCAAAGCGTCACGGAGACGCTCAGCCAACCACAGTGGCAGACGCTGCACGAGAGGCGCTCTGCAGCACGGTGTGGTTTACCGATAAAATTCCAAGTGCATAGTTTCCTAGAACAGTCAGCCAATATGTCACCCTTCGTCCAAAGTGCATTTCGCGAAAAGACTATGAACGTAAAATTAGATTCGAGGTTGGTTGGTTGGTTTCGGGTAGGGGACCAAACAGCGAGGTCATCGGTCCCATCGGATTAGGGAAGGATAGAGAAGGAAGTCTGCCGTGCCCTTTCTAAGGGACCATCTCAGCGTTTGCCTGAAGCGATTTAGGGAAATCACGGAAAACCTAAATCAGGATGGCCGGACACAGGTCTGAACCGCCGTCCTCCCGAATGAGAGTCGAGTAGGCTAACCACTGCGCCCCCTCACACGGAAACTTACCAACAATGGTTCTTACCGCGAACCATTCGCGTCTTTAACAGGAAAGGGGAAAGTGGTAGTGGTACAAGAAGGTGACCTCCCACCTCACACCACAAAGTCGTCTGCAGTGTCCCTATGAAGATGGTGTCCAATGCGTCTTTTGTAGCAGGATGACATCAATAGATTCAGAGGTAATTTCTGGAGTATCGCAAGGGATTGTTGTAGGGCCGTTGGTGTTAACGGTAAACATAAATGACCTAAGGTGCGTTAGGTGGCACACTGACTTAGCTGTTGTCTGTAGGAGGGTTGGAATGCGGGTCGACTGCAGTAAAATGCAGGAAAATGCGCATAGAGCTTTTGGTGCAGTTGACCATGAATGCCAATAGACTTAACCAATTACGCAGAAATCGGCGAAGTGATCCATTCCTGTTCGAGTACACTACAGGTTATTAATCACCGAATCAGTAAACAACCGTGGAATACCCAGGAGACCGATCTAAAGTGGAATTACCACACCGGACTAATTGAAGGAAAAGTAGGTTCAATGGAAGAATGCAACTTATCCAAGCACTGAAGTGTTGCTCTGGATAAGCCAATGACAGAACTGAACTCTGGCTGCTTCATTATTTGGCCACGCTGTGTGCACAAGTTTTTTGTGTGGTCGGGGCGTGATTGCTTCGGCACCAGTACTCTCCACACACTGTATTATGCCAACTGTGAATTTAACGTTCAGCATAGAGAGTTGAAGAGTTTACTCGCTATGCGCTCAGGTTGACGGGTGCTTACTAATGAATCGTCTCCAAGACAGTTCACAACAGTCTCCTCAAATTCTACATGTTTATGCAACCCGGTCTCTGACGAGAAAATTGACTAGCTGTACGTTGCTTGGAAGACCCAATTTTTCTGCAGTGTCTATCCATGGCGATGAAGTTCTTCCAGACAGAATGACGCCTTTTGTCTGCATAACGCTAAACTCATCACGAAGCGAGTATACAATACACTAGTGAAGGCGGACGAACGACAATCAACCACTTCGCTGGCCGAAATTTGCTTAGTGTGTATGGGCGGTTGCGGTTCGGGCTGCCGGTTATAATATCAAGGCGTTGGCGTTGGGCTGGGGACCCAACTCCCAGTGTCGACGACGGGTCTAATGATTTGGTTCAGTAGCGATTTGCTGTGTGGGTATGCATTTATTGTGTCTAAATGTTGGAGCATTGAGTGGGATACGGAGGTAGCATTAAAGCTGATAGTTTCGTCTTGAACGGGAATGTATATGGACCTTTATGAAATGCTTCTGTAAAAACGAATCGACAAAATTAGACGCTTGGAGGTAATTAAGTAAGTTGTTAGAAAATGTGCACGATGTAAAAAAGAAAGTCTTTACGAGTAATTTTTTACTGCAGGTATAGCTCTTCTAAAAAAAAGGCGTCATCTTTGGAAATTTTAGGCCCTACACAATTCAATAAAAATTGTAAATCTGTAGCAATCGTTCGCAAACAATTATGAAATAGCCCACATTGCAATTCAGCTTTAAGGTCATACAATTTTTTTCCATCACTTTGCTCTCTAATTTTTAGAAGAGACGCCGTCCACCAACATCATTTCTTCCTTTTTTTGTGATCAGTTTCTTGCAGTAAAATAAATGCTGCACATGCGACGACGAGTAAATCCCCTTGTTCCATCATAATGTCGGCCGTCGCAACTGTTTTTAAGACGCCGCTTTATAACAATAACAAAATGGGAGCAACCTCGACAAGTTAGCAGAGCCAACTGCGATCCTCAAGTCCAAATCCCTTGGTCCTAACCCCTTGATTTGCTGAGGATAACAGGCCGAACGCCAGTGCATTGATGACCAACGTTCGGCCGAATTCATCGGCTGCCGTTCGTTTTCCTTTGTTGGGCTAGTGCGTACGCGCCAATAGACGAAGGCAGCGCCAGACACGAAGATATAGTAGGCGTTGGTTTCCATGGAACTTAGTTTACATACACATTGCTCGCAAGCTTTGCATATTACCAATCTCGTCTCCCTGAAGTATTAGTTCAGTTGGATTCCTGAGCCCAAAATATTAAAATTAGCATACTCTGCCATCTGTAGCATTTTGGCGGTAAAAGTTAATAATATTTTAGAAAAAGGTAAACTAGCCCTAAATTCGTTAGGTACTTTAATAGGAATGGTCTCGCTGGAGATGGTATGGCGTTGCCTTCCTCAGGCCCATCATCTGAATTAATGAGACAGTCATAGGAAGATCTACAGTTATCGTGGACTCCGTAACACCGTGTAGCTCGGCGCTTTACACGTTAACACTCTTTGAGATAGGTGAAAGAAGAGAACTCACAGACTGGTCTTGGACTGACCGCCTATCGAACCCAAGTACTTTGATTTATAGTCCGGTACTTTACCACTGAGCCACTTTTTGTTTTTGTATTTTTAGACTGCACTGAAATAGAATTACAAAGTCTTAAAATTTTGATGCATATTTAATATTATCAATATATCTCTCAAATTACATTGAGCAAGGAAATAATAATAGGCTACAAGTACATCAATCTTACAATCAACCGTCTAGCATTTTCAGACTTCTTAAACAAAACTGGAGAGTGAGGCAACGAAGGCTGAGCTTTTCATCTCCTTTCAGAAGGTGCAAAACATAAAATCAGCGCTGAGAGAATTGGAGGTTGGACTAGGAATAATTAAGCTGCCATGAAAGTTTAAATGCCTGCGTGAATGGAAACAGCCTAACCTATCATAGAAAGAAACCTTCGTGTCACGCAGTAACAAAATGGAAATATCCTGTCAACTAACTAAAGGCATCTACCAAGAGATATCTATGTCGTCAAACGCCAAACTTTCGCACAACTGCAGTGTTATTCAACCAGAGGCCCGATATGAAGCAGATACTCTCGCCATGAAGAAGTAATGTCTATTGGAGAAGCTTGAGGCCAAAGAAAAGATTTTGAGAACAATCTTGGATCCTATCAAATTAAACAGCGAGTGTAGAAGCCGTCACAACCAAGAACTACTGTATATAAGCACGTAAAGAAGATAAGGAACAGGATTCTGCATGTGACACGAATGAGCCGAAGAATGTTATCTAAAAGGATATTTACCTATTTTCGAGATAAAGAAAAACCTTTCACAGGAACTGAACGACACCTAGGAGAAATGTGATTTCTCCTGAAAATATCCAGGAGCGTGGTCCACTAAAGTTAAGACTGCGAACACTCGAAGGTTCCGAAGATAAGTTGAAGACACGGAAGGCGTGGACTCAAGAGAGAAAAGAACGCCGGAAACGAATACACGAGCATTGCGCTACAGTTAAAGCTCGAGAATGAGGCAATATTACGAACCGAAACTGAGAATGGACATACGTCGTGGGAAGGAAGAGGGGAAGATGCTGTTGCGAGCATTATTGGTAAGGGTAGCGCACATGCAGAGGAGCGTATTGAAGATTTTCAGAGAAACAATTAGGGCTACCTGACTGATTCTAGGTCTCCCTCAGTTGTACAATATAGAAGGAATTGAGAGAAATGGCGCCAGGATAGTAACAAAATGGTTCAAGCTACAGACGCTGCAGTCTTCTCGTCTAAGGCTGATAATGACTTTACAGAACGAGTGATTCTTAAATGTTGTTTTACAATTTTGCTGTCTCAGCTCAATCTTCCACTGTGTCTTTTGAACAGGGCCCCATACGGAAAAGTTGAGATGAAAGATGGCGTAAAAAGAGGCTCTCAGTAATTTTCTCCTCTCATTCCATACGCGAATGAAAAAGAAGGCGCGATCAGTAATGGGAAGAACATATATGTAGGTGCTTCCATAAATCAACAGCAGTTGAAGGTTATGCAGACGCGAAAAGCATGTCATAATAAAACGAACAACCCATTTTACACGAAGAATTAACTTGAGAAATCTCTGAGGGTTTGGCTTAGCATCTGTTTAATTCTGGTTAAAAGCAGGTGCGAAAAAGAACGTTGTGACTATTTTGGGAAAAAAGGCAACTGGTTTTGTGTGCCGATTCGTTACTGTACGTGAGGTGTGGGTCCATCACCTTTTTTTGGCACTACAACCCTTTGTTGGCATTTGTCTCCCTAAAAATCTGGTTCCACATATTTGTTCTCTGCTTCTCTCTCATTGGTTAAAGTCAGCCAACTCACTGTACAGGCATCTTCTCTTGGCCGGCCCTTCCTTCTGATTGAGCATAATCTCTTCATTATTGTTTTGAGCGCCTTATGGATTGTCACGTCCTTCATACCTCTCGAGGAGCATTTTCTGAGTTTTGTTGAATTTTGCTATACCTTTCCTTGTATAAGCTGTTGTAATTCATGCTTTTATCATTGTGCGAACGTCTGTCCCACAAACCCATAGATTTTTCGTAGGATTATCTTTCAACAGTCCTTAGGTTGTTTATAATCTCTTCTGTCATCGTCATTAGCGACTCACTTTTAACAACTGGTTGTACAAGGGAATAATATACTCTTAACATTGTTGTCCTTGTAATTAGAGAATTCGTACATACCTATAAATTCACTTAATAGGCCGTTTTCCGCTCGAAACCTTTCTCCTAATACATTGTCTTACATTATTATCCTTCATGAGGACTCCCAGTCTAACATGCCATACGAATTTGCTTTTTTTTCAGTGGGCAAAGGAGCCTCTGTACTGGAAGCAGCTGAAATATTTAAAATATTTATTAGAGCTCTTCAGGCCATGTAGTGGTGTTCCAGCCTTAGAATTGGACATTTACCTTGTTTTCATCTGTAGAGTGTTGCGCCTTCTGCTTTGATTGCTTTCTACGATTCTGTAAGGGTGTCTGTATCTCATGCCATAATTGCAGCATCATCTGCATACGCACGCATCTGACTGGATTTCGTAATTATTCCAGCTCTATTTTCTATATTTTTATAGCAGATTATGCAGTGTGTAACCTCCCCACAAAATATATTAAAATGAAAATGAACCAAGTGTAACCTCCCCACAGAAATATAATAATTAAATGAATTTTAAATATGGAAACCTCTGAACAAAATTGGCTCCCATTTATAATCTCTGTGCATAAATGCATTCACATTTAATGTACCCACAAAATTCTTTTCTCATTTAATGAGAAGTTCGAAACAGAAAAATTCCTAAACACCAAAATAAAAAAGGAAAATTCATTAACCTGGTAAATTTTATGACGACAGCAGCGCTGCACCTCGGCCCTGTATTCTGAATAAAAAAAGCAAAAATTCTTACCTCAATAAAAACTGCGAATATATCTACTCTTACATAAAAAATTTTCGGCACAGCTCCGTGCAATGCTGGCCTATGCTTTGTGATTCATGAAAGGAAAGATAATCCATTGAATAAAATCTTTAAATTGAAATGAATGCTTTTTTTTTTTGAAAAAATTACTTTGTTATAAAAATTATTATTGGGACATTTTTGAAAGAAATTGGATGACAGTTAAAATACATTACTAGATATGCGCAAGGCTGCTTCTTTACCTTCTACAATAATACTCATCCTCCAGAGTCCCGACCAGAGCAGACTGCCGACACGCGCCGACTACTGAAGACTCACGCAGACTACTGCCGACTAGCGACAAGCAACAACTAACTACATACTGCTCTCTGGTCAGAGACTCTCCTAAGTCTTGCCTGTTGCAGGCAGCGCATACATCGCATACCTCTTACAAGTGCTATGTTAAAAAGGGCTGCTGAGAGACCTGTGTCGTTCCGGCTGTAAAGCTGAAAGGATCCACTACTTCACTACGCCAGAAATTAAATTGTTCTTGCGAAACCCTGTACGGTTAATTTAGAGGGCCAGTAATCAAGGTCGAGCGATTGTGTCGCCTCCTTCGTACGTCACGCGTAGTGAAAGACTATGATGGATTGAGTGGGGAGACACGTTGTCGATATAAGCCATTTGACAAAAAGTTTCCAGGCGCCTATTAGTGGACGCTAATACTGAGCATGTGCGCACTTTGCTTTTATGACGGCTTGAACTACGTATGTCTGTGGAGGAATGGCAACCCATTCTTCAAGAGAGGAACAAAGAGAAGGTAGTGATTTTAAACACTGGGGTTTTGCAGTGAAGTCTACGCTCTAACTCATCCCAAAGGTATTCCATTGGGTCGAGGTTGGAACTCTGGGCAGGGTAGTCCATTTCAGGAATATCAATGTCCACAAACCACGGCCTCACAAATGCTACTTTATGACGGGATTCAATGTCATGCTTATATAAATAATCATCGTCGCCTGTTCCTCTTCTGTACTCAGTAAGAATGCTGTAAAATAAGTTCATATTCTTCCGCATCTTGTGTTTACTTAGGCACAATAAGGAGGTCACAACCTAACCAAGAAGAATACCCCATTCCGCACCATCACCACTGTTGGCACCGCAAATGACGTCAGGGAACGTTCTGCAGGCGTTCGCCAGACCCAAATACTTCAACTGGATTGCCTCAGGGTACAGCGTGATTCATCACTCCGAATAACTTGTTTCCAGTCATTCACTGTCCTGCGACTTCCGCTCCTTACATCACCTCAAATACCGCTTAGCTCTGACAACTGAAATGTGTGACTTACGAGGAGCTGCTCAACCACGATACGCCGCTCTTCTTAACTCCCTGCGCACAGTCATGTGCTACCTGCACTGCTGCCACCACTTTGGAACTCACGAGTGACTACTTCCTCACATTTTATACGATTTTTTTGTAACTATCTGCAATGCTAAGCGATCCTTGTCCGTTAATGCAAGAGGTCTGCCTGATCTTTGTTTAGCTTTGGTTGTTCCTTCGTGTTTACACTTCACTATCGCGACCAACAGTCAACATGGGCAATTTTGGAATAGTTGAAATGTCCCTTATGGATTTATTACTCAGGTGACATCCAATGATTAGTCCATACTTGAAATCACTGACCTGTCCTGACGGCCAGTCTGGTCTTACTGCTTCTCTAATGACAACACAAATCTCCCCACGTCCCTTTATATCAGCTGGTCCTCCTCTCTTGACATTTACGTCGATTCCGCATTACTCAGGCTTGTCCAGGCACTTATGATCAGACAGTTTATCTGCGGGTGGTCATCTCTATCCTGTTTCAGACGTGAACTTTAGAGGAAAAGGACGGAGTACCACAAATGCCCACAACCATGTACTGTGCTACGTAACTTCCTGTCAGGTTAAAATGATCTGCTGTATCTGTTCTGAAAACCAGAAACTTTCCTTACACTGGGACCGCTCTTACCGAATAAGCTATCCACTAACGACTCATGACCTACAATCTCAATTTTTCCAGCACATTCGCCTACTTTCCTCTGTCACAGAAAAACGGCGTAGCCACGGCGCTGAGGTTGTTCCCAGAATGAATGTACTCACTCTGCAGCGGGATGTGTGCTGTTTTGAATCATCCCGGCGAATTAAAACTGTATGCCGGACCGGGACTTTGAACTGTGAGGGCAGATAGTTTGTCACGTCTGTTTATGAGTTAGTGTGAGAATTTCCCGCAAGAGGCAAGGTTCCGGCATTCTCGTTCTAATTAGCTGTTCGATTACAAATGACTTTACAGAAAAATTTCTCTTTATTATGAGAATACTACAGATGTGATTACACGTTGATGGTTTCTGTGCCAAGACATAATCAAAAGTCCAACAGTCACCTTACTTTCCGAGCATGCCTCGCCCTGTGCAAATTATCTGTTTCCGTGTTGACTTAGGTTCAAGGCTCCTACTGTAATATTTGTGTGTACCCACTTATTAGTTTATACCATAGTATTTATCAACGTTTTCTTTAACTGAAAAAATTTATTGTGTGTACGCCATATAGGTAGAAAAGTACAAATTTCAACATAAGTATATTTGCACAGTGTGCCATCACTTGTGGTAACAAAATATCTCTACCCTAACTAACATTAATATTTGCATTTAAATTTTAATAATATGTAATTTGCTACTTATAGATCTATTCATGTTTATGACTGGAATGAAGGCTACATTTTCAACCTTTATTTATTTAGACCTTAGTGGCAAAATGATTTTTTCATTCAATAAACTCATTGCTGTGGTGTCCACAATGATGAACATATTTATGGAGAAGGAAATGAGTGTTGACCCGTCGACATCGAGGTCACTGGAGACGGAGCACAAGCTCGAATTAGGGAAAAGATGGGAAAGGAAAGCGGCCGTGCCCTCTCAAAGGAACCATCCCGGCATTTGCCTGGAGCGACTTAGGGAAACAACGGAAAACCTAAATCAGGATGGCCGTACGCGGGTTTGAACCGTCGTCCTCCCGAATGCGAGTCCAGTTACATGTTTATGAACTTAACAAGTGATTATATATCGCAACAACTGCGTAAAAACAAATCGAGACGAAAATTTTGAAACCAATATTGCGTAAGGAGAAAAAAAATATCGCTATAAATACAAAACTAATTGTATGATATCATTAAGAAATATCTAATAGGTCTTTCGTATGCCACGTTAAAAACTTATTATACTATGTAGAAAAATATAATTTAATGAGGATAAGTAGGAAAGACAGTGGTGTAACTTCGAATACAGTATTGACAGTCACTTACATTAAATATCTAGACGTGACGATGCAAAGCGATTTGAAATGGAATGAGCACGTCAGGTTGGTAGTACGGAAGGTCAAAGCTCGACTTCGTTTTATCGGGAGAATTTTGGGAAAGTGTAGCTCATCCACAAAGGCGAAGGCGTATAGAACGCTAGCGCTACCCATTCTTGAGTACTGGCATCCCCACTAAGTCGGATTAAAGTAATACAGTTGTTACCGGTAGGTTCGATCAGCACGCAAGTATTACGAGATGAAACTTTCTGGCAGATTAAAACTTTGCGCCGGACCGAGACTAGAATTCAGGACCCTTGCCTTTCGCTGAAAGGTGCTCTGCAGCCTGAGCTACCCAAACAACTCACAACACGTCCTAATGCCTTTATTTCCGCCAGTACCTTGTCTCCTATCTTCCAAACTTCACAGAAGCTCTCCTGCAAAACTTTGAGGACTAGCACTTCAGCAAGAAAGGATATTGCAAAGACATGGCTTAGCAGCGTAAATCTGTCATCACGTTTCATACCAGTGCGCATTCTGCGCGAATATTTCGTTATTATTACGGATATGCTTCGTGAACTTAAATGGGAATCCCCGGAGGTAATATGATATTCTTTCCGCAAGGCACTATTGCGTAAATTTACAGAACCGGAATTTGAGGCCAATTGCAGAACGATTTTACTACCGCCAACGTACATTTCGCGTAAGGACCACGAAGGTAAGATAGGAGAAATTAGCGTTCGTACGGAGACTTTTAGATAGTCGTTTTTTACTCGCTCTATTTGCGAATGGAATAAGAAAGGAAATGACTAGCAGTGATACAAACTACCCCCTGCCATGCACCGTACGGTGGTTTGCGGAGTATGTATATAGATGTAGATTTGTTACACTATGAGATAGTGCTTCAGGAGAAGCAGTAAATATTTCAAGAGGTGGTAGTATAGACTAGTTCGAATCAGCTCTTCCACATGTATGACATATTCAACTTTTGTTGGTTACAGAGATAACGCTGTTCAACTGTTAGCAAGTAACCCAAGCAAATATCCACAGAAAATGCTTACCAAACGTAGCTACTCTGAGGTCGTCTTTGCGTTCTACATGATGGCAGCTCTATTCATAATCCGAACTATCAATTCGTCTCTTATGTTTACTTTTTCTTTGTAGACATTGCCTTTGAATCATGCCGACGGGCGAAAATCGGAAAGGGTAAAGTCCAGGGTCCTCGGTGGACAAGAAACACGACCATTTCCGGTGACCCATCTGAGGGGCATGTTAGGTTTGGATGCAGCTATAAAATACAGAGGCATGATGATGCTGCAAGAACACACCCGTTCTTGTAACCAATAGAATCGTTTCGAATAATCATGGAATATCGCTTTTAAGAAAATATAGATAGAGGGTGCTGTTGACACAACAGGTTCAATGAATTGAATGTTTATTAGGCTATACCACACAACACATTTAGAGAGAAGCGTTCTTGAAAAAGTGTCTCCACAAATGCAATTGAGTTTTCGTAGGACCACCGACCTGAATTATGAATGTTACTGATACCGTCACGAGGAAAAGTGGCTTTAGAAGTAAACAACATTAATGGGATTATTTGCCAATTTGCAATTAGCCAACGAAACAATTCCAGCCGTCCGTCTTGATTTCTTTCTCTAAGGCGTTGAATCGCTGCAAGTGGTAAGGATAGAGATGGTCCACGTCCGCCACTTCTTGTGTGTGTGTGTGGAACACGATTCGAGTAGAAATTCTGCGTGTGCTTGTTGACGGACTACGTTATATCAACTGAATAATGCCATCTACATCACACACAATATCCTTTTGCACGTTCAAAAAAATGTGATTGTTGGGTACTGTCCAGTTTCATGAAAATACGAGTACATACGCTTGAATCTTTCATTCTGCTGTTAGGAAACCGTAACCGTATCCGCCATAAGTAGCAACAGTGTTTCCACTACATTTGTAAATAGGTAAGGCCTGCTTAAACGATACAGCAGAATTAGCCAAAAATACAGTTATGTAGAAAGCACAACTTCACAACTTTGACAATCGGTAAATTAACCTATAGCAACTGTAGTACCAACAGAGAAATGAAAAACACTCTATAACCAGCTGTACGAGGGGCGTTTGAAAAGTCCGTGCAAAAATGTCTCAAAAGGCTCTAAGCACTTTGGGACTTAACATCTGAGGTCATCAGTCCCCTAGAACTTAGAACTACTTAAACCTAACTAACCTAAGGACGTCACACACATCCATGCCTGAGGCAGGATTCGAACCTGTGACCGTAGCAGCAGCGCGATTGCGGACTGAAGCGCCTACAACCGCTCGGCCACAGCGGCCGGCTCGTGCAAAAATAAAGACTACTTACGTGTTTGGGGTAAACCTTTTTTATTTTTCGACTATCTCCTTTTAGACTTTTACACTTCGTCCAACGCTGTTCTGATGTGTTGATCCCTTCCGAATAATAGGAACTGTCCAAGTCTACAAAATAGCTATTAGTTGCTGCAATTCCTCCTCGTCTGAATAAAATCTTTGTCCCGCCAGCAATTTCTTCAAATAGGGGAACGAATAGTAGTCCGAGGGAACCAAGTCTAGAGAATAGGAAACGAGTTGGCATCCTATTTCCATTAATTTTGTGACCACAACTGCTGAGGTGTGTGCTGGTGCACTGTCGTGATGTAAAAGAACTTTTCTGCGGTCAAATGGCCGGCGTTTTTCTTGCAGCTCTGTTTTCAAACGGTCCAGTAACGATGAATAATATGCACCTGTATAGCTTTACCCTTTTCCAGATAGTCTATGCGGATTATCCCTTGCAAATCCCAAAAGACAGTCGCTATAACCTTTCCGGCCGAAGGAATGGTCTTCGCCTTTTTTGGTGCAGATTCTCCCTTGGTAACCCATTGTTTAGATTGTGGTTTCTTCTCAGGAGTATAGTAATGTACACATGTTTCATCCACAGTGACGAAACGACGCTTAAAGCCCTGCGGATTCTTCCTGAACAGCTGCAAACCATCCTTGCAACACTTCACACGATTCCGTTTTGGTCAAGCGTGAGCAATCGTGGAACCCCCTTTCGGATAGCTTTCTCATGTCCAAATGTTTATGCAAAATATTATGTACCCATTCATTCGAGATGCCCACAGCACTAGCAATCTCACGCACCTTAACTCTTCTGTCATCCACCACCATATCATGGATTTTATCAATGATTTCTGGAGTCTTAACCTCCACAGGGCGTTCAGAACGTTCAGCATCACTTGTGCCCAAATGGCCACTCCAAAATTTTGAAACCACTTATCAACTGTTCTAATTGAAGATGCAGAGTCACCGTAATGTTTATCAAGTTTCTCTTTAGTCTCCTTAGGCGTTTTGCGTTTCATAAAGTAATGTTTAATCACCACACGAAATTCCTTTTCGTCCATTTTTTGACAATCACTCGACTTTCTTGATTCACAGAAATGCCAAACACAAAGAAATAGACCAATAAAGCTGAAACTGTGTGCATTCTTTCCAGAGATGCTACTAACTAAACATGACCTCGATCACCTCGATACGCGCCGGTGGTGCCATGTCTCTGACTGTCTGAAATTGTCCGTACTATCGCCTGTCAAAATAATTATTCTTCCTTCTGAAACTCTTTGTATATTTTACATACCTGCCTTTGTGTTAAGATGACTGAACAGACCGTACGCTCGTGTGCGGCGTCGGGACCAGTCCGTGAATTCGAGGTGAGCACGTTTAATTTCCTGGACTCCCCAGCGATTTGCAGACCATTGAACCCTCGATGAGAGATTATAATGTGTGTCTGCTCCGGAGGCGGCCACGTGCTGCAGCCGCTCCCGAGGACAAGGTCATGTTCTCAGACAGGTGGTAGACAAGGAGAGACGCGCGCGTCTGGCGTACCAAGTAATGGAATGTCTAAGGGCACTCACACGTTCACGTTACTACGTACCTCATGCTCAAGTATTTTTGGCACGGAGCTTGCACCAACAGAATATGCAGTTTCCTAAGGTAATTCTACGAGTGCACGGTAATACGAAGGGCTAGAGAACGGTGATTAGTGAAATGCTTTTCTTGCAGGGCAACGAAGATCCTGGAACAAGAGGACATTATTGCCGCAGTTCTGGCAAGCGACAGTAACATCAAATTGGATTTACAATGAATTATTATGTTAAGGGCGTCCTTGGTATGAGTGAAGGTGTTAGGAGGACGGGTCGCGCATCAGAATCACTGCGTGTCATCGATGCGGCTGGAACAACATCGACTAACGTATGTTCGAAGATGAATGGCGGGGAGGGGATACGGCGACTACGCGGTAACCGGAGTAGCCTTCTCCCGAGATCTGTTTTTGTGTTTAACTGCGATGCGTGTTTTTAAGAAAGTACCGTTTTGAAATTTAAAAAAAAAGACGTGCTACGATATCAATTTTATTTTTACGTGCAAGCCTGTACCTTAATCTACTTTTTTACATAACTTCCGTCAATATTGAGGCACTTGTCATAATGTTGTACCAGTTTTTGAATAACCTCATAGAACTTTATCGCCTGACTTGATAACCACTGCATCACCACTGTTTTGACTTCGTCATCGTCCTGAAGACGCTGACCGCCCAGGTGTTTCTTCAAGTGCAGGAACAGATGGTAGTCATTGGGCGCAAGATCGGGGCTGTACGGAGGATGATCTTGAGTTTCCCATCGAAAAGATGTGATGAGATCTTTGATCTGATTCGCCACATGCGGAACTTGCCACGTATTTTGTTCTGAACTGAACGGCGCAGATTGTGCAATGTCTTACAGTAACCTTGTAACACCTCCGTTTTCATCCCGACCTGATCTGATCGAATAGCAGCCCAATATTTATTATTAACGTGACCGTGAACCTAATGGGGCTGGTAATCGGAATTGACTGCTACGGAAGTTGTTATTTTCCAGTTCGTCCTGTTCAATACTATAATACTGAATGTATGGTAATAAGGAACACCAACACAGTTTTACTAATTACGAACTTATATTCTTCTCAAAACACAAAAAGGAGACAGCCACTGCCTTCGTCATACATATCTAATTACGGCTAATCTCAGCACAAGCTTTCTTCATTTGCCATGATCGTCACACGCTAATCCATCACTGCAATCCAAGACTAGGACGGCGCGGTAGACGCGAAACTAAATATCGGCACTAGTAACATCACCGATCACTTTTATAATGATACTTCTTCACTTTCCCGGTATTTATTTATTGGTTCAAAATGGCTCTGAGCACTATGGGACTCAACGGCTGTGGTTATCAGTCCCCTAGAACTTAGAACTACTTAAACCTAACTAACCTAAGGACATCACACACATCCATGCCCGAGGCAGGATTCGAACCTACGACCGTAGCAGTCGCACGGCTCCGGACTGCGCGCCTATAACCGCGAGACCACCGCGGCCGGCATTTATTTATTATTTAGGGGTATAACCACGGCGATGGTGACACCCTTCTCGTTTAAAAACCCTGTGTTGCAATAATGGCCTACACACACACACACACACACACACACACACACACACACACACACACACACACACACACACACCATTCCCGCCAACCACTCTGGCGCATCTCGACACTCGCTCTCGCAACACGTCACAATCGATTGTTCGCCCTATCGACCTGTGCCGAGTGCAAAGTTAAGGTAAGCGCCGACGGACCCCTTACAACCTGCTGCATTGATTGTCTCATTACGGGGCAGAAATTCCACAAGCAAAGCTCCTTTTCTGTCCCAAAAAACTGTGGAAATGATTTTCCGGGCAGAAATTGTGTCCTTAAACTTCACTTTTCTGGACGAATCTGACCTCCATACAGCCCCGATCTTGCGCCCAGTGACTACCATCTGTTCCTGCACTTGAAGAAACACCTGGGCTGTCAGCGTCTTCAAGACGATAAAGTCAAAACAGTGGTGATGCAGTGGTTAACAAATCAGGCGGCAGACTTCTGTGAGGAGGGTATTCAAAAACTGGTACAACGTTATGAAGAGTGCATCAATATTAACGGAAGTTATGTAGGAAAGTAGATTAAGGTACAGGCTTTCATGTAAAAATAAAATTGAGATATCTTAGCACGTCTTTTTTTTAATTTCAAAACGGCACTTACTTAAAAAACACGCCTCGTACTTTAGACGGTAGAGCCGCCTCTAGCGGTGGCCTACCCGGAGTGGCAGTAGGAACTGAAGAGGAGCGGGCACCCCTGGGACACGCAGCCCGTGGCTGCTTCATTAATTCACTGGCTGCTGTTGGGCCGCTGGGCTGCATACTTCCAGGGACAGGATTCCCTAAAAGAGAGTCGTGTCACCGGCAGACGCGGGAGGAGGAAGCCGCTTAGCCGGCTGAGTGGGGAGTGAAGGTCCGCGAATATAGTGCGCAGGAAACACACGG
Source organism: Schistocerca nitens (assembly GCF_023898315.1). NCBI lineage: Eukaryota > Metazoa > Arthropoda > Insecta > Orthoptera > Acrididae > Schistocerca > Schistocerca nitens. The sequence continues at coordinate 744,197,100 of NC_064614.1, read as the reverse complement.
AGGAGCGCCTGTACCCTCAACGGGACGGTTTATTTCCGCGACTACCGCAGCTCGACGATAAGAAAATGGAGTGACTAAGTACTTAGGATACCTCCAAATGACCTGGCTACAGTTTTGCAGAAGTATATGCCACCGAGACGGGATATGAACAATCGCACCTTTTCCGAGCTTCAGAATATGAGAGGAGATTGAACCACAAACTCTTATCGAGGAAGGAAATCGACTGCCATTTTCAAATTAATTATCCTGGCATTTAGAGAAACCGCAGAAAAGAACCTGAACGGTCAGGCAGCGTTTGCTGCTGATAGGATTGTTTGGGCACATGACGTCAAGGTCTTTAGCACCCACGTTAAAATCTGATGAAGTGACTGGGTAATCACTGCATCACTCTGCGGTACGTGAACACTAACATGTGATCTTAGGCTTGACTCCAGACAATTAGCAAAATTTTAAAAGCTGTACAAGACTCGTCTCATCGTCAACCAAAACCCAGTGAATGTCCTGACTCATTCCTGTTCTTTCCTGAAGATATAAAATGTACCCAGTTACAATGTACCATATATGATTTTTATGACACATAGATTACAGACTAGATGGTCCTTTCATCAGTATATGAAGTCTTCTGTTAGGGGCAGAGTCCTGTTCAGAGACAGGTCGGGGATACCTCAGCCCGCCGTGACAGATAGGTTACTTGCCATGGCTGGCTTCACCTACCGGTGTATATGGCCCCACAAGTGGATTTCAACCGCCACCCTTCAGAATGCGAGCCAATGTTTGCCACAACAACATCTCATTCGGTAAGACTTACATGGAAACGTTTGTAGCCGGGCGATGTGGCCGAGCGGTTCTAGGCGCTTCAGTCCGGAACCGCGCTGCTGCTACGGTCGCAGGTTCGAATCCTGCCTCGGGCATGGATGTGTGTGATGTCCTCAAGTTAGTTACGCTTAAGTAGTTCTAAGTTCTAGGGGACTGATGACCTCAGATGTTAAGTCTCATAGTGCTCAGAGACATTTGAACCATTTTTCGAATCATTTGAATACGGAATTTCGTCGTATGTTGTCACTGTGTGTAGCACCTACACTCTAACCTACCATGTATATTACTGGTCTACTACTCATGGGCAGTGTAACATCCTCTTCAATGCTTCATATTATATGCCTTGTCTTCAAACTAGGCGTTATTCTTTTGAAGTCAGCTGCACTGAAGCACACATCCACATATTAGAAGATGAAATGTCACTTTACTTTGATGTCTTCATTCTCTTCTTAAGAGGCATGATAGTATCCGCGGGTCCTCTTCTCAAACTGAGAAAACTGACTGACGAAAAGATTATGAAAACCGGGTAATTCTCGATATGCTGAATGAAGTAAAGTATGTGAACTTTTAAACGTTTGTATTCTGCAACATTTCACATGTTATGACAGCACAATTTGAACAAATACAACCAATAATACGAGGGCTATCCACAAAGTACATTACGTTTTGGAATTAAAAATAAAGTATTGGAAAATTTTTTTATTATATACTGATGAAAGCCACACTTAAATACTACTTTTCTACATAGTTGCCATTTAAATTAAGGCACTTACCGTAGCGATGGACGAGCTTGGAAATTCCTTCGTCGTAAAATTCGGCCGCCTGCGCCTTCAACCACGTGGTTACCTCTTCTTGAAGCTATGCGTCGTCATCAAAACGCTGCATAGCCAACCACTTCTTCATTGCTGGGAATAAGTGGAAATCGCTCGGTGCCAGGTCGGGACTGTACGGCGGATGAGGAAACAACTACTTAAAAGATTCGAGAACTTCACGAGTGGCATTTGCCGTGTGGGCCCGGGCGTTGTCGTGAATCAGCAAGATCTTTGAGCCCAACTTTCCCCTGCGCTTGTTTTGTATTGCTCTTCTGAGGTTGTGCAGAGTTTGGCAATACCTGTGAGTTTGGCAATACCTTTGAGAGTTTGGCAATACCTTTGAGAGTTTGGCAATACCTTTGAGAGTTTGGCAATACCTTTGAGAGTTTGGCAATACCTTTGAGAGTTTGGCAATACCTTTGAGAGTTTGGCAATACCTTTGAGAGTTTGGCAATACCTTTGAGAGTTTGGCAATACCTTTGAGAGTTTGGCAATACCTTTGAGAGTTTGGCAATACCTTTGAGAGTTTGGCAATACCTTTGAGAGTTTGGCAATACCTTTGAGAGTTTGGCAATACCTTTGAGAGTTTGGCAATACCTTTGAGAGTTTGGCAATACCTTTGAGAGTTTGGCAATACCTTTGAGAGTTTGGCAATACCTTTGAGAGTTTGGCAATACCTTTGAGAGTTTGGCAATACCTTTGAGAGTTTATTGTAGTGCCTCTTTCCAGGAAATCCACAAAAATCACACCTTTTCTGTCCCAAAAGACAGTCGCCATCACCTTCCTTACCGACGTTGTCTGCATGCATTTCTTGGGTTTTTGGGGGGAATTTGTGTGCCCCCACTGCATTGACTGCAATTTTGTCTCGCAGTTCACATGCTTAACCCATGTTTCGTCACCAGTAACGATGCGATCGAGTAATGAGTCGCCATCTTTCTCGTAAGCGTCCAAAAACGTTAACGCTGCAACCATTCGCTGATTTTTGTGAATGTCTGTCACGATTTTTGGTATCCATCTTGCACAAAACTTATGGTAACAAAGCTTTTCGGTACCGAGCGACTTCCACTTATTCCTCGCAATGAAGAAGTGGTTGGCTATGCAGCGTTTTGATGACGACGCACAGCTTCAAGAAGAGGTAACCACGTGGTTGAAGGCGCAGGCGGCCGAATTTTACGACGAAGGAATTTCCAAGCTTGTCCATCGCTACGATAAGTGCCTTAATTTAAATGGCAACTATGTAGAAAAGTAGTATTGAAGTGTGGCTTTCATCTGTAAATAATAAAAAAAATTTCCAATACTTTATTTTTAATTCCAAAACGTAATGTACTTTGTGGATAGCCCTCGTACATCTGCTTCCTGTAGACACACAAACGACTACTTGCATTTACAATCACTCTCCACAAAGTCCGTACAGAACGAATAAGAACAGTAATACAACACAAACCACGGAGTTTACACCTTTGTCAGTGTAAAGTTTTCTGTAAAACGCTTCAACATTGTTTCAAATACATGGAATATAAACATTTTAACGTGAAATAATTTTTATGAACATGAATTTATTTTTATGTAAACGGAGATATTGATTCCCGCTGGTATCGCAGGATTCCTAATGTTTCATTGGCATTATTACATTACAACAAACAGTTAAAACTAAAATTTGGCTGCAGATTGTAAGACGACCTTCAGGATAAATTTAAACTACTCAGTTAGCAAATCGCCTTCACCGGTCCACATCCAAGGCCCAAACTCCACAAGCCATCTTACAGTGTGTGGCGGAGGGTGCTTTGTATACTCCTGTCACTTCCAATTTTCCTGTTCCAGTTACAAACGTTTCAGGGGGAGAACGATTGCTGGTAAGCGTCTGTGTGACCTCGAATCTCTCTGACTTTACCTGCTTGGTCTTTTCGGGAGAGATAAGTAGGAGGAAGCAACGTGTAGCTTGAATCTTCTACGAACGTATGCTCTCGCAATTTTTACACCGTGATGCAAATCACCTCTCTTGTGGCGATAACTACTGGTGTTTGCCGACCTCTGCGACGCTTTCGTGCTTGCTGAATGAACCTCTAACGGAAACTCGATGCTCTTCTTTCAATCTTCTCTGTTTCCTCTGTCAATTCTATCTGGCACTGATAACAGAATGACATGCAATATTCGCGTACTGGTGGAATGAGGTTTGTGTCGACTATGTCCTTTGTGCATGGACTGCATTTCCCGAGCGTTCTTTCAGTGTATCTCAATCTGGCACTTGCCTTTCCTGTGATTAGTTTCATGTAGTCGTTCCATTTTAAATAGCTCCGTATGCGTACTCCTAAAATTTTTGTGGATACGTCTGCTTCCAGTGATCGTTTTGCAATCGCATAATCATACAGTAACGCGTCCTCATGCCTGTTTATGCGCAGTGGGAAAATACAAGCAAAATGCTCATTATCAAGTGGAATTTACTCAAGCGTTCAAAGAGGAACGGAAGATTTCATGCAGGACGTCAGAATCAACCAGTGATAGAAGAGTTTCTGCAGAGATGCGAAAAGCATCAGTAATGCCATTAACAATACTACGTCAAAAGACAGCTAATGGCCCACTTTCTGTCACAACTAGCTGTCTCTTCTTGCAGCTCATTCTCGTTAACCCTTCCTCCCCCACCACTTTCCCCTCCTCTTCTTTTGTTTTCTTTCCTAGCAACCACTGTCACCCATTCCAGTCCTTTCCTCTTTCACTATCCCTTCCACTACTAATATCGAACAAGGGTTCAGAACTGCTAACATGATCAATGACATTCTTAATGCCCTCATTTATTTTGTTACAACAACAACAACAACAACAACTACTACTACTACTACTACTAGTACTACTACCTGTTATACTGCCCTCGCATATCAATAAAATGAAGTGTAATGTGTGTATGGTTTTATTGGCTGGGAGACCCCGTTCAGGAAGTTCGGGCGCTTGGTACAAGTCTTTCTATTTACGCCACTTAGGCAACTTGCGCGTCGATGATAGTAAAATGATGGGAACAACACACACACTCAGGCGAGAGAGGAAAAAATTCGGCCGCAATGAGTACCGAACCCGGGACCCAAGGACAATGGCTAAGAACACTGACCACAAGATCACCAACAACTGGCTGTAGTTAGTACGCGTCTTAGAGGCTACACGAGACGCGTAACGAGCAGTGGCTAAAATGCAATTGGTTTGTGACTGATATTAGCATGGAAGTGCGGATTAAACTCGTATAGGATTGTGTAAGCACTGTATTCATTACGTTGAACCTTATTACATAGACAATATCAAACAATGAAAGAATTTTCACAAATGTAATAAAGTTCAAAGAGTGTACAGCTATTTCGAAGAGTAACTATTGTTCCATATTTCACGTTATATTTTTCAAATCAATAAATGTGTTTTTTTTGTTTTGGTTTTGGGGCGCAAAACTGCTATGGTCATTAGCGCCCGGTCTGTGACTTAGGAAACGGTAAAAAACGAAAATGGAAAGCAGCAGCAATGGGAACGAAACTCAAAAAATTGGAGGAACTAAAAGCAGAAGGAAAGCTTAAAAATCCACTACAGAAAGGGGTTGGTTGTCTCCAAAAAGAGCTTCAAATGACTGACATCTCACTGGCACTAATAAACTCGAGAACGCGATTGGCCGAGCGCGTGTCATCTGCTAAAATGGACGATATATCAGGCGACAGCTGTAGACGGGCGCGTAACGGAGTTAAATAGGGGCACTCAATTAAAAGGTGTCTTACCGTCCACAGCTGAGAGCAGTGGGGACAGAGTGGGGGAGGATCGCCGCTTAAAAGATTTCGATGGCTAAAAAGACAGTGCCCTATCCGAAGTCTAGTTAAAATTACCTCCTCCCGACGACGCGTTCGGGAGGAAGAGGTCCAAGCACAAGGAAGAGCTTTCACGTCCCGCAATTTATTATGGGGAAGTGTCGACCAATGTCCGTGCCATAAAAGAACAACTCGACGACATAAAACGCTCCGTAGATCGGTGAAGGGAATCGATTGAATAGCTGGCCGAAGAAGAGAGACTGCAGCCTTTGCCGCTATATCGGCCGCCTCATTTCCACAGATACCAACGTGTCCCGGGAGCCAGAGGAACGCCACCGAGACGCCCCCCAAATGGAGCAAGCGCAGGCAGTCCTGAATCCGGTGGACCAGAGGGTGGACAGGGTAGAGAGCTTGGAGACTGAGGAGAGAGCTGAGAGAATCTGAACAGATAACATACTGTATCCGCTGATGGCGGCGGATGTATTGGACAGCCTGGAGAACAGCGTAAAGCTCCGCAGTATAAACCGAACACTGGTCGGGAAGCCGAAATCGATTTGGGGTGTCACCAACAATATAGGCACTCCCTAAACCTAACGATGTTTTCGAGCCATCAGTATAAATAAATGTGGCTTCCTTCATTTGTGCACATAGAGCAGCAAATGCCCGACGATAAACAAGTGAAGGGGTACCATCCTTGGGAAATCGACAAAGGTCACGGAGCAGGCAGATCCGGGGACGGAGCCAAGGCGGTGCTGTACCCCAAGTTGTCAAGAAGGTTTTAGGAAAGCGGAAGGAAAGAGAATGGAACAGTTGACGGAAGCGGACTCCCGGTGGTAGTAGGGAGGAAGGGCGGCCTGCATACCCTACATTCAAGGAGACGTCGAAAAAAATGTCATGGGACGGATTAGCAAGCATGGAAGACAGATGGCTAGCATAACGACTCAGAAGGACTGCTCGCCGATTGGACAGCGGAGGTTCAGCAGTCCACAGGGCTGGTGTAAAAAGCTCCACACACTAAACGTAATCCATGGTGGTGGATAGAGTCGAGACGCCGAAGAATAGACGGCCGTGCAGAGGAGTAAACTATGCTTCCATAGTCCAATTTCGAGCGCAATAAGGCGTGATAGAGGCGGAGAAGGACCACTCGGTCCGCTCCCCAGGAGGTACCATTCAGGACACGGAGGGTGTTGAGGGATCGCAGACAGCGAGCCGAGAGATATGAATCGTGGGAGGACCAGCACAGTTTTCTGTCAAACGTAAGACCCAAGAATTTAGCGACGTCCGAAAACGGAAGGTTGACAGGTCCTAGATGTAAGGAGGGTGGAAGAAACTCCTTACGTCGCCAAAAATTAACACAAACGGTCTTACTGGGAGAAAAACGGAAGTCGGTTTCGATGCTCCAAGAGTGGAGGCGATCAAGAGATCCTTGAAGACGTCGTTCAAGAATGCTGGTCCGTTGAGAGCTGTAGTAGATCGCAAAATCGTCCACAAAGAGAGAGTCCGAGACATCAGGAAGGAGACAATCCATAATCGGATTTATGGCAATCGCAAACAGTACAACACTCAGCACGGAGCCCTGGGGTACACCGTTTTCTTGGGAGAAAGTACGGGAGAGAGTGGTGTTCATCCGCACTCTAAATGTGCGCTCTGCCATAAATTCGTGAAGAAAAAGGGGCAGCCGGCCTCGAAAGCCCCCAAGAGAACAGTGTGCGGAGGATGCCTGTCCTCCAACAGGTATCGTATGCTCTCTCCAGATCAAAAAATATTGCTACTGTTTGGCGTTTCCGGAGAAAATTGTTCATGATATAAGTAGAGAGAGCAACAAGATGGTCAACTGCAGAACGATGCTTTCGGAATCCGCATTGGGCAGGTGTTAAAAGACTGCGGGACTCCAGCCACCAAGCTAAACGGCAATTCACCATACGCTCCAAAACCTTACATACACTACTCGTGAGAGAAATGGGGCGATAGCAAGAGGGGAGATGTTTGTCCTTTCTAGGTTTCGGAACAGAAACGACGATAGCTTCCCGCCATCGTCTGGGAAAAGTACTGTCGGTCCAAATTCGATTATAAAGGCGAAGGAGGTAACGCAGACTATGGGTTGATAAATGCAGCAACATTTGGATGTGGATACCATCCGGTCCTGGGGCGGAGGAGCGAGAAGAATAGAGTGCATGTTGGAGTTCCCGCATGGAGAAAAAGTATTATAGCTTTCGCGATTTTGAGAGGAGAAAACAAGAGGTTTCACTTCCGCTGCACGTTTCTTCGGGACAAACGCTGGCGGGTAATGTGAAGAGCTCTCAATCTCAGCAAAGTGTTGACCCAAGGAGTTAGAAATGGCGACGGGGTCCACTAACGTATCATGCGCGACAGTGAGCCCAGAGACCGGGGAGAAACTAGGCGCGCCTAAATAAATGTGTTTACTATATACTTTCTAAAGTAGCCTGTCTTCTTCCTCATCGTTCAAGCTATCTGCAAACCAAATTTAATCAAAATCTGTTCAGCGTTTTATTCATGAAAGCTTAACAGACAGACTTATTTTCGCAATTTATAATATTAGTAAGGATTGGCAATTACTATTGTTAATAACGCAAATTATTGTTATCATCGAGTTCGTTATGTAGTAACCAATTAATATCACTCTTAATTCCTCCATTATTTTATCATCACCACCACCACCACCACCAATTATTATTTTTCTTAATAATTAAAGTTATTACTATTATTGTGCGTGTTTCGTAGTATTTTTGTATGTGTTATTCGTGTTCAGAGGCAGAGGACCTTAACCCTTTAGGTCACGAATTACTTTTTTCCTGAAAAAAATCATGGCATTGCTATTTAGTTCTTCGAATGAAATTACGATTATTCAGGTGTATAAAATATTCCGAGGTGCCCCCCAAGGTGGGGTACAACGCGTCCCCAAATGAGGACATTGTGTTCAAGTAGGTGCCAATGTAAGTCGAAAACTAAGTATTTTATTTCATCAAAATACATAAATTACACAAAGCTTACTTAATGATTATATAAATAAACTATGGTTTTACACTTGTGTAGAATGATATTCAAAGAAACAATTTTTTTTTCTGTCCACACATAAGTGAATGCTAAATTTTACACAATGAAATTTGGTTTTGCCCTTGCAACCCGGTTTCTTGCACCTGTCAAATGACCACTGGAAGATGCCCAACGTTGTCCAAACGAACATCAGCTTCTGGATGAACTTCCGCGTTGGCTCGTTTTGAAGTGCCTGGAGATGGCACTGGACTCTCCCAAGTGGGACGTCCCCTTTTCCTGGCAGCTGGCTTATCTGTCAGTCTTTGACCACACTTGCCCTAAAGTGAAGCAAATCAAGTGTTATTTTTAGGAACACCTAATTCTGATGCGTTTTTCTTATACTCAGTCCATGCATTTACATATGCAATATCAACTGCATGAACAAACATGGCTGTCGAAAATCGTGTTCAGTTTCAAAAGCAGCTAACAGCATGTTGTCTACGGGTGCAAAGCCCGCTAAATGCCCAATAGGTGTGGCTGTCGCCCTGGCATGTCCGGACGCAAAACACGTGAACAGACATCAGACTTACCAGTCTGGACATGCAAATCTACCTTTCAGTGTGTTACAATTGTAACGGGTATTTTTCTTGTTCAGCTTTGGGATGGCTGCGCTATAACAAATTCGGATCCAACAGTAACATTCTCGCTGCCAATGGATTGTCGTTTGGATGGGAAGAGTGTTTCGTGGTTACCTCAGTGTCACTTATCATGCAGTTAGAGGGCTTTGCGTCTAGACTACTCGGCTTACAGTATACCGTATGGTATAAAACTTCTAACATTACTTCCACCATTGTCCTCTTGTTCAAAATTATCGCCAGGTTCATCGGATGGATCGTCAATTTCAAATGAGTTAAGGGGCTCTATAACTTCTTCTGTAAGTGGCCTTCGTCTCTCAGACTCGGGGCATTGTGAAAACACCGTAAGGTGACTAAAAAGACAGCGAAATAATGTCCTAAATTTCTACGCTGTTACAACCTTTCAATCATAATGTCCTCATTTGGAAACATGTATAAAGTTATAAATATGTCACTTACCTTTCGTTCTGAGACACACCCTTAGATTTCACCTTCAAGACTGAACCTTTATACGCACAAATGAATTTTTTACCTAGACTCAGAGGATATTAACCGGCTAATAGAAGATACAAAGATTACTGGGCAGCGTCCGTATGGCTGCGCATTCAGTTTTGTTTTGTGGTACCACAGATTGACAGGAGATGTCGACACTGTTCTCAAACTCTCTACTTGTAACAATATGAGGACAAAAATCACAAATGGTAAAATTTGCTAAGCATTTATTTGGTATGTTCTTATAGGAGGACGCCATGACCGAAAGGGTTAACGCGCTTATAGGGTCGGCTCAATAGGCAATAAATAAATAAATAAATACTATTGTGTCCGCGATTTTATCAAAGCGGTGCGGTGAGCTGACAATAGAGAGTAGAGGTGATTTGCCCTACTAGGCAGCAGATTCGCCGCCTTTAAGCAGTAAGCTTACTGCGTGAGGCCGCCAGGCAACGACCTTTGGATGAGGACGCGACGCCCTGACAGCTGATACCTGTATATCGAAACCAGTCATTCTCGCCCTGTACCGGTTTGGATGCGCGCAACTAAATCGACAGCTCCTGGCCTTTATGAAAGCACAGGATTTTCTTCTTCCTCCGCTCCTTCTTTGGTATATCCGTCTTGCGGCAGGTACCTGCTAGGCGCTACTTTCCTTTGTTCTGTGCCTCTTCCTCAGCCTGCAGCTAGCGTCGTCCTTTTTTAATTTCATCCAGCACTCCATGTCGTTGTCTTCCTCTCGCTCTATTCCCTGTAATCTTCCCTTCAATGACTTAGTTCCGGGCAATTTCTTCACTGTATGTGTTCCTGTCTGGATTTTATCCCTAATCTTCCCATGTCCACTTGTTTTCTGTCCACTCTATTCTTAGAAGTGCTACTCCATTCGTTATTCTGCCAGTCCATGATTCGCTGGCAGAGTTCAGATAAAAAAAAAAATGTTGCCCGTCTCTTAATTCTATTTGAATATTTTTGGTATAACTGATCCACTTTAATGATTGTTCTAAATGACCAGAGTTGCCCAACGGAATGTTTCTAAGAACTCGCTTACTTATATAACTGCACAATAAGCACACTCCTGAAAAAACATACAAATAATAAATAACCAACGTGAGCCCGTTAAATGTATACAGTAGCTACGCATCACAATTTATTAACTGTGGGTAAAGTAAGTAATATTAATTCTGTGATATAAAACGTAACGTACTGTATTATTCTTTCTTTGTAATACTCCATGAAGTTGTGTTAACAGGTCCCTACTGCACTTAGTAAACAGCCACGCTAAGCAGGGTTAGCCCCACTGCGTGCTAAGCAGTTTCAATTTTTAGTCACTCAGAAGCTTATATTAAAAATGTTTTTGACGAATATACCCAACTCACTTCAGCGGTACTGCTAGATCGTCTAAGCAAAGTGTAACTGACTGTTGACAATTTTCCGTAGTAGACAAACACGTCGATTGGCAATGTAGCAGAAGCACTAACTGGAGATTTAAACATGTATTACGTCAGATGAAGATGGCTGAAAGCCTAAAACGCGTATTATTGTAAATAAAAATACATAAAAATTGGCTGGTTCCTGTGTTTCTTACAATACTTTATGCCAACAGACTTTTCACCTTTTCGAAATTATTCGACATATTAATATTCTACTTGCACAGCTTTCGCCACCAAACTTGCTAAGCACCTCACATATTTTACTTGTTCCTAACTCTTTCCCTCCAATGATGTTTTAACAGAGCCTTCATTTTGAACAATTCTCATTACTTTAATCTTTCCTGTTTTTATCCCCATTCCACCTTTTCCCACTTTCACAATCCTCTTTATCATAAACTGTAGTTCATCTGATTCAGCCAGCAATGCACACTTACTTGTCTTTATCCTTTTTTTCCTACTATTATGTCTCGGTTTTTCTAATGCCTTGCGTGTTGGTTTCTCAGCATAAACATTGAAAACCGCGGATAAAAAGAACAACAACCTTGTCTAACAACTGTTCCAATACCTGTCCATCTGTCATCATCATCATCATCATCATCATCATCATCATCATCAATCGCCGTCACTTGCGAAAGCAAAAATCTTATATTTCCCTCACTATCTCACGGACCCTTACAACTTCTGTGGCGCGCACAGGCTGGTTGGTGCGCGATTACGAGTGTGAACTTTGAACAGCGTGTTTATACAAGTGCTGCAACTACCCTGTTCCAGGAAGATGTGTTGTGACAATGAGTCCTGCACCACACGCTATTTCAGCTTCTAGCTTCTACCATCGATTAAAACGCAGCTACTTGACACTTCAGCGCAGACTTTGTGTAAAGAATTTGTTTCGTTTTACAAGAACATGATGCGAATTCCGTCATTGTATCAAAGCAACATAATAATGATGTTTACCATGTTTTCATTAATTAGAGCTGGTCAAAAATAATTATACGAAATCACTCTCCGACGTGAGACGCGACGAATGTCTAGCGCTAACTCTAGCAGCAACATGATGCCTCGCTATTCATTTAGATTGCTACCAGAAGAAATGTCGTTAACTTCTTGCTGTTAAAATTTGATTTAGTCTGTCAGTGCTGTGACGTCACCAGCAACACGTGGCCGCATGGCATTTGAGTCTGTGGTAATAAATGACAGCAGCTACAATTAAATGGCTCTTCGTAGTACATAACTGCTTATTCGAATACCGGACGCATAGCGTCCTCTGCAGACGGAAACAAAATTTCCTTCCAGTGTTATGTTTTGGTAGAGTTCAGTAATTCGCTTCTTTATATCGACACAAATAATAATGAATTACATACGACAAACTGAGGAAGTGTCCAAGCACTCTATAGATCTGGTAAATATGTAACAAGAACGCTAAATTTATATTTTCCTGTAATATTCTTGAGGCCGAACACTTGTTGCAATGCCCCACACTAGTTTACACTATTCAAGTACCTTGATCTCTACGTAACTACAGCAACCTACATCCACTTGAACCTTCTTGCTGTAATTAAGCGTTAATATTCCTTTACATAAGCTGTAGGAAGCAACACGAACTTACGGACGAGATTGTTGAAGCAACACACGGAGAAGAATCATCGGGAAACTCTAATAAGGGCGAAGGTCGACAAGTAAGAGGGGCGTTTGAAAAGTCCGTGCAAAAATAAAATCTACCTACGTGTTTGGGGTAAACCTTTATTTTTCGGCATAGTCTCCTTTTAGATTTATCCGCTTCGTCCAACGCTGTTCTAATTTGTTGATCCCTTCCGAATAATAGGAATTGTCAAAGTCTGCAAAATAGGTATTAGTTGCTGCAATCACCACCTAGTTTGAATAAAATCTCTGTCCCGCGAGCCATTTCTTCAAATTGGGGAACAAATGGTAGTCCGAGGGAGCCAAGTCTGAAGAATTTTCGGACCACAACTGCTAAGGTGTGTGCTGGTGCACTGTCGTGATGGAAAAGGACTCTTTCCTGTCCAATGCCCTGCGTTTTTCTTGCAGCTCTGTTTACCCTTTTCCAGATAGTCGATGAGACTATCCCTTCCGAATCCCAAAAGACAGTCGCCATAACCTTTCCGGACGGAGGAATGGTCTTCGCCTTTTTTGGTGCAGATTCTCCCTTGGTAACCCATTGTTTAGATTGTTCTTTGGTCTCAGGAGTATAGTAATGTATCCATGTTTCATCCACAGTGACGAAACGACGCTTAAAGCCCTGCGGATTCTTCCTGAACAGCTGCAAACCATCCTTGCAACGCTTCAGACGATTCCGTTTTTGGTCAAGCGTGAGCAATCGCAGAACCCATCTTGCGGATAGCTTTCTCATGTCCTAATGTTTATGCAAAATACCGTTCATTCGAGATGCCCATAGCGTTAGCAATCTCATGCACCTTAACTCTTCTGTCATCCATCACCACATCATCATGGATTTTATCAATGATTTCTGGAGTCTTAACTTCCACAGGGCGTCCAGAACGTTCAGCATCACTTGTGCCCAAATGGCCACTCCAAAAATTTTGAAACCACTTAGTAACTATTCTAATCGAAGATGCAGAGTCACCGTAATGTTTATCAAGCTTCTCTTTAGTCTCCTTAGGCGTTTTGCCTTTCATAAAGTAACGTTTAATTACGACACGAAATTCTTTTTCGTCCATTTTTTGACAATCACTCTACTTCCTTGGTTCACACGAATGCCAAACACAAAGAAATAGACAAATATGGCTGAAACTTTATGTGCATTCTTTCCAAAGATGCTACTAACTAAACATGACCTCGATATGTGCCGGTGATGCCGTCTCTCGGACTTAGCACTGACTTTTTCAAACGCCCCTCGTACACCCCAGCAGTTTGGTATTGTTCACAGCATTGTTTGATGTGCATGGGAAGCATTACGAACCACAGGCATTGCTGCTAGAAGGAGAGGAGATGGTTGACCACAGTCAACTACAGCAGCATATTACTGCTACGTTGTTGAACATGCGGAAACTGACACATACAACAGGTGCAACTGCAACCACATTTATCAGGCCTGCAAAGCACTCAATTTCACGCTGCACAGTGGCATGGCTACAGCTGCACGGGGGTTGGGGGGCTGGTCTCTGTGCGTTGTGTCCCGTTGACACCCGCACATGGGCAGTACCGTCTACAGTGGTGCCAACAACAGGGACGAGACTGATAAGGAGGAGGGGTTGACTCTGGACCTACCCTCGTATTGCAGAAGATGGGAAAACGTAGTGAACCCCGAACATCGTCGAACATGATCGTTTTAGTGGTCCAGTGCCATGTTTTTGGGAGGCATAATGTTGGATGAGCATATTGACCAATTCTCTGAACACGGTACTCTGACCAGTCAACGGTATTTTGGCATTGTACTCCTTACACGTGTTTTTTTTTTTCAAGGGTGCAGTAGGCCTTGACTTCATTTTTGTGGATGACAGTGCGTAACTGCACCGAACAGCGCTTGTGGAGCAGCTCTTGGAACGAGAGGATATGTTCGGCGAATGGACTGTCCTGTCCGGCCCCCCATCGAACACGTGTGGGTTGCGTTAGGGAGACATACTCCAACACGTCCACATCGCGCTGGTGGACGAATGTTCCAGCAACGTCTTACCAACCTTTTTGTCAGCATAGGAGCACGTTATAGAGCATCCATTGTCGTAAGTTGTAATCACATGCCCAATTAAGAACAATGTTCTGCTTTTTGTTATGTGCAGGAACAACCATAAATCGCGACCTTACTGTAACCATTGTCCTTTAAGAGAAGTGTCATGTCCGTTCGTCTCATTGCGCTATTTCTTTCAGTGTACTATGTATACTGTAGCAGTTCTTTCTATGTGTTGTCCATAACAGAGCTATGTAAATTTCCAATGACATCACGCGGAAGTTCGTCACCGCGCGACCGCTACGGTCGCAGGTTCGAATACTGCCTCGGGCATGGATGTGTGTGTTGTCCTTAGGTTAGTTAGGTTTAAGTAGTTCTAAGTTCTAGGGGACTTATGACCTCAGCAGTTGAGTCCCATAGTGCTCAGAGCCATTTGAACCATTTGAAGTTCGTCATTAAGTTTTGCGCGCTAATATATTTCTTATCTCTTACTGTAGTGGAAAATAAACACTCTAAACACAGTTACTTTCTCTGCAATAGCTAACTAACGCCAGTTATCCTGCCGGGGGAAGTGTACCTACAGATTAACGTGCAAACCGAATAACGTGTTGTTCCCGGCAAATCTTCAAGTAATTGAGGGGTGAAGGCTTGGTTAGACAGATCCGATTGGATCCGTTTCCATGACCTTTCGATTTCCAGGCACGCACTCCATCACTAGACCACTAGGTCGATAGTAAGTTTGAAAGCTGTACCATTATTGAAAATTATTACTTAAACAGTACTGATGAAAAAATATTGCACAAAACTTTGATGGTTTCATTGCGCTTTTCGCAGCGCAGATCAAGTATGCCAGGCATTCAGCGATCTCTCCAGCTATCCCTTCTCCTTCCTAACTCTTAACAGCGAAACTGCTTTGAATGGATATAGAGTACCTCCGTGGCTACAGCTGAGTATTTCTGCACTTTCCTTCGCGTAGGTGTTTAATATTTTTCACCACTCCAGATAGCGAACTTGATGCTGTATCAACGTTAACGCTGTTTTCGTGCTGCTAATTGTTATACAGTCCAGTCTTATAAAGGCATCAGTCCACACCTGTAAAAGGCACGCAAATTCAGAATCAGTGTACCAGAGAAAAATCATAGCATCTGTTGCTGTGTGATTATGCATTTGGTTACATCCTATTATTAGCTGGAGGCGCTAGTAAATTCTATCCTTTCGACATTTCTTCTAAGTTTCCTCCGCTGTGCATCTCGCTCCAGTTCTCAGTCGGTAAATCTGAAATCTTGGGTCAAACAGTATACTTGCTTACGCACCAACTGGCCAACCTTTGAGCTCGTACAATACCCTAGCGAAGTAGCAGCGTGGAGTTTGTGTATCTATGGAGTGAGCATAATCTACTGCTCATGTTCTCAACATCAAACCGGGCTAGTCATGTGATTTTGGGACGACGCTGCTTGTCTACAATTTGCGGTAATAGCCAAACTTTAATATTACACCTATTCGCCTTGTTTTATATACGTTTCTGCACGTTTGACTTTTAGTAACAGCTAAGGTGCAGTATTGTCGCTGCTAGAGACGTTAAGAGAAATATGTGGAAAGTGGACCAGTTACTTTTCGCAGGTATGCGCAACAAATGTATAATTGTAAATTTCTTAATTATATGAGGCACTTTATGTGTTGAAAAATATCGAAACGGTACAATAAAGTGTTCTGTTGTAGAAACAATTTCTGCGATTTTATGGTCATCTGTTTACGAGACAAGTGACAGATAAATTTGCAAGTGTGTTTAAATGGTTCAAATGGCTCTGAGCACTATGGGACTCAACTTCTGAGGTCATTAGTCCCCTAGAACTTAGAACTAGTTAAACCTAACTAACCTAAGGACATCACAAACATCCATGCCCGAGGCAGGATTCGAACCTGCGACCGTAGCGGCCTTGCGGTTCCAGACTGCAGCGCCTTTAACCGCACGGCCACTTCGGCCGGCTGTGTTTAAATAAACTGCCTGTCAGTGTATACATGTTTGTGCTATGTTCTGGGCTGATAAAATTTATCTATGACAGTGTTTAATTTCCTCCACTTTATGCAGGTTGTCAGATCCTTTGTGTGTGTGTGTGTGTGTGTGTGTGTGTGTGTGTGTGTGTGTGTGTGTGTGTTTCTGCGGGAGACAGTTTCCTATACGTGTCATTGTATCGTAATCAATCAGAACAGATCCGACAACATGGATCAGTGCAACAGAAAGCGTAAAAAAATATTGTTGGTTGTCACTTCGTACCTCGTTAAAAAACCACGTAAATAAAGTGGAATCCACACTATGACACAACACCATTGCTCTTCACATTAAGCCAGCTTCTGTTCCTGGTATCAAGATGACGCGTACTTCTAAAGGTTATCTGTCAATAGCATTAACACTCAAACGACGGTAAGCGCTACACGGCCTAAAATGTGCCGTCCCAAAACCACTGCACTGAACTGCACGAAATGTTGCAGACAGAATCCTCGTACCTCGTATCCGGATGCTCACTTCATAGACTTATATACTTTATGAGCAGCAGCGAGAACTATTGTCGAACATGGGCGAGCTGTGTTGGCGGTAGCTGTGTGGTCGAAGCGCATTCTTGCCACATAATACATGTTGGTGATAGACGTCTGTTCTGTTATTGTTGTTGTTTCTTTACGACGCCATTTGGACGAAATCACCCTGTTGAAACGACAGTGCGACAACAGAGCTCTTAGAAGATAGGAACACGGGGTTGGTTAGGAGAACTCTTGAACATCTCCCGTTCAATCTTTGAACAGAGTTCTTGTTTTTCCCTTTATTTTGCCGCCCCCATTGTGCCTGCGCCTATTGCGGGGGGCCTATCTCGTTATCCTATCGGTGAAGCTCTGTGTGCCGCCTTCCACTCATATTCGATTTCTTACTTTTTTCATTAAAAAAAATTACGATATATCTCTTAAGTCTAACAGTGTCAAATGTGGTATCATATTACACAAAATTGTTTAAAAAACTACATGTCCCATGATGTCCCTGCCATGTCAAAAGTAACCATGCATGCCACAAATTTAGCATATGTGCAAAGAACTGCTTTGATTTTAAACAGCTGCTCAATCTCTGACACACTGTCCTGTACTTATAAAGTTGCAGTCTTTAAATACGTTTCCGTGCCCCTCAGAGTTCCTATTATCTCGCAGATGAAAAATTTTATCACAGCTGTGACCTGAAAGTCTCTCACGGTTTCGAAAGGCAAGGAATATTTTTGTAGAAAGAAAACTTAATATGTTTGGTATGCATCATGCACAGGGACTGTTGTTCCTATACACATAACTCAATCTGCTTCCTGTGTATAGCTGGGTGTGGTACCAAAGCTGTAAGTTATGTTCAAGTTGCCGTATATGGACTAAAAAAACAACAACAACAACAACAACAACAACAACAACAACATACTACCAATGTCCTGCGATTTCAGCATTACATCCGCAAAAATACTTTCAAAACCCTTACTGTCTATTGTAAGAGCGAGAATGGTGTAATCACAAATAATTTTGCACCTAACACTAAGGCAGCAGATTATAAACACGGTGCAGGGCACCGTTTTCATTTTAAGCACGAAAACGAACTAGCAGCTACAGCTCTTGATGTTTCTGAAGGCAATTTCCGGAGGAAACCGACTATGAAACCGTTGAGACACGTCGAGTTTCCGACGCCAGTACATGCGGTCGCAATTAGCCCGGTACAATGCGTTAATAGCTGCCATGACATCATCAGCTTACGGGAATGCTGACCGTGTCCATCAGGCAGCAAGTATTTCAGAACATCAGAGCTTCTGGGCCAGTTACGATACTGTTTCCCCACTGCACGATACGGCTATTGATTCCTACGAGCCGTGTCTGTAATAAATTAGTTCAACAGCTATGGCACGCGCAATAAACATTGGATATACACTCCAAGACAAAAGAAAGAGCGACGCACCACGAAGGAATTATCCGAAAGGGACGAAAATGTATGAAAGATATGTCCGTGTACTAACAAATGATAACTTTAGAAAAATTGTATGATTTATTCAACAGAAAGAGCTCTACAAATTGAACAAGTCAATAACGCGTTGGTCCACCCCTGACCATTATACAAGCAGTTACTCGGCTTGGCATTGGCTGATGGCGTTGTTGGATGTCCACCGGAGGGATATCGTGCCAAATTTTGTCCAACTGGCGCGTTAGATCGTCAAAATTGCAAGCTGATTGGAGGGCACAGCCCATAATGCTACAAATTTTCTCAGCTGGCGAGAGATCCGCGACATTGGTGGGAAGGTATAGTTTAAAAAGCAAGAAGACAAGCAGTAGAAACTCTTGCCGTTTGCAGGGCCGCATCTAGCATGAAATGTAAGCCCAGAATGGCTTCCCATGAAGGGCAACAAAACGAGGTGCAAGACATCGTCTACGTACAGCTGCATTACAAGGGTGCCGCAGATAAAGAGGGTACTGCTATGAAATGTCACCTGAGACCATCACTCCCGGTTGTAGAACCGTTTGGAGGACGGCTGTCGGGCTGATAATCCACTGCCGCACGGGGTGTCTCCAGACGGTCTTCTCTATTCATCGGGGCTCAGTTCGAAGCGGTACTCATCACTGAAGCCGATTCCACTTCAGTCTATGAGATTACAGGCCGAATGCGTCCGCGTGCGAGTGCGTGCGAGTGCGTGCGAGTGCGTGCGAGTGCGTGTGAGTGTGTGAGTGTGTGAGTGTGTGAGTGTGAGCGCGCGCGCGCGCATAGGTCAATGGTATTCGGCCCAAGGTGCGCCTTGAGCTCAGGCTCCTTTCTGTGAGCCGCCTGTTGATGGTCCTTATGGTCACTGTACTATCAGCTATAACGGTGAATCCAGGACTCTGAGGACCTCTGACGATTGCTCGGTCCTCAAATCTGTCGCCTCTCTAGGTCGACTATTTCCTCCTTGACGTTGCGTTCGGCCACGGTTCATCCATTGCTGCCAACTTCGTCAGATAGTGGCACCGCTCCTATTCAAACGTCGAGCGATTCGCTAATTACTCCAACCAGCTTACCTCTCAGATGGTGACGTCTGCGTATAGTGCTCGTGCGCAAGTCTGTGAGGCATAGTTACTGTCCAACTGAGTACACGAAATGAAACTCAAGGACTTTATGCCCTGGTATCGTCATGTCTCCTGTTTACTGTTCGTATCGTCATGTCTCCTGTTTACTGTTCTTGCCAGCCGCGCGGTTAAACTGCGCTGCAGCGTCAGACTTTCATCCATCGTCAGCCAAAACTTTCAGTTTTACATTTTCCGTCGGTACCTGTAAGAATACCAACTTGTGGCCAATTTGCGTAGATTTCTCTTGATCCGTCACTTTTTTCTGTCTTCGCGTATATGTTGTTAGATATAATGCAAAATAGTGAAGGATGTTGGTATAATAAAACATTCGAAGCACATAAGTAGCAAGAAGTAAGTATTTAGTTACACATGATCATGAATCATGAATATTTCCGCCGATGGGGTGGCTTGCGTGCCTCAGCGATACAGATAACCGTACCGCAGGTGCAACCACAGTGGAGGGGTATCTGTTGTGAGGTCAGAGACGCGTATGGTTCCTGAAGAGGAGCAGCAGCATTTCCAGGGGTAACAGTCTGGACGGTTGAGTGCTCTGGCCTTCTAAAGCCAACCAAAATAGCCTTGCTGTGCTGGTACAACGAATGGCTAAAATCAAGAGAAGCGACAGCCGTAATTTTCCCCGAGGGCATGAAAATTTGTGGTAAGATCTTATGGGACCAAAGTGCTTAGGTCATCGGTCTCTAAGCTTAGACTATTGAATCTAACTTAAAGGAGGGACTGCTGAGGAGAAACAAACCCATCGTTCTACAGATCGAAGCTCCGAGTGTTAGATCCCTTAATCGGCCACGTAGTTTAGACAATTTAAAAACGTGAAATGGGTAGGTTAAAGTTAGACATAGTGAGATTTAGAGAAGTTCGGTCGCGAGAAGAGCAGAGGAATACTGGGTTATAATAAATAAAAAGTCAGATTGGGCTAATGTAGGCGTGTATTTAACAATGAACAAGAAAATAGTAATGAGTGGGTAAGCTACTGTGGGAAGCACAGCCAACGCATTATCGTAGCCAAGACAGAAACGAAACACACACCTACCACAGTAAAATGGTTCAAATGGGTCTCACCACTATGGGACTTAACATCTGAGGTCATCAGTCCCCTAGAACTTAGAACTCCTTAAATCTAACTAACCTAAGGACATCACACACATCCATGCCCGAGGCAGGATTCGAACCTGCGACCGTAGCGGTCGCGCGGTTCCAGACTGCAGCGCCTAGAACCGTTCGGCCAAAATGGCCGTCCCTGCCACAGTAGTACAAGTTTATATGCCAGCTAGCTCTGCAGATGAATAGATTTAAGAAATGTACGACGAGATAAAAGAAATTATTCAGATAATTAAGGGAGACGAAAGTTTAATTGTGATGGAGGCCTGAAAATCTAAAGTAGGAAAAGGAAGAGAGGGAAAAATAGTAGGCGAATGTGGACTGGGGGATAATTTAATCATAGCTTACACTTTTTTTAAGATCATGAAAGAAGGTCGTATAGTAGAAAGAGACCTGGAGCCACCGGAAGGTTTCAGATTGATTGTACAGTGTTTCAAATAAAATGATCTGATTTTGGACGGTAAATGTCGTGTGACTAGGGCCTCCCGTCGGGTAGACCGTTCGCCGGGTGCAAGTCTTTCGACTTGACGCCACTTCGACGACTTGCTCGTCGTTGCGAATGAAATAATGATGATTAGGACAACATAACACCCAGTCCCTGAGCGGAGAAAATCTCCAATCCAGCCGGGAATCGAACCCAGGCTCTTAGGATTTACATTCTGTCGCGCTAACCACTTTTTTTAAAATCTCATTTTTGTTCATTTTCGTTCATTGTATCGGCTCGCGGCGGACGTCGTAGGACACCCGTTTCAGTTCGTCGTTGATCCATTAACTCAGTTTTTTATTACAGAGGGCAGCTAACCCCCTGACGCTGCAACGTACCACTCAGCTACCGCGGGCGGACATTTTGGACGGTAATAGCTTCGAAACGTAGGACGTCTCAACAAGGAAATTCGCGCTGTTTGAAAGGGCGTGGCCTAGAGTTTCAGAAAGCGCCTTTCGATGTCATTTAATGGGTCTTTTCAGTTTGCAGTCAGATGATACATTTTTACCACGGTTGATTTTCAATTATGAAGCAATATTTCATTTTAGCAATAAACAGACATAACGTGCGAATATGGGGACGCCAGAAACCTCATGATATTGAGCGCGGAAGAGACTCAAAGTGAGCGTTTTTGTTCTTTTTCTCGTGAAAAAGTGTTCGGTCCCTTCTTTTTCGAGGAAAACACATTGACTGCAACGAGCTACCTTCAAATGCTGCAGAACTGGTTTTTTTCCACAACTTCAGAATGACTCCTATGATCCCATTTTTCAGCACAACGGAGATCCACTACACAGGCACAACAACGTACGTCAGTTTCTCAGTGGCACTCGGCCTCAACGCTGGATAAGGTGCAAGGGACCCGGAGACACTGCCCTGCATTCTTGGCCTCTAAGATTGCCAAGCAGGAGCCCATACGCTTTTTTCTTTTACAGATATATGAAGAAAGTGTACATCTCTCTTTTACCTCTTGGCATAGAAGTAGTGAGGAACAGAATAACAGCTGTCACACCTTCTGTAAAAGCACATGCATCGTGTTAATTGTATGACGAATTTCGCTATCGTCTAGATGATAAGGCTGCTGCTGCTGCTGCTGCTGCTGGTAGACACAGAGCATTTGTAACAATCTAGCTAGAACCTTAAGATTGTGAGTATTTTGCAATTCATCCCGAGTTTATAGTACTTTATCAATAAATATGGAGTTTTGAAATCAGGTCATTCTTTTTGAAAAACCTCGTATGATGGTAACATATAATGTAACAGAGATTTCGGAACCAGATTTCAAACTGTAAGAAACTTCTAGGGGCGGATGTGGACTCTGACCACAATTTATTAGTTATGAATTGTAGATTAAAACTGAAGAAATAGCAAAAAAGTAGTAAAGGAGATGGAACCTGGATAAATTGAAGGAACCAGGGATGATTCGGAGTCAGAGGGAGCAAGAGGCAACGAGTACCTACAACAGGGGAAACGAATACCATAGAAGATAAATGGGTAATTTTAATAATAAGATGTAATAGTGAAGGCAGCATAGGATCAAGTAGTTAAAAAGACAAAGCCTAATACAAACCCTTGGATAACGTAGGAGATATTAAATTTAACTGCTGAAAGTAGGAAATATAAATATGAATCAGGCGAAAGGGAATGCAAACGTCTAAAAATAAGACTTTTTTTGTTTTTTTATTTTGGTTTCAGGGCACAAAACTGCTATGGTCATTAGCGCCCGGTCCGTGACTTAGGAAACAGTAAAAACCGAAAATGGAAACCAGCAGAAATGGGAACGAAACTCAAAAAAATGGAGAAACAAAGCAGAAGGAACGCTTAAAAATCCACTACAGAAAGGGTTGGTTGTCCCCAAAAAGAGCTTCAAGTGACTGACATCTCACTGGCACTAATAAACTCGAGAACGCGATTGGCTGAGCGCGTGTCATCTGCTAAAATGGACGATATATCAGGCGACAGCTGTAGACGGGCGCGTAACGGAGTTAAATAGGGGCACTCAATTAAAAGGTGTCTTACCGTCCACAGCTGAGAGCAGTGGGGACAGAGTGGGGGAGGATCGCCGCTTAAAAGATTTCGATGGCTAAAAAGACAGTGCCCTATCCGAAGTCTAGTTAAAATTACCTCCTCCCGACGACGCGTTCGGGAGGAAGAGGTCCAAGCACAAGGAAGAGCTTTCACGTCCCGCAATTTATTATGGGGAAGTGTCGACCAATGTCCGTGCCATAAAAGAGCAACACGATGACATACAACGCTCCGTAGATCGGTGAAGAGAATCGATTGAATAGCTGGCCGAAGAAGAGAGACTGCAGCCTTTGCCGCTATATCGGCCGCCTCATTTCCACAGATACCAACGTGTCCCGGGAGCCAGAGGAACGCCACCGAGACGCCCCCCAGGTGGAGCAAGCGCAGACAGTCCTGAATCCGGTGGACCAGAGGATGGACAGGGTAAATAGCTTGGAGACTAAGGAGAGAGCTGAGAGAATCTGAGCAGATAACATACTGTATCCGCTGATGGCGGCGGATGTAGTGGACAGCCTGGAGAACAGCGTAAAGCTCCGCAGTATAAACCGAACACTGGTCGGGAAGCCGAAAGTGATTTGGGGTGTCGCCAACAATATAGGCACTCCAAACACCTAACGATGTTTTCGAGCCATCAGTGTAAATAAATGTGGCTTCCCTCATTTGTGCACATAGAGCAGCAAATGCCCCACGATAAACAAGTGAAGTGGTACCATCCTTGGGAAATTGACAAAGGTCACGGAGCAGGCAGATCCGAGCACGGAGCCAAGGCGGTGCTGTACCCCAAGTTGTCAAGAAGGTTTTAGGAAAGCGAAAGGAAAGAGAATGGAGCAGTTGACGGAAGCGGACTCCCAGTGGTAGTAGGGAGGAAGGGCGGCCTGCATACCCTACATCCAAGGAGACGTCGAAAAAAATGTCATGGGCCGGATTAGCAGGCATGGAAGACAGATGGCTAGCATAACGACTCAGAAGGACTGCTCGCCGATTGGACAGCGGAGGTTCAGCAGTCTCAGCATAAAGGCTTTCCACAGGGCTGGTGTAAAAAGCTGCCCACACTAAACGTAATCCACGGTGGTGGATAGAGTCGAGACGCCGAAGAATAGACGGCCGAGCAGAGGAGTAAACTGTGCTTCCATAGTCCAATTTCGAGCGCACTAAGGCGCGACAGAGGCGGAGAAGGACCACTCGGTCCGCTCCCCAGGAGGTACCATTCAGGACACGGAAGGTGTTGAGGGATCGCAGACAGCGAGCCGAAAGATAGGAAACGTGGGAGGACCAGCACAGTTTTCTGTCAAACATAAGACCCAAGAATTTAGCGACGTCCGAAAACGGAAGGTTGGCAGGTCCTAGATGTAACGAGGGTGGAAGAAACTCCTTACGTTGCCAAAAATTAACACAAACGGTCTGACTGGGAGAAAAACGGAAGCCGGTTTCGATGCTCCAAGATTAGAGGCGATCGAGACATCCTTGAAGACGTCTTTCAAGAAGGCTGGTCCGTTGAGAGCTGAAGATGTCGCACTTCCGCTGCACGTTTCTTCGGGAGAAACGCTGGCGGGTAATTTGAAAAATGGCTCTGAGCACTATGGGACTCAACTGCTGTGGTCATAAGTCCCCTAGAACTTAGAACTACTTAAACCTAACTAACCTAAGGACAGCACACAACACCCAGCCATCACGAGGCAGAGAAAATCCCTGACCCCGCCGGGAATCGAACCCGGGAACCCGGGCGTGGGAAGCGAGAACGCTACCGCACGACCACGAGATGCGGGCTGGGTAATTTGAAGAGCTCGAAATCTCAGCAAAGTGCTGACCCAATGAGTTAGAAATTGCGACGGGGTCGACTAAGGTATCATGCGCGACAGTGAGCCCAGAGACCGGGGAGAAACTAGGCGCGCCTGAGAACCGTCGAAGCCGACTCCAAACTTCCGAGGAGGGAGTGAAGGTGTTAAATGAGCTAATAAAGAATTTCCAGCTTGCCTTCTTGCTATCGCGGATGACGCGACGGCATCGCGCACGGAGCTGCTTATAGCGGATACAGTTGGCCAAAGTAGGATGGTGACGGAAAATGCGAAGAGCACGTCGCCGCTCACGTATTGCGTCACGGCATGCCTCGTTCCACTAAGGAACTGGGGGGCGCCGGGGCAATTCGGAGGTGCGTGGTATTGAACGTTCCGCAGCTGTAAGAATAACGTCGGTAATATGTATGACCTCATCGTCGACGCTGGGAAAGCGACGGTCATCGAATGTCGCTAGAGACGAAAAAAGTGTCCAATCGGCTTGGGCAAATTTCCAGCGTCGCGAGCGCATATATGGCAGTTGAGGCTGCAGTCTAAGGACACATGGAAAGTGGTCACTCGAGTGTGTATCATCAAGGGCGAACCATTCGAAGCGCCGAGCTAGCGGAACAGTACCGACCGCAAGGTCCAAATGAGATAAATTTGTCGTGGAGGCAGACAAAAATGTGGGGACCCCAGTGTTGAGGCAAACTAGATCCGCTTGGTGGAAGACGTCTAGCAATAGAGAGCCACGTGGACAAGGATGTGGAGATCCCCAAAGTGGGTGGTGGGCATTGAAGTCCCCAACCAGCAAATAGGGGGGTGGAAGCTGACCAAGAAGATGAAGGAGATCAGCTCGTGCCACTGGTGTGGATGTTTGAATGTATACAGTACAAAGAGAGAACGTGTATCCAGAAAGGGAAAGACGGACGGCGACAGCTTGGAAGGAACTGTTTAAGGGGATTGGGTGATAATGGAGAGTATCATGGAGAAGAATCATGAGTCCTCCATGGGCTGGAGTGCCTTCAACAGAGGGGAGGTCATATCGGACGGACTGAAAATGAGGGAGAACAAAGCGGTCATGGGGACGCAGCTTTGTTTCCTGAAGACAGAAGATGACCGGCGAGTAGGATCGTAAGAGGACCGACAATTCATCCCGATTGGCTCGAATGCCGCAGATATTCCAGTGGATAATGGACATAGGGTGAACAGAAAATGAAGGAATGTGACCAAGGGTGCTGTCAACTCAACGACTGCTCAGAGCTTGCGACTGACAGCATGGAATGGCATTCAGCCGAAGGCAGAAGATCCTGATCCATAGGTTGGTCAGGAGCAGCCCCTGCCACCAGCGATCGGCCGGTTGACCGGCCACCAGCAGTGCGACTCGGCGACACAGAAGACGGCCGAGGGCGATTTCCGCCAGGTGGTGCTGTAGATGGGACACGCCTTGGCGGAGAAGGAGAGGATCTGTGTTTCTTTGTAGCCTTCTTGGAAATATGATGTTTAGATGAAGGAGGAACTGATGGTTGTGAAGTTGCGGTACGTAAAAACTCTTCACGAGTATGCTCTTTTTTCGAAGACTTGGCGTCTGACTTTTGGGCTCGAGATTTAGCAGAACCCGATGAAGGGTGAGCCATAGAGTGGGCAGGCGAAAGTGGTGAGGTTGAACGGGCGATCTTTGCGCTGGCCGATCTGACGACTGTGGTACTAAAGGTGAGGTCGCAAGTCTGCGTGGCCGCCTCCTTTGTTGGCCGAGGAGAAGCAAGGACAGTGCTGTATTTTCCTGTCTGAGGCACGGTGGGCTGTCGACTGGCGAATAGTTTTCGAGCAGCAAAGGTCGACACCTTTTCCTTCACTCTTATTTCCTGGATGAGCTTTTCGTCCTTAAAAACGGGGCAATCTCGAGAGGAAGCAGCGTGGTCACCCATACAGTTGATGCAGCGAGGGGATGGAGGTGGACAAGCACCCTCATGGGCATCCTTGCCACACCTAACACATTTGGCCGGATTGGAACAGGACTGGCTGGTGTGATTGAACCGCTGACATCGATAGCAACGCGTAGGGTTTGGAACGTAAGGGCGAACGGAAATTATCTCATAGCCTGCTTTGATTTTCGATGGGAGGTGAACTTTGTCAAATGTCAAGAAGACAGTGCGGGTTGGAATGATGTTCGTGTCAACCCTTTTCATGACTATGAACAGCCGTTACGCCCTGGTCAGACAGGTAGTGCTGAATTTCTTCGTCAGACAATCCAGCGAGGGAGCGTGTATAAACGACTCCACGTGAGGAATTTAAAGTGCGGTGCACTTCAACCCGGACAGGGAAGGTGTGGAGCAGTGAAGTACGCAGCAATTTTTGTGCTTGGAGGGCACTGACTGTTTCTAACAACAAGATGCCATTCCGTAATCTGGAACAAGACTTTACAGGACCTGCAATTGCGTCGACACCTTTCTGAATAATGAAAGGGTTGACCGTGGAGAAGTCGTGACCTTCATCAGACCGAGAAACAACAAGAAACTGTGGCAACGATGGAAGAACTGTCTGTGGCTGAGACTCAGTGAACTTACGCTTGTGAGCAGACATAGTGGAAGGTGAGGAAACCTTTGCGGAAGAATCCCCCATGATTACCGGCGTCTCCGATGGTGCGCTCCTCCCTTGTGGGGGCCCTCTCTGAGGGCACTCCCGCCTTAGGTGATTGTTCACACCTCAGGTCACACCTCCCGACAAACGGACGGAGGGACCAATCGGCACTTTCGGAAGGTATCAGCTCGGGTAATCACCCCTCCCTGGGCCTGGCCGTTACCAGGGGGTACGTACGTGTCCTACCTGTCTACCCGGGGCGGGGAATTACGCGTTACCCCGTCACCGGCTACGCATGGAAGTGCGTGGGTCGGCCTTCAGACACGCACAGGGAGGAAAAAAGAGAAAGGGAAAGGAAAGAAGAGGGGGGTCTCAAACGCCGCAGCGGAGAAAAGGGCAAAGAGAAGAGGGAAGGAAAAGAGAAGGACAGAGGAAGGACTAAGACTTGCAAGCGGAGAAAGCAAAGAATTTGTTACAGTTTCGAGCGTCCGTCTCCGGACGTAGGCACAAACTATACTCCCAGAGGGGGAGAAAGGGAAGGAAAGAGCCAGAGGTGATGGGGGGGGGGGGCGAAGATGGGGGATGGGGAAGGATGCGGAAAGGGAAGGTATGCAGCCCGGAAAGGGAGGAAGGCCACATTAGCTCGGGGTCCCGTGCTCGCTACGCACGTATCCACAAAAGAGTTGTGGACCCCCTGGGGGGTAGAAATGAGACTGACAGGAAGTGCAAAATGGCTAAGCAGGAATGGCCGAAGGCTAGATGTAAGGATTTAGAAGCATATTTTTACTATGGGAAAGACAGATGCCGCCTACGGTAAAATTAAAGAGGCTACTGGATAAAAGTGAAAGCAACTATATGAATATCAAGAGCTCAGGTAAAACCATTCTAAGCAAAGAAGGGAAAGCTGGAAGATGGAAGGAGTACATAGAGGAGCTATGGAAGGAAGGTGTATTTGAGGGCAGTTTTATGGAAATGGAAGAGGACGTAAATGAAAATGAGATGGGAGGCATGATAATGCGAGAATTTGACAGAGCACTGAAAGACCCGAGTCGAAATAAGGGCCTGAGAGTAGATGACATTCCGTCAGAATTATTTAGTCTTGGGAGAGTATCCATAACAAAACTCTTCCGTGTCGTGTGCAGGATGTATGGGACAGGCGAAATACCTTCAGGTTTCAAGAAGAATGTAAATTTCGATTCCAGGTGTAAAAATTAGCGAACTACCAGTTTAATACGTCATAGCTGCAAAATACCAACACGAATTCTTAATAGAATACCGCAAATATGGTGGAAGCCGATCTCGTGGAAGATCAGTTTTGATTCTGGACAGATGCAGGAACACGCGAGACAATACTGACATTACGACTTATCTTAGAAGACAGGTTAAAGAAAGGAAAATCTACTTTTACAGCATTTGCAGACTTAAAGAAAGCTTTAGACAATGTTGCCGGGACTACTCTCTTTGAAATTCTGAAGGCAGCAGGGATAGAAGGACAAAATACAGGGAAAGAAAGGCTATTTACAATTTGTACAGAAACCAGATGAGTCAAGGGACATGAAAGGTCAGCAACAGTTGAGAAAGGAGTGAGGTTTGTTGTTTGTCCCCGATGTAATTCAATCTGTACGAGGTGCATGTAGTAAAGGAAGCCAAAGAAACATTTGGAGAAGAAATTTCAGTTCAGGGAGAGGAACAAAAAGCTTGAGGTGTGCCGATGACATTGTAATTCTTGTTTGTTTGTTTGTTTGTTTTGTTGCGCAAAAAAAAAAAAAAACTAGGGTCATACGCGCCCATGTCAGAACTGAATAACACGAAGACAAAGAGGGGAGTTAAAAACGACTACTCGTTAATCCCAATCGACGGAAGAGAAGACAGCTGAAAACAGGGACGTGGAGGAAGGTCTATAAAATACGCCATACAGAAACGGAGGTCCTGAACTAAAGATTGAATGTTCTTCGCCATATTGCTACGACGAATAAAAAGAAAAACGGGGTCGACAGCCCGCGAGTCTTACTCTAAAACGGCCGATAATTCAGACGGCAAATACAAGTGAAAACTTAGGTGGGCGCTGTAATTCTGTTGGAAACAGCAAAGAACTTTGAAGAACAGTTGAACTGAATAGACAGTGTCTTTGGAGGAGGATATAAGGTGAACATCAGCAAAAGCAAGACAAAGATAATGGATGCAGTTTAATTAAATCAGTTGATAGTGAACGAATCTGATTATGAAATGAGACATTTAAAGCAGTAGATGAGTTTCGCTGTTTTGGTAGTAAAATCAATCATGATGGGCAAAGTAAAGAGGATATAAAAATAGACAGGCAACGGCAAGGAAAGCGTTCCTGCAGAAGATAAATTTGCTAACATCGAATGTAAATTTAAATGTTAGGAAGTCTTTTCTGACGGCGTCGTCTGGAATGTAGAAACGTATGGAAGTGAAACATGGACGACAAATAGATTAGACAAAAAGAGAATAGAACCTTTGGGAGGCAAGAATTTTGTGACAACATGGCTAGAAGGGATCGGTTGATACGACACATTCTGAGACATCGAAGGATCTTTAAGTGACGAAGTGTGCGGGGGTAGAAGTTCAAAATGGTTCAAATGGCTGAGCACTATGGGACTTAACATCTGTGGTCATCAGTCCCCTAGAACTCAGAACTACTTAAACCTAACTAACCTAAGGACATCACACACATCCATGCCCGAGGCAGGATTCGAACCTGCGACCGTAGCGGTCACGCGGTTCCAGACTGAAGCGCCTAGAACCGCACGGCCATACCGGCCGGCTAGAGGGGCTGTTAGCAAGGTTTAAGAATATATGAGGATTTCCAATTTTCCGTGAAAGAAACGACTGTAACATAGAACACAGAAAACCACAAAAAGTCACAGCATGTGATAACAGGGTGTATATATAAAAAAATCTTTTCTGTTTTCAAATTTGTGAATACTTTCTTAAAAGCTCAAGTGTAGCTATGTACAGATAGTACAAATAATTTCGTGTTATTTAATAGAAACAAAATAAAACCCTACTGAGGATGCCGTAACAAAAGTGTGGATAAAAGAAGAAAAATTGTATTAATTTTATCCATATTTTGTAGCTTCAAATGTGACTGTACTGAATACACTCGAGGTATGACTTAAAAAACGCCTTCAGTCACAATTTTTCGTGTTTTATTCAGTACACGATGCATTTCGAACCCTGTGGGTCCATCTTCAGGTGTAATTCGTCTTAATACATGCTTTATTTGTTCTCTTGAATGAGATGAAATGCATATTCCTGTCATGAAAAGGTTTGATGCTAGGTAGCAAATTTTGTAAGTCAGACGCGGAAAATATGTGCGAAATATTGGAAAAGATGAATAGTGTAAACTTACCAAATAATCCAAGAAAAGCGTTTTTAACGTTTTAGTAACTGCATAAGTTTTCCCCTTCATCTTTTTCAAGCATATCACTTCATCCAAGAGGCACATCGCAAATACATGTTTGTAAACATTTCACAGATGTTTTTGTACATGGTGTGGTCAAAGATGAATTTTTCATAGTGCTTAAGATATAATTATTAAACAATTGACATGTGCAGGAAATAACTTAGAACATATCTTTAAAATTAATACATAAAACACGAAAAATTGTGACTGAAGGTTTTTTTTTTAAATTCATACCTCGAGTGTGAAGAAAAATTATGTTTGCTCAAGGCGGATTCCATCCAAAGACAAATTTCCGTCTGATGTCTGTCGGCGAACTTACACGTGAAACTTCGTTCTGAACCGTAGACAGGAAGTTCAAGTCTACATCGATTTTTCCCCCCCTTCTAATATCGTGGTGATGAATTTTACAGTTCATTGTAATTTCACTCTTTTTAATTACAAATACCGCTGAGGAGAAATAAATTGGACAAAAGTATAAGAATCTCAAGGTCTTTAAGAAGGCTTCTGTAAGCCGCTCAGTTATCAACTTTACAGAACATTCTTCTTGCACGCTTCTGCAGACTGAATACATCTTGGACTTTCGTTTCACCACCCTGAAAATTTCGTCATAGAATAGTACTGAACGGAAGTCTACGAATGATGCTAGCAATTCCGTTTGCAGATCAACACAATGAGAAGTTTCGGTGTGGTGGCGCCACATCAGGCTTTTCTCCATCCGGATGCTTAGGAACTTCAGCGTGTTACCATTGATCTCTGCTTTGACGAATTGCGCAACATCACTGGGATTAAGTGTCCATATTGACAGCTGAATTTTTTTCCTCTTCTGATTTTATGCACATTTCTTCCTTTGTGGACAGACTAACGCCTCTGTTTCATCTATCACAGACTGTTCCTCCGGACGGACAGAAATCGGCCCACACCTGCGTGAAGGGACACGCTAAAACGTATCGTCGAGTTGTTCGGTCGCCCAGCGGCAGCGGATTGGAGGGTCTCGCGTCCACGGGCGCGGTTCGAAAAAAATCGAAAATGCCGTTCAGGGATAAAGAGCCACAAAAAATATCTTCACGTCTACCTGAGGAGGGTCCTCGAGGCAGTAACCTGCGGAGAGCAGTGTGATGAGGAAAGTAGAGGGGAAGGGGAGTCTATACTCCATCTCGTGTCAACAGGAGGGCTACGCTCGTCTTGTACGAATGACAATGCAGCGCGCCGGTACACGTAGCGTATGAGCTGCACTATAGCCGACGTATTTGTCGTAAGAGTATTCAGTAACTGTATTGTTGTTTTATATATGCTAGGATTTAGTTTGAGAGCACTAAAATGGATTTGTTCTCTGTTCGTCTGGGTACGTTCCCAATGAATTCAATAAACTTCAGTTTATACTGTAACCTTTGGCATTCGCAACATTTGTCCAAGGGGGAGGAGAGGAGGCGCAAAAAATAAGATATTTCTTCCAGAAAATTACCATATAAAACAATGTAGTCTCCTCCATACGAGCAATAAGTCCTCCGAGGAAAGTTACACTACTGCGGTGGTTGAGAGGTGGTGGGGTGTCTGTTCTCATAAAGGTTATAGAAATTACTAACTAGATGACTGTTTATTTTTGTGGTTTTAGGGCGCACAACTACAGTGGTCATTAGCGCCCAGACTGAGTTACGAATGCAGTGCGAGGCACAAGGTTAAAACAGCAACTAAAAGGGACAACACTACAAAAGGCACATTAACAGGCAAGGGATTAAAAGAAAACAGCATAATCAAATGTCCTTAGATTTGTCAAGTGGATAAAACGAAGAACGCGAGCAGCTGCTCCTGGGTCATCCGCTAAAATGGCATCCAGAGTACATGGCAGGCCAAGATCAACGCGCAATGTATTAAAATTCGGACAGGACGTTAAAATGTGGCGTACCGTCAGCAATTGCCCACAGGGGCAGAACAGCGCCGGCGCAGCCGTCAGCAGATGGCGATGGCTGAACCGACAGTGTCCAATTCGTAACCGGGCCAAAACGACCTCCTCCCGCCGAGAAGGGCGTGAAGAGGTCGTCCAAGCCATGGGGAGAGGTTTCAAGGCCCGAAGCTTGTTGCCAGTAAGTGTAGCCCAATCGGCATGCCACAGCGATAAAATGCGCTGACAAATGACCCTGCTAAAGATGACTTTGTCGTGGGAGTGCATTGCTAGGCGTTCTGGAAAATAAGGGAAGACAGTGACTATGAGAAGGGGGGATGGTGATCAGATTTTAATATGCCATCGACGACGTCATTAGGAGCGAAAAAAAGCTGATAGGGCAAGGGTGGGTGAAGGAAACAGGACGTGTTGTCTTCCAACGAAGCTTGAGGACATTGGTTATTAACGACTTGAAGAAATGAAAACCCATGTAAGTGGGAGGAGAAAGCAATCATGCCTGGGGTTTGATGAAGATGGTCGACAGATAACTTAGATTTTTCCTCAGCAAACAGCTGCCTTACAGCCAGTCAATCGCGACACACACACACACACACACACACACACACACACACACATTCTGTGTTCGTGTCATTTTTGATGAAGTCTCTCTGCTTACACACAGTGACACCCAATAATACTGTATTTAAAAATGCAACCCCTATATCCGATTAGGAAACAGAACCCACTATCTCCGGTTTTCGATGCCGAGAATCGGAAATATCATGCAGGACTGCGTGGAAATAGTATGCGCTTTACGCGACCAAACACCTTTGTAACTTGCTGTAGCAAGCTTAAAGGCGTCCCTCTGGCCGACAGTGTACCGGAAGCAGGACACCGGCGACAGTGTGTGCGTTATCAACACGATGTACTGCGTCTGGTATTAATTTATTAGCAGATAACAGCTAGACACTAATCATTCTCGCTCTTCCCTCCTCAACAGCCGACAGATCTGTTAATATCTCACCAGTTTCATTTTGAAAGTACCAACTCGATGCAGCAAATGATTACAGTTGCTCGGTTCCCATTTATTTTTCCGTTTGCATACGATTTAAAGAAGCGTGGAATCGGCCAGACAATAAAAGCAGTTGGGCAACAGCATAGGTAGAAACCCAGAAGGCCACATCTACTACGAGAACTTAGCAGTTTCACTATACACCATAAACACGGCTACAAGACGTTATTTATCTGCGAGGATATTTTCGAATTTTCTACAGAACTACTGTATGTTGAACACTTACCTGTAAGCTTCTAGACACCGACTTATAAAAATACACCCACTATTATGTTGCAAAAAAAGTAGTACTTTTTGTAATATACTGTAAATCTTCCTTAGAAATTTTTCCTCTCACATGTGCTGAGGTACTAAGGCTATTTGCGACATTTCAGACGTCCACCACTGGTGTAACCGCTTAAGGCAATATTTACAATAAATTATGAAACACTCAAAAAAGAAACCACGCATGGTATTCCACACCAGTTTTTCTTGCTTCTGTAACGCCTCCGTTAATTCGTGTATGTTTTTGAGCAAACAGTAAGTCTCATCGGAATAACTGTTCTGATGGATTATTTTCCTCGATATGTCATTTGCGGGTGCAAAGTACGTGGTTGAGGAAACTCACCATAACGTAGACATCCTCCCCTTCTCCAAATGAACGCATATGTTTTTGTCTTTTATTCTGATTCTCTTGTTTGCACGAGTACCGGCGGCCCTCGCCTTGGCGTATTTGTCGTAAAGAATGTGGGAAGTGCGTTACGTTAGGATTGAAGTTCCAGTACCTATATCCGTTTGTATCGACGGATGAATAATAAGACTGTAGTCATAAAATTTATACCGTTGCGAATGCGCTGACAACACGTATTTTCGTTTCATTACTTTCGTAAGAAACGCACACAGTCCTAGAAATGTATAAGCGATCATGATAGTACCATAGAACTTTGATATATGACATGGAACGTTACGAATTCTAGTATTTTATTTACCACGGACGTTGAAAACACCATGACTGTACATCGCAACCAAACATACCTTACTGCTTAGATGGCAAATACGACCAACAGTTTCGAGCTCTTTGCTACTTTTATTGGGATTCGCATATTTAATGCAAACGCACTGGGATCTCTATACGGCTCTTACACAAAGCGTTATTTTTGAGCCCAGCCATTTTTACTTGTAATCAACACAGACTAGACTTTGAGAGTTTGTCATTGGAAGAGAAAGCAATGATTGGGCAATCACCTGTAAATATGAAGTAGGATGGCAGATTTGGGATTAACATCCCATCGTCGACGACCTAATTAGAAATAGGGCGCAAACTCTTGACTTGGGGAAGAATAGGAGGCCTGACGTGTAATAGGCAATATCCCAGTATTTGCAGGTAAATCTAAAACAGCAGTACAGGCATCCCAGAACTTCCGCATTCGGTTTACGTATTGACTCTGACGGTAAGAGCGCTTGAAACTGGTATGCTCTTACTGGTCGTTTAAACAAAGACTACTGTAGTGAAGTATTATTATTTACGGTATATTATTTATGTTTAGAATATTTATAGGACGACAAGTGATAATGTAAACTCACTGAAAATACAGTTCCCGGTAGTTTGAAAGAAAATAACGCCACGAATTAGTATGATGGTGCAATCGTATTTATGGAGACGTAACAGTTACACTGTGGCGTATGGCTTGCAGAACAGCTGATCGGCCGCGAACTAGCGGGAAGTCTTCCGCGTCCGCTACTCAGCACGTGGTTGCCTTGCCGCTTTCAGAAAGCGCGGGCGCTGCTGCAAATGCTTGCCCTCTACTTACCAACTTCGCCCTGGGAATCCACAGGTGCTCCGAAGTTGAATCCCTGCAAGACGGTACCATCCTCGAGCACGAGGGCGCACACTTTTCCGCCGCCGGCTACGCACATGTTTGCGGCTCTCGACGCTGTTAGCCCGGCCTGCTGCACCTGCCGGACGCGCGCACTACGCTCTTTGGTACGAAGCTACAGTTCGCTTGCAACGCTCTCACGCCGCGGCGTGGCCGAAGCGCTTGCTATCAACCGGTGCAGTGCTGCCAACAGACTGCGCGACCGGATTTGCGCTGTTCCTGACAGCGCGCGAGTCCTTAGTGCCCGTCAGTGGTGCGAATGCAGCTGGCGGAGGACGGGTGGCA
The DNA here is from genome assembly GCF_023898315.1 of Schistocerca nitens. Classification (NCBI taxonomy): domain Eukaryota; kingdom Metazoa; phylum Arthropoda; class Insecta; order Orthoptera; family Acrididae; genus Schistocerca; species Schistocerca nitens. The sequence goes on along the minus strand of NC_064614.1, from coordinate 744,160,912 downwards.
CAAAGCGAAGAGACGAACTACTCCGTGCTGTTCAACGACTCGGCACCGGCAGCCGGTTGTCTGTCTGTGGAGGTTTCCGACGCAATGCCGGACACTCATCCCCACCACGGCGGCCGGACAAGGGGCTTCTCTCGCTGGGAGGGGAGGCTGCAGTGAGGAGTCCATCTGACACCGCCGCCAGGCCTTCAGGACAGGCGCGCGTGCGGATTGTACCTCAGGTCGAGGTCACGCCGGAAGATGCCGTACACCGCGTCCGGTGGTTCTCCCTAAGTGCAATTGTACAGGCTGGGCGAGGAGTCCCCGATTTGTTCTAGCACAATTACGTATTGATTAGTGTCCAGTAGATCTGTATGTACCCCATCAGCCTGTAAACACATTTCTATGCGCCTCCGAGTCCTTCTTAAGGGGAGTAGGACGTCAAACGGGCCGACTAGGAGCAGGAGAGGTACCACACGACATTTTATTTTCTACTGTCTATACTTTTACAAATATATTCATAAACCTTTGTCAGCATGACCAGGAAGGATTCAGGATTCACACTCATAGCAGTGGAAGTGCAAAAACATAACAAAATATTTTTTTTTAGATATGAAATTTCATCATTTTTTCACTTACTGTTGGCTGCACTTGTTGCTATAGGTACATTTTTCTTCACAAGTAAGAGAGATTCTTTGATGAATTTTGGACAGCATACAAACCATACTTACAGGTATATGAAACTCTAGAATTTTCCAAATCTATTAAAAACTGTGGTAAAAATTGAGATAATTAAATACAAAATTTGATTTTTTTTCTGAACTAAAGTTTAAAACGTAATAGCTCATGCATTTTTCCATAAATTAAATAGATTCTAGAGTTTCGGACACCTGCAAGTATGGTTCGTATGCTGTGCAAAATTCATCGAACGGTCTCTCTTACTTATGCAGAAAAGTATACCTATAGCAACAAATGCAGCCAATAGTAAGTGAAAAAATGATGAAATTTCACATGTAAAAAAATTATTTTTTTATGTTTTTGAACTTCCGCTGCTACGAGTGTGAATCCTGAATCCTTCCTGATCATGCTGACAAAATTTTATGAATTTACTTGTAAAAGTATAGACAGTGGAAATTAAAATGTCCTGTGGTGCCTCTCCTGCTCCAAGTCGACCCGTTTGACGTCCTACCCCCCTTAACACGTTTTTGAGGATGTCTGATGTTATAGTGCGAAATACACCCTCAACAACACTGCGCAGTTCTTCGTTTGTAGCATAACGGCGTGCACATTCGTGCGCCCTAATGACTTCCCATAACCAGTTGTCAGGACTTCTTGACGGCCATTTCAACGGAACTGGTGTCGGTGACGAACCGCGACCTATCCGCCGTCCAGGAAAGTGTTCATTTAGGAAGTTGCGGACTGAAAGAGCGTAGTGAGAAGACGCTCCGTCTCGCTGAAACCGTATGCGTTCTGAGAGGCCCGTTGTAACGTCCCCTTGTTGTTGTTGTGGTCGTCTTCAGTCCTGAGACTGGTTTGATGCAGCTCTCCATACTACTCTACCCTATGCAAGCTTCTTCATCTTCCAGTACTTACTGCAACCTGCATCCTTCTGAATCTGCTGAGTGTATTCATGTCTTGGTCTCCCTCTATGATTTTTACCCTCCCCGCTGCCCTTCAATGCTGATTTTGTGATCCCTTGATGCCTCAGAACATGTCCTACCAACTGGTCCCTTCTTCTTGTCAAGTTTAGCCACAAACTCCTCTTCTCCCCAATTCTATTCAGTACCTCCTCATTAGTTATGTGATCTACGCATCTAATCTTCAGCATTCTTCTGTAGCACAACATTTCGAAAGCTTCTATTCTCTTCTTGTCCAAACTATTTATCGTCCATGTTTCACTTCCAGACATGGCTACACTCCATACAAATACTTTCAGAAACGACTTACTGACACTTAAATCTATACTCGACGTTAACAAACTTCTCTTCTTGAGAAACGCTTTCCTTGCCATTGCCAGTCTACATTTTGCATCCTCTCTACTTCGACCATCATCAGTTATTTTGCTCCCCAAATAGCAAAACTCCTTTACTACTTTAAGTGTCTCATTTCCCAATCTAATTCCCTCAGCATCACCCGACTTAATTCGACTACATTCCATTATCCTCGTTTTGCCTTTGTTGATGTTCATCTTATACCCTCTAACATTCTGCGTGGTGTCTGTTTGTTCTATGTCGTGCCTCCCTACCACTTTCGCGCAACGACGCTCTGAGCATGTTTTTTTAGGGAATTGACTAGTTTGAACCTGGGACCTGTTGCTGGTAAGGAGACGCCAGACCACACATGACATGTAGAGTTCAGTGGGACTAGCGATGATATAACCAAATACTTAATGATTTCAGCGTCCGCTCCACTGCACTCCCTGTAAAAGAATCTTAATACTAACTAAAATTAGTGGAAGGGGTTCAAGGCTTTCCTATTTTTAGTTAGCTGGTAAAATAACGTCGAAAAAGCAGTTAAGTTTACCATTGGAAATTTTATTCTACTCACAAAACATTGTTTATAAATTGCACTATTGATAAAAGGAAATGTTTTAATACAGGATGATAAAAACCAACTGCGTTCAACAAAAATGTGAACGAATATTCCGTGAGTGGGTTTCCAAGTTCTACAATGGATCGAAGGATGACCTATGCCATATCACATCTATAATCTAGGTTTAAATTAAGTTTCACAAAAGAGAAAACTATCAAAATGGTCTACAGTGACCCTCAATTATCTTTAATTACTTATCTGCAAAACGCTACGCGCTGTTCACATCCAACTGACCAACACTACAATAGCGAATATTCCAACAATGGGTCCAACCAGTCACAGACTGCACACAGCGCAGTCAGCGATTTTCATACAGAGCGCTACGTGGCGTTACCAACATAAAAACCTAAACAGCCTACTTACACAGTTTCCTCAAGCTGAGGTATTAACCATGTGTAAATACTTTGCATCATACACAGACCCTTCAAAACAGTACGATCCAAGCAGATGTTTCCTGTCATCGCTGCCCATTTATATGAATTCGTGGTGTCTGTTATTTCAGAATGCGCAACTGTGACACACATTATGTAAATTGAAGGTGGAGGGGGGGGGGGGGGGGGAGAAATGAAATGAAAGGAAAGGGAAGGAACTCTTGACATCATCTGCATAGGGACTGCATGCAGAATCTGCAGCGAGGAGTGAAAATTTGTGACAAACCAGGAATCGAACCAGGGATCTCCTGCTTCCAAGGCAGTTGCGTTAACCACTGACATCCGGACACAGTGTTTATCGCAATTGCGCGGAATATCTCGGTATGCCCTTCGGCCGATCCACATTCCCATCAGGCGCCACCAATCCACAGTCCCCGTCCATATGCTCCATGCTCGCTACTTAGGAGGACTAACTTGATTGTGCATTCGCACTGAAGGTGATGGATTCATAGCCCATCGAGACCATTCAGAACGAAACAAGTCACCATCCATTCACAATGGCCGCAGCTCGTGATCTAGTGGCTAGTGTTGTTGCCTCTGAATCACAGGGTCCCGGGTTCGAGTCCCGGCCGGCTTGGACATTTTCTCTGCACAGGGACTGGGTGATCCTGTGTGTCCTTATCATTTGATCATTATCATTCGTGACAGTGGCTAGATTGGACTGTGTTTTGTACGAGCAATGATGACCGCGCAGTTCAGTGCCCCACAAACCTAACATCATCATCCATTCATAATGTCTGACCTTAACGTCTTTTTTCGTGTGATCTCACGTTGTTGTCCTCGTTGTTACGAAAACGTTTACGTGTCGACTTCATAGCAGATTGTTTGGTCGAAGCAGAGACTGTTGCATATTTTATTTCTCGAGTCTTGTTCCTTCCTTTTCGCGGCCTGTCTTTATCACTGCCAAAAGCAAAAGCAAGTTTTTCCAACCCAGAAGTGTTGCCTTCAGCGATGGAGCCTTATTAAATCTCACCTGGAAAGCTCCCATAATCTGTTTTATTGTCTGCCGTGTGTGTTGTCGTTCGTCCACCTGCATACTTTCCATTAAGCGCTCCTCAGTGGCGTAACTGTGACCGCGCACGTGTGCCATGGCTACTTATTGAAACTCTACTGCGACTGCGAAAACATATAACCATGAATTCCAACAACTGGTGAGAAGTAACGTATCTACCAACCTGCATAACAACATTTGATACAAACAGGGGCTACAGGGGCACGGGGACTTCTCGACCACCCTGTACAATGTGTCCTAACTGTCTAGGCAAAACAGTACGTTGTATATTGAAGTACTTATATACATTTCCAAGGGAATAATGTATGAATTACACAACACGCGAGTATGGTTACTGTCATTCTATGTATACATTTTCATCACACTTCATCAAGGCCTCCGCCCATTTCGCAGCGTTACTCCAATCGATGAAGAGCAGGCGTGCATATATTTTGAAGTATACCTGGTTCAAAAATGGTTCAAACGGCTCTGAGCACTATGGAACTTAACATCTGAGGTGATCAGTCCCCTACAACTTAGAACTACTTAAACCTAACTATCCTAAGGACATCACACACATCCATGCCCGAGGCAGGATTCGAACCTGCGACCGTAGCGGTCACGCGGTTCCAGACTGAGGCGCCTAGAACCGCTCGGTCACAACGGCCGGCTGCATATCTGGAAATACAGCCCATGTTGCATCCCAGATTAGTGCTCTTAAGGCATGTGTCCACTAGCAAGTAAACTTCCGCAAGTAGCTTGCCAAAGCTACTTTTGCAAGTTGTTTGACGTGGAAACATCCCGAGCAAATCGACTTCTGTAAGTTTCGTCAACTTGCAGGATTAGTTTCCGCAAGTTAGTGAAAATAGTTTGTTGCAAGTACTTGCTGAATTTGCCAGATACTGAAAGTTTTTCTGAAACTTGCACAAGTTTTGTGTGTTCAACACCCATACGAAATGTCAGTGTCGGGAAGGAGAATCGCGAAGAGGCAGACGGTCCGAAACAAATGTATCTTTGGAACCCCTAAACATACATAACTGGCCACCGTCGGCCAGCAAGCGCGAACTGACTTCATTGATTACTCTGTTTCACCAGCGGGGGAAGTAAGTAGAGACGTCTTTAAATTTTAGCTGATTTTTTTTTTAATCTTAGCGGAAATGTAAATCTGTTTCGTATTCTTTGCGAAAATCGAAGAACAATTGAGACTCGATCTCCTGATAATATTGCCTGCAGCATTTTTCTATCCTGTTATCGAATGCATTACATTTATAAATAAAGTAATAACTACCGTTTGCAAAAATCGAAGAGTAATTAAAATGCTATCTCTTGGTGACACACCTTGCATCATTTTTGTATTCTTTTTCCGGATATTTTATCGTGCAGTAGATAAGGGTATGGGGAGGTGTCTTTTAGGCTGCGTCCACAGTGGCACCGACAACAGCTGTCAGACGCCGTCGCCAGAGGTGGCCCGATAACGTCGGCCGACAGCCTGGCCACGGTGCGTCCGATGCCCTCCGTCAGTTTGTGGCAGGGTCAAGGAGGTTAGATTGCTTTAGAATGTGTTCTATGAATGAAGTAGGTTAGATTTTAACCTGGCGTGGGATGAACACCACGACACCTCTGTGCTTGGAGACGAGTGCAGCAGTGTGGCTGTTGCTGTTAAAGAGCAGCCGAATGCGTGTGAATGAGCTGTATCTGTCTCGAAAGGAACGTGGCGAGTACAACGTGTTCTTTCCCCAATTAGTGCAATAACCAAACAAGTTTTATGAATATATGAGATGAAATAAGAAACGTTCGGTTACATGCTCAAAAGGATTTGTGGGACCTTGAAAAATAATATTACCAACACTCTTTTTCGCTGTATTTATTTGAAGTTGTGCAGGCGTACGTCAATTAACCTTCAATGAACGTAATTCAGCATACGTGTGAAAGACATGCATAAAGTTTAGAATAAAATACTCTGAACACCTAGGGGACTGAAAAGTGGAACCACGTACATCGCATTTGCGAACCACTTCATATATCAGAATCACCACCCCACAGGCATAAAACGCCAATAAGCAGTAATAGTAACTTGTAGACACCTAATACCCACCTACCACAACCCAAAACATGCACTAAAGTAATGATAAACGGAAGCACAGCAATCTTTTTACCTGAACAAATTATTTTTGGGGTTATAACTTACGCTTAAAATTGCCAATAAAGATTTTGCCTACTTGTGGTTGTCCATAAACCTGTGATTTCTGTCCATACATTACGAACTAAATCCCGATTATGATACTTTTGATTCTCAGGATTCCACAAACGCTCTCTTTCTTCGACTAAACTTCTCAGCTTCTCATAGTCCACATTCCGTGTGTGAGAACGTCGGTTGATTTGACCGAAGAAAACAAACCGATCTGAATTTCACTTATTGTCATCCGAATTCTGTAACTTCAGACAAAGAGATCGGCTATAGCGTGATCGCGCACGTAGTAATGTACTGATTTGAACAGACCTGACGTCTTCGGCCGATGTCGGTCGTCGGCGAAATCCACCGATATCGGTGCTACTGTGACCACAGCCATCATCGTCGTGAATAATGGTATACCTTAGCGAAATTGCAGCAAAGGATGAGAATGAACACCAGGTACACTCACTGTGTATGCGTGGAGGCCTCATTGACCATGCTGAAGAGGCCATTCCGGCAGACATTAAGGGAAGAGGGTGCAACCAACTAGAGATTGTGGCGCTCGTTGAAACAAACTATGCCTATCGTCTGGCCCCCGAGGTCATACTTGGATCGTTCCAGTGACAAGCAGTGCGTGTTGATAGTACCAGGCCTGCTCACGGACTTTCAACGAAGCTCACAATCTGCAGCATTGTCCCCAGTAGAGATCGTGGACCCCTGGTTATAAGTCGAGTGGGAAGCTTAAACCAGAGACTCTAAAGGTTCTGTGACAAGTCAGCCTGTGACTTCCTAGACTTGCGACATAGGGTTGAAAGTTGTAGGATCCGCCTAAAAGGGTCAGGTGTGCACTACACATCAGAGGCAACTATCCAAGTAACTAACTGCTTATAGGGTGCATGCACTGGTCTCTCTCTCTCTCTCTTTTGTTAGATTAGGCGACTCTCCATCCAATCCAGATAATGATAGCTGTGGGAAACACGGAAGTACCAGCGTAAAATCTATCGAAATGCATCCCGCAGCTGAGAGTATTAATATTCTAGTGGTTAACATCCGAAGCATTCGCAACGAAGTGCCAGTTTTTGAAGCGCTCCTAAATAGCACTGAAGTTCACACAGTATTAGGCACAGAAAGTTTGTTAGTTCCTAAAGGATAGGAAAATGCGAAAAGGAGGTGGTGAATTTGTCGCAGTAGACAAGAAACTCACATCCACTGAGATAGAAATTAAAGCTGCATCTGAGATTATTTGGGCAAGATACAGTATCAAGGATGGTCATAAAATTATAAACGGGTCCGTCTGTCGATCACCAGACTCACCTCCTGATGTAACCAGAAACTTAGGGAAAACTTCAGTGCGCCTGTGCGTAAGTACCCTAATCATACTGTAATCATTGGTGAAAACTTTCATTATCCATTCATCAACTGGGGTAATTATAGTTTTGTTAAAGGTGGACAAGACGTCCTGTGAAACGCTACTAAATGACTTCTCTGAAAACTACCTAGAACAGATAGCTCAAAACACCACTCGTGACGGAAATTTATTAGATTTAATGGTAACAAACAGGCCTGACCTTATTGAGGAAGTTCGCATTGAAAATGGTGTCAGTGGCCATGAGGCAGTTTACGACAACAATGAGTACCAAAACATAAAGGGCAACTACAACAAGCAGAAATATTTTTGAGTTCAGTAAACTAGACCTAGACAGAGAAGCAGTAGTGTCATGTCTCAATGAGGAACTTGAAACTTTTATTCAGGACAGGAGCACGTAGAGGAACCATGGATCAAGTTTAAAAGAATAGTTGACCATGCTGTAATAGACATGTACACAGTAGAATAGTTTATAATGGGAGAGCTCCTCCATGGTGTACAGTCATTGTAAAGAAATTTTGTAAGGAAACAAACACTGTTGCATAAGAGATATAAAACAAAACATAGGGCTGTAGATAGAAAGATGCTGAATGAAATGCGTTTTGCAGTCAAGAGCTCAATGCGTGAAGCCTTCAGTGGCTAACTTAGCAGATCTTTCAGAAAACCCGAGGAAATTCTCGTCATATATAAAGGCTGTTAGTGGCACCAAAGTTAGTCTCTGGCCACTCATGGACAACTCAGGAACTGAAATTGAGAGTAGCGAAGCAAAAGCAGAAATGCCTAACTCTGTTTTCAAATGTTCCTTTACAAAGAAAAACCCAGCAGCACTGCTCCAATTTAAAGTTCGTGCCGCTGAAAATATTAGTGAAACAGATATTAGCAACAGTGGCGTCGAGGAAAAAGATGAAATCGTTAAGATTGAAAAACATCCCTGGGCCCGATGGAATCGCCATCAGATTCTATACCAAATTCGCATCTGATTTAGCCCATAGCACAAGTAATATCTGTCTACAAGAAGGGTAATTAATAGGAGTGACCCACAAAAAAACCGTCCAATATCTTTGACATTCATTTGTTGTAGAATCTTAGAAAAAAATATGAGCTCAAACATAATGAGGTATCTCTAACAGAGCGACCTCCTCCATACCAACTAGCATGGATTTCGTAAACATGGATCATGTCAAATCCAACTTGCAGTTTTCTCACATGATGTATTGAGTATTTCTCGGTTTCCGTAAGGCATTTGACTCAGTACCACACCTACCCTTATTATCAAACTTACGATCATATGGGGTTATCACATGAAATATGTGACATAATTGAGGATTTCTTGGTAGAAAGGCCGCAGAATGCTATTTGGATGGAGAGTCATGTTGAAATGTACCCTACGTAAGTGTGTTGGGTCTCTTGTTGCTCATGTTGAATATTAATGATCTTCCGGACAGTATTAATAGTAAACTCAGACTTTCCACAGATGATGGAGTTATCTACAACGAAGTCGAAGTATAGTCTGAACGAAGGTGTACAGATATTCTTTCAGAGCTTGCTAAAATTTCAAAGTGGTGCAATGATTAGCAGCTTCCTTCAAATGCTCAAAAATGTAACATTGTGCACCTCACAAAACAAGAAAACATATTATCCTGTGAATATAATATCAATGAGTCACAGGTGGAATCCCTAAAATCTTACAAACTCTTGGGTCTAACGTTTAGCGTGGACATGAAGTGGAACGATCTCATAGTCTCTGTCGGTGGAAACCTTCAAAAAAATGTGTGAAATCTTATGGGACTTAACTGCTAAGGTCATCAGCCCCTAAGTTTACACACTACTTAACCTAAATTATCCTAAGGACAAACACACACACCCATGCCCGAGGGAGGACTCGAACCTCCGCCGGGACCATGGCAACCTTCGATAAGTTGGTAAAATACTGGAAATGCGACCAGTGTACAAAGGAGATTGCTTACAAATTACTTGTGCGACCAGTTCTAGAATATTGCTAGAGTGTAAATAGGACTAACAGGGGCTACAGAACGTGTACAGAGAAGGGCAGCACGAATGACCATAGGTTTGCTTGACCCACGAAAGATTGTTACTGAGATGTTGAAAGAATTGAGCTGGCAGACAGCAACTATCCTGATAAAGTGTACTAGTGAAGTTTCCCCGGCTTTAAATGATAACTCTAGGAATGTACTACAATCGCCTACATATCTCTCTCATAGGGATCGTGAGAAGAGGATTAGATTAATTACAGCACGCGCAGAAGCACTTAAGCAATCATTTTTCTAGCGCTCCGTGCGTGAGCGGAACGAGAAAAAGCCATAACAACTATTACGTTGCCTCGTACTCTCTGCTATGCACTTCACAGTGGTTCGCAGAGCATAGATGTAGAAGTAGACGTAGACAAGAGATTTTCGAAACATGCGTAAGATATTCTCAGGTTTTTAATCTGAACGAATTCCTCTGTTTTTATTTCGTTCAAGAGAGGTTCATGGTAATCTAAGTATATAAGCCCATATATCCAATTTTTCAATCAAAATTTTTGTTGTGTACGTTATTGTCAGTGCAAGGTTGGTATGTAAAATTTGTTTTGGAAAATCCAACGGAAAGTTCGGAAGTTAACATCAACATCAATTAAGAACGGCTCGACAGATGTGGTTGATTTTTGTCTTTGTTACGTTCGTAATTGTCAGGACAAGGTTTGAATGGAGGCAAATAGAACCAAGCTCAATCACAGGAACAATAAAGGAGATCTGGCAAGGTTAAAAGACCAAGAGATCAAAGTAACATTTGCCCTTGAACTAAAAAACAGATTCCAGGTCCTCTCTAAAGAAAACTTTATGGAAGAGGGAATTGAAACAGGTTGGCAAAAAATCAAAGACAGTTATTTAGGTGTGGGAGAAAAAATCTTAGGATTTAAGGCACATCAAAGGAAGGAATGGATCTCCGATGCTACATGGAATGAAATCAGCGTCAGGAAAGAACTAAAACTTAAGTTAAATCTTTGTAAGACAAGAGCGCAGAAGAGCGAAGCGCATGAAGAATACACGGAGGCGAACAAAAAAGTGAAAATATGGCTACGTCGAGATAAAAGGAAATGGACAGATGAGCAAGCAAAGTTTGCAGAAGAGGCAGCAAGACAAGGAAATATGAAAGAGCTCTACAATACAACCAAACGGTTGTCAATGAAGAACTTCAGACTAGAAGGACCAGTTAAGAACAAGGATTGGGTGATGCTTACAACTCAACAGGCAGAGCTGTAAAATTGTGAAGAAAACCAAGAGGAATAAGTAAGAGATGTTCCAGAGGAACTCGAAGAAGATCAAGATGTAAATCTGCAGTGCCCCACAATGGACGAAATTAGGATTGCTTTGAAAACCCCAAATAATGCAAAGGCTCCAGGCCTAGATAACATAGCACCGGTGCTCTTAGAAGCCGATATTGAAAGTACTGCTAAAATGCTCCATCCCTTGTTGAAGCATATTTGGCTTGAAGAGAAATCTCCAAAGGAGTGGAAAAATGGTTTGGTGGTAAAGCTCCCAAAAAAGGGAAAATTGTCAGACTGTAACAACTGGCATGATATTACATTATTGTCAGTGCACAGTAAGGTCTGCACCAGAATTATTTTAAACAGAATTAAAGAGTCTCTTGAAAATAGATTTCGTAAAGAACAGGCTGGTTTTAGGGCATAACGCAGTTGTGTTGATCTTATTAACACTCTTAGGATCATTTTAGAGCAAAGCAAAGAATTCCAAGCAACCATGTGCCTTTCATTCGTTGATTTTCAAACGGCCTTCGATTCCGTGAAACATAAAGTGCTCTGGCAGGTGTTACGCAAGTATGGTATACTACAGAAGATCTTAAACGTCATAAAAGATCTATATGATGGCTACAAATATTGCGTACTCGACAAAGGAAATATGACAGAGCCCATAAAAGTAACAACTGGAGTCCGGCAGGGTTGCATTTTATCACCAACACTTTTTCTACTTGTTCTAGACTCAGTTATGAGAAGAGCCACAGCAGGGAGGAGACAAGGAATCCAATGGGGGATCCATAAAGGTCTGGAGGATTTGGCTTTCGCAAAAAAAAAAAAAAAGGAAATGAGAGTAAATTCAGGTGATGTGGAGGTGCTGCTGTTAATAAGGGAGCAGCGGGTGGAGACTGTCAACTCATTCCCGTACCTGGGTAGTACAGTGACGGAAGATGGTGGGGCTGGAGATGACTTGAAAAACTGCATTAAAAAGTCAAATGCTACCTTCATACAATTGTATCCAATATGGAAAAACAGAAATATCACGTACAAAACAAAAATGCTTTTTTTAATACACATATGAAGGCTGTCCTGCACGGCAGTGAAAGCTGGAAAATGGGTAATATAATATCCCAGTTACAAAGTTTCATAAATAGATATCTCCGACACATCATGAATATCTGGTGGCCAGAAAAAACATATAATGAGGAGCTTTGGCGAATAACAAACCAGATGCCTATAGAAGACCAGATAAGAGAGAGAAAGTGGGGGTGTTTGAGGCACACATTGAGGAAACCAGATGGAGTCATCGAGAAAAAAGCATTGGAATGGAATCCCCAGGGAACAAAGAAGAGGATAGCGGAAGGGGAAGCTAAGAGAGTTGGCAAGACCTGGACAGAATTGAGGCAAATGGCCAAAGACAGAGACGGATGGCCAGTTCTCCTGGATGCCCTACGCCCCCATAGGGGCCAAAGGAATTAAGTCAAGTACACAAATTTTTGGAAAATGCACCGAAAAATTCGGAAATTCAAATCAGGTGTGAAAGATCATCATTTGAGAACCTTTCGACCGATTTAATTGATTTTTATTTTTTATTTTTTTGCGTTCGTAATTGTGGATAGTTCTTTGGTATGAAAAAGAAAATAAAAAATTCTGCATTCAATTTGACAATTTTGCTGTCACATGTTGTCACAAGAAAAAAACGAGTTGACAGTTATGTTAATATATACATACATATGAGTTTAATAAGTCACGGATGCAAAATACTAATGCGAATTCATTACAGACGAATGGAAAAACTGGTAGAAGCGGACCTCGGGGAAGATCAGTTTGGATTCCGTACAAATATTGGAACACGTGAGGCAATACTGACACTACGACTTATCTTAGAAGCTAGATTAAGGAAAGGCAAACCTACGTTTCTAGCATTTGTAGACTTAGAGAAAGCTTTTGACAGTGTTGACTGGAATACTCTCTTTCAAATTCTGAAGGTGGCAGGGGTAAAATACAGGGAGCGAAAGGCTATTTACAATTTGTACAGAAAGCAGATGGCAGTTATAAGAGTCGAGGGACATGAAAGGGAAGCAGTGGTTGGGAAGGGAGTGAGACAGGGCTGTAGCCTATCCCCGATGTTATTCAATCTGTACATTGACCAAGCAGTAAAGGAAACAAAAGATAAATTCGGAGTAGGTATTAAAATCCATGGAGAAGAAATAATAACTTTGAGGTTCGCCGACGACATTGTAATTCAGTCAGGGACAGCAAAGGACTTGGAAGAGCAGTTGAACGGAATGGATAGTGTCTTGAAAGGAGGATAGAAGATGAACATCAACAAAAGCAAAACAAGGATAATGGAATGTAGTCGAATTAAGTCGGGTGATGCTGAGGGAATCAGATTAGGAAATGAGACACTTAAAGTAGTAGATGAGCTTTACTATTTGGGGAGCAAAATAACTGATGATGGTCGAAGTAGAGAGGATATAAAATGTAGACTGGCAATGGCAAGGAAAGCGTTTCTGAAGAAGAGAAATTTGTTAACATCGAGTATAGATTTAAGTGTCAGGAAGTCGTTTCTGAAAGTATTTGTATGGAGCGTAGCCATGTATGGAAGTGAAACATGGACGATAACTAGCTTGGACAAGAAGAGAATAGAAGCTTTCTAAATGTGGTGCTACAGAAGAATGCTGAAGATTAGATGGGTAGATCATATAACTAATGAGGAGGTATTGAATAGGATTGGGGAGAAGAGAAGTTTCTGGCACAACTTGACTAGAAGAAGGGATCGGTTTGTAGGACATGTCCTGAGGCATCAAGGGGTCACCAATTTAGTATTGGAGGGCAGCGTGGAGGGTAAAAATCGTAGAGGGAGACCAAGAGACGAATACACTAAACAGATTCAGAAGGATGTAGGTTGCAGTAGGTACTGGGAGATGAAGAAGCTTGCACAGGATGGAGTAGCATGGAGAGTTACATCAAACCAGTCTCAGGACTGAAGACCATAACAACAACATATGAAAGGGAAGCGTTTTTATCGAAAATCTCGAAAACTTTTTGATCGATTTACTAGAAATTTTTACACTAAGCACTAACGAACGTTCGGATGGACATAGGCTACATATTTTTGTAATGTATATAATATATACAAATATACGTAATACATAAAGGGGAAGCTTAGTTACCACAACTCTCGAAATTTCATGACCCATTTACTTCAAATTTTTACACGGCGCTCTAATGAACATTCGGACGGACACAGGCTACATATTTTTGTAATATACATATGATAAATATATATGTAATATATCAAGGAGAAACGTTATTACCAAGAAACTTCAGATTTTCGCACAACACTCTTAATGAACATTCATACCGAAATGGACGTAGAGAGGAGGCAATGGACAGCAAGAGGTGAGAGGTGGTTATGCACAGAGAGATTTGGGGGGGGGGGGGGGGAGATGGGGAGGAGATGGACAGAGAGGGGGAGCAAGCAATTTGGGATGTTTATGCAATTTCCATACATATTTAGCAATTGCTAAACATTGCCGTGTTTGCAAGTGATAATAATAATAATAATGACAAGGAAACAACGGCGGCGGCTGCTCTGGTTCTTAAGCTCGGCACTGAAAACTTCCACCTGCCTATCCCATGACGTGGCTCTAGTAGAAACGCTTCTGTAAGCACTTGCAGCAGGTTCCTGAAATTAACTTGACCAAGTTACTTGCAGAAGTAAAATTTCGTAAGTTTTTGTTCTGATGTAAGCACCTCAGCAAGTGCTTGTCGAAGTTACTTGAGGGAGCTACGTGTTATTGGACACACGCCTTTAGATACTGGAAATGACTTACCTTTGTTTTGTACACAGTTAACTTAACGTACCCCACAGTGAAGCGGTGTCAGATCGGTTGAGGCTGATGACCACTGTCTTGGCGAACCTATGCCGATCCATCTGGTGGCAAATCTTCTATTTAGGTACTCTACCTTACTAAGAGAGCGAAATGAGGCATTGCTCCATCCTGTTGGAACAGTCAGGAATGCCTTCTTGATGAAGCTGTGGTTCCAGAAGTTGCTCCAACAATTCAGGATAAATGTTTACTGTAATTGTATCTTCTGCAAAAATGAAGGGTCCTTATACTGTAGTAGTGTTTGTGAATCCAAGCCACGCCCTCAGTTTCGGTGTGTCTGTTTGCTATCCAGTTGTAAGCTTGAGGTGGCTCGTTACCTCATATGTGGTAGTTATGTTTTTTAACTTTTCCTCAGAAGTGGAATGTGACCTCATCGGAGGTATTGTTTGTGTGCAGCTTCTATCAAATAGTAACACGCAGTTTGACGTGCTGTGTAATTTTCGTAGTCTAATTTGTGAGGCATTGAATGTGGTATGCTGTTTTCTTTAGCGTAAAGCGTTAAACTTTCAAAGTCGTTGATATTTGCTAGTCTTAGTCGCTGCTTAAACGACGAGTTGAAGTATATGGACTTCTTTCGATTGCTTCTCTGATTCGTTGAACAGTCTCTTGTGGTACAGGATGTCTCCCAGAGCATGGTTCATAGTCAACGTTCCCAGCTCTTTGGAACTTATTGACAAGCAACAGAATGTTTACACTTATTGGTGCTGGCCCGTGAAATTTCCGAGTGAATTCCTCTTGCATCTCCATTGAAGGTAACATGCACCATTACTCATTTAACAACAGCCACACTTTCTTTTACCGTAAGCATTCTTCTTGATTATCCTTAAAAAAAAAAAAAAAGAAAAGCCCACGTTATCATTGAACGTATTATAATTATGTGTTATGAAAATGCATCCATTATTTCTTAGAAACAGATCGATACTTTATGACCATGCTGTATAAAAACGATGTACCAAACGGATCTGTATGTGTACCATCGTGGCTTACAGAGTGATCTAAGCATCTTCATGTCTTCTTCGACATCTTGCATAGAAGCGCATGATCTATGTTTCGGAAGGCTTCCTGTACACTTTTGCGCAGTTCGTCATTACTTTTGGACCGACTATGAGCCGCATCCAGCTCTACCTACTGTTTATTTTCAGTAGCTTGGTTACCGTTCGATTCCAGTTTTTATTAGATCGACTACTTAACTGGTGTGTATAGCGGAAGCATGACATTGACTGGTAGCTATCCACCACTAGCGTCACATCCAGAATACTGCATACAACAGCACACATTTCCTACGTTTCTTGGCCTTGAGATTACCACTGTAGTTTATGTTTCTCTGCTGTCTCCGAGTTATTTCCTGTTTTTGATAATGCAATTCAGAGAAATTCAGTTTTTGTCGATTGTTGGTGTTGATGTGTGCAGTACTAATCAGCTTTAGACCTAAACTTCGCCGGCCGCGGTGGTCTCGCGGTTCTAGGCGCGCAGTCCGGAACCGTGCGACTGCTACGGTCGCAGGTTCGAATCCTGCCTCGGGCATGGATGTGTGTGATGTCCTTAGGTTAGTGAGGTTTAAGTAGTTCTAAGTTCTAGGGGACTGATAACCACAGCAGTTGAGTCCCATAGTGCTTAGAGCCATTTGAACCATTTGAACCTAAACTTCCATAAAAAAAAAAACTGCCAGTAACCTAAACTGACAATGAAAGTGAAATGATGACATCCCATTATATTGTCACGTAGAAGAAGGTGTAATTAGATGAATGACGAACAGTAACTTCATATAACGAAGGTTTATTCAGCACTTGCACATATAAGAGCGCGGAGCGAAATGCCTCCGGCCAGAACACATACTGTATATAGACAGCTACAGAACATTCCAGTACCATGATTCTTGACATTTGTGGATACTTCTAGACTGTACTCGACTCGAATATATAAACTAAAACTGTACAGCCCAGGTGAGTTTTGAACTAACAACTCTCAATGCAACACTTCAGCATTATAACCACTACACCACGGTGCTACTCAACTTCTTCTGCGACAATACGGCAATTTCTCGATGTGGCTGTTGTCGCTATCGACATAATATTTTGCGAAATTATTGCAGAGGACAGAATGAACCTGAATAAGGTTCGAGTAGCTGTCAGTGCGGGGCTTATGGGGGCATCAGCTGGTTCGACAAGAACAAGAGGGAACTACGCATTCCGCAAACTAAATGGATAATGAAATGAAGCAGGAGATATGCGCGCAATGCCAACGTCAAGATGTGCATTGTGTTGCAGTGAGGAGCAGATCAGTGTTGAACGTCCCATCGACAACGAGGTCGTTAGAAGCGGAGCTCAGGCTCGGATTAGGGAAGGATGGAGAAGGAAAACGGCCGTGCCCTTTCGAAGGAACCATCCCAGCATTTACCTTCAGCGATTTAGGGAAATCACAGAAAACCTGAATCTGGATGACCGGACGCAGGTTCGAACCGCCGTCCCGGTTTTGCTGTGACACCGCAGACAGTAAAATTGCTGTAAAACACGTATAAAACTACAAGTACTTGTGTTAATTTGATACCAACTTGATATACCTATGTTAAGAAAATAATAAATCTAGCAAAGATTTTATTACTGCCAAACAAAGGGTTAAATGGCGGGCCACCAATAATACTGTAGATCCCCAGATCCCCAATTCGCGTGGATACACTTATCTTGCAGTCGGTAGTCGTCCAGGATTACAGGTTCGCAGTTCCATAATACACCGTGCAGTCACATTAACGTGGCCACCAGTCAAAAGCCTGAATTATCACTTTTGCAGCGCGCACCGCTGCGAAACATGCACAAAGAACAGCCAGTGAGGTTCTGGAAGCTACCGATGGGGATGTGGAGCCATGCGACTCCCGTGTGCCGTGGCATGCTGCGCTACGTTTCTCGATTGATGCTGTCAGTGGCCATCAAAGTAGCATTGGTGCGTTTTCTCAGCTGTTCCAATGTTATTGACAGTGGTGGTACGTTAACACAATACTTAATACACTACTGGCCATTTAAATTGCTACACCACGAAGATGACGTGCTACAGACGCAAAATTTAACCGACAGGACGAAGATGCTGTGATATGCAAATGATTAGCTTTTCAGAGCATTCACAACGAAGCGGTGGCGACACTTACAACGTGCTGACATAAGGAAAGTTTCCAACCGATTTCTCATACACAAACAGCAGTTGACCGGCGTTGCCTGGTGAAACGTTGTTGTGATGCCTCGTCTAAGTAGGAGAAATCCGTACCATCACGTTTTCGACTATGATAAAGGTCGGATTGCAGGCTATCGCGATTGCGGTTTATCGTATCGCGACATTGCTGCTCGCGTTGGTCGAGATCCAATGACTGTTGGCAGAATATGGAATCGGTGGGTTCAGGAGGGTAATACGGAACGCCGTGCTGGATCCCAACGGTCTCGTATCACTAGCAATCGAGATGACAGCCATCTTATCTGCATGGCTGTAACGGATCGTGCAGCCACGTCTCGATCCCAGAGTCAACAGATGGGGGCGTTTGCAAGACACCAACCATTTGCACGAACAGTTCGACGACGTTTGCAGCAGCATGGACTATCAACTCGGAGACCATGGCTGCGGTTACCCTTGACGCTGCATCACAGACAGGAGCGCCTGCGATGGTGTACTCAACGACGAACCTGGGTGCAGGAATGGCAAAACGTCATTTTTACGGATGAATCCAGGTTGTGTTTACAGCATCATGACATCGCGGTGAACGCACATTGGAAGCGTGTATTCGTCATAGCCATAGTGGCGTATCACCCGGCGTGATGGTATGGGGTGCCATTGGTTACACATCTCGGTCACCTCTTGTTCACGTCGACGGCACTTTGAACAGTGGACGTTACATTTCAGAAGTGTTACGACCCGTGGCACTACCCTTCATTCAGTCTCTGCGAAACCCTACATTTCAGCAGGATAATGCACGACCGCATGTTGCAGGTCCTGTACGGGCCTTTCTGGATACAGAAAATGTTCGACTGCTGCCCTGGCCAGCACATTCTGCAGATCTCTCACCAACTGAAAACGTCTGGTCAATGGTGGCCGAGCAACTGTCTCGTCACAATACGCCAGTCATTACTCTTGATGAACTGTGGTATCGTGTTGAAGCTGCATGGGCAGCTGTACCTGTACACGCCATCCAAGCTCTGTTTGACTCAATGCCCAGGCGTATCAAGGCTGTTTGAACGGCCTGAGGTGGTTGTTCTGGGCACTGATCTCAGAATCTATGAACCCAAATTGCGTGAAAATGTAATCACATGTCAGCTCTAGTATAATATATTTGTCCAATGAATACCCGTTTATCATCTGCATTTCTTCTTGGTGTAGCAATTTTAATGGCCAGTAGTGTACATGCCCGTAGGAAAAGGTCACAAGGCGTTAGGTCAGGCGACCTGGGGGCGCAAGGGAACAGAGCCACATCATCTTCGCCCCTATGCCCAATCCAACGATGCCGAAGTTCATCGTTCAGGCAGCGACGAACATCGATGATCCAAAGAAGGGGTGCCCCATCTTGTTGGAATTCTCAGTTGTGGCAACAACCACAACTGCAACGTATCGAGAGAAGAGGTGCCCGTCAGTCTTCTCACAAAAGGAAAACGGCCCATACTGCTTCGTCTATGACACTACACAGGAGACATTAACCTTCGGCGAACCTCGTTCTGTCACCACAATTTCATGAGGATTTTCAGTACTTCACACTCTCATGTTGTACCGATTAACCTTTCCAGATAAATGGAAGGTTGCTTCGTCTCTTATTATTAGCTTGGAGGTGAAATGTTCATCCTCAGGTGTTTTTTCACCATTTCGTCAAGGTACTGCAATCGTAACACCACCTGGTGGGCACAGCGCAAACTCGGTGAATATACAGTTTCATTCACGCATCCGTCATACTTGTAATACTTTGGAAAATTAAGTATGCATAGTACCATTGGCTCGCAGAATTTTTGACAATAGGATTCAGTCTGTCACACTGGATGTTCTATATTAAGCGGAAACCGAAGTTACATCGTATGTAACACAGTGAAGCGCGATTGAGCTACTAATGTTTTGTATAAGAGTACATATAAATCATTTATCATACAGGATCAGCGGCACTATCAGGTTCTTCGCTCATGGCGGTGTCGTTTACAGAAAACACCGTCTTCCATGATTGCAAGGAAATACAGAACAACGTGTACTTCCACGTGGTGTGTTGAATGCAGCTCTTTTCAACTGTGGATAACGGCAAGATAATTATCACAAACAAGAAAAAGAAAACTTTAGTATACGATTACATGACTAGTGGTAAACTTTCTAGCCTGATTGCAGAATGATTCCATGAAGATGTTACGAACATTCAAGGATGATGGAGAATGTTTAATGTATCATTCTGATGTAAGGGGGGTCCGGAAACGACCGAGGCGAAAGTTATAAGCAAAAATCGTTTCGATGTCTCTGGCTGTAGAGCTCTTCTAATGGAAGCTCTTTGCTTTCGATATGATAGGAGGAGGTAGTGTGGAGTAAAATAGGAAAATATGTCTTGTAAAAATGAGAACTGCATATCTTAAGAGCCATGAGCATTTGCTCATTTCTGCTACTGTGAAACACCTCTTGTGCTCTTAGCTCTTAAGCTGTTCATTTTAGAGCTCATATTTGACAGATATTTGAAATGTTTTCTTGTTTTTGTCCATACTAAATCCTCCGAAAATATGGAAAGCAAAGAGCTTGCAGCAGAAGAGGTCCACTGTAAGAGGTTCCGAACGGTTTTCGCTTATGACTTCCGACTCCTCGTTTCCGGGCCAGAGTTCCCTACCTCAAATTGATGCATTTCCTCTTCTCCATAGTCCCTGAAAGTTTGTAATATCGTCACGAAAACACCTTGTATTGTGTATATACAGTACATGAAGCCAATACTAGGCATTGCGAAAAATGGAAGGAGAACGCGAAATCAACATTAGGAAAGGCGAAAGAAAGATTTAGAGTTGTTGGGGAATTTCTGCAAAAAGTGTGCTGCATCTGTTAAGGAAAACACACACTCACGACGCTAGTACTGCATACCGAACAACGCAGCTCCAGCGTTTGGTTTTCTCATCAGGCATGCACGACAGCGAACCTCAAAGGAATGCAGAGACGCGTCGTTAAGTTCATAGCTGGCCCGTACTGCTCATGCGATAGTGCTACGGTAACGCTCGGGGAAATTAAACGAGAATCCATAGAAGAAAGTCGGTATTGTTATCGCGGAACACAGTCTGGTAAATACAGAGCACCCGTATCAGAAGCAGTTCGAGGGACAATTCTGCTGCTTCCATAGTATAGGATCACGGGATTCGGATATGGAAGATGTGAGTAAATACGGACGGATCCAGAGTAATTGCTCCTCACTGCTGTCACGAACGGAATACAGCAAACAACGTCTAAAGCCTGGTCCAAAGGTAACGCAAGCTCATTTAAAACTGATGAAAACACTGTTACAAATCGCTCAGCTACACTATTAAAACTTTCGTTCAGTTTATTTGCTCTAGTCTTTCGTTTAGTTGTTGAAAATCGTCACATAGGAAGAATTGTTGGCCGGCCGGAGTGGCCGAGCGGTTGTAGGCGCTACAGTCTGGAACCGCGCGACCGCTACGGTCGCAGGTTCGAATCCTGCCTCGGTCATGGATGTGTGTGATGTCCTTAGGTTAGTTAGGTTGTAGGCGCTACAGTCTGGAACCGCGCGACCGCTACGGTCGCAGGTTCGAATCCTGCCTCGGGCATGGATGTGTGTGATGTCCTTAGGTTAGTTAGTTTTAAGTAGTTCTAAGTTCTAGTGGACTGATGACCACAACAGTTAAGTCCCATAGTGCTCAGAGCCATTTGAACCATTTTTGAAGAATTGTTGTGAAAACGTTTGCATTATATGCTCTTCAACTGCAGAAGAAAACAAAGTTTTCACGTCGTTCATAGAGCTCCCGGGATTTGTTATTGAAGTCAGGGGCATTCTCCTGTGTGAATCTTTTCCGAGAACTGCTGTAGGAACCGGACGATTGGCACGATTAGTTACGTATGGACACAAAAAAACTGTAAACTGTTAAAGCTTGTAACATCAGAAACTGAAAAAGAAGATAGTGTTATGAGAGTGGCTATCAGCCCCCACGAGA
Organism: Schistocerca nitens; assembly: GCF_023898315.1. Classification (NCBI taxonomy): domain Eukaryota; kingdom Metazoa; phylum Arthropoda; class Insecta; order Orthoptera; family Acrididae; genus Schistocerca; species Schistocerca nitens. Next base: position 744,139,086 of record NC_064614.1, on the reverse strand, counting down.
GACTCATCGCAAAATTAAGGGTTTTAGCGAGTGGCAAGAGCTACAACGACCTTGAATTTGTAGAAAATATTTTATAGCTAGATTAGGGTCTGCATAATCTTAGACATCACTCCAGAACTTAGCAAAGTGTTTAGAAATTCCTGGTTAGCTTGAGAAATTTACTGTAGCCTTATTTATTATAGTACCATTAGGGCTACTAATAGACAGAACTGGATCACAAGCTAGGGGTAACTCATTGTACTACTGGAGAGATTTCCCTGATAATGATAAGGAAAACTCGGTTGCATTATGCCCTGTCTTCCGGAAGAACCGGCACTGTCTTTTCTTAAAATTTCCAATTTAGCTTAAAAAATAACACCGTTAATGGGCTTTTGTGCAAGCATAGATTGTAGTATCTCATCGTTGCAGTGAATGGCTTTTTATGTTTGACATTGATCTCATTTGGAATTGGTCTTCGACGTACACTATGTGATCAAAAGTATCCAGACACCTGGCTGAAAATGACTTACAAGTTCGCGTCACCTTCAGTCGGTAATGCTGGAATTCAATGTGGTGTTAGCCCACTCTTAGCCTTGATGACAGCTTCCACTCTCGCAGGCATACGTTCAATCAGGTGCTGGAAGGTTTCTTGCTTAATCGCAGCCCATTCTTCACAGAGTGCTGCACTGAGCAGAGGTGTCGATATCGCTCGGTGAGGGTTGGCACAAAGTCGGCGTTCCAAAATATCTCAAAGGTGTTCTATAGGATTCAGGTCAGGACTCTGTGCAGGCCAGTACATTATAGGGATGTTATTGTCGTGTAAACACTCCGCCACATGCCGTGCACTATGAACAGGTGCTCGATTGTGTTTAAAGATACAATCGCCGTCCCCCGAATTGCTCTTCAACAGTGGGAAACAAGAAGGTGCTTAAAATATCAATGTAAGCCTGTACTGTGATAGTGCACGCATAACAAGAACGGGTGCAAGCCCCCTCCATGAAAAACACGACCACACCATAACACCACTGTCTCCGAATTTTTTTGTTGGCACTACATAAGCTGGCAGAAGACGTTCACCGGGCATTCGCCATTCCCACACCCTGCCATCGGATCGCCACATTGTGTACCGTGATTCATCACTCCATACAACGTTTTCCCACTGTTCAATCGTCCAATGTTTATGCTCCATACACCAAGCGAGGCGTCGTTTGGCATTTACCGGCGTGATGTGTGGCTTATGAGCAGCCGCTCGACCATGAAATCCGTTTTCTTACCTCACGCCTAACTGTCATAGTACTTGCAGCGGATCCTGATGCAGTTTGGAATTCCTGTGTGATTGTCAGGATAGATGTCTGCCTATTACACATTACGACCCTCTTCAGCTGTCGACGGTCTCTGTCAGTCAACAGACGAGGTCGACCTGTAAGCTTTTGTGCTGTACGTGTCCCTTCACGTTTTCATTTCACTATCACATCGGAAACAGTGGACCTAGGGATATTTAGGAGTGTGGAAATCTCACGTACAGACGTATGACACAAGTGACATCCAATCACCCGACCACGTTTCAAGTCCGTGAGTTCCTCAGAGCGCCCCTTTCTGCTCTCTCGCGGTGTCTAATGACTACTGAGGTTGCTGATATGGGGTGCCTGGCAGTAGGTGGCGGAAGAAAGCACCTAATACGAAAAACGTATGTTCTTCGGGGTGTCCGGATACATTTGATCTCATAGCGCACAAGAACGAAAATAAATCGAAGAACCACAAAGAAGGTTTATAAATTTCTTCCGTTCCCACATCCAGTTCGCTCGGATGCTCTTATTTAAGGACTGTCTTTGCGGCAAACTGTTCATAATGAGTTGATCTTTTTGGTGACTACCTCTTTTGTTGCTTTAGCTCTTTACTCACATGAGGTGTTGAGTGCTATTGGCAAGGAATTTCAGATTGATTCCGTATTTCTGGATTTCCGGATGGCTTTTGACACGATACCTGAAAAGCGGCTTGTAGTGAATATCCGTGCTTATGGAATATCGTCTCATTTATGAGATTGGATTCCTGATTTCCTGTCGGAGAGGCCACAGTTCGTAGTAACTGACGGAAAGCCATCGAGTAAAACAGAAGTGATTTCTGGCGTTCCCCAAGGTAGTCTTATAGGCTCTTTTCTGTTCCTTATCTATATAAACGATTTGGGAGACAATCTGAGCAGCCGTCTTAGGTTGTTTGCAAATGACGTTTAATAAAGTCATCATAAGATAAAAACAAATTGCAAAACGATTTAGAAAAGATATCTGTATAGTGCGAAAATTGGCAACTGACCCAAATAACGAAAAGCGTGAGGGCACTCACATGAGTACTAAAAGGAGTCCGTTAAATTTCAGTTACACGATAAATCAGTCAAATCTAAAGGCCGTAAATTCAACTAAATACCTAGGAATTACAATTACGAACAACTTAAATTGGAAAGAACACATAGAAAATGTTGTGGGGAAGGCTAACCAAAGACTGCGCTTTGTTGCCAGGACACTTGGAAAATGTAACAGATCTATTAAGGAGAATCCCTACGCTACGCTTGTCCGTCCTCTTTTAGAATTCTGCTGCGCGGTGTGGGATCCTTACCAGATAGGATTGACGGAGCACATCCAAAAAGTTCAAAGAAGGGCAGCACGTTTTGTATTCTCGCGAAATATGGGGGAGAGTGTCACTGAAATGATAGAGGATTCGGAGTAGACATAATTAAAACAAAGGCGAATCTTCTCACGAAATTCCAATCACAACTTTCTCCTCCAAATGCGAAAATATTTTGTTGATACTGACCTACATAGGGAGAAACGATCACCATGATACAATAAGCTGGTACGGAACGATATAGGTTTTCGTTCTTTCCGCGCTAAGAGAGATTGGAATAATAGACAATTGTGAAGGTGGTTCGATGAATCTTCTTCCAGGCACTTAAATGTGGTTTGTAGGGCATCCATGTAGATGTAGGATCCATTTCCTTGTACTTATTAACTAGAGCAGCGTATGCCTGGTTTTTATTGTCTCGGTTGCTGTAACCTTCAGATTTTACTTATCAGAGGCAAGGAAAACTTTGGCACAGCTCTATTAACTCCGTGAAAAATTCGTGGGTCCAATGTCGCAATTTCTATTGCCATTGCACTGAAAGTGACAGCTGGAACCTCATGCTGGTACGTGTCGGAGAGTAGACTGGCAGCATAGCAAAGCGTGAGCGACAAGACTGGAGTGCCTGTAAATGCACAGACTTGCCCGGAGGCTTGCATGAACGCAAAGCTCCGGCGCATCATTCTTTTGTGACTTTGCCACTCTTCATTCATTTCATACAACTCTGTGAAACGTAACGTTTTGTTTGACAAATCTGGCGTAATCATGTAAGGCTGAATACGAAACGTTACGTGTTGTCCAGGCTTAAGACTGGTACAAAGTACCAACAGGCAGGCTCCGATTGCCGCATACGCCCCAGCCTGTTGGCAGGACTTGGAAAGGGGTGTAGCGATTTGACCAACTGCAGTATGTAGGGGCGGTCTAGGTGTGGGTAAGAATTCCGAGAAAATCGCTGTGCCTTTTAGCTCTTCACACTGGTGAGACAGCAACATTTGCTCACAGAGGTGTGCACAAACTGTGCTGCTGATGATAGGAACTGCCCTCGTAGACTGCCAAAGACACATTGACGATGTGTCGTATTGTGTTGTTCTACATGAGTTAAATGCAGATCTTCTCGTTATTTGTTCGTGTTGCGAGAAAAGGATGCAATATATGTAGAGGAAGAGTGGGAACAGTGAGACAGTGGGAACAGTGAGACATTAGTTGTATCTCTGGAATTTTGGTTTCAGTTGTTGGTACCTATTGTGAATGTGGTAACCATTATTATTTAGTCTATGGAATTCCATGTTTCGTACTTGACATTCTTGTTGTGATTTCGTTGTTGGTATATTTGTGCTCAGAGGTAAGAAAAGTATCTTTTTACTAAATTTACGTAGCTGGTTTCTGAGTAGACCATTGGTACTTTCAAATCATTTCATTAGTCACTCAAAACTGTGGTTTTTCCAAGACATATAAATCCCCTTCATTGAAATTTTGGTTTAAGCTGAATGTGTTTGGAGCCATTTTGAAAAAAGTTTGCCACTGGGAACAGTGAGACATGAATAATGATGGTACAGCGAGACATGTCTCACTGTTCCCAGTGCTTGTTCATAGTGTCTGACAACGCGTGCTTGCTGTATAAAACAGTGATTTCTGTAGATTTTAGTGTTAGAACTTTTCTTTTAGGTAATAAAATGCCCAGGAGAAAGAAGACTGATAAGGAAATAGGAAGGTTTTCAGAATCTTCAATGACGGAAGCTGTCATGCTGGTGATCGAAAATAAAATGAGCATCAGGAGTGCATCTAAGCCGAAAGGCTTATCTTTTCAAGCAGTTAGTCGATACTTTAAGAAATATCGTGAGTATAACACTTCAAACATGTGTCCCAACTATTCAGTGAACCGCATTTTTCCACCAGAATTGGAGTTTAGTTTGTGTAAATATCTAGTTGTGTGTTCTAAATTGTTTTATGGACTTACTATGAACGACTGCCGTACCTTAGCTTATGAATTAGGTATTAAAAATAACATTGTTTTACACAAAACGTGGACTGAAAGCGAGAAAGCATCTATCAACTGGATGAAAGATTTTCGACAGAGATTCCCTCAACTGTCTCTTCGAACCGCGGAAGGATGCAGCTTATTTAGAGCTAAGGCTTTAATAAATTTAATGTATCAGATTTCTTTGATAAACTGGAAGAAGTAATCAAACGTCATCCAAATTTTGCTGATGGATTACGTATTTTCAATCTTGATGAAACTGGAACAACAACGGTGCAGAAGTCTCCGAAGATTTTGGCCTTAAAGGGTATGAAACAAGTTAACAAGGCAACCAGTGCAAAACGTGGAACACTTGTTACGACATGTTGTATTATAAATGCTCTCGGCAACAGCCAACCCCCTGTCATGATATTTCCAACTGTGTATTTTAAAGATCATATGATATTAGGAGCACCTGCTGGCACATTAGGTCTTGAAGTTAAAGGAGGCTGGATGAACTCAGAATGTTTTGTGAAGGTCATTCATCACTTCGTCAAGTTCTCTGCCAGCTCAAAAGAAAACCCATCTTTGTTACTGATGGATAATCATGAGAGCCACCTCTCAATAGAGGCAATAGATCTGTGCAAAGAGAATGGGATAATGATTCTGACAATTCCACCTCATTGCACCAATAAACTGCAGCCTCTTAATGTCAGTGTCATGAAACCTTTCCATACATTTTATGATGCTTCTGTAGGTACATCAGTACATCAATGATGTCTCATCCAGGTGAAACATTTTCAATTTACAATGTTGCTCACGGGGGGGGGGGGGGGGGGTAGCATATCCCCGAGGAATGACTCCCGTCAATATCATTGCCGGATTTAAGAAGACAGGAATATTTCCTTTAGATCCCCATATGTTCAATGAGGATGATTTTCTTCCATCCTCTGTTACTGACACACCTCTAAATGAAAGCCTGGAAACACACATATCACTCGACAAAGACCTGCAACTGATGTGGGACACCCATCACATGATGAAAGTGGAGCACAGTCTATAGAATCCAGTTCTTCACAATCACATGGAAAATCTACACCAATGTCTTATCTCTCTCCAGAAGACATACGAGGTTTCCCAAAGGAAAACCAAGAAAAAGTTGTAGTCGCCGACGACCTAAAGGAAGAACAATCATTTCGACCGACACACCAGAAAGGAATGAACTACAAATGAAAAGGAAACGAAAATACATTAAGGACCTAAAGCAAAGCGAGCTTTATTCCAGCTTGATGAAACTGATGCTGACGAAAGTGAATTAATTTTGCGAGATTCTTCAGATGATGAGACCTTTGATCAGACACAACTAATTCCAGAACCAGAAAGGGTTAACTTTGAAAACTTACAGCGCTCACCCAAAGTGGGTGATTTTGTTTTAGTAGAGTTTGAAGCAAAAAAGAAAATATATTATGTTGGGAAAATTCTTTCAACTGTAGGAGAGTCATCCGAATGCTAAGTTACATTTCTTATGAAAAGTTTGAAACTAGAGAAGAAATTTCTGATGCCTGTAGTTCCAGATATTTCGTTCATTGACACAAAATGCATAAAAATGTTATTGCCTAACCCTACTACAACACATAGCAAGACAAAAAGACAACGATCTGCTGTTTCATTTGAGATCAACTTTGCTTCTTATGATGTTCGTTAGAATTTGAGGTCTCACTGTAACCACCATTAAAAATTCATGGGTACAGTGAGACACTTTCACAATTAATTTTTTTTAAAAGGAAAGACAATACATTAAAATATTATAGTAACACTTTGAACATACTTAAGCACAGTATACATGGTTACCATAAGGTATTAAATCAATAAAGATTTTCTTAAAGTGTGATTTGGATTTCAATTTTCGCGTCTCACTCTTCCCACTCTTCCCCTACTGTGCACATATGTACCGCAAATTATGGTTTAGTGGACATAAATTGGTCCACTAATTTTTGTTGCATTAATTACACAACACTCTCCTGTTTTCATCTCACGCAGAGGCTCTGGGTGTAACTGTTGACGATTTTCAGAACTCCAGTATCGAGTGTTCTATGAGTTCAAGTAACCTGGATAAATGCAGCTGTGCTTCATCAGAAAGGCAGAACACCTCAGGATCAGCTACTCCATCGTGCACAGATTGCAATAACCAGTTGCGGTACTGATGTTGAGCAACAGTCTCTAAACTGAAGAAACTTTCAATAGCCGAGATCACATTCAATACTATTCATTCCTGATGACCGGTTTCAACAATCTGATCTTCAAAAAACTTGTTGTTATACGTTCTGTTCCATTATGACTGTTACAATGTTGACACTATAGTGGATCTTATGTAGCAATTCCACAAAGGTTTGTTAAAAATAAAAACACGCTTGTAACAAATAAAAACAATACATTTAAAAAGCACTGAAACCTGGTAATGAAGGGAGGCAGTATTCGGTTACGACTGTGCACGAGGCCGTAATCAGTTACTGTTGGTTCCCTTTTTCAATTACACACATTTATTTTAAAACGGTAATTCCAGATTCAGCAATAAATAAAGATATCACATGTTATTAAAGAAGGAATAAACAAATGTGTAATTGATAGTGCTTTCAGTACGTTACAATTTACCAAATCAGCATAAAATACAGACACAGCAAATAATGTTTTAAAAACAAGCCAGTGTGATCCCAATTAGAATTTTAAGGCAAGTAACCACAGTCACAGCTGAAGGCCTTTAACGCCAAGAAAGGTAACTATAAAAAAAAATTTAACAAACATACTGTAAAACAGCAATGCAATAGCATGGTTAATTTAAAAAGACAGGCAACTGATCACCAAACGAGTGACACAAAATGATGGTAAACTTGGTAGCAGAACCATCTAAACCTGCTGTAACGCCAATAATGGCAATTATATAAAAAAATTAAAAAACGTACAGTAAAACAGCAAATACAACAGCAAAGGTTAATTTGAAAGGACAAGCAACTGATCACCAAACAGGTGAGACAAAATGTGGCAAACTTGGTAGCACAATCATTTAAACCTGCTGTAACGCCAATAATGGCAATTATATAAAAATTTTTAGAAACATACAATAAAACAGCAAATACAATAATAAAACACAAGGGCCAGTCACAGACAGTACACCAGGAATCGACCCCTGAGTAGGTCCGGCAAAGAAACACTTTTGCGAACGATGAGAGAGGCAGCCAAGAGTTGCATTCACATCTCAAGATGGTAACTCATACTAGTGGCACTCTAACTAATGACTAATCATAATCTTGCTGAGGCTACCTGACGTCCAATAAACCAACTGCAAAGATGTAAAAATTACGCCGAAGCCGGAACCGACGGTCTGGACTCCGCCCGCAGAATACTGTGCTTAGAGCGCCCAGAACGAGAAAGGAACCACTACCACCAGAGTAGAAAAATCGCCAAACAACTTACAATGAAGAAAGCTGCCAAAACTACACGCCTCACTGGACAGCAGCGGCAAGGCGAGGAAACGTACACTGCTGTTACATACACTAACCCCAGGGCAGGTAACGGGGCGTTAGCGACCACGAGGCAGGAAAAATACCACTGGTTGAACTTAACAAATAGCAACAAACTGAACGCAATAAATAGTAATTAGAAGTCCAGGAAAGCTAATCAGATCCGCCTTCCCTAAGCACTCCACTCGCTGCTCTTCACCTTGGAAACACCACGAGCAGCATCATGAACCCAAGTCACTGGAGAATCGCAAGATCTCACAGTGGTGGAGGTTTCTCTACTTGAATCCAAATGCACTCAACTTAAAACTTGCAGGATCCGGTTTACGACGAGGTGGTGCACCCTCGTGACCACAGGCCTTCGATCCGGCAGTCCATGCGCGCCGCCAGCGGTCCCGACGTCTTCTCGCACTGTGCGGACCTGGCTCCTCCTGAGTCCTAACCGAACTGCACACTGACAGGACACAGAAGAACCACGACGTTGCCCCAAAGATAGGGCAATAGTTACTGCATATCGATAACCGCCGCTGCTGCCACTAGCGGACAGGCAACGCTTGAGAAACCAAGTGGCGCAAGTCAACACGAGAAGAAGACAAAGAACTGCAACCATGTCAACTAAACGATACGATCTGGCCTCCAACAGAGGACAGAAACCTACAAACAGCACAAACGCGAGCCGCAGCACAGCTCAAGCACATTGTTTAACTAGGGATGTCCACACACGCAACCTTCCACAGGGCTTGTTAAGATGTTGAACTGCGTAACAGTGCACATTTGTGCACATATTTACGTTTACGTGACGAGTTAAATACATCACGAATTCACATACTGACATTTGAACTGGAATTTTTAAAAGATGTGGATCCTTGAGGTATTTAACTCTTCATGTAAACATAAACATGTGCAAAAATGTGCACTGTTACGCAATTCAACGTCTTACAAGCAGCAGTAGAATGTTATGTGTATGGACATCGCTAGCTACTCAAGCGGCTTTTAAACTGTATTGTTTTTATTTGTAACAAACATCCCTTCGTTTATAACCAAACTACGTGGTTTATGCTACATACTATCCACTATAATGCCAACACAGCATGTGTGATACAGTCATAAAGGAACAGGATGTATAACAATAAATTTTTTGAAGTTCAGAACATGACAGTCTTAATTGATGAAACTGGTCATCAAGAATAGGTAATACTGAATCCGATCTTGGCTAGCCGGCCGCTGTGTTCGAGCGGTTCTAGGAGCTTCAGTTCGGAACCACGCGGCTGCTACGGTCGTAGGTTCGAATCCTGCCTCGGGCATGGATGTGTGAGGTCCTTAAGTTAGTTAGGTTTACGTAGTTCTAAGTCTAGGGGACTGATGACCTCAGATGTTAAGTCCCATAGTGCTCAGAGCCATTTGATCCGATCCTGGCTACCAAACGCTTCTCCAAAGCAAATACAGATTGCTGCTTCCAATCTATACTCTGTCGGAGCAGACCTCGGAAGGCCCAACGGTACTTACCGACCGCCGTGTCATCCTCAGCCGATAATCATGACTGGATGCGTATGTCGAGGGTCGTTGATCAACAAACCGCTCTCCCAGCTGTTGACAGTTTTAGTGACCGGAGCCTCTACTTCTCAGTCCTTATTTGGCCCCACAAAGGCTGAGTACTCCCCAGTTGCCAACAGCATTCGGCAGACCTGGATGGTCACCCATGCAAGTGCTAGTGAAGCTTGACAGGACTTAATTTCAGTGATCCGACTGGAAATGGTGTTACTACTGCGACAAGGCCGTTGACCCTTCCAGTCTCTCATTGTGAGAAATTTCAATCCATTACCTGAATAGTTCAACTGGTACACAGCCGTTACTTAGTAATCTTTCTTTAAGAGTCTCAGCACACCACTTTGAGCAGATGTGGCTGGACAGACTAGTCTGAAGCGCTAGAAGAGGCAGTGATTTTCTAGGGCGAAGCCATCTGTCCAGAAACTCTGTGACTACAGTGGTAATGAAACGGAGGATGACATGGACAAGGCTGAAATACGAGGAGGTATCAAATGTGAACAGGAATTTAAATCTGGTGGCTGTGGTAGTGGATGAAACTGGGTGTGATCTTGACAGGGTGGCGGTTGGTGGATATATCTGGAACAGCACTGTGGCGCCGCAGCTCGCGTGACGCGGCCGTTCGAGTCAAGGCCAATTCACACTAGCCGTCACGTGACATCACGTCCTGTCGAAACATTCTGCAATGCATTTCAAATGGTGGCATCCACATTGGTCGTCATATCACGTCATGTCCGACAACGTCAAGGTTTCTTGGGAAGAAAGATTTGACGACTGATGTCTTCGTCCGTTGTTGATCAAGTGATCCCCAAACTAAATCCTACCGATACACAGCCATGCGCTCATCCCCATATTTCATTTCGCTGCGGTTTTCGTGCTTGATATCACTTGTTCTTCTAAGTCTTTGTTGTTAGTTATTTTCGTTATTTATTCTAGATTGCTTCGTTTCGTTATTTCTGTTGTTAAAATCTATAATTTTATAGTGAATGACGAAAGAGCAATTGAAGCCGTGAGGCAGCAGTCTGAATTGTACGACCTGAGCGTACTACATTACTTTCCCTCTGCTACATTTATAAAGTAAATTTTTATACATACCAGTACAATAGCTAATATTTTACAGTGAAATAGATTGGAATATGGCCTCAACTTGAAGTCGAAAAAGTGCTTTGGACAGGGTCAGTTTGATTAGTTACTAGAATTTATTTATATGTCGTAAGGCATTTCTAATGTTTCATAAAGAAAAGGACTGAAATCTTCAAACATCGCAACAGTCGCAAAATGCCTTTTTCGCGAAGTATACATCAAATAATGTGTTAGAGGTGTTTGTTTAAATATGTGTTTATGGCAGGCTTGTTTATTGTTAAGTAGTTCTCTGAATTGTGTGTGAAACAGTTTTGAAAGCTTCGCTGGTCAATATTAATGTGGCTTCAGTAGCTAACCACAGTACATATGAGTCTTGAACTGTTAAGAGCCAAATACAAGACATAAAGGAAAACTATACACTTTTAAGGGAATGTCTATCCAGGACGCGTCTGTAGGTGCCCCGGACAGTGGTGGGCTACCAACCTGACTGTTGCCTGCCATACGGCCTGATAGCTAGGAGTGATGGTCTGGGGTGCCATTTCTTTTCATAGGAGGACCCCTTTGGTTGCGCATGGCGGCACATTTGCAGCACAACGGTACCTCGACGATATTTTACGCCCTATTTTATTGCCCTTCATGGCAAACTATCCTGCGATTACATTTCAGCAAGATAATACCCGCCCGTTCCCGTCGAGAGTTTCTAATGCTTGCCTTCGTGCTTGCTAAACCCTATCTTGGCACTGGAAGCAATTACAACCATAAAATATCTTGGGGTATGTTTACGGAGCGGTTTAAAGTAGAACGCCCATACAAAATTAATCGCAGGTAAGGCAGACGCGTGACAGATTCGTTGTAAGAATCTTCAAGAGTAATGTAGTCCCTCCACAAAGGAGGTAGTTTAAAAACACCTTCTCGACCAATACTTGACTATTGCTCGTCAATTTTGGATCCGTACAAGATATGATTGCTAGAGAAAATAGGGAAGATCCAACGAAGAGTAGGGTGTTTCAGTAGAAGTCAATTTAGAAGGAGCGAAAGCGTCACGGCGATGCTCAGCCATTTCCAATGGGAGACGTTGCAACAGAGGCGTTCTGCATCACAAATGCGGTTTACTGTTAAAGTTCCGAGAGCGTACGTTTGTAAAAGAGTCAATAAACACATTGCTTCCTCCTACATAAATCTAGCGCAAAGAACACAAAGGTAAAATTAGAAAGATTCGAGCCCATACAGACATTTACTAGCAATTGTTATTCTTACGAAGCATTCGCGACTGCAACAAGAAAAGGGGGAAATGACAGTGGTATACAAAGTACCCTCCGCCACACACCGTAAGATGACTACGGAGTATAGAGGTAGATATAAATGTAAATATAGAACTTCTTACCTAGGTCGTTAGTTCGGCTAAAACGAATACACAATGTGATCAAAAGTATCCGGACGCCCCCAACAACATACGTTTTTCATATTAGGTGCATTGTGCTGCCACCTACTGCCAGGTAGGTATCAGCGACCTAAGTAGTCACTAAACATCGTGAGAGAGGAGAATGGGGCGCTCCGCGGAAATCACCGACTTCGAATGTGATTGGGTGTCACTTGTGTCACACGTCTGTACGCGAGATTTCCACACTGCTAAACATCCCTAGGTACATTGTTACCGATGTGACAGTGAAGTGGAAACGTGAAGGGACACGTACAGCACAAAAGCGCACAGGCCGACCTCGTCTGTTGAAGAGGTTCGTACTGTGTAATAGGCAGACATCTATCCAGACCATCAGACAGGAATTCCTCCACTGCAAGTACTATGAGAGTTAGGCGGGAGGTAAGAAAACTTGGATTTCGTGGTCGAGCGGTTGCTCGTGAGCCACACATCACGCCGGTAAATGCCAAACGAAGCCTCGCTTGGTGTAAGGAGCATAAACATTGGACGACTGAACAGTGGTAAAACGTTGTGTGGAGTGACGAATCACGGTACACAGTGTGACGATACGATGGCAGGGCGTGGGTATGGCAAATGCCCGGTGAACGTCATCTGCCAGAGTGTGTAGTGCCAACAGTAAAATTCGGAGGCGGTGGTGTTATGGTGTGGTCGTGGGTGTGGTCGTGTTTTTTCACGGAGGGGGCTCGCACCCATTGTTGTTTTGCGTGGCACTATCACAACAACGGCCTACATTGATGTTTTAAGCACCTTCTTGCTTCCCACTGTTGAAGAGCAATTTGGGGATGGCGATTGCATCTTTCAACCCAATCGAGCACCTGTTCATAGTGCACGGTCTGTGGCGGAGTGGTTACACGACAATAATAGCCCTGCAATAGACTGGCCTGCACTGAGTCCTGAACGGAATTCTATAGATCACCTTTGGGGTGTTTTGGAACGCCGACTTTGTGCCAGGCCTCACCGACCGACATCGATACCTCCGCTCAGTGCAGCACTCCGTGAAGAATGGGCTGCCATTACGCAAGAAACCTTCCAGCACCTGATTGAACGTATACCTGCGGAAGTGGAAGCTGTCATCAAGGCTAAGGGTGGGCAAACACCACATTGAATTCCAGCATTACCGATGGAGGGCTCCACGAGCTTATAAGTCATTTTCAGCCTGGTGTCCGGATATTTTTGATCACATAGTGTCCGACACATGTCCAGTCCGAGCAATGAGCTGCAGCACTGGCTTCAGGGCAGTATCCGCAATGTCGCGCTGTTTTTGTGCAAAAATACACGTGAAAAAGTTTGTGGCACGATCATAAATATGAATATTCGGAACATCAACAAGCAGAGTAGCAAACCAGCTGCAGCATTCAAGTTGCTGTCTATGTATTAACGATGTACAGCTGCAGATCGAATATATACGAAGGGCGTTCAAAAATTAATGCTATCCTTTTTTTGAAAGCACGTTGGTTTTATTCACGACGCTAATAAAACACATTATTCCCAACTCATTTGGCTAGAAAACCCTGTTTTTCAACGTAATCGCCGCTTAATGCGACGCCTTACCCACCGTAATTGGAGGGTCTGTATGCCCACATGGTACCACACTACTATTCGGCGTCGATGTCTTGATGCATCAATAAACTCTCCGTCATCCATGTACTGCGTCGCCTTGACTTCATCCTTCATTGGGCCAAACAAATGGAAGTCGGAAGGTGTGAGATGCGGGCTGTAGGGTGGATGAGAAAGAACTGTTCAATGATGTTCTGTGAGCTCCTCCCTGGTGTGTAGACTTGTGAGAGGTCATGCGTTATCATGGAAAAGAAGATGTTCGTTTGCATTTTTGTGGCGACGAACATGCCGAAGTCGTTTCTTCAGTTTCTTGAGGGTAGCACAACAAACTTCAGAGTTGATCGTTGCAACATAAAGGACGACATCAAACAGAATAACCCATTCACAGTCCCACAAGACTGTCGCTATGACTTTACGGATGATGGGACGGCATTGAACTTCGGAGGAGTGGTGGTGTGGCTCCACTGCATGGATTTCCGTTTTGTTTCCTGTTCGAAATTGGGAACCCGTGTTTCATCGTCTATGACGATGTTTGATAAAAATTTGTCAAGATCAGCCTAGTAACGCATCAGCAGTTTCGTACAGATGGTCCTTCATTGCCCTTTATGGCCTTATGCTATGCGGCGAGGACCCCCATCGGGCACACGTCTCTGAGTGTCCTAACTGGTGGATTAATGTGTCAGTGCTAGCAACAGACACGTCCAGCTAGCAGCGAGGTGTTTGATTGTGATCCGTCGATCACCTCGAATGAGGGTTTCCGCATATTGCGGCATTGCAGGAGTCACAGTTGTGTGCGGCTGGACGGCAAGCGGGAGATCGGACAGGTTTGCGCGACCTTGTTGCGATGATGACAGACGCCTCGCCCAACGACTCACCGTGCTTTTGTTCACTACAGACACCCCGTATGTCTGTGACGCTCTGGTTTTCCGCCAAAAGAAAATCAGCGACAGCTATCTGCTTGGAACGCACCTCTGTTACAGATGCCATTTTGAAGGCTGCGTAAGGCGCCGTCATCTATCAGAATTTTATGAAACTGTAGGCGTTGAAGTGGAAATTTTCCACGATGTCCGACGACAAATTCAGCGATTTTTCAAGAGAAAGTGGCCACCGTAAACGAAATGGGTGCCTTGGCCACAGCGTCTACAGAAAACCCACCCACACAGACCTGTACCTGCACGCCACCAGCCATCATCATCCAGCACAGAAGCGCACAGTATTACAAACATTGGTGCATTGTGCAAGAGTAACATCAGACGACGACAACCTGCCGCATGAACTGAGCCACCTACACAGGGTTATCAGGAATAACGACTACAGCGCCCATCAAGTGAAAGAAGTGATTTCTGGGAAATATCAGGATAAGACCACCGAAGAAGAGCAGGAAAAGGAACTTGTTTTGCTGCTATTCTGTGGCTCTGTGTCGGGCTAGATAAGCCGACTGTTGAAAAGACACAAGACCAAATCAATCTTCAGGCCTCCAACGAAAATCCGTCAATTACCGAGACCAGTTAAACGCGCAGTAGGTCTCAGAACACCTGGAGTCTACGAAATACCTAGTCAGTGTGGCCAGAAGTACATCGGACACACAGTGCGCACTGTGGAACAACGCATGAAAGAACATGAGAGGTATTATCGCCTACGCTATCCAGAGAAATCTGCGTTAGCTGAGCATGCGTTAGAAAACGGCCACCACATAAAATTCGACGATACCTCTGTCATGGCTCGCACTAACGGCTTCTGGGACAGTTTAATAAAGGAAGCTATTGAAATAAAAATTACCGCAAACGCCCTGAATAGAGACGGTGGCTTGCAGTTCAGCGCTGCGTGGGATCCAGCGATCGCGTGGTTCAAGAGGGCACATCGAACGCCGACTCAAAACATGCCCATATATGGGAATGTCACGGGCACCAGTGACGTCACAGCCGGCAGCTAGCGTATATAAGGGCGCACGAACAGTCTACTGGCAGTCGTACCACTTGACAATGGCCAACGAGTGCTTGGCCGAAAGCTCGTGTAGTTTTAAGCAATTCACGCGGTTGGAAACCCGAGAACATTTTATTCAAGAAAATGAAGTGTTATATTAGTTATTGAAAGACGCTCTTATTACAGCAATTGAAGATGTGTGGACAAGCGGTTCTAGGTGCTTCAGTCTGGAACCGCGCGACCGCTACGGTCGCAGGTTCGAATCCTACCTCGGGCATGGATGTGTGTGATGTCCTTAGGTTAGTTAGGTTTAAGTAGTTCTAACTTCTAGGGGACTGATGACCTCAGATGTTAAATCCCATAGTGCTCAGAGTCATTTTTGAAGATGGTTGAAAGTCCAAACACGTATTGGCGCAAATAAAAATATGTTTCTTAAAGGAATATAATCCACGGCCACGGAGCTCAGCTGTCAATAAAATGTATAAATTATTGTTATGAAAGTTTCTTTCTGGGTGTGAGTGTATGGGGAGGGGGAGGCGATGTCACGACGCCCATCAAACCACAGCCCTCCCTCCCTTGCATCGTAGCCTGTTGTATGACGATGACGAAATACCAATCGTATAGACAAGAAGCACTCTAGCCGCGGAGAGCTCAACCGATCTGCAAGCTGACATACAGATCAACGTTTTCTCCCTTAAACGTTACCAAAATGGCTCTGAGCACTATGGGACTTAACATCTGAGTTCATCAGTCCCCTAGAGCTTAGAACTACTTAAACCTAACTAACCTAAGGACATCACACACATCCATGCCCGAGGCAGGATTCGAACCTGCGATTGTAGCGGTCGCGCGGTTACAGACTGAAGCGCCTAGAACCGCTCGGCCACCCCGGCCGGCTTAAACGTTGCCATTAGCGGCAGACAAGAAGTAAGCGACGACGCAGTCACCAACGCTTTCAGATAGAGGAAAGAAGCAACTGGGGTGGGAGAGCCAAAGGGCGTACTTCTCACGGTGTCTTGGACTGCAGGTGTGTACGCTCAACAGTAGTATTCTGCCCGCGTGGTGCTCGCCATCTTGGTACGGGGGAATCCTTGCGAGGGTGGAGTAGGCAGGCGTGGGACAGGGAGCACACAATGGGCGCCACGACTCGGGAAACCGGTTTGTTCGTCTCGTCAGTCACCACGTGCACGGAGAGCCACACGGAGCAGCCGGCTGACTCACGCACACTACTTTTACTAGCGGCACAACTTGAGGAGGGCTAAAATCGAATTTCGTTTACCGATTGACAGTACTGTCGTGTTTACATGTTAGGCCTGAACGGATTATGCTTTTTCGATCAGAGACCCGCTTTTCCAAGCGTCATTTAGTTTATGCGAATGACGTTTGTAAATTCAAAACATGTTCAAATGTGTGTGAAATCTTATTGGACTTAAATGCTAAGGTCATCAGTCCCTAAGCTTAGACACAACTTAACCTAAATTATCCTAAGGACAAACACACACACCCAAGCCCGAGGGAGGACTCGAACCTCCGCCGGGACCAGCCGCACAGTCCATGACTTCAGCGCCTTAGATCGCTCAGCTAATCGCGTATGGCGTTAGTAAATTATCTGTTCCGATATAGTCAGTATGTTGGAGCAAGGTAATTAGTTATTACATTTACATGAGACACAGTTTTCGGAAGACGAAACTAGAATTTCTGAAACCGTTTCCAGCTGTCGTGTTTACATGTTTAAGACCTGAAGCGGTTTTGCTTGACCGGAAAAATATCGATTTTCCGATCGTCACAAATGGCATGTTGAATCAGTTGTTCCAGTTCCTGATTTCGTCTGCACAATGACTACTTCTCTTGAACTGAGGTAGACAGCTTCATACTCAGTCTAATATTTCTACTTCATCTCTGCGCAAAACGTAACTGAGTCCAGATTAGCTCCGTCTCTAATGACCTTGATTTCGACAAGCCATTCAACTCCAATCTTTTTTCCATTCTTTCCAGATCAGCCGAAATTGTTTTTGAAAAAGTAAGACGTAACCTGAAGTCGCAAGCACGTTTCAAAAACGGTTGTGCGTTTACGTGGAAGAGGAAACCGATTGTGGAAGAGGATTTTCAAGCTAGAACTTCATTTCCGGGTTCGGTATTGGACCGGTTACACAACCAACCAGAAGCGGTTTGGGAAAATTCTTTTACGAATTCCGATTTTGGGAGTCCCATGCAATCGTAGTGATTAGGGCCGTGCGATGTTGGCAAATCATCGATGCTGATTTTGATTTCGTCATCGAAGTCTAAACATCGACGATTTTAACATCGATGTTAAATGAAGAATTTATAGAATGGCGTAAACAGCAACATACATACACCTGTAATAGCGTATTTAATAATCAGTAAATACAGCAATAAATAATATTACATATTCTACAACTTTTTGTTTACGGATTACAAAAATAACGTTATTGAGAAAAGTTTCCCCTTCAGTCCGTTCCATTGCTGACGGAGAGGACATACCGCTTTTGCTGACATTCTTTCAGACTTAAGATAATATTCATTCCATAAACCAAGTTTGGTTTCTCTGTTTTCCTGTAACGTATCAACGTGTTGCCCAATATCACTGGAAGTCGTTTCAAAGGCTGCAAGCAAGTCCTTGGTGGTTTCTAAACCATCTAGAAAGTGTATGATCTCGAATGTAAGATCGAGCAACGTTGATATTCTGTTCGTTGTAAAATGCTAAGTTTCAACTTAACATTCTCTAAAAAGAGATTTATTTCTGAATTGCCAGCAAAGTGTGGTTCCGAATTTGAATCCCACTTGAAGCTCGAAGTTTACACACAGAAAGAACTTGGTGAGTTCAGATTCTACTGACAAACTTTCATAAGTTAAACAGGATTGTTTTCTGATTATTTTCAACCCTCAGTCCCTAGTGCCTCACTGAGACACAACTCGTTCTGTTTCTTGCAAAAACAACATTTGCGTCCGAATTGTACTGATAACAATGAGGCCTGTATTACACTGTCAAAGTTCTCTGATCAAAGATCTTTTTCAAAGCTTTCGCCAAACTTCTTCGACCAATATATTCCTGACTAGGTCAGTCTGGGGGCGAACTGCAATGAAAAGCTAACTGAAGAAAAATTCACAAGCCAAGACCGCTAAAAAAGCATTTTATTGGATGACCGGTTTCGACAAAGCTATGCTACTAGTGAACATGAACACGTGCAATCGGCGCGTTATAATTACGTTTATCTTTGTACATAATACCTTTACATTTGATATGCCGATGTGTAGTGAACTTCATGATAGGGGGGTGTACGTGCACTGACCAGCCAGAACATTATGACCATCATTCTAATAGCTGGTATGTCCAGCTTTGCCAAGGGGAGACGCGTCGTGGCGTGGAAGCAGGTCGTTGTAGGGAGTTGCCATCACATCTGCACACGCAAGTCACCTAATTCTCGTAATTCCTGGGAGAGTGCGACGAACTCTGACACTACAGTCACACATCCCAGATGTTCAAAATGGTTCAAATGGCTCTGAGCACTATGGGACTCAACTGCTGAGGTCATTAGTCCCCTAGAACTTAGAACTAGTTAAACCTAACTAACCTAAGGACATCACAAACATCCATGCCCGAGGCAGGATTCGAACCTGCGACCGTAGCGGTCTTGCAGTTCCAGACTGCAGCGCCCTTAACCGCACGGCCACTTCGGCCGGCATCCCAGATGTGTTCGATCGGGCTCAGATCTGGCGAGTTAGGGGACCAGCACGTAAACTGGAACTCGCCACTGTGTTCCTGGAACCACTCCATCACACATCTGGCCTAGTGGCATGGCGCATTATCTTGCCGAAAAATGCCACTGTCGTTGGGAAACCTGATCATCATGAAAGGATGTACGTGGTCTGCAGCCACTGTGCCATACTCTTTGGCCGTCATGGTGCCTTGTACGAGCTCCATTGGACCCATGGATGCTCACGTGAATGTTCCCCAGAGCGTAATGGAGCCGCCGCCAACTTGTCTCCGTCCCGCAGTACAGGTGTCAAGGAGCTGTTCCCCTGGTGGACGACGGATTCACGTCCTCCCATCGGCTTGATGAAGATGGTGTCGGGATTAATCAGACCATGCAACGCTTTGCCACTGCGTCAACGCCCAGTGCTGATAGTGACATGTCCATTTCAGTCGTAGTTGCCCATGTCATGGTGCTAACATTGGCACATGCATAGGTCGTCGGCTGCAGTGACCCATCGTTAGGAATTTTTGGTGCTCTGTATGTTCAGACACACTTGTTATCTGCCTAGCCTTAAAGTTGTTTTTTAATTATTATTTTTTGGATTTGCAGCTCCTTGTGTTTACTGTGTTTGCAGTTAATATTGTTGGATGTAAGGCCCACAATTTATGCAAAACACCATTTTCCAAGTTGCGAAACATGTTTCAGCACCCCTGTGCCATCATCAGTGGATTTCTGTTTTATTTATAAAGTGACGTGAACATTTTCACTAAATGATTACAAAATTATTTGGATATTCATTTCAAACAACAATTCGTTTCTTCACACTCGGTTTGCATGGTTTTTCAGGACCACTTGTGTATCATTTATTTCAGGAGCTAGTCAGATGGCAAGCTACCTGTCAGATGACAAGCTACCTGTAATAAAAAATACACAAGTTGTCCTGAAAAACCATGCAAACCGAGTGTGAAGAAACGAATTGTTGTGTGAACTAAACACAAAATAATTTTGTAATCATTTAGTAAAAATGTTCACATTACAGATTTTTTTAAAAAAAACAGAAAGCCACTGATGATGGCACAGGGGTGCTGAAACATGTTCCGGAACTTGGAAAAACGGTGTTTTGCGTAACTGTCGGACATTACATCCAACAATTTTAAAATCTGATGTTAGTTCCTCCATAGTTTTCCGCCTGTCCTGTTTTACCAGTCCGCCCAGCCTGCGACGTCCGACATCTGTAATGAGAGGTGACGACCCAACCTCACGACATCTGGACTTGGTTTCATCTTGATTTCGCCAGCTGTTGAAGACAATCACAGGACTCCTCGAATACCCGGCAAGTCTTGCCGCTTCTGAAATGCTCGTGTCGAGCGTCCGAGGCATCACAATCTGCCCTCGGTCAAACTCAGATAGATCGCGCGCCTTTCCCATTCCACATCTATATCTCATCTACATGGATACTCTGCAAATCACACTTAAGTGCCTGGCAGTACGCTCATTGATACTACACGCTCCGTGCGTATATATGATTAGTAGTCATTCGTCGCCAGGTGACGCTGCCATCGCCTGGACGGCTGTATATCGGAAGCAAGTCGGTGGTCAACAAGCTCTGGCTGAGCAGTGTGTGCAATGTGATGCGACATGTAACATTGATGTGGTAGATAATGTGGCAGAAAAATATTAAAAAGCACAAGTTCCGATGTTGATCTCTTTCGAAACCGGTCATCCAAGAAAATGCTTTTTCAGAAATTATGGCTTGAGAAGTTTTCTTCGGTTACCATTCTTTGACGAAAGTAATTCACTGGAGCTATTACGCTATCGTCAAATTTTTGGTCATAATTGCTCTAGAATGGATGCCCAAGAGTTAATCATCTGTGCAGCAGCATTTAATGTAATGATAGCGGTGAGCGCATCGCTTAAAAAGAAAGAGAAACGTAAATGATTGTGGGTGAAACTGTGGGTGGCGATAAGAGAAGCTCGGAGTGTTCACCAGAATTTGATTCGGAAGCTACAGTGCGAAGACATAAACAGCTACGAAAATTATTCGAGAATGAAGGAACAAACATTTCAATCTGTCCTTACGAAAGTAACCCCTCACGTTTGCAAACAAGATAGTCATTCAAGAAATACAATTTCTGCTAAAAATCTTCCCATGGTTACGTTAAGATTTTTAGCAACCAGCGAAAGCTGTTCGAGCTTACAATACAACACTGGTCTCCCACAGAGCACCATTTCAAGAATTCGATATTGCAGTGCCTGTGTTTTTCCGTATTATGACCCAATGTTCCTTCGGACACGCATGTCGTAATTCGCAATAACACAGGCACTGGAATGTCGTAATTATAAGCCGAACGGGGCAAGCGACTTCCAAGTAAAATGTCTCCCATGTATACATAATGGACGTTCGAGTACAGGTTGTAGACACAGGTTGACGACATATGGAAGTTTGGGTCTGGCCGTGAGTCGAGATCGGGTAGCCTAACAGGAAGGCTTACGCTCGTGATAAACGGGTAATCCGGGTTCGAGTCCCGATCCGGCACAAAATTTCATTGCCGCCACTCCATTCCTTTTATTTCATAAACTGTCTCTGAAACATGTGAAGCAATATACAGGGTCATTCCGTGATGGTGTTACGAACTTTCAGGGATGAGGGAGAACGATAAATACTCGTATATCAATTTGAGTTAAGAGACCCTGTTCTGCAAACGACCTTGTCAAAAGTTAGAAGCGAAAATTGTTCTGATACCTTAACAGTGGAATACATGTATCGGTACTGTTGTTGTTAAGAATGTAGGGTAGGCAACTTTCAGAGGTGGTGTATAGACAAAAGCTAGAAAAAAATTGTCGTAAACATGTGCTGTAAAACGCCTACCATAAGACCTGTGAGCACTTGCCCCTCTTCGATACTGTAAAATGACCTCTTCTACTGCACGCTCTTTGGTTTCCATATGTTTGGAAAAAATAGTATGCACTAAAACAAGACAATTGTTTGGTAAATATGGGCTCTAAAATGCATACCGTAAGAGCAACGGCCACTTGAAGAAGAGATGTGTTTCACAATAGCGTAGATGAACAAGTGTTCTTACCTCTTAAAGGTATGCATTTTAGACCCCGTATTTACTACACTTCCCTTCTTGTTTTGCCATATCTGAGAGTCGCCTATCGTACAATTTTAGCAATTACAGTACACGTGCATATATTCCACTGCCAGAGGTGGCAATGATTTACGCTCATAACATTCGACTCGATCGTTTCTGGATTACAGGTCATTATTTCAGATTGTCTCATTTATCCTTCTCCAACAATCCTGAAAGTGTGACATCAGCATAATAACCAGTGTCCTTAGTGTTAAGAAGAATTTAATGTCCTTCGTACTTGTTTACTGTCGGTCTGGACGCAGTCACACACCAAGTAAACTTTGACATCATTTTTTATGTTAGCAGCAAGCAAAGCGAGTCAAAGAAGTATACAATATGGCGAACTTTGATGAAATCTGGGACCAACACTCTTATTTTGAACAAAGATCTGACGAAAGATTTGACTAAAGGGCTCTGATCAAAGATGATGATCGAATGTCGTAGTTATCAGAACCTCCGAAATATGGAGAGTGCGTTTTTAATACGAATGTAAGTGAAGTCGCAAGGAAAGCAAGGGGGAGGATAAGGAGTAGGAGGAAGAGGAGGAGATTGTTTTGGAAGGGTTATTTAAAAACTTTTTCGCGACAATTGAGGCGTGCGGGACTAAGGAAGGAAGGCTAGTGTTTAACGTCCCATCGACTACCTGAGCATCAGATACGTGGCACAAGCTTGGATGAAGAAAATATTGCTCAGGAAACCGGCTGCACTCTTTTAGAGGAATCATCGCGGCATTTACTCCCCACGATTTGGGGAATTTATGGAAAATCTAAATCGAGATGGCCGGACGGGGATTTGAACTGCTGTCTCCCCGAATACAAGTGCAATATGTTACAACTGTGCCGCCTCGCTCAGTTTATGGGAAAAATGTTTTATTTGTGCGAGAAATGTTTATTGTACTCTCCTATATCATGTGCGTTGAGAGAGTGCTAAGTGATCACTGGTGGAAAATTATTGTTCTGCAACATGTTAGAGGCTTTTGCAACAGAATATTTATTTTAGTTTTTACCAAACATATTTTACCCATTCCTATTAGGCATCATCAGTGGTCTATAAAATAAAATAAAACGTACCTATATTGTTATGAGATTTGTATCTTTTATTTTGGTGTACAGCAAGCAAAAGGGAATTAGGATATCTAAAAAAATGAGACTGATACAAAGTGTGAAATGGCTAAGCAGTAACGGCTCGACGACAAATAAAAGGCTGTAGAAGCGTGCGAAACTCGAGGAAATATAGATGTCACTTACAGGAAAACTTAGAGAGACCTGTGGCGAAAAGAGAAGCCACTGTATGGATGTCAAGCCTCAAGCCACTACTACGCAAAGGAGGGAAAGCTGGAAAGTGGGTGGAATATGTAGGGTCGATATAAGGGTAACAAACTTAAGGGCAATATTATAGAAAGAGAAGAGAAAGTAGCTGAAGATGAGATGGGAGATATGATACTGCGCGAAGAATTTGACAGAGCGCTGAAAGACCTATGTGGATGCTAGGCCCTATCAGTGAGCGGGATTCCCTCGGAACTACTGATATTCCTGGGAGAGTCAGCCATGACAGGATTATTCTACCTGGTATGCAAGATATATATGAGACAGGGAAAGTACTGCCAGATTCCAAGAAGAATGTGGCAATTCCAATCCCAAGACGACAGGTGCTGACAGGTGTCAATACTATCGACCTATCAGTTTAAGGATTATGGTTGCAAAATATTGACACTGGAAAAACCGGTAGAGTGACCTAGGAGTAGATGAGTTTGGGATCCAGGGGATTGTGGGAACGCACTAGGTAATACTGACCCTATGACTTATCTTAGAGGATCGGTTAAGGAAATGCAAGTTTTATAGAAAGCTTTTGACAGTGCTGATTCCAATATATTCTTTGAAATTTTGAAGGTAGCAGGGATAAAATAGAGGGACCGGAAAGTTATTTAAGCCTTGTACGGGAAGCCGACTGCAGTTATAAGAGCCGAAGGACTTGAAAGGAGAGCAGGGGCTGGGAAGGGAGTGAGACAGAAGACGGGGCTCTAGCCTATTTCGATGTTATTCAATCTATACAAAGAGCAAACCGTAAAGGAAACCTAGAATGACCTTGTAAAGAGAAGTGAAGTTCAGGGAGAAGAAATAAATACTTTGAAATTTGCGGTGACGTTGTAATTATGTCAGAGACGGCAAAGAACTTTGAAGAGTAGCTGATCGGAATAGACAGTGTCTTGGAAAGAGGGTATAAGATGAAAATCAACAGAAATAAAACAAAGGTATTGGAACGTCGTCGACTTAAATCAGGCGATGCTGAGGGAATTAGATTAGGAGATGGAACACTTAAAACTAATAGGTGAGGTTTGCTATTGGGACTGCAGAATAACTGATGGTGGCCAAAGTTGGATATAAAATGCAGACTGGCAGTAGCGGGAACAGAATTTCTGAAATAGGGGAATTTCTTAACATCTATAAATATCTTAAGAAGGCTTTCGTGAAGGTATTTTGAAGACTTGTAGTGGCTAGAAAATTTCCGATTGAGGAAGATATTTTTCTAATACTGTGCACAGAATTAACTAATGTTTTGTCACTGAGTACGAGAGCCTTGGCCACTGTGAGAGAGACTGGATACAACAGTTTACAAATTAGCCAGTTACGCGGGGTTGCTGGCAAGCAGTTTGGCTTTGTTAATTCAAGCGAATTTGATACAATAATACGTGCTGCTCTTTAGTCCAATAGAGAAAACGATAAACTTCCTGATAGATTCAGTACTTACTCTTTTCCTTTATTTCACACAAAATCACTTTGTACAGATTAGTCAACATTTAAAAAGCAAGTAGCAACCCGACAACCCATTAACGACACAAATTACATAATCGAGCGAGGTGACGCAGTGGTTAGCACACACTGTACTCGCATTCTAGAGGACGATGATTCACATCCGTGTCCGACCATACAGATTTAGATTTTCCGTGATTTCCGCAAATCGCTCTAAGCAGTATCGGCATGATTCCTTTGAAATGGCACTGATGATTTACTTTCTAATCCTTGTAGCATGCCAAGCTTGTGCTCTGTCTTTAATTATCTCGATGTCGACGGAACGTTATACCCTAATCTTCCTTAAAACAACTTGGATCATTTACATGGAGCGAAGACTGATTGTGGGAGTAGGTAACTAGCAATAAATCGGTTTAGCGAAAACCAGAGAGTCCATGTCACTACACAAACAACGGTTTCTGTGTGCTTTCTACCTGTCTGCCCCGTTACCGTTTGTTCTTTGAAATATTTCAAATACCACAGCTAGTTCAATTTCTATTTCAGTTAAGTATATCCTCTCTTGCACTCACTACCCTTTCCCCTCTCCAACATGACCCCCACGCTCTTCTCAGCCCTATCTCCCCCCCCCCCCCCCCCTCTCTCTCTCTCTCTCGCTCTAACACACACACACACACAGACACACACAAATACTGGCATATACGCACACAACATAAATGCATATGCACGTATGTGATATTGGAAGTTTCTCTGAGCCTACATCTTCACAGTACAAATCACTATAAATCACCACACGAGACTGTAAAGTTATGGTGTAAGGTGTCCTGCCTTTTACGAATAGATTATCTCTACTACAATTTTCTTTTATTGTTCTTACACACAACTTAATGCAGAGGGCTCATTTTCAGACAAGCGATATATCGTAATCCGTACATACTACAAAAATGCATGTGTATGTGTGTGTGTATGTATGTTCCAATGAATCGATTTCAACCAAATAGCCCATACAGTCAGGCAACAATCGCTGTGGGGGTACGAACCACATACCCATCATAGTTCCAGAGATATGACGTCATAAACAACGAGATGAGTGAAAAACTGCCGCATCATGCATGATGCTTAAATATATTACTTCTTTGCTACTAACTGCATCCGCAATAAATTTCGGATGCACTACCCACATATGCCGCTAAATGCACCTACGAAAGTATATCGTGGTACCACACACAGTTCAAATGGTTCAAATGGCTCTGAGCACTATGGGACTTAACATCGATGGTCATCAGTCCCCTAGAACTTAGAACTACTTAAACCTAACTAACCTAAGGACATCACACAACACCCAGCCATCACGAAGCAGAGAAAATCCCTGACCCCGCCGGTAATCGAACCCGGGAACCCGGGCGTGGGAAGCGAGAACGCTACCGCACGACCACGAGCTGCGGTCCACACACAGTTCAGGAGATACGTGAATAAATGCTGCATCATGCATGAAGTTGTAACACATTTATTCTTTAGGCTTAAGACACTTCTTTTGTCGAATCAATCTAAGAATGCCCTGACACCTGGTACCTTTAAACTATGAAGCGCAAAAGGCTTTAGGCGAAAACGATAGTTGTCTCTATAGGCATGAAAAGGCTGTGTTTTCAAGATAGTGTTGTATATACGCGAAACAGTTGCGTCCAGCGACCAAAAACTGTCCGGGATCAAGTTTCTTGATTTGGATACAGTACTTACACATTTGTAAATAATGCTTATTTCTTTGTACAACTGTTCCATAATTTCGAAAACGTTTCCACGAATATATGGAAATGAAATTTTTTCGGTACTTCACTACAAACGCAGTTAATTTTTTGTTTTCGTTTCTAATACACAATTCGCAAAATGAATATCCGGCGATTGCCGGGTTTGTCAGGTAGTTATAAGATACACTGAAGCGCCAAAGAAACTGGTACAGGCAGGCGTATTCAAATATAAAGATATGTAAACAAGCAAAATACGATGCTGCGGTGAGCAACGCCTATATAAGACAACCATGGTCTGGCGCAGTGGTTAGATCGGTTACTGCTGCAACAATGGCAGGTTATCAAGATTTAGGTGAGTTTGAACGTGGTGTTATAGTCGGCGCACGAGCGATGGGACACAGCATTTGTGTGGTAGCATTGAAGTGGGGATTTTGCCGTACGACCATTTCACGAGTGTATCGTGAATATCAGGAATCCCGTAAAACATAAAATCTCCAACATCGCTGCGGTCGGGGAAAGATCCTGCAACAACGGGACAAACGACGACTGAAGAGAAGCGTTCAACGTGACAGAAGTGCAACACTTCCGCAAATTACTGCATATTTCAATGCCGAGGCATCAACAAGTGTCAGCGTGAGAACCATTCAACGAAATGTCATCGATATGGGCTTTTGGAGGCGAAGGCCCACTCACGTACACTTGATGACTACACGACACAAAGCTTTACGCCTCGCTTGGGCCGTCAACACCGACATTGGACTGTTGATGACTGGAAACATGTTGCCTGGTTGGACGAGTCTCGTTTCAAACGGTATCGAGCGGATGGACGTGCACGGGTATGGAGACAACCTCATGAAATCATGTCAGCAGGGGACTGTTCAAGCTGGTGGAGGGTCTGTAATGGTTTGGGGCGTGTGCAGTCGGAGTTATATGGGACCCCTGATACGTCTAGATACGACTGTGACAGGTTACACGTTGGTAAGCATCCTGTCTGATCACCTGCGTTCATTCATGTCCATTGTGCCTTCCGACGGACTTGGGCAATTCCAGCAGGACAATGCGACACCCCTCCAGAATTGCTGTAGAGTGTCTCCAGCAACAATTTTCTGAGTTTAAACACTTCCGCTGACTACTAAACTCCCCAGACATGAATATTATTGAGAATATCTCGGACGCCTTGCAACATGCTGTTCAGAAGCACTCGTACTTTTACGGATTTATGGACAGCCCTGCACGATTCATGGTGTAAATTCTCCACAGCACTACTTCAGACACTAGTCGAGTCCATGCCACGTCATGTTGTAAAACTTCTGCGTGCTCCCGGGGGCCCTACACGATATTAGACAGGTGTTCCAGTTTCTATGGCTCTTCACTGCGTAATACAGTTGTATGACAATATCCCTCTAGTAATATTCAGACAGGCGCAGTACAGTAAATCTGAAATCATTTAAAATACATACATTCAAGCACAGGGAAATGCACAGAGAATAATTTAGTCATCCAGAACTTTTCGTATTCGTAAGGAATTCTACGAGTCCGTGTAATTAATACGTGGCACATGGGGGGAACAAGAAAAATTGTAAAGGATGATAAGAAAAGTAAGTGAAGATATTCAATAATTAAAGCAAGTATTACAAACTGGGGCATTGTGGTAAATAAAAACAGTGATCAAGGAAGTACTGATTTTGTTTCTTTAACTTCAGTCCAAATGGTTCAAATGGCTCTGAGCACTATGGGACTTAACATCTGAGGTCATCAGTCCCCTAGAACTTAGAACTACATAAACCTAACTAACCTAAAGAAATCACACACATCCATGCCCGAGGCAGGATTCGAACCTGTGACCGTAGCTGTCGCGCCGTTCCACACTGAAGCGCCTAGAACCGCTCGGCCACTTCGGCCGGCTAACTTCAGTCAATTCTCACAAATCCATTTCGCCCCATACCAACCATCTTTAGATCTGTTTAAAACGTATCGTAAGATAATAAAGCCAAAACGGCACCTTCAAGAAGTATAAGAGAAGTAGCTACGCATCGTCAAAAAGAATTAAGAATATAATGCGAATTAGGTCACAGTACCGGTAGCATCACAATATAAAGAAATGGGCGTGCTGTTCACACCTACGCCTCGCTTTCCGTAAAAAAAATTTCAGTTTTCACTAACAGTTCATGAAATTGCCGATTCAGCACATGTGGGTGGTTTGCTCTTCTATATCACGCCATTCACTCTTCTCTGATTTCATCGCTATCGATCTACTTCAAATCATTTCACTGCATTTAATACAGTTCATATACAGTGTGTTCAGAAACTGAAAAGCTTGTAAGCGTGTTCCAGAGGAGGGTGAGTTGAGAAATAGTTGTTAAAAACAGAATTCGATACGCTGAGACGTTCCCGAGTTATTTAGAATGCAGTTAGCCATTCAGGTCGTTATGCGTGCAGATTCAAACAGCGTGCTAGGATCAGTGTCACCAAACTTGTTCCTCGTTTGGTTCCCTCACACAAACGTAGTTTTTACGTACCTAGCTTAAATTTATCGCTTCGATAAAGCTACATTTCAACGGGTATGAGTATTTTACCAGTGGTAACTCGGGGACCCAAAGTTGTCTGTGCATTACCGCATTTTAGAGCGCGGAAGTGGTTGAATTTGAGCGCGCAACCAGCAGTTCAGTGTTAAAGAACTCGAAAACGGTGAAACTTATGGAATTTTTTCCTTAACAGTTATTTCTTAGCACAACCTGGCCTGCAACACCCTTACAAGCTTTTCAGACAGTTTCTGAATACCCTGTACAACACTCGTGGTAAATACCTGTCAAACAATACATTCAACACGGTGAAGGATTTCGTAGGCGACGAGTACGGGTTTGGTAAAAAAACGTAACACAAGTAAATAACAATAATCTTAATAATAAAATATCCTTCATTTCACATAACATTCCCACGCTGTTTTTCTTCCTGTAAAACCTTACTCTTAAAGCTCTGCAATGTACGAGGGCGGTTCAGAAAGTAACCTCCGATTGGTCACAGTGCGGGTTGTGGGGGGAGTAGCGACGCCATCTGTGCGTTCACGCACTCAACAGGTCAGTCGGCATCAAGCCGTGGTCGAGTGAACGTCGTACCTGCGCTAGTTTAGTTTTTGTGGCAGTTTGAAATGTGTGCTGCAATAGAAAACCCCGCCAAATGTGAAGTGCGTGCTGTCATAAGGTTTTTTACAGCCAAAGGATATTCTGCAGCAGCTATTCATCGTGAGCTTTGTGCCATGTACCGACCAAGAGTTATGAGTGAAGGAATTGTCCGTGAATGGGTACGTTTATTTAAAAGTGGACGAGAAAACGTTCATGATGAAGAGAGGAGTGGTAGACCATCATTGGTGACTGACGAACTCGTTCAGACAGTTGATGCAAAAGTTCGTGAAAATCGACGTTTCTCAATGTCGGAGTTGTCTACCATTAATCAAGACGTGTACTGTGAAACAATAAAAAAGTTACGACGGGCTATACAGAACAAACGCCGTGGTATGCTGACTTCCGGTATCGTTTTTTTGCACGATAACGCCCGTCCTCACTCTGCTCGCAGAACAACGGTCCTTCTTGAGTCCTTCAAGTGGGACGTTATCAACCATCCACCTTACAGCCCAGACCTGGCGCCAAGTGATTATCACCTCTTCATGCATTTGAAGAAATGGCTCGGGTCACAGCGGTTTGATGACGACGAAGAGCTCAAAGATGCGGTCACAGGCTGGCTCCAGGCACAAGCGGGTGATTTTTATGCAGAAGGAATTTCAAAGCTTGTGAAGAGATACGATAAGTGCCTCAATCGCTATGGAGACTATGTAGAAAAATAGTGCAAAGATGTAGTTGTAAGATGTATATATTAAAATATTTTTATTTAACTTGGTGTATTTTTTTAAATCAACCGGAGGTTACTTTCTGAACGGCCCTCGTACAATACTAACCAAAGTCATAAATACAGCCGTGGATGCCCCGAGCAAATACACACTTAGGCAAAAAAACGGCCTGCCACGAAGGAATTTTCCGAATGCGAAGGAAAACGTTAGACGATGTACATGTACAAACAAACAAATGATTATTAATTCCGAAGAACTGAACAATTTATTGGAAAGAAAGAACTTCACAAATTAAGCTAGTCAGTAACACATTGGTCCACCTTTGGCCCTTATGCAAGCAGTTGTTCGGCTTCTCATTGGTTGATAGAGTTTTTGGATGTTCTCCCGAGGCATATCGCGCCAAATTCTGTCCAAGTGGCGCGTTACGTGGTCAAAATCCCGAGTTGGTTCTAGTATTCTGCTCGTAATGCATCAAACATTCTCAAATGGAAAGTACCGGTGACCTTGCTGGCCAAGGTAGAGTTTGGCAACCACAAAGACCATCAGTAGAAACTCTCGCCATGTGCGGGCGGGCAATATCTTGCTGGAATGTAAGCCCAGGATGTCTTGCTACGAAGGGCAACAAAACGGGGAGTAGGATAACGTCGACGTACCGCTATGCTGTAAGGATGCCGCAGATGACAACCAAAGGGGACCTGCTATGAAAAGAAATGGCACCCCAGACCATCACTCCTGATTGTCGGGCCGTACGTCGAGCGACAGTCTGGTTAGTATCCGACTGCTGTTTGTGGCTTCTCCAGACACGTCTTCGTCCTGGAATCTCATTGATTGGAGAAGAAATGTCTTCGGCGTTGAGTATCGGACAGTGGTGGCATACTAAGCTGACTGATGGAGTGATGTTTCGATGGCCATTCCTTTGGTTGTCTTCCGTGGCACCCTTACAGCAAAAAGGTACGTCGACGATATTCTATACCCCGTTTTGTTCCCCTTCATGACAAGGCATCCGGGGCTTACATTTCAAAGGGGATAATGCATGCCCGCACATGGTGAGAGTTTGTGCTGGTCGTCTTCGTGCTTGCCAAACCCTACCTTGGCCAGTGAGGTCGCCGGATCTCACCCCAGATGAGAAAGTCTGGAGCATTATGGGCAGGGCCCTTCAACTGTCTCGGGATTTTGACGATCTAACTCATAAATTGGACAGAATTTGGCACGATGTTCCTCGGGAGGGCATCAAACAACTCTATCAATCAATGCCAAGTCGAATAACTGCTTGCATAAGAGCCAGAGGTGGTCCAATGCTTAATGAACCTGCTCAGCTACGCATTGCAGTATTTCGGGCACGGACAGACATGTCGGGTGATCTGGGTGGCCAAATCATTCACTCAAACTTTCCAAACCGTTCTTCAATCTAATCGTGAATAGTGTTAGCCTGGTAATATGGCCCATTGTGATCCAGACAAATTCCACCCACGCACGAATGCAAACGGTCTCCAAGTAGCCGAACATAGCCATTTACAGTCAATGATAAGTTCACTTGGATCAAAGGACACAGTCCATTCCATGTAAATACAGACAGCACCAGCTTGCACAGTGCCTTGTTGACAACTTGGGTCCTTGGTTTCGTGGGGTCTGCGCCACATTCGAACCCCACCATCAGCTCATACCAACTGAAGTCGAGACTTATCTGACCAGGTCTCGGTTTCCCAGTCGTCGAGGGTCCAACCGATGTTGGCACGAGCCCAGGAGAGGCGCTGCAGGCGATGTACTGTTACGAAAGGCACTCGCGTCGGTCGTCTGTTGTCATAATCCGTTAACGCTAGATTTCGCCTCAATGTCGTAACGGGTACGTGAGCAGTACGTCCTACATCGATTTATGAGGTTATTTTACGCAGTGTTGCTCGTCTGTTAGCACTGACAACTCTACGCAGATGCCGCTGCTCTCGGTCGTTAAGTGAAGGCCGTCGACCACTGCGTTGTCATTGGGGAGAGGTAATGCCTTAAATGTGGTATTCGCGGTACACTCTTGACAATGTGGATCTTGGAATACTGAATTCCCTAAAGATTTCCGAAATGGAATGTCCCTTGAATCTAGTTCCAACTAGCATTCCGCATTCAAGATCTGTTAATTCTTGCAGTGCGGTGATAATCACGTCGCAAACCTTTTCATGTTAATACTTGAGTAGAAGTGACAGCTCTGTCAATGCACTGCCCTTTTATACATTGTGTTTGCGATATTACTACTGCCATCTGTATGCATGCATATCGCTGTCACATGACATTTCTCACCTCAGTGTACACTGAGGTAAGATACTGTACTTGCATTTGGGAGGACGCCGATTCAAATCCCTGTCCGCCAGTTCAGATAAGTAAGATGGCCGCTTCCGTACCTACAACGGCACAGGCGAGTTCAGCGTTCATTTATAAATTATTTTTACGAGTTCGCGACAGGAGCGACGTATTTTCAGTTTCCTCTGTGTTTAGTAGTTTAGTTCTTAAATTTATTGCATGTTCGTGCGCTTACTAGGCACAGTCTAGGGTTTTAATAGCTGTGTAGTGTAAGCACCGCCGTCTTTAGTACGTATAGAGACTCTAATTGCTGTGTTCCGATGTAGGTGAGTTGGAGAATTGTCGCTCACAGCTCCTAGCTGTGGTGGCTTGTCATGCAATTTGTGGCTATTGCGAGTGGGCATCACTGTGAGGAGCTGGACTTGTGGATCCAAGTGACGTCCAGGACTTCCTATGTTTCCTCCAATTGCCGGGGGTGGTCGAGCGGTTCTAGGCGCTACAGTCTGGAACAGCGCGGCCGCTACGGTCGCTGGTTCGAATCCTGCCTCGGGCATGGATGTGTGTGATGTCCTTAGGTTAGTTAGGTTTAAGTAGTTCTAAGTTCTAGGGAACTGATGATCTCAGAAGTTAAGTCCCATAGTGGTCAGAGCCATTTGAACCATTTTTTTTGTCCTCCAATTGGTCCACTACTGTGATAGCCCCAGTTACTGCCAACACTCATGTTGACTTGTCACGCGTAGTCGAGTGGAATGTCGTCCCAAAGTACAGCACGCTGAGAAAGACTTTCCCAGTTCGTTTGACAAACAGGTTTCAGTTGCTCTCTGTGGTTGAGAAACATCATGAGCCAGATGCAGCCGCTTGCCATCTTACAGAGGAAGGCTCTCTACTTGCAAGATGTGGGCAGTCTCCGGGTGTGTGATTATTGGTAGTTCAAAGCTCCAATGTTAGGCACGTAAAGAAGACCCTTCGGGATAAGGCTTCCAGGGAAGGAAATAAGTCGATTGTGCACTCTGTGTACATAATGTCACGAAGAGCACAGGGTGCAGCCAAGTACAAGTGGAGGCTCAGGTTGTTACTAATGGTGTGTGCCACTTTGGACTGGAAACATTCTCTCTGGTTTCCGGCTGCTATCTGAATTGGTG
Organism: Schistocerca nitens; assembly: GCF_023898315.1. Lineage (NCBI taxonomy): Eukaryota > Metazoa > Arthropoda > Insecta > Orthoptera > Acrididae > Schistocerca > Schistocerca nitens. Next base: position 744,104,862 of record NC_064614.1, on the reverse strand, counting down.
AAGACTGTCAGTCTTGCTTGCGATGTGAGGACAGAGCCCACCATCTGTAGCATTGTCAACAGGACCGATTGTGGACCTTGGATACAGAGCCGCGTGAATGGTCTGAAGTAGATGGTGAGACAGTTCTGCATTTAGGCTTCAGATTCCTCGACTTGCGTCATAGGATGGTGTGACATCAGGTCCCTCTTAATAGGTCAGGGGTCCACTACATACAGGAGGCAACTACATGGGTAGCGGGGTCTGTATGGAGTGGACTTGTGTGGAGTGGACTTGGCGTCTTTTTTTTTTAGGTTAGAGAATGTCGGGAAAGATCAGAAAGGGTTTCAGTCTCAAAGGATGCAGGTCGAACACAGGTCAAGTGTTGATCTAGAAGCTATAGATGTTTTAATAGTAAATTGTCTCCGCTGTGTAGGAAAACAGTCAGAGCTCCTGGCGCTAATAGAAAGCACAGATGCACAAAAGGGTCCAAAACCTGGCTAAAGCCGGAGATAAGTTCAGCCGAAAGTTTTACAAAGGACCTAGCGCTGTTCAGAAAGGACAGTTTAAGTACATTTGACGGTGGTGTCTGTTGCTGTTGGGGTAGTCTATCTTGGAGCGAAATTGAAGCAGATACTTCTTGTGATTTACTACTGTTAGAGGTTACGCTTTAAAACGAGAGTAAATTAATAATTTGTTCCTTTTACCGACCTCCCGACTCAGATGATACAGTTGCCGAACAATTCAAAGAAGACTTGAGTCTCACTGGAAACTGGTACTCCACTCATACAATTATACTTGATGGTAATTTCAATCTATCCTCGATATGTTGGCAAAAATACATGTTTAAAGTCGGTGCTAGGGATAAAACATCATCCAGAATCGTTCTAAATGCTTTCGCGGAACTGTTAGTTCAGGAGCCCACTCGAAGTGTAAATACATTCATGCTCATCAATCAAGGTTAACTGCAGAATGTGGTGCCACAAACGTGGCACTACACAAAACTGGCGCTAATAGCATAGGCATATAGGGAACACACACGACACAGATCTGTAAGTCCACGGTATTGGGGACAAGTTGAGAAGACAGTCCCGAAACACATGTGCTACAAAACGGCACTGTTTCCTGCCATGTACCCCGACATCAGTATGGGATATGATCACCATGCACACATACACAGTCCGCACAACAGGATAGCATACTCTCGATCAGGTGGTCGAGCAGTTGCTGGTGTATAGCCTCCCATTCTTGCACCAGTGCCTGTCGGAGTTCCTGAAGTGTTGTAGGGGTTTGAAGACATGCAGCGATACGCTGACCGAGAGCACCCCAGACGTGCTCGATAGGGTTTAGGTCTGGAGAACAGGCAGGCCACTCCATTCGCCTGATATCTTCTGTTTCAATGTAGTCCTCCACGATGGCAGCTCGGTGGGGCCGTGCGTTATCATCTATCAGGAGGAACGTGGGACCCACTGTACCCCTGAAAAGGCGGACATACTGGTGTAAAATGACGTCCCTATGCACCTGACCTGTTACAGTTCCTCTGTCAAAGACATGCAGGGGTGTACGTGCACCCATCATAATCCCACCCCACACCATCAAACCACGACCTCAATACAGGTCCCTTTCAAGGACATTAAGGGGTTGGTATCTGGTTTCTGGTTCACGCCAGATGAAAACCCGGCGAGAATCACTGTTCAGACTATACCTGGACATGTCCATGAACATAACCTGGGACCACTGTTCCAGTGACCATGTACTGTGTTCTTTACACCAGGCTTTACGGGCCCTGCTGTGACCAGGGGTCAGTGGAATTTACCTTGCAGGTCTCCGGGCGAATAAACCATGTCTGTTCAGTCGTCTATAGACTGTGTGTCTGGATACAACTGTTCCAGTAGCTGCGGTAAGTTCCCGAGCAAGGCTACCTGCAGTACTCCGTGGCCGTCTGCGGGCATTGATGGTGAGATATCGCTCTTCTTGTGGTGTTGTACACTGTGGAGGTCCAGTACTGTAGCGCCTGGACCGTTTCCTGTCTGCTGGAATCGTTGCCATTATCTTGAGATCACACTTAGTAGCACACGGAGGGCCCGTGCTACGACCTGCTGTGTTTGACCAGCCTCCAGCAGTCCTAGTATTCTACCCCTCATAACGTCACCAATATGTGTTCTTTGAGCCATTTTTAACAGTCACATTAGCACGTCTGAAAACGTCTGCACACTTACTCGCTACACCATACTCTGACATGCACCAACACCTCTGCGTATGTGGACTGCTACCAGCGCCATCGTGCGACGACCGCAGGTCAAATGCACCGCATGGTCATACCCCGAAGTGATTTAAATCCGCAAACCGCCCACCAGAGCGCTGTTTCACCATGCATCATCATTATCCTTAATTTATGAGCATGAGTTTAGTTGAGGAAACATACTCGGCCTCCTAGCAACAAATAATCCAGAAGAAATAGGAAGCATTATCATAGAAACAGGGATTAGTGGCCACAGGACCGTTGTAGCGAGATTGAATATTGGATATCCAAATCCACCAAAAATAAAAACAAAATATGTCTGTTTAAAAAGACAGACAAAAATTCGCTTCACGCGTTCGTAAGAGGCAGCCTCCATTCTTTCCGAAGGAACTGTGTTAACGTAGACCAGATATGGCTGAAATTCAAATATTGTTATCGAAAGAAATGACGAGATTTGTGTCAAATACATTAATAAGAGACGGAACAGATCCCCCATGTTACACAAAACAGGTCAGAACACTGTTGCACATCCAACGAGAAAAAAGAATCTCAAACTGAAAAGAATGCAAAATTCCAAAGATTGGCGAAGTTTTGCAGAAATTCGAAATGAAGCACATACCTTAATGCGAGATGCTTTTAAGTTTCCACAATGGAATTCTCTCTCGAAATCTGGCAGACTATCCAAAGAAATTCTGCTCGTATGTGAAGTACACTAGCAGCAAGACACAATCAGTACCTCAACTGTGCAATATCGATTGTAACGTTACTAATGACAGTGCCACTATAACTGAATTACTAAATAAGCTTTTCTCAAATTCCTTAACCAAGTAAGACGAAGTAAATGTTCCAGGATTTGAATCAAGAACTGATGACAACATTACTAATTCAGAAGTAGATACCCTCGGTGTAACGAAGTAGTTTAAATCATTTAATAGAGACAAGTTCTCCAGTCCAGAGTATGCTGATGTGTAATAGTCCCATACTTAACAATCATATACAACAGTTCGCTAGACGAAAGATCTGTACCCAAAGACTGGAAAGTTGCATAGGTCACTCCAGTACTCAAGAAAGGAGATTGGAGTAATCTGGTTTCACTGACGTCAATTTGCAATGGGATTTTGGAACATGTACTTTGTTCGAACATTATGAATTACCTCGAGGAAAATGATCTGTTGACACGCAAAATCAACATGGATTCAGAAAATATCGTTCTTGTGAAACACAACTAGCTCTTTATTCTCACGATGTAATGAGTACTATCGACAGAGGATCTCAAATTGATTCAATAATGTTCATCACAAGCGGCTTCTAAACAAATTGCGAGCGTACGGTGTATCGTCTCAGTTGTACGACTGGATTCGTGATTTCCTGTCGGAAAGACCACAGTTCTCAGTAACTGACGAAAAGTCATCGCTTAAAACGGAAGTGATACCTGGCGCTCCTCAAGGCAGTGTTATACACCCTCTGCTGTTTCTAATCTGCATAAATGATGTAGGGGACAATCCGAGCATCCATCTTAGATTGTATACAGATGATACTGTCATTTACCGCCTACTAAAGTCATCAGAAAATCAAAACCAATTGCAAAAAGATTTAGACGAGATATCTGTATGGTGTAAAAAGTAGCAATTGACTCTAAATAATGAAAAGTGTGAGGTCATCCACATGAGTACTAAAAGGAATTCGTTAAATTTCGGTTACGCGATGAATGAAATAAATGTAAAGGCTGTCAGGTCAGCTAAATATCTAGGAATAACAGTTACAAACAACTTAAATAGCATGGAGGTTAAAGAAGGAGAGGTCTCATTGCGCCACAAGCTTGAAGCTGATATCTGCCATCTTAACCAGCTTAAAACATAAGGTTCATGGCATTCATACCTTCTTGGTTCACAGCGCTAATACTTCCCGTCACTCTGACGAACTCGTGTCGTTTCGACAGTGTTGGGTGTTTTGACTGTGTGGAGACGTAGCTGCTTCATGAAAAATACCAGCTTGCGTTTTTACGGCTGTACTAATCGATCTGATCGTAATCTACAGTTTAAAGGAATCAAATTTCATTCGTAAGTGGAACAATTCAAGCAGTACTTTCTTTTGTGTACATGAATTATTGTTACACTGTTTACTTCTATTGTATTGGTTTTATTTCCGTCATTGGACATTAGATTTGCCTTACTTTACTGAGTGTCCGTTCTTTCTCTTCTTTCTTGCGTTTTTCTTTGCCTTCCAAGTCACAAACTCTCCGACATCCGAGCCACACTGTATCAAAGATCTCGTCCCCGCACAACACACGGCTAGTTAACATAACTGATTGTTGGGGCATCTAATGCCCTAAATTCCTCTCGCTGGTTATTATTATTCATTTTTCACGTCTCCTCCTTCTTTAAAAAGATTATGGCTAGAATAGCCGTAGAGAGCGGTCATGTGTGCATGAGTTTTGTGTGTCTGATTGTATGAATTTGCATGTGTGCTGCGCTTCCCTTCTGAAGAAGACTTTGGCTGAAAATTTATTTGAACAATCTTTTTGTCGTGCCTGCCTTGTGTTAGGCGTGTGAGTAGCACTCTATCCGTTTCACAGTGTAGTTATTCTCTCATGTAGTTTGTTGTAAATAATCCACTATACTTCAACAGCGAGAATGATATACATAATTGCAATACCAAAAGCAAAAAAGTAACATTCCTTACGCCAAATCAAGGTTGTCTGTAGCACAAATAGGGGTCCACAATGCTGCAACCAAAAGTTTTGACCACGTACCCCCGATATAAAATACCTGACACACAGCAACGTAAAATTTGAAACTAAACTGAAAACGCTACTCTTTGATAACTCCTCCCATTCCGCTGTAACGTGTAAAAGTGGTGGGTAGGGATTACTAACATCTGCTTTTCTTTAATTAAAAAACGTAAAAATTAATAAATAATCAGCCTGGGGACATATTTACAAAAATATTTATGTTACTATATAATGAATCGTCCTATATGAGCACGATTTATAGTGCATGGTATAGACATACATACTTCGAAACCCTCAAAATGAAGATGATCAAAGTAGACGTGCTTTCGAGTTGTATATTTGGTTATTCCTGAAAAACTGACATAGTTACTGGTGAGAAATATACCGAGGAAAGAAGCAAATAGGTTACTGTTGGAAAGGTAGGCTTACATCTTATACAAGTTAGACTATCATTAATAAAAAATTACATATGTGTTAAAGCAAAATGTCCATTTTAAGGGGTCTTAAGCGTTTGAGACCTTAATCACATTTATAGCATTCCCCAATTATGGAAGCTGTTTACAAATTATATATATATATATATATATATATATATATATATATATATATATATATATATATATATATCCAGTAATTTGCTGTTATTGGCCACACACTGAATGGCCCATCATAAGTAAGATTTCATAGTGAGAAGATGGGTAACCTACAGGGAGACAAATTCTCTGACAATCTAATAAAACGAAAATTCTATTGTGCATGCAGGTATACCTCTATGCAGTTCTGTTACTTTGATATTTCAATAATTGTTCACTTCTTTGACAAGCACAAGATACGATAGCATGCCTTGCTTCTTTCCTCATTGAACACGTTTATGGGCTAGCAAAGAACACGTAGGTGAGTTTTTTTGCAAACGTGAACACCGAAAATGTTTTGAATACGAGTAGCCAGGTGAAAATGTATCGAACAAGAAGCAGTACCGATACCAATAAGCAAGCAAGCATTTTTTTCTGAGTCCCAGTTTCATTTGCTATCGATACAAATACAGTAAAAGAGGAATTAAATGGATTGCGACAGCATGCTTTTCACATCACTTCCTTCTCTTTCTGGCTATCCGAAATATAGCAGCAAAAAACAAGTTACGTTAACGAGGGCAAATGTGTCGTATTACTAGAGTAAATACGCATTCAAGAAAAGGAAAAACGTTCGAAATTTCCTTCCTGACGCTATGTTATTCATGTAAGCTCTGTAACTTATAGTATTTAAAACAGCTGTTGTGCGCACACTACATAAATCGTAAACAGTAATGTTTTGGGCTTCTTAAAATGGCGGCAGACACAGCCCACTCTGGCTTCAAAACAACGTACAGCGTAGGTCCAAAGTGCCACCTCCCTTCATTTTTTACCTCCATATTAAACAGGAACGATGTCACTGATAATGTTGTGGGGAAGACAAACCAAAGACTGTGTGTTACGGGCCCTTCACTTAGAAAATGCAAGTCTACTAAAGAGACTGGCCGGCCGGAGTGGAACCGCGCGACCGCTACGGTCGCAGGTTCGAATCGTGCCTCGGGCATGGATGTGTGATGTCCTTAGGTTAGTTAGGTTTAAGTAGTTCTGAATTCTAGGGGACTGATGACGTCAAAAGTTAAGTCCCATAGTGCTCAGAGCCATTTGAACCATTTTTTAAAGAGACTGCCTACATTACCCCTGTACTTCCTCTGCTAGAGTGTTGCTGTGTGGTATGGGATCTTTACGAGATAAGATTGAGAGAGGACATTCAGTAAGTTTAAAGGACAATTGGTTTTGTGTTATCGCGAAACAGGGGAGAGAGTCTACGGACAGATATCCCAATTGGGGTGGAAATCATTAAAACAAAGACGTTTTTCTTTGCGGCATATTCGTTTCACAAAATTTCAATCCCCAATGTTCTCCTCCAATTTTGTTGACACTTATCTATGTAGGGAGAAATGTTCTTTGTAGTAAAATAATGGAAATCAGAGCTCGCACGGAAATAATTAAGTGTTCGTTCTCCCCGCGAGCTGTTCGAGAGCGGAACGGTAGGGAAATAGAACGAAGGTGGTTTGATGGCCCCTCTCTGTCACTTAAGTGTGAATTGGAGAGAGTCATACCAATGTAGGCTGGGAATTTCCGTGATTTCTCCCAAATCGCTTGATGCAAATGACAGGATGGTTCCTTGTTCATCTTTGCTCTATCCGAGTTTGTGCTCCTTCTCTAATGACCTCCACGTTGACGGGACGTTAAACCCTAATCTTTCATCTTCACTCCTGACAATATCATTCCTAAGACGTCAAATGCAAATGAGGTGTTCATATTCCCAGACTCCAAGGTCTCAAATGGTGTATTAATTCTTCAAGTGCCTTATGTTAAATCTGAAACGTCAAGACTTTGTTTTTAGGATGTGGTGCTACACCCTGTTCGTTACATATCTTACTTTTACGAATTATGTTTGTTAGAACGTTAAGAACGTCAGTGAATCTCTAAGTTTGTAGGTGAGTTTTTTACCTACCACCCCGACACGTTGGGTCTGTTGTTTTTAGCTTTGTCTTAGAAGTACTAACAGAACAAGTTTTGAACTCCTACCAAAAAAAAAATTGTGGATGTTCGCAACTATTTCGAAATTCAAGGCTGTTTCTTGATTAGCCTCTTCGTCTCTACAACGCCCTTTTAGGGCTAAGTTTAAATTATGACTCGTATATTTTTTTGCACACCATTGTATACGCCAGTCATGACGGATCCTCAGTCACAGCCTTGAGCCAAATACTTGCTCACATCTGCTTCCTTTCGTTCCACATAATCAATTAACTAATAAAAATGGCTCTGAGCACTATTGGTCTTAACATCCGAGGTCATCAGTCCCCTAGACTTAGAACTACTTAAACCTAACTAAACTAAGGACATCATACACATCCATGCCCGAGGCAGGATTCGAACCTGCGACCGTAGCAGCAGCAGCGCGGTTCCCGACTGAAGCGCCTAGAACCGCTCGGTCACAGTGACCGGCTCAATTAACTAAGTTCGTACCCTGATGCAGAGTGATCTTTGACCTGTGTAAAGGAGGTAGATGATTCACACGTCATTACATCAGGATGATTTCCAAAACAATCTTTAATTAGTTTAGTACAGCTGAAGACATCTCCTTACTGATCGATATAACTAAATTTTCCATTTATCCTTCCCATTAAAATTTTCCTAGTTTTTCCTGTTTCTTCCTATTATTATTTACAAAATCACAAAGCTGTTTAGTTCCTTAACTGCGTGGTGATGATTTTCAGCGCTTCCTCAGAGTAAACATACCGGGACGTGACGCAGTTCTCAACAATTCAGGGGTCTCTGCAGCGGACAACGCCGTTGCTTACGAACGGTTTGAGACGAGAGAATTATCGAACAACATGAATGTATCTGTTCTCGGTCAGCAACCGTGAAATGCACTAAGAAAAGGAGCAACGAAAGCAGACTGAAGGTACGCCACCATCAAACATCTGAGTTTCGCCAGTCCGTGTCAAATCGATTACACCTTTCTGCGGAAGCATAACATAAATTCTCACAGGAATGTACATTTAGTAGGTATGGAGATGTGGGACACAGCAGTTATATTCAGGGTAAGCATTATTTTATTTTGTAGGTTTCAGGCAAAGCCTATTTCACCGTAAGTAACTATATAATATCATGATATAAGGAGGACATTTAGCTGAGTTCATAACAAAATATAAAATATAATTGTATGATTAATTAATCTACAAAGTACAATAGCCTGACAGCGCCGTAACAATAAAATCCATAATTTTTAATGTAAAATTCAAATATATTTTAACTTAAGCAAAGATCCTCAAATTTGAAAGTCCCCTTTTACAAGGACAGATGAAATGCCAAGCACATTTGGTAACGGACCTATCTGTGGCCATAAGAGCTAACCTAAAAGAAAAATAATCCTTAATTTTGAAAATATTCTGTAGTGTAATTGTTTTTGGATGATTGCTTGTACGAGTATTTATCAGACTTTATTAGTAAATGTATACCGTCCTCGTCAATGAAGCAGGAATCACATCTTGAAGAGGGTTTTAATTTCAACAAATGTCTCATTTTACTAGAATTCAAGAAAACTGCTCTTAATGTCTTAGGTTGAACAACCGTTTAGTTATTGAAAAAATGCATTTTTAGCCATCGGATGTTTATTTTGAAACCTACATATGTAGCGGTTTCGATCATAGACCATCTTCACAGGATGGTTGGTTGGTTGTTTGGGGAAGGAGACCAGACAGCGTGGTCATCGGTCTCATCGGATTAGGGAAGGAAGTCGGCCGTGCCCTTTCAGAGGAACCATCCCGGCATTTGCCTGGAATGATTTAGGGAAATCACGGAAAACCTAAATCAGGATGGCCGGACGCGGGATTGAACCGTCGTCCTCCCGAATGCGAGTCCAGTGTCTAACCACTGCGCCACCTCGCTCGGTCAGCTTCACAGGACGTAAGGTGAAAACAGATCAGGTAATAGCATGTTTCATGTTCCTTTTAGGCTGGTACAACCTGAAAGCTGTCATAGTGATAATGCACAATCAATAGTCAGAGCTTTTACCTGATCTATTTTCGTCTTACGTCCTGTGAAGATGGTCCACGAGCGAAACAGGTAGACCTATAGGTTTTTAAAATAAACGGCTGATGGTTAAAAATGCATTTTTATAGCTGCTCTTAGTCTCTTAGTAGCAACAATTTGTTTGTTCTTGAGCGCCGAGTTGAGAAACCGAGAGCGGCGAACCATCTGTTCCTTAATCGCCCAGTGCCATGTGCCATTGATATTGCGTTCCATGTCTACTAACAATGTTCATTCCGCTTTTTCTTCGTTGGCGAGTCTACTATGAAAATCTCTGTATCGTTTGGTTTTTCGGTGGCAATCAGAGCAATATGATTTTGTAAATCAGCCATCCAGACTCTTTATAAAATTTGTCTGAGGCAGTCTCTGATTGAGGAGCAAGACTTTTATAAATCTTGTATTTACAGGAAAGTCAGAATACGATAAATTAAGCATACCTCTACGAGATAACTCTACCAAGTAATCTCTATTTCTGCTCTTATAGCCATTGTTCGACAAATCGAGCGCGTCACCGTGGTGTCTTGAAATATACGTTTTCCATGCACGTATCATTAAAAATTAATCCAACTGCGTAAGAAAATCTAATGATTACAGCCGAAAGGTACTTTAATTCGAGCTGCTAATATTTTTATTTTTCTCGGTGTCAGCTTTGGCGATCCGATGACACTGTGCGCGACATGCCTGACGATATAGTCACCATTGCTCAACGTTGTGTTTCATGTCGGTGATAAGTAATTTTTAGCAGTGATTTTAATTTCTACATGACTTCTTACGTCGTTATGTATCGCCTTATTTACACAATAATTATTATGCGTTGACCCTGAGAAAACTGTCGTAGCAGTGGCTGACTTGAGTAGCTGTTTGGAGAGAAGTGGAAAGGCAGTTTACGAATTAGGACTGCTATTAACTTTTTTCTTGTTGCTGACTATCTTTGCTTTCAGTTCGTGTGAAAATAGTATTTTCACTCAAAGGATCAATAAATTTAAACTACTTCAAATTTAATTAAAAATGGTTCAAATGGCTCTGAGCACTATGGGACTCAACTTCTGAGGTCATAAGTCCCTTAGAACTTAGAACTACTTAAACCTAACTAACCTAAGGACACCACACACATCCATGCCCGAGGCAGGATTCGAACCTGCGACCGTAGCGGTCGCGCGGTTCCAGACTGTAGCGCCTAGAACCGCTCGGCCACCGCGGCCGGCAAATTTAATTACATACAGGATGTTTCACAATTCATTTTACTCACTTCTAGGGATTATACAGGGGATTTAAATTTAGTAGACCAAGTTTTACATAGGAACCCTTGACCGGAAACGTCATCAACAACGTTACAGAGCGTCAAAGTTAAAGGCGCCGCTGCCTGTAAATGTGTGTGTGTACAGGGTGATTCGGTGATGATGCCACAAACGTTCTAGGATGATGCAGAAGGATAAACCTATCAATTTGAGGTAAGGTTCCCTGTATTGGAAACGAACGAGTCGAAAGTTATAATTGAAAACCGTTCTGGTACCTCTGATAGTGTAATATATGTACTTGTACTGTCATTGCTAAGATTATAGTGTAGGCAGCCACGGACCAGATATCAACCTCCTTTGATTTTGCGCTCCCCAAACAAGCAGCAAGTGGCGGCATTCTGTTGATCGGCAAATTCCACACTCACTTCATGTCTCTGCCTCTCTCAAGAGGCCACTCCCTGTTTGTCTCTCGGAACCAACATCTCCAAACACGAAGATGGAGGTTTTCATCTCCCGTCAAAATACTGTACTCCTGTTACCTAATAATGGAGACAAAGGGAAAGCTGACGCAATTTCGTTATCAAAAATAGGGTGAAGTTATCCATTTGCACTACCCTGTCAAATTAATTGTTTGACAATTTACAGGAGTCAAACAGTTCGCTTAAAACACTCACCTCCACCTTACGCTGATCCTTGTTCATAATAAATCTCGCGCAAACATTATGCAAATCAAGTAATGAAATTTCCGTCACAAATAGAGTGTAGCACTAAATATATCCGAGGTCTTGTACACACCGAAGTTTGTGAACACAAACGCCGTCCTCCACCACAACGTTTCCAATAAACATATCTGATGAAAAAAAAAAAATCCTACTGATCACACAAACTCGCGACCATAAAGCGCGCCGTCCGCCGTCTGCATGGTAGCCTCGTCCGCGCCAGCCATGCCCGCCCGTACCGAACGCAAGTGTGCGCGCAGTATCACTATCAGAAACGCGGTTGGGTTTTTAAAAGAATTCCTAAATTGGTTCTCTCTGCTACATTAGTAAGGAGGGAGGAAGGTTCTACAGCGTGATAGAATAGAGACAACAGCTAATACCACTGCAAGACAGAGCCCACTGCAGTGTATTGGGAAGCACTAAACACGACACACTTAAACCGCGATACGATAGGTTCAAATAGCTCTGAGCACTATGGGACTTAACATCTCAGGTCATCAGTCCCCTAGAACTTAGAACTACTTAAACCTAACTAACCTAAGGACATCACACACATCCATGCCCGAGGCAGGATTCCAACCTGCGACCGTAGCGGTCGCGCGGTTCCAGACTGAAGCGCCTAGAACCGCTCGGGCACCAGAGGCCGGCTCCGATAGGTAGTAATAAGCTGTTCATGGCTAGATGTCAGAGATCGATATCAGTCAGGAATCTGACGTCGCGATTGGGTTTTTAAAACACTATATAACCCCTAAGCTGTTCCTCTCCGCTACATTCGGAAGGAGGAAGCCCTGCTGCATGACAGGATAGAGACAACAGGAAATACCACTGCAAGACAGAGTCCACTGCGATGTACTGAGAAGCGCTAAACACGACAGATTTAAACTACTACCCAGTCCATAGCAAAGGTTGTTGTGGGCAGACGTCGGAGATCGCTAATATACTGGCACATTCCGCGCATTCGTCTGCCAGACGTCCACTCACAGCGCGCTAAGCCCATCAAACGCCGCTGGCGCCAACGTTCAGGAACCGGAGGAAACTACGGCCGCGGCCACAGCCGCAGTTATGGACGCGCGTGTACGCCGGAGTGCACCACCTCTGGCCATGGAGGGCATCTGGGGATGATTGGCGGGGTAAGAATTCGGATCTTATCAATACGACCAGCTTAAACACCCATCATTTTGAAACTTCTCCCACGCAACACACACACGTCCACTTCTGTCGCGCTCACTCAGCACACCAGTCACTTCGCCAGTCCTCGCTGCCGTGGGCAAGATCAGACAGAATGAGATTTTCACTCTGCAGCGGAGTGTACGCTGATATGAAACTTCCTGTCAGATTAAAACTGTGTGCCGGACCGAGACTCGAACTCGGGACCTTTGCCTTTTGCAGCAGACCTTCTGTAAAGTTTGGATAGTAGGAGACGAGGTACTGGCAGAAGTGAAGACGTGTGGACAGGGCGTGAGTTGTGCTTGGGTAGCTCATATGGTAGAGCACTTGCCCGCGAAAGGCAAAGGTCCCGAGTTCGAGTCTCGGTGCGGCACACAGTTTTAAGCTGCCACGAAGTTTCAAGATCAGACAGGTCGGCGCATTCTTTATATCCATCACAGATTGAGATAATCCGTTACATGCAATTCTCAACTCCTTGCGACCGAAGTGAAACGACCCCTTAGAAAAATTAATTAATTACTGTGCTGATAAACCTCTTACATTATTTGATTTTCAAACAGCTGAGCAGAACTGAACGCACTCAGACATTTCGGTCTTTACCTATTCTGATCAACACTAAACTGACACACAATATTTTTAGCGCAACGCAATCTGACTTTCAAAAACCCCTACAAAAGAATGGCCCTGACTAACATTAACCGATACCTTTCACAAATCGCTTACCTCACCAAAAATCTTCGTTACTCGAACTACTGCAATACAGCGAGCGCCACTACTGCCAGCTAAATAAAAGATTCAAACTACTGAAGGCACTAACTACTGATAGGCATAGTTAGCAAATGAAAGATTTTGATACAGAACAAACAATGTATTTACCTTAATAGTGTTCAAAAGTCATAATATATATAGCAGTTCATGACATCCAGTCTTACAAATTTCAAAACTCCGCCATCTCTCTCCCCACATCCACCACTGCTGGCGGCTCACCTCCAACTGCCCTACGCTACGCGCTGTTAACAGCCAACTGCCCAACGCTACAATAGCGAGTATTACAACAATGCCAACCAGCCACAGACTGCACACAGCGCAGCCAGTGTTTTCATACAGAGCGCTATGTGGCATTACCAATAAGAAAACCTAAACATCCCACTTACAGAAGCTGCAGCACTGCGAAACAAGCAGCTGCAGCTTGGACGAATACAACAGTGCTAAACAATTCCACCCTGACATAGATCACCCAGTTTAAAAAAAAAAAAAAAAAAAAAAAAAACACTTTATCCAATCTGAGGCAGCGATGTTGTTGACCATACACATCGAATTTCTCACACAAAATGTAGATTCCTCCCGTTTATAGGAGTTATTTTCGAAGATAGATGAAATTAATAATATAAGTGTAGACAAGATGTGGCTTGAATAGAAAGAAACAGTATCGGCAGCAATTGAGAGATTTAAACCAAATAAATTAACAAACGACGGAGCTGATCCTCCTTGGTGCACAAAACTGGTCAGAACACTGTTGCAGAAACAGCGACACAAACATGCCAAATCAAAACAGACGCAAAATCCCCAAGGTTGGCAATCTTTTACAGACGCTCGAAATTAAGCGCGGACTTCAATCCGAGACGCTTATAACAGTTTCCACAACGAAACTTTGTCTCGAAACCTGGCAGAAAATCCAAAGATTCTGCTAGTATGTGAAGTACGTTAGCGGAAAAAAACAATCAATGCCTTCTCTGTGCAACAGCAATATAGATACTATCGAAGGCAGTGCTGCTAAAGCAGAGTTACTGAACACAGCCTTCCCAAATGCCTTCGCAAAAGAAGACGAAGTAAATATTCCAGAATTCGAATCAATAACAGCTGCCAACATGCTTAACGTAGAAGTGAATATCCTCGAAGTAGTGCAGCAACTTAAATCACTTAATAAAAGCAAGTCTTCTGGTCCAGACTGTATACCAATTAGGTTCCTTTCAGAGTATGCTGATGCATTAGCTCCATACATCATATACAACCGTTCGCTCGACGAAAGAGCCGTACCCAAAGACTGGAAAGATGCACAGGTCACATCAATATTCAAGAAAGGTAGTAGGAGTAATCCACTAAATTACAGGCCCATATCGTTAACGTCGATATGCAGAAGGATTTTGGAACATATATTGTGTTCGAACATTATGAATTTCCTCGAAGAAACCGGTCGATTGACACACAGTCAACATGGGTTTAGAAAACATCGTTCTTGTGAAACGCCGGCCGCGGTGGCCGTGCGGTTCTAGCGCTGCAGTCCGGAACCGCGGGACTGCTACGGTCGCAGGTTCGAATCCTGCCTCGGGCATGGGTGTGTGTGATGTCCTTAGGTTAGTTAGGTTTAAGTAGTTCTAAGTTCTAGGGGACTTATGACCTAAGATGTTGAGTCCCATAGTGCTCAGAGCCATTTGAACCATTTTTTTCTTGTGAAACACAACTAGCTCTTTATTCGCATGAAGTGTTGAGTGCTACTGACAAGGGATTTCATATCGATTCCGTATTTCTGGATTTCCGGAAAGCTTTTGATACTGTACCACACAAGCGACTCTTAGTGAAATTGCGTGCTTATGGAATATCGTTTCAGTTATGTGACTGGATTTATGATTTCCTGTCAGAGAGGCCACAGTTCGTAGTAATTGACGCAAAGTCATCGAGTAAAACAGAAGTGACTTCTGGCTTTCCCCAAGGTAGTGTTAAAGGCCCTTTGCTGTTCTTTATCTGTATAAACGACTTGGTAGACAATCTGAGCAGCCGTCTTAAGTTGTTTGCAGATGACGACTAGTAAAGTCATCAGAAGATCAAAACAAACTGCAAAACAATTTAGAAAACATATCTGAATGGTGCGAAAATTGGCTTTCGACCCTAAATAACGAAAAGTGTCAGGTCATTCACATGCCTGCTAAAAGGAATTCGTTAAACTTCGGTTACACGATAAATCAGTCTAATCTAAAAGCCGTAAATTCAACTAAATACCTAGGAATTACAATTACGAACAACTTAAATTGGAAGGAACACATAGAAAATGTTATGGGGAAGGCTAACCACAGACTGCGTTTTATTGGCAGGACACTTAGAAAATGTAGCAGGTCTACTAAGGAGAGACCGAGCGAGGTGGCGCAGTGGTTAGACACTGGACTCGCATTCGGGAGGACGACGGTTCAATCCCGCGTCCGGCCATCCTGATTTAGGTTTTCCGTGATTTCCCTAAATCGCTCCAGGCAAATGCCAGGGTGGTTCCTTTCAAAGGGCACGGCCGACTTCCTTCCCCGTCCTTCCCTAATCCGATGAGACCGATGACCTCGCTGTCTGGTCTCCTTCCCCAAAACCAACCAACCAATCTACTAAGGAGACTGCCTACACTACGCTTGTCCGTCCTCGTTTTGAATGCTGCTGCCCGGTGTGGAATCCTTACCAGATAGGACTGACGGAGTACATCGAAAAAGTTCATAGAAGGGCAGCACGTTTTGTATTCTCGCGAAATACGGGAGAGAGTGTCACAGAAATGATACAGGATTTGGGCTGGACATCATTAAAAGAAAGGCGTTCTTCGTTGCGACGAAATCTTCTCACGAAATTCCAACACCAACTTTCTCCTCGGAATGCGAAAATATTTTGTTGACACCGACCTACATAGGGAGAAACGATCACAATGATAAAATAATGGAAATCAGAGCTCGTACGGAAAGATATAGGTGTTCGTTCTTTCCGCGCTCTATACGAGATTGGAATAATAGAGAATTGTGAAGGGGGTTCGATGAATACCTCTGCCAGGCTCTTAAATGTGATTTGCAGAGTATCTGTGTAGATGTAGATGAAGCGGATAACACATCGCTAAAGTATCTTTACTTGTTGTGAAAATCCTGTACAGAACTACGGCATAGGTTATATTCCCTCTAACTATTCTTTCATTAGGTAGAAAAATATATTTTCTTATCTGTCACGTCCTGCATCACAGGACTAGAATTTTAAAATTCATTTTTGGCTGTTATGGACTGCTAAGATCTACCACTGTCGCAGGACGCTTCCTCACTTCCGTCCTCTCTGTTAAGGTAACAGCACAGAGAAGTTGTAAATACAAGATTTATATCACGTATCACTTCATAAATTCGGTAATACATCTGATTTTATTACGATGGTCGTCTCCCCTTGTGCAGGTGAGAGATTCAAATATCGTTAAAAGATATCGTCACAACGAAAAAAACCGCCTAGTCAAGAATCATATCCGTGGTGCCCTAGCCATCACTTCCATCCGCCAGGATATATGTCACTGATATCAAATTGATAGGCTAATTAATTAAATTGATCATGAGAGTCATTTTACCACAGCGAGTAATTTTTGTTTTTCAGTAGTCGGATTACACTCACCAGGTAGTTCAAATGGGAATCCCTGGAGAGAAGACGATGATCTTTTCGAGGAACACCGACACTTGAAGCTGACTACAGGAGGACTCTGCCTCTGGCAACATACATTTCCCGTAAGGACCGCACTGCTGAAAACGCGGTCACAACTCCTATGTTACTGTCACCCTGCATAAAGCGCGGTCTTGGGTCCACGGGCACACACAAGAGTTACTGACAGCGCTACAATTGCTGATGAAAATGCTGCCTGCGATTTGGAATCAAGTCTGTCCATTCATCCACATACTTGAGTTGGATGCTATGGAGTCGTGTTTTAATGATCACAGCCACTGGTGAATCATATTCATGCCACTCTCACATTTCGATGCGAGTCACCCTTTTCTAACCTGTCTGCTACAGCAAAACTCCAACGTGGCTTTAGACAGTCCTTCTTCATCTTGTGACTGTTCCTCAGTCTCTGCACCGCCTTCCCTGCTGCTTCCTCCATGTGATCATCCCAATTAAGTCGGAATTGAACACAAGTCGGAGAGAGTTATATCCATCACCTTCAGAACCCCGTGGAGAAACAGGTTGAGCTGAGTTAATGCGATAGACCGTCTCTTTCGACCACTCAGTGGAAATGGGGACATTTTGTCGTTGTTGTTGTTGTCTTCAGTCCTGAGACTGGTCTGATGCAGCTCTCCATGCTACTCTATCCTGTGCAAGCTTCTTCATCTCCCAGTACCTACTGCAGCCTACAACCTTCTGAATCTGCTTAGTGTATTCATCTCTTGGTCTCCCTCTACGATTTTTACCCTCCACGCTGCCCTCCTATACTAAATTGGTGATCCCTCGATGTCTCAGAACATGTCCTACCAACCGGTCCCTTCTTCTTGTCAAATTGTGCCACAAACTCCTCTTCTCCCCAATTCTGTTCAATACCTCCTCATTAGTTATGTGATCTACCCATCTAATCTTCAGCATTCTTCTGTAGCACCACATTTAGAAAGCTTCTATTCTCTTCTTGTCCAAACTATTTATCGTCCATGTTTCACTTCCATACATGGCTACACTCCACACAAATACTTTCAGGAACGACTTCCTGACACTAAAATCAATACTCGATGTTAACAAATTTCTCTTCTTCAGAAACGCTTTCCTTGCCATTGCCAGTCTACATTTTATATCCTCTCTACTTCGACCATCATCAGTTATTTTGCTCCCCAAACAGCAAAACTCTTTTACTACTTTAAGCGTCTCATTTCCTAATCTAATTCCCGCAGCATCACCCGACTTAATTCGACTACATTCCATTATCCTCGTTTTGCTTTTGTTGATGTTCATCTTATATCCTCCTTTCAAGACACTGTCCATTCCGTTCAACTGCTCTTCCAAGTCCTTTGCTGTCTCTGACAGAATTACAATGTCATCGGCGAACCTCAACGTTTTTATGTCTTCTCCATGGACTTTAATACCTACTCCGAATTTTTCTTTTGTCGTAGCTCCACCAAAGGTGTTCGATGTGTAAGCCCAGGGCCAAAGCGAAGCTTTTTCCTGTGACACAAGTTAGTATAAACTGAATGAAGGCCGAGGATTTTGCTACTGCACTGCTGTGCGTTTCCAAATTATTTACTGGTACTACAGTCTGAAGAAGATCTGCATCCCTCAGGGTGCATTCACGTCCGTCACTCAAACATTCTCTCGGTCGTCGTTTTTTTGTACCACCCAACAGAGAAAAACTATAAACTATAAAAGCTCCGCTAACTTCATCCGTGAATTTACCGTGCACCTGTCTTTCCATGTACAGGGTGATTATAATTAAAGTTAAACTTTCAAACAGCTGTAGAAATAACATCACTACTCAGAATGACGTCAAATTGCAATGGAATAATATCGGAGAAGGGGGAAAATGTATGGCAGAATAAAAATAAATAGTTACAAAATGTACCAATAGGTGGCGCTGTAAGCATCATAATTTAATAGTGATGGACTACAAATGACAAATGAATCATGCAAGGGGAGCCAAAAATAAAGGTGAGACTGTCGCTGACATACGAACAGTATCACCTTTATTTCTGGCTCCCTTTTCCTTTCTTTGTTTCCCTTCTCCTCTCGTCCCTCCGCTTCGGCGTTTGAGGATCCTCTTCTTTCTTCTTCCTCCCTGTGCGCTCCTAAAGGCCGGCCCACGCGTCTGACGCGTAACACGTGCCTGGGTAACGTGCAATTCCCAGCCCCGGGTCGACAGGTAGGATTTGCACGTATCCCCTGTATAGGCCAGGCGCAGGGCGGGGTGATTGCCTGACCTGCAACCTTCTCAAATTGCGCCGATTGGTCCCTCTGTCAGATGTTCGGGAGGTGTGATCTGAGGCGTGAAAAATCACCTGAGGCTGGTGTGCCCCCTTGTGAAGGGAGCCCTCACTTGGAAGGAGCTCGCCATCGGAGACGCTGGTAATCATGGGGGATTTTCTCGCAATGAGTCACTCATCTTACCAATCAACGTCTACAAAACGTAAACGTAATGAGCCTGTTGATTCGAAGACCCTTCCAGCTGCACCTTAGTTCCTTGTGGGCTCACGTACTGAAAACAGTCAGTCCTTCGCCACAGTCAATCCTTTTATTATTCAGAAAGGTGTTGATACAGTTGCTGGCCCTGTGAAATCCTGCTCTCGTTTACGGAATGGCACTTTACTTTTGGACACCCCGCCAAATGTGTAACCTGTAGCAGGGGTGCACACGAGGGCGACTGTCCGCCTCCTTCTCCCTGCTGTATCAACTGCAATGGCGGCCGTGCCTCCACCTCTCCGGATTGTCCCGTGTATCTAGATGAGCGGGATGTCCAAGAGATTCGGGTAAAGGAAAAAGTGCCTTACCCATTAGCTCACAAGTTACTGGATAGTCGCAAACCCCGTGTTCTCTCGTCTGGCATCTACAGTTCTGTTCTTGTTACCCCTCGCTCCACGAAGGACACGGCCACACAGATATGTGACCTCAAACTCGGCTCTGAGGTTGTAAAATCGCCCAGTGTCAAGGTAGTATCGCAATTCCCCCGTCCAGCTGTGCAACAAGCCGTCAAACTCTCGCCTCAAGGGGCGAAGCCACCGACTACACAACCAGTAGGCAGGAAAGAATAGAAGGAGTACTCCCGTGAATACTTCCTCTGTACCTCCAGCCGAACAACACCCGAGTCTTCCTCTAACCGGAAAGGCCCAAAGAAGTCCGCTAAAGGCAAACGGTCTTCTCCTTCGCCAACTCGAAGATCCTGTTCGACGTTGTCGCCACGTGCTACCTTAATCCGGCCGGCCTGTCTCGCTGGTGCGCACCACCAACCGTTTTTCAGCGTTGGACTCCACAAACCTACCGCACAAGAAAGCCGATGCTTCTGTGACCCCATGGAGCAGGATCCTCCTGCTTCTGTGCCCTGTAGTAGCTACACTACACCGGCTGTCACCTGGCGGCCGCAGAGTTGACACCCCTCCATCTCTTTCTCCTCATGATTGTCCTCCAATGGAACGTTCGCGGCCTTCGCTCCCACAAAGAGGATCTATGGCTGCTTTTAGCATCGCAGCATCCTCTTGAACTATGCCTTCAGGAAACGAAATTGCGCCCTCACGAGCGTGTTGAGGTATCGCATTACTTACTGATTCGTTTTGACCTTCCCCCTGAGGTCGGCTTTCCGTCTCATGGAGACGTCATGCTGCTCATGCGGGATGACCTTCATAGTCACCAATCTCCCTGACTACCCGTCTTCAAGCTGTTGCAGTTCACTTTTTCCTTCCCCGCCCGACTTTCTCCCTCTGTACTATTCAAGTACCTCCGTCCTTCGATGTCACCAGGGCAGACTTCCTTCAGCTTATTGGGCAGATATCTCCCCCGTTTTTGCTACAGAGTGACTTCAATGCGCATCATCCCCTCTGGGTTCTCCCAGAACGTGTCAGAGAGGTGCCTTCTCGGCTGACCTTCTTAACCAACTTAACCTCTTCTGCCTTAACACTGGAGTACCCACTTTCCTTTCCGACTCTTTGCACACCTATTCCCATTTAGACCTATCCTTTTGCACTGCACTGCCCAGCTTGCCCATCGTCTTGAGTGGTCCGTTATTTCTGAAACCTACTCGAGCAACCATTTCCCCTGTGGTCTCCGTTTGCTGACTCCTACCCCATCTGTATGCACGCCCAAATGGTTGCTTACTAAGGCTGACTGGCAGCTTTACTCCTCTCTGGCGACCTTCAAGTGTTCAGATGTGTATGAAATCTTATGGGACTTAACTGCTAAGGTCATCAGTCCCTAAGCTTACACACTACTTAACCTAAATTATCCTAAGGACAAACACACACACCCATGCCCGAGGGAGGACTCGAACCTCTGCCGGGATCAGCCACACAGTCCATGACTGCAGCCCCTTAGACCTGGCGACCTTCGAAGAGCAAGATTTCCCCAGTTGTGATGACTAAGTGGACTATCTCACCAACGTTATCCTTACAGCTGCAGAACGTTCCATTCCTCACACTTCCTCTTTACCACATCGTGTTCCAATCCCTTGGTGGACTGAGGCATGCCGCGATGCAATTCGCGCACGGAGACGTGCTCTCCATGTTTTTAACTGTTATCTTGCAAAGGCAAACTACATTCATTATCAACAGATGCGTGTTAAGTGTCGTTGCGTCCTTCGGGATAGCAAACGAGCTAGCTGGCTTTCATTCACTAGTTCTTTTCACTCCCCTTTCTCTGTCGTGTGGGCCAGCCTCCGACGGCTCTCGGGGACCAATATCCATTCCCAAATTTCCGGCCTGACCGTAGAAGACGATGTTATTGTGGACCCTATTGCTAACTCCAACACATTGGGCCACCATTTTCCGGAAGTTTCGAGCTCTTTGAACTATCACCCTGTCTTCCTCCATCGGAAACGAGCGGAGGAGGCTCGGGTGATACCCTTTTCTTCTCCGAATCGTGAGTGCCACAATAGCGCCTTTACTAAAAGGGAGCTCGATCATGCTCTCAATTCATCCCGATCCACGGCCGCAGGGCCGGACGCCATCCACATTCAGATGTTGCAGCACCTTTCTCTTGAGGGCAAGCACTTCCTGCTTAACGTGTACAACCGCATCTGGGCAGAGAGCACATTTCCCGGACGCTGGCGTGAAGCCACCATTGTACCCATAACTAAGCCCGGCAAGGACAAAAACCTTTTTCCTAGCTATCGCCCCATCTCTCTTACTAGCTGCGTTTGCAAGGTGATAGAACGTATGATTCATACCCGGCTGGTGTGGTGGCGCGAGTCTCGACATTTACTAACGAATGCACATTGTGGATTTCGAGCGCGGCGTTCTGCAGTTGACCATCTCGTTACTTTGTGCACCCATGTGATGAATGGTTTTCTGCGGAAATCCCAGACTGTGACCGTGTTTTTCGATTTGGAGAAGGCCTACAACACCTGCTAGAGAACTGGTATCCTCTGTACTCTTTACACGTTGGACTTCCGTGGGCGCCTGCCCTGTTTTCTTCAGGCATTTTTACGAGACCAAGTTTTCAAGGTGCATGTGGCTTCTGCCTTATCGGACACCTTTATCCAGGAAAATGGTGTGCCTCACGGTTCCGTCCTGAGCGTCGTCCTCTTTGCTATCGCCATTAACCGTATAATGGCCTGTCTCCCGCCAGACATCTCTGGCTCTCTTTTTGTTGATTGTGTTTATGCGTCTGCGTGTCCATGCCTCTTATGCCATCTCAACACTATCCACCATCATGCCATCCGTTCGGCCACAGGTGCCTTTTACACAAGCCCAATTGAGAGTCTGTATGCTGAAGCTTCTGAACTCCCATGATCCTACCGCCGTGACTTTCTCCTCAGCAGGTATGCATGCCATTTCTGTGACTGGACATTGCACACGACATAGTCATCCGTTTAGAGTGAAGACAGTGCTGGATCGCGAAATGCAGGTTATCAGTCCCCTGAGTGCGCCAATTTTGCGTATTGATGAACCCATCGAAATGGAAGTGGGCTTCGTCGCTAAAGCAAACCATATTCTCCTCTAAGTACTGTTCGTCAATTCTGTGGACAATAGTGTTGGTGGAACAAAACTGCTGTGCTTTGGCCTTGGTGCTTGATGGCTGATGGGTTTGAATATTGAATGGGAAGAAATGCAGGTCTTCAACAATAATTTGTCGCAGTGTCTCCCAGTTGCTTCCCACCTGCTGTGTAGCTCATCTGTCGGTTACCTGGGGATGACTGGAAACACAGAGTGTGTCTTCTCAATGTTTTCAGGTGTTTTCACCCTTTATGGACGACCTACATTGCCAACAATGTCTTTACGAACACTACCCGTCCTCTCAAATTTGCGAATCAAATTATTGATTGTTAGCATACTTGGACTGGTTGACTTCAGCTTGAACTCGGTCGCAAACTTTCTTTGAGCCGCAGTTGGGCAGTTATTGCTCGCATGGTAGGCTTTCACAACCGTTATGCCCTCAAGAACGCTGTACCGTGACATTTTCAGGTCCAAATGGGCGACAACAAGAAGGCCCGTGCACATGCGCATACTAATTTCCACCATGTCCTACGGCCAGCCGTGCAGTTTGAACGTCCTAACGCAAACCGTTCGGAAGTTATAACAATTTTATTTCATATAGTTCACTAAATGTCACCGTGTACATTTACGGTGTGGTCGTGGACACGTCCAGAGGCGATGGCTCTTTTCTCCACGTCGAAACATCTTCTTGCGCTGACTACATACCACCGACTGGCACATACACACAGCTACACTGTCACGACGAATGTCAGCGGCAGAGAGCCACATGGCCGTCTGCTACTAGTTTTATAGCTCTACACCAACTATAGCGCTCCAAAATGATTAGTGTGCTCTCTTAAGGGAATCAGGTCGTTAGCGAATTTCTTATGGTTTTCCATAGGTACACTTCCCTCAAAAATAATTTGTTCATATCAAACCAAATTTGAAACATACATTAGCTGTCATATTTTCTTCAAAGGTATTACTTATATGACAGTAGCATTCCTACCACAGTATAAATTCAAAACAGCTAGGTGACCTAAAAACTGGCATTAAAAATAGCATCTAAATATATCTCAAACCTTTTATTTGATTGTCATAATTATAGTACATTTTAATAAAAGTGATATAATTAATCTCTATACCAAGTTTCACACCAGGTTCTACGCCCATATCACGGAAAACTATCAGCCTGCTGGCTGAGCCATCACTGAAACACAACACTGCACCCATGACACCAGTTCTTAGGGGTTTAAAGCACACAAACACTGTTTTAGGCAAGCGTTCCTACACACAGTTATAGAAACGTTCGTTGGCATCTTGAGTTCATCAATGGGTCCATTTAGCAGGAAACTTCTTTGTTAGCTAAATCTCTATAGACAGGGCTTATAAGATCAGCTATTGACATTGGTAGGGGATGTTTATGTTTATATTAATCACCAGTTGCACTAGCACTCTGATACTTACACCATGACTCGGGGCTCTTTGTACGGAATGACAGACATCCTCTGTTACCTTTAAATTGTTCCTACTGTTAAACTTACTTATTTTCCTCTTGCTTACGATCTGTACGGATAAAATGTATCTGTAAACACAATAACATTAGTTCCTAAAATCAAGTACTATTTCGAATCACTACGGCAAGCAAAACGAAAACAGAACACTGAACTGACTCTCTTAGCACCAGGCCGACCAACCTGCAAAGCAGTGATCAAAGAATAGAGCAAAGACGAAGAAAGTATACTGTAGCCGGGATAAACACAGCTCAACTCACAGTAGACAGAAGGCGCGTGCCGTCGTTTAGAAAATCCTCTCTCTTTTTTATTAATATAGGCCTACATCAAACATATAAATACCATACATATTGTTCAGGACAGACTACGATGTAACTCACCATAACAAAAAAATTTAGTTATTTCGACTGAGTTCACTTCCAACTTTCCTTAAGGAGAGACTAATGTTTTGTGCAGTGAGCTTATTGCCACTAACTAATTATCAAGCATTGTCCAGATAATTAATAATCGCAGTCTTATACCACATAGGAAGAGGAATGAAATTTATCTGCAACATCTGTCTCACCCCTTTGCCTCCTCTTCCCCCACCCCAGTTCCAAGCAGCGATAGAGGATTGTAGTCCAACAGTATACTTTTACTCCAAACAGAAAATCATGTGTGTACCAAGTTTTCTTGAAATTACTCCAGGCGTTCCATAGATGTGTTGAAAAGCACACACACTCATACAAACGTGTATTTTTATGTATTTTCTTTTTAAATAAAGACATGTTGCCAGTAAGACATTCAGAAAGCGAGAACGTCTAAAATCATAGCTCGCAGAACATAATTAAGACGACTAAAATTGTCACCAAAGTACTTTGCAGAGAAAGGAATCGCCAAAGCTCATGGATACACGGGAGTACACCGTCCGTCCAAAAAGTACCGAGATTCATTTTATTGCTGGCAAATAAGCGATGGCATCGCAGTAAATACGGGACCGACAACAGTAAAGGACAGATGTGCATTCGAACAGTCAGCTGTGAGCAGACAGTGTTACGTAGTGGAAGACCGTCGTATTTCAATGTTGTTATGCCACAGCCACACATCTTCATGGAGCAACGTCTCTAAACCAAAACACATAGACGCCTGCTTTCCGGAAAAAATCATAACAGCTGACGAGATTTGATGTTACTAATACGAACCTACCACGAAACGACTAAGTGCAAAAATTCCCATGAAGGGTCAACGCTGTGACGCCACAACCGACATTCCTGCCTATGTGACGTACGAGTTGAACAACATTACGAAGAAGGACTTTTCTCATAGTTTCGTAGGGTTGTACGAACGTTCTGCGCATTGCACTGAGGTGGGAGGAGATTGTGTAAAACACCTGAAGCATCAAAATCTCCATCTCAACTGAAATACACAGGTACATGCATTATTTACTTCCTCGCTTCTCGATGCAGGTCTACAGTTCATTAGGAGGCACTAGTGGGGTCCATTTGCTGAGTACCGCAAGTGAAACATCTTGCACAGTCAATAACAAAGTCTGGCAAACGTATCAACCAGGAAATATATTTTCCCTATTATATTGAGAAGTAAAAGCGTACATCCTGATCGGACGTGTTGCTTTCTTGAATGTAGTGACACCTGGAAAGGAAGGAAGGAAGTTTAATGTCTCGACGACGACCAGGTCATTAGAGACGGAGCACAATCTCGAATTAGGGCAGGATGGGGAAGCAAATAGGCCTCGGCCTTTCAAAGGGAGCATCCTGGCATTCAGACTGAGCGTTTACGGGAAATGGTGAACAATCTAAGTTGGATGACTGGACAAGGATTTGAACCGCCATCCTCCTGAAAACGAGTCCAATGGGCTTAGGAATACACTGAAGGGAGCGCGCAACATTTAGCTTAGCATCTTCTCTATCACAGTTGCTGGCTGGAGTACCAAAGGTCCATAGCGGTCGCGATCCTTTGTGATAACCCAAGACGACCTTTAACATTATGCCCGTTGTCCATGCAGTATAGTACTTCAGAACGCTCTGTGGAACATGAACGTGGACCGCTGACCCGTCAGTCTATAACTAGCTCACTTCCTGTAACAAGTGAAGCCCAAGGCTTTCCGTTTCATGCAAACTCGAACTTGATCTTACTTACAGACACGAATTAAGCGCTCAGTTTGTATTGCTATTAATCGAGAGTAATCATGGGGACGTGGTGACGGGAAGGGTCTTACAACAATTGCAGCAGCAGCAAGAGCACAACCTTAATTTCATAACTGAAGAGGATTACGTGTCTGTCAGAGGAACCGAAATTACTTCTAGAAATGTAAAACTAGAAATGCGGAACTCCGCTTTCAAAAGTTCCTTAACAAAGTAAGATGCAGAAGTACTGCTCCAGTTTAGTTCTCGCAGCACTCCAGAAATGTGGATATGGTATGTCGTGTGACTAGGGCCTCTCTTCGGGTAGACCGTTCGCCGGGTGCAAGTCTTTCGATTTGACGCCACTTCGGCGACTTGCGCGTCGATGGGGATGAAACGATGATGATTAGGACTACACAACACCAAATCCCTGAGCGGAGAAAAATCTCCGACCCAGCCGGGAATTGAGCCTGGGCCCCATTTTGTTCGGTATTGTTCGTTGCGTTTGGTCTGGGCGGACGTCACAAGACATCCGTTTAAGTTGATCGTTGATTCCTTCGCTCAGTTTTTTTATTACAGAGGCGAGTAGCCCTCTGACCGAACACGATGAGCTACCGTGCCGGCACGACTTGTCAGCTACCGGGGGCGAACACTACAGAAATGAGTGACACAGATGCTGGTGTCAGTGGTGTCGCTAAAATTAAACAAAGTTACACGGAACGATGGCATACCTGTCAGGTTCTATTCACAACTTGCGTTTGCATTAGCACTTTAACCACAAAATACCGTTGACAATTAGAACAAAAATCTGCGCCCAGTGGCTAGAAGAAACTGTCTACAAGGAGGGTGGCACAAGTGATCCACAAAACTGCCTTCCAGTCTCGTTGACGTCCATCTCTTGCAGTATCTTAGCATGTATTCTGAGCTTAAACGTAATGAAGTGGCTATAACTGAATGACCTTCTGAACGTCAACCACCATGAACCCCGAAAACATCGATCATGCGAAACCCAACTTGCGCTGTTCTCATGTGGCATCCTCAAAGCCAATGACCAAGCAGATGAGGTAGGTGCACTATTTCTTGACTTTGGGTAAAGCATTTGGGCATTTGACTAGGTACTCCATCATCATGATCAGTATTTCCTTACAGCGATCCGGGTAGGAACTTCGCGAGTGATATGCCTATATTGATTTCTGTATTGGTGCCACTTTTATCGCTCCACTGCATCCCACGTTACTCCTCTCCTCTTGAGATCTTCATAAACCTTGTATGCCCATCTCTTCTTAGGCCGCCCAATCGGTTTTTTTCCCCTGAAATCTCCATCCCCAAATTCTGACATGGAGTTCGAGTCGGCTGCATTCGGTTCACATGACCTACCCACTTCAATCTCATAGCGTTCAACCATTCCTCCATGGTCAAGGTCACTTGCAGGTCTCGCCTTACATATTTCAGTTCCTGACTCTCTCTCCTGGTTTTTTATAGAGCTGACCTAAGGAACTTCATTTTACATGTTTGTATCTGACTCTCCTCTCTCTTATTCATGACTCAGGTCTACGGACTATGCGTCATGACTGGAAGGAGGTAGGTTTTATACAAGGTCTGTTTAGCTCTTAAAGGGACTCCCTTGTCGTAGATTAAGATTCTTACTTGGTGAAAGAAGCTGGATCCTTTTGCCACTCTGTTTAAAACTATTAGTTTGTCACTTCTATCACTTGATATGACACTACCCAGATAACTGAAATTTTTCACATATTCAACCCTCTCTCCTTCCAGTACGATCTTACGAGGTGTGTGTGTCCTACTCATCTTCATTGTCACTGTTTTGGTCTTAATTATAGTCAACTTGAATTCTTTAAATTTTTTATTCCAGTAATCCAGTTTCCCCCGAACCTCCATTTCCTTCTCTCCACAAATGGCATTGTCATCAACAAAAGCAAAAGCATCTTGATTTCTTTCATAATTGTATTGGGAAGTGTAATTAAAAATAAAGGGGATAGAGAAGGTACCACACCTACGTTTGTTAACAAAATATGCACTCCAGTAATTGTATGTACAGCCCCAGTTGTCAGTCGCGCCGTGGACGCTACGAAATTAATACATTTATTGCAGTTCTATCTTGCTAAGACTGTGCATTCAGTATACGTGCTGGTAAAGACCAAAGTCCAAGACACTGCACACACAGTCAGGTTTAGAGAGATCATGTGCCTGCCTCCTGTCTCCACGTGTAGAGAGACGCTTCTGAATCTCGCTCCCTTCTGTTCTAGATCTCCTAGACGGCTTAGGCCATCTGTCCCTACCTCTACTGTAACTTGCCTAAGTCCCTGCCTTAGTGTTTTACTATTATTCCGCAGTCGCCCTGAAATATCACAGTTCTTTCTTAACATTTTTTAACTTCTGGATACTCACTCTTTTGCCCATAAGACCAGTACATGTCATATTGTTCCCGGAGGATCCTTAGTAACATGTATTTGCAATGATAACCAGGTATGTTTTTGGATTTTATGAATTTCATTCACGCTGATAATCCACTTCTTCGAATCTGCCCACAACCCCTTTGGTCCATCCTGTACAAAAAGTACAATCATATGGGATGCTAAATACAATATACGACTGGCTTGAGGATTTCTTCGTAGGGAAGACGCAGCATATGATTGTCAGATGTAGAAGTATCTTCAGGCATGCCTCAGGGAAGTCTATTGGGAACATTGTTGTTCATGCTGTTTGTTAATGACCTGGATGACCTGGCAGACAATATTTATAGCAACCTGAGAGTGTTTGCAAATAATGCAGTTATTTATAATGAAGTAGGGGAGAGTGTTGCATCTGGAGGAACACTTGATGTTTCCTGATCGGTGTTTCTGCCTAGTGACCATGATCACCTGAAGCTATGCACACTAAAGGCAGCCACAAGCAGTTTTCGGCGTTTTCTTCTGCTTTTGTTGTTGTGAGACGTGAGTTTTGTGTAGCATTTGCAAATATGTTTAGTTCTAAATGTCTAAGTGCTGCTAATATAGTAAAGCTGTTTGGAATGTACTTTTAATTACTTAGGTCTAGAATTTCGAAAACTATACTTCATCAGTCTTACATTACCTTGTACCGTGAAACGGTAGAAGGTCTTCTATCACAGAAAATGCGATACTTGCAAATGAACTGAGTTTCTTTAATCTCTTAATAATTTTACCTGTAACTGTTTTGAACATTTCTCGTGGAGAACAGAGCTTTGTTAGTATTTGAAAATGATCATTAACGATGTCTCTCGTAAGAACCTTTATTTTTATAGTTAGCGGTTTCGGTCAGTTTTTGACTATCTTCAGACATCGTATCATGATGGTAGTCGGTGATAGTGAACAGAGCAGGCGATAAGACTCCACGAACGTCATCTACGTTCTTGGAGTCATAACGCCTGCTCCGTTCACCGTCACCGTCTACCATTAGGATATGAAATCTGAAGATGATCAAAACTTGACCGAGACCACCACAAAAATAAATGTTTCTTACGGTCTAGACTGTTTATTTTCATTTAAAATTTTACCTGCCTTGAATATGAAAATGTATATAGATTTTTCAATAACTTTTATCTGAAAATCTGTTTAACTTGTAAATACACTACTGGCCATCAAAACTACTACACCAAGAAGAAATGCAGATGATAAACGGGTATTCATTGGACAAATATATCATACTAGAACTGACATTTGATTGCATTTTCACGCAATTTGGTTGCATAGATCCTGAGAAATCAGTACCCACAACAACCACATCTGGCCGTAATAACGGCCTTGATACGCCTGGGCATTGAGTCAGACGGAGCTTCGATGGCGTGTACAGGTACAGCTGCTCATGCAGCTTCAACAGGATACCACAGTTCATCAAGAGTAGTGACTGGCGTGATGTGACGAGCCAGTTGCTCGGCCACCATTGACCAGACGTTTTCAATTGGTGAGAAATCTGGAGGGGCAGCAGTCGAACATTTTGTGTATCCAGAAAGGCCCGTACATGACCTGCAACATGCGGTCGTGCATTATCCTGCTGAAATGTAGGGGTTCGCAGGGATCGAATGAAGGGTGGAGCCACGGGTCGTAACACATCTGAAATGTAACGTCCACTGTTCAAAGTGCTGTCAATGCGAACAAGAGGTAACCGACACGTGTAATCAGTGGCACCCCATACCATCACGCTGGGTGATACGTCAGTATGGCAATGACGAATCACGCTTCCAATGTGCGTTCACCGCGATGTCGCCAAACACGGATGCGACTATTATGATGCTGTAAACAGAACCTGGATTCATCCGAAAAAATGACGTTTTGCCATTCCTGTACCCAGGTTCGTCGTTGAGTACACCATCGCAGGCGCTCCTGTCTGTGATGCAGCGTCAAGGGTAACAGCAGCCATGGTCTCCGAGCTGATAGTCCATGCTGCTGCGCCGGCCGCTGGTGGCCGAGCGGTTCTGGCGCTACAGTCTGGAACCGCGCGACCGCTACGGTCGCAGGTTCGAATCCTGCCTCGGGCATGGATGTGTGTGTTGTCCTTAGGTTAGTTAGGTTTAAGTAGTTCTAAGTTCTAGGGGACTTATGACCTCAGCAGTTGAGTCCCATAGTGCTCAGAGCCATTTGAACCATTTTTTTCCATGCTGCTGCAAACGTCGTCGAACTGTTCCTGCAGATGGTTGTTGTCTTGCAAACGTCCCCATCTGTTGACTCAGGGATCGAGACGTGGCTGCACGATCCGTTACAGCCATGCGGATAAGATGCCTGTCATCTCGACTGCTAGTGATACGAGGCCGTAGGGATCCAGCACGGCGTTCTATATTACCCTCCCGAACCCACCGATTCCATATTCTGCTAACAGTCATTGGATCTCGACCAACGCTAGCAGCAATGTTGCGATACGATAAACCGCAATCGCGATAGGCTACAATCCGACCTTTATCAAAGTCGGAAGCGTGATGGTATGCGTTTCTCCTCCTTACACGAGGCATCACAACAACGTTTCACCAGGCAATGTCGGTCAACTGCTGTTTGTGAATGAGAAATTGGTTGGAAACTTTCCTCATGTCAGCACGTTGTAGGTGTCGCCACCGGAGCCAACCTTGTGTGAATGCTCTGA
Organism: Schistocerca nitens; assembly: GCF_023898315.1. Taxonomy (NCBI): domain Eukaryota; kingdom Metazoa; phylum Arthropoda; class Insecta; order Orthoptera; family Acrididae; genus Schistocerca; species Schistocerca nitens. The sequence continues at coordinate 744,073,075 of NC_064614.1, read as the reverse complement.
AAAGCTAATCATTTGCATATCACAGCATCTTCTTCCTGTCGGTTAAATTTCGCGTCTGTAGCACGTCATCTTCGTGGTGTAGCAATTTTATTGGCCAGTAGTGTAGTTTTTTGTAAAATTTCTAAGTAAGCTGATTTCACTGACTGATTAATGGGACTTCGTTGAACAACAATTTAACAGATAGAACATTAAATACAATATTGGCAAAATTTTCTCGTTTCGAACACTTTTAAATTGAAATGTTGTTCCTTGGAACACTATTTCACATTTGGTAACATCTTATTTTTCTGGAGAACTTTTTGTAATTTCAAAAAAACACTGCCAGTGCCAATCTTCTTTGTTCACGTTCAACATTCCCCCTTTTTTTATAGTGCTATTTGGTATGTCCCAGTTTACCTTCGAGCGTCTGCCAATTACGAATTTTCAGCATTTCCTTGATTCTGTCCCATAGATAAAAAAACAGTTGACCATTCGTGCTGCCCGGCTTTGCATTCCTTCAATATCCCCAGTTAGTCTTAACTTGTACAGAATCCACACTTGTACAGAAACTTACGTTTTATGGAATTCACTGCTTTACACATAACTATTTTGAAACATACTCGTACTTCACAAACAGAATGCAAGATGTTGTGCTGAATAATTCAAAGAATGTTCGAAAGGTAGAAAAATTGTAGTGAGTGGGGAAAAAAAAAATCACAAAGGGAGTCCCTCAGGGTTCAATTTAGGGTCCACTCCCGTTCCTTATATCTTTGAACAACCTTCCACTTAACATTCAACAAGCAGAATTGATATGTTTTGCAAACGATACTAGTGTTATAATAAATCCTCTCCAAAGAATTTTTAAGTGTTTCTCTGAAATTTGCTACAGCAAATAGAGTCAGACCAACAACTAAAGTAGCATACGAATAGGAGTCAGCAAATAGGATAGAATGCTCCAAATTTTTGGGTGTAAAAAATTGCTGAAAACTTAATCGGGAAGAAGCATATTATTGAGCTTCTCAAACAATTAAGTTCAACTACTTTTGCGCCTCTTAGAATTGCTGATCTTGAAAATAAACGGGCATATTTAGGATATTTCCACTCAGTAATGTCTTATAAACATTTTAACTGCACCATCACAATACATATATTCGCTAATGAAATTCATCATAAATAATTCATCACTATTTGAAAAGAGTAGTGAAGTCCTCGCCTGGAGTAAAAATAACCATTATTGACCATTATTAAAGCTGCCAGTAGCTCAAAAAGGAGTATGCAGCTACAAAAATTTTTGATTATTTTTCCCAATCACATAAAATGTCTCAGAGGTACAAAACAAAATTCTAGTCTAATTTAAAATCATTTCTCATGGCTAATTCTTAGTATTCCATGGAGGAATTTCTACTTAAAACAGATAGCGTATATATATATATATATATATATATATATATATATATATATATATATATATATATATAAAAGAAAATGTACTCGTTGATGTTAACACTAAACACGTATACAACTTACATCCTGTAAACTTGCTCGTTCCACGTCATTTCGATAAAAGAATCGTTCAACTGATCTATGGAGCACATAACTACCAAAATAGAGCAATATCCTAGGATGGATCTCTCAAGAGTTTGCAATCAATCTCTTCCCAATGAACCGATCCTGCCACCTGCTTTACCTGTCTGATCATTTCATTTGATATCCCCACAAAGTGTTACACCCATGTGATTGTATAAGTTGAGTGATTCCAGCTGTGTCGGCGAGAATGATGGAGTAAACATTCCAGCTTATGTTCACGGTAAGGCACCCACAGAACCACTTCCAGTCTAACTACTACTGCCATACAGTGCAGGTTAAACACCTCAGTGGGTCCTGTCCTGCATCATTTGGAAAGAGGCAAAATCGCGACCAGCCTCCATTCAGCTACGACCTAGTTTCTGTGTTGTCCAGCCCACTGAATATGCGCAGCTTTATGTGCCAGCGCGAGCAATGGCCTTTCTGACGTGCGCGACTCCCAAATGTCCATTGCACGCAGTTCGCTTCGCAAGGTTCGCTCGGAAACTGGATGCAAGGATGTAGGTAAACAAAGGTGGGGCCAGAGGATACGAACTCCCCTCCCCCCCCCCGCCTCCATCACCTAAATGAAACTACACTCGACCTGCTGTGAAATTGAAAGACATTAAAACGCGATCAAAAAGTTTCCATTTGAGGGCGTTGCTGCAGTGTATATGCAACGTAGCGCGACTGCGATGATTGTATAGAAGCATCGACATGTGGGTAAAGGATTAGTGTGGAATTCGCGTCTCTCTGACGTGCTTGTGGTAAATGCGGAAACATGACGTATGGTGACGTTATTACCAAATGCGTCCAGACAGGACCGACGTGCTGTTATTCCTTTCTTGGCTGCCGAAGGACAAATATGGGTAGACATCCATCGGAGAATGAAAACCACTGCCATGGAAAGATGTGCCAAGGGGCGCTGCTGCTTCATGATAACAGTCTTCCCCATATTTCCAGTCTCATAATGCAGGAGTATTGTCAACTCAGAGGGAGACACTCGAGCGCACGCCCTATAGTCCTGATCTCTCTCGATGTGATTGTCACGCCTTCGGTCTCTTAAAAAAATAGGGCTTGAAGGGTCAACGATTCCTATCGGACGAGAATGTGCAGCAGTCAGTTATGGACTTCTTCACGCAGCAGGTCACGGCGTTTTACCAAACGAGTATCTTCAACCAGGTACGTCGGTGGAATGATTACCTCAATGCTCACGGCGATTTTGTCTGAGTGACATACTGATTCTAGACTGTACGGCCTTCGAATGGAAATTTTTTGTCCGCTCCTTATATTCTGATTTTCAATCAGACGACGAAAACGGGGTACGAACTATCGATAGCCAACAAGGCCATCCATAGTCTATTATATTTTAATTAATTTTATTTATTTATTTAAGGGGCTCCGGAACGCCCTATACTTGCAATGTTAAAATAACGCTTATAAATTACATCTTTCCTCACAAAGTATTTGAGGTAGGAAGTTGAACTTTTTACAGATTATTTATTGGAATATGGGCTACAACTTAACACAGGGATTTTACAAAATTTTAGTTCAGTTATTAAAGATGATTTTTTTTCAATTGTAATGAAAATTCACAACATTTATTTGCAATTTTTTATTTATATATTCAAAAATATACAGTTTTTTGGAAAAAGGCTGTGTTAAATTATGCAGAAGGTACTGTGTAACATTTACTGAAAGTTTGAAACAAATATGTTTGGAAGATCCTTAGAAAACATGTAATTAGTATGAGAAAATAAAAGTTTTGGGAATCGAGCGACAAAGATTGGATTAACTTTTTAGTGCATTCCAGGTCCATAGGATGGATTATCTTCATCCTCTGCAAACTCCTCCTCCAGCTTCCTCTTGTTCCTCCTCCTGTTTACTCTTGCTTGTATTTCTAGACTCTTTACAGCCCTGTCTGCAGCCCGAAGGCGTTCCTTGTCTAAAGCAAGCATCGCTCGTACCATGTTAGAACCTATCTTCATTCTCATATTTCTAAATACCTTTGGCTTTCCAACATTTCTCCTTTTCTTAAAAGCCTTCAGAGGAATTCTAATAACTTTACTTTTACTCATTATTATACTTCAACAAAACAGAGACTCAAGAAACAGAATTAATTACGAATATTTTCGAGATAACGACAGAGTAAATAAACATGAAACAATCGACAATCACACCAGCGATATATATTGAACCATCACAGGTTAGCCACAACACATACTTTATCTCACATCACTAAAATGTACCTGATGAACACGGACGTTAATAATAACACCATTTGACAGCAATTTAACAGCGCCACAGTGGGTCACGCCCATGTAGAACACATTTCAAAAAAAATTTAAAAATATTTGTAGTCTTCGGAATTGAATAAATTATATATCTATTAAAAGGTAATAGTCTGCAGATTCAGAAAACGCAAAAAGGTAAAAATTGAACTTTTCATGATTTTGAGCCTTTCCGGAACCCCTTAAGAAGTTTTGTTTAAGAAAATTCTCTGCTTTTATTTATTTTTGGTATTTTTAGTTACGATTTCCAGTGGTTTTATTTAGGTTTTAGCTTCAGTCTTTTAAAAGCTCTAGAATGTAAGTCTTTATTTTTCAATACCACAGGAGAGCTGGATGTATGTTCCGCAGCGTCAATCTCGCTGATACTCCTCGTCGGAACTGCTCCACCTGAAATCTCTAAAATGTTTATTTCGCTACGAAGATCGCCCGGCACAACTTGGTGCTAAGTAGTATGTCGCGTATGGATTCGATGTGTCTAATTTTTTTATCAACGAAAAGTTTATTGCTTCTGAGATATTCTCTCGAAGAATATTGACCGTGAAAAGATGCAGGCTCGCACTACCAATCCACAATGCACCTCCGATCGATCTACGTCACGTGATATCTGAAGAATGTTTGTCAAATCCCTTATAAATTGATAAATACACACCTTGAATGCGTATTATTTTCTTGAATTTGTTTATTGTGCCATCGACTAATTAAACATTCACAATGGAGCTTAATAGCGTCGCACAACAACAGCAAAATCTCACCAACATAAAACACGTCCGATTTCTAATCGTTTCACACAGAGTCCTCCAATATACATCTTTGTTTACTTATTCCAGAGAGATGCGTCCTTAGAACGAAACGTTCAATTTTCGAAGGCAGTTTATACTGTTTTCGGCATTAATAATTCGCCGCATCTGAGTCAAAGTTTTTTCTCCATTTACGATCCATTACATTTGATTTATCGATATATATCTGTATCACATTGGCTATCGCCTATTCTACTTTTGCTAATCCAATTATTATACATTGTTGGCCTTACTTGGGGGCATTTGTTTTGGATAAGTTTGTAACAAGAAAGAAGAGGAAACCTGATTCTGATTAGTCCTCTAGGGTTATGATAAGTTACAAATACGTGTGCATTATTATAACAGCCTAAGTAGTTGCCTATCTGCAGCAGTTTAATGTTAGCACAGAAGTCATTATTTGGAAACTGGTTTGGGATTGCAGCAGTTCATTACATCACAAGGCAGCGGAGCGGTAAACATTATTACTGATAAAATTAAATTAAAATCAGTGCATAAAAATACAATTGGATTTGCCCGTGTCGCCAAAAAATCGCGTTGATCAACAAAAATGTCACCCAAACGGTGATAGTTATATTTCTTGAAACGCTTTACTCAAAATTCTATCATTATTAACGCAAATGACAAAATATCTCCCAATCTGGTCACCTAGACCGTGTGAAAACTGGTTCCGATAAGGAATGATGGTGGGGTTTTGTGAAGAGCGGAAGGTGTATGTGATGACTGCACGGTCTATACTTTGTTCGGTTCTAAAGATTTTTTAACGGGCTTCGAGAATTCGACCTAGTCAGCTGCGCCCTGCATTCCCTCCTCCTCTCGTCCAAAATCTATTTACGCTCCTGTAACACTATAATAACTGAAGCCACCAGTTCACTGCACAACCAAAAATGCATGCATGCATTCATGCACTATCAAATGATGAAAAACCAACAATTATAGGAAAAGCAGCCGGCTGGTGTGGCCGTGCGGTTCTAGGTATGGAACCGCGTGACCGCTACGGTCGCAGGTTCGAATCCTGCCTCGGGCATGGATGTGTGTGATGTCCTTAGGTTAGTTAGGTTTAAGTAGTTCTAAGCTCTCGGGGACTGGTGACCACAGGTGTTAAGTCCCATAGTGCTCAGAGCCATTTGAACTATTTTTATAGGAAAAGCATGCAATATTAGAATCTTTTGTTGTGATGCATTTTGTTTTATTTTTGTAGTGAACACAATCAGTTTTTACAAATTCTCCACCGACTGGGGTAGCTCCTCGCCTAGAGGCGCTGAGCTAGCAATCCCTAGATACGGGAGACGAGATGGTACGAATCCATCCGCCAACAACCTTGAAAATGATTTTCTGTGGTTTCTCGTTTTCGTTGCAGGGAAATTCCGGGATTAGTCCCTTGAAACGTCCACTTAGAAAAATTATGAATGACTGTGCTGGTAAACTTCTATGTTATTTGATACAAAGACAGCTGAGTAAAATTGAACGTTCTCAGACATTTCTCTCTTTACTTATTCTGATCATCACACAATATTTTTAGCACAACGTAATCTGACTTTCAATAATCCCCACAAAAGAATGGCCCTGACTAACAATAACCTATACCTTTCATGAGTCACTTACCACACAAAAATCTTCATTACTCGAACTACTGCAATACAGCGAGCGCCAGTACTGCCAGCTAAATAAAAGATTCTAACTACTGAAGGCACTAACTATTTTGATAGAGAACAGACAATGTATTTACCTTAATAGCGTTCAAATATATATATATATATATATATATATATATATATATATATATATATATATATATATTGTGACATCCAATTAATACCTTTTTCTGACGGACACACGTCCAGACCGTCCGCTAAAAACTCTGGCATCTCTCTCTTCACATGCACCACTGCTGGCGGCTCACCTCCAACTGGGCAACGCTCCGCGCTGTTCACAGCCAACTGCCCAACTCTACTATAGCGAATATTCCAACAATGCCAACCAGCCACAGACTGCACACAGCACAGTCAGTGATTTTCATTCAGAGCGCTACGTGGCGTTACCAACATAAAAACCTAAGCAGCCTACTTACACCCTTACTACAGGCCACAGGCAATTTCTTCCAAACTCCTTTCTTTCTTGTCTGGTTTCAGCTCCCTTAAAGATGCAGCCTCTCTACTCAAATGAAAAGAGGTGCCTCAAAGGAGAGCCAAACATCTCTTCAGAGACTCCCATTTATTTGGCCGCAGACGTTAGAAGTCTAGTTGAAATTAATTCGTGAATCAGTTTTAAGATCCCAAAAGTGTAGCTCATGGTATTTGTGTAATCCGTTTTGCTTTTTAAATAAATTTGGTTGCTATAGTTTCAAGTTGACTGCTCAAATAATAATTACAATAATTCTTGATCACTTAAGGAAATTGAAGAATTTTAATGAAATAAAAGATGCTTTAATAAAATTTGAGACTGAATTGAGGCACGTGGGATTCTTTGATGTTATGTAGAAATTCTGAGTTGCTTTCAGATAAGTCGAAAAATTTAAATGCAAGATTGTAGTAGGAGAAAGAGAGCTATTTTTAAAAGGAGATTTTAATGTGTTAACTTTATAACTTATTCAATATAATGCTGAGATTCTCCAGCTCTGCGATTGCGGACCTTATTTTAGAAGAATGAGCTATATTTATTTTAGCAGAGAGGCAACACATTGTACTCGACTAAGTTGTACTTCTTTTAGCAAAGAGGCAATACATTATACTCGAATTTTAATCCGTTTGCCAGTAGAACGGTTCAAAATGGTTCAAATGGCTCTGAGCACTATGCGACTTAACTTCTGAGGTCATCAGTCGCCTAGAACTTAGAATTAATTAAACCTAACTAACCTAAGGACATCACACACATCCATGCCCGAGGCAGGATTCGAACCTGCGACCGTAGCGGTCACGCGGCTCCATACTGAAGCGCCTAGAACCGCACGGCAACACCGGCCGGCTGCCAGTAGAACGAAGTTATCATATTGCCATATAAAGAAATACACTGAAGAACCAAAGTAAGTGGTACACCCGCCTAAAATCGTGTAGAACCCCAGCGAGCATGCAGAAGTGCCGCAACACGTCGTGGCATGTACCCGACTAATGTCTGAAGTAGTGCTGGAGGGAATTGACAGCATGATTCCTGCAGGGCTGCCCATAAATCCATAAGAGGACGGAGGGATGGAGATCTCTTCTGAACAGCACGTTGCAGAGCATTCCAGGTATGCTCAATAATGTTCATGTCTGGATGTCTGGGGAGTGTGGTGCCCAGCGGATGTGTTGAAACACAGAAGAGTGTTCCCAGACCCACTAGGTAGCAATTCTGGACGTGTGGGGTGCCGCATTGTTCTGCCGGAATTTCCCAAGTCCATCGGAATTCACAATGGACATGAATGCATCCAGGTGATTAGACAGGATGCTTACATACGTGTCACCTGTCAGAGTCGTATCTAGACGTATCAGGGGTCCCACATCACTCCAACTGCACACACCCCACATCATTAATAACCCTCCACCAGTTTAAACAGTCCCCTGCTGACGTTCTGGTTCCATGAATTTATGAGGTTGTCTCCATACCCGTACACGTCCATCCGCTCGACATAATTTAAAACGAAACTCGTCCGACCAGGGAACATGTTTACACTCATCAACAGTCCAATGTCGGTGTTGACGGGCCCATACGAGGCGTAAAGTTTCCTGTTGTGCAGTCATCAAGGGTACACTAATAGGTCTTCGGCTCCGAAAGCCCATATCGATTACGTTTCGTCGAATGGTTGGCACGCTGACACTTGTCGATGGCCCAACACTGAAATCTGCAGCAATTTGCGGAAGGGTTGCACTTCTGTCACGTTGAACGATTCTCTTCAGTCGTCGTTGGCCCCGTTCTTGCAGGATCTTTTTCCGGCCGCAGCGATGTCGGAGATTTGATGTTTTATCGGATTCCTGATGTTCAAGGTGCACTCGTGACGTGATCGTACGGGAAAATCTCCACTTCATCGCTACCTCGGAGATTCTGTGTCCCATCGCTCGTGCGCCGACTATAACACCATGTTCAAACTTACTTAAATCTCTATAACCTGCCATTGTAGCAGCAGTAATCGATCTAACTACTGAGCCAGACACTTGTTGTCTTGTATATAGGCGTTGCCGACCGCAGCGCCATTTTCTGCTTGTCTACATATATTTATATTTGAATATCCCTGCCTACACCAGTTTGTTTGGTGCTTCAATGAGTATGGGAACATACGTTATAAATTTTTAAGAAAATCTTTTCTTTCTTAATTTTATAGACCAAATACTATTTGTATGAATGCCACGCAAAAGCAAATTATGTACATAAAATATTAAAAAATTAATTTTTTTTTGGAGTAAAATGGAAAAGTGGGCCCTTTAAGGCCCTCTTTAATTAATGGGAGCCCAGCGTTGGCAGAATCCTGCCTACGTACTTGGTAATTGAGATGGACATGCATTCACTGACAGAAGCAATTGCTACCTGGTTTGAAACCGATTGTCATTGACACGGCCCTATACTTGTCTCCAGTTCCTGTCGGTAAGGGTCTTTATTAGGATATTTTTACGGTCACTGTGTTATATAATTTCGAGCGATACACCATTCCTGTAAGACATGATTAACAGTCAGATCTGATACACCAGAGGAAACAGACAACTTCACACACATTGTACTGATGGGCACGTCCAAGCACGTTGCCTTTTCTCTGCGATTCTGTTACGTCTCCAAATATTTCTGTGCCGATTCTATACAACCGACATCACTTCACTGCCATGACTTCCGTCAGTGGTAGAGAGTCACATGACCACTGGTATCAGTCATATACCGTCTACAATACTCCAGTGCCATCATTGTAATCCTTTAAGGGAATAACAAATATTTTGCCCGGTCAGTTAACAACAGGCGGCAATCAAAACGTAACAGAACATTTCTCTTTCTTAAAGCAGGTTGGTTTTATTCAGGATTCCAATATACCATATTATTCCTCACTCTTTTGGCTACAAAACCCTATTTTTCAACATAATCTTCTTTCAATGCGACTACCGTACGCCACCTTACGTGAGGGCCTGTATGCCCGCGTGGTACTAGTCTGGTGGTCAAAGTCGGAGCCGATGTCTCGCTGCATCAATACCTTACCGCATCCATAGCCTGCTTCCCGCTGAGTTCACTTTTCATTGGGTGAAACAGATGGAAGTCGAAAGGTGCGAGATCCGGACAGAAGTTTTCTGAACTCCTCTCGAGTGCATAGACTTGTGTGAGGCCTTGCGTTGCGTGGAGAAGGAGCAGTTAGTTTTCATTTTTGGGCTGACGAACACGCTAAAATCGTTTCTTCAGTTTCCTGAGGGTAGCAAAATACATTTCAGAGCTGGTCGTTGCACTATGAGGGAGCACATGAAACAGAATAATCCCGTCAGAATCCCAGAAGACCATCGCCATGACTTTACACGCGGAGGGTGCGGCTTTGAATTTTTTCTTCGGGGGAGTGGTGGTGTGGCGCTACTCCATTGTCACGATCGACCTCATAACACGAAGCAATTCCGCATAGATGATCCTTCGTTGCTCTTTACGTTCTTCTGCTACCCAGCGGCCGCACACCTTTTGAGTACCCCAACGAATTGACGAGTGTTCAGCACTTCCAGCAGAGGCGTCCTGTTGTGCGGCGAGGTCTTTGATTGTGATACGTCGATGATCTCGAGAGTGTCCGCATGTTCCAACATTGCAGGATTCACAGCTGTGTGCGACCGGCCGGCACGCGGGAGATAGGACGTGTTAGCGCTCCATTTTTGCGGCGATGACTGGCGCCTCGGCCAACGACTCACCGTGCTTTTGTTCATTGTCAGCGCTCTGTACACATTCTCCAAGTTCCTAAGCATGTTTTTTATGCTCTGGTTTTCCGACAAAAGAAACTCGGTGACAGCTCTCTCTCTGCTTGGAACGTACCTGCACTACAGACGCCATTTTGGAGGCAACGTATAGCGCCACCACCTATCGGAACATAATGGAACTGCATGGGCTGAAGTGGGGATGTTCCACAATGACCCATAACAAATTCCAAATTTCTTCAACCGAAACGGGCCGAGAAAAAAAAAAATTGTCACGTAACTTGTTGAATCCCCCTCGTAATTGGAGTAGTTTTCATGTTCTTGTGTTATTGACTCATAAATTCAGCGTGTAATTGAAACGCACACATTTACAAGGAGCAGTCACTAATTAAGGGGACGAACTGGTGTAAGAATGAAACGATTTGTGAGAGGAATTTTGTACTTTCATGTCTTCAGGTTGACGTCATTGGAATGAAGAGAGAACAGCTGACGGATAAAAATTATTTTGTTTGTAACCACAACACACCTGCCCGAAAGAAATTCAGAACGTAAACATTGGTGGGAAAGATCAAACTGTCCGTCTTTTGGAATGCCCAAGGTGTCGACTTTAGTGATGATTTGAAATATCAGCATACAATAAACAGTGCCTGCTACTCCGATTTCCTCATGAACAAATGTAAAACCATCAGTAAGAGAAAAACAGCACGGATCTCGAAGAAAAGGCGTGCTTTTGTTACACGACAATGCTCGCTTTCGCACTGCAGTTTACCCAAGGAACCACTGAAAAAAAGGCGTGGAAGATAGTACAGCCGGCCGCTGTGGCTGAGCGGTTCTAGGCGCTTCAGTCCGAAACCACGCTGCTGCTACGATCGCAGGTTCGAATCGTGCCTCGGGCATGGATGTGTGTGATATACTTAGGTTAGTTGGGTTTAAGTAGTTCTAAGTCTATGGGACTGATGACCTCAGATGTTAAGTCCCATAGTGCTTAGAGCCATCTGAACCTTTTTTGAGATAGTACATCCTTCCTACGGTCCTTATTTGGCTCCCTCGAATTTTTATTTGTTTTGTCCACTCAAGGAGGCATTACGTGGAAATAAGGTTCAGCAACAAAGAGCAGGTCAATAATTTTGGGGGAAAGTAGCTTAAACAACAAGACAAAGACTTCTTTGCATCAAGAAATAAAAACTAGTTCAGCGTTGGGAAAAGTGTATTAAAATCGGTGGGGATTGTGTTGAAAAGTAATAATAGTCCCAGATTGGAGAAATACACAGTTGTTTTCTACATTAGTTTGTCACTTTAATTATTGAATCTACCTCGTATAAATGTAATTAAAAATTAACGGCAATAACAAAGGTAAAAACTAGGCTGACCGTCAGCGAATATTTCTCCTAATATAGGTCGTCCGCAGTTTTCCGCAATCAAATGTCCTCATGGTTCCTGCAACAAGCTCGTGATCCACTTTCTTCCCCATCGTTGTTATTTAATTACGTCGACACAAGCGGCTCGTAGTAAATTGCGTGCTTATGGAATATCGTCTCAGTTATGTGACTGGATTTGCGATTTCCTGTCAGAGAGGTCACAGTTCGTAGTAATTCACGAAAAGTCATCGAGTAAAACAGAAGTGATTTCAGGCTTTCCCCAAGGTAGTGTTATAGGCCCTTTGCTGTTCTTTATCTATATGAACGATTTGGGAGACAATCTGAGCAGCCGTCTTCGGTTGTTTGCAGATGATGCTGTCGTTTATCGACTAGTAAAGTCATCAGAAAATCAAAACAAACTGCAAAACGATTTAGAAAAAATATCTGAATGGTGCGAAAAGTGGTAGTTGACCCTAAATAACTAAAAGTGTGAGGTCATCCACATGAGTGCTAAGAGGAACTTGTTAAACTTCAGTTACACGATAAATCAGTCTAATCTAAAAGCCGTAAATTCAAGTAAATAGCTAGGTATTACAGTTACGAACAACTTAAATTGCAAAGAACTCACAGAAAATGTTGTGGGGAAGGCTAATGAAAGGCTGCGTTTTATTGGCAGGACACTTAGAAAATGTAACAGACGTACTAAGGAGACTGCCTACACTACGCTTGTCCGTCCTCTTTTGGAGTACTGCTGCGCGCTGTAGGATCCTTACCAGATAGGATTGATGGGGTACATTGAAAAAGTTCAAAGAAGGGCAGCACGTTTTGTATAATCGAGAAATATGGGAGAGAGTGTCGCAGAAATGATACAGGATTTGGGCCGTACATCATTAAAAGAAAGGCGTTTTTCGTTGCGACGGAATCTTTTCACAAAATTCCAATCACCAACTTTCTCCTTCGAATGCGAAAACATTTTGTTGACACCGACCTACATAGGGAGGAAGGATCACCGCGATAAAATGAGGGAAATCGGAGCTCGTACGGAAAGGTGTAGGCGTTCATTCTTCCCGCGCGCTATACGAGATTGGAATAATAAAGAAGGTGGTTCGATGAACTTAAATGTGATTTTCAGAGTATTCATGTAGATGTAGATGTAGACATGCGCGGAACGTCAGCTTGCAACTTTCCTTTACAAAGCAATGAGAGCCTGCATAAGAACACTGAACTAAGTAATCGTTTGGTCTGTCGTCTGATTGACCTCTAGTTCGTTGTCGCCGCGTACCACCTCTTGTGCGAAGCGGATGTGGCGGTATGTACAGCGCGAGATTTTAGCCCACGCACCCTCTCCGGAATGCAGACGCGGCGGCGGCGTCCTGTGGCTACTTCCTACCGCTGACGTTCCGCTCGGGTTCCCGCGTGGCTATCGCCGCTGCTGATATGATTCATTTCTGTTTACCGTGAACACACTCCCAGCCACCTCACTGCTCGTCGCTTCCTCGTCACAGTCCGACACACCACTAACCCTAAATCACTGAATTACTTGGCGAGTCTCTAAGTACCGCCCAGTAAGCTTTTAACTTCATATTTATTAATTTTAAGTATTTCTTTATATGCGTAGTCTGCTTGTAGTGGTCTTAAGTCCTAAGAACGATTAAAGCAGCTCTCCAAGCTATACGTGCAGGCAACCTCATTACTGAAACAACGTCTATTTGAACCTACTTACTGTAGCTGATCCTACGTCTCCCTTTATAGTTGTTACCCCCGACACTTCCCTTCATTACCAAATGAGTTGTGCTCTACAAAAACTACAGTCCCGTTGTTTTGGTACAGTACATTAATGACACAGTAAATGGTGGGATTACCAGTGGTACTACTAGGGAAAGAAACATAAATGAACGTGCCGTGCGGGATTAGCCGAGCGGTCTCAGGCGCTGCAGTCATAGACTGTGCGGCTGGTCCCGGCGGAGGTTTGAGTCCTCCCTCGGGCATTGGTGTGTGTGTGTTTGTCCTTAGGATAATTTAGGTTAAGTAGTGTGTAAGCTTAGGGAATGATGACCTTAGCAGTTAAGTCCCATAAGATTTCGCACACACACATAAATGAACGTGTAAGAGAGAAAGCACGAACAATGACTTCTCTTTGTTTGTTTTGCACATGATTACAACTGCATATCACGTGTTAGTCCATTGAGTATTTTATATCCTTACAGAATATTAATAACATTTTATAAGTATTAAAAATTAATTGATCGCGTAACTTCTGTGCTTTTATGTAACCAAAGCGCCGGCCGATGTGGCCGAGAGGTTCTACGTGCTTCAGTCCGGAACCGCGCTGCTGCTACGCTCGCAGGTTCGAATCCTGCCTCGGACATGGATGTGTGTGATGTCTATAGGTTACTTAGGTTTCAGTAGTTCTAAGTGTACCCGCCAGGGTAGCCGAGACCGCTAACGCGCTGCTTCCTGGACTCGGTTAGGCGCGCCGGCCCCGGATCGAATCCACCCAGCGGATTAACGACAAGGGCCGGTGTGCCGGCCAGCCTGGATGTGGTTTTTAGGCGGTTTTCCGCACCCTGCTAGATGAATATCGGGCTGGTCCCCACGTTCCACCTCGGCTACACGCGTCGCAGACATTTGAAACATGTTCGCACTATTTCACGATTTACACTAGATGCAGACACCTGGGGTACACTGATTCCATCCCTGGGGGTATGGGGTGGCGGCAGGAAGGGCATCCAGCAACCCCAAAACTAACCTTGCCAAATCCGTTCTAACCACGCCGACCCTGCGAGCGCTGCGGGTCACTGGCGTAAGTGAAAGAAAGAAGTAGTTCTAAGTCTACGGGACTGGTGACCTCAGATGTTAAGTTCCATAGTGCTTAGAGCCACTTGAACCATGTTTGTAACCAAAGCAATTACTTATGATGCAAGTACAGTTTACAAACATAAAAAGTCTATGTAATTATTATTTTGAACTGAATACAATGTTCTTCATCATGATCAAAGACATGAGTTTCCTTTTATAATTGATAAACGAAAAAGTTGCTTAGAAATAACAGAATATGTTTCACATAAGTTCGATGAAGTACTGTAGCGATATTTTTTTAGTGCATTATCGTAAGTCTGTATTGCGTTTTTATTTGTACTACAACATCCTACTGTTCCACGTTACAAATCAATAATTTTCGAGCACGACCTGAAATGAACATTGACAATTACAATTTTGGTGTAAATATTGTTTAAGCATCGACCGACGTGGCGCAGTGGCTACCTTACTGGAGTCGCATGTGGGAGGACAATCGTTCAATCCCGCGTCCGCCCATCCCGATTTACGTTTTCCGTGATTTCCATTCAGGCAAATGCCGGGATGGTTCCTTTGAAAGGCCGACTTCCTTCCCCGCCCTTCCTTTATCCGATGGGACCGATGCCCTCGCTATTTGGTCCCCTACTCAAACAATCACTCAACCTGTTTAAGTAGCAGACAGAAGGATAACTACGTAGAACAAAAATGATCTTAGGTTACTCGACCGTTTATATATTCTCGCTCAGTTTCTAGACTGCTCACCGCTTCCGGTTTCTATGGGAATCTAGTAAGGCATTGATAGCATAAATAAAAAGAGCGTTGGATATGAGGTAACACCCGATAGGTATGTAACGCACCGAAGGTACAGAGGAACTGACTAAGGCTATTAGGAAAACTACCATTGTCTACACTTACTTATGGTAGTCTGAAGTAGCCTACGGTAGTCTTACAACTCTTTTACCCACTGGCCTATTCCTTGGCGCCTCAGGACGTGTGCAATCAAACAATCCATTTTTTTAGCGAAATTGTACAACAAATTTCTTCTCTCTCCATTTCGATTCAGAACTTTTTCGTTAGTTATACAGTCTACCCATCTAATCTTCAGCATTCTACTGTAGACCACATTCCAAAATCTATTTCTCTTCTTGTCTTCACTTTCGAACAAGGCTGCACTCCAGACAAAATATCATCAGAAAAAACTTGGTAATACTTAATTTTGCATCTATGATGATAAAAAGTCTTTGACTCAGGCTATTGATGTCCTTTACTGAGAGGTCACGACCGGTTTCGTCCTGTTAAAATGCGGCATCCGGTGATTTGTACATGGGAGCTACACATAATTCGGCCCTACTGTAATTTCGCGCATGCGCCGTTTTACCGTGCGGTTTCAGTTCAGCGTTCTGCCAATTAATCTCAGTTTGATGCTAGTGATGGGAAAATCAACTGTTTTTAACAATCGATTTGTCAGTCGGTTGTTTTTTCATTCAGTCGGTTTTTTTCAGTGAATAAAACAACCGAATGAAACTAGTCTCAGTGGCCATATCAGCTATATGAAGTTTCCGCTCACTCGCCGTGTTTGAATGGTTTGATTCAGTGTAAGACAACCGACTGAAACAAGTCTCTGTCGGATGCGGCCGTTAAATGAACATTTTCATTCACGCATCAGGTTTGAATAGTTTTACTCAATGCGAAACAACCGAGTGAAACGCGTACCCCTCGGTTTCGGCTGTTATATAATGTTTTCACTCACCGCGTTTGAGCGACATTACTTACATACTTTTTGAGCCTTTTCGATCATACATGAAACATGACTAGTGTTGACAACATTTTAGGGATAAATAAAGCATCTTATTTTAAGGAGATGTGAATATATTTACTTACTGAAATACGAATTTTCGTACTTGTGTCATTAAATGTCAATTTTTGATTGGTTACACTGTAAATTTGTGTATATAAAAATGGATAACCACTTTTAACACGTTTTTGTTAGGTAGATTTTGATGTGTCGGCAGCTGCGCCAACACCTTGTAGATAGAGGTGGCTTAAAAGGCACGCTAGACTAACGCAGACGGGCGTGAAGTACTGGAACAGGATACGTAATTAATGCTATGAAGAAAAGTACGTAGCTGGTATAATACTTATCTTTAATCAATCATTGTGGTACATCGCACAAAGGAGACTTTAATTACAATCACTGTAAGGCTAATGGCGCCTTGTTAGTTCGTAGCCATTAACTTAGCTGAAGGCTATTCTGTCTCTCGGCTAATGAAAGAGAAAGGCTTCGTACGTCTAGTCGCTAGCTCTGTCGTCCGTACAACTGGGCTGAGTTCGAGTCAGTCTCTCGAGACCTGCCTTGTGGTGGCGCTAGGTTTGCGATCACACAGTGGCGACACGCGGGTCCGACATGTACTACAGGACCGCGGCCGATTTAAGCTACCACCTAGCACGTGTGGTGTCTGGCTGTGACACCACAGATTTCTCATCTGTTTTTTTTTTCGGTACAAATTCTACAGTTTTTTTTTAACTCGTTTCCCGATAAGCTAGAGACCTGTTACTTGGAACAGTGCTCACAATTGTGTGATTATTAACTCGCTTCCGAGTCTGATGTGTGGTAGAAGGTAGTTTGTTTTTCGGTCTGTCTTCTCTGTCTGCTCAGTACAAATTTTGCAAAACTTATTTCCTCGTAAATTAAGCCTTAAAAACTTTCAGCATAACTCAGAACTGGATGACAGTGCAATATTAACTCGCTTTCTTTTCTGTTGGGTGGTGGAAAGTAGGGGGGGGGGAGGAGGGAAAGGGTGGGGGGGGGGGGCAAATCGGGGTATCTTTACCGGGCGGTAATTCCAGGGGGGCCAAATTCATATTCTTGAAGAATAAAAAAACATTGTTTCACAAAGCGCCTACCATCCAGCGCACGTTGGTCTATCGATTATTCATATAATTCTGAAACGCATCTCCGTTGGTTTTTGAACATTTTTGAACACATTCTAAGTTGATTTCTGAAAGAACCATAAGTTGATTTTTGAATGCGTGATAGTGCACGTGATGTCTCTGCTAGGGGAATGCCCTTGTATCTAGAAATAGAAAACTTTCCCGCAGACAAAAGGGGACGGGCTATACGAACTGAGACGAATAAACCCCAACGGGTGAATGCCAAACGCCGTTTGTTTATGTGGTTGATTGGGTGTGCGAATGATGATCGCTGTTATAAGTATTAGTGAAATCCATAGATTCAGACTACCGGAGTGTAAATAAATGACTAACAGAAATAACGGGTAAGAAAGATTACATATTATCTTCTCGGTGTATCCAAGAAAATGAAATTTTGACAGAAAAATTTTCTCAGATCGCTACACTAATAAGGGGCAGTTGCACAGCTCCGGTTAGCAGCCGTTTAAGTTCTATTCTTTAATAGCGCGGAAAACGCTTAATACGAACACAATAAAGCTTGACCAGAGAATAAACGCGGGATAACTAAACCGGTGATTCTGGCAGGATTAGTGAAATTAACGAGAGAATGAATTTTGGCAATGGTAGGAATTGTTGCAGAACTATAGATGACGAGATTGTCTGCTAGGATAAGGATGGAGAAGAAAGTGGACATCACGCAAATTATATAGAAGAAAATGACGATTCCAAATTGATATAAAAATTTCGTAGTACCACTTTTCGATCTCATGCTTGAGAAACTGGAGCGTATGAATGAAATGTGAAATTCTTTCCTAACATAAAACTTTTTGCTTGTAGTAGGCCTAATAGGCATTTGATATTGGTATTTCATGGATTGTATTCTGTCGTCTTATTTGTGCAAAAGAGGTAGAAGAAATGACTATTTGTGCCAAAACAGCCTCGCTTATTTGGCATATGTTACAACTGCTGCAATATTATAAAGCCCAATTTCGTTTCATCTAGCAGACAGTTACAAAATAGACATAACCAGATCGACTGGTATCAGTCTTCGGTCCTATTCGTATTAACAGCTTTGACAGTATTAGAAAAAGAAAATTTGTTTTTACATGTTGCAGAACATGTGACGGACTTTCATGAAACGAGTCATTTCACTTCTATCGGTATGCTGTTACTGAAATGGTATTTTCCCCAAGTGAGTAATGGATGGAGCAGTGACAAAACACAGTTTGTTGTAGAAACTACGAATGCAATGTTAGTGACCAGAATGAATTATTATGAAACTTGAGTTTAATGTTTTCATTAGGCTGGTGAAGAATACAGACATGCTGAATAAAATTTACAGCACTAATAAATACTGTATGCTTGCTCACACTCCTTCATCTTTGACGGTACTAATAAAATATAAATTAATGTACTTTTTGTAATAAACTAAAGTGATGGCTTGCATTTATTACGTTCAACAGACTTTTTTTTGTAACATCAGAATTTTTTAATGTACTCCAATTGTGACTCTAGAAAATATAGTCAGCTTAAGGGAAATTGGAACACCCTATCCTGACACTGTTGAATTTAGTGACTTGGCTTCCCTGTATTTCAGGAACCACTGTAGCCATTGACATGAAACTTTTACAGCACATTAAACTGTATGTTCTGAGTCTACTGAACTACAATAAATGCATTTCAGCCACTGTTTTTATAAATACAATTTTTTAACTAAACGGTTAAAATTTTGGTACTTTTTTGTATACTATCCTGAATAATTTTAATTATACTTCACATTACGTTCTTCTTTTAGTTCAGTAGACTCAGTATGTGTATGTTATTACTCCCTGAAAATTTGAATACTCTACTCAAAGTAGTTTCTGAGATTTTGGGAAAGAAGCAACAGAAAATGAAAAAGTTTCACATGACTGTAACTCACTTAATATATGCTTAACTTTTTATTTTTAGTGAATCAGGAGCACCCTGAACCCTACTGTATATCATCCTCTTGATCTTTTTTCAAGTTTTTTTCTTTTCTTCTTTCTGGACTCCTTAGTGGCCAACAGTGCTGCATACTCTGCTTTATCAATGCGAACCTTGTCCATCTGTTCAAGTTCTCTGATGCCGTTTACTCCATAATTAATTCTCATATGCTGTAGCACTTTCAGCCTACCAATGTTGCCATCATTAAAAGCAATAACAGTATCACTGACCCCCACTTTAGTGTCTTCATTCCAACAAAACCCTTTTTTGGTAAGTGAGTCCATATAATATTATTGAAAGACTCATTGGGATTTTGAGTCTGACCGTGCAGACATTTCTTCAGTAATTCAGGATTTGCCAGGTCTCTGTAAATGGGTTTTATGATAACCATGACTGCTGCTGGGATGGAATGTGTATGGCTGTATGAACTGTTTGAGTACTGGGCATTGTAGTAATAGCACCATGAATCAGGTCCAGGAGGGCAAAGGTGGTGTAATGGTTTTTCATCAATTGACAGTCTGTGGGAAAATGTAGCCCATACTGCCTGCCTCATTTTCAACAAATCCTCAGTATTATTTCTAATGCCCATCCCATAATACTGCTGTAGTTCATCAATCATTTTGTCTGTCAGCCTGCTTCTTATGGTTTTACCATCAGAAAGTTTCTTGTCTCTCAAACTTTGTTTCAACTTCCTCAACCTGGTGCCCATCCTATTCTGGACATGACCAACACATTCCAGTTATGTGATAATCTTCTCATCATAAGGCTGAGCAGCTACTACACTGTTATATGCTTTAGAGTCTCCATCACGTAAGAACTTAGTGTAACATACTCCTCTTTCGTTCACAGACCGACTAAAAATTTTAATAGCTGCAGAGGCCTCCATACCACCACTTGAACAATTTCTGTCACAGATAGCCCTTCTTCATTCCATGATTTACACATATAACAATATTTGATTAAAATCTGGAAATCTATTACCTTTCCAGTATCCCCACTGGTCGCCTTAGCAACAGAATTCTTAGAACTGTAGCTGCATTTCAAGTGCCATCGAAAGCTACTGGTATGCCAGTCATACCATCATTTATTTCAACGGCTTAGTTTGCAGCACCCTTCATTGACTCACATGCAACAGATTCCACAGCAGCTCCAATAAACCCTGCATACTTGTCGATTTTACAAGCTGGGCATGGCATATTCATCACAGTACACATTGTTCCTGCTGCAGTGTGTCCTTTGCCAATAGCTCTCAATCCATAAAACTACTTAACATTTACTTCAAAATAATTATGTTTACAATGGCACAATTGATGATAAGTTTCCTGGTTCGTCCATTTGATACCTCACTGTCTTCACGTAAACTGACTAGCACTCCACATATTTTACAACACACACATTCACCTAACACCCTTCTTAGGATATGTAAATCTTTCAGAATATAACTTGACCTCCCATTTACATCACTTTCGTTTTGAGAAAACTGTGTATCACAACGTTTTATTTTAATCTTCGAAGCATTAGTGGGTGTTTCTCTAGATATTGACGAGTTTGCCTGTATTTCATTGTCTCTAACTTCACATGCCACCTGCTGTACACAGTTTCCATTTATTCGAAAATCTATTACCATTAAACCCACGTTTCTTAAAAACACTTCGTTTTGACGTCATACTTTACTTTTTGAGAGATTTACCAATCTATTCTTCACTTTTCCTCGGAAAAACGTTAGCACTTGGACATACAACGCTTGTTTATATATGAAACGATAAGATACTGTTTTTGACAGTGCTACCAATACAAACACGTAATTTAACCTTTATAACACAGCAATCCACAGCCTTCTATATAAAAATTTACCGATTTTATTAGATCTTGAAGTAAAGAACATAAAAATTTTAACATTTTCAATCCATGTAGATTACATTTTAAAAAATAAATAAAATACTTCCCATGTGAGTTTATAAGTGATATATTTGCTTGTCGATGGAGATGAAATGATGATGATAAGGACAGCACAACACCCAGTCCCTGAGCGGAGAAAATCTCCGACCCAGCCAGGCATAATATTCATATTCACCTAAGGTTCTAGTAGCTGCTTAACAGATTTCAGCGTGTTACAGGGAGTTTGACTGAAATTTTTTTTCCCATTTTGAATGTATAAAAAAATATATATCGTTTTATTCGAAAAAATGCAAATTTTATAATGAGATAAAAATCCAAAAATGTGAAAATTTTTTTTTTCCTCCTAACTCCCCGTAACACGCTGAAATCTGTTAAGCAGCTACTAGAACCTTAGGTGAATATGAATATTATGCCTGGCTGGGTCGGAGATTTTCTCCGCTCAGGGACTGGGTGTTGTGCTGTCCTTATCATCATCATTTCATCTCCATCGACACGCACGTCGCTGAAGTGGCGTCAACTCGAAAGACTTGCACCAGGCGCACGGTCTACCCGACGGGAAGCCCTAGCCAAACGGCATGCCGCAAATCGCGTTTTTTTATCTTTCCCGTTTCTGAAATACACTCCTGGAAAAGGAAAAAAGAACACATTGACACCGGTGTGTCAGACCCACCATACTTGCTCCGGACACTGCGAGAAGGCTGTACAAGCAATGATCACACGCACGGCACAGCGGACACACCAGGAACCGCGGTGTTGGCCGTCGAATGGCGCTAGCTGCGCAGCATTTGTGCACCGCCGCCGTCAGTGTCAGCCAGTTTGCCGTGGCATACGGAGCTCCATCGCAGTCTTTAACACTGGTAGCATGCCGCGACAGCGTGAACGTGAACCGTATGTGCAGTTGACGGACTTTGAGCGAGGGCGTATAGTGGGCATGCGGGAGGCCGGGTGGACGTACCGCCGAATTGCTCAACACGTGGGGCGTGAGGTCTCCACAGTACATCGATGTTGTCGCCAGTGGTCGGCGGAAGGTGCACGTGCCCGTCGACCTGGGACCGGACCGCAGCGACGCACGGATGCACGCCAAGACCGTAGGATCCTACGCAGTGCCGTAGGGGACCGCACCGCCACTTCCCAGCAAATTAGGGACACTGTTGCTCCTGGGGTATCGGCGAGGACCATTCGCAACCGTCTCCATGAAGCTGGGCTACGGTCCCGCACACCGTTAGGCCGTCTTCCGCTCACGCCCCAACATCGTGCAGCCCGCCTCCAGTGGTGTCGCGACAGGCGTGAATGGAGGGACGAATGGAGACGTGTCGTCTTCAGCGATGAGAGTCGCTTCTGCCTTGGTGCCAATGATGGTCGTATGCGTGTTTGGCGCCGTGCAGGTGAGCGCCACAATCAGGACTGCATACGACCGAGGCACACAGGGCCAACACCCGGCATCATGGTGTGGGGAGCGATCTCCTACACTGGCCGTACACCACTGGTGATCGTCGAGGGGACACTGAATAGTGCACGGTACATCCAAACCGTCATCGAACCCATCGTTCTACCATTCCTAGACCGGCAAGGGAACTTGCTGTTCCAACAGGACAATGCACGTCCGCATGTATCCCGTGCCACCCAACGTGCTCTAGAAGGTGTAAGTCAACTACCCTGGCCAGCAAGATCTCCGGATCTGTCCCCCATTGAGCATGTTTGGGACTGGATGAAGCGTCGTCTCACGCGGTCTGCACGTCCAGCACGAACGCTGGTCCAACTGAGGCGCCAGGTGGAAATGGCATGGCAAGCCGTTCCACAGGACTACATCCAGCATCTCTACGATCGTCTCCATGGGAGAATAGCAGCCTGCATTGCTGCGAAAGGTGGATATACACTGTACTAGTGCCGACATTGTGCATGCTCTGTTGCCTGTGTCTATGTGCCTGTGGTTCTGTCAGTGTGATCATGTGATGTATCTGACCCCAGGAATGTGTCAATAAAGTTTCCCCTTCCTGGGACAATGAATTCACGGTGTTCTTATTTCAATTTCCAGGAGTGTATATGTGATCAAAGTTGTAAAGACAATTTTGAAACATCCTGTTTTTTCCATACGTCTTTACTGAGACAATGAGAAGTCGCTTACAATGGACGATGGGGTTACACCGCGACGCCGCCCCGCCCGCCAGAAAACTACATGCCTTAAATGCCATTTGCCTTCTACTCATTGAGCTGTATAAAACTGATTTCATTTACGTTCATGTTCCTTCCTTCAGATTGGTACGACGTCCGAATATGAACGTCTCTATAACGCGCTTTCACAAATCCTTGTTCCTCTCATGTGTAATTTATATCTGCTGATCCGTAGGAGACGCGCGCCCACTGGCATTATTAGTACTGAAACGCAAGCGAGGAAACGTTCGCCGTCTCATGGCCCCGCTCCCCGCGGAACTTCGTGGCCATCGACCAGCTTGTGGTCTACAGACTGTTTGTGTCCGGGAAAGTAATCCGATTCGAGCCACATGCCCTGGGTTTTCGAAGTTTTTGTCTGGGTCGGCAATTTAAGTGACGGCAGGTCTACCCCATTGATAGGTCAAGTTAATTAGTTGCACGTAAATGGCACCTGGAGAAATTTAATCCACGTCAGAATACACTCCTGGAAATTGAAATAAGAACACCGTGAATTCATTGTCCCAGGAAGGGGAAACTTTATTGACACATTCCTGGGGTCAGATACATCACATGATCACACTGACAGAACCACAGGCACATAGACACAGGCAACAGAGCATGCACAATGTCGGCACTAGTACAGTGTATATCCACCTTTCGCAGCAATGCAGGCTGCTATTCTCCCATGGAGACGATCGTAGAGATGCTGGATGTAGTCCTGTGGAACGGCTTGCCATGCCATTTCCACCTGGCGCCTCCGTTGGACCAGCGTTCGTGCTGGACGTGCAGACCGCGTGAGACGACGCTTCATCCAGTCCCAAACATGCTCAATGGGGGACAGATCCGGAGATCGTGCTGGCCAGGGTAGTTGACTCACACCTTCTAGAGCACGTTGGGT
Source organism: Schistocerca nitens (assembly GCF_023898315.1). NCBI lineage: Eukaryota > Metazoa > Arthropoda > Insecta > Orthoptera > Acrididae > Schistocerca > Schistocerca nitens. Next base: position 744,048,634 of record NC_064614.1, on the reverse strand, counting down.
GGCACGGGATACATGCGGACGTGCATTGTCCTGTTGGAACAGCAAGTTCCCTTGCCGGTCTAGGAATGGTAGAACGATGGGTTCGATGACGGTTTGGATGTACCGTGCACTATTCAGTGTCCCCTCGACGATCACCAGTGGTGTACGGCCAGTGTAGGAGATCGCTCCCCACACCATGATGCCGGGTGTTGGCCCTGTGTGCCTCGGTCGTATGCAGTCCTGATTGTGGCGCTCACCTGCACGGCGCCAAACACGCATACGACCATCATTGGCACCAAGGCAGAAGCGACTCTCATCGCTGAAGACGACACGTCTCCATTCGTCCCTCCATTCACGCCTGTCGCGACACCACTGGAGGCGGGCTGCACGATGTTGGGGCGTGAGCGGAAGACGGCCTAACGGTGTGCGGGACCGTAGCCCAGCTTCATGGAGACGGTTGCAAATGGTCCTCGCCGATACCCCAGGAGCAACAGTGTCCCTAATTTGCTGGGAAGTGGCGGTGCGGTCCCCTACGGCACTGCGTAGGATCCTACGGTCTTGGCGTGCATCCGTGCGTCGCTGCGGTCCGGTCCCAGGTCGACGGGCACGTGCACCTTCCGCCGACCAATGGCGACAACATCGATGTACTGTGGAGACCTCACGCCCCACGTGTTGAGCAATTCGGCGGTACGTTCACCCGGCCTCCCGCATGCCCACTATACGCCCTCGCTCAAAGTCCGTCAACTGCACATACGGTTCACGTCCACGCTGTCGCGGCATGCTACCAGTGTTAAAGACTGCGATGGAGCTCCGTATGCCACGGCAAACTGGCTGACACTGACGGCGGCCGTGCACAAATGCTGCGCAGCTAGCGCCATTTGACGGCCAACACCGCGGTTCCTGGTGTGTCCGCTGTGCCGTGCGTGTGATCATTGCTTGTACAGCCCTCTCGCAGTGTCCGGAGCAAGTATGGTGGGTCTGACACACCGGTGTCAATGTGTTCTTTTTTCCATTTCCAGGAGTGTATGAATCAGTTTTAAATGATGAAAGGAAAAATTAGTCTATTCAATTAATAATTAAATTACCAGATATACAGCTCATGTTAACTTTGGCATACCCCTGAAATACTTCTTCACTTAGGACCATCCTCTGTCAGTGTAATGTAGCACTGCTTTAGTTCAGCTAATTAAAGTGTCACAGGCTGTTTCATTCAGAAGAATGAATGAATAGCTCAGTCAGCTAAAACACTAAAGAGCAGTTTCAATTAAAAGAATGAGTACATGGTTCAACCGACAGAAAAACTACTGATTGTCTTCACTTGAAAAGAAAGAATGAATAATTCAGTCAATATGCAAAGCTACAACAATGTCGAATCTTTTCATTCGATTGCTCCCTCTGACTGCTTTCACCAGAAATAATTAAATGAATAATAATCCAACCGACATGTAAAACTACAACCCGCTGACACGATTGTTTTCATTCGGTTGCTCCCACAGATTAGCTTCACTCTAGAGAATGAATGAATAATTTAGCCGATACCCGTAACTACACCCGAATGAGTCGATTGTTTTCCAACAACCGAATGAATCGATTGTTTTCATCCAGTCGTTGCCATCACTGTTTGATGCCCACTGCCCAGTTACCTCCCGGAGCAGTGGTGCACGGATAATATGTGTGTTCACCCTTACTTATTTCTTTCTGGTTCCAACTGGACGTTAGGATGCGTTTATTTGACTTTGTTTATTCGGATATTCTTACAACATGAATGGTTTTCCCGATTTCTACCATTCTTTGTAGTCACTGAGACATACCCTTATTTTACAGATTGCTTTTCGGACCCAATCATTTTAACTTGGACTACTGCTTTGCAGCGAGCTACGTATTTTTATTGCCTTGGGTTTACCACTATTGAACACTATCTTTCCCAACATTCTTCAGACTCCAAAGCCACTACTACCTCATTCCTCAAACACCTTACTAACGAAAAACTAATCTAATCTAATCTAATCTTCAGAATAATCCACAACTACATCTTCTTTGAAGGGAAGGTACAGAAACAAATCTGTGGCACAGCCATGGGCAGACGCATGGCACACTCCTACGCAAACCTGTTAATGAGCCATCTAGATGAGACCTTCCTATTCTCTCAAATTGCCTGGTTCACGTTCGTTGATGATATCTTCATGATTTGGACTCAGTACCTAGACACCCTATCCTCAATCCTGCACAGCCTCAACACCATCTCTCCCATCCGCTTCACCTGGTGCTCATCAACCCTGTGTGCCACCTTCCTAGACACGGACCTCCTCCTCTCTGATGGATCCATCTGTACCTCTTCCTACATTAAACCTACCAACTACCAACATGACCTGTATTTTGACAGCTGTTATCCCTTTCTCACCAAAAAATCCCTCCCACACAGATGGGCTACGTCCCCCAGAACTAGTCCACAAACAGATCTTCTGTGACATTTACCCTCACACCAAGAACCAGCCACAAAGGAGTGCTTCCTTTCTCACCCAATACCACATCAGACTGGAACAACTGAACCACATCCTTCATCAGGGCTTTGATTACCTGTCAACATGCCCTGAAATGAAGGACATCATACCCAAGACCCTTCCCACTTCTCCTAAAGTGGGCTTCCATCACCCACCGAAACTCCACAACATCCTAGTCCATCCCTATGCCACTCCCAATCCCAACCCCTTGCCACATTATCATACACATGTGGAAAACCCAGGTGCAAGACCTGCCCAATTCACACACCCAGCACTTCATATTCCAGTTCTGTCACAGGATTATCCTACATCATCAGGGGTCAGACCCCCTGTGAAAGCAGCCATGTCAATTACTAGCTCTGCTGCAATTATTGCACAGCTTTTTATATTGGTATGGCTACCAACCAGCTACCCACTAGGATCAACGGTGACTGTCAAACTGAGACCAAGAGCAAAGTTGACTGTTTTATAGCACAAAGTGCAGCTGAATGTAACAACTTTGATTTCAGTGGCTGCTTCACTACCCAAGCCATCTGGATCCTCCTCTCCACCACCAGCTTTTCTGAACTGTGCAGATGGGAATTATCTCTAAACACATTCACCTCTCTTGTAAACCCAGGCTCAGCCTATGGTAACATACTGTCCCCACATCTTAATATAATTAAATCCAGAGTAGGAACGAATTGTGAAAGAAAGCTAGAAAATATTCACAAAAATAATTTATTTGTAATCTCTTAATTGTAGGTTTAAATTGAAAAATAAAAACCTGAAACAGAAAAGAAGTCAGAACGACTGACAATATTCTAATCGAAATCAAAAAAAGTTTCACATTAATATCCTTCAAAGAGGAGAAACAGGGAATAATTTTTGAAAAGGTGTATTAAACTTTGATGCCATCTGTAATACTTTGCTTGTGTCTAAAACTTCTTATCTGACCACATTAATGGATCTGTAGCACTACTTTCGTGATTCCTATTTTTTAGTGTCAACTGGCACAAGTGATATTTAGCAAATTGTGTTTTGAAAACTACATTTTTTTATTGTTTAGGTCAAAGTAGTTCAGGAGCAATATATGACGAGATGAATGTGGGAAATGCAAACTCATCCTCAAAATGGCCAGTATAATCAACTTGTAGCAACCTAAGACTGTACCAAGGTAATTCTCGTCTCTCCAGATTGTCGTAAATATTGTTAATGGGATATACTGCTATTCACAGTAAAGTTGAGACACTGAGTTGCAGACAGGCACCACGAAAAAGACTGTTATACATTGAGCTTTCAGCAAAAGCCTTCTTCAGAAAGTAAAACACACACATGCTCACACAAGCAAGCACACCCCACACATATGACAACTATTTCTGGCTGCTATGGTAGGAATGCAGCTGTGTTGCATTTAATGGAAGCAGCAACCTGGAGTAGGGTGAGGAAAGTGGAGGGATAACAGGGTACAGGTGAGGAGAGAGAAGTCATCACAGGTTGATAGAGTGTACAGGGACTAGTTAGTGACAAGACAAGGGTGCCAAGTGCAGCATTGGTGGCTATGGGGGAGAGAGGGGGATGAGGAGCAAAGAAGGGCAAAAGACTGGTGGGTATGTTGGCATAGAGTGGCACACAATGAGGGTAGAGGACATGAATTGGGGGGGGGGGGGGGGAGGGAGGTGATAGGACAGAGGGGGTGGAAGCTGTTGGATGGAGGGTGTGGGGACAGTAGGTTACCACATATAAAGAAGACCATGATGATTTCAGGAGTGGAGAATGTGTAATAAGGGTAACAACAATCTTGAGCAGATCAGAAAAGTTAGTGGTGGACGGGAGATGCAGATGGCCTAGGTTGTGAAGCAGCCTTTGAAATCAAGCATGTTATGTTCAGCTGCATGTTGTACCACAGGATGGTCCACTTCGCTCTTGGGCACAGATTGGTGATGGTGGACAGCTGATTGGTAGTCATACTAATATAAAAAGCTGTGCAATGATTGCTGGTATATGACATGGCTGCTTTAATCACAGTTGGCCTTGAGCACTGATGGGGTAGGATAAGCCGGTGAAAGAACTGGTACAGGAAGTACTGGGTGAATAAGTTGGGCAAATCTTGTACCTGGGTCTTCCCCAGCAAGGGGTAGGAATTAGAAGTGCTTGGTTGGGCAATGAAACACCAATTCAGGAAGTGTGGGGAAGATCTTGGGTAGGATGTCTCTAATTTCAGGGCATGATGTTATATAATCAAAGCACTGATGAAGGATGTGCTTCAGCTGTTTCAGTCCGAGGTAGTGATGGGTGATAAAGGGGACACTCTTATGTAACTGGTTCTTGGGGGTGGTGAGAGGGTGGGGTTTGTTGGGACATAGCATTAGAAATCTGTTTGCAGACTAAGTGTGGGGAACAGTGCCTGTCTGTGAAGGCTATTGTTATACCTTCAGCATGCAGGGCATGGGAGCTCCTGTCACTGCAGATATGGCATCTCTGAGTGGCCCATCTGTATGGGAGGGATCAGTTAGTGTGGAAGGGATGGCAGCTATCAGAATGCAGATACTGTTGGTGGTTAGTGGGTATAATGTGGACAGACGTGTGGGTCAAGCCATCAGAGAGGAGGTGGTCAACATCCAGGAAGGTTGCACACTGGTTTGAGTAGTACCAGGTGAAACAGATGGGAGAGAAGGTGTTGAAGTTGTGATGGACTGAGGATAGGGTGTCCTGACCCTGAGAAGATATCGCCAGTAAACCAGGGAATTTGGGGTTTTAGAAGGCTAGGAAGGTTTCCTTTAGATGGGCCATAAACACATTAGTATAGGACGCTGCAGGGCAGGTGTCTATGACTGTGCTGCTCTTCTTTTCTTTGTGTACCTTCCCATCAAAGGAGAAGTAATTGTGTGGTTTGACAAAGTTAGTAGGGTGTATGAGGAATGAGGTAGTGGGTTTAGAGTTTGAAGGACATTGGGAGAAGTAGTGTTCAGTAGTGGCAAGGATGTTGGTGTATACAGAAGTGATGAGTAGGGGCCCAAGAGGTAAAGGGAAAGGGATCGTGGAGAGTTGGTGAAGGAACTGGAGCTACAATGGGGCATCCAGGATTGTTGGGTTTGTGGATGTTGGGGAGCATGTAGAAGGTGGGTGTGTGGTGCGTCATAGGCATGAGGAGGGAAATGAATTCAGGCCAGAGGTTCTGCAAATATAGTGGAGCAGCACAGCAGAGAAGACAGAGCTTTGTGTCAGGCAGCTGTTGCAGCATGGCTTCACACCAAGATATAGTGGGGTCTGGAAAGCATGTGGCAACCAGTAGATTCCCTTAACTGTGTGGATGGCAACCATGGAAGCTAGACTATCTTCAGTCTTGGTGAACACCCAGCTCACAAAGCAGTAGTATGACTCTTAATCACTCCGTACACATCAGATTCTTGGAAGAGCTCAGCACCAAAACCCATTTTAGAACTACATGAACTTACACAAAAATCTTTACTTAAATGTGTGTGTGACAGAATAGGTGCTCCCAAAAGAGCCTATTTCACACATTCAAATTCTGCCTGTGCATGGGCATCCTAATCCCAAGGAGTTTTCTTTCCCATCAACCTTTTATGAAAATTAGTTGAACCCAAGAATGCTTGAATCCGTTTCTTTATTTTAGGAACAGAAAAGTTTCTAATTGCCCCAATTTTCTGTAGATCAGGTAGAATCCCTGATGCCGTCACAATATGTCCAAGAAATTTCCCCTACAACTACCAAATTCCGATTTTTGTAAATTGAGACTGAACTCATGCTACAGAAAATGCTCAAAACTATATCCAAAACCTCATTATGCTTTTCCCTTCTCTCCTCTGCAATCAGCACACTGTCAATGGAGTGGTTAACTTCATTCTCAAATCTACTGGAAGAACTTTATTCAAAAGAGGTTCGAATCCTCCCTTGAGCATGGGTGTGTTGTTCTTAGCATAAGTTAGATTAAGTAGTGTGTAAGTCTAGGGACCAATGACCTCAGCAGGTTGGTCCCTTAGGAATTCACACACATTTGAACATTTTTCTCAAACAATTTCACAGAAACTATCTTGTAAAAAAATTGAGTCTTGTCCATCTCATGGCTTTACTAATCAGCTTCATGATGAACTGCCCATCATTTCACCGAAGTCATACTTACTGTGAAATTTTGGGGTTAAGTAAATTACTGCAAGAAATTCGAAAAGTTTGCATTGAAAAATAGGGGTTGCTATGAATTTGCATTTGATGTGTGTTTTAAGTCATATATTTTTACATATGAAATGTAGCTTGTATACTGAATTATTCTTTAAATTTAAATGGGTATCACTGTCATATCACCAATCTCAAGGAAATGGATCATATGTAAACCAATTTGTCCAAAACTTGTGCACCAGTGAAAAAGCCAAATTGAACTATTTGTAATGTTCCTCATATCTCATAAACTGTTTGACATATCAAAACAAGATTTTGGCAAATGATAGTACACAAAGAGGAGAATATTTTGTCATGTGAGTAATAGGCAAAACTTCCATATCTAACCAATATTCAAGCCACTACTTATTTTTCCAATGAAATAATGTTACTTTTAAGAATGAATAACAAGAACACTGTTTTTGTTCTACTGACTTTTGATTGCTTCATGCTGGCTTTGAACATACTGGACCATCTTTGGGGAACAACTGAGTAGCATCTGAAAGAGACAGTGGTTATTTGTTAACACACTAGTCAGTTATTTCTTGAAGATGGCTTAATAAACTGAAAAATAATTTGAAATAAACAAAATGCAGCAGAACAAAGCTATTTTATGCTATTGTTCAACCAAGAAGTAATGGAAGAATCCATAATAATAAAATAAGTAAAAATAAAATGAAAATGTCATTTTTAAATGTACTCAACAGCTTATGAAATGAGGATTGCTACAGGTGTCTAGAAATCGGAAGAAGTTTCCAAGAATAGCTCTCACATTCACAGTAGTATTTGCAACCATCTTAAGAAATGTAGAGTCAACTATGAAAGTGATGTGGGTTGCTCCCAGCCACTCCACATGTGAATGCCTTGTGAGGATGATTTTCTAAATACTGTAAATGATTTATATATCAAGGACAGAAAACACATTCCTCTGAAATGCCCGGAAAATTCTGGTACAGTATTTCATAGTTATAAAAATTTTCATTCAATCTTACTGCAACCAGTTGCATGCACTCAGAGGAAATGTATTATAATCGATGTTGGGGGATATGGGAAGGAAAGCAATGATGATAGGTTTTTATGCTCCTAGAGTATTTCTCTTGATGCGAGAAGGAGAGCTTAATATACTGCTAGACTCTACACTGCCAAACCTATCAGTTGTATTGGCTTTTCTATTATTTGGAGTTAAGGCATATCTGTAGTTGAGGCATTTTATCAAATCTTACAACAGATGAGTTTTAGATCTGTTGTGCTCAAAAGCAAACATGTTTCGTTCACTCAGTGCCACTCAGTGCCACTGTGGTCTCATGCACACTGAACTGCACAGGTTTGTTTCATCAACACTGCTCTGGTCGCCATTCTCCTTTTGTTGTGCCATACTGCTCCACTATAACCACAGCCTAAGGCTTTATGAAGGGGCTAGACTTCTGGATTGGGATCAATCTGACCGACCTTATAGGTGGAGGAGTCAAACAATTGACAGAAGCCTTCTACCAAGTAGTCACTGCGATTCATAACAACAGCTGGTTATCTGCAGGTAGGATAATTAAGTCAGAATCTGTTTTGAGGATGTGTATGGCTGTCTTTTCTTCTGCTGAAAGATTGGTGTTCTTAGGAAGGGACCTGAGAAGGATGATGATGCCAAGTTGGAGGTTAGGATTTACTGTGAGCTGGACAGGGAGTGGTTAGATGGGGGGTGGGAGGATCATGATTGGATGGTGGTATGACTTGGGAGATGAAAGTTTAAATTTTGGGATTAGATTGTCTTTTCTTGGAGGGATAGTTGATGAAGATTTTCCATTGCACAGATCAGGAGACAGAGAGTGTGGGGCTGAAGGTGAGGCCTTTGCATAGGACTGAAACTTCTATGGGACTGAGGATTTTGGTGGAAAGGCTAACAACAGTATTGAGGGACCGTTTTGACTATGTATTTAATGGGCTGTTGGTAGGGAGTTTTGGGGGATGTGGTAGGTTTAAAAGGTCAGACAGGTAGGGTCTTGGTACAATGTGGGGTTGACTAGGAGGAACACTATGGGTAGGATAGGGGTTGGATAGTAGTGCCCCGAGATGGCAGTAGGATGTCAGTAGGCTGGATAATGTAGGGAGAATGCTCTTCCAGGTGCTGGAGATCAAACAATTGTTTCAGAGATGTGATGTATGTAGTAGGGATTGCACAGCAGCAGTGTCTTGTGGGGGGAACAGAGGTGTTTCTGGGATGCCTGGGCCATTGAAATGTGTTTTTGCAGTACCAGGTTCATGATAGACAGGGACTGGCAGAATTTGAAAAGGTGAAGGTCATTGTGAAAGGAAGGGTGTGATGCACACCTACCTGTGCGACAGGAAATTGTGAACCTCAGTCTAATCAATCACTGTCCCCCTCCCCTGCTCTCTCTATCATTGTCTCAGGACACATACTCCCATACCTCATCCATTATGTCCTTTTTCCTATGATTTTGTACCTTTTTTACATATTTGTAATTTTTGTGTATTTTTACATGTTTTCATGTATTTTCTTGTATTTTCATGTATGTGTGCTTATTTTTACATATTTGTGTGTATTTTTTCATATCTGTATGTATTTTTCACCTTGCTCACAACCTTAATATGCACATTTACTACATAAATTCCATTTCCCCAATGCCATCTCAGCCACAATGGACCCCTGCTCTACATTTCTGCACCTGTTCAGAAAGTGTCCCTTTGCCTGGCTAAAACCTAGTTCCACCTCCTGTTTCTTAAATGCTGTCGAAACCACGGAATCTCCCCCCCCCCCCCCCCAATGGTCTAAACATAAAAATTCTTTTCTGTGGGTTGCATCCTTCCTTTCACAATGATATTCAGCTTTTCAGGTTCCACCAGTCCTTGTACACACAACCTTATTACAAAAACACATATCCAACTCCCATGCATCCCATAACAACTTATGCTCCCACCACAAGATACTGCTCCTCTACAATCCACACTACATGCATCACATCACTGAAACTGAATCTCTCCCACTCCAGCATCACAGATGGACACTTCACAACCTGGGCCATCTGGATCCTCCCCTGCAGCACTAGCTTTTCTGGTTTGCTCAGATGGAAGTTAACCTTATGACACATTCTCCACTCCTGAAATCATCTTAGCCTTGATCTGTCACTGTCCCACACCCTCTACCAAACAGTTTCCACCACAGTTTCTGTTACTGGAAAAAGCATGCAGAAAAGTTCAGAGTACACGAGAAAAATCTTTTTCATTGAGAGTCAGTTACAATTATTCACCATGTGAAAACAGCACATCTGCTGATCAATCGGGAGGAAGGTAAACCCTTTACTAGGAATTGTCACAACTCATACTCCTGGACCAAGCAGGAAACACACCAAGAGATTGTAGAACTATCACTGCAAACCTGATGACACTTCTCAGTGAGTGAAAGAATGATGTACCAGAACTAATGATAATGGTGAAGTGTCACGTAACTAGGTTGGCGTCAGTAATACAAAATGAAATATAGCTAATTATGTCTCTAATGATACACAAAAACATTGTTAACTAAATGAAAAATTCTCCACTTTACAGAATTTTGCCATACTCAATGATGGACTTAGCTGGTCAGGAGCATTTTACTTTTTGTATACATTGCAGCAACCCTCAGCTTATCAAAGAAAAATAACTCTTTTTGGGGTTATACATTCTGCTGGACTCAGGGGCATTTCTGTTGGCAACTATTAAATGCCTCTTAAGACTCTCACTGAGAACTTAGTTTTTACATGCCCATTGTTTCAATGGTGCAGCTAATATGTCTGAGTGGAACAATGGAGGGGGGGGATCCTTCAGGACCAGCCAAAGAGCTTTTTGCCATCCACTGCAGTAATAAATTTGTGTTTCTGGAATGACAGGAAGTTTCAAGACGCAGTGATCCATTTTATTTTCCAATGTGCTGGTAACTGTGAAAGACATATGACATAAAATTCTAGAATATGTATAAAGTGTCAATAAGAAAAAAATCCAAATCTATAAATTCAACAGCTGACATCAGTGTCCCCAGCCCAATAAGCTGTAAGGGTAAAATCTGTGAAGCATTGCAGGGAAAACTATGAATTGATCCAGAACACAGTAACGTAAGTATTGAACAAAGTAGAAACCAGGGTGGACTGTAACAATATTATGAAAAGATAGGCACAACAAAAATACTGTCAGAAAGTGAGCTTTTGACCAACAAGGCCTTTGCTGAAAATTGGCAACATATACACACACATTCACACAAATGCAACTCACACACACATGACCACAGTCTGTGCATGTTGAAACTGAGTCTGGCTTCAACAGCCAGTGACTGGTTCATGTGTGTGTGAGCTGTGTTTGTATGAGTGTGTGTGTGTGTGTGTGTGTGTGTGTGTGTGTGTTTGTTGTCTATTTTCAATTAAGGCCTTGTTGGCTGAAAGCTCACTTTCTGACAGTCTTTTTGTTGTGCCTAGCTGCAACTCAGCATCTCCACTATATGCTGAGTAGCAATTGTCATCTAAGTATTGAATGCACAGAGTTCAATCAGACGTGAAAGTCCTGTGAGACTGTGAAGCAGCTCGGAAAGTTTGATACTAGAATATGTATAAAGTGTCAATAAGAAAAAAATCCAAATCTATAAATTCAACAGCTGACATCAGCGTCCCCAGCCCAATAAGCTGTAAGGGTAAAATCTGTGAAGCATTGCAGGGAATGTAGTCACTATTGAATGTATCTACCTCTAGAGAATTGAAATTTTGATGCAGCCAGAGGAAAATGTTATGCAGACATTCTAAGAGCAGCTCTTGTGGTGAAACACACAGTAACATTGTCTGTTCCTGTACAGTTGTCCCATGAATGAAGAAGTAAGAAAGGTGTGTTTGAAATTCTTGATCTCTTTCTGAATAAGTTTGAGTGAAGGTTTGACGAATAAGATGTAAAGCAACTATCTCATCTTGAAGAGATCCTCCATCTATATGACATTTGGAAGAGTTACTTGGAGTAGACACACTGAACTTTGACATGGAAAGGCTTAATGTATAGCTCAAAATACTATGAACCATGTAATGCATCCTCTATTGTGAGACAAATTATTGCTGAGTGTAGTAGTGTTAAAATACCTGTTTCGGGAAGTTATCATCTCATCATTTTGACAATGACAGGTTCACTATCATTAACATCCTCTAAGAGATCATTCAATGCCTTGCTACAACTTAAGATTTGCCTCAGATCAACAACGACATCTTTGAGGCTTCATGTTCATCAAATCAGAGCTGGGAAAATTAATCTTACAGATGTTACGAAATAATTTGTTCTCAGACTGAGGAAAATAGAATTACATTCAGAAATTGTATGTAAAAAGTTTCATGTTAGACGAAATCACTGATTAGGTTTGATGGACCTGAACAGTCAAGTATTACATTTCTTGCCCCTCCACAATTGGTGAAGGGGTTTACCCCCCCCCCTGTCCCTCACTAAAAAAATGGTTGGCAGACCAATGGTTTCTTTGTTTCTTTTGTGTATGAGGAGTAGTGATAGTTTTAATGATCACTTCAAAAAATAAAGTTATATACTTAGTTTTTTTTTATGTCCTTGTACATACTGAAATCCCTGCAAATACATTATCTTATCTTGCTGCTAAAGAAACCAAAAGAAAGTAATGTAGCTTATTTATAAAGTGGAGTGCTGGGCAGTAATTTGTTTTTGGCAGCAGCAGAAATGTTGTAAGTGTGCTACACCAGTCAAGATGACTTCTTGTTGCTGAAACTGGTACACACTTATTGCAAACTTTCTGTTTCTGAGACACAAGTATCTTAATTTTAAAAATCAGTTTAACTTACTAAATGAACTGCAGGCCATTTTCTCCTTCTATTTATTTACGTTCCTCTCCATCCTGTCATTCTTGAACTGCTCTAAGTATAAAACTAAACATCTGGTTCTATGACTTGAATTCATTTCATTAATCGCATTAAGTGTGTTGGACAACAAGTGTGAAAGAAAGTGGCCATGGCCTATTCAGTGAAGCCATCATGGCATTTTCCCAGTACAGTTTAAGGAAATCTTGGAAAATAGTCTCTATGGTTATATTGGGATGTGAATTCCAGTCATTCCAAGTGAATTTACTATTCTTATCCTAGTGGTGTGTCTTGTTTACTAAAATAAGCAAAATTTTTACCTCCCATTAATGTCTATTTCTGCATACTTCAAACATTATGAATTTTAGCCAAAATATTTAAGATTAACACATAGCAATCATCAGTATTTTTTGTAGACCTTTTGTGCTGCATAGAAGAGGGTTGCCCAGAAAGTAATGCACCACTTTTTTTTTTTTCCCTGAGTCGGAAACAATGTGAAATGTTATGAATGTATTATTTGAAGTCTCCTGAGTGAGCGCGCCAAGTTTCTTTCATTTCCAACAGATAGTGTAGCTGGAGGACAGTTTCAAAATGGCGTTCGTAGGTGATGTACGTTACAATAAATGTGCTGTCATTGAATTTCTCACTGCAGAAAAAGAAACTGTGGGGAATATTCACAAATGCTTGGGTAAAGTTTGTGGAGCACCTGTTGTCAACAGAAGTACAGTTAGTCCCTGGGCAAGGAGGGTTAGGTCATCAGAAAGCGGCTCAGTGGGGTTCCATGGTCTGCAGCGGTCGGGAAGGACATCCACAGTGGTCACACCGACATGTTGCAGCGAGCTGATTTTGTCATTCGCCATTAAGGGATGCCGTTTATGGAAGACATTTTGAGGACAATGAGGAGATGGTTAACACAGTGAAGCACTAGCTCCACCATCACAACAAACATTAGTACTGACAGGACAGGGTGTACATGCCTTGTTTTGTGCTGGAGGACGGCCATAGAGCGGGATGGAGATTACGTGGAAAAATAGCGTATGTAGATAAAACACCTTTCTTTCATGTTTGTAGTTCTCATTATGTTCAGTAAAGAACAGTTGAAGAAAAGAAATGTGGTGCACTATTTTCTGGGCAACCCTTATATATTATTCACATTACATTGTTACAGTACTCATTTGTCTGAATTTTGTTAATCTCACTTTGCTTGTTATTCCCATATAGAAAGAAAACAGAACCATATGTTTCAACAGTGAAAGAAAACAAAATTGTATGTTCAAAAGTATTATTTATTTTGGCACATTAAACACACAGGTCAAACATGTATCAAACCTATAGTAAACACTACTACACTCTTGTGCCTTGATGAGTAAGAGAAATAACAATGATATTTGGTCCCAATAATTTTTGAGGTAGAGTGACTGAGTTATTGGGCTAGAAACTGGTCCAACTTATCCTTAAACATCAGTAAAATGTCAATGAAAAGCTATAAATGTTGACCTAATTACATTTTCTGTAAGTATATGTCTGACTTCATTGGTAGTCAACTATATATCATGTGTGGATGATATAAGTGGTGTGTCACCACTGAAGAAAGTAACAGTGTATGAAATAGGAAATTAAAAATTACCTAACTCGCAATGTTAAATTATGTGAATTCACAGAAACAGGCTCACAAAGTATACAATAGTGAACTGTCATATTCATGATACATACTCTCATTTCCTTAGAAGCAATGAAGGTACAGAAATGTGTTCAGCATGCTGATATTGTAATTGTATACAAATTACATATGTAATACATATATAAGATGGATTATATTAAGTAATGTGAAAAAATAGCTGTAGTAACAAACATAAATTGTAGGCTTGTAATTGTAAACAAAAATGAATACAATTTCATATTGAACAAAGGATAACAAATATATATTAAGTTCTGACATACAATGAGGAATGTTGACATAAACACACACAGAATAACCCAAAAGATATCAATAGTAAGTGATAACTTTGAAGCTTGAAAAGATAACTGCTGTAACCACTATCATTTTTTCACCTTTATTTTTACAAAGGATCACAATAGCACATTCAAGTGTATTCTCTTTTGCACTTATGAACTTGATAGTGTAACAAATTCATTTGTTCAAAAATAATTATATATGACAAACAAACAAAAACTGCTAACAAAAATGTGGTACACAATAAAGTTCATTGAATTTATGATAACGCTAATATAAAATGGTAATACATAAACAAATGGCAGTGTTTGTAGTTCTTAATGTATTTAAGCATATACATGATTGTACTTCCATTTTTTTGTATCTGGGTCAAGCACGAACAGTAATCTGTCACCAATCAGTTCGTCATAAGCATAATAAAAATCCATTATGTTCGCCACAAGCTTGTAGGCCACACTGAAACAGGAAAGCATAGACAGAAATAATAAGTCAAGCTTTACTAATTGTTGTTAAATAATAAGTGCAAGAAATTAATAATACAGTAATGTAATGAAAAGTAGCCAATCCAGTAATAGTATTAGAATGAAAGGCTATATTCCTGCCATATTTTTCAACATGGGCATTCTATTTTCCAAAAGACATCCACAGTGCAGTTCCTGAGATCTGACATGTTAAATTTGTGCTTGTTATGCTCCAGAATTGGTTACAATCACTTGCTATAACTAGTTCAGTCATTCAGCCTTAATAATCTCTCAGCTAAAATAATTCCATGTTCCTAGAATATACAGTTTACTTGCTCTTCATTGTGAAATATCCAACAAAATCTCGTTACTTGATAATATAAACAACAAATCAAATCTATGAACCCTTTCTGGCATAGCCAGTGAAGAAAACTGCAATTATAAGCTCGTGTAAGTTTTAAATTTAAATAGCTATGACACTCTTGAGTTTATTTCAGTACAACTGATATCAGTCTTTGCATGCAGAGACTTGAATATGTGGAATAGCTTAGCTTCACAAAATGTATTTGTGATATTACCTTTTGTAAATTTCTTTTCTTTTTAGAGTTATTCCTAATGCCTAATAGTGGTAATTTACATTTTGTATACATAATTTAACCAGCACTGATAAATGTAACTACTCATAAATGCATGTTTCTTTCGAGCTCCTCCAACAATGCCTATGCCACATTTCAGTGACAGTCAAGATGTTTTCCACTGAAGTGATATGTGACAATGCAACAGCAACCCACATTGATAGAGTGTGGAGGAATATAATTGAAGAAGCTTAAGTGGTTCACAATGGGATGACAACAATATAACACTGATACAGTTCTCTGATATATTGCCCGATGCAACATAGGGTTGTTGCTCCACACAAACGTATAGTATGAGGCATGGGGAGGGAAATGAGTCATCTGATGTGCATAAAAAGGTTTTTTTGTTGGTGAAACTGTAGTTAGTTTCTCAGTAAATCTTCTATGTTTTACCTAAAAATTAAAACTACTGTTTTTGGATTGGTGTGTGTTGTCTGTTATACAATCTTCTCATTCAATTTTGAGGAAATTATTCAGCAAAAAAAAAAAAAGATTATTATTTTGCATCTTATTGTCTGATGTCACAGTTTGATAGTGAACTAGTTTTCTTTTCACTATGGCCCATATCTATTGTGATACCTCTAAATTAAGTAAAACACAGCAAATATTTTGAAAAGTTTTCAGTAACAAATGTAGTCACTGGCCAATTTACGTTTTGCACCATTTAGGTCACGCTATGCTGTGTCCCAAATGTGGCTACCACATCAAAATCACTTTTAATGCTGGAAAGAGGGCCCTACGTCTCTCCAGGCTCAAGTAAATATGTGACATATTCTGAAGTTGTCCACAGTGAGGCTGGTAGCAACTGCAAGGCTATTGCCATTGCTGTGTCTTGTTACTTGTTGTACTGCTTCTGTGGTAGCATAAGTGTCACATCAATAACCATCATATTGTACAAACTTTATTGCAATGTATCCCCTCTGTGAGAACCCCACCATACATTCGTGAATACAGAGATGTTGTTCTGCAGCTTGATAAAATGTATTAGGGGCTTCAGTATGTAATGCATCACTTTTTTTCTGAAGAGCAGGTTGGTTTTATTCTGGATTCCAATACATCATTTTATTCCCATTCCTTTTGGCTACAAAACCCTATTTTCCAACATAATCTCTGTTCAGTGGGACAACCTTAGGTAACGTCACTGGGAAGGCCTATAAGTCCACATGGTACCACTCTACTGGTCAATATCAGAGCCAATGTCTTGCAGCATCAATAACCTCCCCATCATCCGCATAACTGCTTCCCGTGGAGTGCATCCTTCACTGGGCCAAACAGTTGGAAGTCAGACAGTGTGAGGTCCAGGCTGTAGGGTGGATGAGGAAGAACAGTCCAAAGGAGTTTTGTGAGCTTCTCTCCAAAGCCCAGGCTTGTGTGAGGCTTTGCACTGTTGTGGAGGAGCAAAAGTTTATTTGCATTTTTCTCATGGGGAACATATTGAAGTTATGTCTTCAGTTTCCTGTGGGTGGCACAATACACATCTGAGTTGTTGGTTGCACCATGAGGAAGGACATCAAATGGAATAACACCTTCCCAGAAGACCACCACCATGAGCTTACCAGTTGCGGGTCTGACTTTGAACTTTTGCTTTGGAGGAGAGATTACGTGGTGCCACTCAGTGGATTGACATTTTGTTTCCAGTTCAAGTGATGAACCATTGTTTCATCACCAGTGACAAAGGTCAACAAAAGATTATCATGATCAGCTTCATAACACACAAGCAATTCTGCACAGATGGTCCATTATTGCTCTTTATGGCCCCTGGTATCTTTGAGTACCTCAATTGTTGAATGAGTGTGTCGGCACTACTAACAGAGAATTCCATTTGAGAAGTTGGTTGTTTTTTTGTGACCCATTAATCACTGTGAATGGGAGTGTCCTCATGTTTCAACACTGCAGAAGTCACAGCTGTGTATGGCAGTCCAGCACGTGGGAGGTTGGACAGGTTTGCGCAACCTAGTTACGATAATGGCAGATGCCTTGCCCAGTGAGTCACTGCGATTGTGCTCACTGCCAGGTCTCCATAGACATTATGCAAGCACCTGTGAGTGTCTGCAATGATCTGGTTTTCTGCCAGAAGAAACTCAGTTGCAAGCTCTCTGCTTGAAACACACTTCCATTACAGGCACCATTTTGAAGGCTGCATATAGTGCCGCCACTTGCCATAACTTCATAGAACTATAGAGGCCGAAGCAGGAATATTCCACGAGGCCCCACAACAAATTCTTCATTTTTTCAGCTGAAATTCGCTGAACAAAAAAAAAAGTTTGTTGCATTACTTATTGAACACCCATTGTATAACATATAGTTGATGCAGAATAGATTTGTGAGTTGTGTATCTACATCCACGTACATACTCCACAGTCCACTGCATGGTGTATGGCAAAGGCTAACTTTTATTATTACAGTATAGTTCCGTTAATCTGAACTAATTGGAACCAGACCTTGTTCGGATTACCGATTTGTTCGGATTATCCAGAATCACGGCGACGAGTTTCTAGAATGAATTATACCAAGCAGATAAGTTGGTACACCATAGTAACAAATGGGAGCAATTGTGGGAATAATGGCTCACTCTCACTCCCTACGCTTGTTGTTGTGCATTGTTGAGATCTTTGTAGTGTCTGAGGTCAGTGCTCTGCCAGTTGGCTCGCAAAGTGCTTGGTTATGTTAGTTATTGATTGCTGGTATGCGTAATAGTTGTATTGTATTCATTCAGGTGTAATGGTGTACGTATTTTCGTCATGAGTAAATGGAAACATACAACGTTTTTAACTCTCAAAGAAAAACTGAATGCTTTGAAGTGGATAGACATTGGTGAGACTGTATCTAAACTGGTAACAGAACTGGGTGTCTTTAAAGCAATCATTTGTGATTGGAAGAAGAACCGAGTGAAGCTTGAACAGTCCTGTTCAACGTCTTTGGGAAAAACACTCAAAATTCAGCAGACTTTGAAACAGTCCCAGTACAATAAAGTGGATAAAGCTTTTTTCCTTTGGTTTACACAGGGATTCTTTTGAGTGGAGCACTGGTTCAGGAGAAGGCTGTTTACCTGAACAAGTTAATAAATGGTGATGAGTGTTTTAGTGCAAGTACGGGTTGGTTGGACAAATTCAAAAATGTCATAGAATCCATCAGCTAACAATTACTGGAGAGAAGCTTTCTTCTGACCATGATGCAGTGAAGGAATAGATGGGTGAGTTTGAAAAAATGATAAGAGGGGGAAAGTATTCTCCTCAACAAATTTATAACACTGATGAGACTGACCTTAATTTTAGGGCATTGCCAACAAAAAGCCTGGCATCAAAAGCAGAAGACCATGCTCCTGGTTTTAAAATGTGCAAAGATTGTGTGACTTTATTAGTGTGTAGCAACACTGCTGATAATCACAAGCCGTCTGTAATGCTGATCAGCAAATCTGCTAGGCCCAGAGCTTTTGAAAACTGCAACATGAAGTCCTTGCCTGTATATTATTGAAACCAGAAAAAAGTGTGGGTGGATGGTAAGCTGTTCAAAGAATGGTTTCACGGCCAGTTTGTTCCCTTTGTTTGATAGTTTTCTAAGGAGAATCATTTGTCTCCCCATGCAATCCTTTTGATTGATAATGTGCCATCTCACCCCTGCACTGAGGAACTATGAGATGGGAGAAATTGGGGATGAAGTTTTTCGCCA
Source organism: Schistocerca nitens (assembly GCF_023898315.1). Lineage (NCBI taxonomy): Eukaryota > Metazoa > Arthropoda > Insecta > Orthoptera > Acrididae > Schistocerca > Schistocerca nitens. The sequence goes on along the minus strand of NC_064614.1, from coordinate 744,029,443 downwards.
AATGTTACACCTGTTTTACAGACAATGGACCAGGGCAAACTGCAAACATTAAAACTGATTTACAGAAATCAATTTTTAAGAATGCTGATCCAAAATGATAGCATTCCTTTAGTGGACAAAATAAAAAAAGATTAATGTGAAGGATGTTTTTTATTGGGCTGCTGAGGCATGGCAGCATATTTCAGAAAATACTCTGAGAAAATTGTGGAGAAAACTGTGGACATCTCTTGAATATCAGGACAACCTAGTTGAAAATGAAGAGGAAAATCTACTACAAATGATACAGACAATCCCTGGATGTGAAGAAGCTAGTGAAGGAGATGTAGATGAGATGAGTGGATGGCAGCAGATGGGGCATGTGTGGAGAACCTTACTGATGCTGATATGGTTGCTGCTGTGACTTAAGACCAGGAAGAAGTGGACTGCTGTGATAGAAGTGACAATGAGGCTGAAAGCGACAAAGGAGAGCTGGTGCCACACAGTGACGCAGTAGAAGCCCTTGACCTCACACTACGTTATTTGGAGAAACAGTCCACTGCTACACCTGCTGATTTGATGTTTATGAGACGATGGTGCAACTGTGTATCGTATATCAGTGATATGATTCACTGATGACATTGCTATCCTCAGTAAATGTAAAGAAGAATTACAGGATGTGTTAGATGGAATGAAAATTAATGAATTTCAGACTATGGATAAAGAGGAAACTGAAGAAAGATGGAAGTAATGAGTAGCAGAAATGAGATTAGTAGTAAACCGAAAATCAAAATTGGTGACCACAAAGCAGACGTAGTTAAGGAATTGTGCTACCTTTGGAGGGGGAGACAGAGAAAGGGAGGGGGGGACACAGATGGATGGAGCAAGGAAGACATAGAAAGTATATTAGTATAGGCAAAGAGGATATTCCTAGCTAAAAATAGGGTCTTGAGGAATAAATTTTTGAGAATGAGCATTCGGAACACAGTATTGAGTGGCAGTGAATCATGAACAGTTGGAAAAGCAGACAAGAAGAAAATCAAAGCATTTGTGATGTGGTGCTATAGAAGAACATTGAGAATAATGTGGACTTATAAGGTACAGAATGACAAGTTTTTCTGCAGAATATGTGAAGAAAGGAACATACAGATACACTAACAAGAAGAAGGAACAGGGTGATAGGATTGTTAAGACACCAGGCCATAACTTCCATGGCACTAGAGGGTTAAAACTGTAGAGGACATAAAACGGTTAGACGACTTATGACTTAAAGAAAGGAAGCTTCAGTACACAAAATGAAAATCAAACTTCATTGCCATCAGTAATGCCCCCCCCCCCCCCACCCATTCCCACCAATATTAATGATAGCTATTTTTAAAACTCTATGTTTACACTTGTTATTCAATTCTTAAGTTTAATGTCAGTAGCCATCCTCAGTTATGAAAAAGATATATGAAAGCCAATAATGGTGCGTGTATGATATAAATGCGGTACAGCATGGTACTGTGGACTTATACTTTATTGGATGAATATATACACATATAAAATGACACATGACTATTCCCAATGGATGCTAAGTACAAAGTTAAGTCTCTGGTCAAGTCATAAATTTTACTTTAGAAAATGCATTTTAGCCATCAGGTAATGGTAATGTGATGAATGAAGCATCAGTTCAGAGGTGGTATAGCATGTAGATGGAAGAACGCTCACAATGAAGATTGCTTGTGCTGGACCTCAGTGGTGACCAATTGACTCAAAGCAAGGATTTAAACAAAAATTCAAGGAGATAGTCGTTTCACAATTAGTTGACTGCACTCATTCTCTCCAGACATTTCAAGACCTGTGTTGTGGAAGATTGTTAGTGCAGAACTAGGCTATAAAAATATGTACCAGGTGGGTTCCTCAAATTTTGTCAGATGAACACAAAATGAAATGAATAGCAGCTGCATTGACATTTCTCAGCCACTGTGAAAAGGATGGTGATGAATTTTTGAATCACATTGGCACTGGTGATGCAACTTGGATATCACATTTCACACCATAAACAAAGTGCCATTCAATGGAATGGTGGTATTCGCAATCCCCAACAAAGCCAAAAAAAGTTAAACAAAGATTGTGGCTGTGGTGTTTTTGTGCCTGTAAGAGTCTCCCGCTCATCGACTGCATACCTAGAGATGAGACCATAAAGGCAGCAGCCTACTGTCAGATGCTTCAATGACATCACTGCTCCATTGAACAAGTAGCATGGAATGATAACCAGTGGACTCATCCTTATTCACGATAGTGATCAGCCTCATGCAGCAGGAGGGACACAGGACTTGCTTCAGCAACTTCAGTGGGAAATGTTTTAAAATCTGCCTACATTTCAGACCTAGCACCAAGTGATTGCCATTTATTCCCCAAATTGAAAGATTTTTTTTATAGTGAAAAATGCTACAAAAGTGGTTATGAACTTAAAGAAGCCATTAATCAGTGGTTCAACAACTTGGCAACAACTAATTATGCAGAAGGCACAGAAAAGCTGGTGAAATGGTATGACAAGTGCCTAAATTTGAATAGCGACTACGCAGAAGAGTTGCTTGGGTATCAAATTGTTTGTAAAATACAGTTTCATTTAATTATGACAAATAAAAATTTCTGTAGAAAAAAACTTCTCTACTTTCCAAATGACCCTCATAGTTGATATCTTTCATTCTGAATGCTGTTTTGAGGTGATGTAACATGGACAAAAGCTGGTTTTACAAATATAAAAAAAAGGGAAGAGAAAACAGAAAAGCATGAGAAGACTAAATGCACTTGCAGAGCTTTCAATACAGAAAAATCCAGTGATGAAGGAGAAAGTTATTCACATTTTAATGCAAATTATAATAAAAGAAAGGATTTCATTTCCAAATGGATGGATCAAACTTCAACAGTAACAGTTTAGGTTAAAGTAAGTAAAAAGTGTTTGATTTTGTACTTTTATGATTTTATCAAGTTTCTAAGTAAATTTTCTGTTTTTATAAATTTTTATTTCCTTTTACACATTTTTAAAGCAAAGGCCGAAAATTTTATGGAGCTGCATCCCTACTAATTTTAGCTATGAGCCGTGACTGGTGCCATGCTTCTGATGCTCGGTGATAGTGTTTGCACTGACTGGCACTAATAAATGAATGAACACTGCAGAAGTAGATTTTTACTTTGTGAAATAATACGTGTTTAGAGTGTGTAGTGACTTATGTTGAGAAATTAGTGGAATCAAAACAGTATTGTACTCTAAGAATAAACTGAATAAAGGTGTACTATTTTAAACAGGCTATCTTGTATTTGGGTAGTTGGAAGCGCTAATTCCCATACTGTCATTCTAATTTAGGTTTTTTGTTGGTTCCCTAAATTATGCCAGACAAATAGGTTGGTTCTCACTGTAAGCCATGGCTGACTATCTGTCCAGTTCTGCCCAACTAGACCTGCAAGTGTGTAAATGCCTGTGCCTGAATACATGAATTATTTTTATAGTCTTCAGTTAATACAGTGACAGTCCACTATCCACCTGAAGGTGACACCCAGATGAATTATTCTACTGTACTATACTGTTACTATTACTACAACAACAACAACAACTCTGCTACTACTACTAGATTCGATCATCATATTCAGATAAATCACTGTATATCACATTTATATCTAAATCATTGAAGGTAACTGTGTCTAATAACAAACTGTCACTGGGCAATGCATTATATCTTTTAATTTGCAATGGAGACTACACTGTGGAAAGGTAATGAAAGCTGAATATCAAGTAACATCAATCAGCACTTCCGGTATTTGAGAGAATATCAATATTGAAATCTTTCAAAAGAGTCATCAGTTAGGAAGACTGTATAACCTGGTCAAAACTGTATCAGACATATTGTGAATTTCTCTTGATTTCAGGCTCAACCACATTCTGTGACACATTCGTTACCAGCATTAGCCTACATTAGACCCAGGGAACTTCTTCCTGTAAGTCTGCAGCTGGTGGTCATGCGGTAGCGTTCTCGCTTCCCATGCCCGGGTTCCCGGGTTTGATTCCCGGCGGGGTCAGGGATTTTCTCTGCCTCGTGATAACTGGGTGTTGTGTGATGTCCTTAGGTTAGTTAGGTTTAAGTAGTTCTAAGTTCTAAGGGACTGATGACCATAGATGTTAAGTCCCATAGTGCTCAGAGCCATTTGAACCATCTTCCTGTAACAAGACCATACACACACATGGTCTGTGGACCATTGAGTGATGGCATTGCAAGTCACTGAGGCTCTACTGACTCAGATGGTTTCATTTATTTATTTCAATATTCCTTGGGTCATAACAGTGATCTCTCACTATGATGTGGAACCCTCAATTAGTTTGTAAGTACAATATATTCTCTTAGATGAAAAATATACCAACATATTAAGGATTTAAACAAGTTTCTCTTCATTAGCTTTAAGCCATTAATCTATTTCTATAATTATATGTATTTACATAATAGAGGGAAACATTCCACATGGGAAAAATATATCTAGAAACAAAGATGCTGTAAGTTACCAAACGAAAGCGTTGGTATGTTGATAGAGACAATAACAAACACAAACAAACACACAAATTTCAAGCCTTCGCAACCCACGGTTGCTTCATCAGGAAAGAGGGAAGGAGAGGGAAAGACGAAAGGATGTGGGTTCTAAGGGAGAGGGTAAGGAGTCATTCCAATCCCGGGAGTGGAAGGTAATGAGCCAGCTTCATCCTAACTCACAACTTCTTCACATTCGAAGTCCAGACACACCAACAATTAAAGGGAACAGCCATGGGTACCAGGATGGCCCCCTCGTACGCCAACCTATTTATGGGTCAATTAGAGGAAGCCTTCTTGGTTACCCAGGCCTGCCAACCCAAAGTTTGGTACAGATTTATTGATGACATCTTCATGATCTGGACTCACAGTGATGAAGAACTCCAGAATTTCCTCTCCAACCTGAACTCCTTTGGTTCCATCAGATTCACCTCGTCCTACTCCAAATCCCATGCCACTTTCCTCTAGGTTGGCCTCCATCTGTCCAATGGCCAGCTTCACACATCCGTCCACATCAAACCCACCAACAAGCAACAGTACCTCCATTATGACAGCTCCCACCCATTCCATATCAACAGTCGCTTCCCTACAGCCTAGGTCTTCATGACAAACGAATCTGCTCCAGTCCTGAATCCCTGAACCATTACACCAACAACCTGAAAACAGCTTTCGCATCCCGCAACTAACCTCCCGACCTGGTACAGAAGCAAATAACCAGAGCTACTTCCTCATCCCCTCAAACCCAGAACCTCCCACAGAAGAACCCCACAAGTGCCCCACTTCTGACAGGATACTTTCCGGGACTGGATCAGACTCTGAATGTGGCTCTCCAGCAGGGATACGACTTCCTCAAATCCTGCCCTGAAATGAGATCCATCCTTCATGAAATCCTCCCTACTCCACCAAGAGCGTCTTTCCGCCGTCCACCTAACCTTCGTAACCTCTTGATTCATCCCTATGAAATCGCCAAACCACCTTCCCTACCCTCTGGTTCCTACCCTTGTAACAACCCCTGGTGTGAAACCTGTCCCATGCACCCTCCCACCACCACCTACTCCAGTCCTGTAACCTGGAAGGTGTACACGATCAAAGGCAGAGCCACATGTGAAAGCACCCACGTGATTTACCAACTGACCTGCCTACACTGTGAAGCTTTCTATGTGGAAATGACCAGCAACAAACTGTCCATTCGCATGAACGGACACAGGCAGACAGTGTTTGTGAGGATCACTCTGTGGCTAAACATGCCTTGGTGCACGGCCAGCACATCTGGGCACAGTGTTACACTGTCCGGGTTATCTGGATACTTCCCACTGACACCAACCTATCAGAACTCCGGAGATGGGAACTTGCCCTTCAATATATCCTCTCTTCCCGTTACCCACCAGGCCTCAACCTCCGCTAATTTCATGTTGCCGCCGCTCATACCTCACCTGTCATTCAACAACATCTTTGCCTCTGTACTTCCATCTCGACTGACATCTCTGCCCAAACTCTTTGCCTTTACAAATGTCTGCTTGTGTCTGTATATGTGCGGATGGATATGTGTGTGTGTGCGAGTGTATACCTGTTCCTTTTCCCCCCTAGGGTAAGGCTTTCCACTACTGGGATTGGAATGACTCCTTACCCTCTCCCTTAAAACCCACATCATTTCGTCTTTCCCTCTCCTTCCCTCTTTCCTGATGAAGCAACTGTGGGTTGCGAAAGCTTGAAATTGGTGTGTGTTTGTGTTTGTTATTGTCTCTATCAACATACCAAAGCTTTCGTTTGGTAAATTATATGTATTTAACTTTATATCCAAGTCCCCCTCTCCACACACACACACACACACACACACACACACACACACACACACACACACACACCTTGTTTTCAGAATAAAGTCTTTTGGGGCATGGAGTGAGAAGACAGGAAGCATAGTGTACTCACAAGTGAGGCGGCATGGGCAGTTCGAGGCCCTCATTACGTACACGGTCATACACCTCGTCATGATGGCGCTTGTGCTCATACCAGTCAACAGGCTTCCCTTGCTGGCAGATGTGAGACCGTATCTTGCAGAAGAGTGGCTCTGCATCATACAGATCTTGGTACTGCTCTGGCTGCAGCTCCAGTACTTCCCCTTCCACACGCACCTGCAACATGGAACACTGCACATGTCAACTCTGCTAGGTAGTGATTGGCACAATTGAGGACTTGATGGAACTCTGTTTTAAGAAGCAAAAGGAACTGAATACACGTCTCAGAACTTTCATGAGTTCAGCCTTGCTGGCAAGGCAACATATGCTTCAGTCAGACAGCAGGCTGTACTTGTAAGGTTCTTGGTTCTCAGGTATGTATCTGACACGCCTGCATCCATAAGGCCAGATTTAATGTCATATGCAGAACCTCTAAGGCATAAAGTTTTATGTACATGAAGCAAAGTAACATCCATTCTTGAAGATAGTTTTTCAGATAACATTTTACATTTTAAAAAATTTAAAAACATTAAAAAAGGTGTTTTGGATTAGTAGGCATTTTCATGTGATTTGTCCTGCTGAAGAGCACTTTTTTTTGCCTCACCTTATCATTCCTGCTTGAACTCATTATGGAGACAATCTACTAAAACTGCATAATATGAGTTGTCATTATTTTACTTTCTACAGATGATGCCTTGCACATCCCAAGAAACATCTGCCACTAGCCTTCCTACCATTGTAAATAGTTTCTTCTGTTTTGGTGCATATCCATGTTTGCAAACCAATTGGTTTGACTGTAGTTTTGCACCTAGTGTGTGACAATAGATGTATCTTTCACAATGTCAGACAGTCTTCACATACCACTTCAATGTTTTCATACATGATTTTGGAATGGCTTTCAAATTTTTTTCTTATCAGAATTATGCATTCATCCTTTTTATATGTAGAACTTCATTCGAGGTATATTCGTACTGAATGTTTACAATGTTAAGAATTTTTATTGCACTGGTTTTGTGGTGTGTCTATGTGAGGTAGGTCTCAAGACAGAAAAAATAACCCACTAGACAATAGAGTTAGAGAGGGACACCAGGTGCCATCATATGTCTGGAAAAGATAGGTTGTTGACCTATAACTCAGGGATAATGTGCAATGGACAGGCCTCCAGATAAGATGATTTGTCACTTAACAGGATGTGGTGTTTCTGTGAGCTAAACTAAATGTTACACAGGAATGCTTACAAAAGGAACTTATATAGTAAATGTATTTTAGCATGGGAAAGGGGGGTGTTACACAACAGTGACCAAAGTTGCTTTTGAATAATTATATTGGTGTGATGAATAATATGAGCTTGCTAATAAGATATAATGATGAATTTTCCTCAGAGATAACTCAACTCATTCAGGAACATTACTGCTAACTCTAGATATCGGATCCAGCTCTCGTCATAGCTATAGGCTTGTTACAGTAGTTGCCTGCTGACTTGTATGTGGCTGCTTAGCATCAGTGCATCATCCACAAACTGCCTATTAATGAAAAGCACTATGCACTGAAATTAAAGTCCACCTGCCAATATTCTATTTGTCTCAAAGTAATTAAAAACACCCATTACAGTGATTCTGAGATGATTATTAATGTAATGGACATATTAGTATTTCATTTTAATCCAAGTATATGATGGGACAATGTCAGTTGTTTCAGAATAATTTTTGTAATGGACATCTGAAATCAATTTAGATGTGATTAAAAAAACATTTTGTGCAAATAAGAACAATTATAATGTACTTTAATAACATTCCTGCATCTGGAGAAACTAATCCTTTCATTAGTTATTGATTGGAAATGCTGCACTCAGCTTTAATTTTTATAACTGATAAATGTACATTGTGTAATATATATCATTTTAACAGGTTGGAAAGTATGGTATCAACACTTGATCATCTCATGTAAAGTAAATTCCTGATCTAAAATTAACAGTAAAACTATGCACTCCATCTTCTATCATGATGCTATAGATTTTTAGCCTTAATTCTCAGAAGCAACTTACTTCTGTCATACGCTGCAGCACTTGTTCTACTATTATTAATGACAACTAAAAGACACTCACATATAGCGCTTTCAGCCACAGCCTTCACCTGTAAAAGAGGCACGCGCGCGCGCGCGCCCACACACACAAACACACACACACACACACACACACACACACACACACACACACACACACACTGAAACACAAGCAAGCACACCTCATGCCTACACGACCACCAACTCCTGCATCCTGACCCGCAATGCCATTCCAGTCCGAGATGCTGGAGTTGGTGGTCATGTTTACATGACATGTGCTTCCTAACCTGTACTTACCGTCCCAAAATCTCAGCACTCTCTTCAAGTCCATCTGTGTTTTACTGGTGAAGGCTGTGGCCAAAAGCTATAAGTGCCTTTTAATTGTGCCTGTCTGCAACTTGATGTGTCTTCATTATGGTAATTAGGACTCTGTCTTTTTCCTACTGTGTTGATATTCCTACCTGGAGTTTCCATGTTTGTTATTAATGACATTTATTCATTAATAAACAGATTTACATGATGACACTTCACCCTAATGAGTTTCCCTTAACTAGATTTATACCTGGATGGCAATTCACTTTTTAAATAAAGATATTTTCTTATTGCATAATACTATGCAAGCAACACTAGTAATTTTAAGAAAGTTGCCAGCAAAAACCTGCATGTGGAATTGAAAGTTTGAACAAAATTATTACAAGAAGCACACTTACCAAAACTCACAGTGAATAACAAAATTTGACCACAATTTTGTAAATAGTAATTTTGAAAATGAAGTCTCCAGCGGTAGAAGGTGGTGTAAGAGAGTATGTGTACATGTCAGCTACATGGTGAAGAGGGCTCTTGTGGAGTGTTTTATGGAAAGAAAACTAAGAAATCAGAATACATAGACATTTGCTGATACTATTTACTCCAGGAACGGTGTTTTCCAAAGAGTGAGGAATCCCAATGTGTCAAAGATTGCAAGCAAGTGAGGTGACTCAGTGGTTAAGTCGTATGTAACACATTCAGGAAGACTGGGCTTTATTTCCTTGTTACAAGATTTAAGTTTTCCATTGTTTCCCTAAATTGCTTAAGCCATATGTCAGGATCTCTCAATTTTCTTCTCTGTCCTTTCCCAATCCGATCTTGTGCTTTGAGGCCCTAACAGCCTTGTCATTGATGGACCTGTAAACTGTAATTTACTTTCTTCTGGAGAATCTGTGTACACTCTGCTGATGGCTTTATAATGTTTTTGTATAAACTGTGAAGATAAGACCCAATTACTACATCATATATGGGGCAAATAGTCAGCTATTACTTTCACATTTCATCAGTTGGTGGAATGGTTAGGCCACCAACGTGTTCCCCAGATAACACTTGGTAAGAATGTATTGAGCTTAGAGGCAACAGGTTGGACAAAGTCTTGTGTACTTGTACAATTGCAGTCATGTGTTGCTTTTAAGAGGCTAAAAGACATTCTAATAATGTTGGTCAGCTTATTAAGGGTCAGCCTACAATCCAAGATGCTCTACACTGCCAATGTGACTAAATCCTCTCCTCCTGTATGCTGATGATCTCTATTTCCTAACCTGTACTCACCCTCCCGAAATCTCAGAAGTCTCTTCAAGTCCATCTCATTCAGATTACCTTCTGGTACAACCACTGGCTATTCAAGATCAACTCTTCCCAGATCCAGGTAATGATTAGAGGACAAACTGCCCATAACTTATGCCTCAATATCTTCCAGTTCATCATTTACACCCGTTATGTCCACTTAACCAAAACATTAAAATATCTCAAAGTAGCTCTCGACCAGAAACTATCATGGAAGACCGTCTATTAAACATACAACAGAATACCCAAAATTTACTAAAACTTCTAACCAGGTGAACGTAGGGTTTGCATCCCTCACATATACTACACACCTTCAAGGCCTTAATCTGACATATTAATTAAGCTATATCACCAGGACTTCCATGGAACCTAAATTCTATCATTCACTGTAAATTCTCGAATGGCATGCACTGAGCCTCACCTTTACATCCACCTTCTGTACCCCACCCAAATCCTGTATGATCCTATAAATTCTCCAACCTGCTATCACACATTGGACTTCTGCATATTTCCTGCACTTCCAGTTTATTTGACATCAACCTCTCAATCATTTCTCCTCCAATTGCCAACCCTCATACTCTGCCACACTTTCATTGGCACATCCCTGTCAACATTATGCATCATGCACACTGTCCACATCTTATTGCAATGAAACATCTCCCAACTTAACCACTAAATCTGCCCAGAGACCTACCCATCCAGCTCCATCAGAATACTCTTTTTCCTCTTCTTATCCACACTGTCCTCCCCCCCTCCTACCCACCCAGCAGTTTTATCCAAAGTCATCATCCCTCTGGCAATGAACACCGCAGGTTTCGAATCTGCGCCAGACGGCATGGAACTTGATCACAACTAGAGGTCTCTGGTCTCTGCAGCAGTCGCGCCATATGCTGTGGCTGCGCGCACTCCTGGCCCCAAATATAATGTGAGGGCGCCACTGTGGAGCACGTGATATGCGATCCCAGTGGCCAATAGCGACATACCCTGTCGTGTATTTAGGGAGCTGCCTCTCATTCAGCAAGGCAGTCTGGTATACACGTTGAGTTGGTTGATATCTCACTGACAGACATCATGTTTACGTTGCGTGTGCTTACTCCCCGTTTACAAGTGGACATTGTTTTGATTCCGTGAGGTTACCTCTTGTGATGCCATTGCTTAATACTTTGTTGTTGATCTTTGTTTCTTGCTCGGTTGTCTGTCATCGTGCTTGTCCTTCCATTCCTGTTCGTCTGTTTTGTTTGTTCGCAGGCCGCTCCCACTTGGTCCCGCCACATTTTCGTTAGCGGCAACTCCGTGACCGTTCCTGTCACGGTTATAACACTCCCCATTTTTTCCATCCTACATCCTTAAAAAATAAATAATAATAGTAGTAGTAATAAAGAATAGGCCTCCGGTATGTTCCGCCAGTCGTAAAAGGCGACGAAAAGAACAAACCACTAATAGGGCTAACCCACCTTTTAGTGTGATTAGTTGGTTCAGGACAGAACTAAAGAAGCCTCGGACAAGCGCCGTCATGGTCGGGGATGACGCTTGAACTCTATGCCCGCCCACAATGGTAACGACACTGCTAGCCAACTGGAAAATGATTTAAATCCAAATAGAGGTGTTTTGCAGGATATGCTTCCTGCAACCACCCTAGAAGGAAAACAAAGACAGAGGGTGAGATGGTCAGATGAAGTTAATCGACACCTCATGTTCTGTTATTACCAAGCAACAAACCTAGGAACCAACACAACTAGATACAGATCACAAGTATACACAACATTTATTACCAGATACCCAGAATTAAAACTTTTAACAGAACAACGACTAGCTGATCAGATCCGTGTAATAATCAAAAATAACAGGATACCCCAGTCAGAATTAGAAAAGATCAAACAACAAGTACAACAAATACTGGAACAAAATAATGTGCAATCAGAAGAAGAAGAAAATACAGTAATGGACTCAAACATCCCAGAGCAAACAAACAAAGAACAACACGCATCAATTAAACAATCAGAGGAAAACGAAATCTTAAGACAGCCACCAGAACAAGTACAAATAGAACACGAAGTGACAAACATGTTAGATATAGAAGAAAAATTTCAGCTGACATATATAGAATACAAAGACACAAATACAGACATTGGACCCTTCTTGCATAGACCGCCAAATAACCCACAAGTCGAAACAACAATAAAAACTATCAACACAATCATACACAACAAAATAAATGAAAACACAACTATGGAAGAGGTACAACTACTGGTTTATATAGGAGCACTCACTACACTAAATGTACACACTAGGCAGAGATCAGAACCAACCAACACTCAGAAGAAACCCACAAAACCAGCATGGCAACACAGGCTACAGATCAGAATATAAAAACTGAGAAAAGACATCGGACAGCTAACACAATTTATAAGAAATGAAATGTCAGAAAAAAAAAAACGAAAAAGGTTAGGTAAAATCTCACAACAAGAAGCGATAGAGCAATTAGATGAAAAGAAGCAGATATTACAAGCATTGGCCAAACGACTTAGAAGATACAAAAAAAGTGAAAATAGAAGGAAACAAAACCAAACATTCAACACAAACCAAAAGAAATTTTACCAGACAATAGATAACACACACATTAAAATAGACAATCCACCAAACATAACAGACATGGAACACTTCTGGAGCAACATATGGTCAAACCCGGTACAACATAACAGGCATGCATGGTGGATACAAGCAGAAATAGACACATACAAGATGATACCACAAATGCCTGAAGTGATAATTTTGCAACATGAGGTCACCCAAGCAATTAATTCTACTCACAATTGGAAAGCCCCTGGAAAAGATAAAATAGCAAATTTCTGGCTAAAGAAGTTCACCTCAACACATTCACATCTAACTAAATTATTTAACATATGTAAAAACAAAGATGATGTGACTTACCGAACGAAAGTATGTAATGGGTTGAAGGTGTTACATGCAGTCTCCCATCCTTCATCAAAGACACCAACCACTTTCTCGAACGCCTGGAATCCTTACCCAATCTGTTACCCCCGGAAACCATCCTTGTAACCATTGATGCCACTTCCTTATACACAAATATTCCGCACGTCCAGGGCCTCGCTGCGATGGAGCACTTCCTTTCACGCCGATCACCTGCCACCCTACCTAAAACCTCTTTCCTCATCACCTTAGCCAGCTTCATCTTGACCCACAACTTCTTCAATTTTGAAGGCCAGACATACCATCAATTAAAGGGAACAGCCATGGGTACCAGGATGGCCCCCTCATACGCCAACCTATTCATGGGTCGCTTAGAGGAAGCCTTCTTGGTTACCCAGGCCTGCCAACCCAAAGTTTGGTACAGATTTATTGATGACATCTTCATGATCTGGACTCACAGTGAAGAAGAACTTCAGAATTTCCTCTCCGACCTCAATTCCTTTGGTTCCATCAGATTCACCTGGTCCTACTCCAAATCCCATGCCACTTTCCTTGACGTTGACCTCCACCTGTCACACGTCCGTCCACATCAAACCCACCAACAAGCAACAGTACCTGCATTATGACAGCTGCCACCCATTCCACATCAAACGGTCCCTTCCCTACAGCCTAGGTCTTCGTGGCAAACGAATCTGCTCCAGTCCGGAATCCCTGAAACATTACACCAACAACCTGACAACAGCTTTCGCATCTCGCAACTACCCTCCCGACCTGGTACAGAAGCAAATAACCAGAGCCACTTCCTCATCCCCTCAAACCCAGAATCCCCCACAGAAGAACCACAAAAGTGCCCCACTTGTGACAGGATACTTTCCGGGACTGGACCAGACTCTGAATGTGGCTCTCCAGCAGGGATACGACTTCCTCAAATCCTGCGCTGAAATGAGATCCATCCTTCATGAAATCCTCCCCACTCCACCAAGAGTGTCTTTCCGCCGTCCACCTAACCTTTGTAACCTGTTAGCTCATCCCTATGAAATCCCCAAACCACCTTCCCTACTCTCTGGCTCCTATCCTTGTAACCGCCCCCGGTGTAAAACCTGTCCCATGCACCCTCCCACCACCACCTACTCCAGTCCTGTAACCCGGAAGGTGTACACGATCAAAGGCACAGCCACATGTGAAAGCACCCACGTGATTTACCAACTGACCTGCCTACACTGTGATGCATTCTATGTGGGAATGACCAGCAACAAACTGTCCATTCGCATGAATGGACACAGGCAGACAGTGTTTGTTGGTAATGAGGATCACCCTGTGGCTAAACATGCCTTGGTGCACGGCCAGCACATCTTGGCACAGTGTTACACCGTCCGGGTTATCTGGATACTTCCCACCAACACCAACCTATCCGAACTCCGGAGATGGGAACTTGCTCTTCAATATATCCTCTCTTCCCATTACGCACCAGGCCTCAATCTCCGCTAATTTCAAGTTGCCGCCACTCATACCTCACCTGTCATTCAACACCATCTTTGCCTCTTCACTTCCGCCTCGACTGACATCTCTGCCCAAACCCTTTGTCTTTAAATATGTCTGCATGTGTCTGTATATGTGTGGATGGATATGTGCATGTGTGCGAGTGTATACCTGTCCTTTTTTCCCCCTAAGGTAAGTCTTTCCACTCCCGGGATTGGAATGACTCCTTACCCTCTCCCTTAAAACCCACATTCTTTCGTCTTTCCCTCTCCTTCCCCTCTTTCCTGATGAGGCAACAGTTTGTTGCGAAAGCTTGAATTTTGTGTGTGTGTTTGTGTTTGTTTGTGTGTCTATCGACCTGCCAGCGCTTTCGTTCGGTAAGTCACATCATCTTTGTTTTTACATATATTTTTCCCACGTGGAATGTTTCCCTCTATTATATTAAATTATTTAACAGTTACATTGCAGCTCCATACACATTCCCTGATACACTTACACATGGAATAACTTATCTGAGACCTAAAGATCAAGCAGACACAGCAAACCCAGCTAAATATCGCCCCATAACATGCCTACCAACAATATACAAAATATTAACTTCAGTCATTACACAGAAATTAATGACACATACAACACAGAACAAAATTATAAATGAAGAACAAAAAGGCTGGTGCAAAGGAGCACGAGGATGTAAAGAGCAACTGATAATAGATGCAGAGGTGACATATCAAGCTAAAACTAAACAAAGGTCGCTACACTACGCATACATTGATTACCGAAAAGCTTTTGATAGTGTACCCCACTCATGGTTACTACAAATATTGGAAATATGCAAAGTAGATGCTAAATTGATACAGTTCCTAAACATAGTAATGAAAAATTGGAAAACCACACTTAATATCCAAACAAATTCAAATAATATCACATCACGGCCAATACAGATCAAGCGTGGAATATACCAAGGAGACTCATTAAGTCCTTTCTGGTTCTGCCTTGCTCTGAACCCACTATCCAACATGCTAAATAATACAAATTATGGATACAATATTACTGGAACATACCCACACAAAATCACACATTTGCTATACATTGATGATCTAAAACTACTGGCAGCAACAAATCAACCAATTACTATAGATAACAGAAGTATTCAGCAATGATATAAATATGGCTTTTGGAACAGACAAATGTAAGAAAAATAGCATAGTCAAGGGAAAACAGACTAAACAAGAAGATTACATATTGGATAACCACAGCGATTGCATAGAAGCGATGGAAAAAACAGATGCCTATAAATATCTAGGATACAGACAAAAAATAGGAATAGATAATACAAATATTAAAGAAGAACTAAAAGAAAAATATAGACAAAGACTAACAAAAATACTGAAAACAGAATTGACAGCAAGAAACAAGACAAAAGCTATAAATACTTACGCTATACCAATATTGACCTACTCATTTGGAGTAGTGAAATGGAGTAACACAGACCTAGAAGCACTCAATACACTTACACGATCACAATGCCACAAATATAGAATACATCACATACATTCAGCAACAGAAAGATTCACATTAAGCAGAAAGGAAGGAGGAAGGGGATTTATCGACATAAAAAACCTACATTATGGACACGTAGACAATTTAAGAAAATTCTTCCTAGAACGAGCAGAAACTAGCAAAATACACAAAGCAATCACTCATATAAATACATCGGCTACACCACTGCAATTTCATAACCACTTCTACAACCCTTTAGATCACATAACATCAACAGATATGTAGAAAGTAAATTGGAAAAAGAAAACACTACATAGCAAGCACCCGTATCATCTAACACAGCCACACATCGATCAAGACGCATCCAACACATGGCTAAGAAAAGGCAATATATACAGTGAGATGGAAGGATTCATGATTGCTATACATGATCAAACAATAAACACCAGATATTACAGCAAGCATATTATTAAAGAACCCAATACCACAACAGATAAATGCAGACTTTGCAAACAACAAATAGAAACAGTAGACCACCTCACAAGCGGATGTACAATACTAGCAAATACAGAATACCCCAGAAGACATGACAATGTAGCAAAAATAATACATCAACAGCTTGCCTTACAACATAAACTTATAAAACAACATGTTGCCACATACAAGTATGCACCACAAAATGTACTGGAGAATGATGAATACAAATTATACTGGAACAGAACCATTATAACAGATAAAACAACACCACATAACAAACCTGACATCATACTCACCAATAAAAAGAAGAAATTAACACAACTAATCGAAATATCCATACCCAATACAACAAATATACAAAAGAAAACAGGAGAAAAAATTGAAAAATACATCCAACTGGTTGAGGAAGTCAAGGACATGTGGCATCAGGATAAAGATGACATTATACCAATTATACTATCAGCTACAGGAGTCATACCACACAATATCCACCAGTACATCAATGCAATACAGCTACATCCAAACTTATATATACAACTACAGAAATCCATAATTATTGATACATGTTCAATTACCCGAAAGTTCCTAAATGCAATGTAACATATACTGTACAGTTAAAAGGAAGTGACGCTTGATCAAGGTCTGCGTCACTTTCCATTTTTAACCAGACGTAACGTCTGAGAAAGTAAAGAAATAATAATAATAATAATAATAATAATAATAACCATTGTCATCAGTTTTCTGCTGTATTAGCAGGTTTCTCATGTTTCCATTTCCGGCGATCCATTATTTCCTTCTTAACGTTGCTCTACGTGCTGCCATCCATCACATCATACAGGATCTGAAAACTCTTCCTCCCTCACCTCCTCTTCCCTCCCACATATCCCTCAAAGACTGTTTCTCGTTATATGACTAATACAATTTCTTTTCCTTCTTTATATTGCATTCATTAATTGTCTTTGTTCCCTCACTCTTCTGAGTATCTCTTCATTTTTCACTTTATCCATTCAACTTGTTCTTTTCATTCTCCGCCATGTCCACATCTCAAGAGCTTCCTTCCTCAGTGTCTGTGTTTCGGCATTATGCAGGAGGACACTCCATACAAAACATTTTTATTAGTCTTTTCCTCATATCGTTTTGTATATTGTTGCAGAAAATTTTCCTTTTCTTACAGAATGCCTCCATCGCCAATTCTATCCTAGTTTTAATTTTTGTGCTGCTCTTCTAGCTGATTTCAATCCTGCTACCTAGGTATTTAAAGCTTTGCAGATATTCTGTTATTTCTCTGTTCAGCAAAGTAGTCCAAAATAGTCTCTCCCAAAAACCCTCATTGGTTACTGTTCACTTCCAAAACACAGAAGTGCTTTTATGTTTCCAGAAAGCTACAAGCAAGGCACTGCTATAAAATTCATGTAACTTAACATGTTTTAGTGTTGTAAATAATTATGTTCTTTTAAAATCTCTCTGGGTGAAAAACAAATGTATTAAAGCGGACAGCATTCAACCTTACCCCCATCCCCCACATCTCCTGCTTGGGGAACAAGGTTTAAATGACAGTAAATGGTAGAGAGAGAGGGAGAGAGAGAGAGAGAGAGAGAGAGAGAGTTCATTTTATGATAAAGTCCATCTGGCTGGCACACTGTTACGTGGACTGCAGAGTGATGTTGAGAGGTTATGCTGATGAGATATGATCAACTCATTTGCCAGAGATACAGACACCCATCAGGAGGAATCTTGTGCAGATAATCTGGGGTACTGTCAAAAGCAGAATGCAAGAGGGGACTTATTATGATCCTGAAGAGCCCACCAACAGGGAATGCTGGGGAAGGATGGTGTCAGTTAAAGACTATGAAACAATTCCAAATGGGATGGGTGACCCACTGCAGTGCCTGCATGGAAAATTTTGGATCTAACAAATCTCTAAAGCAGACACTTCCTGCTCACTCGTGTGTAAGGCAGCTTGCTTTCTTCATACATGACAACTTGCAAAAAAGTGATGCAGCTGAACACACACACTGATGAACACTACCCATTGTGAGATGGAATGCCATTTTACAGTGGCTATTTGTGTGCTACTGTCGTTGGCATTTATGGGAGGTGGGTGAAGGACAGTGAACCAACGAGTAGATGATAAGATGTTGGACATCCACACCTTATCATTGAATGTGTAAATCAGAGGCTTGCCCACTCTGTAACACCATATAGGTAGTGTCATGTGGCAGATCTGAAGACAGAGTAGAATGGTGGTGCAGGCACATCTGTTTCAGAGCACACCATTCAGTGTACATTGTGGAATATGGGGCTCCACGGCAAATGACCCCTATGTGTTGCCATGTTGACACAATGACATCATAAGTTGCGATTCAGATAGGCATGGGATTATCAAGATTAGAGCATGGGTCAGTGATAATGTGCCACCTAATCAGATAAATTGCGTTTCTTGCTTCATTAGGTTAGTGGCTGTGTTTGGATATGCAAGCATCCATGGGAGCTGTGGGTACAACGGAATGCACCATAAGAACATTATTGTTGAGCATGTGCATCCCTTCATGCTTTGCATCTTCCCTGATGGCGATAGCAGTGTTCCAGCAGGATAACTGTGTGTGTGTAATAGACATGAATCACCCTCCAGTGGTTTGAGGAGCATAATAGTGAACTCACGTTGATGCGTTGGCCACCAAATTCGCGTGATCTGAATCAGATGGAACACTTCTGGGACACCAGCTCTGTGTCTACAGACCATCAGCTCGTAATTTATGGTATTTGAGTGATCTGTCCATAGGCATCTGGTAACACGCATCTCCGGAACCAAACCAAGGACTTGCTGAATTGATGCCATGCAGACTCGTTGCTGCATTGTGTCCCAGATGTTGACCAACACTTTGTTAAGCAAGTAGCCAGAATGTTTTGGGTCATCAGAGTGGATTTCTTTTCTTAGCTTTCGAAAGACGTTCGATGCTATACCACGTTGTTGGGTGCCTCCCTTCCTGCCGGAGGTTCGAGTCCTCCCTCGAGCATGGGTGTGAGTGTTGTCCTTAGCGTTAAGTTAGTTTAAGTAGTGGGTAAGTCTAGGGACCAATGACCTCAGCAGTTTGGTCCCTTAGGAATTACAACACACACACACACACCACGTTGTTCGCTAATAACCAAGACACTGCCATATGGAGTATCTTCACAGATATGGAACTGGCTTGATGAATTTTTGAATGTAGCAGTGGACGGCGAATGTTCAACACAAACGAAAGTAACACTTGGCATGTCCCAAGGAAGAGTAAAAGGACAACTAATGTTTTCAGTACACATAAACAATTTAACAGGTAGGATCAACAGCACAATCGTGTTTTTCGCTGACAATGCCGTCGTCTGCGGGAAAGTATCGGCGTGGGGCCACAGTAAGGAATGCAGAAACACACTGACAATATTTCCGCTTGGTATAATGAATGGAACCTCTCCTCAAATGTGGATAACTGATAGATAATATCTATAAGAAAGAGAAAGAACCTTAGAGTGTCCGGTTACAAGGTTAGCGCAATACTAAGATGCGGTATGGAATGGGACACATAAAATAATCATTAGAAAATGCGAATGGAAGGCTTAGATTTGTTGGACATGTTCTGGGAAAGCACAGTGCACATGCAAAGGAAGTCATAATATGCTAGTGCTATCAGCTCTAGAGTAGTACTCCAGTGTTTTGATAATAGCAGATATCTATGCCTATATCACGCAGTTCCTGTGAATTACGGGAAGGTGGTTTGCAGATGTGGAACTGGCGCCAGGTAGCGTTCCAGCTGTGTTCAATTGGGTTCATATTAGACCAATTTGCTAGCTAAGACATCAACATGAGTTCACCGTCATGCTTCTCAAGCTCCGTAGCATGTTTCTGGCCCTGTGAGAAGACAGTTATCCTGCTCAAAGATGCCATCGTCATCGAGAAAGACATCAAGCATGAAGGGATGCAGGTGGCCCTAACAATGCTCACCTAGTCCACAGTCTATTACTACCACAGGTCCTACTGAAGCCCGGTTGACTGTCTGCCATAGCATAATACTGCGCCCCCTGGCCTGCGTTCATGGCTGTATGTAGCTGGCCGCTGTGGCCGAGCGGTTCTAGGCGCTTCAGTTCGGAATCGCGCTGCTGCTACGGTTGCAGGTTCGAATCCTGCCTCGGGCATGGATGTGTGTGATGTTGTTTAGGTTAGATAGGTTTAAGTAGTTCTAAGTCATGGGGACTGATGACCTCAGATGATAAGTCCCATAGTGCTTAGAGCCATTTGAACCATGGCTGTATGTACGTATGTTTCGATTCCCTGTTCTTTTGGATGTGGGCGTATTCGCACATCGGCCTGATGTCACAAGAAACATTTGCACTGATCCACCGTCAATCGTGATCGCGCGCCCATAGCAAGCGTAACTCTTAATGTCGTTAGGTCAGTGTGGGAGCACGTAGGTTCGTCTGCTGTGGAGACCCATGTCCAACAATGTGCGCTGGACGGTGTTCTCCAAAATACTTGCGTCCGCTCGAGCAATCAATGCATCTTGCCTTGAGGTCTGTCACAGATCGCCGCTTGCTCTGATTTATAGAGTGACGAGGCGCGACCGTCCAAAACCTCGTCGCCCACACGTGGTTTCACTGTCTTAGAACAGCTTTCCACAGATTATCACGACTGTACCATGTGAACAGCCTACCGGATTCACGGTTTCCGAGATGCTCATCCCCAGGTGCTGGATCATAAGTATCTGCATTTTGTCCAAGTCGATTATATCAGTGGAATTCTCCATTTGCGACCCGTGTCCACTGGAATCATTCCTCATTCATCTCCACTCCGCTGATATACTTTCCTTATCGCGTCACGCGACCGCAACACCACCAGTCAACATTCAGTCTCACGGTTGGAAGTGTTCAGAATATATTGGCTCATCAGTGTATGTACGAGGGGCGTTCAGTAACTAATGCAACACTTTTTTTTTGGGCCAATTTCGGTTGAAAGAATGCGGAATTTGTTGTGGGACATCGTGGAATATTCCAGCTTCAGCCCCTATAGTTTTATGAAGATCCAATTGGGGGCAGAGTAACCTTTAAAGTGGCGCCTGTAACGGAGGTGCGTTCCAAGCAGAGAGCTTTCATGGAGTTTATTCTGCCGAAAAACCAGAGCATCGCATATAATCATATGCGCGTGCAGTGAACAAAAGCATGATGAGTCGTTGGGCGAAGTGTCTTATCATCGCAACAAGATCGTGCGACCCTGACCGATCTCCCCACGTGCCTGCCGGCCCCACACAGCAGTACTATCCTCAGGAAACTGAAGAAACGACTCCATCGTGTTCGTCGCCACAAAAATACAAACGACCTTCTCTTATCCTTGACAACGCAAGGGCTCACACAAGTCTGCGCACCTCCGAGTAGCCCACAAAACTTCATTGGAATGTTGTTCCTCATCCACCCTACAAGCCCGTAGCTCTCACCTTCCGACTTCCACCTGTTTGGCCCAATGCGGGATGCACTCCGCAGGAAGCAGCACTTGAATGATGGGGAAGTTACTGATGCAGATAGCAGATGTTGGCTCCGACGTCGACCAGTAGGGTGGTACCACGAGGGCATACAGACGCTCCCAGAAAGGTGGCGTAAGGATCTTCGCATTGAACGGAGATTATGTTGACAAATAGGGTTTTGTAGCCAAACGAGCGAGGAATAATATGGTGTACTGGAATCCTAAATTA
The DNA here is from genome assembly GCF_023898315.1 of Schistocerca nitens. NCBI lineage: Eukaryota > Metazoa > Arthropoda > Insecta > Orthoptera > Acrididae > Schistocerca > Schistocerca nitens. The sequence continues at coordinate 744,007,192 of NC_064614.1, read as the reverse complement.
AACCAACCTACTTTCAGAAAAAAAAGGTTTTGCGTTACTTATTGACTGCCTGTCGTACATAGCTCGACTATAATTCTGCCAGTGAGTGTACCTTGCCAATTATGATAAATATTTTATATAAGAGGCACCAGTGCACGGATGACGATTTTAATCACAAAATCACTATGATCTAATTGGGTTTTATGTTCTAACACTCCCTTACTGAGTTTCATAATATTCAACTTCTGGACTAGTTTCTCCGTCAGCAAGAATTTCTATTAGAACGTGGCTGTCGTGATCGAGGTCTCGCTACGTGTATTCTCGATGGGCCGCCGCTAACAAGCGGAAATGTTACGTAAAAGAACGGCTGTGTCTTGCCAGTAGCTAGTCGTCTCATGGGCGGCTACACAGCCCCGCGATCGTAGGCGTCGGGTTACCACGCCGTCACCGGTGTTCTTATGTCAATGTCCTCTTCTTTGTCTTCGACATTCGCTACGTAGTCTCTCAAGGAAAATATTTGCGTTCGAAAGAAATGAAATTTTGATTACAGAATCATTACTGAACTCTCATTGTGCTGATGAAACTTTTGCAAGACTCTGCAAACGTGCTCTAGATGTCGCTGCAGATGTCTTTGTAGAAATCAACCCAATGCAGGTATCTTAACTATAAATGCAAATGATGACTTTCAATAAAATGCACAAAGCAATATGAATGACTACAGAATGCCCAGTGAAGACAAGCGAGTTGATCATATATCATAACAACACATTCTGCAGTATCAATTTTGATCGCCATGTCAGTGACAGTTTTGAAATAGTTCACAGGTTCACCAATATCGTAGCCGGCGTTCTGCCACGCGTGACGAAGCATTGGTACCACAGATAAAATGACACAATGTACCCGGTGATCAAAAAGTCAGTATAAATTTGAAAACTTAATAAACCACGGAATAATGTAGATAGAGAGGTAAAAATTGACACACATGCTTGGAATGACATGGGGTTTTATTAGAACAAAAAAAAAAGTATTGCTAGACGCGTGAAAGATCTCTTGCGCGCGTCGTTTGGTGATGATCGTGTGCTCAGCCCCCACTTTCGTCATGCTTGGCCTCCCAGGTTCCCAGACCTAAGTCAGTGCGATTATTCGCTTTGGGGTTACCTGAAGTCGCAAGTGTATCGTGATCGACAGACATCTCTAGGGATGCCGAAAGACAACATCCGACGCCAATGCCTCACCATAACTCCGGACATGCTTTACAGTGCTGTTCGCAACATTATTCCTCGACTACAGCTATTGTTGAGGAATGATGGTGGACATATTGAGCATTTCCTGTAAAGAACATCATATTTGCTTTGTCTTACTTTGTTATGCTAACTATTGCTGTTCTGATCAGATGAAGCGCGATCTGTCGGACATTTTGTGAACTTTAGTATTTTTTTTTTTTTTGGTTCTAATAAAACCCCATGTCATTCCAAGCATGTGTGTCAATTTTTACCTCTCTATCTACATTATTCCGTGATTTATTCAGTTTTCAAATTTATACTGACTTTTTGATCACCCGGTATTTTCATGATAATTAAACTATCGTGCAGTTTTGGCTGCTTGTCCCTGGAACGTAGTTTAAGAGAGTCTTATTCTTTTGGCGTATATTTTATATTGCGTGAACAAGTACAATTCCAGAGGTTGTACACATTTTTTTGGTTTTAGGTGGGATGATTTTTAGAGCTACATCGTTTCCTCCAGAGGCTTCCAAATAGTACTCGTTCATTCTTATGTCCACATGAGGAGTCACAAAGTACTAGCGACTTTGTCGGCAAATGTGGATTCAAAACTGACATCAAAAACGTTTTATATATGTGGTGTCTGTTCGAAAGAACAGATTCCCTTCTTATCCTGTATCAGCCACTATGAATCAAGGCACAAAGAAGTTAAAGACATTAGCTGCCAGTAGGTATTGATTTAAATTCATGGGAAAGTTGAAAATTTGTGCCGGACCAGGATTCGAACCCGATTATGCTGCTCACACGCAGATGAGCTGATCACTACACCATGCAGACACAACGGTCATCGCAACTGCACGGACTACTCTTGCACGCTCTTGTTCACCCACTACTGATGTAGTGCCCTTGCCCATTATCCTCATCACTCGCGGCATTTCGCCGATTCCCATAAGAGTTCGAGCTTGGTATGCGCCTGCACTGAAGCGATCATTAGTTGTCCTGGCCTTGATTATTCAGGGCGATTCACGAAGATATGCAAATATTTCAATATGTTATTCTACAAGTAAAACTAAAGAAAAAAGTTCATATAAACATAGGTCCGCACATTGTTTAGTTACGGAGCTACGGCTAATAAAAGATTTTGCCTGAAATTTAGCAACTTCGCTAATATGAAGCCATCGCAAAACTGAAGGAGGTTAAAGTAAAGCACGATTTCCATTTATTTTGTTGTTATTGATCTGGTGAATCTAATAAAACATGCCCCAGATGTGTATCTGCAGTAGTTTTCCAGAACACCCAGAGAGCAAAGATTGTTACACAAGTAAATTTGTTTACTTTCCATTAAGAATGTAGAAACGTTTATGTCATTGTTGGCAACCGTTTGTGAGTTGTTTTAACATTTATTTTGAATGTATTGTGAAACCGTATGTACACTGTACAACTTCCTTAACACTGAACTTTGTTTTTTCTGGTATTAATAAAAGCAGATTATCTGACACATTCATACAGTTTCAGTTTTTTTCCAAAATTAATTTGTCTTCTTCTGTTGAAAACTTTGTGCAATTGTCTGGAATTTAATAAACAAATTGTGCCAAGTAGTTGATAAATGAAAAATTTTACGAAATTACGTCTTTGCTTCTCTGGATATTCTGTAAAACTGTTGCAGATACACGTTTGGGGCATGTTTTATTAGATTCACCAGATCAATAACAAGAAAATAAATGGAAATCGTACTTTAACGTCCTACATTTTTGCGATGGCTTTATATTAGCGAAGTCGCTAAATTTCAGGCAAAAATCTTTTATTAACCGTAACTCCATAACTAAACATTTGTGGACCTATGTTTATATGAACTTTTTTCTTTAGTTTTACTGGTAGAATAACGTACTAAAATATTTTCATATCTTCGTGAATCACCCTGTATATGTGGTGTCTGTTCTCTCGGACGTGTCCGAACATGTCCATTTGGTTCTTGGAAGCATATATAGAGTTTGAAACCTCATGGCAGATTAAAACTGTGTGCCGGACCGAGACTCGAATACGGGACCTTTCCCTTTCGTGGGCAAGTGCTCTGCTAACTGAGGTACCCTAGCACGACTCACGACCCTTCCTCACAATTCCACTTACGCCAGTACCTCGTCTCCTACCTTCAAAAATTCACAGAAGTTCTGCGCAGCCCCAATATCACAGGTGCAACAAGGGACCTTTAAATGATCCCTGATGTGACTGTGCTGGGAATGTGTTCGAGCTCAAATACTTTCGTTCTTTGACAGGCTTTGGATCTTTAAACTGAACTCCTTCTCCTCCCTGTACGCATTCGCCCAAGGGTACAGAGGTAACTAAATTTTTACGTCTGTCTGTACGCGGGATACTCACGCGTAAACGACGGCTCGCGACGAGTAAGTTCCGGATTCGACTCTAGATGATGGAAAAAAATTTCATTTCCAGTATTTGATTGTTAAAGGCATAGGAGACGAGATGGTGGCATAAGGTTTCTGATCTCTAGATTTTACATTGGGTTTTTGGCTTAATTTCAAACCTGTCCGCAGCGTCTCATCGAATGTGGACGTAGAACATTGTTAACAGCGATCTAACCCACCTCTGTTACTATGACAGAGGAAAGAAAAAAAGATTAGGATAATAGTTGGTGAATGATAAGGCCATTAGAAATAGTGCATGAGCAAAGACTGCGGGAAAGAGAGTGAAGGAACTTAGACGTGTCCTTTTCAAACGAACCATACCAGAATTTGCCGTATTCGATTTAGGGGAATCACGGAAAGACGCTGCGCTAGCTTGTGGGATTAGCAGGGTTCAAATCCCCGCCCGCCCATGCAAATTCGGTCGGCTTTTTCTATATCCTCCTAAGTTGTTTAAGGAAAATACCGACATGATTGCGTAACAAAACCACGACCGATTTTCTTCCGCATTCTTGTTCAATCCGCGCTTGCAGACTGCTTCTAGAAACCTCACTTTGAAGAGACCTTTAAACCTTCATCTTCCCTCCTCCGAACATAGAGGGCACCTCGAACACTGACGCAGCCGAAGTGTCGTCCAGTTGGTAGGCTTGCACTACGCAATAAGCCACACGAAAATGATTACATATTCTATATCTACATCAGTCTCTTATGAAAAACCTCGTACCTTTCATCGGTGTCATTTAACACTTAATATTTTTCATTTTTTCGTAAATTTTTGTAGAAACAACTAGTTCTTTTTGTTTGATGCTGCTGTTGATCAATTATAAGATTATTAATTAAAGTATTAGTACTAATTTTGTTTCAGAGTGTAGATGTCTCCATAATTCTCTGGATGAGACGGCATCTCAGAAGTCGAAAGACAGTAATATTTCCAATGCAACCGTACCTCGTAAATAATGTGCTCAATGTAGCCTTAAATATAGGGACATGAACACAGGGGGTTTTAGTTGAAGAAAGTATCATATCACCATTCTACACCGATTTCGTCACAGAAACTGAATGAGAATACGAACCCCAGACATCGGTAATACGAGTTCGCTATTTAAATCATAGCTCCGCTTATTTTGGCAACAAAATATGCAGATGAGAAACATATTTCTTTTCGCATGTGAGAATTTTCTATTATTAATGAAAAATACACCGAAGAGCGAAAGAAACTGGTACACCTGCCTAATATCGTGTAGGGCCCCCGCGAGCACGCAGTAATGCCGCAACACGACGTGGCTTGGACTCGACTAACGTCTGAACTAGTGTTGGAGGGAACTGACACCATGAACTCTGCATGGTTGTCCATAAATTCGTAAGAATACTAGCTAGACTTCTGAACAGCACGTTACAAGGCATCCCAGATATGCTCAATAATGTTCATGTCTAGGGAAATTGGATGCCAGTGGAAGTGCTTAAACTCAGAAAAGTGTTCTTGGAGTCACTCTGCAGCAATTATGAACGTCTGGGGTGTCGCATTGTCCTGATGGAATTGTCCAAGTCCGTCGGAATGCACAATGGACATGAATGGATGCAGGTAATCAGACAGGATCTTATCTAGACGTATCAGGGGTCCCACATCACTCCAATTGCACACGCTCCACACCATTACAGAGCCTCCACCAGCTTCAACAGTCACCTGCTGACATGCAGGGTCCATGGATTCATGAGCTTTCCTCCATAACCGTACACGTCAACCCGCTCGATACAATTTGAAACGAGACTCGTCCGACCAGGCAACATGTTTTCAGTCATCAACAGTCCAACGTCAGTGTTGACGGATCTAGTCGAGGCGTAAAGCCTTGTGTCGTGCAGTCTTCAAGTGTACTCGAGTAGGCGTTCGGCTTCGAATTCTTACATCGATGATGTTTCGTTGAATGGTTCGCACGCTAACACTTGTTGATGTCCCAGCATTGAAATCTACATCAATTTGCGGAAGGGTTGCACTTCTGTCACGTTGAACAATTCTCTTCAGTAGTCGTTGATCTCATTCTTGCAGGATCTTTTTCCGGCCGCAGCGATGTAGGGGATTTGAAGTTTTACAGGATTCCTGATATTCACGGTAAACTCGTGAAATAGTCGTACGGGAAAGTCCCCACTTCATCGATACCTCGGAGATGCTTTGTATCCCATCGCTCGTGCGCTGACTGTAACACCACATTTAAACTCACTCATGTCTTGATGACCTGCCATTGTAGGAGCAGTAACGATCTAACAAGTGCGCCAGACACTTGTTGCCTTATATAGGTGTTGCAGACCGCAGCGCCGTATTCTGCCTTTTTACATACATCTGTATTTGAATGCTCATGCCTATGCCAGTTTCTTTGGCGCTTCTGTGTATTGTTTTCAGGAAAAATACTAATCTATTTTGTTAAGATTATTTAGCACGAGATAGGTATTCTGTCTTTTTTGCACCTATATCGAGTTCTTATAGCTGTCCACACATTAGCAACTTTTTCAGAATTAGTCTGTGTTCGTTGTATGGACCTTAAGAACTTTCTTTGCTAGGCAATCGTAATTTTGGGTCTCGTTTCTCGAACGGTTGTGCGCTTTCATGCCAAACTTGGTAGTTAAAACCAGTCACGATGCTTGTCTTTATAGGGAACATCAAGATCTGCCGTAAAGTGCCAAATGTGGGCATAAAAAATCTAAGTTTAGGAAAGAAGGCCAGAGTGACAGATTTTTTTATCTGACAGCGTTATTAATGGGACTTATTAACTGCTGTGAGATTAACATCGTTTGATCGTTATCTTGTTTCTATCTGAAGGAGGTGGCCGAATGATGTATTCCCTCAAGGGACTATGAACTGGTTCGAAGGTGTGCAAAATACGGGAGTTTTTTTATTTTTATTTTGCAAGGTCGGTAAGATGCTCCTGAAAGAATATTTGTGTTGTTTAGAATAACGTATCTGAAAATACTATGTTGGTATGAGCTGAAATGTAATCGGTACGTGGTGTTCGGCGACCTCCTCTTGTATGCGCAGCTTTCATGTTCGTCTCATGTCGTCAGTTGTTTAATGGCTCGTCATCCTGTTTGTCCTTAAATCTTGATCTTCAAGGAAATTTCGAGAAATACCACCAGAAATATTTTGTTGAAAATTGTTCGTCGGTTTTATTGCTCTTGACTACTTTGTGTATCATCTACACCCAATTTGAAACACTGATAACTGTGTTGCACTATCAATATTGAAATCATGAAAAATATTATTTCAGCCCTTATGTGGTATTTCCGATTTCTAAACCAGTGAAAGTGTTGCTTCTTTACTCACAGATGAATCTCAAGGTATTTTATTTTATGGCTTAAGGCATTTTTCTTGCTTCATGTTAAATTACTGCGAATTTCACTGACACGAAGACAAAAATATGTAGCTGTAAATCGCAGACATGTGTAACAGTTCAAAGAGGGTAACAGTAAGAAGATTTATGACGATTATTTCTTCACAGGGAAATGTAACAATTAACAATATAATTAATTAATTAATTGTCAGGTCCACCTCCGTAGGTGAGTGATCTGTGCAACTGACTGCCAGGCGGAGATTTCGGGTTCGATTCCCGGTACTGCCAAGGATTTTTCCTTGGTGGGAAGAATGAAACGGGGTGCACTCAGCCTCGTGAAGCCAGTTGAGGAGCTACTAGGTCACGAAAACCGACAAAGGCCGGGAGAGACGTGTGCTGACCCCAAGCCCCTCCGAACCGCATCCGATGACTCCATTGACAGGGGATGACACGGTGGTCGGTCGGTACTGAAGGAGCAGCCTCGAGCTGTGGACGGGATTTACGATAATTGATTGATAATGTACGAAGATGAAGCTACATTGGTTTTCTCAGTTATATCTGCCTACCATCTCCAACTCTATAAGCTGAATTAGAAACAAGTATCTAACAGCCTGCAGCACCCCACGTTACTGAGATAGGAACGGCGACGCGTCCTGACACTTGACCACAGAACCATGTACAACGCATGGAGGATGGTCGGAGTTAAACTAAAGACGAACACCTCACTCGATGGCTTCGCAGATGCACTCAATGCGATAATCGGAGGAACCACACTAACACATCTATGTCCGTGGACCGGAGTACCATACTGACATTGTTCGGAAGCAAAGTATATTTTGCTGTTCATGTTGTGTATTCATGACCTAACAGTATTAATAGTAACCTCAGGTTTTTTTCGAGACGGTACAATTACCTTTGCCGGCCGCTGTGGCCGAGCGGTTGTAGGCGCTTCAGTCCGGAACCGCTCTGCTGCTACAGTCGCAGGTTCGAATCCTGCCTCGGGCATGGATGTGTGTGATGTCCTTAGGTTAGTTAGGTTCAACTAGTTCTAAGTCTAGGGGACTGATGACCTCAGATGTTAAGTCCCATTTGAACCAATTACCTTTAATGAAGGTGATCTTAATTCAGAATGTTTTAAATATCCGTAATTTGGTTTAAGTGCTCGGAAATGCAAAAATAGTGTCATAAGACTATAATATCTATGCATTACAAACGGAATGTCATACAAGTACATGTATACAGCACTTTGTAGGGGTATGAAATGGACTGATCTGACAGAGAATATTGAACATGTAGAAAGAAGAGCAACACGATAGATCACAGGATTGTGTGATGCTTGGGAGAGTGTCACAAAGATGCCGAAAAATCTGAACTGGCGGACAGTTGCAGATAGACTCTAACTATTCCGTGAAAGCATATTTACGAAGTTTGAAGAACAAGTATTAAGTGAAGATGTACAGTGGCTGGACAAAAAATACGGAAACACCGCGAGAAATGCGTGATTGAACGTAAATGAATATGCTAGCCAAGCCTACACGTTTGGCTCTTGTATTTAACCACGAACGACGCCTGTGCAATGTCTTCAATACGTACACTATGTGATCCAAAGTATCCGGACACCTGGCTGAAAATGACTTACAAGTTCGTGGAGCCTTCCATCGGTAATGCTGGAATTCAATATGGTGTGGGCCCATCCTTAGCCTTGGTGACAGCTTCCACTCTCTCAGGTGCTGGAAGGTTTCTTGGGGAATGGCGGCCCACCCTTCAAGGAGTGCTGCACTGAGGATAGGTATCGACGTCGATCGATGAGGCCTGGCACGAAATCGGCGTTCCAAAACATCCCAAAGCGGTTCTATAGAATTCAGGTCAGGACTCTGTGCAGGCCAGTCCATTACAGGGATGTTACTGTCGTGTAACCACTCCGCCACAGGCCGTGCGTTATGAACAGGTGTTCGATCGTGTTGAAAGATACAATCGCCATTCCCGAATTGCTCTTCAACAGTGGGAAGCAAGAAGGTGCTTAAAACCTCAATGTAGGCCTGTGCTGTGATAGTGCCACGCAAAACAACAAGGGGTGCAAGCCCCCTCCATGAAAAACACGATCACACGATAACACCACCGCCTCCAAATTTTACTGTTGGCACTACACACGCTGGCAAATGATGTTCACTGGGCATTCGCCATTCCCACACACTGCCATCGGATCGCCACATTGTGTACCGTGCTTCGTCACGCCACACATTATTTTTTCCACTGTTCAATCGTCCAATGTTTACGCTCCTTACACCAAGCGATGTGTCGTTTGGCGTTTACCGACGTGACGTATGGCTTATGAGCAGCCACAAGACTATGAAATGCAAGTTTTCTTACCTCCCGCCTAACTGTTTTAGTACTTGCTGTGGATCCTGACGCAGTTTGGAATTCCTGTATGATGGTCTGAAGATGTCTGCCTATTACATGTTTCGTCCCTCTTCAACTGTCGGCGGTCTCTGTCAGTCAACAGACGAGGTCGGCCTAGACGCTTTTGTGCTGTACGTGTCCCTTCATGTTTCCACTTCACTATCACATCGGAAACAGTGGACCTAGGCATGTTTAGGAGTGTGGGAACCTCGCGTACAGGCGTACGACACAAGTGACACCCAATCACCTGTCCAAGTTCGAAGTCCGTGAGTTCCGCGGAGCGCCCCATTCTGCTCTGTTGTTGTTGTTGTTGTTTTTGGGGGAAGAGACCAAACAGCGAGGTCATCGGTCTCATCGGATTAGGGAAGGACGGAGAAGGAAGTCGGCCGTGCCCTTTCAAAGGAACCATCCCGGCATTTGCCTGGAGCGATTTAGGGAAATCACGGAAAGCCTAAATCAGGACGGCCGGACGCGGGATTGAACCGTCGTCCTCCCAAATGCGAGTCCAGTGTGCTAACCACTGCGCCACCTCGCTCGGTCCATTCTGCTCTCTCACGATGTCTAATGACTACTGAGGTCGCTGATATGGAGCACATGGCAGTAGGTGGCAGCAGAAAGCACCTAATATGAAAAATGTATGTTTTGAGGGGTGTCCGGATACATTTGATCATATGGTGTAGCAACTGTCAGTCGTGCTGAAAACAGTGTTCCCTGTATTTGTAACTGCTACGCGAATTCGAACGTGCGCAAACTGTTCGTGCTCGTATGTTAGGTGCTTCCGTAACCAAGGTAGCCGAAGTGTCTGTTGTTGGAAGATTTGTACTTGGTTCAAATGGTTCAAATGGCTCTGAGCGCTATGGGACTTAACGTCTGAGGTCATCAGTCCCCTAGAACTTAGAACTACTTAAACCTAACTAAACTAAGGACATCACACACATCCATGCCCGAGGCAGGATTCGAACCTGCGACCGTAGCGGTCGCACGGTTCCAGACTGAAGCGCCTAGAAGACTTGTACTGCATACAGGGCAAGCAGAAAAACATCATTCACTAAGTCACAACGCGGACGAAAGTGTGTACTGAACGACCGTGACATACAGTCATTGAAGGGCATTGTGACGAAAAATAAGGAGACGACTGCCGGAAAAGTCACTGCAGAACTTAATGTCACACTCGCGAATCCTGTCAGCACTAAAACAACACAGAGGGAGCTCCATAAGCTGGGAATTGCAGTGCGAGCTGCAATTGCAAAACCACTCGTGAGTGACGCAAATGCCCTTAACAGGAAAACGTGCAGCCAAAGTCATAAAACCTTGACAGTGGAGCAATGGAAAAAAGTCACTTGGTCGGATAAGTCTTGTTTCACACTTTTTCCAACTTCTGATCTGAATTTAAACCCCAAGGGTGAAACATAACGGGGGTTCGGTGATGATTTTGGCAGCCAATCGTGGTGTTCCATGGACCTCGTGGTTACTCTACAAGGTCGAATTACTGCCAAGAATTATGTGATCATTGTGACTAATCAGGTCCATCCCATAGTACAAAGGTTTTTACGCAATGGCGATGCCGTGTATGGTATTGTAAGCACGAGGATCAATTGTCACATCTCCTTTGGCCACCACAGTCAACAGATCGCAGTATTATTGAGCCTTTGTGGTCGATTCTGGAGAAAAGAGTGCGCGATCGCTATCCATCTCGATCACGATATGTGAACTTGCAGCTATTTTGCAGGAAGAACGGTATAACACTCTCTCGAAAACTATACAGGACATTTTTGTCCAACCCCTGTACATGAGGTACCTATGGTTTGCCCCCTTAGAGATTGCGAAGACAGTATTAGTCTAATACAGCACGCATAGAGTCGCTAAAATACTCATTCTTCCCGCGAACCATATGCGAACGGAACAGGAAGTAATCCCAAAGAACGTTTCCGCCCGGCTAGCCGCGCACTATAACGCGCTGCTTCCCGAGCGGGAAGGTGTGCCGGTCCCCGGCAGGAATCCTACTGCCGGATTAATGTCGTGATCCGGTGTGCCGGCCAGCCTGCGAATGGTTTTTAAAGCGGTTTTCCATGTACTTCGGCGATTGCGGGCTGGTTCCCCTTATTCCGCCTCAGCGATTGCTATGCAAACACTGTCTCCACATAGGCGTACACCATAATTACTGTACCACACAAACATTTGGCGTTACACTGGGCCTGGTATGAGACGTTCCCGGGGGCGGTCCACTGGAGGCCGAACCGCACAATAACCCTAGGTTCGGTGTGGGGCGGCGGTGGGATGGGTGGACTGCTGTGTCAACCACTGAGGGTTACGGCGAGAAGAAGCTCTCCGTCGTTTCTAGATCCCCGGTTTAATACATACATACATACATACAATCCCAAGAAGACGTGGTAATCTCTGTGTTGTAGTTAACAGTGATTTGCAGAGTATATGTGTAGTAGGAGTGATACATTGTCTTGCTTAAATAGTCCAGTGAAACTGTCAGAAAAAAAGCCTATATCTTGCAAAAGGTGGGGTAGAAGATTTTCTTTTTTTAACTCGTTTATATTGTTGGAAAGGTTACAAAACCAAGTTTTGCCAACAAAATTTCTCTTGGGAAAAATTTCTGCAGTCAAAAAACTTCGAAAATTTCGGACTTTTTTCAGTTTTTTTCAAAATATCTCAGTTTCATTTGCTCCTAACGCTTTGACGTCTATTTTATTTTTTAAAGAGCACAAAATTCTCTACAAATTTAATTCTTAGCATTTTTTTCTACTCCCAGTACTTAAGGCGCTACAGCGCGTCAAAAAATACCAATATTTCAAATTTCAAGCAAAGTGGCAAATTACCTAATTTTTGAACACTGTTATTTCAGTTTCTATTTGTGTAGTATGAACATATTACTCCTCATGTTATTCATTGGAATTTACCATCTCACTCTGCTGCAGGGCCAGGACAAACAGCATCATATTCAGTAATTGCGAACACATTCACGTCGGATTGCGTGAAGTTTATTTGTGTTACAATATGTAATACGATTGCATGCAGGTGCCGTACATTTTCTAAAGTTGATTGACGTTAATGATCAGTTATAAGAAAAAGTATGTAGGAATTGTTCTTTAGCGGACAAAAGCGTATTTATTCTTTGGCGGGCGGAATGCGATTATCTCTGGTGATTGTTCACAGCGCGCTGACAGCTATTAGCATACAACAATAAGGGTCCTACAGTTTGGAGTCGCTTCCATTCAGTATATGTTGTGGTGCTGAAAATGAGTATGTCTGACATGAATTTGTGTTTCATTTGCAAAAAAACTGTGGTGAGTGGTGGACGCAATGTGAAAAAGAAAGGACTGAGCACACTTATCGATTGTAGTGCTAAACGCAGGGAGTCTGCTCACACCAGTTTTTTGAAAACGCTCAGTGAAGTGATGGTGCATGAAGCATGCTACAAGAAGTACATTAATGAGAGAATGATAGCAGCTAGCCTTCGACATCCTCAGGAACCAACAGGCGTGCTACGTCGGTCGCAGGAAAAAGGTCAGTTCAATTTCAAAGAGAAATACTTCTTATGTGCAAAAGGGAATTCTTATGACTTTTTAATCAAGCAGTTAAGATTGCCATATGCCAAACGAAATTTTGTTTACAAAGTAATGAAACTGGAAGTCAATAGACAGTATTAGAACAGGCTAAACGACGTGGTGATGAATTTGGTCAACAAGTGATAGAGCGGATTCAAAATGTAAATGATTTGGTTGCTGCAGATGGGTGGTACCACAGATTTTGCTGCAGAAAGTTCTTTCACCGTTTTTCAGCTACTGGACAGAAACGAGGTTACCGACCTGCAACACAAGTAGATGAAGGCATGGAGGCTATATTTGCCTACTTGGAAACCAATACGGAAGGACGTCAGTTTTCTATGGACGATCTGTTAGAGCAAATACCCACATCACCTCGTCCTGATATTTGAACTGTCAAGGCTCGCCTTTTCCAGAAATATGGTGACGATGTGGTCATAGTTGAAACAGCTTCAAAGCCAGCAGTCGTATGTTGCAAGAATGTTGGGCACCAACTACTCAGTGAAAATTGGTACACCAAAATAATTCAGATCCTCAGCAAGAAAGACTACGAATCATATTAGACGATATAAGATCAGTAGTGTACGATATAAAACAGTACCCTCCCTCTGATAATTTTTTATGTGATGTAGAGTCTGTCATACCAGAATCTGTAAGATTGCTCTTTGAAACTATAATTTTGAAACACAAGCAGTCTCCCAGAAAATGGGGGAAAATATGTGTTTCTGTTGCTCTCGCACTCATGAGTGCTGCGAGGGCACGTTCATTTATTTTATCACTTTTGACTGATATTAGTGCATACTTGTACCGGAAGTTTGGCTCAAAACATCTCATCCAGGTTTTGTCTTCCCTTGGCTTTCCAGCATCTTATACGGAAGCTGCCCTATTGGAAGTGTCGTCAGTCCTTCAGCTTGACAACGAAAGACAACGAAGTGACGCATTTTGCCAATTTGTGTTTGATAATGCAGATTTCAATGTAAACACCCTAGATGGAACTGGTATTTTTCATGCAATGGGAGGTATAATGTGTGTTACTCCTCATGATGCATTGCTTCCTCAGAAAAATATTAAAAAGTTGAATCATCGTCCCTCAGCTCAACTTGTTAGTGAAACCGGAAAAAATGACATACAGACGTTCCACAGAACACAAGTTGGAGGGCTGAAGGCTATAAAAATTGAAGATTTGGACATAATTGCTCCTGCAAAAGGTGAGATCGTCATCTCAACAGCGGAAATTACATGGTTGTATTGTAAATGGTCTCAGAATGCAGTAGTTTCAGGATGGAATGGTTACATGGAACGCTTGACGGCATTCAAAGAATATGAACGTCCTAAAATAAAGTGTCTTCCATTTCTTAACTCATCACCAACCCATTAGACGATATAAGATCAGTAGTGTACGATATAAAACAGTACCCTCCCTCTGATGATAGCTAGAGATGCATGTAAAAGACATAATCAGACTACATTCTTGGTCACATTTGGTCAACCTCTGTATTGGAAGGCAAGGGATATTGTGGAGATTGACCTTCCTGAATTTCATAATGTGGAGGTCCGACTTGGAGGTTTCCATTTCCTTATGTCGTTCATGGGATGTATCGGTATGATCATGGGTGGAAGTGGATTAAAGGACTTATTTGGTGTAATATTCGTTGAAAACAGCGTTGAAAAGATTTTGTCAGGACAGGTATATTCCAGGGCTGTGCGAGCGCATTTATTGTGTCACCTTGCTTTGGCCTGTCAAGTGTGGGATCACACTGAGCTAACAGAAGATGAACGTGGGACACTGAATGACTTGTCTTCTCCTTGTGGTGAGTCAGAACTGTCAGTTGGCCAGGATACCAGTGTTCTTAGGGAACATGTCATAAAAAAATTTGTAACTGCCCTGAAAACGATTGAAAGTAAGGGACCCACAGCAAAATTATGAGTTCAGTACTACAAGATGGTCACTCTCATGAAACAATTTATTGAAGCGGATCGATCAGGCAGTTGGAAACTTCATCCTGAAAGCGTGCGAAAAATGCTTCCCTACTTCCATTCAGCTGGACATTTTATGTACGCTAAAATTGGCCACCTCTACTTACAGGATATGGAAAGACTCGAGGAAAAAATGGATTTATGAGAATATGAGAAGTTCACAACGAAAGGACATTTTACAATCCGGCGATCAGAAAAGTATTGGTCAGGGGTTCCTTCTGACATGACTATAGAACAAATATTGATGAGAACCATGAAGAGTTCTAGAGGACTTACTTCTGGCCGAGGAATTACGAATAGTGTATTAACCAGATGGACACTGGGTATGATTCACATGCAGAACATTTGTGAAGCAATTGAGTCGTATTGCGAAGTTAGCGCAGTAACAACAGAACAGCATGTAGATGCAAGAAGTTGTCGCATCGAACGAGATGGCATAGACTTGTGTAAGCTTCGTGATTGGTTTTCAGTGCACCCTCCCATCCCTGAAAGTGATTTTATAATGTCTATCAGCAGTGGTGTTGTCGGAACGGAGGATGTTAATGGTCATAAGTGTCACGAAGAGGGGGAAAAAGGCGTGAAAAGAATAGTTGGTGACAATTTCCACGATGTAAAGTTCCGTAGAAAAGATAAAGATGTGACTCTCCTTTCTGCGTTCAATTCTGTAAAATCTGGGAGTACTAAAATTATTCCTGTTGATCCTTTAACTCTTTTCCAAAGTATTTGTTTAATGAAACAAAGTGAAGAAGAGTTAAAAGCCTTTATGAAGTATGAACTTGCTCCTTACCCAATGTCCCTTTTCTCAGAAAAAGGCATGCGAAAAGGAACAAAATCTTCATTCTACAATGCCTTCGTTCCAGTGGAAGATGTGAAGTCAGGTGGACCGAGTAAATTTTTTGTCATTGATGGAGGGTACCTTATCCACAAAGTGACTTGGACTCGAAATGTTTGCTTCAAGTCAATAGCCCAAAGCTATGTTTCTTACCTGCAACGTCATTTTGGATCTCAATTTGCTATTGTATTTGATGGGTATCCATGTGAGGGAGACAAATGTAGCACAAAGAGTGCTGAGAGGATTCGTAGGTCCAAAAAACATTCTTTGGTTGACGTTGTGGTTGAATCAGAGATGGTGAACCAAGTCCCTCAGGACAAGTTCTTGTACAACGAACGAAACAAGATGCGTTTGATCACTCTTCTTAAAAAGGAATTTCTGGAGTGTAGCATTGAAGTGCACCAGGCACAAGAAGATGCTGACGTTATGATTGTAACATCTGCCATTTCAAGAACGAAAGATTTTGGAAGTGTTGTCATTGTAGGAGAAGATGTTGACCTGCTTGTGCTCATGACCGGTTTGGAGCAAGGTATTGAAAACCTATTTTTCTTAAAGCCAGGAAGAGGAAATGCAGAAGACAAGTGGTTTTCCACTGCATCTTACAAGTTTGACAGTGAATATATTCTGTCCACTCACGCCTTTAGCGGATGTAATACAACATCCGCTTTTTTTGGTCAAGGAAAAATTAAGTGCTGCAATATTGTTGCGAAAAATGAACACCTAACCTCAACGCTTTGCACGTTCAATACACTACATGCTACCCGTGAAGAAATAATAACAGCAGGAGAACAGGTTACTATCGCATTGTATAGTGGAGGTGTCAGCAGTTCCCACACACTAGACCATTTGCGATACCAACTATTCGCCAAGTCTGCCACAAAAAGCAAACTGAATCTTGCACGGTTGCCTGCTGTACAACATCATTCGTTGCGGACTTACCAACAAGTCCAAAGTTGGATGGGAAACTGGAAACCTCCTGAGAAACGGGGCTGGAATCACAGTGACCACGGTCCAATACCCGTTATAATGAGCCAAGATCCAGCACCTGAAGCACTTCTTCACATTGTTTCATGCTCATGCAAGCTGAACTGTGGCGGAGCGTACTCCTGCAGAAAAGCGGGTTTGAAATGTTCTTCAATTTGCAAGAAATGTATTGGGGTCAACTGTGAAAACGTGCCAAAATTTTTATATGAAGACAGTGAAGAAGATGTTATGGAGGATGTTGAGGAAACCGCTGACGAAATCAACGAACTTACTGAGGCTGACTCGCTGTTTAAAGAAGAGGTCAATCTCGGATCAACTCTATGTACAGACCCTGAATCCGTAACTCAAGGTGTTTCTGGTGACACTGAGGAACCTGGCCCATCAAAACGTTGGAAGTGATGCTCATATCTGTCTCAAGTGCGCTAAAGTGCGATATTACAAGTATTACACACCCAGAACTGTCAACATTTTTTAGTAACTGACAATGCATTTTAATTGTAATAAAGCTACTTATTTTTAATGTCAACTGTGTGGCTTTTATACACAAGAATAATTACCTACTTAATTAGGTTGCCTATTGCAGCTAATAATAGTTCAGTTTCCTGAGACAATTTATTTTGTGTGCGTGTGTGTGTGTGTCCGTGTCTCTTAATGATGTATTTTTATATTTATAGTTTTACAAATACCAGGGCTGAGGTGGGCCATAGCGAACTTCAGGTGGGTGACGTAAGAATCACAATAGTTGGGTGTCCAGCAATCCTTATGTTGCATGCAGAGAAATTGAATACCTGAAAGTGAGGTGGTAAATTCAAACATTTAACATGATGTATAATGTATTTATACTACACAAACAGAAACTGAAAAAATAGTGTTCAAAAATAAGGTGTATTGGCACTATGCTCAAAATTTGAAAAATTTGTATTTTTTGAGGCGCTGTAGCGCCTTAGATATTGGGAGTAGAAAAAATGGCAAGAATCAAATTTGTAGAGAATTTTGTGTTCTTAAAAAAAATAGACGTTAAAGCGATAGGAGCAAATAAACTGAGATATTTTGAAAAAACTGAAAAAAGGCCGAAATCTTCCAAGTTTTTTGACTACAGAAAGTTTTCCCAAGCGAAATTTTGTTGGCAAAACTCAGTTTTCTAATCTTTACAACCACATGAACGAGTTGAAAAAATAAACTCTTCTACCCCACCTTTTGCAAGGTATATCTGCTATTTGACTGGACTAAAAGTACAAATCATTTGGGACGAGCAGCGGGCTACCAAAGGAATACAAATGATCTGATATGAATTATTGCATTTTTCTCCGGTGTAAGACAATCGTAAACTTATCCAACGCAATATCTATCTCTAGTTCCGTTGCTCACAAGCGTATCGAGACATGAAAGTTTTCCACAGTTCAAGAAAATTAACGAGTGGATCATCTTCACCCGTTCACTCAAGCGTGTCACAAGCTATAATTTGCGACCTTCTTTATGTGTATTGCCTAAGGTGGAAAGAGCCTTCTATTCGAGAATTTCAAATTCAAGTCTTAAATTCGAAACTGATGATATGATAGACAAACGGCAAGAAGATAGTTTTACACCGATAACTTTAACCAGGAAATTACTTGTTGACATCGCTGTTTGTTGAGGACTAACAGTAAGGACACAGTTCGGAAGGTCTTTTACAGATTAAATAAAATTTAACAATCTCGACACAAAAAACAGAAGTCAAGGCTCTTAAAGATCAAGATCTGGTCTCAAAGAAAATTCTAATAAACCGCCAAAAAATAGAGACAGTGATTGAATTAAATTTTTTGGGAGATAAAGAAGATGAATGAATTCAAGTTCTTAGGAAATACTATCTTTTTCACAAACCTATAAGACCTACCGAAAAAAGTGAAAGATTAAGCTACATTAATGAGGCAAAATACAGAACACTGAATAGAAAGCTGAGGAAAGAGATCTTAATAACTTCTAGAAAACAAAGACAATACCATTTATAGTCTATGAAATGAACCCAGAATAAAATCTGCGGAAATGTTTTTCAGAATAGTACACTACTGACCAGTAAAATTACTACACCAAGAAGAAACGCAGATGATAAACGGGTATTCATTGAACAAATATATTATACTAGAACTGACATGTGATTACATTTTCACACGATTTGGGTGCATCGATCCTGAGAAATCAGTACCCAGAACAACCACCTCTGGCCGTAATAACGGCCTTGATACGCCTGGGCATTGAGTCAAACAGAGCTTGGATGGCGTGTACGGGTACAGCTGCCCATGCAGCTTCAGCATGATACCACAGTTCATCATGAGTAGTGACTGGCGTATTGTTACGAGCAAGTTGCTCGGCCACCATTGACCAGACGTTTTCAATTGGTGAGTGGTCTGTACAATGCGCTGGCCAAGGCAGCAGTCGAACATTTTCTGTATCCAGAAAGGCCCGTACAGGACCTGCAACATGCGATCGTGCATTATCCTGCTGAAATGTACGGTTTCGCAGAGATCGAATGAAGGGTAGAGCCACGATCGTAACACATCTGAAATGTAACGTCCACTGTTCAAAGTGTCGTCAATGCTAACAAGAGGTGTCCGAGACGTGTAACCAATGGCACCCCATACCATCACGTCGGGTGATACGCCAGTATGGCGATGAGGAATACACGCTTCCAATGTGCGTGCAGCGCGATGTCGCCAAACACGGATGCGACAATCATGATGCTCTAAACAGAACCTGGATTCATCCGAAAAAATGACGTTTTGCCATTCGTGTACCCAGGTTCGTCGTTGAGTACACCATCGCAGCCGGTCCTGTCTGTGATGCAGCGTCAAGGGTAACCGCAGCCATGGTCTCCGAGCTGATAGTCCATGCTGCTGCAAACGTCGTCGAACTGTTCGTGGAGATGGTTGTCGTCTTGCAAACGTCCCCATCTGTTGACTCAGGGATCGAGACGTGGCTACACGATCCGTTAGAGCCATGTGGATAAGATGCCTGTCATCTCGACTGGTAGTGTTACGAGGCCGGTGGGATCCAGCACGGCGTTCCGAATTACCCTCCTGAACCCACCGATTCCATATTCTGCTAACAGTCATTGGATCTCGACCAACGCGAGCAGCAATATCGCGATACGATAAACCGCAATCCCGATAGGCTACAATCCGACCTTTATCAAAGTCGGAAACGTGATGGTACGCATTTCTCCTCCTCACACGAGGCATCACAACAACGTTTCACCAGGCAACGCCGTTCAACTGCTATTTGTCTATGAGAAATCGGTTGGAAACTTTCCTCATGTCAGCACGTTGAAGCTGTCGCCACCGGCTCCAAGCTTGCATGAATGCTCTGAATAACTAATCATTTGCATATCACAGCATCTTCTTCTTGTCGGTTAAATTTCGCGTCTGTAGCACGTCATCGTCGTGGTGTAGCACTTTTAATGGCCAGTAGTGTAGCTGGCTGTAGACTATCTAATATGATAAGGTGCACAACAATAAGACACGAATTAGGAGTGAAAAGCACAAATGAAGCAGCCACAGAATGTATGAATAAATGGAGAGACTGTGTAACAATAGTGAAAACAGAATGCTACAATAAATTGAATTATCAATCAACAGGGAAAAAAATCAAGAGACACACCAACAGAGAGGTAGAGAGGTCAACTACAAACTAATCACAGACAATATAGTCACTAAACAAGAAATCGTATCAAGAAAATGCATAACGGCTGAAAAATTGGAAATCTGAACCTAAAAGATGACACCACAGGTGCGCGGCTGTCGCGTGCAATGCGGCTACCCACCTGCCTGTTGACCGTTCGGCCCTCGTCGTCCACGTAGCACCAGAGGAACACCATCGCCCCAGACGGAACTTCGGCCTGCAAACACATTCAGAATACCCCATAAATTACGGGCTGTATTAAGTACAGACGGCAATAGTAGTATTTACGGAAAGTTCGTTATGGACAATAAAATCATACCCTTCGTGCAAACAGCTGAAAAGATAGTTCGTGTGGACCTATAAATAAACAATTACACTGGTTGAAAAAATATGTGAATCACCCAGAAGACATAGACGTATCTCAGTGTGACTTAGTACATGTAGGAATCAACATGGATTCCTGAAGCAGCGATCGTGTGAGACCCAACTCGCTTTATGTGTTCATGAGATCCAGAAAATATTAGATACAGGCTCCCAGGTAGATGCCATTTTCCTTGACTTCCGGAAGGCGTTCGATGCAGTTCCGCACTGTCGCCTGATAAACAAAGTAAGAGCCAACGGAATATCAGACCAGCTGTGAGGCTGGATTGAAGAGTTTTTAGCAAACAGAACACTGCATGTTGTTCTCAATGGAGAGACGTCTACAGACGTTAAAGTAACCTCTGATGTGCCACAGGGGAGTATTATGCGACCAGGGACCATTGCTTTTCACGATATATATAAATGACCTAGTAGATAGTGTCGGAAGTTACATGCAGCTTTTCGCGGATGATGCTGTAGTATACAGAGAAGTTGCAGCATTAGAAAAAATTGCAGCGAAATGCAGGAAGATCTGCAGCGGATAGGCACTTGGTGCAGGGAGTAGCAACTGACCCTTAACACAGACAAATGTAATGTATTGCGATTACATAGAAAGAAGGATCCTTTATTGTATGATTATATGATAGCAGAACAGACACTGGTAGCAGTTACTTCTGTAAAATACCTAGGAGTATGCGTAAGGAACGATTTGAAGTAGAATGATCATATCAAATTAATTGTTGGTAAGGCGGGTACCAGGTTGAGATTCATTGGGAGAGTCCTTAGAAAATGTAGTCCATCAACAAAGGAGGTGGCTTACAAAACACTCGTTCGACCTATACTTGAGTATTGCTCATCAGTGTGGGATCCGTATCAGGTCGGGTTGATAGAGGAGATAGAGAAGATCCAAAGAAGAGAGGAGCGTTTCGTCACAGGGTTATTTGGTAAGCGTGATAGCATTACGGAGATGTTTAGCGAACTCAAGTGGCAGACTCTGCAAGAGAGGCGCTCTGCATCGCGGTGTAGCTTGCTGTCCAGGTTTCGAGAGGGTGCGTTTCTGGATGAGATATCGAATATATTGCTTCCCCCTACTTATACCTCCCGAGAAGATCACGAACGTAAAATTAGAGAGATTCGAGCGCGCACGGAGGCTTTCTGGTAGTCGGTCTTTCCGCGAACCGTGCGCGACTGGAACAGGAAAGAGAGGTAATGACAGTGGCACGTAAAGTGCCTTCCGCCACACACTGTTGGGTGGCTGGCGGAGTATAAATGAAGATGTAGATGTACACACCATTGGCGAGCATTTACATGATAAGAGTAGCAATTCTCGCTGACAGGAAGAACAGCCACTGGAGTGCATTAGTGTTGTTGGTACGAATGTTGTTACCAGGCATAGGAGGGTATGTTAGAGGAGTGACCAGCAGCACATGTTGAATGATCACTGTGAAGGACACGGGGATGCCGCGTAATCGTGTGAGACAGCGTTAACAGCACCTGACTGGGGTCTCATTGTGAATGTTCGTCCAGGCGGCAAGTCGATTCGCGCAGTATCCATATTTGTGGGACATTCATATGTTACACTGGTCCGATGTTGAATTGCATGGGAACGTTAAGGGCAGGCATACTAGTCGTCA
The DNA here is from genome assembly GCF_023898315.1 of Schistocerca nitens. Classification (NCBI taxonomy): domain Eukaryota; kingdom Metazoa; phylum Arthropoda; class Insecta; order Orthoptera; family Acrididae; genus Schistocerca; species Schistocerca nitens. The sequence continues at coordinate 743,984,861 of NC_064614.1, read as the reverse complement.
AGTTTCCGGTCGACCACCCTACACATCTGCGCCTGCCATAGGAGAACAATAATGGACTGCCTGCAACAGTCTGTATCATCCTGCATCACTGGCGCGAGACTAGCAGAAACCGGTCTAGGGAATTACCGCCTCGTTTAGGATACCGTTAACACCACAGCACAAACGGACGCATTTGGAATAGTACCGCCGCTGGGAAGCGTGAACTGCTAATGAATAGCGCGTCTCTTCGTGTTCAGCTACGAAGCTCGGTTGTGCACTACCCTGGATAACCATCGCTGGCGAGTACAGTGGCAACCTGGTAGTGCTTCATTTCTTCCAATGTTTTGGAGAGGTAAAGCTGTGTTACTGCTGTTGTGCCGTCAGGGTTCCGTCCGAACACCATCAACCGTGATGTGAAGTCATACTTGATAGCTCTGTACATGACAGAGATGATGGCGATGTTTGGTTTGTGGGGCGCTCAACTGCGCGGTCATCAGCTTACGTACAAAGTCCCAATTTTGACACTGACCATTTTTTTTCGCAGTCCAATCTAGCCACTGTCACGAATGATGATGATGATGAAATGATGAGGACAACACAAACACCGAGTCCCCGAGCAAGGAAAATCCCCAACCCGGTCTGGATCGAACCTGGGACCCCGTGGTCCAGAGGCAGCGGACACACAATGACAGTGATTGTGGGTACCCTGACGGCGGTATGTCACGGACAACTTCGGTGTTCAACTGTTACCTCTTACGGGACAGCATAATGGTGCCAGTTTTCAATAGGATAATGTTCGTCCACACATGGCACGAGTCTCTATGAACTATGAGCGACGCTGAGGTGCTCCCGTGGCCACCGAGACTCCCAGATCTGACCCTGAAAGAACATGTGCGGATCCAGAGCGGACTCGACTCCGTCCCACTGCCACTATCCAGGATATCAAGGATCAGTTACAACAGCTTTAGAGCGTCTTGCTTAAAAGAGGAAACAACAGCTTTATGACCCACTTCCCAATGGAATTAATGCAGGCATCCAAGCCAGATGGAGTGAAACGTTATACTGATAAGTGGACTCATACCGCCAAGTTATCCGCCTGCTTAGCTGGGTGGTAACGTGCTTTCCTACCATATACTGGGCCCGTGTTCGATTCCCGGCCGGGTTGGAGATTTTTATCCGCTCGTGGTCTGGGTGTTGTGTTGTCCTCATCATAATTTTATCCTCATCAACGGCCGCAAGTCTCCCAATGTGGCGCCGATTGAAATAAGACTTGCACTTGGCGCCCGAACCCGAATGGGACCTCACGACCAACTATGCCATACGATCGTTCCATTTTCATCGCCAAGTTCTTTGTAGAGAGTCTTGATTTTGTAATCACATACCCAGTCAACCCGTCGTTTCATTTCGTTTATTCCTCCCCTTCTAGTTGCTTCATTTGTATAATAATTGTGAAGTCCTGGAACATCGCATCCAAACTATGAGAAGAACTTCAGCAAAACTGTAGTGGAGTAAACCAGACCTAACTAACGGTACAACTCAGTACATTAGGAATTTGGTGCTTACGTTTACTGAATGCATATAACAATCACTTGTTATCAGCAAATAAGGCACAACTTTAACAGAGACGAGGTACAGCATTTTGCGTCTGATTTAACACAAGCAATAAGAAATGTGTACCTCCACTGATTCTCAAATATGTAACATACGATAAATGAAAGCAGTACTCATTTGTGGGCGGAGCTACTGAAACAGAACTTATATGTTAGACCACAGAAATGTGGAAAATCGTGTAACGATCTTATTGTGACAGTAATAACGGTACAGTACTTATTGAGTAACCGTCCGAGCAACATAATGTGAATGCTCACGTATTCACGTATAGCTGGTTGTAGGAAAAGCAGATCACAGGCTGAGATTTTAAGAAAATGTAATTCATACGCGTCATAAGTGGCTTGGAAAACACTTGTTCGACAGACGTTTATCAGGTAGCATTAGTAGGCGAGTAGAAAAGATACGAACCAAGAGCGGTGCGTTTCGTCACCGGAGATAGTTTAATAAGCGTGAGAGCTTTACGAAGATGGTTATCAAACTCCTTTTCCGGACACTACAAGAGAGGCGTTGTGCATCATGGAGACGTTTACTGTTAAACCTCTGAGAGCGTAAGTTGCAAGGAGAGTCGGGCAAAATATTCACTCTCACATACCCTGTCAGTCCAAAAAGTTTCGACACTACATCAATAAAAAAGATAAACCTTAAGGGGGAGATTTTAATGTTTCAGGTGTTCCACATAGTCTGTCCCACTTGAGTACAAAGCACAGAGCGTTCATACAACGAATTGAAACTGTGAGAAAAGCCCTTATTTAGAACGCTTTTCAACTCTCGCGTCACATTAGCTTGAATGTGGAATATGTCGTCAAAGCGTTGATCCTTCATGCGAATTTCTGTATTTTGTCGTTTTCTGGTAGGCTCGTATTGATAACACCAAGTCTCGTCGGCTGTGATTATTTGTCCCAGAAATGAACTGTCCGCGTTTTGCATTTCAATCCAGTAACAGCAGGCGTTCACGTTTCGTCGTTTTTGTAAGGGAGTCGATGTATGCTGGGCAAACTTTGCACATATTTTTTTGTTCTTCAGAACATTCTGGATGATGTTGTGAACACTTTATTTTGAGAAAATACTGCATTGCGATTTGTCATATAACAACTTGACACAGTGCGACCGCACGTCGGCTACTTGCAACGGAATGGTTGGATGCACTTCTGTTATTTACAGTTGTTCAAGTCGCCATCACAGTGATTTCGCTGACGTCACTTACATGTTGGGAATACAATGACTCTCGTAACGTTTGGGAGGAACGGTGAATGTCCGACGAAATGACCGTGACTAGAGAATCAGTGAAAATGGAACTTGCATATCACTAGGGGTAAGATAGATACTGCCTACACGAAAATGCCTACATGAATATCAAGAGCTCAGGTGGAAACCCAGTTCTAAGCAAAGAAGGGAAAGCAGAGAGGTGGAAGGAGTATATGGAGGGTCAATACAAGGGCGATGTTCTTGAGGACAATATTATAGAAATGGAAGAGGATGTAGATGAAGCTGAAATGGGAGATATGATACTGCGTGAAGAGTTTGACAGAGCACTGAAAGACCTAAGTCGAAACAAGGCCCCAGGAGTAGACAACATTCCATTAGAACTAGTGATAGCCTTGGGAGAGCCAGCACTGACAAAACTCTACCATCTGGTGAGCAAGATGTATGAGACAGGTGAAATACCCTCAGACTTCAAGAAAAATATGATAATTCCAATCCCAAAGCAGGGGTTGACAGATGTGAAAATTACCGAACTACCAGTTTAATAAGCCACGGCTGCAAAATACTAACACGAATTCTTTACAGACGAATGGAAAAACTGGTAGAAGCCGACCTCGGGGTAGATCAGTTTGGATTCCGTAGAAATGTTGGAACACGTGAGGCAATACTGACACTACGACTTATCTTAGAAAATAGATTAAGGAAAGGCAAACCTACGTTTCTAGCATTTGTAGACTTAGAGAAAGTTTTTGACAATGTTGACTGGAATACTCTCTTTCAAATTCAGAAGGTGGTAGGGGTAAAATACAGGGAGCGAAAGGCTATTTACAATTTGTACAGAAACCAGATGTCAGTTATAAAGAGTCGAGGGGCATGAAAGGTAAGCAGTGGTTTGGAAGGGAGTGAGACAGGATTGTAGCATATCCCCGATGTTATTCAATCTGCATATTCAGCAAGCAGTATAGGAAACAAAAGAAAAATTCGGAGTAGGTATTAAAATCCATGGAGAAGAAATAAAAACTTTGAGGTTCGCCGATGACATTGTACTTCTGTCAGAGACTGCAAAGGACTTGGAAGAGCAGTTGAACGGAATGGACAGTGTCTTGAAAGGAGGATATAAGATGAACATCAACAAAAGCAAAACGAGGATAATGGAATGTAGTCGAATTAAGTCGGGTGATGTTGATGGTATTAGATTAGGAAATGAGACGCTTAAAGTAGTAAATGAGTTTTGCTATTTGGGGAGCAAAATAACTGGTGATTGTCGAAGTAGAGAGGATATAAAATGTAGACTGGCAATGGCAAGGAAATCGTTTCTGAAGAAGAGAAATTTGTTAACATCGAGTATACATTTAAGTGTCAGGAAGTCGTTTCTGAAAGTATTTGTATGGAGTATAGCCATGTATGGGAGTGAATCGTGGACGATAAATAGTTTAGACAAAAAGAGAATAGAAGCTTTCGAAATGTGGTGCTACAGAAAAATGCTGAAGATCAGATGGGTAGATCACGTAACTAATGAGGAGGTATTGAATAGAATTGGAGAGAAGAGAAATTTGTGGCACAACTTGAGTAGAAGAAGAGATCGGTTGGTAGGACATATTCTGAGGCATCAAGGGATCACAAATTTAGTATTGGAGGTCAGCACGGAGGGTAAAAATCGTAGAGGGAGACCAAGAGATGAATACACTAAACAGATTCAGAAGGATGTAGGTTGCAGTAGGTAATGGGAGATGAAGAAGCTTGCACAGGATAGTGTAGCATGGAGAGCTGCATCAAACCAGTCTCACGACTGAAGACCACAACAACAACAATGAAGATTTATGGGTGGTCTTTCTTTCCTCGCATATTTCTGTTGCACTGAGAAAGGGAGAAATTACATCGGTACCAGAAATACTCTCCACTATAAATCGTATGTTGGCCTCCGAATTGTAGATGAGGATGTTAACATGGATGCGTATAGCTGAAGACCATAACGCATGGAATAGATTAGTGAAGGTCTTTATCCCGCAGCAGCTGGTGATGCTAACAGTGAATAACGCATTTTTGTTAGGTTTTAGATTAAGGCGCTTGTTGTGATGAGGACTTACTGCTGTTTCAGAAATGAAGAGGAGTCGCATGTTAGCAAAAAAAAAAAAAAAAAAAAAAAAAAAAAAAAAAAAAAAAAAAAAAAAAAGCCGTTTAAAGTATCAGAGACAACAAAAACAGTCTTCCTTAATTGGAGAGTCAGTACATCAGTGGCGTGAGAACAGAGTGGTGTTAATTGAGCGGCATGCTAATGATAGGGTAGACTGCATGAGTGGACTTACCAGGTCCCTCGCCTTGCGGCTGCGGCGGTCCGTCATGATGACGAATCCGTCTGGCTCTATTCTCCTGAGGCGGACTGTACGAGCCGTCACCTTCCCGTCCCTAAAAAAAAAACAAGAATCTCAGCTTTACATAGACTTACGTAATGTAGTCGAATTAAGTCGGGTGACGCTGAGGGAATTAGATTACCAAATGAGACATTTAAAGTAGTAAAGGCGTTTTGCTATTTGGGGAGCAAAATAACTGATGATGGTCGAAGTAGAGAAGATATAAAATGTAGACTGGCAATGACAAGGAAAGCGTTTCTGAAGAAGAGAAATTTGTTAACATCGAGTATAGATTTAAGTGTCAGGAAGTCGTTTCTGAAAGTATTTGTGTGGAGTGCAGCTATGTATGGAAGTGAAACGTGGACGATAAAGAGTTTGGACAAGAAGTGATCACATAACTAATAATGAAGTATTGAATAGAATTGGGGAGAAGAGGAGTTTGTGGCACAACTTGACAAAAAGAAGGGACCGGTTGGTAGGACATGTTCTGAGGCATCAAGGGATCACAAATTTAGCATTGGAGGGCAGCGTGGAGGGTAAAAATCGTAGAGGGAGACCAAGAGATGAATACACTAAGCAGATTCAGAAGGATGTAGGTTGCAGTAAGTACTGGAAGATGAGGAAGCTTGCACAGGATAGGGTAGCATGGAGAGCTGCATAAAACCAGTCTCTGGACTGAAGACCACAACAATAGCAACAACGTATGCAAGCATATGTGCATTCTTTTTGAAAACGTGAGGCAGATTTCATATTTGTACTAGAAGGAAACTTCATGATCAGGAACAAATCTGATACATCACTACACAATTTGATAATCATTAAATACAGTATACTCCGTACTTGTATTAACTGTTAAAAAGCTGAAATAATTGTTTTGCGTGAAAGTTGCTTTTTGTTTTCGTCAGACTTACCATGATGGTTAAACCACAGGAAAAATAGATTTATGTATTGCAATTCGCAATAATGAATCTATCATTCAAGTACGATCTAAGTTTCGTCGCCACTTCAACAATAAGCCTTCCATAATAAAAGGAAAAAAACTCAACCTTTTGAAGTATGTATCCGTGAATGACGGGACACTGATTTCAGCTGGCTGCTCACGGGCAGCCAAATGAAGACGGAAAGTGATTGAAATCATTTCTCATCGTCAAATATTAAAGCGTGAAGATGTCATCATTGCATGTTCGTCTTAAAACCCGGCGTTATATTCGAGAAACAATTCCTACACACGGGATGTGGGTGTAGGTGTAGGATCTTTATCATAGTCTGCGGGCTTCAAGAGCGCCAGATCTTGAAACGTGTTTCCGGAGCTACATTAAGTCCGCCCCCACCCCCCCCCCTTCTCTCCCCCGTCCCACTAAATTGTGACCGGCACCATGTTTTTCTCAACTGTCCACGAAACGTTAAAAGCTCTCCTGAAAACGTATTAATACAGCGCAGTCCAATGAAACTAAACAGTATTTCCCAACTAAAAATGTGTGACATTAAATTTTTCATTTGTGTGGCCATAGTGTCCGTGGTTGCTTTATAATTCTTGAGGGTATTTCTGTTCTGTGGATGCAACTACAAAAATGCTTGATTTTTTTCACCAAATGCGTTTCGCTTTATTGAGGTGAAGCATCATCATTGGTCTGTAATTAAGTTATTTACATTTTGATTTGCTTTCAGTCGAAAAACAGTTCGTTAAGAAGAAGTTGATTTGTATTGTTTTTTACAACACACTTTTATGCACACCACAGAATATAGCGCTGCAGAACAACTAAAAATTAGACCAAAATTATCAGTGTCTGACGCAGAAAATCAGCGATGTACTAGTAGACGGCATTTGTCGATGTAAGCGAGCACTGACTGTTAGACAGTCTTCTACATTGAAGTAAGACATTAGCATTTGTGACGGTAACGTGATGTGTGGACAGGAGAAGTTTAATGATTCGTGGGACAGATGAGAAAGACAGGATGTTGGAAATGTTTTAGTGGCGAAGGATTGTTTATTTAGCTTCGTTGCACTGGGTTACTTTTTAATGTGTTATCAGAACTTTTAATATTTCGTGGACAGTTGACTAAGACATGATGTCGCTATATCTATGTTCGAGGAAACTTAATGTAGTTTCACTGTAGTAAACCTAATGACAGGAGCACGTTCTTTTTAAACTCGTAGTTCAACAAAAAAAAAAAAAAGCAATATCTCGTGGTCGAATGCAATAGGAAAAAGGGAATGTCCTGGCTGATTCACTGATTCATCGTCGCCCAGTCCAAACCGCTAAGGAAAAAACTTGAAATTTGGAGAGGTTGGTGATCTCATACTGTAGTTATCAAGTAAGAAGGGATTTTTCGAAACAGATGATGAAAGGGTTTTTGAAAATATGATGCTATTACGGCTATTTTGAAGCTAGAACTGCGAAAAATTGGTATTGGGTTCTCGACCAGAAATTAAAAAATACGTTTCAGCACTTACAGAAATTCAACCCATAAGAGGGTGATATGGTGTGTGAGAGTTTTTTAAATTAATTATTAAAGAATTACTAAAGCATTTTTAAAGCTACATCTATGAAATTTGATATTTGAGCTCTCGGACAGCAATTTAAATTTGTGGAATTTCAGTTCCTAAGGGGAAATAATGGAGGAAAGTTTTTATGGAATATTTCATTATGAAAGCATTTCTGAAGGTAAATCCCCGAAATTTTGAATTTGGCTTCTCGTCAGAAACAAGAAAACAAATGTTTTAGTTTTTATGGAAGTTAAAAGCCTAAGAAGGTGAAATACAGGATGTAAATTTTTATGAAAAAATGTCGTCAGATTGAAACATTTTTAAAGCTAAATCTATGAAAATTGGTATTTGACTTCTTGGTTAGAAATAAAAAAATGTGTGTTAGGGGATGAAAGTTTCTAACGAAATATCACCTTAAGAATCCAAAAGCTAGGATTAACATAAACCTCCGACTCCAGCTTACAGAATGGCTTTTTTTTTTCAGAAGTACATTCGGAAAAGACCACTGTTCTGTGGCCTTAACGAGCGTGAAAAGATTAGATCGTGTCGAAATTTAAGAACGAAATCAAAGAAACCTATTTAAAAATCACCACGACAAATCTGCTTTTTAAAAGTTGCATAGAAATAGAAACGGATTTTTAACACAATACATTTTCATCAGGCCTGATATATGCTCGCAAACGCGAGCGAAGCAGCGGTTACTAAGCTAGTTCACGATATTAGTGAACGTCTAACAACCGCTACGCAACGCCTGTGAAAACAGAGAACGTTGAGAAACCAGTACTTTGGGCAGACTTGTTACATAACGAACGAAATGCGTTATCAGATTTATTTATTCTTTTTTAACTAATATAAGCAATCAGAACACACAATATTAATTTTATTACAAAAACACGTACAGATTTCCCAAGTTCCGGATTGTACTTATTAATTTAATTCAATACTTATTTATATCTCGCTAAGTAAGATTTTTAATTTCGTAATGTTTCGTATTTTAGAATTACTCTAAATTATTGTAAAGTATTGAAAGATGGACTTTAAATGTATTATTACTCCATACAGTAACTGGCAATGTTCCGAAAAGCTCTGCTTGTGCACAATACTGTAGTACTTAGTTGAGGTTATATTCCCAATAATATTCTGTTTATTTTTGTGGAGTCGTTGACGCTGCGATTTTTCATAATGCATTACTCGCACCTCCTTTAAGCTACAGTGTCTTGGGTGCCTGGATTCATTACAGATTCCGATCCAAAATCAACGTCGGTACAGTAAAAATCATCACATTTTATGTGTGCATTGTTTTCACGGAGGTGTAATACGGGAAATTGTCATGACGTCACAAATCTGAAGCCGACGTCAGCCAGGTTGGCAGCCCCAAACATCAGCTTCTGGTGGAAGTGTTTTGATAAAAACAAATTTACAAGTGTACTAGTCGTTCCGATTATAGTCTAAAATACAAGAAAAAAAATCACATTTCATTCGGAAGTGGACTCGTTCAAGTGATATTTTCTTTTGTATACATCACTTTTAGTTGCTCTGGTTGCTTTTTCTGTAGAGATTTTATTTCCGTAATGTGATTTTGGATTTCCCATCAAGACAACTCTAAGAGCGGTGTGGTTGAACGGCTATGAGAGGGAAATATAGCAAAGCTTCCAGTCATTGCGAGAAATGTTCTCAGCATTTTCGGGAAGAGACATAGGCGGCATGTCAGTTTTGTCAATCCGTATTAAGGAAAGTGATGGATTACAAAAGCAGCCTTTTCACGTCACATACTTCGCTTCTTTTTTATTCGAAACGTGAAACAAAAGGAAGTTATGTTAACGAGGTTAAATGCGTCGTATTAGTGGATCAAATATGCCTTAAAAAAAGACATGAAAAGCGTCTAAAAATCCGTTCCTGACACTTCATTATTCACGAAAGTACTCTAATAGTTACTATTTAAAAGACATGTATGTAGTGCCACCTCCCCCTATTATATTTCCAAAACTTTTTTAGAAGAACAGGGACTTGGGCTCGCACACTGTAAGCTGCAAAACGAAAGAACGAGAAGTACAGAGAGCAAGGGGAACGTAACATTCTACTCTGTGTAAAACAATGTTATTGCACCCATACACATTTCACGCTAAGATTATAAGCACGTTCACAAGTACCTGTGGAAGCAGATAGACAATAATACTTTCCATAGTGGAACAGAAAAGAAACGAGTCGATTTTTCTAAGCCTCACTTCCCATTAAACCGAAGAGCAATGTCATCCAAGACTATAGCCACTGATAGGTATTCACTTTACTTCTTTTTATTAGACATTCCTCATTCACTACTTTCTTCGCTCTTGGGTGTGTTGTCGTATTTGCACGGGGCGATAGGCGAAATAATTTAATTCAAAAAAAGTTTCAAATGGCTCTGAGCACTATGGGACTTAACATCTGAGGCCATCAGTCCCCTAGAACTTAGTAATACTTAAACCTAACTAACCTAAGAACATCACACACATACATGCTCGAGACAGGATTCGAACCTGCGACCGTAGCAGTCGCGTGGTTCAGACTGAAGCAATAATTTAATTGCTGCCTCGGGTATTGTGAGCAATTGGCGCATGTGGAAGGGGGATCTGCGAGGGTGCAGGTGTAAGAACGCAAACGTTCCGTTAAGATAAGTCAGGCTGTAAATAATAGGTTTAAAACAATAGTTCACTGGTTTTCTGCAAATAGCAACTCTCTCTCTCTATCTCAATAAATAAATAAATAAATAAATAAAGGTTGCGTGTAAACGTGTAAAGTCCTAAATCTCTCATAACTGCACCACAAATGTAAAGCATAGGCTAAGTAGTAAGTGGGAATTCTCAAATGGGTATAGACATTCCTGACGATTTTAATTGAGCTTAGAGGCTTTTGGGCAACTGAGTTGTGCTACTTTCGCGCTTTCCTCATTGCAAGGCTTGCAGAAGACGTATTAGGCCCTAGTGAGCTAACATACGTACACTGGTGAGCCAAAACATTATGACCACCTGCATAACATATTCTTTGTCCGTCTTTGCAACGAAATACATAACTGATTCCGCGTATCGAGGATCCGACAGTTTGTTGGTAAGTTTGTGGAGGTATTTGACGTTAAATGTTAACGCGCAGGTCTTGTAATTCGCATAAATAACGGGCCGCTGATTTGCGTACGCGATGATGGCGTCCGATAGCGACCCAGATGGGTTCCATAGGATTTGCATCAGGCGAATATGGTCGCCGAGACATCAACGTGGGTTCACAATTAGGTCATTAACCACTGTAGCGCGGTTCTGGCTCCCAGACATGGACAACTATTCTGCTGAAAGATGACATCACTATCCAGGAAGGCGCCAAGCATGAAGGGATTCAGGTGGTTCGCAGCTGGTAGCTTGTCTTCAATTAATACCATACGTCACATGCAAGCGCAGTAGAATGTCTCCCATAGCAGAATACTGCTCCCACGAGCGAGCGTCCGTGGCGCGCTGCGTGTTTCGAGCCGCCGGTTACCTCAATAACAGCGTTTGTGGACACGAGTATCAACCTAGTGTAACACAAATGTGATTCACCCGAAGAGCCGAGACGTTTCCATTGATCGACGGTCGGATCCCGATGTTCCCGTGCCGACTGCAGTCGTAGTTGACAATGTCGTTGGAGCAAAATATGAACGCGTGGGGGTGGTCTGCTGCGGAGCTCCACGTTAAACAATGTACGATGAACGGTGTGCACCAGCATTGTGCTATTTCAGCAGAGATGCCACAGATCACCACCTATCCTACTTTACCGAGCAGACAAGCCTCCGAACCCCACGTTCTGTGAAGAGTCGTGGACGTCCAACCATTTAGCGCCCAGTGGTAGTTTAACTGTCCTACCTCTTTCCGTAGATGCTCGCGACATTAGCACGTGAACATTCGACCAGCTTCGCCGTTTTCGAGAGACTCTTTCACAGGATCCGCGTGGTAATAACCTGCCCTCTTGCAAAATCGTTTATCTCAATGGATTTCTCCATTTGCAGCCCATATCTTCACTAGGGTTATTCCCCGTCCGCGTCTGCTTCGCTTACATACTTTTGTTACCACGTCACGTGCCCGCAACGCCACCAGGCGGCATCTAACGTCGCGGTGTGCAGCGGTCATAACGTTTTGGCTTATCAGTGTAGTTTGCTCTGTGAAATTATATCTTAGGGTTAACTCATCTCTAAGAAAGAATGTTTTCATTGTGCAAAAGCGTGCCACAAACGTAATATGCCACTCTCAGTTATGAACATTTTGTAGACAGTCGTTTAAGGGGCTCCGGAAAGGCTCAAAATCATGAAAAGTTCAATTTTTACTTTTTTGCGTTTTCTGAATCTGCATACTATTACCTTTTAATAGATATATAATTTATACAATTCCGAAGACTACAACTATTTTTAAATTTTTTTTGAAATGTGTTCTACATGGGCGTGACCCACTGTGGCGCTGTTAAACTGCTGTCATATGGTGTTATTATTAACGTCCGTGTTCATCAGGTACATTTTAGTGATGTGAGATAAAGTATGTGTTGTGGCTAACCTGTGATGGTTCAATATATATCGCTGGTGTGATTGTCGATTGTTTCATGTTTATTTACTCTGTCGTTATCTCGAAAATATTCGTAATTAATTCTGTTTCTTGAGTCTCTGTTTTGTTGAAGTATAATAATGAGTAAAAGTAAAGTTATTAGAAATCCTCTGAAGGCTTTTAAGAAAAGGAGAAATGTTGGAAAGCCAAAGGTATTTAGAAATATGGGAATGAAGGTAGGTTCTAACATGGTACGAGCGATGCTTGCTTTAGACAAGGAACGCCTTCGGGCTGCAGACAGGGCTGTAAAGAGTCTAGAAATACAAGCAAGAGTAAACAGGAGGAGGAACAAGAGGCAGCTGGAGGAGGAGTTTGCAGAGGATGAAGATAATCCATCCTATGGACCTGGAATGCACTAAAAAGTTAATCCAATCTTTGTCGCTCGATTCCCAAAACTTTTATTTTCTCATACTAATTACATGTTTTCTAAGGATCTTCCAAACATATTTGTTTCAAACTTTCAGTAAATGTTACACAGTACCTTCTGCATAATTTAACACAGCCTTTTTCCAAAAAACTGTATATTTTTGAATATATAAATAAAAAATTGCAAAAAAATGTTGTGAATTTTCATTACAATTGAAAAAAAATCATCCTTAATAACTGAACTAAAATTTTGTAAAATCCCTGTGTTAAGTTGTAGCCCATATTCCAATAAATAATCTGTAAAAAGTTCAACTTCCTACCTCAAATACTTTGTGAGGAAAGATGTAATTTATAAGCGTTATTTTAACATTGCAAGTATAGGGCGTTCCGGAGCCCCTTAAGGACAACGAAAAAGTCTTTCGCAACGGACTGCTGTGATGATTATGATGGTTGGTTTGTGAGTGCTTCACTGCGCGATCATCAGCGCCCGTACAAAGTCTCAATTTTTACACAGTCCAGTTGCTTTACGCAATCCACTGTAGCCACTGTCACGAACGATGATGATGATGATGAAATGATGAGGACAAGACGAACACCCAGTCCCCGGGCAGGAAAGAAACCCCTACCCGGCCGGGAATCGAACCCAGCAACCCAGCAACGCTAGCCACTGGACCACGGAGTGCTCTGATGAATTTCTCTATGAAAATCCGAGCTGTAGACAATATATACGAATGTCTATGTCACGAAAGCAACCGACTGCCGAAAAAGGACTGCAGTCACACAAATTTAACTGATGCAGTTAGTGTTCAGCGCAGCCAGCGATTACATTGGCGCCAACGACGGTCCGAGGTCACTCGCAGGTCCGAGGTCACTCGCAGTGACTTTGTTTCCATCAGGATGTCTAGTGCAGGGCATACTACTGTAAAAAATCAGTATCAAGTGCTTGCTTCCATGCACCATATTTGATTTAAACTATAATGTGACGAAAATTTACTGTTTACTGCAGTCGGGCATTAACGTTCCCCACAAAACGAGTCATTTTTGGTACAGTTTGTTGTCCAGAAACGTCGGAAAACGTGACGTCGATCAATTGTAACGCTGCCAGCGTTTTTATAAGTCTTTCAAAATGGTGACCTAAGTTTCTTCTTTACCCACTTCGTCTTCACATTTCCGAACGACTGGTGCTTGATTATGTTGTCAAAAGTTCTGTATGTATAGAAACATTAGTCGAACGTGAGAGCGTAGGTTATCTGTATTTGCAGTCTGGTCCTTAAACACTGAACCACCAGTATGATAGGATATTACAAAACATACTTATTTGCTTCGGCAACTCACAACCAAATTAAAACCCTCCAAACCCAGTTACACTTCGGGTTATACTTCGCATCTATCTGCTAGCACAACCTCCGTTCCAATAAACAGCTTCTTGCCACATTGCATTCATGTACTTCGCCAACACACCACCATATATTGCCTTTTATAGACCTCCAATAGTTGTCAATCTGTCGCCACAAAACTTCATTCTACAAAATGGTAAAAACCGTACTGAATAAATGTTGAAATAAATGTTCTCGGTGTTCCGTTCTACCGCAAGAAACACGTTTATATGACGTCACAGACCGGGTTATTTTAAGGCGGCCATACACTGAACTGCCTGCGCCTACGTGTGCAGGATAAATTTGCGCAAGCTTCAGGACTGTACAAACAGGTTTATGCTTAATCGAATTTCGACTATGCATGCTTGTGCAAGCGTTCCAGCGCGCGCGTGTTTGAGCTTGTGTACCAAGAATAGCAAGGTTTGTGGAAGCACTACTCAGTGATTTAATTTATACTTCGCCCTCTGCAAATGCTGCACTGTAATGTAGAAAAAGACAAAGAATATAATATTACATGGAGAAATAGAGAACAACAACAGCGATACTGTGAAACAGTTTCCGTAGCTCGTCTACAGCTAACAGGTAATATGGGAATAATATTTTCGTTTCTTTATCCACTCCTTACTACAGATATCAAGTTCCCTCTTTTATTGTTCTCGTAATACAACGAAAAAAGGCTGCCGAGGTCTGCACATCTTCGTCTGAGGTCGACATTTTGTGCTGAACAAACTGATGCTTGTAGAAGCTTGCTTGAGCTGCAAGCCTGCTTGAGCTGTGTGGAGGAGCGAAAAACTTGTGCACGCTTGCGCAAGTATGCTTGGCCATGCGTGCTTGTCAAGCATGCAGTTTCGTGTGTGACCGCCTTTATTGGCTGATAGACGGAAATCGAGTAAGGGCCATTCTCGATTACGTGTATGTGTAGCTGAAGTATCATAATTTTCACGTGTAGCCTTAAATTCCAGTAAAATCTGCTGTTTTGATGCAGCAGTCCCTTAAAAATCCCATTAAAGGTGTCTTAACAACATGTTTTACAGGCACGTCGGTAAATGCGACGTTGATCGATTGTAACTTTACACTAATTTTTATAGATGTTACAAAACAGTGGCATGAGTTTTTATTTCATGTCATTCGCTTTCATGGTTCCGAGCAACTGGTCCCTGGTTATTGTAAAAAAAAACACACTAAACTCCTCCCGAACAGGACATGAGGGCCCAACAGTACCGACCGACCACCGTGTCGTACTCAGCCCAAAGGCGTCACTGGACGCAGATATGGAGGGGCATATGGTCAGCACATCGCTCTATCGGCTGTATGTCAGTTTACGGGACCGGAGCTGCTACTTCTCAGTCAAGTAGCTCCTCAGTGTGCCTACTTCGGTGATCTGACGGGAACCGGTGTTACCATGGCGGCAAGGCTACTGGCAAGACGAAGAGCAGTCGGTGTCGTTACCCGTTGCAGGTGGCGAACGTGAGAGCGTCGGGCAGCACGAGGTCCGTGTTGATGGCGTCTTTTCGCCACGACTGGAACAGCTCGAACGGGCTGTCGCCATCGAACTTGATCTGCGCCAGACCGGACGGCTCGATGGTCTTTCCGTTCTCCTGCAACACACAACAGCAGCCCCGTCACTCACTCCCAATTTGGCATACCGTAATTATTAACACATTTTATTTCTGTCGGAACTTCTGAGTCCCCTCTCCCATTTTTTAAGAGCATATAATATTCTGTACGGTTTGAGGCCTTACAGAACTGCGGCGCCCCTTACTTCTTACAGGGGAAACTCCCCATCGCACCTCCCTCAGATTTAGTGGTAAAATGGTCCAGGGGATAGCCTGTCTAAAACTGAACACAGGTCAAGCAAGAAAGCAGGAAGAAGGTGTACTGAACTGTGAAAAAAGAGCAAAATCCTAACAGTGGACGCTCCAAGCTGAAGATGTACAACATCGAGCAAATGTGAGTAGCCAGTTGGTTATGTGGCCACGGTGTTCGACTCCGAAACGGAGAGAGCCATCTTCAACTCTCCCTCGTGCCTTTTTTTCCATAAAATTATGACTATCTGTCCAATCACTGTCTTTTCGCTGTTTTCAAATTTGTGTTTGTGTCGTGGCGTAACGTCCGTTTGGAAGAGCGTGGTGTAAGGGACGAATCTCCATACGTATGTACCTCGTGTTTCTTTTACACAAGTACCACACGCTATGACTCTTACGTCCCGTATTGGAAGTTTTGACTCGTGAATTCCTTCGTTGTAACATATTTCACAGCAGTTCATTTGTTGTTGCCATTTCTGCTCTCACTATTCATCACGTTTACTTTCGACGGTAATATATTCTTACCACATTACTCATATTCTATAACCAATGTACAATGTATAGTATGACAATTGCCAAGGCTACAGAAGGAGAACAGACACGTCACTGACGGACGGAGAGTTCATATTTTTATGCAAAAAAAAAAAAAAGGGTAGGCCCACGGGAGGTTTGAACATGGATCACCCTCCTCGCAGACCAACACCGTGACCACACAACCACGAGGCCACGATTCTTGCAACTCTCTCAATGTTGCACATCTTTAGCTTGGATCGTTCACTGTATCTATTTTGCTTCTTTATCCACAGTTCGCTACACCTTCTTCCTGTTTTTGACGAGCTGTACACTGGGCCATTTTACAACTAAATCTGTGTAGGATGAGGTAGGGAGTTTATCTTGCTAGATTGGTACATTGTTAACACATTGCAGAACTTTCACGGATGTTTTATCTGTTGCTCCAGAGTGGTCTGAATTTCAGCGAGTGCAGTCCTCACGCTATTTAGTTGCGTGGTGTTGGTTGGAAGGAAGATTAAGGTGTAACGTCCCGTCGACAACGGGGTCATTAAAGACGGAGCACAAGATCGGGTTAAGGAAATATGGGATAGGAAGTTGGCCCTGCCCTCTTAAAGGCACAAAAAGCCCGGAATTTGCCTTAAACGATTTAGTAAAACCTAAATCAGAGTGGCCGGACAGGAATCTGAATCGTCGTCCTCGCGAATGCGAATTCAGTGTTCTAATCACAGCGTCACCTCGCTCATTGCGTGCAGCTGAAAGTTGGTCGTTCTGTACTTAATTATGAGTTCGTCCTGCAATAATCTGGTCTTTGTATTTTTTCTCCGTTTCGTGGCAAGTTTATTAACGCTAATAATGTTCCAGAAGCACAAAATATTGAAGATTTTTAGAAAACGTTCGTATGAAAAATTCCGTACTTTTAATTCCCTTCAGGCCTAAAGCTTAATTTTTCTTCATATTAAGCTGTGACAAGAAAGTTGAAAGATAAAGAGACATTGGCGTTGTTCGAAGTGGATTTCCCATATAATGCAGATACACCAAATGAGGAAAGTAGTCCTTCTGGAATAGAATAAGTTATTGAAGAATTCGGACTCATCAATTTACCGGCCAAACGAACGAAAAATAACACCATGCCTGTATCAGCCGTCACTAGAATACTTCCACTAATTATCGAGAATCCAAACAAAAGCAAGTTTAAGATAGCAGTGATAGGAAGAAATATATCACAAGTCTCTTCAGAACATAAAAAGAAAGAAGGAATTTTCATTTTAAATGAAAACTTTTATTTCTAGTCGTGTGAGATGTCAAAACAGTGCTATGTATGATATAGAATCGGGATCTCATTTTATGTGTTACGAATGTAAGGTGTTCTTGCATGTCAATGAGAGGAAAAAATGTTCTCATGAAATAATGCTTGTCATTGACTGTACCATTGTGACCTGACGGGGCCGGCCGTGGTGGCCAAGCGGCTAAGGGCGCTACAGTCTGGAACCGCGCGACCGCTACGGTCACAGGTTCGAATCCTGCCTCGGGTATGGATGTGTGTGATGTCCTTAGGTTAGTTAGGTTTAAGTAGTTCTAAGTTCTAGGGGACTGATGACCTTAGAAGTTAAGTCCCATAGTGCTCAGAGCCATTTGAACCATTTGACCTGACGGGCCTCTCAAGGCCCTTTTTGTAAAAAGGGAGTAATAGTAGTAAAAATATGGTTTTCCTTACGCTAAAGCAATATCCACCTGATTATGGTGGTGTTACAAAGATAAAGAACAAAAATCTGGCTTCAAAGGAAAAATAGGCGCATATAAATGCCACAGTGATTTCGCCATGCGTTATACAATGTGTTCCTGGAGGAATGGCCAATATTGAGAGACACGACAGGAGCGATCATTCGAACCGATAAAATCTAATAAACATAAGCTCTACCGTGCATAACTTAAGAGCTACGAGCAGTTGTTCATCTTTGCTACTGTGACACACATCTCTTCTACTGAAGAAGTGCTCGTAGTCTTAAGGTATGCATTTTACAGCTCATATTTATCAAACCTTTTTGCTTCGAATGATGGTTCCTGTCATATGCCTCAACAATGGCCATCCCTTCTGGGACACACTGCATATTTACAATCTAAGAACCAGACTGTCTATTGTCACAAGACGCTTCACAAAATAACTAGTACTTCACAGTGATATACCTTCCATTTACGTCTACATCTGAGAAACAAATCGCTTACGAACTCGACAAAATGTCTCGCAGCACGGTGCGCGTTTCTTCTCTCTGTGAGCCGATTATATCTACCTGGAGCCAAGCTCTTTTCCAGACGGTCATTCATTGAGTTTTCAGTGCCGACAGCGCGATGTTTTTGGAATTCGAGTGTGCGTGTTTGCTGATAATTAGTGGATCGGCGGAATCTAATGGAATGGCTCTGAGCACTATGGGACTCAACTGCTGAGGTCATTAGTCCCCTAGAACTTAGAACTAGTTAAACCTAACTAACCTAAGGACATCACAAACATCCATGCCCGAGGCAGGATTCGAACCTGCGACCGTAGCGGTCTTGCGGTTCCAGACTGCAGCGCCTTTAACCGCACGGCCACTTCGGCCGGCGGAATCTAATGGAGGCAGTCATAATCATGAAGGGCGGCTTTCTATGAAACATTAACAGAATATAAGTTGTATAATTAATGTAAACGATAGCTAAGCAGGAAAAACGTCATGGGAGGAAGAATATGAAATAGTACTACGGAGGAAAAGATACTGCAAAAGGAGTGGTATTCGGGTTCAAAGCGGCTCAAGTGGTTAGAGCCAACAATAGGTAGGTAAGATAAAGTAAGTTTTCCCGGTCTGGCACTGAGCGGCCAATCAGAACCAACCTTCCTCTGTAAATGATGTTACCGGATGCGGTACAGAGGGGCATGTGGTCAGCCCACCGCCCTCCCTGTCGTTGTCAGGTTTCTTGACCTTGAAATCGCTACTAAGCGGTTCAGTAGCTCCTCTATTGGCCTTACGAGGCTGAGTGTCCCCGTACCAGTGCACCCACCAAGGAAGCATCTCTGGCGGTACCGGGAATCGAACCTGGGTTTCCTCCACATGGTAGTCAGCCGTGCTGATCACTCGGTTACAGAGGTGGACAGTCAACAATAGCGTGTGACTAATAAGAAAAAGTAGTTCTTTTTTACGATGTTTCCTCTAAATCTTCGTGTTTTTCACGAGGAATACGAGAGAATTACACAAATCAGAGTGAAAATGGCACGGTAACAATAGCAATGAGTGTCCCGTGTACCGGCGAAGAATTTGCCGCGATGTGGGCCATCTATCTGCCGTTACCATCGACTATAATCATTCTGTTGTCTGCATTTGTGGACTAAGGCGGTGTCGGTGGCTTTCCCGGAGGCAAGGAATTCGTAGTTAACCCTTGACACTGTGCAGACGATAAGCCCAGTGCCTGTAACGGATATTAACGATATGACCGCTATCAAATACTCTCTTCTTGCCCACCATGAGCTCAGCACTCATGTAGACAGATGGCCACAGCACAGACACTCGATACTTTGAGCTACTCCAATACCATGGCGACAACAGCTCTCTCTCTCACACACATGCACATACTCTCCCCAACGCAACAGCTGTCTCTAATTCTGATTCTTACTGGGGTGTTTTAATCATGTGTGGTATACCCCAGAGTGCTTTATCACCTCCTAGGGGCCATCTTCACATTTTAGAGAAGCCAGTGGAAAGAAAAAAGGTGGCAGGGAGGGTGAGGCGCGGTGCAGGGGGGAGGGGGGGCGTTGTATCAAAAATGGGGTGGTAGGACGCGGCGAAGGCGACAGTTCTGTGCTTTATTTTTTATGATTCATTTGCCAACGCCAAACCCTGTTTCGATCAGTCACTGGTAATTTTCAGAGTACAGGCACGTGCTGCAAGCATTGATGTAATAAGCTATCTGATCAAAAATATCCGGACATCTATTAGTGGGAATTAATATGGTCTGTGTCCATTCTCCGCCTTTATGATGGCTTTAACTCTGCTGGGAACACATTCAATGAGCTGTTATGTCTATAGACGTAAGGCAGTCCACTCTTCCTCAAAGCCAAAACCGGAGGATGCTGGGGTCTGGAACGAAGTCGATCTTCGAACTCATCCTTAAGGTTTTCCTTTGAGTTCCGATTGAAACTCTGGGCAGGCCAGTCTTTTTCACGAATGTTGTTGTCCACAAACTGCTGCCTCACAGACATTGCTGTACACAGCGAGCATGGGGATACAGTCATCGTCTCTGAGCTGATCCTCTACTGTATGCAGTACACAATGCTGTAAAATGTGTTCACACCCTGTCGTATTTACCTTTTTCGTCAGCCATATTCAGGAACTACACTAACCATCAAAAACATCCCAGTAACAACGTGTCCTCCGTACTTCGCTGTTGGCATACACGCGGCGCAGTTAACGTTCTCCAGGCACTCGCCAAAAAAAAAAAAAAAAAAAAAAAAAAAAAATCCCTTCCGTCGGATTGCCACAGGGTACAGCGTGATTCAGCACTCCAAGTCACTCATTTCCGCTCATCATCCACTGCCTAGTGCCATCGCACTTTACACCATCGCAAGCGTCGTTTAGCATTGGGCACAAAAATGTATGGATTATGAGGAGCTACTCGGTCACTGTACACCATTCTTTTTAACTCCCTTCGCTCTGTCACTATGCTAGCTTGACTACTGGTAGTACTTTGGAACTCGCGAGTGATTTCTTTCTCTGATTTCACGCGATTGTTTACGCCCACTCTCCGCGATGCTCGACGGTCCCTGTCCGTAGTACATGAGGTCCACCTGGTCGTGGTTACTTGTGGTTGTTCATTCGTGTTTCCACTTGACAGTGATGTCACCAACAAACAGTCAGCTTGGGCAGCTTTAGAAGAGTTGAAATGCTCCTGATTGATCAGTTCCTTGGGTGACATCTAACGACTAGTTCAGGCTCGAAGTCACTCTTTTATCCGACCCATTTTGCTCATACTGCAGCTGCACTGACAAAAATTACTCCACGCCTTCTTTTATACTGACAAATCCGCCTCTCGTGACACCTTGTGGTCAATTCTGCATAGCACATGGATGTCTGAATACTTCTGATCAGATACTGTTTTCTCAAGGCGTTGAAAGGCGTGATAATGTCATGGAAAAAATACATATAAATGGACATAATTACTTAATTACTTAATCTTCATGGACAGTATGTCATTTTTTTCTAAAATTCTATGTTATGTTGACTGTTCCTGCAGCTACTAACACACAAAAATTTACGTGAATTTGACTCCCTGAATGTTGACCACTTTATGGTTCAAATGGTTCAAATGGCTCTGAGCACTATGGGACTCAACTGCTGAGGTCATAAGTCCCCTAGAACTTAGAACTACTTAAACCTAACTAACCTAAGGACAACACACACATCCATGCCCGAGGCAGGATTCGAACCTGCGACCGTAGCGGTCGCGCGGTTCCAGACTGTAGCGCCAGAACCGCTCGGCCACCAGCGGCCGGCTGACCACTTTATGCAAAAACAGGAAGTGAGTGCTGAGTTGATGTGTACTACTAGTCTAGCCGACCACTCATTCAGTTATTTGTTCGTTTGTGGAACACGGGATGAAGTGCCAATCCAAGAGAATCTTGTTCTTGTCACTGTACATTCATTAACTGTCTAGTGTTCACTGAGAGAGAAATAAAAAGATTTTATAGCACCTTGTCCTTTGCTCTGGTACGTTGATCGTGCCTGGAGCTGTTGAACAGGTAGATTCTACCAACGTTGTCGACAGAAGACATTACGGCGGCGTGTATGGAGGGAAAGACGCCGTCTCAGCTTTTTGCCGCAGGCCACCTCAGCGTTTTGCCGCAAGGAACCGGTAACCGGTATTCAGTGTACGCAAAAAGCCATCTGGCAGCGCCTTTTACCGGTCGCCCCTGCTGCGTGATCGGTTACTATCGCCCGTGTTGAGTATCACAGCACAGTATTCCCACAGCAGATGGACACAGGACTATGTGACATACTAGTAGCACTTGATGGATTGATACCTTTCACAGTTGTTATGGTTACTTATTTATTATGTGATCTTGGTATTTTTAATGTCATGTTACGGGCTTGTAAAATATTGTCGACAGTTATTCTTTTTTTTATTACTAAATGCGCAGACCTGTTTTGCAGTAGCGCGATCACGAAAACTTCGACAGAATTTTTTTTTTTTTTTAAGTTATCAATCTTGTAACCCGTTTGATGCGGTCCGCAACTTTTTCCTCTCCTGCTCCAACCTCTTCACCTCAGAACAACACTTACACACAGTATCTTCAATTATTTATTGAATATATTCCAATCTTTGTCTCCTCTACAATACGTGTTCTCTGTTACTTTTTGTTCAGTAAAATTTCGGGCGTGCAGCTGCGTAAACTGCACTTCTGATGTCCATCCACCTTCAGAGTCAGCCGTGCCCTTTTTGTATGGGCACTTTTATGGTGGTCTTTTGTTTTTGTCGTACCGCACTTAAGATGCCTTGCATCCCAGTAGTGGAAGTTTTCTTTGGTTCATCTACTTTTTTGCCAAGGAAGAAAACTAATACTAGTGCAGCTGGAAATTAAGGTGTACAAGCCAGTTCAAGAGAGGAAAACGGATTAACTATTTTCTGTACTGCAATGATTGTCACAGATTTTTGTTGTAAAATAATTTATTGCTTGTATCTATAGTAGAAGACATATTGGTAGCTGAGATCTTTTAGGCGTGAGAGCGCCATTTAATGAAATATGGGTTACGCTGGGGATGCTATCTATCAAATTTCACGAAAGCCTACTAGAATGTTGATTATGTAGTGACGAATTTACGGAACCTCGACAAACAATAAGTGTAAATCGGATGACTAGATTTCTGTTATGAATGTATTCAAAGGCGACCGTTCGATTTGTTTTATGCAAACGTGTGGCCTGTGTGGTGGAGTTCCACTATCGGCGGAGCACGTTTTAATATACTAGTATCATGAACGTTGTTGAGCTTACATTCCTGTTACAGGAACTCGGATGTCGGGACCAAATGCGAAAGTTTGATAGTATTCTGCTAGGGCCATCTAGAAATTAATAACCGCCTGCACTTCTCGGCGCACAGATTGATATCTGACTTCTGTGCAAGGTATACTGATTTCCTTGACATCATGTCTCTGTGTTGCATGAGTGCCATTCAAAACAAGTTCTGTGATTCTGGGAATGAATTGTGCGATACGAAATCCCTTCGACTGTGAGGCTCGCGGTGTTACATCGATTTTTGAATGTTCGGAAGTTGAAACCTGCAGAAATTTGCCGTCAATTAAAGGACGTGTATGGTGATGCACTAATGAGCGAAAGAAACGCGGGGAAGTGGTGTGAAATGTTGAACTGTGGACGAACAAATGTGCCTGAGCAAACTTGATCAGTGCGTTCGTCACTCATCATAGATTATTTGAAGAATCGAGTGAAAAGCGGAATTATGCAGGAGAGACACGTAACTCCGGACGAGTCACACATTTCTTCCCCAAATATTTTTCGTTTTTTCACTGATGGAATTGTGCCCGTATGTCTTGGCTTTAACAAAGTGTGTGCCCGATGGGTTCCCCAGCAACTGGGTGACTAACACGAAGTACAGAGAAGACTGATGGATTGATATTTCTGACATAGTATCATGCAGATAGAAATGACTTTATCGATCAAGTTGTTACTTTTGACGAGACGTGACTGTCTCTCTTAACACCAGAGACCAAGAGCCCATCACCCGAATGGTATCATCCGTAATCACCTAAAAGCTCCGAAAATTCAAGCAAACTCTGTCAACACGAAAACTAATGGTGACGGTGCTTTTGGGGTGATAATAGCGCAGCATTTGTCAACGATGGACAGAGTATTGTATCATCATAAGAAAACTGCGACGAGCAATCCAGAACAATTAGCGTGGAGTAATTTCTCGTGACACTGTGCTTTTTCACGGCTATGCCCGTTATCTTACTGCTGCTGCAACCAGAAACTTGCAGGAGTAATGTGGATGGGAAATTTTTGATTGCTCACCCTTATAAGCCGCCTCTCTTTTTGGTTAAAGAAATGTTTGAAATAATTGGGTGTCGAAAGTCCTAGGCATCTGACTTTTAAATTATGTCAGCACAGGAAGGCCAACTCACGCCCAAGATACACTTGCCAATTTATTGAAATTCCTAACCGTGCTCCTATAGATACGCACCCTATTGCTACTTCCACGGGTTCCGACTATTTATTCCCACCAAAGTAATAAAACAATAGTGATAGTCTTCATGAATAGAAACTCCGTTTAAGTAAACCATGATTTTAATGTTCTTCAAGCATAAGTGATATGCTCACACTCACTCTATAGTCACAATCACTCGCTTTACACAGTTCTCTTTGAGCTTGCCATCGCTGTTCGATATTCAGCCGTCGCCTTTTAAATTAAATACACTCATCAGCTACGGAACTAAAACCGTTCTTAAAATTATTCACTTTCATAAACGATATCGCAGACCACTCCTGCTTGCAACCTGTTCGACATAGTTGCTCACGCCAGTCTGTAGAATGCGCCACAACTATCGGTGGGTGCCAAACCGTGTCCTGCTTGTAGTATGTATCATCCCCGCGTCGTCGAAGCTACTGTACTAAACCAAAGATAAATAAGGCAGAGTCTGTCTGTTAGGTGCAGGATCGATCTCTCTACTCTTTCACCCTACACTCTGAACCAGATCTTTATTGATTACCACCTTTTGACGAAGCTCAAAGAGTTCCTGAGGAAGAAGCAACGTCTATGACGCGGTCACAGACGGAGCACCAGCTCGGATGGTACATGTGTGTGAATAGAAATCGGTTTTGTCGTTTTGAAGGGAACCATCCTGTCGTTCGCCTTAAGCAGTTTATGGAACCTTGACAGATCGAAATCTGGATGGCTGGACAAGGATTCGAACTCCGCATCTCTCTAGTGCGAGTCCAGCATTCTACCCACTGCGTCTTTTTACTTGGTTGCTAAGGATCAGCGTAATGCCAGCGTGACGGATTGCCGTCCTACGGGCCCGCGTTCGATTCCCGGCGGGGTCGGAGATTTTCTCCGCTCATGAACTAGGTGTTGTGTTGTCTTCATCATCATTTCATCACCATCCGGCGCCCAGGTCGCCCAATGTGGCGTCGAATGTAATAAGACCTGCACCAAGGCCGCCGGACCTGCCCCGCAAGGAGCCTCCCGGCCAATGCCGCCAAACGCTCATTTCCATTTTTCCATCAGTAAAATTAATACGTAAGGCTAAGGACAGAGATCAGCTTCTAGAAGGAGACGTAACTGCCAGCGGATTTTTTTCGCTTACATCAGAGGTTGATAAACTCATTAGTCAAGAGCGTCATTTATCAGTAGTACGACGTCTGAAATTACTTTTAAGAACCAATTTTTTTAACTTCATTCGCTGAAGTCGACCCCTTCCTATTTTTCCATCTAAACTCGTCTACCTCCTTTCATCCATCCTGTCTGTATGTCCAAACCACCTCAACATACCTTTCTCAATACTCGACAATACATCTTCTTACACTCTACAAAGCTCCCTAAAATTAATTTATCAAACTTAACGTTACATTTCAAGTCTTACACAAACCTTACGTATGTTGAATAAAATTTTATGTCATAGTAACGATATTATTTATTGATAAAATTCGATTGTAAGGTATCCATAAATTTAAATCTTGAGAGTGACTGACAAAAACTGATGTGAACAATGGCCTTCATCTCCATGGAAAGTTTGGGTGAATCAGATTTCTATGTTGTTTTTAATTTTAGGTAAGATTCCAGGTTCTCAGCAATAAGATGACTTCCCAGTTTACTCTTGATAAAGTTATGCTAGAAAATGACTGCTCGTATGCACATATAGAATCGAATAAGGAAAGAACAGTAAACTCTAGTTTTTCGGCTGATTGTGAATCAGGAATACAAACTAGGCATTAAAAATCGGCTAAATCTTCACTTCAGAGTACTTGCTTAAAGATAAAGACACAAACACTTACTAACAATGTAAAAATATAAATAAGAAAACTAGTCATATGTACAGGTATTTTTATTTGTGATTCCATAAGCTTATATTTCTTTATTCCTATCGTCATCCGTTTCACTTAATTCCGACTCAGTTGTTATTAAATCGCTTTCCAAATGATTCATCGTTAGTTCACTGCTTGTATACGTATCTTCTTTCGCCCGATAGCACTCTTTTTTCTACCTTCACGAGAAACAGTTCCACACTGTTCAACGGAGTAGATATTTCTGTCGCTGCTTCATACTGCGTGAACTCCAGGACGTGAAAAAATTATCCCGCGTGCCTGACTTACAACCATTATTCATCCTCCAATTTCGAACACATTGTCACAAGCAGAAAAGTGTGTGCGGGTGGCGCAGAGTGGAAATGGTCTGACTCATCTACACCCCCGTCTAACGCCCAGGCCGAAAACTTACTTTTGTGCGTAGGCCGCGAAGTTTCATTCGCACTGTTTGTGTGCGCTCGCATGTTGTATTTTGTTGCAGAGCCACATTCAAGGGGACGAAGAGCCGCATAAAGGCCCACGAGCTGCGTCGGGCGACCACTGGCTTACGTCTATACGTGTAGCATCTCTTTGGAGGCTGTTGTGTTTGTACAGCCAGCAACCACGCGGCGCCGTCCACCTGCTTACGTAAGCTGACCTTCAACCGGCTCCTTGACTTCTTAACCGTTCATTGCAACTCATCTTGACGGAAACATTGCGCTCAAGCACTCTTTGGCACTTCACATTCATTTCAGCGTCCCGTACCTTGAAATTGACCTTGTCTCTTGTACTTCTACCACATTTACATATAGTTTATTCGTTATCCATTCCTTATGTCATTATGTAAGAAAATGTCTCTCAACATATTTCAAAAGAAAACTAGCCAGTCTGCTCCAGTTTCATAAGCGAGAGCATTAGAACGTATTCTGATAGTATTGGAGTTACGTATGCATCGAGCAGAGAAGCTAGCTCCATATTTATCCTAATATCAACGAAAACATTATGAACACTGCCCACCTTGAGACTGAATGCCAACCAGTGGTGCTGCGGGCACGAGGCGCGTTAAGGAAAGGATATAAGCGGAGCTGAATCAAATAGAGACTCGTTCTAGAGACAATTTGGGCCACAAATGGACTTTGACACTGGGAGATCGTTATGACGTGGCGCCTGGGAATCAGCAACTCGGGAACGGTGAAGCTGGTCGTCTGTTACCGTGGTGTTATCGTGAGCATCTATGGAACTTGGCTGATGAACTGTAAAACGTCGAGTAGGCGGCAAGACGCTGAACGTCCAAGCCTCATCGCAGAACCTGGAGGTCGGAGTCTACTCCACCCTGTAAAGTAAGACAGGCGGCGATATGTGGGAGATCTGACCACGCTGTACAACGCTGGTGCAGTCACAAATGTTTTGGAGCACACCATTCAGCGGGCATACTTGAACATGGGTCTATGTACCAGAGACCCCTACGTGTCCCCATGTAGACCCAACGATATCGTGAGTTACGATTGCAGTGTGCTCGAGCTCATGGAGACTGGATCGTAAATCGGCAGAAGCGTGTCACTTGATCGGATGAGTCGCGTTTTTTGTTACACCAGATCGATGGTCATGTCCTAATATGCCACCATCCAGAAAAATCTGCTTCAGACATGTGCCTCGCCACGGTCGCAAGCGGGGAGGGAGGGGGGGCAGTATTATGCTACTGAGGACATTCACTTTGGCTTCCATGAGACCTGTGGCTCTAAACGAAAGCAACGTGACTGCTGTGGACTACGTAAACAATATTACGGACCCTTTGCATCTCTTCATGCTTGACGTCTTCCCCAATGGTGATGGCATATTCCAGCAGGATAACTGTCAAGGTAACAGCCAAGAAACGTCCTACAGTAACTTGAGGAGCGTGACAGTGAACTCACGTTGACGTCTGGCCTACCAAAAATATGTTTTGGGTATTATGTGACGTGCATTGCTACCTGATGCCACAAACCTCGGAAACCTACCACGTACTTTTAGTATTCACGCTACGCAGAATCGCTTCTATATTGAATTCCAAAGACGGACCAACATGCAGTTAAGCAGGTGTTCATTATGTTTTGGCTTGTCAGTGTATGTTCTGGAACACAAGCTTTTTGTGAGAACATAAAAATTGTAGTTTATGTGCTATGTTTATTTGTATCTATCACGATGACTGAAATGAGGCTGCAACATGTTCTGGAATGAGCAGCTATAAATCTGATAGTAGTGAAAGGCCAAGAAAGACGATTTCATGACTTTTATATACTAAGGAAGGTTGCAGCATATCGCTACTGTTGCTCAACTTTTATGTGTAAGAAGCAATGAAGAAAGTGGAAGGAAATTTCCGAAGAGTAATAAAAGAGTAAGGGAAACAAATAACAATGCAGATTTTCATAGACAACATGGCTCCTCTTGCCGGATATAAGCGAGACTTTGGACAATGGGAGGAAAGCATATTTGACAGAGAAGATAGCTTAAGAAAAAAAAGTACAGAGACAAAGGTAGTAGGAGGTCAAAAGGCATTCCAGATAACCTTCAAATGACATTTTCGTGGGAATTGGTAACGTCTGCATGTGTTCCCTGAATCACAATGTCAGCGGAATTTTTTT
This sequence comes from Schistocerca nitens, assembly GCF_023898315.1. Taxonomy (NCBI): domain Eukaryota; kingdom Metazoa; phylum Arthropoda; class Insecta; order Orthoptera; family Acrididae; genus Schistocerca; species Schistocerca nitens. Next base: position 743,955,917 of record NC_064614.1, on the reverse strand, counting down.
CCCAGAATTTCCTGGAATTGCAGTGCAGATAATGAATGATGGTGATAACGCAATCGATTTATAAGAAGTAAAATTGCTCAAGGAATTGGGAGGCCGGACTAGCACGCTATTGGCCTCAATGTCAGTCACCAGGGCGCCAAACCGATTAGCTGAGAGCCTATGCATCTAGTTGTGGCCAATGGTAATAGATTTCACATAAACTGGCAAGCAGTGGGACTAAGATAATAGAGTGAAAGGGCCATGTTTTTTTTTAAATTCTTTTGGATACTGCATTCCTTCCTGTGTAACGACATTGGGCACAGGGGGAGGGGGAGGGATGGAGGGGGGAGGGAATTTCAGGAAATTGGGGAGGAGGAGAGAATTCTGGGAAAAAATTCTGCCGATATTGCGATTCCAGGAAAGCTGATGCTGACGTTAGCGATTTCCATCTAAAGGTCATTTGAAGGTTATCTGGAATTCCCACCGCCCACCACTGAAGGTGGAAGTAAGAAAGATATCATAAGGAGATGGGTACAGAGATATCTTTCTTCAGTAAACGAGTTCTACTGCTAATAGACGCTGATATGAACGTGGACAAGTTCGTGAATGTATATGTCTGGAGAATTACACTGTATGGAACTTAAACATGTTTCACCAGAAATCCAGAAAAGAAGCAACTAGAATCATTTGAAATGTGGAGATCAAAGAATTTTTAAAAATTTAGTGGACAGATAAAGTACCAACTGAGGTACTATACAGAACGTAGTGTAAACAATATATGCTGTACAGAATGCGCTTACCGCAATGAGAGAGAAGTTAGCGGGACATCTGGTATGGCATCTAGGAACACGGCACTGGAAGGAGACCATAGCAGGGCCAGAGACAGACTGGGTAGAGGCTGTTCCAATGATACCCCATGGGGCAAAGCACTGCCAGGTGACCAGGGCGCAGGTGCGGGTAGTTTAGGTAGGCTAGTTGCCAGGTGGACCTGTTGCACCGCATTCACTCCTCATCCTGCACATGCGCAACCATTTGCCGACTCTTGACCGGACGTCCGCACGAGGTATGCGATTGCGCACGGTATGGCCACATTCCCTGTCTGACCGTGGCGTGATCTTTTTCCAGACCACTACGCACCTTTGCCCTCGGGTGTTGTGCTGCTCACATCTAGTACTCGAGCTGGAACAGCTGGCCTAGGATATTCAAGTGTGCAAAATAGAATATAAATGATGTAGGGTCTAATAGTTTAGTACACTTTCATGTCTACTGTGCAATTCACACCCAAGTGCTTATCAGAGGATTCATGGATCCACCTTCAGACTATTTCTCTAGTATTCCACTCTCTAACAACACACGGGGGAAACGAGCACTTAAATATTTTCGTGCGAGCTCTGATTTCTATTATTTTCATGATGATTATTTTTCAATCTGTAGTTGGGTGCCAACAAAATATTTTTGCATTCTGAGGAGAAATTTCTACATCTACATCTACATTTATACTCCGCAAGCCACCCAACGGTGTGTGGCGGAGGGCACTTTACGTGCCACTGTCATTACCTCCCTTTCCTGTTCCAGTCGCGTATGGTTCGCGGGAAGAACGACTGTCTGAAAGCCTCCGTGCGCGCTCGAATCTCTCTAATTTTACATTCGTGATCTCTTCGGGAGCTATAAGTAGGGGGAAGCAATATATTCGATACCTCATCCAGAAACGCACCCTCTCGAAACCTGGCGAGCAAGCTACACCACGATGCAGAGCGCCTCTCTTGCAGAGTCTGCCACTTGAGTTTATTAAATATCTCCGTAACGCTATCACGGTTACCAAATAACACTGTGACGAAACGCGCCGCTCTTCTTTGGATCTTCTCTATCTCCTCCGTCAACCCGATCTGGTACGGATCCCACACTGATGAGCAATACTCAAGTATAGGTCGGACGAGTGTTTTGTAAGCCACCTCCTTTGTTGATGGACTACATTTTCTAAGCACTCTCCCAATGAATCTCAACCTGGTACCAGCCTTACCAACAATTAATTTTATATGATCATTCCACTTCAAATCCTTCCGCACGCATACTCCCAGGTATTTTACAGAAGTAACTGCTACCAGTGTTTGTTCCGCTATCATATAATCATACAATAAAGGATCCTTCTTTCTATGTATTCGCAATACATTACATTTGTCTATGTTAAGGGACAGTTGCCACTCCCTGCACCAAGTGCCTATCCGCTGCAGATCTTCCTGCATTTCGCTGCAATTTTCTAATGCTGCAACTTCTCTGTATACTACAGCATCATCCGCGAAAAGCCGCATGGAACTTCCGACACTATCTACTAGGTCATTTATATATATTGTGAAAAGCAATGGTCCCATAACACTCCCCTGTGGCACGCCAGAGGTTACTTTAACGTCTGTAGACGTCTCTCCATTGATAACAACATGCTGTGTTCTGTTTGCTAAAAACTCTTCAATCCAGCCACACAGCTGGTCTGATATTCCGTAGGCTCTCACTTTGTTTATCAGGCGACAGTGCGGAACTGTATCGAACGCCTTCCGGAAGTCAAGAAAAATAGCATCTACCTGGGAGCCTGTATCTAATATTTTCTGGGTCTCATGAACAAATAAAGCGAGTTGGGTCTCACACGATCGCTGTTTCCGGAATCCATGTTGATTCCTACATAGTAGATTCTGGGTTTCCAAGAACGACATGATACTCGAGCAAAAAACATGTTCTAAAATTCTACAACAGATCGACGTCAGAGATATAGGTCTATAGTTTTGCGCATCTGCTCGACGACCCTTCTTGAAGACTGGGACTACCTGTGCTCTTTTCCAATCATTTGGAACCCTCCGTTCCTCTAGAGACTTGCGGTACACGGCTGTTAGAAGGGGGCAAGTTCTTTCGCGTACTCTGTGTAGAATCGAATTGGTATCCCGTCAGGTCCAGTGGACTTTCCTCTGTTGAGTGATTCCAGTTGCTTTTCTATTCCTTGGACACTTATTTCGATGTCAGTCATTTTTTCGTTTGTGCAAGGATTTAGAGAAGGAACTGCAGTGCGGTCTTCCTCTGTGAAACAGCTTTGGAAAAAGGTGTTTAGTATTTCAGCTTTACGCGTGTCATCCTCTGTTTCAATGCCATCATCATCCCGGAGTGTCTGGATATGCTGTTTCGAGCCACTTACTGATTTAACGTAAGACCAGAACTTCCTAGGATGGTCTGTCAAGTCGGTACATAGAATTTTACTTTCGAATTCACTGAACGCTTCACGCATAGCCCTCCTTACGCTAACTTTGACATCGTTTAGCTTCTGTTTGTCTGAGAGGTTTTGGCTGCGTTTAAACTTGGGGTGAAGCTCTCTTTGCTTTCGCAGTAGTTTCCTAACTTTGTTGTTGTACCACGGTGGGTTTTTCCCGTCCCTTAATAATTTGTTTATTGAAATTTCGTAAAAAGATCTCGCTGCAACGAAAAACGCCTTTGCTTTAACGCTTTCTAACCCAATTCACGTATCATGTTCGTGTCACTCTCTCCCCTATTTCACGATAATACACAACGAGCTGCCCTTCTTTGAAGTTTTTCGATGTTCTCCGTCGATCCTATCTGCTAAGGACGCCAGACAGCGCAGCGTCACCCCCGAAGATGATGGCCAAGCGCAGTGTAGGTTAGTTTATATAGTAGATTAGTGGCATTTTCTGAGTGGTCTGCCAATAAAAGGTGGTCTTGGGTTGGCGTTCCCCAAAACATTTTCTACAATTTAGGTCATTCGTAAATGTAATCCCTAGATTTTGTTAATTGTAATCCCTAGGTATTTAGATGAACTGAATTTGTGTGACTTAGACCCTATCATGTAACCAAAATTTTACTGATTCGTCTTAGTATTCATGTGTATGTTTTCTTACTTTCAATTATATAGAGTAAATTTGCACATTTCCCAAGATAAATGTATCTTGTGTAAATCATTTTACATTTGGTTTTGATCTTCTGATGACTTTACTGGACGGTAAGCGACAGCATCATGTGCAAAGAATCTAAGAGGGCTGCTCATATTGTCTCTTAAATCCTTTATTTAAATTAGGAAGAGAAGAGGGCCTATAACACTTCCTTGAGGAACGCCAGATATCACTTCCGTTTCACTCTATGATTTTCCGTCAGTTTCTGCGAACTGTTACCTTTCTGACAGAAAAATCACGAAATCAACTGAGGCGATACTTTGTAGGGCCGCATTTTGATTGAAGCCGCTTGTGAGAAACAGTCTCAAAAGCCTTCTGTAAATCTAAAAGTATGGAATCAACTTGAAATCCCTTGTCAGTAGCACTCAGCACTTCGTCTGACTAGAGAGCCAAGTGTGTATCACAAGAGTAATGTTGTCTGAATCCCTGCCGTGTGTCGACAGAGAGATTTCTTCGAGGTAATTGATAACGTTCGAACACAGTGTATGATCCAAAATCCTACTGAAGATCGACATTAATGGTATGGGTCTGTAATGCAGTGAATTACTCCCATTTCCTTTCTTGAGTGCCGGTGTGAGCTGAGCAACTTTCCAGTCTATAGGTACGTATCTTGAAAGGTGGCTACACTGAGCCACAGCGCCAGAGATCGCGCTAGAGAGTATTGTTCCGCCGCCTCCACTGGCAGTGATTATTGAGAACTCGTAGTGGGCAGTGCTTGGGAAGAGCTCGTGGTAGTCAGTGCTGAGATGTCGTAGTGAGGAGTGTTTGTTGAGATGAGCTAGTAGGCAGTGCTTGCTGAGATGTGATACTGAAAAGTTCTTGTTGAGATGTGATAGTAGCGAGTCGGTGTGGAGAGATTGTAATGTCTAGAGTGCCTTTCATCAATATAAATTAAGGTAACAAACTACTTTTCTTTTCGTTCTCATTATTTCAATGTCCTGAATAATGCGTCATTACAGGTTCAGTCAACAAAGCATCTGGCTTGTGTTCTTGTATTAGAGTGTAATTCAGGTTTTCTTGAGTAATTATGGTATTTCTATTTTCTTTAATTAATTCAGTATAAATGATATTTAAAATTTCTTGTGTTATTGAAGAAGAACCGTGCCAGATGCGTACGTTGAGTCATACTTCCACACACAGAACAGTTATACTTGTGCTTTGGTTTCGTAGGTTTTATAGTTGCTGGGGACTTAATTAACTAATTGTGTTAATGAAAATTTGCATTTCATTCTTGTTATTGTTCTATGCAGTCAGATAGCGTAATAATACTAGTCAGGGCCAACCGTTTACGAGACTTCGTAATCGGACAAACAGCTACCAAAAATTAAAATTATTTGCATTGTATTTTAATTAAGCCCCCATGCAATCTTTAGTTGAGCGACCGGTTGTATATGATTACTAAATATGGAGCTGTTACATGAGTATACTCTGAAAGGAGTCTAATTGGTATGCACTCTGGACTGGAAGACTTGCCCTTGTTAAGTGATTTGAGTTGCTTCGCTACAGCGAGGATATCTACCTTCAAGTTACTCTTGTCGGCAGCTGTTCTTGATTCGAATTGTGGAATATTTACTTCGCCTTCTTTAATGGAGGAATTTAGGATAACTGTATTTCACAATTTCGCTTTAGTGGTAACATTACAGCGGCTACCTCGCAGTGAAGATACTGATTTTGTGTTGCCGCTTGTGTTCCTTACATCCGTCTGTTGCACAAGCCCATGATTGTTGTACTGGCCCGACTGCAGGTAGAGTGCAGCCTTTCTTCATTCAGGCACAACGACGAGAAGGGTGACGAGCCCTTCACCTTGGTCATATTTTATGACTAGGAAATATCTCCAGTGCTCATTTGATTACTGTGTGAGTAGACCTGGACCTTCCGTGGAGGAACGAGGAAAAATCCTCAGCCCTTTCTGGGGTCGAACCCGGGAGCTCCAGGGCCAGAGTCTAGTCCTCTCGCCGCAGCCACCATAGTTTAGTAGCTACATAGCAATGAAAATACTTGTATTAGCATGTGACAGGGAAAGACAGAGGACAGTGACTAATTAGTCGAAAGGCTGATGACTTAAGGCCAAATTTTCGAAGATGTCAATAGCTGCTACTGGATTTGTAATGTTAACTTTCGAAGAGTCATTGGATTTTGTTGGATTTGTAATATTGGATGGCATGGTACTGCGAATTACGGGTGAAGCATTGTCTGGTTGGCATTTTCCAAGGACAGTGTCCGGCCAATAGTTGCGTGAATTTTTAGCGAGTCAGCGCACGATATGGCACAAAGACGTCGATTATCTGTTTAAGGGTGATTTGAAGAATATTCGGATAAAATTCTACACCTCCACAGACGCGCAAAACCAAAGAGATGAACATTATCAAGCAAAAATTCAAGTGCAGTTTTCCCCCTCCATTACTATTGACAATAGAAAGTCTTGAACGGTTCCATGGCAAAAAAAAAATCTCTTAGAACAATTATTGAGTTTTATAGATCGGTTTCGCGATGAATCTCGTAGTTGAATGTTAGAAAAAGGTCCGTTTGAGCTATTTGACTTCATTTTCTTTAATGAGGGACCCGCAACATGTAGTATGTCACAGTATGACATTATGCAGAGAACTGATATCAAGCAGCATACTGTGTCTTTCTTACAAAGAAGGAAGTCAGTGACCTGGACATTAGAGACGGAGAACAAGACTGGTTTCGGTCCTACCCCATTTTTACGGATACCTAGGAAAATCAAAATGTCGGAGGTCGAGACGGAATTCGAATCTCAGACCTCCTGAATGCGAATCCATTGTCTTAACTCTGTCACCCGTCGCTCGGTTTTTCTAGAAGTGACCCATTCCAGTCCTAACCCCACAGAAAATCCTTGGCAGTACCGGGAATTGACCGTGGATCTTTCACATGACATCCGCGCACGCTGACCGCTCAGCTACGGAGGCAGGCAAGAAAATTGGATATACGTATGAAAAAAGTTTTAAGAATAGATGTTTTCCCATGAGATTATATATTAGGAAGCAATGTGTTCTGAAAAAGTACAAGTGCGATTTGTCCATTTTCGGCAAGATTAATGTAGCATTTAAATTAATTCATAGCACTCATATTCCACCGATAGCCAGCCGAGTAGCTACCAGTTGCCGTCAAACTAATGAATCAGTTCCAGTCGTCTTTGAAGGTGAGACCTTTTAATAAGTTAACTCAGATGAAATATGTTGTTATACGATGAACTGCTGACATTCATATTCATTGAGACTTAGATGATGATCGTACTGTGACTGAAATTTCCTATACTAATTGTGAGCTAAACTTATCTGTCTAAGGACTGAATGTATGCTGACCGCCGCACACATGTGGCGAGATGACGGCATCCTTTTAGGTTGCAAGGGATCGTTACTCCCGGCTGTATCTTGAGCAACGTACTCTGTCTATCGTCGAGTGTCACTGTACCCACGGACTTTCTTCCCTCTGTATCAGACTATAATTGACATTGTGGCTGCAGCGCCTGGCACGCTTTAATTTAATTCATATGTAGAAATTAAGGACAGAGAATCTGATATGCTGATCTTGCAGATTTCATGCAAAAGTCACTTGGAAATCGATGGTGCAAATTAAGATATGTAACATTACACGAGAAATGCACCATTGTGATACTTCCCCTTTGTATATGAAGAATGACTGAGCTGGCAAAACTACTACGTTACTTGATTTTCAAACTCCAGAGTGAAACTGAACGTACTCAGACAGTTTTCTCTTTACTTATTCTGATCATCACTAAACTGACACACAATATTTTAGGACAATGCAATCTGAATTCCAATAATCCCTACAAAAGCCCTGATGAACAATATCCTATACCCTTCACAAATCACCTCACAAAAATCTTCGTTATTCGAACTACTGCAATACAGTGAGCACCAATACTACCAGCAAAATAAAAGATTCTAACTACTGAAGGCACTAACTACTGATAGGCATATAGTCAGCAAATGAAAGAAAACAAACAATCTATTTACCTTAATAGTATTCAAAAGTCATTATATGTATTGACATCCAATTTAACACATTTCCTTTTTCTGACGGACACGCGTCCAGATCGTCCGCTCATATTAACATCTCAGAACTCTGGCATCTCTCTCCCCACATACACCACTGCTGGCGGCTCACCTCCAACTGCCCAACCCTATGGGCTGTTCACATCCAACTGCCCAACACTACACTGGCGAATAACTTCCAACAACGAGTCCAACCAGCCACAGACTGCACACAGCGCAGTCAGCGATTTTAATACAGAGCGCTACGTGGCGTTAACAACATAAAAACCTAAACAGCCTACTTACATAGCCTCCATACTCCCCAGAAATAAATTTTACAAATGTTTTGGGCAGTGGCCAACACTGATTTGATAAAATATGTAAGAAGCAAAAAGGACGACTAGTGAACAGAAAGCTTTTTGTGTTTTATAGTTTGCAAGGACTGAATCTATTGTTAACAATCCAACGTCCGTTCTGTATTAAGTTCTACTGTAATTCTCAAAGCGATAATAACATCAATATGTTACAATTAAAACGTAAATGTTGTGCTGATGTCCCACCACGCAGTAATGGCTTGACACCACAATGGCAACTTCAACAAGTAATGAGAAGAATTGCTAGCAATCTTGGATAACTCGATTCTTCAAAAATAACGGAAGCATCTGAACCACAGAACTTTATTTCGCAGTAAGATGATGCGGCGCCTCACAGGCATAACTTAGTAGGCGATTGGTTAAACGATATTATTGGAGTGCAGCAAGCGGCCAGATGACACAGCTTGTTTCGCACGCCTTCCATGTTCGGACGTCATACTATTTTTTTCCTTTGGGGTTCGTAAAGAATCATGTGTATGTGCCTCCGCTATCATCCGATCTTACAGTTTAAGAAACTGGATTGAAACAGTTGTTGCAACAGTTATTCTTGACGCAGAGATCAAGGTTTGGGAAGACCTCACCTATCGACACGATGTGGGCCGTGTGACGAATGGTGCTCACATTGAACAACTGTAAGAAAAACTGTTTGTATTACTCTTTAATTTGATATATTATTTATAATTGTAAATCGAATGTAGTAAATGCTACAAACCCTTAAAACATCGATGTTCGTTATGAAACACCCAACACTATGCAACAGGAAAGAGGGAAAAAGCCTCTCTCTTGTGTTGTGGTGAAGGCTTACACATTCTGGACAGCGAATGATGGAGCGTTCTACATAAAGCTCAGGAGTCTGCCGCGCTTCACAGGTTTCCACGTGTAGCAGTTCCTATTGTGAACGTAAATAGCATCCGCAATAGACGATGATATACAACTCACACCTGAATAGGTCTGCTACTCGTGTGGCACATTATTCCTGGCTGTCTGCAAAAACGTAGCATAACGTAATGCTTGTGCAATAAAAAGAAAAAAAAGTTCCAGCATTAGAAAATTGCATAGACAAATGTAATGTATTGCGAATACATAGAAAGAAGGATCCTTTATTGTATGATTATATGATAGCAGAACAGACACTGGCAGCAGTTACTTCTGTAAAATATCTGGGAGTATGCGTACGGAACGATTTGAAGTGGAATGATCATATAAAATTAATTGTTGGTAAGGCGGGTGCCAGATTGAGATTCATTGGGAAAGTCCTTATAAAATGTAGTCCATCAACAAAGGAGGTGGCTTACAAAACACTCGTTCGACCTATACTTGAGTATTGCTCATCAGTGTGGGATCCGTACCAGGTCGGGTTGACAGAGGAAATAGAGAAGATCCAAAGAAGAGCGGCGCGTTTCGTCACAGGGTTATTTGGTAAGCGTGATAGCGTTACGGAGATGTTTAGCAAACTCAAGTGGCAGACTCTGCAAGAGAGGCGCTCTGCATCGCGGTGTAGCTTGCTATCCAGGTTTCGAGAGGGTGCGTTTCTGGATGAGGTATCGACTATATTGCTTCCCCCTACTTATACTTCCCGAGGAGAGATTGGAGCGCGCACGGAGGCTTTCCGACAGTCGTTCTTCCCGCGAACCATACGTGACTGGAACAGGAAAGGGAGGTAATGACAGTGGCACGTAAATTGCCCTCCGCCACACACCGTTGGGTGGCTTGCGGAGTATAAATGTAGATGTAGATGTAGATTAAGAACAGAGAATTTGATATGCTGATCTTGCAGATTTCATGCAAAAGTCACTTGGAAATCGATAGTGCAAATTAAGATACGTAACATTGCACGAAAAATGCACCATTGCAATGTTCAGCGGTTGTCAACTGCGTCGCTCTTCCTTTCGTTCTTCCACTGCAGCTGTCCACCACTCTGAATGTCTCACTTGTTTTATAGTGAACAGTCCCAAAGCGGAAGTGCGAATCATTTCCACTCCGGAAAGACTCTTGCTATTGCTTGTTCATAGCCCCACAATGTGCCTCCGTTGAAAGTGACATACTATGCGTAAAAGTTTAATGCGTTATTAAACAATAATCGTTTGCTGCTAATATCTTTGATGTGCTTGAAGAAGTGTAATACAAAAGTGCTGCCATAAACGCGTTTCAGGACAATAAATTATAAATTGGAGAACTCGTAAGACAAAAATCTTACTGACAACACACATTAGTATTGCCAATAAGGAAAGCGATCGAAGTAAATAAAAATTAACACTACCCTGGCGTCGACAAGAGAGATTTTTCCTTATCTCTCTGAGAAGTATATATCACTTTATCTTTCTTCTGCATTGCACTAATACAAACTTCTATAGAGCGTTTATTATATAGTTTATGAATAGTTGTACTACAATGTGGGTGTTTCAAAATGAACCGTAAATAGTAAACCAAATCAAAGAGCATGTCAAAGAGTTTTGTTTGTATACCTGTGCACATACACATACGCTGCTTCCTGTATCTTCCGCTAGAATGCAATAGTAGCAAAAAGGACGAGTTTGCAAGGACTGAATCTATTGTTAACAATCCAACGTGCATTCTGTATTAAGTTCTACTGTAATTCACAAAGCGATAATAACATCTGTAGATGGTATCACATGTATGAAGACACCCGTTGTCTTTGCAAAGGGAAGAATACGGGACCACCAAGAGTGACTGAACAATTTGCTGATCGAATCAGAGTATCTTTCACGCAGACACCCCCCCCCCCCCCCCCAAAAAAAAAAAAATCGGAAGGCTAGTCGTGAATTAGCAATTTCAGTGGCGTCTGTGCGGAGACTTTTAAGGAGACGCTTACAACTACGCCCTGTCGCTCAAAGTTGCTACACGCTCTACGGACTGTGGTTTATGTACCAAGTTTGCAAACAATATATTGCTGCATAATGAAGATGTTTGGATCGTGTCGTCTTCAGTGATGAATGAAAATTTCTCCTAAGTAGAAATTTACGCATCTGGGGATCAGCAAATGACCACGAGATGGTACAATTGCAACGAGACTCCCTTAACTTGAATGTTTTTTGTCATATCCCAGCAGATTAGGGAATGAGACACTTAAAGTAGACACATAAAGTAGTAAAGGAGTTTTGCTATTTGGGGAGCAAAATAACTGATGATGGTAGAAGTAGAGAGGATATAAAATGTAGACTGGCAATGGCAAGGAAAGCGTTTCTGAAGAAGAGAAATTTGTTAACATCGAGTATAGATTTAAGTGTCAGAAGTCGCTTCTGCAAGTATTTGTATAGAGTGTAGCCATGTATGGAAGTGAAACATGGACGATAAATAGTTTAGACAAGAAGAGAATAGAAGCTTTCGAAATGTGGTGCTACAGAAGAATGCTGAAGATTAGATGGGTAGATCACATAACTAATGAGGAGGTATTGAATAGAATTGGGGAGAAGAGGAGTTTGTGGCACAACTTGATCAGACGAAGGGATCGGTTGGTAGGACATGTTCTGAGGCATCAAGGGATCACCAATTTAGTACTGTAGGGCAGCGTGGAGGGTAAAAATCGTAGAGGGAGACCAAGAGACGAATACCTAAGCAGATTCAGAAGGACGTAGGCTGCAGTATGGACTGGGAGATGAAGAAGCTTGCACAGAATAGAGTAGCATGGAGAGCTGCATCAAACCAGTCTCAGGATTGAAGACCACAACAACAACAACCCAGCAGAAAGTTTATGGGCTTTTCTTTATTGGTGAGGCAATTGTAACTGATGTTTCTTATCTCAGTGCCCTGTAACTATGGGCTATTTTGTCAATTGGAAGAATCTGATGTACGTTTGACATTGCGTCATTTTGGGGGCGATCTGTAAGTTATATCAGTCTTGAATAATCAAGTTAGCCAAAATCGCTAGCAATCCTTGTTATTGCTATGACCAGTTTCGGCAGATCTACGCTGTCATCATCGGATCTTGTAACATTATTAGTTGTATATGCTTGTTACAGTACTGAAAGTCACATAGGAATGTTGCGTCAAACACAATGTGGCACTGAACATCAGCATGTTACTATAAAAACGTACATGTCGTGCTGATGTCCCAGCATGCAGTAGTCGCTTGACACCACAATGGCAACTTCAACAAGAAATGAAAAGAATTGCTAACAGTCTTAGGTAACTTGATTCTTCAAGAATGACGGAAGCATCTGAACCACAGAAATTTATTTCGCAGTAAGGTGGTGCGCGGCCTCACAGGCATAACTCAGTAGGCGATTGGTTAGACGATATTGTTGGATTGCAGCAAGGAGCCAGATGACAGAGCTTGTTTCGCATGCCTTCCATATTCCGACGCCATACGATTTTTTTCCTTTGGGGGTTCGTAAAGGTTCATGAGTATGTGCCTCCGCTGTCACCGGATCTACCAGTTTAAGAAATTGGATTGAAAGAGTTGTTGCAACAGGAACTCTAGACGCAGAGACCAAGGTTCGGGAAGACCTCGCCTATCAATACGATGTGGGTCGTGTGACGACTGGTGCTCACATTGAACAGCTGTAAGAAAAACTGTTTGTGTTACTCTTTAATTTGATATATTATTTATAATTGTAAATCGAATCTAGTAAATGCTACAAACCCTTAAAACTTTGATGTTCATTGCGAAACACCCACTCCTATGCAGCAGGAAAGAGGGAAAGAACCTCTCTCTAGTGTTGTGGAGAAGGCTTACAAGTTCTGGACAGCGAATGATGAGACGTTCTACATAAAGCTCAGAAGTTTGCCGCGCTTCACAGCTTTCCACGTGTAGCAGTTCCTGTTGCGAAAGCAAATAGCATCCGCAATAGACGATGATATACAACTCACACTTTAAAAGGCCTGTTACTGGTATAGCACATCGTTCCTGGCTGTCTGCAGAAACGTAGACGTAATGCTTGTGCAATAAAAAATGTAACCAAGGATTAGGGAAAATGTCATACTAGCTCCCCGCCATGCTGTTCAGAAAGTTATGAACCTCTTCTTTCACCTCGTCGTCGGAGCTGATTCGCTTTCCGGCCAAATGTTCTTTTAGCTTAGGGAACAGGTGATAGTCACTGGGTGCCAAGTCAGGATGCCAAGTCAGGACTATAGGGTGGGTGGATGATTATGTTCCACTGAAGCTGTTGCAGGAGAGCAACGGTTTGCCGAGCGATGTGTGGGCGAGTGTTGTCATGGAGAATGTGTGCGCCCTTGCTCAACATTCCTCTTTTCCGGTTCTGAATTGCCCGTTTGAGTTTCTTCAGAGTCGCACACTACCTGTCAGCGTTAATTGTGGTCCCAGTGAGCATAAAGTCGACCAACAATACCCTTTTCCGATCCCATAAAACGGTTGTCATGACTTTATCAGCAGACTGTGTTTGTTTGAATTTCCTCGGCTTTGACAATTGAGTCCAGAAAGTTGTCCTGTTCGGACGCAAGGCGATGAAGAAATGCGCGGGAAGCATCAACTCGATGCCGCATGTGGTCCTCAGTCAGCATGCGCGGCACTCATCTTGCGCACACCTTCCGGTGGTGCTTCGGGAAACCTAAGGAACCAACGTGCACAGATCATCCAGGGTGATCCGCTGATCTTCACGCATGCTTTGCTCAACCTTCAACACTGTCTCCTCAGAAATTGACGGTCTCCCGCTACTTCGTTCGTCGTGAATTTCGGTCCGACCAGCTGCAAACTCTACACCACTTACAAACATTTTTGGCATCCATGCACGACTCACCATACACTTCCGTCAGTTGGCGATGGATTTAAATCGGCGCAGTGCCCTTTGCGTTCAAAAACCGAATAACTGCGCACAGTTCGCACTTGGCGGTAACATCCAACGGGAATTCCATTCTCAACAGCCTCAGCGCGGCGCGGGCATGTTTACACACAGCGCGTGAAGCACTCTTCATAACAGTGTGACCAACTGCCACACAAACAGAGTTCTGTTCTTATAAAAAAAAGGAGACCTTACTTTTGGGATTACCCTCGTAACATTGCTCGATGAAACTAGCACTACGCGTAGGAAGAATCATACAAGAGGGTCTCTGAAACAAGTACGTAATGAGACGAACACAAATGACATTTTATTGAAAGACAAAAATTAAGCTGAAGTCACAGCGACTCATGATGGTTGCTTGGACATTACAAGAGGTTAGACTTGGTTCTTAATAGGGTGTGTGACCACCACGGACGGGCATGCGTGCTCTGCAACGAGCTCTCATACTAGGCACAAGGTTAGTAAGGGGTTTTTGTGGTAAGCAGTTACAAATACATTCCGCCAACACTGTGGTTTACAGCTGCTGGATGGTCGTTGGTGCATGCTGACGTGGTGCAGTACGTGTGCCCAATGCGTCCACACGTGCTCGTAGGATTCAAGTCGGGGGGAGAGGCAGGCCAGTCAATTCGCCGAATATCCTTTCGTTGCAAGAATTCTTCCACCTGAGCTACTCTATGCGGTCGATCATTGCCATCCATAGAAATGAAGTGAGGGCAGAATGCACCCCAGTATATATGCACATGGGGAAGGAGTACAGTTGCACCCCTGTACATACGCACATGGGGAAGGAGTACAGTTTCACTATAGTGCTGACTCTTGAGTATATCGTGTTCAAAAATTTGGAGTTCAGTACCCCCGTGCAACATGAAGGCTCCCCGCACCATAACACACAGACCAATAAACGATCACGGTCGATGATGTCGGACGTACGCTCATACGAGCGGACATTGTCGGACATGACACGGAAAAATAATCTGATATTCATTTTGAAGCTACCGTTTCTGTCGTGTAGATGTGAAACTAATGACATTGCAGTACTGGATACATACAAAATTTCAGTTTAATCGGGCAACAGAAATAAGAGGAAATATTGATTACAAAATTCCGCAAATACACGCTTGCAATTATGTGAAGTTGATAAAAACTTGTAGAGAAGAGATAGGAGGCGCAACGACTTCCCATCATTGAGGTAGAGTGCACTGCAGCACCAAGAAGTTTCGGATCCTCTGAATTACTGGAATAACAGCAGATACAGACAGATTCAGAAATCGGTGTTTTGTACACTGAATGACACGTTTACTGATGCCGGCGAAATGTAATATCCCATACTGTCATCAGTGGCGATGATGGTATATTTGAAAATTCTGTTCCAATACGGTTCGTTATTTCATAAACTGGAAAACAAACAGAATCAACTAGAACTATGTTTTGGGAGAGCCACAGAACCGAACCAGACCTTCCGAGAAATATATGAGGTTTGCAAACGAGCCGGCCTCGGTGACCGAGCGGTTTTAGGCGCTTCAGTCAGGAACCGCGCTGCTGCTACGGTCGCAGGTTCGAATCCTGCCTCGGGCGTGGATGTGTGTGATGTCCTTAGGTTAGTTAGGTTTAAGTAGTTCTAAGTCTAGGAGACTGATGACCTCAGATGTTACGTCCCATAGTGCTTAGAGCCATTTGAACCATTTGCAAACGAGACGAACAAATGCAACAGTCTGCTGAAAAGTAAAATCTCCGAATTTTTTACGTGAATAATCTTAAAGCTTTCTAAATAAAACAAACCTTATTAACATTCTACATATTTATTCTTCATATCTACTTATTTATTTCTCAACATAGTCACCCTGGCGACGAACACATTTCTCCCAACGAGAGAACAGTTTCTTGATACCGTCACTGTAGAATGTTTGATTTTGTTGACGGTGCCACAACCTCACCTCTGCTTGCACCGCTTCATCACTGTCAAAGTGAAGTCTTCGAAAGTGTTCTTTAAGTTTTGGAAACAGATGAAAACTGGATGGGGCCAAGTCGGGACTGTATGGAGGATGATCGATGACACTGAACCCAAGGCGTCAGATTGTTGAAGATGTCGTAAGGTTGTGTGTGGTCTGGCATTATCACGCTGAAGAAGAATGTGTTCAATGTGTGAACGGTTGGAAACTCGATTACAGCACGTTGTTTCTCACGCAACCACATAGTTATGTTACACACCATAATGTTACACGTTACAATTCGAAGCCCTCTAGCGGCAGAGTCCTGCAAATATATAGATATGAAGAATAAACATGTAGAATGTTCAAATAACTTAAGGGATTGCCACCAGGTGACGTCGTCGACAGCCGCCTATATTTCGACAGGAGCACACACTGCCAGTTCCAAGGCAAAACGCAGCAAGTAAGTGCTGTGCAAGGGAATTAACATCACGGTCTTTCAGGTTCCGTAATGGATGATGTTGGTTTGCGTAAGGCGGGTGTCTACCGTATTCTTTGCAGTTGTGGCATGTCATGTATTGGTCACACTATCAGTACTGTGGGTGACCGGGATACTGAGCATAAGCGGCACACACGCTTGCAACAGCCGAGCAAATCCAACCATTGCGGAACATCGTCTTAGCACCTTTTTTTCATCTCATTTTTTCTATATTGTTGGTTGAATTTGTTCGTGGCGGATGTCCGATGACACTCGTTCAGGTGGTTCGTTGATCCATTCACTCAGTTTTTTTTATTACAGAGGGTAGCTGAACCCTCTGACCGAACACGCTGAGCTACCGTGCTGGCTAACACCGGTCGCCTTATGGAATATAACAGACAGAGAGATTCTGTGATAAACTTCCAGCTATTGAAATTGTGTTATTAAGCAAGCAACTAACCTTATTAATTGAGATGATGGTTTTTGTTTATGTGGTGCATGGAATCCTGCTCTCTCCCTTGTCAAAAAACAGAGGGACTAAGTTTTATGCTACCTTATCCGTTCATCAATATTAATTTCAGTAACGATAACTTCTGACGTCTTTTATCTTTGGTTTGTGATGGTGCTAGTGTTTACAGTGTGTGTGTTTTATCTTTCCAGAGCTTCTCTGAAAATCGAGTATTAAATTCCCTTGCACAGCGCTTACTTGCTGTAGTTTTGCCTTGCAGATGGCAGGGTGCGGTCCTGCTTTCCCGTAAGTTACGTGAACGTTGTTAATGTCGGGAGAAACTCGGCTATCAAAGATATAGAATGTTGACAACGTTTGTTTTATTTAAAAAGCTTGAAGAGTTATCACAAATTCGAAGGTATTATTTTTCGGGAGACCCTCGTTAAGAACTATTGGCAACATCATCTGCGTAGATCTGCATAACCTGTGGACGATGTTCTAGTTACAAGCGCGGACGTCGCACGAGATGGAAAAAGTGAGAGTGCAACCGTAGCTCAGCCCTCTGTCACATTAGAGCGGCATTAGGTTTCTGCATCTTGTAATCTATCCTAGCTGCAGGCGAGGTCGGGTCTTGCTGTGGCTAGACCGCTATCTCAATGAACTCCCACTCATAAAGCGCTTTGCAAAAAGCTGCTCAGTCTCGACGTTGTCGAATAGTTCCCTCCCTGCTTGCTATCCCAATGAGGTTACCATTGTGAAGTCACATTTGATCTCATAATAAAGTTGAAAATGCCGTATTTGGAATTGTGTTCTTTGCATAATAACAGTTGTTCACAGACACCGCAATCTAAAATAAGAGTCCACACTGCAAAGCAGGTGGAGAAAGCGCTTTTTTCATTTTTTAATTTCAGAACTGAAAAATAAGTTGGTTACATGTGCCAGTGACCACCATATATTGATAGATACTCCCGAATACGATTCTAGATTCTCACCACCGTACCACCACGTTCGGTTTCTACGCAAGACACGTTGGTGGCAGGATGATTGTCGCAGGCTTCCTCCAATATTGGTACTCTAAATTTACCCAACAGTGTCTAGCGGGAACAACATCGTCTTTCTTCCAGAAATGCCCTCTTCGTGTATCCTTGTTGCACTTTTGCATAAAGAATGGACTACTTTGGGCAGGAGCTACGTGGAAGTCCACATTTTCGTTGCCTCACCGCGTTGCTACCACGTCGACATCGAACAGACAATTGTATGTGTGGCTAAAGCACTGCTCTACGACTGCCAACTCAACCAGGATGCAGAGAATGTAGTAGTCGACGGAGAAGAACGAAGAATTCCTTCATTTCCATTTTGATGTCGCGGATGTAGAGATCAAGGAAGAACTCTTGGTATATTTGCAGATTTTTGTTTAACTTTTGCTGTGCATGTCACTAATTTTGGTGGGAAAAATGCATACTACACAATCAAATATGAAAGGAGCTTCAAAGACAAAAACGGTTCAAATGGCTCTCAGCACTATGAGACTTAACATTTGAGGTTATCAGTCCCCTAGAACTTATAACTATTTAAACCTAACAAACCTAAGGACATCACACACACATCCATTCCCGAGGCAGGATTCGAACCTGCGACCGTAGCGGCCGCGCGGTTCCAGACTGAAGCGCCTGGAACCGCTCGGTCACACCAGCCGGCAGCTCCAAAGACAGGCAGTAGTGATTCGCATAGACTTTGTAGGATCAGAAAGCAGCCTTTCCACTTAAAATTATGGAACTGCAGGTACAGCTTCTAGCCAACTAAGACCCATCGTCTGATTGAAAAGCAGATTTAAGTGTTCGTGTAACTCTTGAAGATTCTGTTACAAACGTTAAAATTCTTTCTATTTTATGACAGTCCAGTGTGTTAAGGTTTCCGCATACCCCTTCTCTCGGGAAAGATTTCAGAATGTGATGTTGGCCTGACGGGTTCCAGTTGAATATTGCGCATCTGAAATTAGGTATTGACGCGAATAATATCCATGACATAGTTCAAGGTTCCGCCGCTAGTCTGCGCTGCTGTCGCTGCGCTGCTGTCTCTGGCAGTGGCGGTAAATCCAAAAATCAACGATGGCCAAGGCGTCTTATCTATCAGGCGCAAGCTACACCCACTTCGTTATATCACGTATCGATCCCACCCCACTGGTGTCTCGAAGTTTGCAACGGCAACGCAAGTTTTCGACAGACGCCGATAGCGGCCCTGCGAGATCCGGCAGACCAAGTGGTAACGGCCACTGACCAAACCTCCAGCGGGTCCTCTGCCGGCGGCAGTCACACAACTCATTCGCACTCGAAGCCACTTAGCTACGTCGCGCTACGCAGACGCCGCCTACACGCGGCTCCGACACCGCCGTTCGTGCTTCAGTTCAGAGAGCCTCATCCTTGTTGCTATTGTATTAGCTGAACTCTTACTTCTTGCTGCATTATTTCTAATAAGTTTTGGTACACTTGGAGAAAACTATCAGTTAAGTAAAGCTTTTGTTTGCTGTATTTGACTGTTCGCTCTTCATTTCTGCACCTGTCCAGCTTTCGTACATGACAGCTGCTGCACCACTCTCTAGCCCACCTCTCCCTACTGTCGTGTACGGAGTCCTACACAACACGCCTTATCTATCACATCATTATCATCACCACATGATTAGGATTTGCCAATCGGAACGATGGTGTATAAGGCTCTCTAAAATGTTTACATAATATTTCCCATAATCAGCTACTAAATAACATGAGGTAGCTAATCAAAATACGTGATGTGAAAAACACACGTTCCGAAGACAAACTGAACAAAAGCCATTTTAGGAAGACGGTGTTTTACGAGATTTTTATTGTGATTTAACACTTAATCTACATATTTTCGTAACATACAAGGACTACTTCACAACACGCATTGTGTAAAACTTCACAACGATCAAACTACAATATAAACAAAGATGCTGGTGCAAAGATAACGATTGAACAAGAGAAGTAATGTACAAATTAATTACCATACATTACTCTCTTTCAATAACCATGATTCATATGTCTTAACCCTTGCACTGTTAATATAGCACTCATTTCCTGTTTTAAATCGGACCATCGAAAATTCAGATGGTTTAAGTAGGATATTGACAACCTAATGCATTCTTAAAGACTGCGCAATTGCACAGTACAAAAGTGTGTGCACCAGCACATCGCACGAAACTTGGGCGCTACGCTCCACCAATCTTAGCAAGATAAAGATTTTGCTTCGTATTTGGTCCTGCACTGAAAAAAAAAAAAAAAAAAAAAAAAAAAAAAAAAAAAAAAACACGTCGCCGGCCGGTGTGACCGTGCGGTTCTAGGCGCTTCAGTCTGGAACCGCGTGACCGCTACGGTCGCAGGTTCGAATCCTGCCTCGGGCATGGATGTGTGTGGTGTCCTTAGGTTAGTTAGGTTGAAGTAGTTCTAAGTTCTAGGGGACTGATGACCACAGATGTTAAGTCCCATAGTGCTCAGAGCCATTTGAACCATTTTTAGAAAAAACGTGCAGGGTCACAAACGATTGGCGGAAACAGGTGTGGAAAATTATGAAATCGTGTTTCAAGTCTGGGGCATGACTGTCAATTTCCGCAGATATAGGTTCAACAGGTTCGCCTCCAGTTCAGCATTGCAGAAGTGTTACGTCACCGTTACGTAAGTGCATCTGCTGTCTGGCTCCGCATGGCTATCTACAGGCTAACTGGGTGGATACATTCTTCGCTTATTCTTTTTAAATAAGTCATCTGACTAGTTTGATGCGGTCATCTAATACTTACTCTCCTGTGCCAATCCCTTCACCTCAGTCCTCAATTATTTGTTTGATATATTCCAAACACGGGCTTCCCTACAGTTTTTACCCTTTGTAGCTGCCTCTCGTACCATGGCAGTCATTCCCCAGTGTCTTGTCACATGTACTATCATCTTGTCGCTTCTTTCATTTTCCACAAATATTTATACCCTCGCCGATTCTGCGGAGAAGCATCTCATTTATTATCAGCCCACCTAAATTGCAGCATCGTTCTGTGGCACCACATCTCAAATGCTTCAATTCTTTTCTCTTCCGTTTCCCTCACAGTCCATGATTCACCCCCACATAATCCTATGTTCCAGGAATGCCTTCTTTGTTGTGCTAATCTGCTTTTCATGTCCTCCTTGTTTCGTCCGTCATACGTTATTTTGCTTCCAGGGTAGAAGCCAATGATAATATCTGCACTAAGGAGAGCGATTGCATCTTACAGCCTACAGAGCTCCACCTCTGAGACATATTTCAGTACGGCATTTCTATATCTACAGCTTTACTCCACAAGTCACGGCGCTGTGTATGGTGGAGGGTAAGCATTGTACCATGTCCATTATAATTATCCGGGCTGTTATGCCGTGGTCGGTGGATGAATTCTGTGTCAATTCACAAAGTTTCGTCCCCGTCTGCGGAGGACATCGCTAGCGAGCCAGTGGGTGTGTCGGACCTTCCATCGAGCTACAGACCCCCTTGAAGATGTCCTCCGCAGACATGACATTTCGGCCGTGAAAGTCTACATTTTAGTAAGCACTGTACCAGCCCCCAACCCCGAAGGAAATCACTCATCCTTCCATTTCACCCGTAGATGGTTCGCAGGCAGAGAGAATGTCACTACCTTTCCATATGGTTCCTAAATTCTCTTATTTTTGCGTCGAGGTAACCACTAAAGATGTATGCTGGAAGAAGCAATACCTTTCTCGACGTACTGAAACATGAAATCTCTGAATTTTATTAAAAAGACGCTTACGGTGAACAAAATTGCTCTTGTAGCTCCTGCCGTTGCAGTTCTTTTATCCTTTCTGTGAAACTCTCACGCTAAACCAACCTGTGGCGAATAGTGCAGCCTTTCTCGATATAAGATGAAAGTCAGTTACAGATCTCAGCAGCATGAGGTCATTGAAATAATTCAATGGCGACAAATAACGACCTGTCCCGGACCTGATTTCCACCTTGATGCGAGAGGTTGTCTCATCGCCCAAGCTATCCGAACTCGATCCAAATACTCATCTTGCTGCACACTACTTCCGTAGTGCCCGCCTATCCACCAGAAACTCCTAGATACTATGTATGATCATCTATCGTGTAGTTAGACGTCCATTTACGCCCATTACATTACGTTTATTTACGTTTAAAGCTATCTGTCAATATTTGTTCCAGACGTCGATCATCTGAAGGTCCCTATGCATTTCGTAAAAAGTTTCTAACGGTATCAACTTAGCCCCTAGTACACATGTGCATCGCTTGTGAACTGCCAAGTCTGTTCGTGTGTGCATCTTCGTGACAGATTCTGGTAGAAAAAACTGACCGCAGTGGAAAAAGACTCAGCTGAATCTGTTCTTGACGTCCAAACGGCTAAGATTACGCAGTGAGTAAGACACAGGACTTGTATTCAGAAGGAACGGAGTTCAAATCTCCAGCCGTCTTGATTTAGGTCTTCCATGGTCTCCCTAAATCCTTTACGGCAAATTGTAGCATCAGATCCTCGAAGATAATACGTCCGATTTCCTTACATATCCCTGTCCAATCTGAGCTTGTACTGTGCCTCCAATGATCGCGATCTCGACGGCACGTTAAATCCTATTGTTCCTTCATTTACTTCAGCTTTCAAATAATTATCTGGCCATCCTAAGTACGCTTAATGTGTACTTCCTATGTACCTCGGGTGCTTCACATTGTCACGTCTGAAATCTTCGTCCACACCTCTGCACTTGAGCAGATAGGGGAGAATGTTGTACCTAGTTGTATATGCTTTTTGGTCGGTGCGTAAGTCTAGGGACTGATTTTAGAATCACATTAAGGAACGTGCGCTAGAGGGCCCCATAGACAATTTCAGCCTTTTCCTATAGTTTTAGTTGTTGTTAAACATGAGCTTCTATTTTGTACTACACTTTTAAATATTTCACATTCTTCATATTTAAGTACTCTGTAATATATTAAATCTATTTGGAATATACTGTTAATTATTCAATTGCAGAATTTTATGGAAAGTAAACTCCTACACGTTTTTAAAACTATTTATATATTGTGTGGATGATTAAACTGTACTTCATCGGTCGTGCACCATTTTGTACCTCGAACTGAAGGAGGTCTTATACCATGAAACATGTGATATTTGCAAATTAACTGAGTTTCTTTTATGTTTTATCAGTTTCGTCTAACTTGGAAATGGAAATTTGTGTTAGTTTCCAATAGCTTCTATTTCAAACTGTAACTTGCCGCTTACTGGTTATTGGAGTGTAATACAGTAATAACAGACGATTAAGTACAATGTTAACAAGATATTCTCGTGTAACCCTTTTAAACCTCAAACAGAATATTTCTTCCTAGGTAGACAACCGTGCTGTATCTTGGAACACGTTTTTATATTTGGAAAAACCTTAAATTTCCGGAATAATTTTTGTAATTTCAGAAAATGGCTGCAGCACATAAGAAGTGAGTGCCCTCCTTTAAAAATGGAATA
Source organism: Schistocerca nitens (assembly GCF_023898315.1). Lineage (NCBI taxonomy): Eukaryota > Metazoa > Arthropoda > Insecta > Orthoptera > Acrididae > Schistocerca > Schistocerca nitens. The sequence goes on along the minus strand of NC_064614.1, from coordinate 743,932,477 downwards.
AGAAAATATATTGAACTTCTATAGAAGGTTCGGCTCGAGGCGGAAGTCTGCAAAGTGTACCAAGGTACACCACCCTCTCCCTACAATGGAACGATATAAAAATATTTGTCTCTTAGGAGGCAACACTTGAATCTGCATTCGAGCAGACATCGTTACTGCCAAGTAGACCATTTCATTTATAAGGCGGTAACCTAAACTGATACATCCATTATTCGACTCAAGTTAGATATTTCTTGTAAATGTTAACAGATAATGTTATAAGTGAGATATATCAATCAGGACGACCACTGAAACATATCCGTTTGAAGTGAACTTCAATTCTCCTTAAACAGGTTCAAGTAGATTTTCAACTACTGATCGTGTAATAAAAAATTGTGTAATTTCTTGATGTACGCTTTCACGCGACTCATCTTCAACAGAAGCAGCGCCACGTTTAAATTAATCCTTCCATTTCTTAAATGTTGGAAACGAAGGAGTAGAGTCGTTTTATGTCTTCGATAAATTTGAAAGAATTTCCTTTGGCGATAAACTGTCCAAAAATAAAGAGTTATGTCTGAATGCTAAATCAATCAATCCATTTCAACGAATTACGCGGAGTGCAACTACACTATAAAGGCACTGAAGAATAACTATTCCATGTAAGAAGTAATAACATGGCTTACGTTATTGCTAAAGTGTACCAATACAACAAAACCAAAAACACCATATATTTGCCGGCCAAGAACTTGTCATGGAGTCCTCGTAAAAATCAACCACTGTGGTAACAGCGTGCAAATTAGCACAGGAAACAACAAACTGAAATAACATCTTTCGCAGGGATTTTTTAAAGGAATTTTGGGTTTGTCATATAAATAATTATAGTTGCGCATAGCGTGCCGTAATGACAAACCATTAATTCTGTTGCGTAATTTGCTCTAAAAAGCTACACGCTCGTCTGGTATGCAGAAAGGGAACTATGTAGGTAGCACGCACGTTAGTTAAAGCATCAAGGTCTACTCTGATGGACAATTACCACTTCCACTGTACGGTCCTGACAGTCTTACGTCACAGTTTTTCCGTAAGGTTAACGGAGTAAGTATTATTATTATTAGTGCAGCTTAACTGCGACGAAGACGTGCTAGTCCGGAGCTCAATGTAATTAGACTCACTGAAATGTGGATGAAATCTATGAAGATATGATGATATGAAATAGTAGTGAAAATTGGTCAGAAATTCTGAACCTGCAATATAATGAAAATATTAGTAATCGAAATTCGTGCCAGACTGATGCTCGACCCCGAAGTTACAGCCGTCAGAAATTTCGATTACTCACGGCTTGCTTAGTCCTGAGTTCAACCTGAGGGCATCCAGATTAATGGTGTCATAACACAGCCGAAAACGATAAACGTTATGAGAGAACGTGATGTTCAACTCCAGAAGCATTTATCAGTGGTCTGCTTGAACAACCATCCAATAGAAGAAAATTTGACGTTTTAAAGTGCAATTTTTTCACTTCGCATCAATCTTTAGAAAGCAAAATGATGAGAGATATTTGAAGCGTAGGCTTATGTTGTGGCTCACCCTTTGCGCCGATGCAGAAGTCCGGATTGAGTCCTTCTGGTTGACCTCGACAGCTCGCACCGAGAGGCAACCTTGGATTCTGCAGAGGACCAAGGTTGAGACAGTGCTGGACACCGCTAGAGGCTGATGTGCCTTCTGAGAAGCGAACTCTGCATCTCATTCTCTCTCAACCAGAACTGAGCGAAACAGTTCACTCGTGGGAAAGATAGCGGCCTGTTTCAAAAACGAAATGTTATTTCAGACAGTTAAGCTTTTATCATTTTTTATGTCCAGTTTCAACAAGGATCTTGGTATGGCGTGTCCCAAGGAACTGGAATAGCAAAGTAACTTTCACGATGTTCAGAAATGATATTGTTCATAACGTTGGTATATCTCTAAGAGTATTCACGGACGATACAGTTGGACACCGAGGTCGAGTCAGTGGAAAATTATTGTTAAATGTAAATAAATAACTTTGGAAGGGCTGGCAGATGACTTCAACAAACGCAGTGTAACGTGCATGAATATAACATTTCTCGGTTCGTTACTATTTCGTCTACTCAGCAGGGGAACTTCTCAGAAATTACGAACAAACTCCAGTGACAGGCGCTACAAAAAATATGTACATTCAGAAAGGAATAATATTAACATTTTATGAGGCAACAAACAATAATGTTCTCCGTCACACACATCTTCTAACAGTAAATGCTGTAAAATAATGAATGAACTGTAGACGAAGAAAAACTAAACGGTCTTTCAGGAGGTATTATTCAAAAATTCGTATGGCAGACATTCTCGTCAGGCCTATAGTGGGTTTTGGGCAAGCTCTACATATATCCTAACAAAACAAACGCAAGCACAGTTCAACTAATACTACAGTTTTGAAATTGTTAAAACAATAGAAACCACCAGCCAACAAATAAATCATAAGTGGCATACAGATTCTATGCACAGTAGCACTGAAATTTTTTAATGTAGGAAGCATGTGTATTTGTGCTCCTGCTAGGGAACGGATGAAACATACAGGAAGAATGAGCAAAATATACAGCCAACTTTCTACATAATAAATTGAAGACTTAATTATACTGTTACAACTCTGTAACTCAGCCGAACTATATTAAACTCAACAAAGAGCCTTAAATGAAAGAAGATCTACCTACGGGTTTAGCTGTTTCCGGAGTGCTAGGCAATATCTTCGTAAACCATGGAGAAAACATTATTTTCGAATCATAAAATGAAGGCTTTGACGACCGGATGTTTCAGCTGCCGAGAATTCTTCCGGGTTGTATGGCCGTGGTCCATGGAACTCTTCTATTCCTGACGTTTCGTCCAAAGCTACGTTGGACATCATCGGAGGTGCTCCTGGATGTGCTGAATCTTGCCGATTGACGAGTCGGACGTCAAAGAACAGCCTAAATACCGTGGAAAGTGGGCGTGGTCTGGATTTCACGTGATAGCAGAGATAAACCTTGTCAAGGATAAAATATAACTATCTATCATAGTACGTCAAAGATAAAAACGTATCGATTCTGTAGCGCCACTGTTCACATGTCGCTGAGTTTCATAGCTTCTTCTTTTCTGTTAAAATTATACCCATGTTTATATATTTCGATGGGTTCTGTATATAGCCGTGGATAATAGTTCGTCATAGTACATAAAACTTCAGTTTCCGACAATTTCACTACGTGATCACCCGACCGAAGAGCATGTTCCGCCACGGCTGACTTGTCTGTTTTCCCTAGTTGGCAAAGACTTTTATGTTCCTTCAATCGTGTGTTCACACTTCTCTTCCAATGTAGACCGTACCACATGTACACGGAATATTGTATATACCACTTGCAGACAGAGGGGGACGTTTATCCTTAACGGAACGAAGTGCTTGGCCTATTTTCTTAGTTCGTCTGAAAATCGGTCGAACGTTATGTTTCCTTAAAATCTTACCGATTTGATCCGTTACTTTTTTGATGAAGGGTAGAGAAACTGTGGACATTGTATCACAGGCACAGTCCCTTTGACTGATCAGAGATGTCACTAAACCCGCCCAAAGACGTAAACCAACATGTATGAACAGCGCCTACTAGAGGAGTGGGTCCTACAGCCGATCAGTTCCAGTTATTCTACCAGGAAGGAGGTACACGACTCGCGTTGTCTGCAGTTCAACCATGCCTAGACGGTCAATACCGCGGTTCCATCGCGTCCGCATTGTTACTTTGTGCCAGGAAGGGCTCTCAACAAGCGAAGTGTCCAGGCGTCTCGGAGTGAACCAAAGTGATGTGGTTCGGACATGGATGAGATACAGAGAGACAGGAATTATCGATGACATGCCTCGTCCAGGCCGCCCAAGGGCTACTACTGCAGTGGATGACCGCTACCTACGGATTATAGCTCGGAGGAACCCTGACAGCAACGCCACCATGTTGAGTAATGCTTATCTTGCAGCAACAGGACGTCATGTTACGACTCAAACTGTGCGCAATAGGCTGCATGATGCGCAACTTCACTCCCGACGTCCATGGCGAGGTACATCTTTGCAACCATGACACCATGCAGCGCGTTACAGATGGGCCCAACAACATGCCGAATGGACCGCTCAGGATTGGCATCACGTTCTCTTCCCCGATAAGTGTCGCATATGGTTTCAACCAGACAACCTGAGAAGTTTTATCACAAAGGATGCCCACTGCACCAACGAAATCGGAGCAAGAATCGCCATGGCCAAAGCTGCTTTCAACAAGAAGAGGGACTCATACAAGATGTCATCGAAGGGAAACTCAGAGGAAACGCAGGACGAGGAAGAAGAAGAATTCAACATCTGGACGACATGAAAGATGGAAGGAGATACAACAGACTGAAGGAAGAAGCTGAAGACAGGGAACAGTGGAGTCAGAAATTCTCCGTACGAAGACACGGTCCTGCCACTGGGCAGAATACTACATAATAATAATAATAATAATAAATTTCTATCAAATCTTTCAAATTGAAAAAGTCTTACGGTCTTTCATAGTATAGCTCGAAAGGTAAAAAGGAATGTCTCTTGATGTGCGTGTACTATGGCAATTGATTGTTAGAGTTTCATTGTTCTGTGAAGAATGGTTTCAGAGAACGGGTACATTAGAGTAGAAAAACTGAGTACAAATTTTATTGTACTTGAGCCGTGGCAGCTATAATTTTAGCGGCACGGCACTCCGCTGGCGCCACGAACTACGTGGGTTGCCGATATCGATCATATGTTGCGAGCTAGAGTCTTTGGTGGTGGGGTGTGCTGTTGATTTGGCGGGTCGTGGTACAGTTAGTTGGCTGGAAAGTTTTTGCATTTGGCAGACTTCGGCTGTCCGGTACGGGCTTCGAGAAGCTGCGAAACGTTAAATCGGTCGGAGGCAAGCCTTGCCGGCTCGCTTAAGGACTGATAGCGGCGAGTTGCGGGAAGAGCAGCGGACGTCGCATGTAATCTGGTCGACAAGTTCCCGGCCTACTCTGCAAGCTTTAATTTTACGGCACCTCAAAGACCGGTTATACGGATTGGAGGCAATAATACTCCGGCTAGAATCCTGGAAGTCACGGCTCCTTCCCGTCTGAGTGGAGTTAAGTGTCGCTTTCTATTTTTTTTTTTTTTGGGTACTTGTTGTAAGGCCACGTTTGTTTTAATGTGGAACTGGACCTGTTATATCAATGCGACTCCGAGTGATTCTGTGTATGATCATCAGTCAGTGTAACTGATCGCAATTTGTTGTTGCAGGCCATACTCCGTGCAACTGTACGTGCATTCTCTGTTATAAACTGATTCGACGAAATTAAATTTGTAATATACTATATTGGAGGCAAACGACCCTTTGTAAATGAGTATGGCTTATTCATTGCATCCGCAGGCGCTGATATTTAGGCTTCTAAATTACAAGTAATTTCAAGGAGTGTTAACCTTATAACTTGTACATGTACACGATAAGTTGATTTTCTGCGTCTTAGGCATTCTCTTCTGTAGCCTCATTTGCGCAGATTACTGTTCCCTTCTGATGTGTTTTGGCAGGGTAGCTTTGGCAGTGGCCGACGCGTTCCTGTTCCCTGCGCCCGGAGCACAGACGTGTTCACTTTCTGCTGTGGCGGCACTTCTGCCGTCGCAAGACGTCTGGGCTGTGCTCGCTCAAATTAAGTGAAGTCGATCCTTCGTAGCATGCCACGGCGGGGAGTCGCCGATTAATCGGGAATCAGTACCCTATGGTGTTTGATGAATTCAGTACGCTCATGGGGTTTAAAGTGTATTCTGCAAGCCTGAAGTTCCCTCTCAGTATACATGCTCTTCAACTACTCGTTTAAATCTTGCTACTTCTGGAGTGTGTTATGTTTTTAGGCCTTTTACTTAACAGTATTAACTGTTGAACCTTTCCTTTGATCCACAGTCATTATAAAATTTGCGTGCTTGTTCCTTGCTGGCTGTGATTGTTGTTGCTGTAGTTCTCAGCTTACCTTGTATTATCGACAAATGTAGTTTTTATTAAGGGTCATTGTCAACGTTTCTGTTGGTGTGTACCAGCTGGGAACCACATTTAAACTGCAGTCCTCCCAGCTCATCTTGTATTTTCAGCAACTGTATGTTTATGTAAGGGTAATTGTCAATGTTTGTGCTGGTTTGTACCAGTTGGTAGTCACATTTAAATTGTTTGTCTTCCCAGCTCTGCTTGTATTTTGAGAGACTGTGTATTTTATTGCTTAAGGGATTTTTATTAAGGCTTTCCAGCAGCCACAATTAGTGGCGTGGCTAGTTACCCTTTCTGTATTTTGGATCCACATTGTCCACTTATTGCCCATGTTTCGAAATTGTTAGTACAGTTAGTGGCTGTCATTGTATTCCATTTTACTGATAAAATTGTTTGTTGAACCAGTGTGCAGCCACGCTTAGTTGGTGTGACTTATTTGTTGTTAATGAATTGACCCTGTTCAGTTTTTTTAAAATCATTGTGAGCGTTGTTATTCTTTTAACAAGGTTTTTTAAATTCTAATTTTAATATTGTTGTTAAGCAATAAATTGTATTTCATGAAATATGTGACTTTCCATGTGTTTCCCGATAAAATATCCCGACCCTAGTTGTGAGGTATCATTACTTACCGTGTCATTTATGCTAGATGCTCATCACAAACAACGAACTTAGTTTCCTAAAATATATTAATATCCAACATAACATTTCTGCCAATGGTTTCAGAATGTTCTGCACCATCACTATATGTAGAAAGCTGGAAAACAGTAACATTCTCGACGTGCTGTGAGTAGAGGCACTTCCATTTGTTTCTGTGCTCACTAAGGAATTATTGTCACCTAACCTAAAATTTACATAACTCTCACTAGATAAATGACTATAAACTTCTCGTGTACTTATATTTGTATTTCTTATTTGCTTCCTTTCACATCCTCCATATTTGTATTTCTTATTTGCTTTCTTTCACATCTTCCATATTTGTATTTCTTATTTCCTTTCTTTCACATCCTCCGTATCTTTCCTTGTAAACTTTGGATGTAGATAACGGCATTTCTTTGCTTGGAAACAAAAAACACACTTGCTACGTCATTGCTATAGGAAAAAAACTAAATACAAGACAACAAACAGTTTAGCCAGTAGCTGAAAGCTCAAAGCAACGAAAAATGGCTTCCCTAGGCTTACGGCTGCAACGAACGTAGCGAGAGGAGTCACAGAGCAAAAATTGTGCGTTTCTGAATCTGCCACTTAAACTGATATTTAGGATCTTTAAAATTGGATTTGGCCTTTATTTTCACACAAAGCACGCTTCAAACCATCATGATAACAAATAAAGCTTCATATTTTCATCCCCTTAAACCTTCGTTGACGAGGTAAATTAAACGTAACATTTGTCTTCAATGCAGGCAATTTAGACAAACAGGAAACTGAATTTCCTGATGGACAGTCTCGAAGGAATACTTATCTGAGTTATCTGTAGTCTAGTCCAACAACACCGAGTCCGACTTCCTGTCCTGCCCAGTCCGCTTACGAAGTCAAGGACTGTAGCTTCCCTCTTCAGCTTGATATGCATCTGCCGTAGTGTCTCGTAACAATTGACCTTCCGCGAATTCTTGGCCGGCTTTCAAAGCCCAATCTTATATAAGGAGATTCTCACTATCGGAAACACCACTTATGTAACGGAAGAGATGCGAATGAGGTGATATGTGAATGACTGAAATGATACAAATCTACATCTTCATTTGTACTCTGCAAGCTACCTTACGGTTCGTGTATCACTGAAATTTTCCACTATTCCCATTCCAATCGCAAATGGTACTGTGGAAAACGTTTGCTGATAAACCTAGGAGACTTCAAATATCTCTGATTTTATCTTCACAGTATTTTCCCGAGATATACCAGGTGTACCGGTATGAAATGAGCGTTAAGATACAAATGTGTCGATAGGGAACATTTGTTGTGAACGAGCCTTAATTTTTTTTGTTTGGTTGGTATGACGTCTGTCAAAGATATTTAGTATACATCAAGTCGTGGAACAAACAATATCATATGTTTTCATCGTGTTAACAATGTCGAATTTTGTACCAGAAAGTGATGATTTGCGGAAAGCATTAATTTTTTGTTTTCATCTGAAAAAAAGTGCTGCAGAGTCGCATCGAATGCTTGTAGAGGCATATGGTGATCATGCTCTATCAGAAGCAACATCCAAAAGATGGTTTCAACGGTTCAGAAATAATGATTTTGATGTAAGAAATGATGAGCGTGGAAGACCATCAAAAAAGTTAGAAGACGACGAACTACAAGCAATATTGGATGAAGATAATACTTTGAGTCAGAAGCAAATGGCAGCAATGCTAAATGTTGCTCAACAAACAAATGGCTCAAATGGCTCTGAGGACTATGGGACTTAACTTCTGAGGTCGTCAGTCCCCTAGAACTTACAACTACTTAAACCTAACTAACCTAAGGACATCACACACATCCATGCCCGAGGCAGGATTCGAACCCTCGACCGTAGCGGTCTCGCGGTGCCAGACTGTAGCGCCTAGAACCGCTCGGCCACCCCGGCCGGCGGAACACACAACTTGTGACTGTAAATATTTCAATGAGTCACAAATGCTTAGTCTTCTAATATAAGGGACAGTGAAGTGAAAACCAGATAGACGGAAAAAAGTAAGTAAGCTGTTTATTATTTCGAAAGTAATCACAACAGCTTTTAATACATTTATACTACTGTGAGACAAGACGGTCAGTGCCTTCATCGAAAAATTTTTGTGATTGTGTACTGGACCATGATTATACCCAAGCGTGCAGCTTTTGGTCAGAAGCAAATCGACAGCCATGAAGGTCCTCCTTCAGGGTTCCAGAAATATCGACATGGCATGAGGAGGGATCGAGACTGTATGGAGGACGCGTAAAGGCTTTCCAGCGAAACCTCTGCAGCGTAGTCGAAACAACCGGCCAACAAAATGCTCGTTCAGCTGACACCAAGGTTGTTTCAGCTACGTTGCAGGAATTGCGCCTTGAAGCTCTTTTACATCCACCACATAGTGCTCATTTCCCCCATGCGATATCCATATTTTTGGAACCCTGAAGAAAGACATTCATGTCCGTCGACTTGCTTCGGATGAAAAGATTCCCTCCTGGGCACAATGATGGTTCTGCAGGCAACAGCGGACATTTTTACATGAAGGCGCTGACCGTCTTGTATCTCAGTGGGATGAATGTATTTACAGCTGTGGGGTTGGAGTGGGTTGTTTGGGGGAGGAGACCAGACAGCGATGTCATCGGTCTCATCGGATTATGGAAGTTCGGTGAAGGTAGACGGCCGTGCCCTTTCAAAGGAACCGTCCCGGAATTTGCCTGGAGCGATTTTAGGGAAATCACGGAAAACCTGAATCAGGGTGGCCGGACGCGGGATTGAACCGTCGTCCTCCCGAATGCGAGTCCAGTGTGCTAGCCACTGTTACAATTGTGGCGACTACTTTTCAAATTATAGTTTACTTTTCTTCGTTTGTCGCGTTTTCATTTGACTTCCCCTTATATTATATAATTTTGTGCGGGTCAATGGCGGAGTGCAAGTCTTTCGATTGGACACCACTTCGCCGACTTGTCCGCCCCTAATCCACCCCAAGTATCGAGATGGGGAAATGGGATGTACAATTTAATGTGTAATCCTAACCACGTGTCGTCACTTTTTTCCCCTAGGCTCGATAGCATTCTAATGGGACAGTGTGAAGGTCGATGTGCTATTCTGCTTAAAAACAACAAGACGCTGTGGCCTTCGAAGAGAGAGAGAAAGAGAGAGCGCGCCTAAACTCGCTTTCAGGATTGGGGAATGCTGGGGAACCAGTTAAGCAAGGTCTGGGGATCTGTCAAACGCTTAACATGGGAAATGGACGATGGTTGGTGGTGGGCCAACAGCCAGGGATACTGACGAGCGCTCTGAAGGGAAGGCGAAAGTCCTGCCCTTAGCTTTTTGCGATAACATACAAAGGCGGACCGCTCCGGCAGGTCGCTGCGTGGGCCCGGACAGGCTGTTTACGTAACGGCGGCCGTGCGGAAGAGCGCCCTGGTCACGTACGCCAACTCGCTCGTTGCCAAGATTTTTAGCCTACTCATAGAACGCCGTTCGCGTGTGTGCGTGTACTTGTTTCTTTGGCATTAATTGTGTAGGCTATAAATAAAATACTGGAATAGGTAAAGTACATGTACTGGAAAATGTTAACATTATATTTTTAATATCGCTTCCCTACATAATCATCGTTCACATTTAAGCATTAGCAGTATGTCTTAACACAAGAATACCCAGAATTTTTGTCGTAGCGTACCACTCGACTTTTTAGAAATTATGGAGTACCACTGTAGTTTGTTCACTTTTTACAAACCCGGTGGTGGGGGAGAGGGGGAAAGGAGAGATGGTGGTGAGGAAAGTTCTGCCGTGGGAGTCAGGAACGGCACGTGGTAGGGAATGACTTTCGCCATACTGCTCAGTGCTTGGCAGCAAACATATGTGCTGCGTCGTCGGAACAAAACACAGCCAGGGCAAAAGTACCACAGGCGCAAAGATGCGAGCTGGTGCCGGTGCCATAGAGACTCGCCACTTGCGCGAGTTACACCAGCGCCAAGGGTGGCGCTAACAATGAAGATATCGACTTCGCCTCGACCAGTTGCCGGCCGAGTACAATCCGCCAATGACCGGACGACAACGGACAGAGGCCTTGTCGGAAGACAGAAGAGCAGTTCTCGCCCACCTAGTTATAGGTCATCGTCCAAAGCTGACTTAGACAGGGAACTTGGTTTAGTGAACTCTTAGAAGTGAACAGACAGTTCTTTTAAATAATTGCACTTAGCCACTGAAGGCCTGTTTTTTGTTATATTACAAGCAATGTCACAAAGATAAGTAAACATTTGTGTGACTTTGTTACTAATTTGTAGGAGTGTTGTAGAACCTTCGTTCTCCTATCCTGTTACCTAACCCTAGGCCATAGTGTCTGGGAGAAATTGCTTTAGCGGTGTACTGCACCAGCAGCCATTTCACGAACTCACAGACTCGGCCTACCGTAACAGCAGTGGCACCTCGGCCTCCACAGCAGTAGCGACGAGCTTTTACAAAACTGGGGACGAGGATTTACGAAAATATGATTTTCGCATTGTGCTAATCAGTTACTATGTCGTTATAAAATAGACATACGCAAGAAGGTTTCGCGGGAGCACCAATTTACAGAGTCGTTCATGTTCACCTGTGATACTTTTTTGTAGAAAATAATATGAAATTAAACTAGTTCTGATTCAAATAATCAATGACAAAGAGAAGAGTCACATTTAAAATACTTATTAAACTTTTACGTCACAAATAATATAAAGCAGTTGTGCAAAAGAATAATAAACCGAATAGGGAGTATAATGGTTCAAATGGTTCTAAGGGCTCTGTGCACTATGGGACATAACCTCTGAGGTCATCAGTCGCCTAGAACTTAGAACTACTTAAACCTAAGGACATCACACACATCCATGCCCGAGGCAGGATTCGAACCTGCGACCGTAGCGGTCGCTCGGCTCCAGACTGTAGCGCCCAGAACCGCACTGCCACTCCGGCTGGCGGAGTATATTAAATCAGACTTCAAAATCAGGAAATACTAAATTTTAAATTTAGAACATCTACATGTTTCATTTAGAAGCATGCTGTTGTTTAGCTTTAATCAGTGCTTCAAAGTCTGCATCGATTGAGATAAACTTATCTCTCCAGTCATCTTCAACATTATATCTGATTCTGCATTTATTTTTAATGTACAAGAACTGAGAAATGACACATACACAGATGTAAGTGGTAACAAACGACACGAAAAATAGGATTACTTGTTTGAAAAGAGAAGGGTACTCAGTTTTTATTCCCGTCCAGAAAGAAAGCACACTTTTCCTTTTGAAAGCACCTTCCACTGAATTTTTGCTAGTGATGTCGATGAAAATTTTGTATACTTGCACGCGGACCACCTGCAATGTCCTTGTGCACCACCAGTTGTATGCGTGCCACTGTCTGGTAACCTTGTCTTAGCAGGTTCACGAATTCCTCCTAGACAAAGTTCTGGCGCCTGAGATTGCAACCGGTCCGAAACAGCACACACAATCTGATCAGAAGTATCCGGACGCTTTTATGTAACGCAGAACTGATCATTTCTCTGTGAGGTAACCGTTTTAACTTTTTTGCGTTTTTCCAAAGAGAAGAAGATTAGTGGGCGAGAAAATGGTGCCCGGCTTCACCAGGCCTATATCCCCATCGACGCTATCTGCGATTGACGCAGTCATGAGAAAGGGGAACACAAGTGATTTCCTGCGCAAGAGAGCTTCACCTGTCTTGCAAAAAACGTAATACGAGTACTATCGAAAAGTAACCTTTGTTTTCAGAAACCCACGCTCTTTCTCGTTCACCCACAACTGTCGTTCAAAATGACCACTAAAACTGAAAATCCCGTCACATGTCACATCCGTTCTCTACTACGTTGGTTACGTTTGTTGATGTCGAACTTTTCCGCGACAGTATCAGAGAAATGTGCTAAAACTGAGAGGGAAGGCGACTGCCGTCCGCTATTGCCGGGTTGTCATCCAGGCCCAGCTGTTTCGTGTAGCAAGAAGATAGGTCGAGGCTGCTAAGAAAAAGCCTACTTTACATCACAAAGACGCAAGGTCAACTACCATTATTGTGGCTGGAACTGTCGCAAGGAAAGGAATCCAAAAAATATTCTAGAACTGAAAAGCAAGTCGGCTGAAAGCGGATATTGCGTTGTAAACACCCTCGTGCCAGGCAACGTCGTTCTGTCAAACCTTCCGGCTGCTTGCTTGTCTACACTACAGAGCCTGCAGTAACTGTGTTGTCTAGCACCAAGTCATTTCTGCTTCAACATTTCTTGCATGCAAATATACGTATACACCAATGGTAAACTGCCCATGAAAACTGTAGTTGCTTCCACAAAACCCTGGAAACGTACACATAGTTGAAATAATTTTCCTAACCCACATCTGACGCGACGGAAGTAGTTCCATCAACAAAAATCGGAGCTGACCCTGTATCTGCGTCGTAATGGAAATGAAGTTTTATCTTGGTTGCGTAGGGTTGGCTTTCTGCGTCGGCTTATATCGACAGAGCCTGGCATGAGAGGTAACTCTGCTTGGCGATGTTTACACTGCAAGAACCGGCTCTGGCTGTACTGCTTTCCAGTTTTAATGCATTTCTAGGATTCTTTTGGCAAAGGTTTCAAAGTCAATACTAATTAGCGTTATATCACTGTAACTGACTCTCTAAGAGCTATTGATTGCAGTTACGAAAAGTATACGGTTCCAAGAAAAAAATTCTTGTTTCATTCTAAGGCTGTGACGAAATACAAAGACTTGAAAATAAAAATTCTTAAACAGGTATAGCAATTAATTTCGTGTGGCCGAGCGGTTCTAGGCGCTTCAGTCTGGAACCTCGAGACCGCGTGACCGCTATGGTCGCAGGTTCGAATCCTGCCTCGGGCTTGGATGTGTGTGATGTCCTTAGGTTAGTTAGGTTTAAGTAGTTCTTAGGGGACTGATGACCTCAGATGTTAAGTCCCATAGTGCTGAGAGCCAGAGTCAATTAATTTCAGTAAACAATGTGAAGTGTTATCTGAACTTTAAAAGAACCAAACACTTCCATCAACAATTTTACGCAACCGAGCTGGCTACACATACATTCTTTGATTAAGTTAACGTACGGTTGTTGGGCTTCAGCCAATAAGAATGTTTAAAATTTCTTGTCTCAATATCCTGGTTGACACCAGAGTTCAGAGCATAACCCATGCAAAACATCAGTACCCATTAGCATACTATCAGCTGCAGAAAACCTCGTTCTGTGGTCGAGCGGTTCTAGGCGCTTCAGTCCGGAACCACGCGGCTGCTACGGTCGCAGGTTCGAATCCTGCCTCGGGCAAGGATGTGTGCGATGTCCTTAGGTTAGTTATGTTTAAGTAGTTCTAAGTCTAGGGGACTGATGACCTAGGGTTAAGATGATTAGAGCCATTTGAACCGTTAAGAAAACCTCGTTTCCATATCTGAAACCAATCAGAAAATAAAAGAGGTGTTACGTCTTACTTGACTTACCCTTTATAGTGTACTGTAAACATTATTCGTGTAATATTAGGTATAGTAATGATATGAATATTAATAATAATGCAACTGACATACACTATGTGATCAAAAGTATCCGGACACCTGGCTGAAAATGACTTACAAGTTCGTGGCGCCCTCCGTCGGTAATGCTGGAACTCTATATGGTGTTGGCCCACCCTTAGCCTTTATGACAGCTTCCACTCTCGCAGGCATACGTTCAGTCAGGTGCTGGAAGGTTTCTTGCGTAATGGCAGCTCATTCTTCACGGAGTGCTGCACTGAGGAGAGGTATCGATGTCGGTCGGTGAGGCCTGGCATGAAAAAAGTTGTCGTTCCAAAACATCCCAAAGGTGTTCTATAGGATTCAGGCCAGGACTCCATGCGGGCCAGTCCTTTACAGGGATGTTATTGTCATGAAACCACTCCGCCACAGGCCGTGCACTATGAATAAGTGCTCGTCGTGTTGAAAGATGCAGTCTCCGTCGAATTGTTAATCAACAGTGAGAAGCAAGGAGGTGCTTAAAACATCAATGTAGGCCTGTGCTGTGATAGTGTCAAGCAAAACAATGAGGGGTGCAAGCCCCCTCCACGAAAAACATGACAACACCATAACACCAAAACACCTCTGAATTTTACTGTTGGCACTACAAATGCTGGCAGATGACGTTCACTGGGCATTCGCCATACCCATACCCCGCCATCGGATTGCCACACTGTGTACCATGACTCATCACTCCACACAACATTTTTCCACTGTTCAGTCATCCAATGTTTATGTTCTTTACACCAAGTGAGGCATCGTTTGGCATTTACCGGCGTGATGTGTGGCTTATGAGCAGCCGATCGACCATGAAATCCAAGGTTTCTCACCTCCTGCCTAACTGTCATAGTACTTACAGTGGATCCTGATGTAGTTTGGAATTCTTGTTTGATGGTCTGGATAGATGTCTGACTATTACACATTACGACCCTCTTCAACTGTCGGCGGTCTCTGTCATCAACAGACGAGGTCGGCCTGTACGATTTTGTGCTGTACGTGTCCCTTCTCGTTTCCACTTCACTATCATATCGTAAACAATAGACCTAGGGATGTTTAGGAGTGTGGAAATCTGGCGTACAGATGTATGACGCAAGTGACACCCAATCACCTGACCACGTTCAAAGTCCGTTAGTTCCGCGGAGCGCCCCCTTCTGCTCTCTCACGATGTCTAATGACCACTGAGATCGCTGATATGGAGTTCCTGGCAGTAGGTGGCAGCACAATGCACCTAATACGAAAAACGTGTTTTTGTATGTGTCCGGATACCTTTGATCACATAGTGTAAATGTAACAACAATATAGATCCACTGATATTGCGAAAAGTACACTTATGATGATATAAGGTTTATGCTGTGGCTGTCGCCGGTTAACGCCTATCGGTTCACCAGAGAAAGCAGTTTTGCCCCTCCTGTTGTACGTGCAGCACTGGGCGCTACAATTTGCAGCAAGCGAGGCTTTGCATAAAGGCGTTGCGCGTCTTCGTGCAGTAGGACCTGGAGCGCCGGCCTCGAAAACCGGAGGTTCCATGTTCAGAGCCGGTTTGGCGCATGGTTTTATTCTGCTGAGCGCTTTCACCTTGCCGCACAACCTGCTGCGTACTGTGAAAGAATGTTACCTACTCGTACGTCGTTGTCAGAGTTACTGGAACTTAAATTAGCAATTTTGCCAACATAACAGTCACTTTGTCAGAGAAATCTCAGACGTAATTACTAAATTCTCATGATCGTGCTGTTTCTGCAGACACTTTCAAAAAAAAGTTATTCAATATAATTGATCAGTACTTCTAGAAACTTGTAACCCCACGTAAGTAAATATTTGTTTCTTGAGTCATCAGTCTTCTTATTGGTTTGATAAGGCTTGCCACAAATTCTTATCCTGAGCTAATCTTTTCATGTCATAGTAGCACTTGCAACATACGTCCTTAATTATTTTCTGAATGTATTCCTCTACAATTTTTACTTTCTACTAGCATTGTTGGCAGTTTAAATTGCAACATCAGAAAGGATAGCAGATAATGTAAATTTGACTATTGTGCGTATATGAGCTCATCGTAGAGGCCTTGAAGATTCGAGGAATGTCGACTGGCCGCCGTGTCATTTTCTGCCTTTCGGCGTCATGCCAATGCGATACGGAGAGGTATGTGGCCAGCATTCCGTTCACCCGGTCGTTTTGCCGACTTTACAGACTGTAGAGCCACTACATCTCATTCAAGTAGCTCCTCAGTTGGTATCATGAAGCTGACTGCACCTTATAGCAATCCTCCCACTATGGAAAATCCTTTGCAGTATCGGGAATCGAACACGGATCCTCCGTGCAGCAACCATCTACAGTGACCATTTCGCTACAGAGGCGGACACTGGGCGTATACAGTATAGGGGAAAGTATACATGATTAACTTTGTCGGCGATTTGCACTTGTAAAGGCTACATAGAGCTGCAACACTGGCAACAACAATCTGCTCTAACCTAGCTGGGTATCGAGTCGAACAGAGCTCCGATGACAGATATGGACACATCATTCCATGCCACATAATCAGTCGTAATGGCTGGTGATTGGTGGCCTATCAAGTTCTCTGGAAGCTATGACCAGATGTTGTCAATGGGCAACAGATCTGGAGAATGTGCTGGACGTGGCCACACTCTAACCATCCCTGCATCGAGGCAGGTCAGAACTGCTCGGGCAATATGCGGTTTTGCGTAATCTTGTTGAAAGATAACATCTGGGAGACTTCGAAGGTAGAGCACAGCCACCAATCTTAACACGACGAAAATGTGAGCCTGCTGTCCAAATAATCAGTTATGCGTACTATAGGTAACCGTGTTGATTACCCAGTGGCACACCACGTCATGCTGCCGAGTGCTTGACTTGTATGGTGATGGTTAGTGTAATCTGGCAACGTTCGTTCTGTCGGAACCTGTACACATGGATATGTCCATCGTGATGCTATACAGAGCTCTGGGACTCGTCTGAAAAAACGATATGGTGCCAATATTTTGTCCAGTGTTCCTGTAGGGATCTTCGCTTTCTGTGTGCCCCTGTCCGTCTACTGTCACATCAAGGGAAGTCTCTCCAGTGGTCGCCATGTTGACAGACAGGGTCCTCTAGATATTGTCGCACTGTCCGCATGGATAGCGACTGTACGATACTGCACGGCCGAGCGAACGATGTGTCTGTCCTCTCGGGCGATAGTCGCGTGTTCCATTGAGCTCCTGCGTGGTGTCGAGTGTTGCTGTTCTGAACCCATCGATTCGATATTCGTATGACAGTCGAGGGATCCCATCTGGTGCGAGGAGCAATGTTACGGAACGATAACCCGCATTCCGTAGTCAGCGCAGAGGATTACTAAGTGAAGGGGCCCGGGTTTGGTTCCAGTCCGGGTCTGACATTTTCTCCTTTCGGGGACTTGGCGGTGTGTTGTTCTTTTTGTTCGTATCATCATAACTGACGCTCCACATTTGAGATGGCTGAATGGATGCGGTCCAAAAGCCAATAAATTGAAAGAAAGACCAATAAACTGTAGTCTTGGTAGGTTACGACCCAGCCACTGTCGAATTCCGACACTTTTGGTAGACGTTTCTCCTCCTTACACGATGTACACGGACGTGCTGAAAACTAATGCGTTCAAATTTTTTTATGTGAAAACCCTTAAAGCTCTTTAAATAAAACAAAAGTTAAGATTCTAGTCTACAAATTTATTTATCAGAATAGTCAACCTGACGACAAAAACATTTCACGCAACTAGAGACGAGTTTCTTGATACCGTCGGTGCAGAACGTTTGATTTCGTTGGCGAAGCCACAACCTCACCCCTGCTTTCATGGCGTCATCACTATCAAAATCTTCTAAGGTGTTCTATATGTTCAGGAAAAAGATGAAAATCGGATGGGACCAACTCGTGACTGTATGGAAGATGATCGATGACAGTGAACCCAAAGCGTCGTATTATTGCAGATGTCGCAGCACTCGTGTCTGGCTGAAAGAGAAAATGCTCCTTGTGTTGATAAACTCTTCGAATTCGTGCTTTCAGTTTCTCACGCATAGAAGTAGTTACACACCGGCATGTTGCGCGCTACAATTTGGAGTCCACTAGCGGCAGAGGGCTTTAAATATGTCTAGAGATGAATAAAGATGTAGAATGTTAACAATGTTGCTGCATGTACGTCTACATGATACTCCGAAATGCACCCTACGGCGTGTGCCGGACGGTGGCCTGTACCACTGTTAGTTACATCCTTTCCAGTTACACTCGTAAACAGAACAAGGTAAAAACGACTGTCTATATTCCTTCGTATGAGCCCTCATTTCTCCTATCTTACCTTCGTGGTCCTTACGCTCAATGTTTGTTGGCGACAGTAGAATCATTCGGCAGTCAGCTTCAAAAGCCGGTTCTCCAAATTTTCTCAATAGCGTTCCTCGAAACGAAAGTCACCTTCCCTCCAGGGATTCCAATTTGAGTTTCCGAAGAATCTCCGTAACATCTAGGTGTTGTTCGAACCCACCAATAACAAACCTAGCAGCTTGACTCTGACTTGCTTCGACGTTTTCTTTCAATCCGACCCGGTACAGATCCCAAACACTCGAACAGTACTCAAGAATAGGTCACACCTTCGTCCTACATTGGTCTCCATTACAAATGAACCACACTTTCCTAGAACTCGACCATTCGCCTTTCCAGCCACAATCTTCACAAGATCGTTCCATTTCATTCCTCTTTGCAGCGTTACGCCTAAATATTTAAACGGCATGACTGTGTATAGCAGGACACTACTAATGCTGTATCCGAAAATTACGAGTTCGCTTTTCCTACTCATCCGCATTACTATACTGTTTTTTACATTTTCCCGGCCGGGAATCGAACCGAGGAACCCGCGGTCCAGAGGTAGCAAAGCTAGCCACTAGACCACAAGCTGCGGGCGCAGTCAACTGTACTGTACTATACTGCAGCAGTTTTTTTCTATATATAGTTCAAGTTTCATCGGACAGTGTTACTTAGCAGTGAGACATCATTCGAAATTTAGTTTTGTCCACAAGTTTTGCTGACCAGTGTAGTTGTATCTTCTCACACCCCGTTTATTCACTTCGGAAAGGTGACTACACGGTGTTTTATGGCCGTTACCATTTCGACTGACGTTTTGGCGATAGGATAATCGAACAGTAATGCATCTCTTCACCTATTTACGCACAAGACGTTATATTTAGTCCCGCTCTGTGTCAACTGCCAGTTCCTGCACCAATTGTTTATCCTTTGCAGAACTTTCTGAATTTCGTCATAGTCTTCTGACATTGCAACGTTCTTATAGACGATAACGTCGTCGGCGAAAAGCCTAACGCAGTATCCGACGTCATCTGCTGGTTCATTTATATATACTGTGTGTACTGAAAGCCGTATATGTATTTAAATTTATGCACTTTTTATGTGTTAAAGGAGACTGTAGCACTTGGTTACGGCCTTACATAACAACAAGATTTGTTTACCTTTTTATGAGCGGGGGAACTGTCCTTTACGTTAGAAGGTGTCGAAACGATGTTTTCCAGTCCTGTTCACGTGTATTTAGCACGGCGAAAAAGGAGAAAGAGGAGGAAAAAAGACTCGTGTTCCAAAAAAGCTGTAACTCGGTATTTTTACATCGGAATCACGTTCAACTGGTCGGTTAGAAGTCCTTGGTTTTCTTCCACCGCATCTACAGACCGACCTCCGGAATAAGCTTTCACGCTCCGAAAATCTTACGTTTCAAGAATCCAAATCTGTATCAAAGTTACAGTAGGAATAGGTGTATAGTCATGTAAGGAAAAAGTAAAAGAATAGTGTTGTATGACAAGTGATGTGACGAATGACGGTACAAGATGTTCGTAGAGGTTAACTACAGGAGAACAGACGATTACTCACAATTGTCGAGTATTGTGTAGTTGTCCTTGGGATCGAATTCCTCTTGTGGTCCCGACATCGACTGAGAGCATGCCGTTCGTCTGACGTTCACAGCGGCTTGTTGCTTTCTGTTATGTGTATATGGCACCGAAGAAAGTGAGAACACAATTCAAAATGCCCTCTTGGCTACACCTCGTTAAATTATTTAGATACCGTGATAGGTGGATTGGAAGATATTGGCCAATTTCCGTGCCTCCTCAGTTTAATCCACATCTATACTTCTGGTACCACTACGTGATCCTCCCCTCCCCCCCCCCCCCCCCCCCCCACCCTTTTCCCTGTTCCATTTCTGAACGGTGCGTGGCAAGAATGATTCTCCGTATACCACTGTTAGCTTTAATTTCTCGGAATTACTCGTTGTGGTCATTTTCTAGACGGATGAGGGAGGATGTAATATGTTTTTCAGCTATTCAAAGAATGTATCGTCTTGGAATTTTAGGTGTAGCCCGCTCCGTTATACACAACCCTTCTCTTGTAGCGTGTACCACCAGAGTTTGTTGAGCATTTTCGTAAAGCTCTCGCGCCGACGAAAAGATCCTCAGGCGAAAGGCGCCGCTCTTCGCTGGATTTTGTGTATTTCTTCGATGAAACCAACATGGTAACTGTCCCAGACTGATGAGACCTGCCCAACAATCGGCCGAATAAGTGTTTTGTAAGCAATTTCTTTCGTGGCTCAATTACTTTTCCTTAAGATTCTCCCAATAAATCTTAGCGTGGGATCTTCTTTTCCTATTATTTGTTGTAGTCTTTCCATTTTAGGTTGCTCCGCTTGATTACTCATCGGTATTTTACTGTAGTCGCTGTTTCTAGTGATCCGTCACCTATAATGTAATTTCTTCTGCTAATTGTGCTCAATATGTTACATTTATTTACGTTCAGGGTCAACTGCCAAACTTCAGTGCTGTACAGGTCTTCCTGTAGTTTGCTACGACCTCTGGCGCTTCTACCAAGCAAGACTGCGCGGCGGTTAGCACACTCGACTCGCATTCGGGACGACAACCGTTCAAATGCGCTTCCGGCCATCTAGGTTGAGGTTTTCCGTCATATCCCAAAACTGCTCCAGGCAAACGTCGCGATTGTTCCTCTTAAAGGAAGTGGCCGATTTCCTTCCCACTCCTTATTAAACTACTGTGGCGGGGAGAAATATGGTGCGTGTCGCAGAGGTTTATTGTTGACTCTTCTTGGAATGTCCGTTCTCAGAATTTTTTCTCAGATCACACATTCCAAGAAGAGTCAAGCAATTTACCATCCATCCCACGTACACTTCGTGGAACAGCTATGGCTGCAAAAGAAGAGAAACTTTACATCATACGGAAGCTTGGCAACAAACCACTTCGCGAACGTGACAGGAAAGAAGGGAGAAACGATTGTGATACACGCACGAACGCACCACATGGTGGGCAGTGGAATGTGGATATAAAACTACATTACTCAGACTCTGTGGATACGACTTTCATACAAACAACAGCGTCATCATTTAAACCATGATTTCATTAAGCGTGATTCACTAAACCATCGAGAGGATTTCCTTTGCAGTGAGGCAAATGCTGAAACGGGAAATCTTGTCCCAAATGTTCCCAATTGATAAACCTTCTGCCCCCTCCACCTCCTCCGCCGCCCCCTCCCCAGTTCGACGTGATGTGATTTAAAATAATCGATCTCTACCACACTACCATCAAGCGGGCAAGAAATGTGTTTTCCGGCAGTGACGTGTTGTTACATTACTGTTCTTGTCTGCCCAATCAAAAATTATTAGCCTTAGATTTGCACACTTAGGTTTCTTATGTGCATGCTTCAGTCTAGTCTAGAATTTTTTCCTGGGCTCTGAAAAACCGTTGACTCTAAAATTAAAATACTTTCTTCACTGGTTTTTTCGCTACTGTACGATGCATACCAATATAAGTACACAATTTTATCTCAAAATGGTCGACCCTAATAATGTCATCCTAACGGCACTCTTTTTTAGACAGCTGCCACTTTGATAAACAGCCATGTTGACAGACTTTCTCTCATTGACAGACTGTTTATGAAGCATATTCACTTATTTTTACTGCTATTCGTAGGCTCGCATAAGAAGTTACTAATGTGCAAATTTGGGCATTTTAGATACTGACTGTTTTGCGGTGTTTTGCAGTTTCAATATTAATATAAGCATAATTAGTATGATCTAAGAAAAATTTCGCAGTTATCTGCTTCCTTATTGGTTAGAATCATAGTTTGTAATTGTTTTATTGAACCGGGTTCGAACATACAGGGTGTCCCGAAAAAACACTGCCAACTGTTCGTACTTTGTGCAAACTGATCGGTTTTCAAGAAGGAACTCATATCTGGAAACGCACGGCTTTTGTGCTGGAGAGCGTCGTAGTGGGAGAAGGAACGGTTGTCACGGTTTGCTACGATTCGTTTTAGTGTCTGAGTAAGGAAGGTATGCAACCCTTTAACCATCTGTGTATTGCGGATGGACGACACGAGCATCCAGACACACCACGAAGTAGCTGGAAAGTTGCACGTAAGTGTTTCCTGCCATAAATGTGTCCATTGTACAGTAAGAGAGTAGCAGTTTGTGCTTGGTACTTGCGACTTCTATCCGCAGTCTACTGTTTGTCCTCCGATGGATGCTGAAACGCGATACGGATGGTCCAAGTTCCGATCGAACACCATTGTTGGTGGAGATGCTGACAATGTTCGAAGAGGACCCAGCCACCAGCACTCGGCAGGTGGCAGGGCGCTCCACAAGATAAAAGCGCCGTGTGGTAAGTTGCCCATGAACACCGGTTGTATCCATACCATCTGCAAAAAATCCAGGCATTACGGGAGGAGGACTACTCACGATGGGTGCAGTTTGCACAGTGGTACTTACAACAATGCGTACTCCAGCCCCTATTTACGAGCTTGGTGATTTTCGCGGATATGCACGATTATTAGAGACGGCGTATTAAACTTGCACAACATGCATGTTTTGGCGGACGAAAACCCGCGTGCACAGGTGATTCAAAATCGCCAACACAGTTCCAGTATTAACATTTGGGCCGGGATAATTAGTGAGCGTATCACTGGGCCATTCCTACTGCCAAGTAGACTAACAAGACCCAGCTACCTCATATTTATTAGAAATGTTTTGCCTACGCTATTGGATGTCCATGGCCAGCACAGTCGCTAGATCTGACACCACTCGACAATTTTCTGTGGGGTAGTACGATGATATGGTGTATGGTACACCCCTGTATAGCTCAAATTCACACAGTGACCGAAATAGTTCATAGAGAACCGCAAGTACTGGCTCATGTGCATGAGGCTAAGCACCGCCCATACAGGCTCTGCATTGACGTAGGATGTTTGGGTTTGGGTTGTTTGGGGGAAGAGACCAAACGGCGAGGTCATCGGTCTCATAGGATTATGGAAGGACGGGGAAGGAATTCGACCGTGCCCTTTCAAAGGAAACATTCCGGCATTTGCCTGGAGCGATTTAGGGAAATCACGGGAAACCTAAATCAGGATGGCCGGACCCGGGATTGAACCGACGTCCTCCCGAATGCGAGTCCAGCGTGCTAACCACTGCGCCACCTCGCTCGGTGACGTAGGATGTACGCAGTTTGAAGCGCGTTTGTAATGTAGGCAGCACTATGTGCTACACATTTTGGGTTTACTAACGTGATGTGGAACGCATACCCGTGTCAGACGCTCTCCAACGCCCAAGCCGTGCGGTTCTTGAAAACCGATCGGTGTGGCTTCCCGCACAAGGCTGTAACCGTTCTCGGTGTTTATTTTTTTCTTTTTATTTTGAGGCCCTGTAGAAGGTAATATAACTCTGAATTAAAATAAAGTATTAAATTAAAGTACTTGACAATGAATTAACATTCATCGACTGAGTCGATGTCATAAAATATAACTGCACATAACATGGTGAATGATTGTACGTAGCCGGCCAGGGTGGCCGAGCAGTTCTAGGCGCTACAGTTTGGAACCGCGCGACTGCTACGGTCGCAGGTTCGCATCCTGCCTCGGGCATGGATGTGTGTGATGTCCTTAGGTTAGTTAGGTTTAAGTAGTTCTAAGTTCTAGGGGAGTGATGACCTTAGAAGTAAAGTCCCATAGTGCTCAGAGCCATTTGAACCATTTTTTGATTGTACGTAGAAGTCACTGGACCTGATCGATGATAAAAAAATGTCATGTATCATTACTCCACGTTAAACTGTATCGGAAGGTTTTGCGTCAGAACTGACTATAGCGCTCTGTGCATTGTAGCTACTAATATTGTTGAAATAATTATTTGATTTCACTTGAATTGTTGGATAGTTTGAATTGCGTCCTTGATAAGTATATCGGAAAAATAAATTTTGCCTTAATGCTGGCAAATTAATTTACCGTTATGACAACAGAGTGTCAATGCCCCGATATCACTTACAGTAACTTTCTTTCTTTCGCTTACGCCGTAGTCGCGCAGCGATCGCAGGGTCGGCGTGGTTACAACGGATTTGGCAATGTTAGTGTTGGGGATGGCCGGATGCTCTTCGTGTTTCCACCCCGTACCCCCCCAGGACCAAATCGGTGTACCCCAACTGTCTGAATCCAGTGTAAATCGTGAAATAGTGCGGACGTGTTTCAAATGTATGCGACGTGTGTAACGGAGGCGGAACATGGGGACCAGCCCGGTATTCACCCAGATGGATGTGGAAAACCGCCTAAAAATCACATCCAGGCTGGCCGTCACACCGACCCTCGTCGTTAATCCGCCGGGCGGATTCGATCCGGGGCCGGCGCGCCTACCCGAGCCCAGGAAGCAGCGCGTTAGCGCTCTTGGCTACCCTGGCGGATGGTATCACGTACAGTAACCTCTGAAGTGGAATGTTCAGCATTACGAAATCTACGCTGTAAATTCATCAGACCGCAATTGCAACTGTCCAAATTATGTTGAATTACCTAACGAGCATTTTTAAATGTACCATTCAGCCTCATTATTACGAGAGTCGACATTCCTTTTATTTTTTCCACGCAAAAATTGGGTCTGTCTAGCTCTGCGTCTTCCACAAGTGGTAGCCTAAAACAAATAAGCTTCCGTACGATAGAGGAAGTCGGATCTCTTAGTTATTCAAAATGAAAAAAAATAAAAATTAGAAACTTACTTTAAATTTTCTATTAACAGTGGCAAATAACCACAAAGTTACTCTTAGAGAAAAGTAAGCTTAATAACGATGCCGCCGGCCGGTGTGGCCGAGCGGTTCTAGGCGCTACAGTCTGGAACCGCGCGACTGCTACAGTCGCAGGTTCGAATCCTGCCTCGGGCATGGATGTGTGTGATGTCCTTAGGTTAGTTAGGTTTAAGTAGTTCTAAGTTCTAGGGGACTGATGACCTCAACTGTTAAGTCCCATAGTGCTCAGAGCCATTTGAACCATTTTTGAATAACGATGCCAACAGACAACGTTACTTACAGAGTTCGTCACAACGATATTTTGATTTCCCCTGCTGACAACGTCACCGGCGTAGCAGTCATCGCAATGTAGCTGCCTGGTATGTGTGTGTTACCGCAAATGAACCCTGCACATATGAACATCTCTAGAATAAGATTTCACGAAACGTTGTTACTTTCGTGTGTCACAGCATCTGACCGATACGCAGTACAGAAATTGATAGAACTTCACTCTTCGATGTGCATGTATTGGAGATTTCAATGCGTGATAGAGAATGTATCATCAGAATTGTGAATATGAAAGCAACTACTTCTTTTTACCACTTTTAACGGCTACGTACCCTCATGATTTTCTTTTGTGCACATATATGGCGAAATACCTTGAGAATGAGATAAGTTTCATTGGCCTCCTTGTATAATTAATATTAAAAATCCATAATTCAGTTTTTGTGTTCACGTATTAATGTTATGATTCTCATCTTCCGCTTTGATCTTCTTCTTGTTTATAAAGTACAGGCAAATGTGTGAACGCATCTGAGAGCAGGTACAGATATGGCGTTGCTCGTTGTCTCTGAAACTGGCACTCTTTGGTAAGGAGAATATAAAACCTGATTGTGACTCGCAAACAAGGAAATTTAACGGGTGTTAATACTGTATACGTAGACAGCTCCCTTTGGCAATTATTACGTAATTGTAATACCTGAGAGTTAATATGTTCTGCGAAATGTTACTAATATTACGCGGTTGTGACATCAAATTGTACCATATCAACTCGCTCATAATTGTCCATACGTAGGAATGTTTGTGTAACTTTTAGTATGAGTTACATCAGAAAAACGTGGAGCTGTGTCGTTACTTAGTCTGTGCCACACATTAAGGAAAAGAATATTTATCAGTATTTTGTTGCAATGAAACGCAAGACGTACAAGAAGTTGGCGTCGGCTGTCATCGACCTCAGTGAGTCTGCTCAGCCCTTTGATCTCTTTCGACTCTACTGATACGAACTCTAAATTTGTTATCAAAAATTATAACTCATCTGTACACAAGCCAGCCATGTTGTGCTTTTCAGTTATTTATTTATGTATTTATTTCAGCTGGCAGGACTGCAGCCTTCAGACCCCACTTTTACATTTAACAATACATCCTTAGTATGTTTACATCACAACAATCTGCAGATATTTTGAAATTATAATTTTGGTCGATTTGTTTTAATTTAAAAATATTTTGTTGTAATAGTTCTTTTGAAGTGGTATTATAGTCTGCTCGTCAGCATACATTAATGTTTGTATACTGTATCACGATCCGTATATAGTTTTATTCCTTTGTTGTTTTTTTTCCATCATTCTACTTTTAATCATGTCATTTATATGTAAGTTGAATAAAATTAGGGAAAGACGACAAACTTATTTAGTTCCTCGGTTAGTTATAATGACATTCTTACTTATTTTATTCCCTGTTTTGACTACAAAATTAGTTTCATTGTATAAGCTACTTATGGCCCATATCAAGTGTCGTGGAATTATTTTCTTGTCATAATGATGAGACTGGTTATAGTAGTAGTAGTAGTAGTAGTAGTAGTAGTATTGGTAATAAATGTGTGGTGTTACAGTAACGCAATAAGTGTTATCAGTATGGTGAAAAGTACCTTTCTTGTAACATAACATTCCTTTCGAATGGGAGTTAAGACTAACACAAACTAATGGCAGCAGAAGGGAGGACTCAGCTCTGGAGATGATCTTGCCTGTTTCGGGAAAGAGTGAGAAATAATATTCAGAAATGAGTAGATGAGATGAAAAAGAAACAGGGATGGGAAAACTCAGATAATGTTCAATTTTTAAGCTTTTTTCCGTACTAGTCATGGTTAATATCAGACAAGTTCCGCTTCTTCACTTCAGGGAAGTTACACACAAACATTTCGAAGGCAAGAGAACACACATAACGTATTTCAGACGTTTCGCTCATCCAGTTTCAACGCTGAGGAACCCGATGACGATATAGAGCTCTGAGGCGTGGCCTAGAGGTTGGCTGGATTCCAAGCTGGTATTGTGTGGTACATAACACGCCATTTACATCAGTATAGCGGGCGACCTTGATCCTGATGGCCACTTTACGTAAGCGACCCGAAGGTGTGGTCCTAAATTGGTGCCGAACGTTTCTCGAAACTATGGATAAGACTTACCCATACTACTATTTGTTAAAGCTGCGTCTCTGTCTGCAGCAGAGAATGTGCATGTCTAAAATTTGCAGCCATTTGTCTCGAGCTGGGTGCTCTCTGGAACCTTGGATCCACCGCTAGCGGGCAAGGTCGTCAGCGAAGTTCATGGCTGTCGGGAACTCAAGGCCATTAGATGTTATACAGTGTTGAGTTTCCACCATATATTATCCTAGATTGCTCTGCATCTGAGCTTTGCAAGTGCGTTTGAAGTTCTCGCCACTTCCATTGTGTGCAAAAGCCAGTACCCGTCTACCGTTTACGGTATATTTGTTAAAGATAATATAATAAATTCTGTAATACCAACATGTGCAGGTATGAACCAAAACAAAAAAATCTAGTATACATGGGCTCTAAACTGTATACCCTAAGAATTATGAGGTCTTGTTTATCTTCTGCTCCAAGTTCTTTGCATTCCATATTTTGAGAGGTGGTGGTACGGGCCAAAACAAGAAAAAAAGTCCGGCAGAAATGGGCTCTGAATGAATAACTGAAAGCCTGTTAGCGCCTGTTGTATAGAGGTCCCACGGTAGCGAAGGTGAAAAACTGCTAGTAATTCTGAAGTTATACATTTTAGAGCACATGTTTACTAGAAGTTTTGGTCCATACTTCCATATCTAAAAGTTTATCGGAGGAATTCTGGGTCACCCTGTATTCTACACAAGGCAGTGTACAGCACATGGTAGCGGGTACTTGGTATCAGTATTAGCAATTTTCTGTCCTATTCCATTGGAATATGCGCACTAATCTCTCTTCTCTTATTCTCAATATTATACCAAAGATATGCGACAGTGGCAGAAAGGTCACACATTCTTCGAATTCCTGTTCTCTTAATGTACGCAACAGGATTCGGCGAGGTCAACGCCGCCTTTCTTGCAAAAATTCCCATTAAGTTTCCCGAGCAATTCTGTTACACTTTCGTAAGGGTTATACGGATCTGTTACGATCCTAGCTTCGCATTTCTGGATTCATTTTGTATCTGCTGTCATCCTATTTTACGAGTATTCCAATCAGTAAGTACTGTACAAAGAAAGCGCAGCATTAGCGTCTTGTACGCAGTTTCGTTTATAGGTACGTTGCTGTTAACTAGCACCCCTTCAACAAATGTGAGACTTCCATTCGCTACTGTACTAAGGACTTTACGTGGTCGTCTCATTTTATACAGGTTTTTAATTCAAGGGGCGATCAAAAAGTTTCCGTTTCTGCAGCGTATGTGAAACGTAGGGCGACGCCGTTGCTGGTATGTAAGCACCGACATGTAGGCAAGCCAAGGTGAACCATGGCGACGTTATTTCCGAATGCGTCCGAACAGGTCCAACGTGCTGTTATTCTTTTCTTGGCTGTTGAAGGACTGGCAGCGGTAGACATCCATCTGAGAATGGAGAATGTGTACGGGGCAGCATGTCTGCCGAAAACCAGCGTTGCGGAATAGTGCGTGACGAGGAGTGCTTCTTCGTGGTAGCGCACGTCCCATATCGCACATGTCGGAATGCAGAAGGATTGCCAACACTCGAGCAACTGCCCTGTAGTCCTGATGTGTCCCATGCCATTGCCACACCTTCGGTCCCTTAAAAAAAGGTCTTTAGCGGACGATAATTCCTGTCGGGCGAGGATGTGCAGCACGCAGTTACGGCCTTCTTTACGCACCACGACACAGTGTTTTATCAACGGGTATCTTCAACCTGGTGCGGCGGTGAAATGATTTGCCTAAATGCTCACGGCGATTTTGTGTCATTGGCATAGCGATTGTGGACGGTATGGTCTTCGAACGGAGATTTTGGATGTCTCTTATACGAGGGCCGTTCAGAAAGTAACCTCCGGTTGATTTAAAAAAATACACCAAGTTAAATAAAAATATTTTAATATATACATCTTACAACTACATCTTTGCACTATTTTTCTACATAGTCTCCATAGCGATTGAGGCACTTATCGTATCTCTTCACAAGCTTTGAAATTCCTTCTGCATAAAAATCACCCGCTTGTGCCTGGAGCCAGCCTGTGACCGCATCTTTGAGCTCTTCGTCGTCATCAAACCGCTGTGACCCGAGCCATTTCTTCAAATGCATGAAGAGGTGATAATCACTTGGCGCCAGGTCTGGGCTGTAAGGTGGATGGTTGATAACGTCCCACTTGAAGGACTCAAGAAGGGCCGTTGTTCTGCGAGCAGAGTGAGGACGGGCGTTATCGTGCAAAAAAACGATACCGGAAGTCAGCATACCACGGCGTTTGTTCTGTATAGCCCTTCGTAACTTTTTTATTGTTTCACAGTACACGTCTTGATTAATGGTCGTACCACGTTCCATGAATTCAACCAACAACACCCCTTTGGCATCCCAAAACACCGTTGCCATCAGTTTTCTGGCAGAAAAATCTTGCGAGGCTTTTCTTGGTTTGGTAGGCGAATTTGAATGTGCCCACATCTTTGATTGTTCTTTTGTCTCAGAGTTCACGTACTTCATCCAGGTTTCGTCACCGGTCACGATTCTGTTTAACAATGGTTCTCCTTCGTCCTCATAACGTGACAGAAAGTCTAATGCAGAGGCCATTCTTTGAGTTTTGTGGTGGTCGGTAAGAATTTTGGGCACCCATCGTGCACAGAACTTACGGTAACCCAATCTTGCTGTCACTATCTCGTACAAGAGAGTCTTAGAAATCTGTGGAAAACCAGTAGACAACTCCGACATTGAGAAACGTCGATTTTCACGAACTTTTGCATCAACTGTCTGAACGAGTTCGTCAGTCACCAATGATGGTCTACCACTCCTCTCTTCATCATGAACGTTTTCTCGTCCACTTTTAAATAAACGTACCCATTCACGGACAACTCCTTCACTCATAACTCTTGGTCCGTACACGGCACAAAGCTCACGATGAATAGCTGCTGCAGAATATCCTTTGGCTGTAAAAAACCTTATGACAGCACGCACTTCAGATTTGGCGGGGTTTTCTATTGCAGCACACATTTCAAACTGCCACAAAAACTAAACTAGCGCAGGTACGACGTTCACTCGACCACGGCTTGATGCCGACTGACCTGTTGAGTGCGTGAACGCACAGATGGCGTCGCTACTCCCCCCACAACCCGCACTGTGACCAATCGGAGGTTACTTTCTGAACCGCCCTCGTAGTAACCGTAAGTATTTACTTTGTGTGGACTGCTCCAAACGTGAGCCAAAAATCTACTAGCGGGTTCTTTCTCCTTGGTGTGGCATCATCTTGCATATATTCATGCTGGTAGAGTTGCACTTCAGTAAACACAGAGAAAATTTTGTCTTTTTTTTCTGCATTTACTTCTGATCATCCGGTGACAACACTTCCGTCCACGCCGCGCGGGATTAGCCGAGCGGTCTAGGCGCTGCAGTCACGGACTGTGCGGCTGGTCCCGCCGGAGGTTCGAGTCCTCCCTCGGGCATGGGTGTGTGTGTGTTTGTCCTCGCCCGACAGGAATTATCGTCCGTTAAAGACCTTTTTAAGGGACCGAAGGTGTGGCAATGGCATGGGACACATCAGGACTACAGGGCAGTTGCTCGAGTGTTGGCAATACTTCTGCATTCCGACATGTGCGATATGGGACGTGCGTTACCACGACTGATGACCTTAGCTGTTAAGTCCCATAAGATTTCACACACATTTGAAAATTTTTGAACTTCCGGCCACACCAGCGTTTTTCAAAAATGGTTCAAATGGCTCTGAGCACTATGGGACTCAACTGCTGTGGTCATTAGTCCCCTAGAACTTAGAACTACTTAAACCTAACTAACCTAAGGACATCACACACATCCATGCCCGAGGCAGGATTCGAACCTGCGACCGTAGCAGTCGCACGGTTCCTGACTGCGCGCCTAGAACCGCGAGACCACCGCGGCCGGCTTCAGCGTTTTTCCAATTTGTGTTCCGCTGAACACTGGTGTTCCGTTGGAAGTGAATAGGAGGTCCTCAAATAACCTAACATGGTGTTTTTTCAAGCATTCTTATTTTTTTTAAAAAAATTTACGATGTTGTGCTATTAAATATGATTTTAAGCTGAAATAGTTCTGATTAAAACAAGTTACTCTCAATTTAAAATCTTTTATTACTTTTATTAATCTTCAAAATAAAAAAGGTGTTTCATCAGAGTACCAGGATTCTGAAAGTGTTCCGTCAGAGGAAAGTTTTGGGATCCCTGATCTAGAAAAAATGATTCAAAAGGCTCTCAGCACTATGGGACTTAACACCTGAGATCATCAGTCCCGTAGAACTTAGAACTACTTAAACCTAACTAACCTAAGGACATCATACACATCCATGCCCGAGGCAGGATTCGAACCTGCGATTGTAGCTGTCGCGCGGTTCCAGACTGGAGCGTCTAGAACCGCCCGGCCACTGCGGCCGGCCTCCCTGATCTAGACAAAAGTGTCTGATGACATTGGTGATCCTTTTACACTTCTTTGTGGCTCGCTCGTTATTACTTTCATTTCTTTAGATCATTCGCCCAGTACAACATACCAGGTTATACGAGGACCTGCAGGAAATTAATGCCTCAAATTTTTTTGTGTGGAAACTCTTACACAGCTTTTTAAATAAACCTGAAATTATTAAAATTCTGTATCTTTATTCTTCACGTCTACGTATCTGCAGCTCTCTGCCGCTGGAGAGCCCGAATTGTAACATGTAACATGGCGGTGTGTAACGTAACTATGTCGTCACGTGAGAAACAGCGTACTGCAATCGAGTTTAGAATTCGAAAGAGTTCTTCCACACATGTAGCACCCTCTCCTTCAGCATGACAATGTCAGATCACACATGAGCGATACGGTGTCAGCAGCAATTCGACGCCTTGTGTTCAATGTCGTCGATCATCCTCCACACAGTGACAACTTGGTCCCGTCTAAGTTTCATCTGTTCCCAAAATTTTAACACATTCGAGGACCTCACTTTGATGGCGATGAAACGATGCAAGCAGGGATAAGTTGTGGCTGCGTCAACGAAGTTAAACATTCTTTAGTGACGATATCAAAACACTGGTCTCTTATCGGGAGAAATGTGTTGGCGCGCTGCGCGGAGTGGCCGCGCGGTTAGGGGCGTCACGTCACGGATTGCGCGGCCCCTCCCGCCGGAGGTTCGAGTCCTCTCTCGGGCATGGGTGTATGTGTTGTTCTTACCATAAGTTAGTTTAAGTAGTGTGTAAGGCTAGGTACCGATGACCGCAGCAGTTCTGGTCCTTTAGGAATTCACACACATTTGAGCATTTTCTGTGTTCGCCGCAAGAGCGAATATATGGAGAAACAAACACGTAGAGATGAATAATAAACATGTAGAATGTTAATAACGTTTGTTTAAAAAGCTTCAATAGTTTTCACATAAAAATCGGAGGCATTACATTTCAGCACGCCTTGGTACCAGTGAAAAATTTGTCAAGGTTATCTCACATCTGTGAAGATCTCACTATCATCGTATCTTGGTTGTTAGTTTCCAATGTGTTACATTGTAAAACGTAAAATTTCACTGCCAGAAATGTCACAGTTGATGAAGTATTCCGTGCTATTTCGTCTTGGTTGCATGAATTTCTTGTTGAAATCCAACGTTTCGTTGCATCTGCAGAGGACGACGTAGAGGGTTCAGGTAGCATTTTCAATGGTCCGATGCACATCATGGCTTGACTCATTCAGTAGCTGGTCAGGGTGTGAATGGGACGTTCGGAAAAGCTGCTCACCATTGAAAACGTCTTCTGCAGAAGGGGAAGAAACATTGGGTTTTGACAAGAAATTCATGGGACCACGACGTTGTAACATGAAATATTTTACTAAATGTAGTGCAGTGTTCAATGTCATTCAAAAATCTAGGAAGACGAAATCTATCAGTCCACCTGCATCTAGCCGGACGGAGTGGCCGTGCGGTTCTAGGGGCTACAGTCTGGAACCGAGCGACCGCTACGGTCGCAGGTTCGAATAGTGACTCGGGCATGGTTGTGTGTGATGTCCTTTGATTAGTTACGTTTCAGTAGTTCTAAGTTCTAGGCGACTGATGACCTCAGACGTTAAGTCGCATAATGCTCAGAGCCATTTGAACCAACCTGCATCTACTGTTTGCAAGATATCGTGTGTGAATCACGCAATCTGTGCTTCACACAAGTGGTTTTGTTTCTGAAACTGTGCAGATTTTTTGAGACCAGCATATTTTACTGTAGGAGCGCCATAAAACGTTCGTGCTTACAATATGATCCAGAATGTTTGCGTTACCGGCCTGTAATTAATAGTTTCTATGTGAACAGGACTATCCATCCCCGAGTAAATAATTTAAAAGTAATAACTTGTTCCAGATTTTAATAACAACGTCAACATTAAAACTTGCCTTGAGCACTGCACCGACTGAAGTACACCGTTTTGTGTTCATTAGTTTGTGAGTTGCTCTTGCCGTATTAAGAACATATAGACCGGTTTTTAGATAGTGCAACGCGGCTTGAAAGTGACTGGAAAACGAGTGTGACAAGTAATCTGAGGTCGTCTAGTTTTTGCGCAGGGGGAGCTGTTTTTCTAGCTGACCTGTCCAGCGTTTGACAAGCCGCCGGCAGCGATACCTCGCGAAGGAACTCAATCTTCAGTTTGGCAGGTGCACGGCTGGACATCAAGCCTAGTTTTACTGAAGGCTCAGTCCGGAGCCGCGCGACTGTTACGGTCGCAGGTTCGAATCCTGCCTCGGGCATGGATGTGTGTGATGTCCTTAGGTTTGTTAGGTTTAAGCAGTTCTAAGTTCTAGGGGACTGATGACCATAGATGTTAAGTCCCATAGTGCTCAGAGCCATTTGAACCATTCGAACCAAACGAAGGCTATACTTCTACGACGTTGTTGCGGAATACTGCAATATCCCCCGTACAGCCCGGATCTTTCACCACGTGATTTTCACTCCTTTAGCGACATGAAGAAAAATATGCATGAACGTCCGTTTCAGTCGGAAGACGAAGCGCAGGAGTGGGTGCAACTGTGGATCTGTTAGCGGCCGACCGCGTTCTGCAAAACGGAAATAAATGTCTTAACATGTATGGTGATTACTGTCGAAAGGAACCATTCCACGGCGCCGTCGTTAGGTTTTCATTTGATTCTCTCATATAAAAAAATTGATCCATCAGGAAAAATGTTAGCTTACAGATATGTCCTTCAGAAATTGCTCACTACACCATTACAGCTGTCCCAACAGAACATGCCTAGGCGCCTTTAGACCAAGGCGGCAATGCACCCTCTCCCTCTGTCTTACACACACACACACACACATACACACACACATACATACATCCATCCATATACACAAAC
The DNA here is from genome assembly GCF_023898315.1 of Schistocerca nitens. Taxonomy (NCBI): domain Eukaryota; kingdom Metazoa; phylum Arthropoda; class Insecta; order Orthoptera; family Acrididae; genus Schistocerca; species Schistocerca nitens. Next base: position 743,897,471 of record NC_064614.1, on the reverse strand, counting down.
ATCGCGACCTACCTTCACAGGTGTCTACTGTGTGCAGATACCGCAGACGAATTGTGGCGTTATGGTTGTCACGTGGAGAAAAGCCTCAACTTTCGTGTCAACTACTTTACAAATTCCAGAGCTTTCTCAGTGTGGTAGGATTTGATGGAAACTGCCACGGACGATCAAAAAGCAATTCGAAGCATTTTGTCTCGGCAAATTGCGAATGAAAAAATGCGGAATTTTGTTACGTGAGACCATGGAATATTCCCACTTCAGCACCTTTAGTTAGGTTCCGATAGGTGGCGGCGCGTGATATTCGTAGAGACTTATAGGACGTCTATGGAGACGTAGCATTGAACAAAAACACAGTGAGTCGTTCGTTGGGCGAGGCGACTGTCACCCTTGCAACAAGGTCGCTCAAGCGTGTCCTCTCGCGTGCCGACCGGCCGGACATACACTATTGGCCATTAAAATTGCTACACCTGGGACCGATGACCTCTGCAGTTTGGTCCCTTTCATCCCTCAACCAACCAACCAACCATTGCTACACCAAGAAGATTCGCAGATGATAAATGGGTATTCATTGGACAAATATATTATACTAGAACTGACATGTGATTAAGTTTTCACGCAATTTGGGTGCATAGATCCTGAGAAATCAGTACCCAGAACGCCGGCCGGAGTGGCCGTGCGGTTCTAGGCGCTACAGTCTGGAGCCGAGCGACCGCTGCGGTCGCAGGTTCGAATCCTGCGTGTGATCTGCACAATGCGCTGGCCAGGGCAGCAGTCGAACATTTTCTGTATCCAGAAAGGCCCGTACAGGACCTGCAACATGCGGTCGTGCATCATCCTGCTGAGATGTAGCGTTTCACAAGGATCGAATGAGGGGTAGAGCCACGGGTCGTCACACATCTGAAATGTAACGTCTACCGAGACGTGTAACAAATGGCACCCCATACCATCACGCAGGATGATACGCCAGTATGGCGATGACGAATACACGCTTCCAATGTGCGTTCACCGCGATGTCACCAAACACGGATGCGACCATAATGATGCTGAAAACAGAATCTGGATTCATCCGAAAAAATTACGTTTCGCCATTCGTGCACCCAGGTTCATCGTTGAATACACCATCGCAGGCGCTCCTGTCAGTGATGCAGCGTCAAGGGTAACCGCAGCCACGGTTTCCGAGCTGATAGTCCCTGCTGCTGCAAAAGTCGTCGAACTGTTCGCGCAGATGGTTGTTGTCTTGTAAACGTCCCCATCTGTTGACTCAGGTATCGAGGCGTGGCTGCACGATCCGTTACAGTCATGCGGATAACATGCCTGTCATCACGACTGCTAGTGATACGAGGCCGTTGGTATCCAGCACAGCGTTCCGTAATACCCTCCTGAACCCACCGATTCCATATTCTGCCAACAGTCATTGGATATCGACCAACGCTAGCAGCAATGTCGCGATACGATAAACCGCAATCGCGATAGGCTACATTCCGACCTTTATCAAAGTCGGAAACGTGATGGTACGCATTCCTCCTCCTTACACGAGGCAACCAGGCAACGCCGGTCAACTGCTGCTTGCGTATGAGAAATCGGTTGGAAACTTTCCTCATGTCAGCACGTTGTAGGTGTCGCCACCGGCGCCAACCTTGTGTGAATGCTCTGAAAAGCTAATCATTTGCATCCCACAGCATCTTCTTCCTGTCGGTTAAATTTCGCGTCTGTAGCATGTCATCTTCGTGGTGTAGCAATTTTAATGGCCAGTAGTGTATAAAACCTTAGGCGGTAAAGTCATGACGACGGTCTTCTGGGTCTTTGAAGGAGTTATTCTGTTTGATGTTCTCCCTTATTGTGCAACGTTTAACTCTGAAATGTTTGTGTTACCCTCAGGAAATTGAAGAAACTACTTCAGTGTGTTCGTCGCCACAGAAATGCAAACGAACTTTCACAACGCAAGGCCTCATACAAGTCTGCGCACCCGAGAGGGGCACACAAAAAGTCATTGGACAGTTCTTCCTCATGCGCCCTACAGCCCATATCTCGCACCTTCCGACTGCCACGTGTTTGGCCCAGTGAAGGACGCACTCCGCGGGAAGCAGTACGTGGAGTGATAATGGAGAGGTTATTGACACAAGAAAAATGTGTTTCAAATGGCTCTGAGCACTATGGGACTTAACTTCTGAGGTCATCAGTCCCCTAGAACTTAGAACTACTTAAACCTAACTAACCTAAGGACATCACACACATCGATGCCCGAGGCAGTATTCGAACCTGCGACCGTAGCGGTCGCGCGGCTCCAAACTGTAGCGCCTAGAACCGCTCGGCCAACCCGGCCGGCGATACAACAAGACGTTGGCTCTGAAGTCGACCAGTAGAGTGCTACCATGGTGGCACACAGCTCCTGCCAGTAAGACGGCGTAAGGCAGTCATATTGAACGGAGATTATGTCGAAAAATAGGTAGCCAAAAGAGCCGCGAATAACGTGGCGTATCGGAATCCTGAATAAAATAAACCTGCTTTTAGAAAACGAATGTGTTGCATTACTTATTGAAAGCCCCTTGTAGTTTACCAGGAGAACGTCTCCCATTTGCTACACGCCACTAATAACGTTTCGTGCTGACGACTACTTTGTCTGATTTCAACTCCTTTGAGAATAGGTATTTGGAACGGTGGAAGCGCCGCCTAATTGTGGCAATGAGCGCTTCCTCCGGCTGGAACGGCTCTAGAGGTCCGCAGGGCAGCGGTCATCGCCGGCCGGGCTGCGAAGGCTGCGGGACGGGTTGGTTACGTAAGGAACATGTGCGGGCCGCCGTCTGCGCCAGCCGCGGCCTACCTGCTTTACGTAACACGCCGTAAGCGTACTGCCTGCTGCTTTACCTGTATACACGTGCCGCTCTGTCCTCTTTGTCCCCCAAGGCCCTCGGTTATCAACACTTCCAGTGCCTCAGGACATCGTGACAGTAGCTCGGCCTCCCCTCTCGCAAGGATGAGTCATGTCAGTCATTTCCCCCTTGTAAAGATCAGTCGAAAAGTAGCGCCAAATCTGAAACTCATTTACGTAACCGACTCACAGAGCTACAGTCGTAAAACCATAGGCGTTAGCAGAAATTTATCCATGGGGGAGCAAGATTTCAAAATTTATAGTTTCTATATACATGATTAACCGACCAGATCATGCAGTACAGCAGGTGTTTAAATACTTATGTTAAAACAGTTAAAATATAAAACTGAATGAAAAGTCTGATAGTCCGTAGTAGCTGTATTTATTTAAGTCGATTAGAGATTGACTCGGTGAGTTTGAGAACATACACTACTGGCCATTAAAATTGCTACACCGCGAAGATGACGTGCTACAGACGCGAAATTTAACCGACAGGAAGAAGATGGTGTGATATGCGAATGATTAGCTTTTCAGAACATTCACACAAAGTTGGCGCCGGTGGCGACACCTAAAACGTGCTGACATGAGGAAAGTTTCCAACCGATTTCTCATACGCAAGCAGCAGTTGACCGGCGTTGCCTGGTGAAACGTTGTTGTGATGCCTCGTGTAAGGAGGAGAAATACGTACCATCACATTTCCGACTTTGATAAAGGTCGGGTTGTAGCCTATCGCGATTGCAGTTTATCCTATCGCGACATTGCTGCTAGCGTTGGTCGAGATCCAATGACTGTTCGCAGAATATGGAATCGGTGGGTTCAGCAGGGTATTACGGAACGCTGTGCTGGATACCAAAGGCCTCGTATCACTAGCAGTCGAGATGACAGGCATGTTATCCGCATGGCTGTAACGGATCGTGCAGCCACGCCTCGATCCCTGAGTCAACAGATGGGGACGTTTACAAGACAACAACCATCTGCGCGAACAGTTCGACGACGTTTGCAGCAGCAGGGACTATCAGCTCGGAGACCATGGCTGCGGTTACCCTTGACGCTGCATCACAGACAGGAGCGCCTGCGATGGTGTACTCATCGACGAACCTGGGTGCACGAATGACAAAATGTCATTTTTTCGGATGAATCCAGGTTCTGTTTACAGCATCATGATGGTCGCATCCGTGTTTGGCGTCATCGCGGTGAACGCACACTGGAAGCGTGTATTCGACATCGCCACACTGGCGTATCACCCGGCATGATAGTATGGGGTGCCATTCGTTGCACGTCTCGGTCACCTCTTGTTCGCACTGACGGCACTTTGAACAGTGGACGTTACATTTCAGATGTGTTACGACCCGTGGCTCTACCCTTCATTCGATCCCTGCGAAACCCTACATTTCGCCGGCCGAAGTGGCCGAGCGTTTCTAGGCGCTACAGTCTGGAACCGCGCGACCGCTACGGTCGCAGGTTCGAATCCTGCCTCGGGCATGGATGTGTGTGATGCTCTTAAGTTAGTTAGGTTTAAGTAGTTCTAAGTTCTAGGGGACTGATGAGCTCAGAAGTTAAGTCCCATAAACCTAACTAACCTAAGGACATCACACACATCCATGCCCGAGGCAGGATTCGGTTCCAGACTGAAGCGCCTAGAACCGCTAGGCCACATCGGCCGGCCTCATTTGTAATAAAAGATGCATCTCAAAATACCCCAAACGCAGACATTACAACATACCAATCAAACCAGAGTGTCTCTGCGGGTCTGTGGCACTCATTTTAAACAGGAAGTGCGACACTGAAGAAATCCAAAGTAGAAAGAAAAGTAATGGGTATTTAGGTCTAAATTATACTACAGAAGGGAGGTACAGACTATGAACAAGTAAAGAAATTGCATACTATCCCAAAGTGTATTCGGGTACGGGTCTTGCTTGCTACGCATAAGTGCTAACCATTACACCACCGCAGTACGATCGGATACGAAAAACGCAGAATAAAACAATATGGGCATATTAAAAGTGGGGAACGAACCAGTTTAGCTAGACAGGTTGTGGAATTCTACGAAACCCGCAGTGCAGCAAAAATTGCAACTATAAAATGGATCGATGGAGTAACAGAAGACCTGAGACAAGTAGGAATAACAAAACCTGATATACGAGACAGGAATAAGTTTAGGAAGAAAATTCACGGCTGGACAGTTGACGGGCAGAAGAAACCATGAAGAACGGGCCAAATTCCCAGGCGAGTGGAAAAAGAGCCCATTCCCAGACACTGTACTTACAAGGGACAGTCAAATGAAAAGGACACATACGGAAAAAAATAAGTAAACTGTTTATTGGGAATGAAATTTTCACTCTGCAGCGGAGAGTGCACTGATATGAAACTACCTGGCAGATTAAAATTGTGTGCCGGACCGAGACTCAGTTGACAGAGCACTCGCCAGCGAAAGGCAGGGGTCCCGCGTTCGATTCTCGGTATGGCACACCATTTTAATCTGCCAGGAAGCTTCACTGCTTATTACTTCAAACGTAATCGTCCTAACTGTTAATTCTTTCATCCCAGTGTGGGACAAGACGGTCAATGCTTTCATGGAAAAATGTTTTCGGTGGGCTAGGGAACCATGATTTACATAAATGGTCTAGGTGATAATCTGAGCTGCCCCCTTAGATTGCTTGCAGATGACGCTGTAATTTATCGTCTAGTAAAATCATCAGACGATCAATTCCAGTTACAAAACGATCTAGAGAGAATTTCTGTATGGTACGCAAAGTGGTAACTGGCACTAAACAAAGAAAAATGCGAGGTCATCCACACGGATACTAAAAGAAATTCGATAAATTTTGGGTATACGATAAATCGCACAAATCTAAGGGCTGTCAATTCGAGTAAATACCTAGGAATTACAATTACGAGCAACTTAAATTGGAAAGACCACATAGATAATATTGAGGGGAAGGCAAAACAAAGACTGCGCTTTGTTGGCAGAACACTTAGAAGTTGCGACAAACCCACTAAAGAGACAGCCTACATTACACATGTCCTTTCTCTACTGGAATATTGCTGCGCGGTGTGGGATCCTTACCAGGTAGGATTGACGGAGGACATCGAAAAAGTGCAAAGAAGGGCAGCTCGTTTCGTGTTATTGTGCATTAGGGGTGAGAGTGTCACTGATATGATATGCGAGTTGGGGTGGCAGTCATTGAAACAAAGGCGGTCTTCCTTGCAGCGAGATCTATTTACGAAATTTCAAACACCAACTTTCTCTTCCGAATGCGAAACTATTTTGTTGACCCTACATAGGGAGAAATGATCATCATAATAAAATAAGAGAAATCAGAGCTTGAACGGAAAGATTTAGGTGTTCATTTTTCCCACGCGCCATTCGAGACTGGAATGGTAGAGAAGTAGTATGAAAATGGTTCGATGAACCCTCTACCAGGCACTTAAGTGTGAATTGCAGAATAACCACGTAGATGTAGATGTACTCAGGCGTGCATCTCTTCGTCCGAAGCAAATCGACGACCACAACTGCCTTTCTTCAGGGCTTCAAAAACACGGAAATCGAATGGGAAGAGATCGAAACTGCATAGAGGAGGTGTGTTTCCCAGCGAAACTTCTGCAGTGTAGTCGAAACTACAGGCACTTCAGCTTTGGAAAAGTCTTTCTGACCTCCTCCTTTGATTTCAAGGACCCACCGATCATTCACTCTCTGGAACACGGCGCCGTACCTATCGCATAGCGGTACGTGGACACTGCAAAAATTGAAGCACGCCGTCAGGTGCAAACATCCGGGAGTGTTGACGGACAGCATCGCTCTGTTGCAGAATAATGCTTGCTCACATGTTGCCGATGTTATTCGGATTATTTAGCAGAAGTTTCTCTGGGAAGCCCTTACACATTCTGCATACAGTTCCGATCTTTCCCCATGCAATTTCCATGTTTCTGGAATTCTGAAGAAAGACATTTGTTGGCGCTGATGTGCTTCGGACGAAGAGATGCACGCCTGGGTGAAATCTGGTTCCGCAAAAAACCGCAAACTTTTTTCCATGAAGCCATTGTCTCCCAGTGATATAAATTTATTAACACTTACTGCGGTTACTTGCGAGATAATAAACAGTTGATTACTGTTTTTCATTCTGTCTCGTTTTACTTTTTCCTTTGACTGCCTCCTATGGCTACGGCGTGCGCAAGCTCTCAGATCACAAGACCTCCGTGCCAGATTGCAATTGTTCTGCGAATGGATTCTAAGAGGAAGCGCAGAAAATACACTGTTCACGAACGAGGCAGGACCCACACAGAGCAGCGTTATGAACTCACGTATGGAGGGAGGTGGATGAAGAAAGCAAGGCGTCAGATTCGATTTAGAAACGACCAGCGACCGATCTCTCTCCGCACGGGTAGCACTATGTATCTAGGGTCAGACCACTTGTTTATAATACGTAATGATAGACCCGGGATTTGTATTGAGCAATTTAGGGAAACCACGGAAAAACCTAAATCTGGATGATCAGAGTCCAGGGTAATAACCACTGCGCCACTTCGCACACAGTAGCAAATCCGAGGTCAGTCTGGAGTGTTCACATGAGTCAGTGATTCTTTGAAGAGCAGGGCTGAAAGATGCGTACGAATGTTGCCTCACTGAACACCTGCTTGCGCATATCCGAGAGAAATGTTGCCCTTTTGTAGGCACACTCAGAGGCAATAGCGAAATAGAACTGATGCCCTGTTTCGGTGTCTGGAATATATTTTCAACCCAAATATCCAATAAAATGAGCCAGATATATTCCGTGATCAAGTGCTGTGGATATTTTTTTGTATTTTCAAAAATGGTTCAAATGGCTCTGAGCACTATGGGACTCAACTGCTGAGGTCATTAGTCCCCTAGAACTTAGAACTAGTTAAACCTAACTAACCTAAGGACATCACAAACATCCATGCCCGAGGCAGGATTCGAACCTGCGACCGTAGCGGTCTTGCGGTTCCAGACTGCAGCGCCTTTAACCGCACGGCCACTTCGGCCGGCCTGTATTTTCTACAACTACATCTTTACTCCATATAACACTGTGAGGTACTTGGCAAAAACTGCTTCCGTTAAATACGTTGAAGATTCGACATTCTTTGTTTTCCAGTAAACAGTCGCAAAAAGCAATCACTAGGTTGTTAATATCATCAATTACGATCCTGTTCAGATCAGTATTCAAGTATGTCAAATTTGAAATATGTAATGACACTTAACCGACATGCAGCGTTCATTTCTCTTAACTTCACAAAGATTAGTTCCTTTCTGTTCCTTCTGCCGGATGGCATCAGAAAGCATTAACCGGAAATGATTTAGGAAAATCACGAAGAATCTAAATTTCAACGTGGATTTGAAATCTGTTCCTCCTACAAGCGGGTAAAATTTTAAAGGCTACGTCTCAGCATCGAAGAAATGAAATGTCAGTTATAAATGGATGGGCCAGATCCTCACGAATTCGCAGGTTATTTTAGTCACACAACAGTTTAATATGCGGAAAGAAAGGTCCACTTTTAAAAAGCCAACAGTAGCGAAGAAACCTTCTTTTACATGAAGACTTTCGAAATGAAAGGCAGGGCTCGTATATTTGAATTATGCATGGTCAGTTGGTATGTTATGTAACGGGATTTAGTGTGTAATTAATCCTTGGGTGACGAGGTCATCTAAGAGCCAACTATATGGAAGTCACGGACACGTTTCAACAATCAGGCGAGAACAAATGTTGGCCTTGTGGGCGGAGAATTAGTACCTCTGGCTTTAGGCCGCTGACTGACACTGCCTTACGTAGGCTAATATTTTGTACCATCTCAGTTTTTTAACTGGGCCGGCCGGACAGAGGAGCGCTCCGGGGCAAGGAGTCGAGCCGGTTGCGGATCTAATTCGCCCAGCGGATTATCGAGGTGAACCGGATGTCCCGGCCAGCGTGGCTGTGGTTATTCGACGGTTCCCCGCATCTTACTAGCTAACTACCGGGCTGCTACCCACGTCCCGTCTCAGAGACACGCTACGCAAACACTTAGAAGACTCTCCCACTTGAACACGAGACACCCCTCTGCCAGTAACAAAGGGAAGTCCGAAATAACACGCGGAAAAAGAGTAGGAAGTAAAAGAGGGTTTCAGTGTTTTCAGTCTACGTACCCCTCACCGACAGAAATAATATTTATGTTCCACATTGTTTATTAATTTCATTTTGTTCTTTTTAAGTGCTGACAGAATCTCAATACTATATCATGAAGTGGTGAAGAACTTGGGTGTAACTTTGCATCGGCACCTCAAATGGACAAAAAATACAGTCTCCACGGATAAGAAAAATTCCACTTGCCTCTTTGTCCTCCGACAATTTTGAGATATATTTCCACAGACGACATACACATACTTGCGTAAACCTTCCGCAAATTGTTGCATATTTGAATGCTGGGCCATCAACAAGTGTCAGCGTGCGCACCATTCAACGAAACACCATCGATGTGGCCTTTCGGAGCTAATGTCCACCCATGTACCCTTGATGACTGCACGACACAAAGCTTTACGCCTCGCCTGGGCCCTTCAACACCGACATTGGACTGTTGATGGCTGGAAACATGTTGCCTGGACGGACGAGTCTCGTTTCAAATTGTATCGAGCGGATGGACGTGTACGGGTATGGAGACAAGCTCATCAAAAAATGGTTCAAATGGCTCTGAGCACTATGCGATTTAACTTCTGAGGTCATCAGTCGCCTAGAACTTAGAACTAATTAAACTTAACTAACCTAAGGACATCACACACATCCATGGCCGAGGCAGGATTCGAACCTGCGACCGTAGCGGTCGCTCGGTTCCAGACTGTAGCACCTAGAACCGCACGGTCACATCGGCCGGCAAGCTCATGAATCCATGAACCCTGCATGTCAGCAGGGGACTGTTCAAACTGTTGAAGGCTCTGTAATAGTGTGGGGCGTGTGCAGTTAGAGTGATCTGGGACCTCTGCTACGTCTAGATACGACTCTGACAGGTGACACGTACGTAAGCAACCTGTCTCATCACCTGTATACATTAAATTTGATTGTTCATTCCGACGGACTTGGGCAATTCCAGCAGGACAATGCGACACCCCACACTTCCAGAATTGCTACAGAGCGGCTCCAGAAAGGATCTTCTGAGTTTAAACACTTCCGCTAGCCACCAAACTGCGCAGACATGAACATTATTGAGCATATCTGGCATGCCTTGCAACGTGCTGTTCAGAAGAGATCTCCATCACTCGTACTCTTACGGATTTATGGACAGCCCTGAAGGATTCATGGTGTCAGTTCCTTCCAGCACTACTTCAGACATTAGTCGACTCCATGCCACGTTTTGTTGCGGCACTTGTGCGTGCTCGCTGGGGCCCTACACGATATTAGGCAAGTGTACCAGTTTCTTTGGCTCTTCCACGAATTTGACCCCCGTTAGGGCTTTGTAAGCCAAGTAAGGATGGTTGCGGCCAGACGGCCTAGCAACCGTATGATATGACCGCTCCATCGGTTCCGTAGGCTGCATTTACCCAGTACCACGCATCAGGGATCAAGAACCTGTAATCTCATTACACATAATACAAGGCTCACTTACCTAGTATCCTAGCTGTGCCCAGGAGTAAGTAAAAAAAATATTCATACACTATACTCCTCTGTTGCTTCTGCCGGCCTCTGTAATAAGCTACCCTGCACACTGCGCATAGTTCGATTTCCTGTTGCATTATAGAGAAAACTGAAGCGTTTTCTTTTGTCAGTCTCATAACATTTCCCTAGAGAATTAACATGCGTGACATGTTTCTCTCAACGCGGCTGACTGTCATGTGGTGGACCTGACTTCGATTGCCGGTACTGCCAGGGATTCTTTCTTGGTGGGAGGACTGCAACAGCGTGCACTCAGCCTCGTGATGCCAATTGACCAGTTACTTGAATAGAAGTTGCGGTACCAGGTCTGCTAACCCGGCAACGACCGGGAGAGCCGTGTTCTGTCTCTATGTCCCTCCATGCTGTATCTCGATGACTCCATTGCCTCAGGATGACATAGTGGTAGTCAGGCACCATTGTCACGTCTGTGGTCGAATGACGGTACCTTCCCCTCTTTTCCTTCTATCAAGCAGCAAACCAAATGCTTCTCTCTTATCCACGTTTCTTTTCTCAATCAGCCGCTCTACTCCTCCCCACCGATCTCTTTCTCTCTCAGTACCTTCCACGTTCCAGTTTATCTCTCCCTCGCCCACTTTCTTTCTCTCATCCATTGCAGGTAATGCCTTCACTTTAAATTTACCTAGCCATTCCTGTCTTTTTTGTTCTGCTTCTCATGAGGTAACATAACTCTGTGTTTTCGCTACAATAACTCTTTAACTGTTTTCCACGATGTATGTTGCAGTTATTTCTAAGTGTTGTATCTCATATTAAGTGTCAATACAGCCCGTCCGGTTAGCCGAGCGGTCTCACGCACGGCTTTCCGGAGTGGGAAGGAGCGCCTGGTCCCCGGCACGAATCCGCCCGGCGGACCTCTATCTAGGTCCAGTGAGCCGGCCAGTCTGTGAATGGTTTTTAGGCGGTTTTTCATCTGCCTCTGCGAATGCGGGCTGGTTCCCCTTATTCCACCTCAGCCACACTATGTCGGCGACTCCTGCGCAAACAAGTTCTCCCCGTACGCGTACACCTCCATTACTCTACCACGCAAACATAGGAGTCATACTCGTCTGGTGTGAGACGTTCCCTGGGGAGGGCCGGCCGGGGTGGCCGAGCGGTTCTAGGCGCTGCAGTCTGGAACCGCGCGACCGCTACGGTCGCAGGTTCGAATCCTGCCTCGGGCATGGATGTGTGTGATGTCCTTGGGTTAGTTAGGTTTAAGTAGTTCTAAGTTCTAGGGGACTGATGACCTCGGAAGTTAAGTCCCATAGTGCTCAGAGCCATTTGAACCATTTTTGAACCTGGGGGAGGGGTCCACCGGGAGCCGAACCGCACAATAACCCTGGGTTCGGTGTGGGGCGGCGGAGGGACGAAGTGGACTGCGGTAGTCGTCGTGGGGTTGTGGACCGCTGCGGCTGCGGCGGGGACGGAGCCTCTCCGTCGTTTCTAGGTCCCCGGTTAACATACAATACAGTACAAGTGTCAATATGTTTAGGATACATGAGTCATTAAAACCATAGTATAAAATATGCAGAATGCTGGTTAGATGTAAAGAGGGTCCGATGTTCGCAGTAGTGTCAGGGTAAATAGGTAAATTAATAAAGAAAACAAATGTCACTATGAAAACAGAATGGTCTGTTATTCTGGAGGTGTGCGGATAGAATTGAGGGCCGTGTGGTTGACAGCCTGGATGTGGTTTTTTGGCGGTTTCCCACTACTGAGTAGGTGAATACTGGGGTGGTTCCTACATCCCACATCACCTACAAAATTTGCAACCATTTAGAACACATTCACGCCCTTTCTCAAGGGATAACCTTAAATGCAGATAGTTTTTCGTGCACAACTACTGTTCCGGTGGTGGGGAGCAAATCCGAAAATTAACAAGCTGACCCCTTGAAAACACTAGATAAAGGCCAAGAAAAAGAAATAGTTGTTATTATACTGATAAATGGAACGATGATATAATATTTTATAATGAAGAAAAGTATCCTTCGAACGCCTTTCTACTCACCCTTTTGGCGTAATAGTATGTATACTGCTGCTGACTGATACGTCTACGTTTTCGTGCATTTCGTCAAATTTTATACAATGAAGGTGTACGTTTCATCAACAAGAAACTGTGACGACCAAAACTTATATAATGTTACTTTATGTGTAAATTTCTATTTCAAGTTCCCAAGGGAAGTTTCATACTCAGTGTGGTCTCAAGTTTCTGTTTGTTCTGTTTGTCGGCAGAAGGCAGTCAGTGGATCTCATTAGGAGGGGCCAACATTCTAGTGGAGTTGGGCACTTTCTGCAGAAATGGAGCGCGGTCTGCTCTGAACTTTTGTTAACAGAGTCGGGTCTGTCCTTGCTCAGCTGCCACTGCCATCCCCAGGGTATAAATGAGATTGCCGTTTTTGCCTCTTCTGCACGAACATCAAACGATGCGATGCCGAGGCACCGCCTGATCAACGTGGGAAAGGCGGTTGCTTTCTCTCCTTAATTTTGACATACCCATCGAATGAATCGCCCCCCCCCCCCAAAAAAAAAATAATGCTTGGCGCGAAGAGGCCGATCATTCGAGGAGATACTGCTCCGGGCCAGTACCAACTTCCTGTTTGTAAATGTACGTCTTGTACACCAAGAGTGGGAAGTTTCTACAGAAGTCCCTTCTTTTTTCGTAACATAAGCAACATTCTTGTTTGTCACAATGGCACCAACATGGAGTCGTCCCATCTATGGAGAGTATTTCTGGAGAGTTAGCAGTTGAGGCTTTTGAACTGAGATTCGGGGCGATTCGTCTGTCGGCTGATGCCTCGTGCTGATTGGCGCCTACTAGCTGATTTTAGAGAAATGTAGGTTTGCAGTTGTTGTTGCATGATCCATAGCACTACGTAGCAGCCCGCTACTTACTTACTTTGCCACACAACGTGTGTTGCTTAATCGGTTACAATTTGTGGCCTCCTTTCTCTCGGAACTTTGAATTTGCCAGCTGCTCAGATGAGGAGGTATTGTTGCGATTTCTCTGTACAGTCTTCCACATATTTGGTATCTCCCTTCAGTATTAGCGTCATTTTGTAATTTCATTTGAATTTGAGATACCCTTGCCCTCTGTTGATTTTATGTGAATTGCGTCATTCGTCAAGAACAAATAAATATGTTACTCTCAATTTTGATATAGATTCCAAGATCTCTTACTGTCTCACAACTTTTGCCTACTTAGGCGATCCACAGGTTACAAATTTAACCTATTGTACTCCTGAGTTGATGTTGTAACTGGAACAGTGTTTTATTCCATACAATGGCCAGACTCAGCAATCAGTTATTTAAAAATTACAGAGAAGGGAACGAGAACTGCAGTCGCTTGTATTGTGTGATTACAGATATTTTTATTGTTGTTGTTGTTTCGATTTCCTGTTAGACTATACTTGGCTTTTTCTTCTTTTTGATATCACAGATAAGCGAACCCATACACGAGATACATATTTGTCAACTCAACATCATTAAACCTATCCATGCAGCTGTTAACGTAGAAACAAACCCGAGACAGACTCCAGCTGTGCTGAATGAAAGCTTGAGCGCGAGGATTAGAGCGGATATTACTGTTTTCAGCAGCAAGTACCATGAGAGAAAGGAACAAGTTTATATATAATGCAGGACATATCGTCAACAATTTATTTTTGTGCAAATATTTTCGCCGGCCGAAGTGGCCGTGCGGTTAAAGGCGCTGCAGTCTGGAACCGCAAGACCGCTACGGTCGCAGGTTCGAATCCTGCCTCGGGCATGGATGTTTGTGATGTCCTTAGGTTAGTTAGGTTTAACTAGTTCTAAGTTCTAGGGGACTAATGACCTCAGCAGTTGAGTCCCATAGTGCTCAGAGCCATTTGAACCATTTTTTGCAAATATTTTCATTACAATACTGATATAGAGATAAATCGGACTTAAAAAACCAAACGAAATTTAAATAGTCTGTAACGGGCCACTGGAGACCAATGGTGTCTTACGCACATCTAGGAATTCCTTCTTGGCCGTACAGCGCGAATTATTTTCGCGTAATCCACTGTTATCCTTTCCGTTACAGCAGCGCACGAGCGCGGACTCGCCCATACGCGCTAAAGGGGTTGGTTGGTGGCTTCAGTCCGGCGCGGCATGATCCGATTACACTACTCACATTTCTGGGAAGCCAAGACCGCACGCACCACTCCTAAAGCCGCTCTCTCTCCACCCATTTCCGATCCAACCCGCTCTCCCGCCGGATACGCTGCAGCGAACGGCAAGTACGACAAGGACTGCGCAAAATTAAGTGGTTTACATCTCAGGATCTAGGCAAATTGGACCGTCATGGAATTAGGTAAAAAGACTAAAAAATAGTTCAATTCATATTTTGCAAATAGGAAGCAGAAAGTTGTCCTCCAACAGAGAACAGATTAGAATCTGCTTATGGGCTGATAAGTAGGGATAGGGTGTACCACAGGGTTATGTTCTTGGACCATTACTAAGAAGAGCATCTCTTGAAAAGCAACATTTTTGAACATCGAATATAAATTTAAGAAAGTTGGAAAGTCTTTCTAAGGTATTGGTTTGAAGTGAAGGCTTATAGAAAGTTAAACGTGGACAATAAACAGTTCAAACAAAAAGAGATGCGTCACTGTAAAAGAATGCTGAAGACTAGATAAGTAGGTCAGATAACTAATGAAATAGTAAAGAATTGAATTGGAGGAGAGAAAAGCATTATGGCACAATTTGACTAAAAGTTGGTATCGGTTGATAGGACACATCCTGAGGCATCAAGGAATCGCACTTTGGTGATAAGAGGGACGTGTGTGTGGTAGATATCATAAAAGATAAGCAAATTCAGAAAGATGTATATTGCAGGAGTTAAGCAGATATGAAGAGCCGTGGTCAGGATAGCTTAACTTGAAGAGCTGCATCAAACCAGTCTTCTGAATGGAGGGCACAACAAGAAAAACAGGCTAATAACCTGCCACTCAACATCACAGATGATTAAAAAATGTTGGGAAAATGGCGGTTAGAACGATTTATAGTGTCGTGCAGGC
Organism: Schistocerca nitens; assembly: GCF_023898315.1. NCBI lineage: Eukaryota > Metazoa > Arthropoda > Insecta > Orthoptera > Acrididae > Schistocerca > Schistocerca nitens. The sequence continues at coordinate 743,881,935 of NC_064614.1, read as the reverse complement.
TGCTGTTCAAGCTTATCGGAACTCTAAATGTACCCTCGTGTGATTTGCGATTAATAGGAGATACAGCTTACCTGGCGAATGTTCAAAAAAATGGTTCAAGTGGCTCTGAGCACTACAGGACTTAACATCTGAGGTCATCAGTCCCCTAGAACTTAGAACTACTTAAACCTAACTAACCTAAGGACATCACGCACATCCATGCCCGAGGTAGGATTCGAACCTGCGACCGTAGCGGTCGCGCGGTTCCAGACTGAGCGCCTAGAACCGCTCGGCCACAGCGGCCGACGGCGAATGTTCGACAAAAAACGATTTGTGCTTGGATACTTCCTTAAATATCGTATAGACAGGTAACAACTATTCTGCTGCTTCCAGTTTCAATACAGTTCATTCAAAACTGAAAAATTTGAGACACACATGCTAGTCCTTGAACTCAGGTTAAACAACTTTCTCGTGACAGTCTGTTTCTTTACAGGTATTGCAAGCAATATTTTACTGTTTTACGATGTAACGGTCCCTCGTAGCTTGAGAAAAATAAACAAACAAATAAGATGCTTCAGACCACGCAACGCAGTGTTGGATGACCGACGAACAAATTACATTTCCTGAAGCACAGAAGACATGCGAGTTATAGAAGAAAAAGGGAATGGTTCACTATAGCTATAATCCAAAGAACCAAGGCACGGGTCATGGCAGAGAAAATTTTTTACCACAGTCATTTTGTCCATCTACCTCCAGACTTCCTCCTCCACTCTCAGACAAAGAGACGCTGTTTCTAAGAATGAAACGCTCTTGGACAGTGACTCGGTCTTTGTCTCAGAATGGAGGAAAAAGTCTGGAGGTAGATGGACAAAATGATTGAGGTAACAAATTTTCTGCTTTCCGAAGGAGGTGGCTCAGTAGCAAGACGGAGGTTCAAATCACGGACTGAATATCCAGATTTAGGCTTCCCACGGATTCTCTGTATCGATTAAGACAAATTCCGGGATGAATCCGCATCGTTCCTTAATTCGAGCTTGTGCTCCGTCTCTAACGATAGCGTAGTATACAGACGGGCGCTGAACTTTAATATTCCTCCTCATTCGCACAAATATTTTTCAGTCGTTAATGTCCAGCTGGCATGCTCATTTCACTACATCGGTCATTAACGATCATGAATAAAGAAGTAAGCAAAAAAGGTCAGGATTTAAAAAAGCGCTTCGGAACAGACCACAGACTCGAAAATTACCCACAGCCATTTAAAAGGAACCATTTCCGAGAAAACTCGGAAAATCTCAATCTTGACGGTCAAACGGGGATAGAATATGCAAACCGGTTATTGACGTGATTAGGGCATTGGGTATCTGACGGACTAGCATCGTGCGACGCATAGCGATGGATAATATACCAGGGTGGAAGAAATCATCACTATAGTTTGACAGCAGAAGTTTGAGATACCCAGATTGCCTGCCATTGGTCGGAGCTCTCCATTATGTTTGATGTCAAGTGGTGCTATCGATGGTGATGGGATATTATGGAACACGTTTTATGCTCAAGCATTATGGTGTTTCTGGAGAATGAAGATAATCTGTATGAGAATTATCATGATTACCGTAAACAGAGATTTTGCGTAACTCAGCTCGCTGTGTTCGTCCATGAAATCCAGAGCGCTGGAGACAAAGGAACCCAGTCTGACGCCGAGTGAATGACTTTCGGAAGGCATTCGATACAGTTCCACACTGCAATTTACTCAACAACCATACTAGCTGATTTGTGAATGCACTCAGGACTTTCTCCCAGACATATCTCAACACGTTGTTTTTAACGGGACGAAACAGGCTGATGTAAAAATTCGTCTTCCTACACACTATTCACGAATGCAGCACGGAAGGAGGGAAATTATAGTGGTGTACGCTGTCAGGTGGCGTGCATAATGTAGATGTATGTACATCCGTCCGTCCGACATTATGCACGGCTGTCTCGTCGGCCTTGCAGCGGCACCAGGACTTCTGATCCTCAAGACAAAGATGCCTTATGACTCTCTCTCTCTCTCTCTCTCTCTCTCTCTCTCTCCCTCCCTCTCTCTATCTCTTTTTTTTGGGTGGGGCCTTAGTCTTCTGACTGGTTTGATGCGGCCCACCAGGATATCCTCTCACGTGCTAACCTCCTCATCTCAGAGTAGCACTTGCAACCTAAGTCCTCTATTATTTGCTGGATGTATTCCAATTTCTGTCTTCCTCTACAGATTTTGCCTTCTGCAGCTCCCTCTAGTACCATGGAAGCCATTCTATCATGTCTTAACAGATGTCCTATCACACTTTCCCTTCTCCTTATCAGCGTTTTCCACATATATCTTTCCTCTCCGATTCTGCACAGAACCTCCTCATTCCTTACCTTATCAGTCCACCTAGTTTTCAACATTCGTCTGTAGCACCACATCTCAAATGCTTCGATTCTCTTCTGTTCCGGTTTTCCCACAGTCCATGTTTCACTACCATATAATGCTGTACTCCAGGCGTTCATTCTCAGAAATTTCTTCCTCAAATTAAGGCCTATATTTGATATTAGTAGACTTCTCTTGGCCAGGAATGCCCTTTTTGCCATTGCTAGTCTGCATCTGATGTTCTCCTTGCTCCGTCCGTCACTCTTTTTTTACTGCCTAGGTAGCAGAATTCCTTAACTTCATCTACTTCGTGACCATCGATCCTGATATTAAGTTTCTCGCTGTTCTCATTTCTACTATTTCTCATCACCTTCGTCTTTCTTCGGTTTACTCTCAATCCATTCTCTGTACTCATTAGACTGTTCATTCCATTCATCAGATCACGTCATTCTTCTTCACTTTCACTATATCTCTTTATCTCTATTTCTCTGTTCCCCCACTTTGTACGAGTGTTGCGTCGTTCACATGACATCACCAACATCGATTCACTTCAATCACTCCAGCTCTCGAACCCCTCACGTGTGCGGTCCTTTAGGGAAATATAGGCACCACTCCTATCGAGTCTCACGATTCAGTCTTTATCAAACACGAATAAAACACTTCGTTTGTGCATCACGTTCAAATACTCGGTACTGTACTACAATGAAACAGAACAGAAATTTAGAGAAAGTTGTACGGATGGGAAACGACGATTTTATTTGTCTTTTACTACTTGGGCTACCAAATTGTTTATAAACTATGGCTGCGATGATCTGATTTACTTCCGGTTCAGCAAGGTACAGGGACTGTCAACTACAGTGTCTGAATCTTCTTATTTCCCGCATCATCTTATAATGAAACGCCATCCCCTGAAAAAAATGATCCATAACGAAATAGTGCCATGATGATGGATGACAAGAGGTTGTTGCACTTAAGTAAAAAGTTGAGACGATACACAAGTTTTAGAAGAACGTTTATAGAGCTTCTTTCATTGTGATCATGGTAGAATAACAAAAGGGAATGAGTTTACTAAGTAGAACATGGCATCAATTCTGAGGGGTCCGCGACATCGTAAACGAAAGCAAGAGCTTCGCTGTTCAAAAGTGGTTCAAATGGCTCTGAGCACTATGGGACTTAACTGCTGAGGTCATCAGTCCCCTAGAACTTAGAACTACTTAAACCTAACTAACCTAAGGACATCACACACATCCATGCCCGAGGCAGGAATCGAACCTGCGACCGTAGCGGTCGCGCGGTTCCAGACTGTAGCGCCTAGAACCGCTCGGCCACCCCGGTCGGCTAGCTTCGCTGTTGCAGGACGTACTCCCTTCTAATGAATGGCCCGACAACAGCTTACCTGACGAGGAAAAAAAAGGAGGAAAACAACATGGAAAGTTTTACAGCGGTTAATGAGACTGTCAGCTGTGAGTTTCCACACCTCCGCTCTCCGTATTTTACGGACATGAAAACTCCTATACAGAGAAAATTTTGGACAGATGTGTGTAGGACTCACGCTCACACGGTTCCGTACAAATTTACCGATTATACAGACACCTAATCCACGCGGGAATCTAAAATCTCGACGATTTGTATCTGCTGACGGCATTGATACTGGCAAGATAACAGTTCGGTGAATTCCAAGACTTTCAAGGTGTTTTAATTTACAATCGGAGAACCAATGACAACAACAACAAAAAAAATTCGCGTGATATAATTGCTGGTTAACAATTTCGGATTTGTATCCTTTCGTTGTACCGTGAAACGTTGCTTGTTACCAAATTTCATTATTCTAGGTCAACGGCAATTATCCAACAGGTGCAGTGACTTAGAAGCTTGAGTTTTTACAGCGCCAAGGGATCATAGATCTTAATGTGTGACGTAAATTTCAGACTCAATACGTCTATCCACACCTGAGAAAAAAGGATTCATTAGGGACTGACAGATAGTCGGATAGCAAATGAAAAAGAATTTTTTTTATATGGGATAATTATAAATTAACAGTTTTCGGACATCTCCCTTTACTTGTACTGTGAAACCTCGCTCGCCACATTTCATGGTTCTAGACCATCAGGAAGCACTCTATAGGTTTTGATGAGTGAGTTTGCGAGTGTCAAAAAAGTGACAAACGGCCGTATTTTTTGACTGCATTGAGTTAGAAGCGTAAGTGTTTCACACCGCCCAAGGGACCGTAGACGTTAGTATCTGACAAATTTCAACTTGATGCGTCTACTCGCTTCTCAGAAAAAAAAAAGCACTTGAACAGGCGGGCTGACAGACAGTCGGATAACGGAGTGGTCCTGCAAGGTTTCTGTGTTAACCGCTTGAGATACAGGACCCTAAAAACGAATGGAATGCCATCTGCAACTATGTCATTTTTAAGAAGGCATAAGCTATCTATTTTTTATTGTTAAGGATTTGTAGTTTTTATTTGCTTCTTTTTGTGTTTGCAAAACAATTTGTTTGTTTCGTGGGTGCACATAGATACAGAACAAAATTCTTTCCCATCCATCTTGATGCGTTTTGGGAAGATTATTTTCATATTCCTTCTTCCTTTCCTGACTTTATCCCGTGTTTGGGTGCCCGGATGCCCTTCCTTCCATCCCCCTGCTATTATGGGATATATGTAGACGTATCCGTTTTTCCCCTCCCATTATGGGATATGTGTAGACGTATCTGTTTGCGCCAAGCGTTATCGCATGTGATAATGGGTGAACGTTTACGAAGTATTTGAGAGTCATGTAACTAAGGTGAGGCATAGGTAGCAGCCCGGATGTGGGAAACGGACTCCGAAGAGCGTACTAACGTGTGCTGATATCCGGTCTGGTTAAGATTATTTTGTTGCTACTAATTACTAACTGTAGTATGCGGATTTTGTAATTTTGGTTTTTTGAGCACATACCGAAAGCCAATGATTTTGAATAAAGTGTATGGTTAGTGATGAAGGAACACATCGCTGCCGTGGAAGAGTTTGTGAAGGAAAAGGGACATAATTCTGTAAAATAAATAGCCATTATTTTGGGCTTTAAGTGTTGTGCTGCGAGTCAATAAATTGTCCGCAAGGTTACTAATACTTCAGTTGACTGCTGAATTGAGAAATCATCGCATCGGTGCCTGTGAGGAAGTTTTGCGTCGTTTTCAGGTCGATGGTAATTGATTTATGGACAATTTTTTTTACGAAAGATGCAAAAGGTGTGATTTTGGAGCATTACATGGATGTGAAATTAAGATAGACCAGTAATTAATATTCAAATATGCTACGACAGTATCTTCGACCCTCAGTCAGAAGTAAATGACCAGGACTTCAGGGGTTTCATTGTTAGACGGTAATACTCGTCCCCACATAGCCAATTCAGTCTTATCAACAGTACGAAATACGAAATTTGAATGTCTCAGACTCCTACCTTACTCACAAGACTTTACCCCAAGTAAGTTCCATGTGTTCGGACGACTCTAAGAAGCGCCAGGAGGCAAGCATTACAGAAGCGATGAAGAGGTGAAAACCGAATTGCACAAATGGCTGTATTCATCACCAAAACAATACTTTTCACGAGGTATCCATGCACTTCCGAAACGATGGAATGCATACATTACACGTCATGGCAGTCTGGTAGGGATGTTCTCCGGTAAAAAGGACACTTTATGCCAAGTTGATAACGATCCCTTGGACACAGCTCTGTCTATTCAGCCGTGTTTCGACGAACATGTAGATGAACCCCACTCATTCCTCGAACTGCTCAACAATGATGAGCTTTTGTAATCTGTTTTTGACGATAGTATCTTGTGCAGACATAACCAAATCTCATTTCCCGCCGCCGCCTCCCCCTCACACCAAGAAACTCTCCATTATTGCTAAGAACACCAATGGAAGCTAAAATGTAGGCTCAGCCACTCACAACGCAAAAACCATTAATTTAGCAAGTTTCGCAAACTGCGGAAGCTACACAGGTTTTGGCCATAAAGATAACAAGATTTATTATCAAAATATCCGTTGTTATCGACTTTTTGTGTACTTTGAACTTACGTCTATCATATTGTACCTTGATATTCACATCAAGGAATTGCAGTTCACCATTATTTTCAGGTTCGACGGTAAACCCAATTTTGTCATGTAAATTACTAAATTTGTCAACTCGTCGTCGTTTCCGTTTCTATCCATCCGACAGCAGGCCGTGTTGGAATATTTATGGTACTATTCCATTTTCCTCCGTCTCACAATCATTCTTCTTCTATAACACTGTTGTTCGAGTCCAGATTTCTTCTTCTTTAGAGTCCAGATTCCTTCTTCTTCGACTGTTCCTGATCGAGTCATTCTGCTCTGCGTCTCCCTCCTGCCCTCGAACTTTGTCTTCATCATTCGTTTTTGTCTTCTTCTACCCTCTTTACAAGTCCAAACTATTTCAAACCACTCTTCGCATTTCTTCCATTCAACTTTTCAACTCAAGATTTCTTCCTAACATCTCTATTTCTCACTCTGTCTCTTCTTGTTTTCCCTAATATATTTCTTAAGAATTTCAGGTCACTAGCTTGGATTCTATTCCACTCTCTTCTTGTCACTGTTCAAGTCTCAAATGGCTACGTCAATATGGGTGTAAAGTACGTCTTGAACAGCACTTCGTTGCCTCGCTTCCCCATACTAAGCCCCCCTCACAAACTGATAAAATCCACTGCTCTGTTGCACACTTTTGCTAATTTCTACCCCCATCCGCCCACAATTTCAATTTATAGCCCTTTAATATTAATTTGTTCTTTCCCCTCTCTATCTTCCCTAGTCATCACCATAATCTTACGTTTCTCCACACTGCATTTCATGCCACATTTCTCATATTTTTCGTTTAATATCTTCAAATTTATTAACTAGCTTCATCTCGTAATTCTGGCCGGTATACTATTACCAGCTGAGCTATGCAGGCACGATTCGGGATCCATCGTCACAGTTTCACTTCTCCGGGCACATGTCTGCGCTAGTCCTTTAAAGCATCCAGAGGAGTTTCGCTGAAGATCGGAAACTAAGAGAGGTATCTGCTAAAATAAAGCCGTGAGCGCAGGTCGTGAATCGTGCCTGGATATCTCAGTCGGTAACAACATTGTCCGTCAAAGGCAAAATTTCGATTAGAGTCCAGTCTGGCGCATAGTGTTAACCTGTAAGGAATTTGCAAACAGTGAAAGACTCATTCTGGTATTGGTCGATTTTCGTATGGTATTTCTATTCTGCCTCTTTCAATGACTGTTTCAGTTCTCTTCCAGACTGATAGTACTCTTATTCTGCGCGTATTTTGGGTATAGACTGGAGAATAAGCAAGGAAGGAGACGGTAAGGAGTACGCTGCCCTTGGAAGCCATCTGTGGCAGAAGCCGTACGACATACCAACGTGGCGATGCTTGTCATAAAGAGGGGAATAAACAGAGGCCCCTAGCCGACGAAAATTGTCCTGTTGACAGGCAAGGTGTTAAAGATCAATTCCGTTCAATCGAGCTACAGAGCTATATACATTCAGATGCGAAGGGCAGCCGCGCTCCATCGGTGCTTGAGTAACTGCTCCGTTACGTAAGCTCAGCGTCCAGAAGTTGTCCGCCAATTGTGCGTAGTGACGTAATAGCTCTAGTGCCAATTCTGTATTTGGGTGGTTCCTTCTTAATTGCTCTCGAATCGATTTTAGATCTTCTGTTTATAATGATAGGTCTCTTATATTAGGACATTAGGGCACGTACTAGCGAAATGAAAATTCTAGAGTACTTCCAGCGAAACTAGAAACCTATGTTTAGGTTTACATGTGTATTATAGTTGATAAATAACATATTCGACAGAAAAATTATAGTATTGCCATTATGACTCACGTATTTCCTTTCATCTCCATTCAGGGATAAATAATTTTAGACCCTCTACCATGCACATAAATGTGAATTGCAGAGTGGTTATGTAGATGTAGCGTTTCACAGCGTTTATGATAGTAGATAAAATTTGGACTTCGCGATGAGAAAACATAACAATGAAAGCGCCTATCAGAGAATGTTAGACAAGGAGTCGTATTTCACACATTCCCACCAGGTCACTAGTGGGTTTTTCGGCAAGCTCTACTAATCTCCTGAGAAAACAAATTATAACACAATTCGCCCAGCCTTGCAGTGTTGAAAATGGTAAATCAATAAGAAACATCGCCCAACAAATAAGTATAACAAGGCATGAAGGTTCTATGCGCAATAACAATATAATAGTTTGATTTGTAAGGGGCAGACAAATGAAAACGAGACAGATGTAAAGAAAGTAAATAAACAGTATACTATTGCGCAGGTAATAGCCGTGACCGTTAATTTATCCCACTGTGAGCCAAGATAGTCAATGTCTTCATGGAAAAATGTTAGCGGGTGTCTGCGGGATTATGATTGTACTGAGGCGTACATCTCTTCGTCCGAAGCAAGTCGACGCCACAAATGCCTTTCCTCAGGGCTCCAAAAATATGGAAATCTCATGGAGAGAGATCGGGACGGTGTGGAGGATGGGTAACGTCCTTCCAACGAAACTTCCGCAACGTAGCAGAAACCGCTCAGTATTTTTCGAGCCCCAAAAAATTTGTGGGTGCCGATTTGCTTTGAACGAAGAGATAAACGTGTGGGTACAATCATGGTTCTTAGGCAGTTCAAACATTTTTCCATGAAGGCACTGAATGTCTTCTCTTACAGTGGGATACAGGTATTAATAGTTATGGCGATTATTTTTGCAACAATAAACGGTCCACTTACTTTTTTCCATCTGCCGTGGTTTCATTTGACTGCTCCTTATCAACGTGCCCATACATCCATCTCAGTACTGGAAAGTTTATATTCCACATTAAAGTTTGTTTTGACAATGCAAAGTAGACAGTGTAACTCGTACCCAGGTTCGAAGCTACATAAGCGTCACAAAGGTCTGACTCCGACATAAAACAAATTTTACAACCACGGTACACTGAAACTAGTAACCAAGACGAAAATATATCCCAGGATACACAGATACAGTATGCCATTAAAATCTAACTGGTAACACAATAAGAAAAACATTAATCGTTGTTGGTACACATTTGGAATATTCCCAATTCAATCCATTTCAATGACTATGTATTTAAATTAACAATAAAATTTACTTTTCATGTCCTGCAGGAATTGTTTCAAAAGCTGCGGATAGAGAACTGAATAGTCGTGCAGGTCTATAAGCACCGTCTAGACAGAACAGGAGAACAATTTGCAAGAACCAGATTAGGGTATTAATAGCAGGGAAAGTAGTGGGGAAGAACGAAACATCCGCTTGACTGATACACAGCAGGTCAGCACGTGACAGCAAGGAAATGGCATTGCTTCTCGTTTACCTACAGCAATCGTTCGAAATGAACGTTGCAACTGAAAATGCTGCTATATGTTACTTGCAGAAAAACTGAAAACTTTTGACATTCATCGCAAAATTTGGGCTGTACACCGATCGAATGTTATGAGTGAAGATATCGTGCGTCAGTGGCGTCGTTTATTTAATTGCGGAAGGAAGAATGTCCATGATAAGTAACCGTCCGTCTGCAGTCAGCAACGCAATAGCATAGAAAACTTATGAGGGAAAAAAATGAGAAAACCGGTGTTGCACGATATTTCAACTATCGAACAACGTCCCACAAATTGTCAAATTCTTGCGCATGACATCGTGACCAAACAATCAGGGTTCCACAAAATAGACTCGTTGGGTTCTAATTTCCCACGCGGCAGAGGATATATGTCATTCAGTTAAAAGATAAGTGCTTGAATCTGAATGGCGCTTGCGTAGAGTAGTATTGCAACCATGTAGGCTTAACATTATCGTTATAAATTTGACTTTGTCATCCAGTATTTTATTTACAGGCTAAAGGAGGCTACTTTTTGGACGGCGTTCGTAATGACAATAAAATGTTGATCATAACGTTAGTAACCATGCTGGATACAGATATTTGGTTTGTTGCAGCTGGCAGCTTAATTCATGAAGTTTCTTATGGATACAATTGTGCTTTGACACATGTGCTTCGCCAACATCTAATTTCTTTTCATTATCTCTTGTTGCAGGTAGCGTAACGCAGGAGTGTTGCTGTCAGCATGGCGGCTGTGCAGGAGAAAGCACAAAACACGGTCGCCTATTGCAGTTCAGCGACAGTCTGGGCGCCAATTAATGGTATGAAAAGTTTAAAGAAACTAGCAGTGTAGGTGACAAGGCTAGAAGCGGTAGACCTTGGGTGAGTAACAACTCTGTTGATAAGCATGCGTCCGCTGAAATCGACACGTCGTGTCGTGAGACAAACTGGCATGCCTCAGAGCACTGTGGTGAAGACTATAGACAAACAGCTGCATTTCCACGCATACAATGTGCAACTCCTCCAAGCTTTGCAGCCTGATGATAGGTCCAGGCGTGCTGAGTTCACCAGGAACATGTCGGAAGCATTCGATGCAGGCAACGGCTATCTTATAGTTTCTTTCTCGAATGAAGCGAATTTTCACATCTCCTGGAAGTAATTAGTCATAATGTCCGGACCCGGGGGTCGGAGAATCCATACATCGTCGTACAGCAGATAAGGGACAGCTCGAAAGGGAATGTGTGCTATGGCACAATCACAACACAGTTATTGGACCTCTCTTTTTCGTTGAATCTACCATTACGAAAACAGTTTACCTGGACGAGACGGAATTTTACGTCGCACGTCAGTTGCAGGAATTTCAGCTGTGGGTTGTGATTCAATAAGATGGTGCACCGCCGCCCTGTGGGTTACTGATTCGTCAGTTTTTAGGACGAACCCTTTCGGGACAGATGAATCTATAGAGACAGTCCAACATCATGGCCACCACTTTCACCAGACATAACCCGTCTTGATATTTTTGTGGGGTTGCATTAAGGATAAATTGTTGAATTTACCAGTTCTTGATGTGTAAACACTTGCGGCTCGAACACGACATGTTGCAGACGAGGTGACGGAAGTGAAGTTTGCAAAGACATGGTGAGAAATTGGGAATCACCTAGATGTTCTATTGGCAAGAAATTGAGCACATATGAAAATGTATCCATAAAGAAAACCTTATGACTTAAGGTACCATTTGTAACAAACCGCGCAGTTGTATCTACTATAGTTCCTTAGAAATAATTTTTTGTTCCGAGGGAAAGACTTCATGATCATGCTGTATAATATTTTCTTTTATTCTGCTGACGTATGATGTTAGAGAGACAATAGAAGGTGTGTGGAGGTAATAAGAAGTAGAACATCTGTGTTTTTTTGAGCTTTTTGATTAGTTGAAAGGCTTGCTCACAGCAAAGATAATTTCGACAAAACGAGAAAAAGACATTTGCTTAAATGCCTAGTCTAGAGTGTAGTATTTACAACTGTGTACAAAACGTAAGAACGAAACCAACTTTCCCATGATGCGTCACTGCCAAGAGATATACCCCGAAGAAACTTCGACCATATATAGAACTACCACAATATAGATTTCAAAGATGTGGGTGTCAGTATGCCAGTACAACATTATGCCTCCACACACCCTAACACCTGGACCACCAAAGTGATCGTGTTCGACAATGTTGTACGTACCCTCACATCGAGAGGGGTGAGAACACTTAGTGCATCGCGGAACATTGTCGAACATTATTGTTTTGGTGGTCCAGGTGTTATGGTGTGGGGAAGCATAAAGTTGCATAGGTGTGCTGACATCTAAATCTTTGAACACGATCCACTCACCGGTCCATGTGAATACAGCTTTAGTCCCTCCCCATGCGCATCTTTTCGAGGGTGCATTTTGCCCCGACTTGATTTTTATGGATTAAACGCGCGACCGCATCGAACAGCGCAGGTGGATGAGCTCTTTGAACAAGAGGATATTTGGCGAATGGACTGGCCTGCCCTTCTCGTGACTGAAATCTCATCGATCATATGTGGGGTGCGTTGGGGAGAAGTACTGAAGCACGTCCACACGCAACAATGGTCATCCGGCATTGCCGTCTCTCCTGATCACACGCGGTTAAGAACCGTACCCCGCGTTTTGTGATATCCAGCGGCCATCATACATCGACTGTAATTATTGTCATTAAATAAAATGTCATTTATGTTTCTCTCATTCCGTATTTCTTTCCATTAGCTTCTGTAGTATATTGTAGCAGTTCTTTCTACCTGTGCTCCAAGTTTCAATGAGATATGTTATTAGACTGTGACACATAATGCGAAAGTTACTTTCGACCCTCTGTTTTGCACACAAGTGTATGTTTCTAAATGGCTAACCCAGGGCACGTTTCCAGTTGCAGGTAACCTATCTAACTGCGTCTAGGGGGAACAAAATTTGATTTTCAACATCTCATACAATCACTGACAGTATGTAAAAAATCAAAATTGTGTCATAATCTAGTCCTTAAAGGCTACAATCTTAAGCAATGCAATCATTATAGTTAGAAACTGTGTGTTTCTCTTGAGGCAGTGTAACTCTCGGCCCTCAGATTGTACAGATTATATTCAACGAGAATTTGAGATGAGAAAACTTAGCACCTTCCAACAAACTTTTTCTCGCATGTATGCTAACGTCAAATATTTAACACATTAAGTAGTTTCTAAAGTAATCAGACATTTGAAGTTGTTTTATGCACATGAGTCCGAATCTTTAAATAATCGGTGATGTGTAGTTTATTGGTCATATGCCAATACGTCATTAACAGTCTAAAAGAAAATGGAGAGTCCGCAGCTCGTGGTCGTGCGGTAGCGTTCTCGCTTCCCACGCCCGGGTTACCGGGTTCGATTCCCGGCGGGGTCAAGGATTTTCTCTGCCTCGTGATGACTGGGTTTTGTGTGATGTCCTTAGGTTAGTTAGGTTTAAGTAGTTATAAGTTCTAGGGGACTAATGACCATAGATGTTTAGTCCCATAGTGCTCAGACCCATTTGAACCATTTGAAAATGGAGATATAATAGGATACTTTTTAAATGTGGTTATGAGGCAGAATTTTTGAAGCTAAATGGACTGACAGAATGAAGTACAGAGGATGAAAGTTACTTATAGGGTAATCACGGCTCTACTACCGCCGGTGCATTTTCTTCATCTTCAAAACTCCACAGATATTCTCTTATGTACCTTACTGGACTAGCGTTTCGGAAGAAAGGATATTACGGAGAACTGTCCCAGGCACAGCCTAGAATGAAGTATTCGTGCCGTCCGCGGTTCTCAGTCCGCATTTTATGATAAGCATCTAGCAACTACACTACTGGCCATTAAAATTGCTACACCACGAAGATGACATGCTACAGACGCGAAATTTAACCGACAGGAAGAAGATGGTGTGATATGCAAATGATTAGCTTTCCAGAGCATTCACACAAGGTTGGCGCCGGTGGCGACACCTACAACGTGCTGACATGAGGAAAGTTTCCAACCGATTTCTCATACACAATCAGCAGTTGACCGGCGTTGCCTGGTGAAGCGTTGTTGTTATGCCTCGTGTAAGGAGGAGAAATGCGTACCATCACGTTTCCGACTTTGATAAAGGTCGGATTGTAGCCTATCGCCAATGCGGTTTATCGTATCGCGACATTGCTGCTCGCGTTGGTCGAGATCCAATGACTGTTCGCAGAATATGGAATAGGTGGGTTCAGGAAGGTAATACGGAACGCCGTGCTGGATTCCAACGGCCTCGTATCACTAGCAGTCGAGATGACAGGCATCTTATCTGCATGGCTGTAACGGATCGTGCAGCCACGTCTCGATTCCTGAGTCAACAGATCGGGACGTTTGCAAGACAACAACGATCTGCACGAACAGTTCGACGACGTTTGCAACAGCGTGGACTATCAGCTCGGAGAACACGGCTGCGGTTACCCTTGACGCTGCACCACAGACAGGAGCGCCTGCGATGGTGTACTCAACGACGAACCTGGGTGCACGAATGGCAAAACGTCGTTTTTTTCGGATGAATCCAGGTTCTGTTTACAGCATCATGATGGTCGCATCCGTTTTTGGCGACATCGCAGTGAACGCACATTGGAAGCGTGTATTCGTCATCGCCATACTGGCGTATGACCCGGTGTGATGGTAAGTGGTGCCATTGGTTACACGTCTCGGTCACCTCATGTTCGCATTGACGGCACTTTGAACAGTGGACGTTACATTTCGGATGTGTTACGACCCGTGGCTCTGCTCTTCATTCGATCCCTGCGAAACCCTACATTTCAGCAGGATAAGGATAATGCACGACCGCATGTTGCAGGTCCTGTACGGGCCTTTCTGGATACAGAAAATGTTCGACTGCTGCCCTGGCCAGCACATTCTCCAGATCTCTCACCAATTGAAAACGTCTGGTCAATGGTGGCCGAGCAACTGGCTGGTCACAATACGCCAGTCACTACTCTTGATGAACTGTGGTATCGTTTTGAAGCTGCATGGGCAGCTGTACCTATACACCCCATCCAAGCTCTGTTTGACTCAATGCCCAGGCGTATCAAGACCGTCATTACGGCCAGAGGTGGTTGTTCTGAGTACTGTTTTCTCAGGATCTATGCACCAAAACTGCGTGAAAATGTAATCACATGTCAGTTCTAGTATAATATATTTGACCAGTGAATAGCCATTTATCATCTGCATTTCTTCTTGGTGTAGCAATTTTAATGGCCAGTAGTGTAATACGTCAACTGTCGTTAAGAGCTTCTTAAGAGTAGTTTTCCTGCTCAATAGCAAACAAAAATATTTACGGAGACAGCAATATTTTAAGACGTGCTTATTTTTAATTGAGATTTGGTGAATTGGGCCGTGAATTAAGTAACGTTGGCTGATTAGCTCAGGGGGAGAGGGGTATTTACCGCGGTCACTGCAGGGTTAGAGAATGTGGGAGGTGGTACGTTCCATTGTTTCTTTTCCACTACTGACAACTCATGAGCGTGTGTCACTCGTACTGATCGTCTGCTGTAGTACCAATTTTGATACGGAAGTAACATGGATTCGTGAATGCAAGTTACAGAGACAGTCATCTTCAAACGGAGTACTTATCTGTAGCAATGAATATGAAATTAAATTAAGGCTGTTGTAATACAACGCAATGATTAAATGAAAAATGACGTTCAAAACATTTAGTAAACATGTGTGATCGTGTATCACATTGCATAAGGCATTTAATTGTAAGCACATCTAGTGTTATTAATGAATCATCCGCTCACACAGACAACACAACAAACTTAATCAAGCAGTTGCAGTGTGGCAACTTTGGTGTCGCAGCGATCTGAAATAGAGAAGAGGCGACAGAGTGTTCTGAAAGATGCCGACTTTTAACTATCAGTACTAGTGGCCAACGTCCAGTTTACCTTGCCTGTACTAAAGCTAGTCTGTTGGTTGCACACAGCATACCTGTTTATGTAGGTTAACTATTAATAGTAACATCGGTACATACGTGGCCCGAGGTGCTACCCACATTGTTAGTATTGCCTCTTGAGCAAACAAGTGTGACGACCACTCGCTTAGTGGCTGTAGGGATTTTCTAGTCGGCGCACGTGCCGTTGCAGACTGAAAATTCATTGTGGCAATTACCTAGTTACTTACAGATACAAGAATATTTGTTCACGATTAATGTACGCCCTAAGAGACGAGGACTTTCAACAGTAAAAAAAAAAAAAAAAAAAAAAAAAATTGCACGAGTTTGTACACAACTTTCACAGCAGTACACTGTCGTCTCAGAGCACCACGAAGAGAAAACACGTAACCGAACCTGGAAATACACGAATACCTCATCAGTTCCACTGGGGACAATGCATGTCAAGTATCGCTGCGCCATTGAGGTGAACGCCGACCGGCGGTGCAGAAATGTTTTACGATCTCTAACAGCGCACGGAAGCTCCGTCTGCAGGAGGACGTGCTACCTAGTGCACTTCGGCCACCAGCTTCCACAAGAGACTAAATGCATCACAGCCTTCAATGCCGCGGCACGCCAGCGATGCGTAACATGTTCTCTGCATTCTTCATGGTTACTTACAGATATCACGGAACATCGGCGAGGTTAATTCTGCCCAGCGGGTAATCGTCTACGACGTCACGTAGAACACATGTTCTCTGCGAGATAAAAAACGAAACAGAAAGAACTCGCCGTTGTAGTGGTCGGTGCCGGCCGGAGTGGCCGAGCGGTTCTAGGCGCTGCAGTCTGGAACTACGCGACCGCTACGGTCGCAGGTTCGAATCCTGCCTCGGGCATGGATGTGTGTCATGTCCTTAGGTTAATTAGGTTTAAGTACTTCTAAGTTCTAGGGGACTGATGACCTCAGCAGTTAAGTCCCATAGTGCTCAGAGCCATTTGAACCATTTTTTTTTGTAGTGGTCGGTAATTATTGATATGCAGTACTTAGTCGTAAGATAGTTGCTTCGAATCTTGACGATGTACGAAATTGTAATCACCAGGGTTTGGCCTGCAAAAAGGGGGAAACAAAGACATACTTTTTTGTTGAACAGATTGTTTGTGAATACCCTGTGTTAAGTTCCATAGTACAAAGCACTCCGTCTTCAGCCCACGAGTGGCCTACCGGGACCATCCGACCGCCGTGTCATCCTGAGAGGAGGATGCGGAGAGGAGGGGCGTTGGGTCAGCACACCGCTCTCCCGGTCGTTATGATGGCATTCTTGACCGAAGCCGCTACTATTCGGTCGAGTAGCTCCTCAACTGGCATCACGAGGCTGAGTGCACCCCGAAAAATGGCAACAGCGCATGGCAGCCCGGATGGTCACCCATCCAAGTGCCGACCACGCCCGACAGCGCTTAACTGCGGAAGTTCCATAATACACCGTAGAATAATATGTGATATTATTGGTGGAACGAATCTATAAGCTTCGTGATACACTTGGTGCTATGGCAGAAGAATGAGCTATGTGCCGAGGATGTAAAGTATTGTCTCTTCATTTATGATGGCTACCAACAGAAACACATAAACAGTGAGTCCCACATCCAATTATTATTTTCTCCTACACTGAACAAATGTACATAAGGTCGAGTAACATGAAAGACATTCCCTTACGAAGGATTCTTCTTCCATCCGAGCTTATGCTCCGTCTCTAAGGACATCATCGTCGACGAGCCGTTAAAACCGAGTCATCCTTCGAACGCACTCAACTCTTCTGTGATACAGCTACGTATTATAGAGAATAACCACTATACTCTCATTCCCTAGTATTTAAGGAATCTCAGACCGATGTACAAAACAGCTACGAACGTCTGATTACTTTACAAATGAGTTAATATGGTAAATGTTTGGCATGAAGCATGTAAACCGGGAAAAGTTTAGAAAATGTTTCAAGTATTGTTTATAGTTAGCTGGTAGTTGCTAAATGTTCTCATTATCAATCACTGGGTGAACATAGTCTGTATATACACTCCTGGAAATTGAAATAAGAACACCGTGAATTCATTGTCCCAGGAAGGGGAAACTTTATTGACACATTCCTGGGGTCAGATACATCACATGATCACACTGACAGAACCACAGGCACATAGTCACAGGCAACAGAGCATGCACAATGTCGGCACTAGTACAGTGGATATCCACCTTTCGCAGCAATGCAGGCTGCTATTCTCCCATGGAGACGATCGTAGAGATGCTGGATGTAGTCCTGTGGAACGGCTTGCCATGCCATTTCCACCTGGCGCCTCAGTTGGACCAGCGTTCGTGCTGGACGTGCAGACCGCGTGAGACGACGCTTCATCCAGTCCCAAACATGCTCAATGGGGGACAGATCCGGAGATCTTGCTGGCCAGGGTAGTTGACTTACACCTTCTAGAGCACGTTGGGTGGCACGGGATACATGCGGACGCGCATTGTTCTGTTGGAACAGCAAGTTCCCTTGCCGGTCTAGGAATGGTAGAACGATGGGTTCGATGACGGTTTGGATGTACCGTGCACTATTCAGTGTCCCCTCGACGATCACCAGTGGTGTACGGCCAGTGTAGGAGATCGCTCCCCACACCATGATGCCGGGTGATGGCCCTGTGTGCCTCGGTCGTATGCAGTCCTGATTGTGGCGCTCACCTGCACGGCGCGAAACACGCATACGACCATCATTGGCACCAAGGCAGAAGCGACTCTCATCGCTGAAGACGACACGTCTCCATTCGTCCCTCCATTCACGCCTGTCGCGACACCACTGGAGGCGGGCTGCACGATGTTGGGGCGTGAGCGGAAGACGGCCTAACTGTGTGCGGGACCGTAGCCCAGCTTCATGGAGACGGTTGCGAATGGTCCTCGCCGATACCCCAGGAGCAACAGTGTCCCTAATTTGCTGGGAAGTGGCGGTGCGGTCCCCTACGGCACTGCGTAGGATCCTACGGTCTTGGCGTGCATCCGTGCGTCGCTGCGGTCTGGTCCCAGGTCGACGGGCACGTGCACCTTCCGCCGACCACTGCGACAACATCGATGTACTGTGGAGACCTCACGCCCCACGTGTTGAGCAATTCGGCGGTACGTCCACCCGGCCTCCCGCATGCCCACTATACGCCCTCGCTCAAAGTCCGTCAACTGCACATACGGTTCACGTCCACGCTGTCGCGGCATGCTACCAGTGTTAAAGACTGCGATGGAGCTCCGTATGCCACGGCAAACTGGCTGACACTGACGGCGGCGGTGCACAAATGCTGCGCAGCTAGCGCCATTCGACGGCCAACACCGCGGTTCCTGGTGTGTCCGCTGTGCCGTGCGTGTGATCATTGCTTGTACAGCCCTCTCGCAGTGTCCGGAGCAAGTATGGTGGGTCTGACACACCGGTGTCAATGTGTTCTTTTTTCCATTTCCTGGAGTATATATATATATATATATATATATATATATATATATATATATATATATATATATATATATATAAAGTTGCAGTAATATGGACCCACAGTTTGTTTTTCAATAAAATATTGTACACTAATACAAAGTTATACTCTACTGACAGTTAACTAAGGCATTATATTGATTAAATTCCTTAAAATGTCAGAATATATTTGTTATTATTTTGTTTCTCAAAGATGATAAATTTGACTGCGAACAAGATGTGCAGTTAATATGGCCCCCATGGTGTTTGTAATATGGACCTCCAGTATATTTTAAGGATTTTTTGCTGCAAGAAAAACGAAGAATTGCTTTTTAATTAAGACACGTATTTTATTATGAAATATAAAACCATAAAAGTACAAAGTAGCACAGTACTAGCGACAGAAGTCACAAACATAGTCCTCTTTCTCCTCCCTCCACATTCGTTGTGAGCCCATAAAGAACACATTAATGCATTGCCCCCATAATTCGCCACGAACATCATTTGAAAACTTCCCATCACAGAATAGGCAAACAGCATCGTTCTTTATCTGGCTGGAGTTCACCAACCGGAAGGTCACATGGAGAATCACCTGAACCAATTGAGAGCCCCATGACGTCATCGTCAACACAATCTGAGTCATTACTGTGCGTTTCTTCTTGCTTAATCAATGTTTTCTTTAACTGTCGACTATTCTTACTAACGCCTCTTCCACGACCAGATGCACCACGCCCTCTACTACGAGTTGACCGAGCGAGGTGGCGCAGTGGTTAGACACTGGACTCGCATGCGGAAGGACGACGGTTCAATCCCGCGTCCGGCCATCCTGATTTAGGTTTTCCGTGATTTCCCTAAATCACTCCAGGCAAATGCCGGGATGGTTCCTCTGAAAGGGCACGGCCGACTTCCTTCCCCATCCTTCCCTAATCCGATGAGACCGATGACCACGCTGTCTGGTCTTCCCCAAACCAACCAACCAACCAACTACGAGTTTGGGCTTGTGTTCCAGAACAAGATGGCTGTGTTGTAAGTCAAGTTCCTTTTGATAGCTGTTAATTTCCCTCGCCCACGGTCACGAAGATTTGCTGCCAGCTTTATTCTCTTCTATGTAAGTTTCTAATTCGTTTTTATATGGAGATCAGAAGACTAGCAACACATGGTTTTCGCCCACGAGACGATGTTTTCATCTGCTCAGGTATGGGATGGATATTCCTTGGAGACACGCTAAATCCAATTTTAATAGGCTCATGGACATCAATTTCAATAGCATCGCCGGCCGCGGTGACCGAGCGGTTCTATGCGCTTCAGTTCGGAACCACGCGACTGCTACGGTCGCAGGTTCGAATCCTGCCTCGGGCATGGATGTGTGTGATGTTCTTAGGTTAGTTAAGTTTAAGTAGTTGTAAGTTCTAGGGGACTGATGACCTCAGATGTTAAGTCCTATAGTGCTCAGAGTCATTTGAACCATTTTTCAATAGCATCAAGTTCCTCTTCAGTCTGAACTCTCTTTTCGGGATCCAGTTGTTTCGGTTGGTCGGCAGGCGCAGGAATCAGGACTTCTTCCCCAGCGATCAATTCATCATCTTGAAATATATTTCTTTCTAACGACCTATGACCTAACGACCTATGACCTATGGCAGCGCCATCTAGCGGGCCAACCATAGCGCCATCTGGTTTCCCTCTTCAAGCTAGACAAGTTTCGTTCTTTGTAGTTTTTTCGTTTGACGCTTATTTCGTGAGATATTTGGCCCGGGCACGATCAATGGACCACCCTGTATAGACCAACGTGTGAAAAGGAACAGCTCTGCTACTATAAGAGAAGTTGCATCTGCTTTGATTAGCGCTTCTGGAACCAAAACGTGCCTCACAACCACTTGACGAAGACACCACAACCCCCGAATGCGTAAGACAGGCTGCATGGCCAGTGGAACACTAACACTTATCAGCTAAAGTGTCAAATTACTCTTATGTATTAATAATGGCACCAGCTGCAGCGTGATTCATAGTCTTGGAGGGAATCGTCATCAGTGCGAGAAGTACAAGTAGCTAGGCCAGTCGCATGGGGAAGAGATTTTATGTACAGAGAGGTGAACGGACATATTAGACCACTCCATTACGAGATGAGTCCTAGCTTAGGTTTCATGGGCTATTGCTGTTTCTAACAGTCTGCGCAGGAAGTGAGGAAGTCGTTGAAATGATGTGCCCAGTGTATTCACCAGACGTGAAAGCTATCGGAGCATGCGTGAGAAAGCGTTGTGCCGGTGTATATAAAGAGGCTACGCCATTGAAAGTTGTTACAAAATGCACGAAAACTTGAAGAAGGTTGCAACTGGTGCAAAGACTAGCTAATAACACTCAGCAGAAATCAATGTAATGTTATCAGGGTGAATTGAAGAAACCCATCATCGTCTTACTGCGCGAGCGGCGATCAATTGCTCGAATCAGCTACAACCGATAAGCAGCTAGCAATGTCTGTCTATAGTACGAGGGTAATCCCAAAAGTAAGGTCCCCTGCCGGCCGGAGTGGCCGAGCGGTTCTAGACACTGCAGTCTGGACCCGCGCGACCGCTACGGTCGCAGGTTCGAATCCTGCCTCGAGCATGGATGTGTGTGTTGTCCTTAGGTTAGTTAGGTTTAAGTAGTTCTAAGTTCTAGGGGACTGACGACCTCAGAAGTTAAGTCCCATAGTGCTCAGAGCCATTTGAACCATTTTTAAGTTCCCCTATTTTTTTTATAAATTCATAGACCTGTTTATTTCTACAATTGTTCACATCAGTTTACAGCTTGAACATTTATCTATTTTTCGACATAATCACCATTTCTGTCGATGCATTTTTGTAGACGCTGTGGCAGTTTTTGTACGCCCACGTCATACCAATTCGACGCCATGCTGACAGAAAGTTATGAACCTCTTCTTTCACTTCGTCGTCGAAGCTGAATCGCTGGGACCGCAATTAACGCTGAGGTACTGTGAGACTCTGAAAAAACTCAAACGGGCAATTCAGAAGCGGAGAAGAGGAATGTTGAGCAAGGGCGTACACATTCTCCATGACAACGCTCGTCCACACATCGCTCGGCAAACCGTTGCTCTCCTGCAATAGTTTCAGTGGAACATAATCACCCACCCACCCTATAGTCGTGACTTGGCGTCCAGTGACTATCACCTGTTTCCTGGTTTAAAAGAACATTTGGTCGGAAAGCGATTCAGCTCCGACGACGAGGTGAAAGAAGAGGTTCACAATTTTCTGAACAGCATGGCGGCGAGCTGGTATGACATGAGCGTACAAAAACTGCCACAACGTCTACAGAAATGCATCGGCAGAATGGTGATTATGTCGAAAAATAGCTAAATGTTCAAGCTGTAAACTGATGTGAACCATTGTAGAAAAAAAAACAGGTCTATGTACTCATAAAAAAATAGGAGACCTTACTTTTGGGATTACCCTCGTAGTTTAAGGTAGAAAGGCCGCATAATTGTAGCCAGGGGTAAGACAGGTGGTACAGATTTATGAAAGAGTCCTAAGAAAGCCTAATTCCACAAAGGAAGTCACTCAGAAAATCCTCGGTCGATTAATTCTTGAATACTGTTTGTCAATCGAGGATCTTTGCTAAGTCGGATTAATTGAAGAGATCGAGAAGATTCGGAGAAGATTTGCACACTTCATCATGGATTTTCTTGCTCAGCACAGAGAATCACAGTGCTGTTCAACAGTCTTCTATGGGTCACGTGACAAGAAAGGCGCGTGACAATGAGAGCCCACTCTCCTCTACGAAACAATAGGCATCTAACTTTTCCAATATCATACGTAACATAAATAAATTCGGCCTTGTACAGAGATGTGATGGCTTTCCATTTTCTTGCTGTTTATGTGTGTGGCGGGGGGGGGGGGAGTGGGGTTGAGGGAAGGGGGTACGACATATATTCGTCGCCACACAACGTGCGGTGGCTTGTAGGGTACAGATGTACACTATGTGATCAAAAGTATCCGGACACCGGCTTACAAGTTCGTGGCGCCCTCCATCTGTAATGCTGGAATTCAGTATGGTGTTGGCCCACCCTTAGCTTTGATGACAGCTTCCTCTCTCGCAGGCATACCTTCAATCAGGAGCTGGAAGGTTTCTTGGGGAATGGCAGCCCATTCTTCACGGAGCACTGCACTGAGGAGAGGTATCGATGTCGGTCGGTGAGGCCTGGCATGAAAAAAGTTGACGTTCCAAAACATCCCAAAGGTGTTCTATAGGATTCAGGCCAGGACTCCGTGCGGGCCAGTCCTTTACAGGGATGTTATTGTCATGAAACCACTCCGCCACAGGCCGTACACTATGAACAAGTGCTCGTCGTGTTGAAAGATGCAGTCTCCGTCCCCGAATTGTTCTTCAACACTGGGAAGCAAGAAGGTGCTTAAGACAACAATGTATGTGTTAAATAAAATACTAACAGCAAATCCAAAAGGAAGAAAAAATACGGATTCTTAGCAGACTTTAAACGACCCGTCGTCCTATGATTTGCGACTGCCTTAAACCGGTACCCAGAACCGGTCTTCTCTCAAGCGGTAAATCTCTGCCATATCTCTTAGCTGCCTTACCCAGGCCTCGCCTAGTTGGCAGTGGTCGCTATATCGCAATGACACAGTAACGTCGAACCTAGGGATAGTAGGCTGAAATTACTCTGGCGTAAGAACTACTTACCGCCAGGATTCATCAAGGTCATCTGGGACTGGCAATGACAAAAGGAAGATTACGAGTCGACTACATGGCTTTAGTGGATGGACTGTATGACCGGACTGGACAAACATGAGGTTCTTAATATATTCAGTAAATGAGCTACGCGTACAGTATAACGCACAACTCACTAGCCTGCGACGCCGGAAGGTGTGCCATAACGGAGAGAAGCCGTGAAACGCCTTAACGACCGTCGATGTGGTATACTGGCCAGCCTGGGTGTGGCTTTCAGGTGGTTTCCCATGCTCGTTTAGGTAAATGCTGAGCCAGACTCCAGATCCGCCTCAGAACATACGTTACAAAACAGATGAAATACAGGACAAGGTGATTAACAGGCAGGTGGCACACACGATTTGCCTACTGTAGGTTAACCAGGCAACTGTGACGAGCAAGGATATCTGGCAGCAAAATAAAAATGAAATAAATATCCCAAAATCTTGAAATAGACATGAAGGAGAATGTATCCAAATTAATATTAAAAAGGAAAACACTTCCTAATTTCCATAAAAATTATATTTGTTTGGTCACGATGTGACGTTCGACATCTTAGGCCACCTTCAAGTGACAATTGAATGTTGCAAAAAGATATAAACGGGACCTACACAGATATTATTTGTACTAAAGATACAAGTATGACAGTGTTTCCATAGGAAAACAATATATTTTTGTCATCTATAGTAATTCTAATAAATAAATAAAAATAGTGGAAACGAAGTGCCGTATATCGGCAACATTTCAGACTACATTGTAGAAAAGTCACACCTGCGTTTTATAGCACATCAAAATTTTCATTCAGTAGTGAAGACAAGTTTCAACCATTGACACAGAGCGGTGCGTATAAAATCAGATGCATGCTCTGTAAAAAGGTGTATATTGGTCAGACAGGCAGAGCTGTGGCAATTAGGCTACCCTGAACGTGGGAGAAACTGGAGATTAAGGAAGAAAAACTGAACCTCTGCTGATCATCTTTTAATAGAAAACTATTCATACGATGTTGAACGCGAAGTTTTATATCTGTTAAGAAAAGCAGAAAGATGATCCTACTGGAAATCAATAAACACATGACACAGAATGTCAGCTTGGTGTTAAATGATCACACTCAGTTTCCATTTTCCCCTTTCTTAAATTAAGTTTTCGTTACAAATAATAAAAACTTACTACAAATTCATCTTATTTCTCATCTGTTGTTAAATCTACGTCCACAGAAAACTGTTTCCACCCTCCTTATTTAGTTAATGTAATTATTTCTATGTGACAAAACTGTAATGTATTCCTATGTAAGCAGTCCGGAACCGCGGGACTTCTACGGTCGCAGGTTCAAAAATGGTTCAAATGGCTCTGAGCACTATGGGACTTAACAGCTATGGTCATCAGTCCCCTAGAACTTAGAACTACTTAAACCTAACTAACCTAAGGACAGCACACAACACCCAGCCATCACGAGGCAGAGAAAATCCCTGACCCCGCCGGGAATCGAACCCGGGAACCCGTGCGTGGGAAGCGAGAACGCTACCGCACGACCACGAGATGCGGGCGGTCGCAGGTTCGAATCCTGCCTCGGGCATGGGTGTGTGTGATGTCCTTAGGTTAGTTAGGTTTAAGTAGTTCTAAGTTCTAGGGGACTTATGACCTAAGATGTTGAGTCCCATAGTGCTCAGAGCCATTTGAACCATTTTATTCCTATGTAAACACTACGTCGTTTTTGTATCTCTACAATTAATATCAGTGTGTGCCGAACACCTTGTTTATCTGTCTTTGTGACATTCAGTTGTCACCTGAAGATTACCTAAAAATTCGGAAGCCGGTTCGTTACTAAATAAATACAGTTTTGCAGTGAAGTGACAAAAGTCATAGGGCACCTCTTAATATCTGGTCGGAACTCCTTTTGCCCAGAACAGTTCAGCAACTCGGCGTGGCACGGATTCGACAAGTAGTTAACAGTCCCCTGGACAGAAATATTGAGCCGTGCTGGCTCTATAGCCGTCCATAATAATATGCGAAAGCGTTGTTGGTGTAGGATGATTTTGTGCGCGAACTGTCCCATGAATGTCCGGACGATTTGGGTCGCCAAATCATTCTCTCGAATTGTCTAGAATGTTCACAAACTAATCGCGAACAATTGTGGCCCGATGACATGGCGCATTATCATTCATAATAATTCCATTGTTATTTGGGAACATGAAACTCATGAATGGCACCAAATGATAGGCGAATATACCCAGAAGACCCATTACATTCCATGCAAAGACAATCCTCACCATTGTGAAGTCATCACCAGCTTGCACAGTGCCTTGTTGACAATTTGCGTCCATTGCTTCGTGAGGTCTGCACTACGCTCTGACGCTACCGTCAGCTGTTACCTTCTGAAATTGGAACCAAGCCACGCTATTCCAGTTAGGGTCAAATCGATATGGTCACGCGTCCACGAGAGAGGTTGCAGGCGATGTGAAGCTGGTAATAAAGGCACTCGCGTCGATCGTCTGGCTGC
The DNA here is from genome assembly GCF_023898315.1 of Schistocerca nitens. Classification (NCBI taxonomy): domain Eukaryota; kingdom Metazoa; phylum Arthropoda; class Insecta; order Orthoptera; family Acrididae; genus Schistocerca; species Schistocerca nitens. The sequence goes on along the minus strand of NC_064614.1, from coordinate 743,855,554 downwards.
CATAGCCCATAAACGTCAAATTTCGCCGCACTGTTCTAACCGATACGTTCGTCTTACGTCCCACATTGGTTTCTGCGGTTTTTCCACACAGTTATGTTTGTCTTTTAGCACTGACAACTCCACGCAAACGCCGCTGCCGTCGGCCGTTAAGTGAAGGTCGTCGGGCCCTGCGTTGTCCGTGGTGCTAGGTAATGCCTGAAATGTGGTATTCTCGGCATACTCTTGACACTGTGGACCTCGGAATACTGAATTCCCTAACGATTTCCGAAACTGAATGACCCATACGCCTAACTCCAATTACCATTCCGCGCTGAAAGTCTTTTACCTTCGTCGTGCGACCATAATCACGTAGGAGATCTTTTCACATGAATCACCTGAACACAAATGACAGCTCCACCAATGCGCTGCCATTTTATTCCTCGTGTACGTCATACTACAACCAGCTGTATATGTGCATATCGCTATACCATGTCTTTATCACATCAGTGTATATATTATAATAAGTGGCCCAAAAATGGTTCAAATGGCTCTGAGCACTATGGGACTTAACTGCTAGAACCGCTCGGCCACCCCGGCCGGATAAGTGACCCACTGCGTTTCACTACATGAAGGTTTACCCCAGGAATTGATTTACGGACTTTAATACGGGTTTCGCCAATAGATAACTTATTCACGAGAATGGGTTGCGTATATCACTACATATGATAAACAATTCGTCTGGAAGTACATACTTAGTACCAGCCGCGCAGGGCAGGTGGCTAGTGTAAACATACGAGGGCAGTGGAGCGTAGTCGAATTGACTGAGGTGATCCTGAAGGAATCAGAGTGAGAAGTAAGCCGCTGAAAGTAGTAGACGAGTTTTGCTACTTGGATAGCGAATTAACTGACGACACAAATAAAAAGGGTATAAATATGAGCACAAGAGGTTGACAGTCGGTAAGACTGATGCTCGACTTTGTTTTGTGGGGAGAATTTTGGGGAAGTGAAGCTCATCTACAAAGGATACCGTGTATAGAAAGCTAATGCGACCCATTCTTGATTATCGCTCGAAGTTATGGGATCCCCACCAGATTTGATTAAAGGCTCTGAAGCAATTCAGAGGCGTCCAGCTGGATTTGTTACCGATAGGTTCGATCACCAAGCAAGTATTACGGAAATGCTCCATGAACTCAAATGTAAATCACTGGAGGGAAAACGACTCTCTTTTCGTGAGGCACTATTGCGGAGATTTAGAGAACCGGCAGTTGGGGCCGACTGCAGATCGATTCTATGTGGCCAACGTACAATTCGCGAAAGGACCACGAAGATATAATTATAGAGATTAGGTATCGTACGGGGGCGTGTAGAAAGTAGTTTTTCCCTCGCTCTATTTGCGAGTGGAACAGGAAAGGAAATGACTAGCAGCGGTACAGGGTACCGTCCTCCGGTGGCTTGCGGAGTATGGATGTAGGTGTAAATAAAATGCAGAGTGGGAGCAGCAATAAAAGGTTTTGCTGAAATAGATGAGTATGGTAACACTGAACATAAACGTAAGCGTTCGAAGGTCTTTTTAAAAGTATTTGTGTGGAATGTGGCCCTACACAGTGACCTAACAGCGGTAGGTGGCGCGCAGTGTAAACTCTTACAGCCTCCCCCCCCCCCCCCCCCACCACCAACCACTTTTTCTCCCACCAACCAACATCACTGCAGTTTTTGTTTAATGCTGATAGCTGCCCTTACTGTTTATTCGTTTACTGAGTTGAACACGACTTTCTAATGAAGCAAAATGTACAGATTTCAATAATTCTTTGTTATATGACACAGTTCAAACACAGTCCAAAGTCGTATTGCTCGCAACAATAAGGCGATTTTTTTTATCGTTTCGTTACGTATCAGTGTAAAGACGCAACAGACATAAGAACAAACGCAAAATATGCGCTTTACCCTTTCGTTGCATCGTCTCACTTGGCAAAATGAGAACGGTTCCATCTAGTTGTTGAAAACAAGAAACAATTGTCTGGGTAGCTGGAAAAGGTAGGACTTACAGGACTGTTGCTCCAGTAGTTCAAGCCGAATCTCCTCATAATTATCTTTCATTCCCCCCCCCCCCATCCCGTCTTAGTGCCCTCTTCTTCTTCCCGTCCGCAGCTCGTGGTCTCGCGGTCGCATTCTCGCTTCCCGAGCACAGGGTCCCGGGTTCGATTTCCGGCGGGGCCAGGGATTTTAACCTCCCTCAAGATGACTGGGTGTTTGTGTTGTCCTCATCATTTCATCATCATTCATGACAGTGGCGAGTTTCGACTGAGCAAAAGCTGGGAATTTATACGGGCGCTGATAACAGCGCAGTTGAGCGACCCACTAACTAATAATCAACATCATCTTCTTCTTTTCCTTCCCCTTCTTCCTTCAACCCCTCCATGTTTCTCTTACTTTCACCCTCCTTCGTTTTTCTTCGCCCGGTTCAAAACTATGCCCTCACGGAATCGACATCCTGGACACGCACCCCGCTGCCACTACGTAGCTCCGCCCCTCCTTTTATACAGCATAGAAAACAACGGGTGGAACATCTGTCGGGTGTGGCGCGAAAATCTCGTATCGCTCACCTTGACGGCGCAGCGCTGGTATTCGCGGATTGTGGAGAAAACATCCGAGGGTGCGCCATTCAAATGGCCGCAACAAGAGCACAGAAATTTCTATGTTCAATGTATTTTTACTGTGCAAGTTATTGACTGATTTACAAAATAATAATAATATCACTGAATTTGTAGCATACAGCTGTACAACTCCGGCACAAAAAATATAGGTACATTACGAAACGTCGATGATTTTGTATCTCAGCGATTAAAGAAGCTGTAAAAATGCATTGGTCTTGGTTTGATGCGGTCCCAGATTCGATACTATTCGTGTAGTTGAATAGAGATCATAAATATCTTTAGCGAGCCGGAAGTTATTTGAGATGAAAAAGTTGAGCATCGCACCGTATACTTGCAGCTTTAGTGCTCATTATAGGGCAGACGTGCTGTCTGGCTAAAATTAAAGTTTCGATTGAGCAGTACCGTAACACTGACGTGAGTGGAGCGCACTTGTTCCCGCTACTGAGAAACAATAGGAGGCAGTTTGACAAGGCAATGGCACATGCATTCAAGAGCAGTCAGTTCGTTTGCAGCCGGTTACGGGGCGTACATTGGAAATATTTGTGTTACCGCGACACCCACTTTCTACACGGCAAAACACCATAACTTTTTTCCCACATACAGGTTCTCTTCAGGCTCCGTCGCTTCGGTACAAAAAGAGCATTCCACTATCATCCATCGCGTAATCGTCCCTCTCCCCCCACGTATCCTCTGTTGCATAGAAAGAAGTTATAGCTTCTCGAAATGCGAAGCTCTCATTTTTCATCTATGTGTGTGACGGCTGTCCGCAATGACTAAAATTCAGTATCAAATATCAGTATTATAGCGATTTATTAATAAAAGATAACATGGTCCGCAGTAGGCAGTGATGTAGACGAGTTTTACTTAAACCATGTGATTAACTAATTTCGACGACTTGTCATTTTCGAGCACCTGTAAAACCAACGGAAAAAGCATCACATTGTCTGTATACAGCGCCATGTGTAACACATTACACACCTCACACTAACATAGCATCTTATAGTACTAAATTCCTATTCACATGTGTAATATTAGATATTACACGTCAAAATTGTCTGCTTATTTTTCACTACACATAAAAAGTAGACATCATATTCCATCCTTACGTTGTAAATGGGTCCACATTAACTTGACAATTTTAAACATCGTATTGCGATCTTTGCTCTAAGTACTACAGCCTGACAACCAACGGCAGGTGATATTTTGTTGCCAAAGATATACCTACATCCAATCACTGTACGACTATCGATAGCACATGTGAGAGGTACATTACATATATTGCTGCCGTGCCAGACTTAGTTGATGTGTTGTATATCAGACACACAACGATCAAAGACTAAAAGGCATACAAACAGACAATAAAGTTTTTTATGCAATACATTAGCGATAGTACACGAAATATGTACAAATTTCACAAAATACTGAAAACTGAACAGTCCATTAATTGCTGGCGAGCCAGACATAACGAATGCCTTACATCGTAGATGATCAGTGTCTGAATGCTGCGTATGGACACAAGAAGGCAAACTACCGACATTTATTTAGAGAAGAGTAATCCATAGAAACACAATTTTCATATTTTTAAAATTATATTATTATTGACGAACGAGCAGAATCCTCAATTTATACACATAAACGTATGTCTGTATGTTTGGTTTGTATTTCGCAAAATGGATAAGTAGTGATAGTAGATGACAAAAACGCAAAAAGATTGCGAGTATAAATGACATTTCTGGGTACCCCTTATTAGACACACGAAGGAGGTAAACCGATCCTCTTAGAAACGCATATATCGTCTTACCTTAACCAGATACATAGTAACCCTTCACATCATTTGAGAGAAAATGACAAGTCGTCGAAACGAGCTTATCATACGATTTAAATAAAGATCATCTACATCACGGCCTACTACGGACCACATTTCCTTTTCTTAAGCATTAGGAGCCTGTAGATCCCCAGAAAAACAAAATTAAAAAAAAATTATAGCTGATTAAGTCGATTCCTGAGTGTTTAGTCTGCTACTTACTGAAAGAGGAATAACGTCGCTCATTAGACGCTGTAGATAGTCACACGCGGAACTTCTGAAAGTAAACCGCATAGCACTTTCTCAGTGCTGCTCATTGGATGCAGTATTGATACTCTGTGATTAATGTACGTATTTTAACGTGCCTGCATTCCACACGTGCTAAGCTGTAGCGTTACATAATTTTCGCGAGCACACGTTTTGCGATTTCTTTCGAAATTCTACAAAATTTCTGCACAGCGACCTCCTGTTTTAAACAGAAGTATTAACGAGGAATGAAGTTACTCCACAGCGTTCATTCCAGTGAGTTAAGAACGATGTCCGTATGGTACGAGCTACTAATATTTCCTTTTATCAGTTTACAAAGCTACAATGAATTAACAATTTTAAAACGGTGCCTGTTGGGAGCATGTCACACTCTTTCCTGCGACAGTCAGTAAACGTGAACTACGCATACGTAAGCAGCAACATGTTTCGCGTAGACACACGTCACTGGCGGAGGACGAGATCGTAAAACAGTGTTGAACCCTGTAACCAGTATGAGAATCACGCGAATTTTCCCGCTTGACTTTACGTAATGAAAAAGAAGAAAAAAAGAAGAAAACACCAGTTACGTTAAAAACTATGTTCTCTAAGGTAGACAAAAAATATTGTAAAATGGTGGCAAACTGGAAGATACAAATTAAAATAGCAGCAAAATAGAAAAGAAATGCAGCCCAGGAAAGTAAACAACAACACGTGGAAAGCGTAGGCTTTGAGACTTACCATTGTTGGCGCGGAACGGGGGGAGGCGAGCTTGTCGAAGACGTAGCGGGTGCGCGCACGCGAAGCAGGTCGATCCCTGTGGCGAAGTCTTTATACAGGGTGCGCGCTACCGACCTGCCACCTGGCGGCGCGCGGCGCCACCCGCTGTCCTCGCAGGCGGCCCGGTGGTCCAGCGCGGGCCCAGCGGCAAGCCATCAGGTTTGCAGATGCGGCGGCCCGCCGGTAGCCAAGGCCTCGGGTCGCGACGACAGCACGTTCACTGTTACGCGATTCTCGGCGCTGACAAGCTAAGCTCCTGGAACACGCGCGCTTAGGGCTGCAGTTCGGTCAACCGCCGTAACCTATATGCCGGCTGAATAATCAACAGCTATTTCCGCCTCCACTCTCCTCTGTTACGTAACGAAACGTAACGCTGACTTCGTTCTCAGCGTACTCGATATCGACTGATTATGTCATCTAGGAGTTAAATCTCCGTTCGCTTCCCTCCGGAACTAAAACGATACGTTTTCTGCAAGAATACGAAGATTTTGCGTATTTTAACACACCGTAATCTGGAACTTCATTTCTTCTGCGAATGTAGACATGCGAGACTTCTGTAAACATATTAGCACGCGTTGTCTTCAAGAACCTTACGATAAATTCTCCTGATGACAATAAGCAGGAAGCATGTCGTAAAGACGCTGTTAATCGGCTGATTACGCGAGAACATTTTATCAACATAAATGGTTGCCTCCAAATTTACAATTGTTATTTAGATTACACTTTTTAAATTACACTACATTCCATACTTCGAATCACTGTTTAATCACTACGACATACGTACGCTGAGAAAAATCTCGGCGAGGTGGCTGAATCCGTAATACACTCTGAGATGACAAAAGTCATTGGATAGTGATATGCACACATACAGAAGGCGGTAGTATCGGGTACACAAGCTATAAAAGGGCAGTGCATTGGTGCAAATGTCATTTCTACTCAGATGATTCTGTGAAAAATTTCCGATGTGATTATGGCCGCGCGACGGAAATAAAATGCACTACTGGCCATGAAAATTGCTACACCAAGAAGAAATGCAGATGATAAACGGGTATTCATTGGGCAAATATTTTATACTAGAACTGACATGTCATTACATTTTCATGCAATTTGGGTGCATAGATCTGGACAAATCAGTACCCAGAACAACCACCACTGGCCGTAATAACGCCCTTGATACGCCTGGGCATTGAGTCAAACACAGCTTGGATGGCGTGTACAGGTACAGCTGCCCATGCAGCTTCAACACGATAGCACAGTTCATCACGAGTAGTGACTGGCGTATAGTGACAATCCAGTTGCTCGGCCACCATTGACCAGACGTTTTCAGTTGGTGAGAGATCTTGAGAATGTGCTGGTCAGGGCTGCCGTCGAACATTTTCTGTATCCAGAGAGGCCCGTATAGGACCTGCAACAGGCGGTCGCCATTATCCTGCTGAAATGTAGGGTTTCGCAGGGATCGAATGAAGAGTAGAGCCACGGGTCGTAACACATCTGAAATGTAACGTCCACTGTACAAAGTGCCGTCAATGCGAACAAGAGGTGACTGAGACGTGTAACCAATGGCACCCCATACTGTCATGCCGAGTGATACACCAGTATGGCGATGACGAATACGCGCTTCTAATGTGTGTTCACCACGATGTCACAAACACGGATGCGACCATCATGAAGCTGTAAACAGAATCTGCATTCATCCAAAATAATGACGTTTTGCCATTCGTGCACCCACGTTCGTCGTTGAGTACACCATCGCAGGTGCTCCTGTCTGTGACGCAGCGTCAAGGGTAACCGCAGCCGTGGTCTCCGAGCTGATAGTCCATACTGCTGCAAACGTCGTCGAACTGTTCGTGCAGATGATTGTTGTCTCGCAAACGTCCCCATCTGTTGACTCAGGGGTCGAGACGTGGCTGCACGATCCGTTACAGCCATGCGGATAATATGCCTGTCATCTCGACTGCTAGTGATACGAGGCCGTTGGGATCCAGCACGGCGTTCCGTAATACCCTCCTGAACCCACCGATTCCATATTCTGCGAACAGTCATTGGATCTCGACCAACGCGAGCAGCAATGTCGCGATACGATAAACCACAATGGCGATAGGCTACAATCCGACCTTTATCAAAGTCGGACACGTGATGGTTCGCATTTCTCCTCCTTACACGAGGCATCACAACAACATTTCACCATACAACGCCGGTGAACTGCTGTTTGTGTATGAGAAATCGGTTGGAAACTTTCCTCATGTCAGCACGTTGTAGGTGTCGCCACCGGCGCTAACCTTGTGTGAATGCTCTGAAAAGCTAATCATTTGTGTATCACAGCATCTTCTTCCTGTCGGTTAAATTTCGCGTCTGTAGTACGTCATCTTCGTGGTGTAGCAATTTTAATGGCCAATAGTGTAAAATACTTTGAATGCAAAATGGTACTTGAAGCTAGACGCATGGGTCATTCCGTTTCGGAAATCGTTAGGGAATTCAGTATTCCGAGATACACAGTGTCAAGAGTGTGCCGAGAATACCATATTTGAGGCTTTACCTGACACCACGGACAACGCAGAGGCTGACGACGTTCACTTAACGGCCGAAATCAGCGGCGTTTGCGTAGAGTTGTCAGTGCTAACAGACAAACAACACTGCGTGAAATAACCACAGAAATCAATTTGGGACGTACGACGAACGTATCCGTTAGGACAGTGCTTCGAAATCTGCCGTTAATGAGCTATGACAGACGACGAGGGCCATTGCTAACAACACGACTTCGCCTGCAGCGCCTCTCTGGGGCTAGTGACCATATCGGTCGGGCCCCACACGACTGGAATACAGTGGTCTGGTCAGATGAATCCCGATTTCAGTTGGTAAGAGCTGATGATAGGGTTCGAGAGTGGCGCAGAACCCACGAAGCCATGGACCCATGTTGTTAACAAGGCTCTGTGCAAGCTGGTGTCGGCTCCGCAATAGAGTGGGTTGTGTTTACATGGAACTGGACCGATCATTGACTGGAAATGGTCATGTTCGGCTACTTTGAGACCGTCTGCAGCCCTAACGACGATGGAATGTTTATGTATGACAATTCACCAAATCACTGGGGCACGATTGTTCGCGATCAGTTTGAAGAACATTCTGGACAACTCGAGAGAATCATTTGGCCTCACAGAAAGTCCGACATGAATGTCATCGAACATTTATGAGATGAATCGAAAGATATCAGTTCTTGCACAAAATCCTGAACCAGCAACACACTCGTAATTATGGACGGCCTTAGAGACAGCATGGCTAAATATTTCTGCAGTGGACTGCCAACAGTTTGTTGAGTCAATGCCACACGTCCAGTTGCTGCACTAGGCCGGACAAAAGGTGGGCTGACACGATATCAGGAGGTGTCCCATGACTCTTGTCGCCTCAGTGTAAGTCTTCCTTTGACGCATGACATTATCAGAATGGCGGACAGAAACAAAAACTTCTCATCGACACCGAATAAGCGTGAAATAAGCACCATGACAATTTTAAACGGTGAACCACGACTTCATTCGGGGGTTGGTCAGGGATATTATCTGTGTACTTAGACGAAAGGGTCCGTGGTCTCTAGTGGCTCGTTACAGAGGAATGATTTATTCGGTCTCTTATTCCTGTTTCCTGTTGTTTCTGTGAAAATACTTCCACAACAGTGAAAAAGCCTGAAATATGTAATCACCAAACCGTACGATACAAGCGCAGTTTAATGTAAAAACCTCAGACGAAACAAGCGAACTTTTCTCACAATGTGTTTGCTCTGTCAGTGTACAGTACAGCTTGCAACAAATGCGGAACTGTTCCTTTTCAGGGAATGGTAATGTCGACAACTATGATCACGGCAGAGAGTACAACAACGCACCATCAATTCTCTTATACTCTCAAGGATGCCAATAATTTGGTATACTACTGCGGCTGCAACAATTCTCTTAACCACGTCCAAGTGAGCACGGACCGAAGACTCGTGAAGTAGGCTCTTCACAAGCTCCAAAATAAAAAAAAAAAAAATCCACGAATGTCAATTATGGCTGTGAAAAGGTGAAACAGTATTCCGAGCTGTATGGCTTGGAAACAACCACCCACTGCTCTACTTCGTGCCTTGATCGTGCTTAAAACATCAAATTCATTTGCTGCTAAAAGTGTGACTCGATCTTGTCTGCATGACCACAAGGAAGTAGATCCGTAGTGGCGGTAGATTAAAGACAGTAATGAAATAAAAGTCAACTAGAGACCATTTTAAAAATACAGGGTGACAGTTATTGAAGTAAATGAAAAAAAGATAAATTAGTTACAAACTACGGCGTGCACGCACTTTGTTGAACACGTAAACGTCGCTACAGGTATTCGGTTTTAGTTATGACACCTTCGATATGCCTGCCATCACTGGAAATGATGTGACGCAGACGAATAGCGAAATTCTACATGACCCGCTGAAGTATCGGAACATCGATGCTAGCGATGATTTCTTGAATGGCTGTTTTCAGCTCAGCAACGGTTTCGGGGTTATTGCTGTACACCTTGTATTAAATATAGCCTTACAAAAAGGAGTCGCATATGTTCAGATCGAGAGAATGTGGCAACCAATCGAGGCCCATGCCAGTGACCTCTGAGTACCCCAGAGCCATAATACGGTCCCCAAAGTGCTCCTCCAGGATATCAAACACTCTTCTGCTTCGATGGGGTCGAGCTCCGTCTTGCATGAACATTATCTTGTCGAAGTTAGGGTCACTTTGGATAATGGAGATGAGATCTTCAGTACCTTCACGTAGCGTTTGGCAGTCACCGTGCCATCAAGGAATATCGCACAGATTATTCCGTGACTGGACATTGTACACTACACAGTTACCCATTGAGGGCGAGGAAACTCCTCGATGGCGAAATGCTGATATTCAGTCGCCCAAAATGCGCCAGTTTTGCTTATTGACGAACCCATGGCTCTGAGCACTATGGGACTTAACAGCTATGGTCATCAGTCCCCTAGAACTTAGAACTACTTAAACCTAACTAACCTAAGGACATCACACAACACCCAGTCATCACGAGGCAGAGAAAATCCCTGACCCCGCCGGGAATCGAAACCGGGAACCCGGGCGCGGGAAGCGAGAACGCTACCGCACGACCACGAGCTGCGGACGACGAACCCATCCAAATGAAAGTGGGCTTCGTCGCTAAACCAAACCATATTCACATTTACATAATTACCATCATGCCCCGCGGCCAAACATGCAATTTGAATGTCCTAACGCAAACCATTCAGAAGTTATGACGATTTTGTTTCCTATAGTTCAATAATTGTCACCCTATATATAATTTGAAAAAGGAAGGACCGTAATTACGTCAATAATGGGGTATATACCAGATAAAATTGGTGGCGTTGGTGCGTTGACACAAGAGAGTGATTACAAGAACGAGAAACATTGCTCGGTCGCACGAGAAAAGCTATATGCATATATTATTAAAGGACTTTTAACTCTCTCCCCACAAGTTAGATTGGATGGACGTTAACAACAATGTCGGGTGGAATCCCACCTGGATAGTACGCAACACGGAGCAAGCGACCCCTCCACTAGTGTGAGAGTGAATGGCTAGAAGGATACACTAGTTGAGGTTAAGCTACATCGCGCATGCGCACTAAGTCAAATGGTGCGGGCGTGTGGTTTTCTCTTGTGGGCTGAGAGTTAACTAAAGGGAGAAATACATTGATAAGACAGAACATTATGACTACCTAGCTAGTAGCCGGTATGTCCACCCGGCACAGATAACATCGGCGGTCCATTGTGGCATGGAAGCAATGAGATCTTGTAGGGGTACGGATAAGATCGGCAGTCCATTGTGGCATGGAAGCAACGAGGCCTTGTAGTTCACTGGAGGAAGCTGGCGCAACATCTGGACAGACAAGTCACATAATTTCCGTAAATTCCGGGGAGGGAGCCGATGAACTCTGACGCCACTTTCAGTCTCATCCGAGATGTGTTCGTTCGGGTTCAGATCTGACGAGTTGGAGGGCCAGTACATCAACTGGAACTCCCCACTGTGTTCCTCGAACCACTCCATCACACTGCTGGCCTTATGACATGCCGCATTATCTTGCTGAAAAATGTCACTGCTGTCGGTAAACATGATCTCCATGAAAGGGTGTGCATCGTTTGCAATCAATGTACGACACTCCTTGGACATCCTGGTGCCTTGCACGAGCTGCACTGGGTCCATGGATAACCACGTGAATGTTCCCCAGAGCATAATGGAGCCGCCGCCAGCTTGTCTCCGTCCCACAGCACAGGTGTCAAGGAACTGTTCCCCTGGAAGACGACGGATTCGCGCCCTCCCATCGGCATGATGAAGAAGGTATCGGGATTCATCAGACCATGCAGCGCCCTGTCACTGCGCCAACGTCCAGAGCCAATGGTCGCGTGCCCATTTCAGTTGTAGTTGCCCAAATCGTGGTGTTAACATTAGCACATGCAAGGGTCGTCGGCTGCGGAGGCCGTTAAGAGTGTTGGATGCACTATGTGTTCAGACACACTTGTATCCTACGCAGCATTAAAGTGTGATGTTAGTTCCACCACAGTTCACTGCCTGCCCTGTTTTACCAGTCTGCCCAGCCTACGACGTCCGACATCTGTAATGAGTGGTGGCCGCGAAACCCCACCACATCTGGACGTGGTTTCACCTTGCTTTCACCCCGTGTTGAAGACACCACAGCACTCCTCGAACATCCGACAAGTCGCGTAGTTCCGAAATGCTCCTGCTGAACCTCCGGGCCATCACAATCCGCTCTCAGTCAAACTCAGATACATCGCGCGCTTTTCCCATTCTACACACGAACAACGCGCCCACTGATATTGCGTGCACCATGTGTGTCTGACTAGCACTCATTCCTCATCAGGCGACGCTGCTGTTGCCTAGACGGTTTTATATCGATTGTCGGTCAATGGTCATAATATTCTGGCCGATCAATGTAGAACACATTATTGAGGGTGAATTGCGAGAGAAATAGGTCTAGTGATGGCACAAGGCAATAGAACGAAGTAGTTTACCATGGTGGCTGCGTGAGGCGTCAGTTGTCCAGGCTGCGGTTGGAATTACGAGTCATCATCATAATTTACGACGGTCAGAGTGTCGCAACTAGCGAATAACTAGACTATGGATTGGTTTTCGGACCAACCGGTTACATTATAACGACCTCCAAGTGCCTGTATGCTCCAGCTAGCTGTCTCAACATGGCACTTAAACGGCAGAACCATGTGGTTTGGACTGGGAGAAACCGGCCGACTGCGCGAAGGTTTTACTTTTCATAGTCAATCTTTTGGTGTTCATTTTTCACGCTTTGGGAAATGCTACAAAGTTAAGTTTCGTTGGCTTGCAATGCCTTCCTCGGATTGTTAGGCTTCTTCCCCTGACGCCCTCGGCGTATCCATGCGCGAAGGACGGTTCATATTAGGCACAAAAGGCTCCCTTGCAACAGAAAACGTCATCTTGTCGAAAATTACCAACTCTTGAGTTTATGGCAACTACGAGCCACAAAATTTAGGGACAGTAATACTACAACTTGGCATCATTCCTGTTTACAAGTTGACCAACAGTCCGTTAACATTTGAAAATTCAATACTCCACGGAATAATATAGACAGAGAGGTAAAAATTGACACACATGCTTGAAATGACATGAGGTTTTATTGAAAAAAAAATGCACAATGTGACCAACAGATGACGCTTCATATAATACAAAAGCAATAATTAACATAACAATTGTCTTTTAGCAAATACGATGTTTTTATAAGTAATGATCAACGTGTCGGCCATCATTCATCAACAATACCTGAAGTCGACGGACAATGTTGTGAACAGCACGATACAACGTATGAGTAGGTAAGGTGAGAAATTGCGTCGGATGTTTTCTTTTAGCATCCCTGATGAGGTCGGAAAATCGCGATAGACTTGACACTTCCGGTAACCCCACAGCCAATAACCACACGGATCGAGGTCCTTACCGAACGACATGCGTAAGACATCTTTCAGCCCACCCGGTTAGCCGAGCGGTATAACGCACGGCTTTCCGGAGCGGGAAGGAGCGCCTGGTCCCCGGCACGAATCCGCCCGGCGGACTTGTGTCGAGGTCCGGTGAGCCGGCCAGCCTGTGGATGGTTTTTAGGCGGTTTTCCATCTGCCTCGGCGAATGCGGGCTAGTTCCCCTTATTCCGCCTCAGCTACACTATGTCGGCGATTGCTGCACAAACAAGTTCTCCACGTACGCGTACACCACCATTACTCTACCACGCAAACATAGGGGTTACACTCGTCTGGTGTGAGACGTTCCCTGGGAGGGTCCATCGGGGGCCGAACCGCACAATAACCCTGGGTTCAGTGTGGGCCGGCGGAGGGGTGAAGTGGACTGCGGTAGTCGTCGTGGGGTTGTGGACCACTGGGGTGCGGCGGGGACGGAGTCTCTCCGTCGTTTCTAGGTCCCCAGTTAACGTACAACATACAACATACAAGACATCTTTCACATGTTTAGCAATATGGAGTTGAGCGCCATCCTGCATAAAAGTTGTACCTTCCAGTGGGTGTTTACAAGCCAGTCTTGGGATGATATGATTTTGTAACACATCGGCTTCCCTCTACCCATCACGCTGACAGTTTGAAAAACAGCAACTCGAAGAAAAAGGGTCAGATCACGATTGATGTGGTTAATTCACACCACACCGTGACTTTCTCGTCATGTAATGGTGTTTCCATGATAGTTCTAGGGTTTTCGGTATCCCAAATTCCGCTGTTGTGTGTGTTGACGGACTCTCGGAGCGTGGAATGAACTTCGTCGGTCCACAACACGTTAGACAACCAATCGGCAACTTCCCCCAATTTTTGCAGTGCCCACGCTGCAAATGCTCTCTGCGTCACAAAATCGGTGGGTAACAAGTTCACGATGGCGCCGGATTTTGCACGGATAGCATCAGAGGCTACGCCTTAGTGCTCTCCAAACAGTAGCGCGTGGAATGCCGGTGCGATGTGCGACTTCACGAGCTCTGAAAACACCATGCGGAGGTGGATCCGCTAAAATCATCATTTCGACCTGAACTGTCCGAGTAACAGTAGCACTTGTGTCTGGTCGCCCACTACGGGGTCGATCGTCTAAACAACCTGTGGCTTCCAACTTCTTGATCATATTCTTCACAGCGACACTTGTCGCTACACCTTTACCCGTTCAAATACTCTTCTTACGGCGATAGTATCGTAAAGCCGAAGTGGCGGATTCTCCATTCTGATAGAAAAGCTTCAGTAACGATGCCTTTCCTGGTAAAGTCAACACGCTGCGACTGCTGGCGCATTTGACTCCCTCTCTCTCACAACAGCTCCTTTTACACACGATTTTCATGCTGCGCCACTGTTGCTGTCGTGCGCCAGATGTTGACCAGTTTGTGCACTCGTTTCAGTGTTAATAGACCACATGTCATTTCAGGCATGTGTGTCGATTTTTACTCTCTACCTACGAAATTCGGTGAATTAGTGAATTTTTAAATGTTAACGAACGTTTGGGGTCACCCTGTATCTCTCGTCCACCCTCTCAACACACGTAAAACCACAAATATACATTAGGTAATATTTAATACTTTATATTGCAGTATCCTCAACGGTGAGTTACTCTGTAACCAACTTAACCGAGGTGTGCCGACAATAGTTTGCCATCCACGGAGGATGTGACAAAACTTGGTGACCGCACTGGTCACTAAACCATTGTTGTCGAAGGAAATCAAATTAATCTGTAAGCGATTCATGGGAGACCACGGGTCCCTGATACCAAAATGCTCATATGCCGGCTGATCAAAAAGTCAGTATAAATTTGAAAACTGAATAAATCACGGAATAATGTAGATAGAGAGGTACAAATTGACACACACGCTTGGAATGACATGGTGGGGTTTTATTAGAACCAAAAAAATACAAAAGTTCAAAAAACGTCCGACACATGGCGCTTCATCTGATCAGAATAGCAATAATTAGCATAACAAAGTAAGACAAAGCAAAGATGATGTTCTTTACAGAAAATGCTCAATATGTCCACCATCATTCCTCAACAATAGCTGTAGCCGAGGAATAATGTTGTGAACAGCACTGCAAAGCATGTCCAGAGTTATGGTGAGGCATTGGCGTCGGATGTTGTCTTTCAGTATCCCTAGAGATGTCGGTCGATCACGATACACTTGCGACTTGAGGTAACCCCAAAGCCAATAATGGCACGGACTGAGGTCTGGGGACCTGGGAGGCCAAGCATGACGAAAGTGGCGGCTGAGCGCGCGATCATCACCAAACGACGCGCGCAAGAGAGCTTTCACGCGTCTACCAATATGGGGTGGAGCGCCATCCTGCATAAACATCATACGTTCCAGCAGGTGTTTATCAGCCAGGCTATGGATGATGCGATTCTGTAACATATCGGCATTCCTCTCACCCGTCACGGTAGCAGTTACAAAACTTCTGCAGTTGTGGGCGTTGACAGACCCTCGGAGCGTAAAATGAGCTTCGTCGGTCCACAACACGTTACTCAACCAATCGTCATTCCACTACGAAGTTGTTGAACATGTCAGTCTGTGGGTTGGAGAACAGTACCTCTTGCACTTGGTCGGTCAATAGGGGGACGTTTAATGCCGGAATGGATGACGCTGGAGTTGTCGTTTGATGGTGCTTTATTTGTGCTCGATTGGAGACTTATATGCTGATCGAGCAGGAGAAGGCAACATATCCGCATTCTATAGGGCGTGTTGGGTTACAACAGCGGTATGTGGGCCAGCGTTATCCTGTTGGAAAACACCTCCTGGAATGCTGTTCATGAATGGCAGCACAACAGGTCGAATCACCGGAATGACGCACAAATTTGCAGCCAGGGTGCGTGGAATAACCACGAAAGTGCTCCTGCTGTCATACGAAATCGCAGCCGAGACTAAACTCCAGGTATAGGTCCGATGTGTCAAGCCTACAGACAGATTGGCTGCAGGTGTTCACATGGCCTCTTCCTAACCAACACACAGCCGCCTCCGGCACCGAGGCAGAACCATGTTTCTTCAGAAAACACAACAGGCCGCCACCCTGCCTTCCAATTAGCTCTAGTTTGACACCACAGAAAGCGCAAATGGAGGTGGTTTGTGGTCTGTGGAATGCACGCTACGGAGCGTCTGGCTCGAGGTGTCCTTGAAGTAATTGCACTCAGAGCGGCAGAGCCTTGGTTGGTGAAATGGCATGTTAAACGTCGACAATTGCGATGCCGTTCTGTTCACTAGAAGACCGAAACTACTGCGCAAACATCATCACTGCAACCTAATAACACTACATGCACGCCCAATAAGTTTCCGTGAGAAGGTGTCTGGCTGGACCGGAAACTACTCTGGGGGGACTACATTTCAACACGTGACCACCAAAGCAAACGCGAGGTTCAAGCAACTCTACCCTATGCTTAACAGGTGTAGCACACTGAATAGGAAGGTGTCCAGGTTCATGTACACCACAATTATTAGACCTCTGATGACGTTTGCTGCTCCCGCTTGGGGATACGCTGCGCCCACACGCCTGCGCCGTCTGCAGCTCATACAGAACAAAGCAATGCTCCGCGTTTCACACGCACCGCGGATCTTCACCGGGAATATCGGCTAGATACCCTCTTGCAGGCATTCCAAAAACTCTCCACACGACTGTACAGAAACACGAGACACTCGCGTAACCCGTTTATCCTTTCTCTGGGGAACTACGACCGCAACCATAGATGGAAACATAATAGACCAAAGCCACTATTAGCAAGAAACTAAACATCTGTGGTCCATAGCACACTAACACAACAGTACTGGCGAGCCCCTGCAACACAGCTACTACTGGCAACCCCAGATGCTCGACCCGCCGAAAAACAGGCAATCGCATGGAAGCCGTACTATACACAATACGCAAACCAGCCCCCCCCCCCCCCCCCCCCCCCCTACACTGTGAGCTGATCTATGGCCGATCGCCCACTAATGTATGATGACCTCGAACTGTTACAGGGACGCAGCAGCTGCAACAGGACCTACAACGAGCACCCGCAACGACAAAGGTAACAATGCACGATGCCTCGCACTAACATAGCCACACCTTGCATGCACTGTCGCAGCTAGCAAGCCGCTACTGCCCTTACTGCCCGTCCTACTGTCGCAGAGGTTTTTTTTCCCTTGGCACTTTTTTCCCTCTGCTCTTACAGACCGCTACCCTTCGATCGCTTTCGTCCACTTTCTGTCTCCTGATGGACCATGTCAATGAGTAATTCAACAAGAACCGATATTTTGATCAGACAGAATGGGCATATTATAAGCGAGACGGAACAGTTCAAGTTCCTAGGCGTTCGGATGGATAGTAAGCTGTTGTGGAAAGACCATGTTCAGGATCTTGTTCAGAAACTAAATGCTGCTTTATTTACCATTAGAACAGTACCTGAAATAAGTGACAATTCAACACGAAAAGTAGTCTACTTCGCATATTTTCATACGCTTCTGTCATATGGTATTATTTTTTCGGGTAGTTTTTCTGATTCAAAAAGGGTATTTTTGGCTCAAAAACGGGCTGTTCGAGCTATGTGTGGTGTAAGTTCGAGAGCCTCTTGTCGACCCCTATTCAATATTCTGGGAATTCTGACACTGCCCTCACAGTATATATTTTCTTTAATGGCGTTTGTTGTTAGCAATATTAACTTATTCCCAAGAGTTAGCAGCTTTCACTCAGTCAATACTAGGCAGAAATGAAATCTACATGTGGAATGCACTTCTTTGACTCTTGTGCAGAAAGGAGTGCAGTATTCTGCTGTATCCATTTTCAACAAGCTGCCACAAGAACTCAAAAATCTTAGCAGTAGCCCAAACACTTTTAAGTCTAAACTGAAGAGTTTACTCATGGCTCACTCCTTCTATTCTGTCGAGGAGCTCCTGGAAGAGCTAAAAAATTAAGCAAATCCCAGTGTTACATTGTTGATTTTCTTTATTTAAACTTACGAATTATCGCCTGAATATGTTTCTTATATTTCATTTTATCTGTTTCTACTATCGTGTTATAATTTCATGTATTGACTCGTTCCATGACCATGGAGATTTCTCCTTAACTTGGTCCCACGGAACAATAAATAAATAAATAATCCTACCCAGACGCATGAACTACATCACAGCCCGCATCCTGTGACACCTGATTTGAAACCTAACATGATATACGGAGGTGACAGTAGAACTTTTCGTTTGGTCACCACGTCGGTGTGGGCGTGGAGGGGCCCCATCCTAGCAAAAAAAAAAAGTTCGTTGAGTCAGTGTGGAGCCAACGCTGCTCAGATTGCTATTGCAGATGTAGTACGATGTGCCGAACACGATGGTATTCCTTCTCTTTAATGCCACGTGGCCGTCCGCGACCCCGCCTTCTTGCGACCGTACTTTCTCGTGACCACCGCTGTCAACAATCATGTACTGTGGCTACATTGGTATCAAGCCTTTCATCAGTATCCCAGACACCCGCTCCGGCGCTGACGGTTTCGTTAAGCCGGAAGACCTGCACGCAGAATGAAGTTATCCACGTCGCTGAAAGCTGATGTCTCCAATGCCTTCGCCGCTCTTTCTGATGCTCCTGAAGAACTACTGCGTGCTGCCACCGCGCGCAGGAAGCATCTCTCTCTTTCATCGATTGTACTGAAATCCAAGGAACATTATCGTCAACTCCAACAACTTCTCAGGAGATGGACGACGGCCGTTTACAGTGTGAAGGTGGTCGGCAGGGAGCTCTACAAGGTCATGCTCCGATCGGCCAATGACTATCGCCGCGTCACGCACGAGACCTCTGACAGATTCCTTTCTATACGCACGCCTCCAATTCCGACCGCATCGTAAGGATCGTGCTGCGTGACCTACCGTTCAGCGTGGGGCCTAAAGACATCCTAAAAGAGCTCGCTGACCTTTGGCTCCACGTGCGCACTGTCCTGAAGATGAACCAGCCTCGATCACGCCAAGATACGCCGCTTTTTCTGATCATCGCCATAGACACTGTGGTGAAGAGGAAGTTGTTTCAGTTCACCTGCCTTTCTGAAGTCACAGACAGAAGATTTACGTCCCAAGCGAAGACCAGTCCAATGTTTTTGCTTTCAAGGTAATCAGCCACGAAATGAGAACCAGTCCACTGCTTCCGCTGTCAAGTTGCCAGAAATCACACCACACTGCCCTCTCTTGAAGAAGAGAAGGCAATATGCGCCCTCTATGCCGCAAGACATGTTGCAAGATACCGCATCTGTGAGGTGTGTAAACGTGCCATTGCCGGCCAAGATGGACAACCAGCTCTACTGTAACACACGAAGAAACCTGCCAAGGCTCGTCCTGGCATTACATTCGCTCGTGCAATCTCGGTGAAGCTCTCATCAAGCTGTCCTCGTCTGAAGCCACTAATCCTGATGCATCAGCAGTACCTTCTTTGGATGCTCCAGTAGAGCAGAGGGCACCTGAAGATTTACCATAATTCATCTCTGATGTTTCTCTGCCGTCACCGGGCCCTTCAGCTCGGCGCACTGGAGACCGATGCAAGACTGGAGAGCAAAAGAAGAGGACATCAGTGGGGCCTGCCGCCCAGAGCTCTCCCACTGAGGTGCCACTGCGCCTGGTACCAGTGCGGCGTTGCACCAGCTGCCTCCCAGGTTGACTTCAATGTCCTCAGCATGCAGCTCTCAGCACTCGTCACCAGCACAACTATGCTGAATTGAGGTCCTCTCGCAGCAATTCCTCCCTGCACCGAAGAAAGCCAAACCAGTGATTATCAATCGCAAACCTACACAGTTTCATAATTGACAACACTAAAGCATTGAGAGTCACCACGTGGAACGCGAATGGCATCCTCTACAAGCTGTGCCAATACCTTCACAAAGAAGCTGTCGACGTCTGCTTGACAAATGAAATATACCTGAAACCAGAAATCGACGTCAAAGCACCAAACTTATCCTGTTTCTGGACGGATAGGCTGACGGCAAGCCTTCGCCACTACCAACTACAACTACTGCAGTTGGGAATGGCTGTGCATGGATCGATGGTCTCAATCACATACTTCTCAGCCTATAAGCCTCAGTCTCGCTTCTGGGTACGGCCGCCCTTGGCGCCCTGCTCACTCTGAGTGGAAAAATCCTCATTGCTCACGTCCAAGATTCACCGTGTCCAGTTAGCTTTCTACGCTGATGCCGATACGGCGATGTACAGCAGCAGCATCAATGCCTGAATCCTTCGTCGCCGAGTGTAGCTCACCACCGATACCCTCGAGGAGTGGGCCGTCAAGTGGCGCCTCACGTTCAACATCGCAAAGACACCATTTCTGACCGTCACAAGTCCTGCCACTGCAGAACATCTGCCGTCTGTCAACGTCGGAGGATGCCGACGGCGCATTACCTCATTGTCACTCTTGATCGTCGACGTACCTAGTGCCAGCACATCCTGCAATTGAAATCCTAGCTCCGCAATCGCTTTCACGATATCTATCCCTTACTGAACCCGACTTCTACGCTTCCTCCTGATCTCGGCGTCACACTGTAGAAGGCACTGCTCCTCCCTGTCATTGCGTCGTCTGGGGGGGGGGGGAGGGGGGGAGTCAGCCGAAGAACACACGAAGGAGGTCGAATCTCTGTAGAATCGCGCTCTCTGCCTGGCTCTGCACTTACCAAGCTACCAAGAGACCTTCCATCCGGGCCACACCAGGATATCACGGAAGTCCCACTCCCGCACTACCGTTTCCGGACGATTCCCCTTATTTTTTATTCGAAGCGACGGTTGTCCAAGAAGGTGAAGGTAAGGATGTTGGGTCGAAAGATTCAGTGCAGTATCAGAACAAGATGGTCACATCTCCTCACTGCATAAGCTGCCTCTACAGACGAAACCAAACAGCTGAAAAAAACAGACAGTCCAAATCATAAGACCACATTCATCGGGTGCATAAGAGGCAAAACATCTGTGCTGCAAACTACACCACATTTGGAGGGCCACTACACTCAGTGAAGTTCCAGCAGTTGGGCTCCGCCCACATCTCCGAAGACTAGCAGTGAGACGACCACGAATGCTGCACTACGGTATTACTATACAAAGTCCAGACAATCATGGAAATTACATATATTGGTGATACAGAAAGTATGCAGTAATTGCAAAGTTATGTGTACCTGTTACTTTCTGTACGTGTTATGAATAAATGTGCTGACGTTTTCTTCATATATTAAACGTTTGTGGTGATCGTAGTAAGCCATGCTACCTGTACCAGCCACGGACACAACACTTTTAATATTCAGTATCTAAAAGTATAATCATTCGCTGGTCTTGAAATCCAGGGCTTTACTTGATTATTTCCAAATTAGGAAAAAATTGCTAATAGAATTTGTTACTGATGACAAGTGCATCTGTAAACTACAGCTCTGTCTTTGCACTAAAGCTCCCATTTGCCAAGAAAGCTGGCAAGTTTATCTGTTGCTGTTCAAATCTTCGCCATATGAGCTTACAAGCCGAGACTGCGGGTATTTATTTCTTCAAACAAATCAGCGAGGGATGCCAGTTCGTGAAAAATATATTACCTGCTAAATGGGCATGTAAGTCTCTCATATTCCGTCTTCGTCCTTCCCAGATATAAACCAAACAAAACCCGAACTACGCCGCCCCATGCTTTCTCTCTATAAAGCGACCAAGAAAACGTTTATAAAAAATACATCTTACGAACTCACCTTTTTATGATTCACGGTGAACGGAAGTTGACGCCATAAATTATCAATTTTTTGCGTAGTACTAGACGAACAGAAAAAATACTCCATTCATCTGCTTGTGTTTCTCGTGAGGCAATCCGAGATGCATCGGGAAGGCAACGAATCAGTCACACCAATTATGAATGTGCTATGTACTATATGTCCATCGATTTGATGCTCGATCGAACAAATAACTGGCGGAACTACGAGACCGTTTAGCGAAATGGATTCATATCACGCATTTGCTGTACAGCTAGGTCAAGTCACCCCAAAACCATCCAGATCGATTAAATAGACTGCCGGAAAAAAATTAGTACACCTTTTAGAGGTTTTCATTTCACTCAAGACTAGTTGCAACATGGAATACATGAAATGGTTACATTTACAGATCAATAGCGCAAGCGGTTCTGAGGTACCAAGCGAAACACCCGTTTTAGTATGTGGCGCGGCCTCCATGGGTGGCAGTGCAGGCGCTGAATCTGGCATCCAGTTGATCGTGCAGGGGGCGGAATTCTCTCCTGGGATACGTTACTCCACGCCTACTCTACCTGTCCACTTTGTTCTGCCAGAGTTCTTGGTTGACGTATCGTATGAGTAACATCTCGTTCCATCATATCCCACATGTTCTCGATTAGAGACAAGCCCGAAGATCGTGTTGGCCAGGGAAGTTGCTGCAGGTCTTGTTGAGCACCTTGGGTTTCACGGGCAGTGTGTGGGCGAGCGTTATCCTGTTGGAACAACATATTACCTTCCTGTTGCAAGAACAGCAAAAGAAAGGGTTTAACAACATTCTGCATGTATCGAACGCTGGTTAGCGTCCGCTCCAGAAACAGCAAAGGTGAATGGGAGTTGTAGCTTATCGAACCTCAGACCATAAGGCCCAGGATGGGACCAGTGTGTCTTGACGAATGCACTTACGAGACAGTGCTCACCAGGTCTACTCGAACGCGCAGACGACCATCACTTGCGTGCAGGCAAAATCTGGTTCATCTACATCTACATCTACATCTACATGATTACTCTGCAATTCACATTTATGTGCTTGGCAGAGGGTTCATCGACCCACAATCATACTATCTTTCTACCATTCCACTCCCGAACGGCGCGCGGGAAAAACGAACACCTAAACCTTTCTGTTCGAGCTCTGATTTCTCTTATTTTATTTTGATGATCATTCCTACCTATGTAGGTTGGGCTCAACAAAATATTTTCGCATTCGGAAGAGAAAGTTGGTGACTGAAATTTCGTAAATAGATCTCGCCGCCGCGAAAAACGTCTTTGCTTTAATGACTTCCATCCCAACTCGCGTATCATATCTGCCACACTCTCTCCCCTATTACGTGATAATACAAAACGAGCTGCCCTTTTTTGCACCCTTTCGATGTCTTCCGTCAATCCCACCTGGTAACGATCACACACCGCGCAGCAATATTCTAACAAAGGACGAACGAGTGTAGTGTAAGCTGTCTCTTTCGTGGACTTGTTGCATCTTCTAAGTGTCCTGCCAATGAAACGCAACCTTTGGCTCGCCTTCCCCACAATATTATCTATGTGGTCTTTCCAACTGCAGTTGTTCGTAATTTTAACACCCAGGTACTTAGTTGAATTGACAGCCTTGAGAATTGTACTATTTATCGAGTAATCGAATTCCAACGGATTTCTTTTGGAACTCATGTGGATCACCTCACACTTTTCGTTATTTAGCGTCAACTGCCACCTGCCACACCGTACAACAATATTTTCTAAATCGCTTTGCAACTGATACTGGTCTTCGGATGACCTCACTAGACGGTAAATTACAGCATCATCTGCGAACAACCTAAGAGAGCTGCTCAGATTGTCACCCAGGTCATTTATATAGATCAGGAACAGCAGAGGTCCCAGGACGCTTCCCTGAGGAACACCTGATATTACTTCAGTTTTACTCGATAATTTGCAGTCTATTACTACGAACTGCGACCTTCCTGACAGGAAATCACGAATCCAGTCGCACAACTGAGACGATACCTCATAGGCCCGCAGCTTGATTAGAAGTCGCTTGTGAGGAACGGTGTCAAAAGCTTTCGCTCAAGACCATGGTGCACCATTGCATGTTCCAAGGGATCTCCTGACTGCACCAATCGATCCGTGCACTTTTGCGACGTGACGTGAGTGGAAGAAAGGCTAGAGATGTGCGTACCCGTAGGCCCGCTGCTAATAACCGGTTTTCAACAGTTCGTTTTGACACGCCTGGAATCGAAAGTCCTCTAATCTGTGATGTGGTAACTGTACGATCTGCCACTGCTGTCTTTACAATTCGACTATCCTGGGGGGCTTCTGTGCTGCGTGGACATCCAGAACCTCAACTACGGTTGAGACAATGTTCATGTGACCAGTGATAAAAATGGTTCAAATGGCTCTGAGCACTATGGGACTCAACATCTGAGGTCATCAGTCCCCTAGAACTTAGAACTACTTAAACCTAACTAACCTTAGGACATCACACACATCCATGCCCGAGGCAGGATTCGAACCTGCGACCGTAGCAGTCACGCGGTTCCGGACTGAAGTGCCTAGAACCGCACGGCCACCGCGGCCGGCGACCAGTGATACCAACGTTGTTGCACTCCTGATGCAGCACGTCCAACTCATGTGGCAGTTCTCCGAAAGGACCGTACTGACTTTCAGAAGGTTGCAATTTGACCCTTTTCAAACTGGCTGAGTTGGCTTCAGAACCACGAGTGCGTCTCTGTGGCACGGTTTCCACCACAATGAGCCTTCTGGCTGAGAGCATTACCTATTAAAGAGAAGACACAGATGGCGCACTGGTAGCTATGCCACTACGCTATGCCCGCATCTCGTGGTCGTGCGGTAGCGTTCTCGCTTCCCACGCCCGGGTTCCCGGGTTCGATTCCCGGCGGGGTCAGGGATTTTCTCTGCCTCGTGATGGCTGGGTGTTGTGTGCTGTCCTTAGGTTAGTTAGGTTTAAGTAGTTCTAAGTTCTAGGGGACTGATGACCATAGATGTTAAGTCCCATAGTGCTCAGAGCCACTACGCTATCTGTTGGCGGACGACGTTGAAACCATTATCAATGCTTCTACTATGCCCAAAATCGATGTCGTCTTTCCAGATGTACTAATTTTTTTCCTATGGTGTTTATTCAGATGTGGTGTTCAGTAAGATATGTCAGGCAGAGCTGCGAATTTTCTGTCGTACGCATCTAAATTTTAACGTTTTTAACTGCCGAAATGTAATAATGACTTTCCTTTCTTATTTTAAGAAAATGATATAAGTTTCTCTGTGCCATTGGAAAGAGCCGTCGAAGAGGATTTAAACAACGTAACATTCGTAAAAAGTGGTGAAACTGTAACAAAATAACAGCGCACCGAAATCTGTTACCGTCCAACAGAGGTCTTCCCTACCATATCTAATGTAATCAAATATACATTTACACAAAACTTCCGTATCGTGTCTCACTATCAACAACATAGCTCGATGAAACTTTGCTCACGTGTTTTATAGAAATATACACACACCAAAAAAAGTTTTGCTTCATCCCGGTCCGAGAGTTCCGGAACCTGTATAGAAAATTGGAATAGAGATCAACATAAACATCAATTCCGTCCTTTTCATTGCTCATGAAGACCACACATTGTCTGTTGTACAACCATACAGCGAGACCTTGACAGGTGGTGGTCCACATTGCTGTCCACATCGGTACCTCTAATACCCAGTACCATATCCTGTTGCATTGATGCATGCCTGTATTCGTCGTAGCATACTAACCACAAGTTCATCAAGGCACTGTTGGTCCAGGTAGTCTCACTTCTCAATGGTGATTCGACATAGGCCCTTCAGAGTGGTTGGTGGATCACGTCGTCAATAAACAGCCCTTTTCAATCTATCCCAAGCATGTTCGAAAGAGTTCGTTTCTAGAGAACATGTTGGCCACTCTAGCCGCACGATGTCGTTATCCTGAAGGAAATCATTCACAAGATGTGCACGATGGGGACGCGAATTGTCGTCCAAGATGACGAATGCATCGCCAATATGCTGCCGATATGGTTGCACTACCGGTCGGAGGATAGGATTTACGTATCGTACAGCCGTTACGGCGCCTTCCATAACAACCAGCGCCGTACGTCGGCCCCACATAATGCCTCCCCAAAACAGTGTGTCTAAGGCGGTCAGCCAGACCGCGTTGCCTCCAAACACGTCTCCGACGATTATCTGATAGAAGGCATATGCGACACTCATTGGTGAACACAACGTGATGCCAATGCTGAGTGGTCCATTCGCCATGTTGTTGAGTCCATCTGTACCGCGCTGCATGGTGTCATGGTTGCAAAAATGGACCTCGCCATGAACGGCGGGAGTGAAGTTGCGTATCATGCAGCCAATTGCGCATAGTTTGAGTCTTAACACGACGTCTTGTGGCTGTAGAAACAGCATTATTCAGCATGGTGACGTTGCTGTCAGGGTTCCTCCGAGCCATAATCCGTAGGTAGCGGTCATCCACTGCAGTAGTAGTCCTTGGGCACCCTGAGCGAGGCGTGTCATCGACAGTTCCTGTCTCTCTGTATCTCCTCCATGTCCGAACAACATCGCTTTGGTTCACTCCGAGACGCCTGGACATTTCCTTTGTTGAGAGCCCTTCCTGGCAAAAAGTAAAAATGCGGAAGCGACCGAACAACGGTATTGACCGTCTAGGCATGGTTGAACTACAGACAACACGAGGTGTGTACCTCCTTCATGGTGGAATGACTGGAACTGATTGGCTGTCGGACCCCGTCCGTCTAATGGGCGCTGTTCATGCATGGTTGGTTACATCTTTGGGCGGGTTTAGCGACATCTCTGAACAGTGAAAAGGACTGTGTCTGTGGTACAATATCCATAATCAACGTCTATCTGCAGGAGTTCTGTGAACCGGAGTGACGCAATTTTTTTTTATTTGTGTAATACAGAACTCAACTGACAAAAATAATCAGTGAGACATACAGAAATTAACTCATTTATCCAAAGATAATAATTACACTCAAGTCACCGCGATTTATGGTGGTACCTTGGACATTACAAAAGGAGGAAAATGGTCCTTAAGGAGGAAAATGGTCCTTAATAGGATGTGATATCACCACGGTGGCAGTGCATGCTCGGCAACGTGCACCAACTCTGGCCACAAGATTGGTAAAGAGTTCTTGTGGTAGGACGTTCCATTCATACACGTTTCCCCGGTATACAGGTTGGTCCATTGACAGTGACCGGGCCAAATATCTCACGAAATAAGCATCAAATGAAAAAACTACAAAGAACGAATCTCTTCTAGCTTGAAGGGGGAAACCAGATGGCCTATGGTTGGCCCGCTAGATGACGCTGCCATAGGTCAAACGGATATCAACTGCGTTTTTTTAAATAGGAACACCCATTTTTTATTACATATTCTAGTAGTACGTAAAGAAATATTATTTGTTTAGTTGGACCACTTTTTTCGCTTTGTGATAGATGGCGCTGTAATAGTCACAAACATGTAAGTACGTGGTATCACGTAACATTCCGCCAGTGCGGACGGTATTTGCTTCGTGATACCCATGTTAAAATGGACCGTTTACCAATTGCGGAAAAGGTTGATATCGTGTTGATGTATGGCTATTGTGATCAAAATGCCCAACGGGCGAGTGCTATCTATGCTGCTCGGTATCCGGATAGCTACGTTATTTAAGGAAACAGGAAGTGTTCAGCCACTTGTGAAACGTCAACCACGATCTGCAACAAATGATGATGCCCAAGTGGGTGTTTTAGCTACTGTCGCGGCTAATCCGCACACGAATAGCAGGCAAATTGCGCGTGAATCAGGAATCTCAAAAACGTCGGTGTTGAGAATGCTACATCAACATCGATTGCACCCGTACCATATTTCTATGCACCAGGAGTTGCATGGCGACGACTTTGAACGTCGTGTACACTTCTGCCACTGGGCACAAGAGAAATTACGGGTCGATGACAGATTTTTTGCACGCGTTCTATTTAGCGACGAATTTCATCCAATAACAGCGGTAACGTAAACCGGCATAATATGCACTATTGCGCAACGGAAAATTCACGATGGCTGCGGCAAGTGGAACATCTGCAACCTTGGCGGGTTAATGCACGGTGCGGCATTACGGGAGGAAGGATAATTGGCCCCCATTTTATCGATGGCATTATAAATGATACAATGTATGCTGATTTCCTATGTAATGTTCTACTGATGTTACTACAAGATGTTTCACTGCGTGACGGAATGGCGATGTACTTCAAACATGATGGATGTCCAGCACATAGCTCGCGTGCGGTTGAAGCGGTATTGAACAGCATATTTCATGACAGGTGGATTGGTCGTCGAAGCACCATACCACGGCCTGCACGTTCACCGGATTTGACGTCCCCGGATTTCTTTCTTTGGGGAAAGTTGAAGAATATTTTCTATCGTGATCCACCGACAACGCCTGACAACATGCGTCAGCGCATTGTCGATGCATGTGCGAATATTATGGAAGGCGAACTACTCGCTGTTGAGAGGAATGTCGTTACATGTGTTGCCAAATGCATTGAGGTTGACGGGCATCATTTTGAGCATTTATTGCATTAATGTGGTATTTACAGTTAATCACCTTGTAACAGCATGCGTTCTCAAAAATGATAATTTCACAAAGGTACATGTATCACATTGGAACAACCGAAATAAAATGTTCAAATGTACCTACATTCTGTATTTTAATTTAAAAAACCTACCTGTTACAAACTGTTCGTCTAAAATTGTGAGTCATATGTTTGTGTCTATTACAGCGCCATCTATCACAAAGCGAAAAAAGTGGCCCAACTAAAACATTCATATTTCTTTACGTACTACAGGAATATGTAATAAAAAATGGGGGTTCCTTTAAAAAAAACAACGCAGTTGATATCCGTTTGACATATGGAAGCGCCATCTAGCGGGCCAACCATAGCGCCATCTGGTTTCCCTCTTCAAGCTAGACAAGTTTCGTTCTTTGCAGTTTTTTCGTTTGATGCTTATTTCGTGAGTTATTTGGCCCGGTCACGATCAATGGACCACCCTGTATATCCCACACGTGCTCGATGGCATTTAACTCGGAGGAAGGGGCAGGCCAGTCCATTCGCTGGATGTCCTCTCGTTCCAAGAGCTCCTCCGCCTGCGATGTTCGATGCGGTCCTGCATTGTCATCCATAAAAGTGAACCCAGGACCGAATGAACCTCTGGAAAGACTGGGGAACGAGTACAGTATGCCGGGCGATGGGAGCACTTAATGCACAGAGGAACATTGTTGGACATCATCGTTTTGGTGGTCGAGGTGACATGGTGTGGGAGGGCATAATCTCCATGGGCGTACTGATCTCCAGATCTTTAAACAGGGCACACCCATCAGTCGACGTTATTGTGGCACTGTGCTGCTTCATCCAAGCGCGTCTTTTCAGGAATGCGTTGGTCCCTGACTTCATTTTTTTGAATGACAATGAGCGACTGCATCGAATTGCACAGGTCGAGGAGCTCTTAGAACAAGAGTTTATTCAGCGAATGGACTGGCCTGCTCGTCTCCGACTTAAATGCCCGTTCATATTCACCAACGACCATACAACAGTTGGCAATTGCATTGATGGAGGAACAGATCGCCCTGCCACAAGAACTCACAAACCTTACGGCCAGTATGGGAGCACGTCGTAGAGCATGCTCTGCTGTTCATAGTGATTGCTCTCCTTATTGAGAACTATGTCCCGCCTTTTCTTTTGTCGAGAGGACAACCATGAATCACGACGACTGCAGTGTTATTATCTTCATTGCACAAAATTGTAATTTTCGGTAGTCTCATTGGGTATTTATTTCACTTCCGTTCTCTAAAAGACTGTATCATTTCTTTTTACGTGTTGTCAAAGTTCCTTTGAGGTATATTACTTGTCATGATACATCACAAGAAGGTTTCTTTAGCTTTGCACACCAGTTTACTTCACTTATTTTGCCTTTGTGTACCTCTGCATTTCAAGCCCATCAGTCTGTGGTCTGCTGTTGTGATCAGACAACTTGCTCGTGTAGCTCTTCACAATTTTACATATGATTTTCGTTTGTGTCCAATATCGCTAAAGTGTTGAAGCAGCGGTGCGGTTATATGAGAAAAGATAATCAGATCTTCCCAAACCCTCAAGATCTGGTTTGCCAGACATGACAAAAATATCATAAAAATTGAACTGTGAAGAACTAAATACACCAAGGAATGAAAACACTAACTGTTGACAGTAATGCAACTAACATTTTAAGGCATCATCTGTAGAAGCGTTCTACGAATACTACATTCCAACGCATCCAATCCATTTTACATTTCGCCTCATCAACAGCTTCATGACAATGACTTTCAGTATCGATTACAGTTCTCGAAATGGTGTCCACAAAAGCTGCAAAGTTATAATTACGCGCCGTTTCTGTGAATTTTGGGCAAATTAATCTTCGTAATATGTACTGCCGGTCAGCTGAAAGTCCTCGCTGGTTGAGAGAAGTGGGTAACCAACGACGTTTGATCTGTTAATGCAGGCTTTTCCATAATGACGTCATTGGTCGCTGTTTTCTTGATGGTCCTCTAAATAAACACAAATACTGGCAGTATTTAACAGTTTTGCCGCCAAAGTTGATGGAAGGCGTCTCACTGCACATAAGGCAACCCATTGTAGTATCACGTCGAGAGAATTTGATATTTTATTGCATTCTCTGTCTTATGTCGCGTGCGCGAGAGTCGTCAAAGTGTCAACGCGGTGGGAATCTTTTTTATTCGTGTTAAAGATTGGTAGTGGCCAAATGTATACTTCGAATGTGTTTTGAAATGTAATGCATTATTGGTTATTTTACGTCCGATCTTGACAGACTTTTAAAAACTACGACGGTAATACTGACACTCAAAGATATAGTGGCTGCGATGGCAGCAGCGATGCTAAAAAGAGACTGTTGTACATTGTATCTCTGGCTTTGTTAGCCGACTTGGATGTAATTTATAATTTTTTTGGTTTGGTATTGTCTTCCTAGCGGGAGCAGAGAGAAGTATATATTGTTGTATGAAAGGGATAGTCCACCATTGCAATCAGAGTTGTGTTAATGTTTGGTGTCTATATAGAAATGGTGGAAGGATTAAAAACCAGTGTAATTCGGAAGAATTTATCTTGATGAATAAACGGCGAATATAATCATCGTCAAAAACAACAACACGGGAAGAAGTAATTAATTTTTTTAAAACGCCGACACTTCACATTAGGCATTATATATGTTTAAGTTTTATCAGTAAAATTTACATCCTGTGGTGAAAATAATTTCAAGAGCCTGCATCGAATTTATAATAACATGGATCAAAACCAATGACGAGCGACATTGCCGTCTTTTCTCAAAAGTAACATTCAGTAGCCCGGACGTGCATTTATTCTCGTTACAACGATTAAGGATCTGCTGCCCACTTTCATTCCCTCCAGTTTTTCTTTGAGATTGTGCAGTGCCATCAATACTAAATCGCCGATCGCCGCAGCTGTGGGGGGCCCAGGATCGAAGTCGCCGAGATTCAGAAGAAGAATTCTTCTTCCAGCGCATCTCCATTGCTGGATATACAATAATGATAATAATAATTATTATGATTTTCAGAAAATCTTCAAGATTTTTTAAGGAAAAGTCCTACAATTAACTTAACAAATGTTCATCATATTCTTGTTTTTTTTTCATTTTTTTGTGTTTAGAGTCACCCAGTACAGTACAGCCTACATCCATTCAAGAGAGAATTAGTACATTATTTCAATTAGCTTGGAAAGGGATATTACAAGAATTGGCGACAGTTTACAGGACTTCGGGCAAGAGATAGGAATTGTATTCTCATATATGTGTATGTATGTATGTATGTATCAATATTATTTGTGGTATAACGTGATTGTTCTGTGTGTTTTCTGTGCTGTAACACGAACGTGACTGACTGCGGCCATTACTAACGACTTATTGTTCCTCGTGAGTACGTCAAACATGAATTTCGTAGCAGTGTCAACACCAGGTGAGCCACAACGATCTTCCCAGTCCTGTTTTTCTCTTCTATCTTTTTCCAGAAGTATACTTCCTTTCTATATCAGTGATTTGATTTATTTTTGTGAATGCGTTGAATTTATTGGGATTGGTTGTATCTAGATAAGAGTGTGAAGCTTTCGAAGACTAATGTTGCAAAGTAAGAAGGAGCAGCAAGGTAATTTGTACCAAAATGTACAGGCAGTTGAAGTTCCTGCAACTCAGACTGCAGTTACAACTCAGGAACCACCCCGTAGTGAACAAATAAATATTAGAGATCTGCTCTTGAGTATATCACAAATGATGCAGTATTTAATGACAACTGTCCAAACTTCATCTGCAAAGCAAGATAGTGTATCCGCAACTGTTCAGAATGTAGATGCCGAACAATCCAAGCTCGTAGTCGAACAAGAAAAAATATCTCACATAGTGCTTATCAGCAAAACAAGACAGTTTAGGACAGAAACAAGGTAACCTTGTAGCCGAACAGAGAAAGATTTCTGGCACTGTAAGAAATATGGTTGCTAAAGTTAACACATTACCTACCAACTTAGATTTTGACAATTTCAAATCTGATGATCATCATATAAACTCACAACATATTGATTTAGTGGAAGATAATACTAGTCTAAAAATCTCACAACAAACTATTCCATCTGAGATTTCACAAATTAAATCTAAGGTAGCAACATTAGCAGACAAGGTCGAGCAAGCATCCTCGGGCTGTGTTCAAGTGATTGGAACTAAAGAGTCACAGTGTGTTGCTACACAGTTACAGTAAGCAATACAACAAATGCCTGCATCCGTAGTACCCGATACTGCGCAAATCCAAACCGAATTTACTAATGTAAATCAGCAAATCGCAGCCGAACTTATCAAAAGGAAGGAAGATATGGAGGAAACCATAGATGACTGAAATAGAACCATTCATGACCTCAACTGGAATATTTCAACAACCCATCTTGCATTGTCTGACGAAATCAGGCCGAATTTTCAAGCAGCAACTATCGTAATGAGTAGCGCTGTACCGACAGCTGAAAGTGAAGTTTCGGTGTCATACGTATTTCATGGCAACATATCAAACAATAATCTGTACGCACAGATGCTCATGGAAGAGAAGCTACTGAAGTATCAACAATTTCAGACCTTTCTACCGGAGAAGCGGTCGGTTAATCCACTCGTTTTAGTTTGAAGATATAGAGCAGTCTTGCCTCGGGCATGCTTTGATGCCCAGAAAATCAGTTTCCTGGAAGGCTACATACGAGGGGAAGCAAGACTTTGGCGTACAGTTGTAATGGAGACATACCAGACGTTTGAGAAGTTTTAAAAGACTTTTCTCAGCCGATATTGGTCCAAGGGAATCCAGGGATGTTTGAAAAAAGAGATGTGCAATCCAGAACCCCTTTCCTTCAAATCAGGTAACCTCCGGAGATACTTCGAGAAGTATTTGAATAAGGCCAGATGCTGGACCGAAGCAGTGCCTCAGAAAGACATAGTGCAAATTATTAAGGCCAAGGTTCCGGCAGAGGTGCGTGAGACGTTAATTTACGCACCAGAAGACAATGTTGAGAAATTTCTATTCGTGATAGTCACAGTTGACTTTGTCCAAGAAGATTTAAGACAAAGAAACCAAAATGGTAGTCCGTCTAATTCCTTTAATAAATATTTTGCAAACCAGAATGGACAGAACCACAAAAACAGGCAAAACAATTCAGGTAGCACGAATCACGCCGAACGTCAACAAATGAACAACGTTCAGCGACTTAATGCAAATGCATAGAATTTTCAACCTCGCGGGAACAAAACCAGAAGGTATGATAGGCGTTTTGACCCTATGTATCCAAACAACCAGGGAAACAACACATAAACTAGATCACAAAATCAAGGCAACTGGCAGCAGCCATCAAACGCGAACCAGTCTACAGCTAGTAACAATCCCAACTGGAGAAACAATCCGGTGATAATTACCGATGTAACAGGTGAATCAAGACCACCAACCAATCAACAGTTAAGCTAAACGCGACCGGGTCGCGCCCCAGTTGGACGGTCGTCAGTGCAGAGAGGGGCTCCAACAAGAGAATGTGTATGTTCAGATGTAATAACGATCGTAATTTAAAGGACGAACTGACTGACGATGTAAGCAGATGTGCCACTAGGAGGACGACTGTTTTTACGCCGATGATTTATGCATAGATTCTGGGTATAACGGTCAAGGTAATTGTTGAGACAGGTGGCAACGTTAACGCTACTTCAGCATCTTTGTTTGACAAACTGTCTCGAATTGCTAATGGCCAATATTTACCATAAGGAATTCTAAGGTAATTGGAGCTGTGGACAGTAAGGCTCAGAGTATACGTATACAGACTCTATTGGAGTTAAGACTAAGAAATGCAGCGATTTTACGCCCGTTCTTAGTAATTAGTAAGTTACTGGAGGACTGTACAGTAGGAATGGAGGTGATACGCGAGAAAGACGTGCACTTCGACTTCTCAGCAGGATACGCAGATTTTAATGTTGATGGTGAGAGGACTTGAGTGGAGTCAATACGGGAAGAGAGCACACACGGGCGGTTTTGTCAGGGATCCAAGAATATTGTAGAAGCTGATATTAAGAGAATTTCCACCTTGGATGATCATGTAATTCAGAAAACATCTGAATCTACTTGTCTGAGTGACAGTCAGAGCTCAACTGTCAAACCTAATGAAAGACAACCTAGTGGTTTTCGATGAAAAGTCAGCCAGGTATCATCAAAGGATATACTGTATGTATCACTTGGACGTATATCCTCATGACACACATTGTCATTGTCATAGTTTTCACCCAACACTCTGGAGGCTACGTCAACCTGTTGACGAAGAAATTCATCGAATGATGGACCTGAATCTCATCGAGACTTCGTCTAGTCCACACTGCAGTCCATTGTTGGTTGTACCCAAGCCAGGTGGTAAAATTCGCCTAGTTTTGGATGCCCATCAGATCAACAAGATTATCGTTCCAGTCAGAACGCACCCCGAAAATAATGACGAATTGATTCAAAGATTTCACGGCAAGAAATACTTCACCACATTCGACCTCCACACTTCGTACTGACAGGTCAGGCTAGAAGAAGAATCTAGGAAGTATACAGCTTTTGTCTACGTGGGCAGAAGCTATCACTTTAAAATTCTGCCATTCGGTCTGAACGTGAGTTCAGGAGTCTTCATTCAGGCCCTAGATGCAGCACTTTGACCTGAATTGCGGAGCCAGCTAGCGCTCTTCATAGACGATATACTAATAGCAACAACATTGTGGGAAGAGTAAAATCTCTTGTCAAGAGTTATCTCAACATTTCAACAATCTGGAGATACTACGAATTTACAAAAGTCGCACTTTGCACTGTACAAGATCAAGTTCCTCGGTCACCAGATTCTGTGAAGGTAAGCGCCATAAAGAAATCTCCAACGCGCAGCAACAAGAAACGGCTGAGAGCCTTTTTCGGAATGTCGTCATTTCCTTTTTCGGAATGTCGTCATTTTTAGAAGATTTCTCGACGATCAAGTTACGAACGCGGACGAACTTCACCGATTGCTACGTAAAAATGTGCCGTGGCGGTGGGCAAGTGAATGCGATATTGCATACCGGCGCATCAAAGATGCCTTAGCAAATGCAAAAATCCTACCCAGACATGTCACATTAATTTGGACTAATGATGGTTCTTTGAGCACTGGATTAGGCTCAGTGCTCTTCCAGACTAAACAAATTGGTGCAACGTTCCGCCCAATTGCATTCGCGAGCAGAATTTTGTCCTGTTGTGAGTAATCATATATGACAACTGAATTAGAGGCCATTGCAGTCGTATGGGTTTTTTAAAAATTTCATTATTACTTATATGGTGCATGCACAACAATATACTGCGATCATCAAGCCCTGTCTTTCCTCTTTTTTGCTAGGTTGTCACGCTGGACGCCTGCACTCCAGGAGTATAACTTCCGAGTTGTATATATTCTAGGAAGACAAAACCAAATTGCAGATGCGCTCTCCAGACTTCCTGAAGGTTTATAATCTGAAGTTAGCACGGAACACGAACAGAATCAGCATCGTATTTTTCTGATGAGAGATGTGGAAAGTAAGCGGTACTGTAAAACCATGTGAAAGAATTTAGCAAGTTTAAAAAGGGCAGGTTCCAAATTGGTCTTCAGTTCTAGTCAAGCTTAGACAGAGCAAGCAGCCACAATTAAAGAAGTTTCTCCGAATAATGAATGATGTACTCGTATTATTTTACAGAAGAAAAGAATCTTCAGATGAATGGCATGTGTGCATCCTGGCGGATTATGTTGAAATACTGATTGTACATACGCATTATGTTTGGGGGCACTTTGATGCGTTTGTAGGGAAGCAGCCTACTCACGACGTAGTAAATTCACATCAGTCTTTGCATTGTGTGCCAGCCTAGTCTGCTGTAACTAGCTCTGACGTCATAAATGTTGCGCAATACTTTTAAAATCAAGCAAATAACCTAAAACATTTCTAGCATGTCAGGAGTAATACTAACTTAATGTTTGTGGAATATCAGTTCGATAACTTTAGCCATTTTCGAAATTTGGACATTTCTCTGTAAAAATCATTGGCGCAACAGAAAAGAGCTAGAGACTTAATAATTGATAATTAGATTCCTTTTTCATAATAATTTAATAAAAACAGTACTTTGGATTTCACAAATTAAAATTTTAGTGGAAATTCATGATTTTCTGGTTTTCGTCTTAAAACTTAAGGAAGCAAGATAGATTAAGTAGGCTAATAAATAAGGCTAGGATGTTTATATTTAAGTAGAATGGAGATCCGCTATCACCATAAGGATGCGAGAAGTTTCATTTGAATACCTATAAAATTATAGCGATAGCGTATCTCCAAAGGGCCAGTTCAGAGCTCGTCTACTGCGTGCAGTGTAATTAAATTAATTCTCTCGCCCAAAATATTTAACTTAGCCACGTCAAAATTTTATTATCAATACTTACCTGCGTGCTGAATGCACATTTAAATTAAGAGCTTCATCGGCCATCAGCAAGAGAAGCTATGATTTATTAGGTAACTTAAAGTGGTGCATTACTAGCCCAGCGGCTAGTCGGGAGAGCCGATTTGATCAGGCGTTCCCTTAGCCGTCAGCTTTTTTTTTTTTTTCTTTATTGTAATTTTAAGCACCTCATACAAGGTGGGCTGGCAGCAGCATAATACGCTGCTCTTCAGCCTTAAGGGGTACAATAATACGATATATAGGTGACACAGACAATACAAAAAAATGGCGGGCAAAGAATGTAGATACAAAAACAATAAACATGAAGCCGTTCACGCTGGACGAAAAAACACTAACACTTGGTGACACGGCGCACAGAAGACGGACGACGGCGACGGCACACGTGAACAGATGAGGCGTGACGACGAAAGAACACTAAACGCAGACGAAGGCACACACACGAGACACTGATGGCGATGATCTCCGGCGCGCGAATGTTCACTGAGCGTGTGCGAGTCCGGGGACCTGCCAAGGGAGGAGGAGGAGGAAGGGGAGTGGGAGAGGGAGAGGGGAGAGCAGAGCAGAGCAGAGATGCCAGGGGCACGGGAGAGAGGGGGAGGGGGGAAGGGGGAGGGAAGCCCGGGGGAAGAGGGGTGGAGGGAGGGGACGGGGGAAAGGGAAAGAGAAGGGAGGGAGGGTGCCTAAGGGAAAGGACATCGGAAGTGGGGGGGCAGGGTCAAAGTTGATAGGAGGGGTAGATGGAGGGGAGGAGGACATCATCAGGGAGGGGGAGCTGGCGGAAGCCACCTTGGGAGAGGGTAAGGAGGGTGGAGAGATGGAGACCAGGTGGGACGTGGGCATACAGGCGCGGCAGCGGGCGGGGGTGGGAGAGGATCGGGGAGACGAGCAGGTGAGGAGAATCGAGTTTACGGGAGGTGTTCAGGATCTGTATCCTTTCAAGGAAAAGGAGGAGGTGGGGGAAGGGGATGAGATCGTACAGGATCCGCGTAGGGGAGGGGAGACGGATGCGATAGGCGGGGCGGAGAGCATGGCGTTCAAGGATTTGGAGGGATTTATAAAAGGAAGGGGGGGCGGAAATCCAAGCCGGATGGGCATAACAAAGGAAAGGGCGGATGAGGGATTTATAAGTGTGGAGGATGGTGGAGGGGTCCAGACCCCACGTGCGGCCGGAGAGGAGCTTCAGGAGACTGAGTCGGGAGCGTGCCTTGGCTTGGATTGTCCGGAGGTGGGGAGTCCAGGAGAGGCGACGGTCGAGGGTGACGCCAAGGTACTTAAGGGTGGGAGTGAGGGCGATAGGACGGCCATAGATGGTGATGTAGAAATCAAGGAGGCGGAAGGAAGGGGTGGTTTTGCCTACAATGATCGCCTGGGTTTTGGAGGGATTAGCCGTCCGCACCGCAGCTTTATATATAAGAACGCTGCGTGAGGAAGCAAGGCCCCAGTTGTCTCCAGATGCTGAATAGCACGCCATCTGGGTCGGGAGTCGCGTCGCGTCGGTATCATTGCTACAAACATCCTCGGATGCCGTATTAAGTTACTCGAGATACGCGTAACCATGAGATCGTTTTCGAGTGAAGTGTTAATTCTGGGTTGACTTTAATTATCGATCTTCAGTTTGCGTATTGTCGTATTTTCACGCGCCGCCGCGGGACAAACATTCTATCATTATTTAGCGCGGCGTTTGATGAACCTTATCGTCAAATTATGGCGAGCATTCATTTAAACATTTAATTTGGACATTTATAGCTGCATCAGCGCATTAGACTCTGAACTGCTCTGTTAGTTAGATTGTGTGGTTTCTTTTGTTTTCATCTGTGACTTTCAGAATACAGAACGTTTTTTTTTTTTCACGACCGTTTTTGATTATAAATCCCATACAATCTCCTAATTCATCAGAGCTATAAGCTGTAACTATAAGTGTATTCTCAGATGAAGTGGGCACTAGGAATTCTAATTACAGGCTTCACGTTTTGCTAATCACTTTCTGGTTACCAATATTGTAGTTAGAGAGCCAGTGTTGAGAACGGCGAAAGACAGCATAAATAACATTCTAAATAATAGGAACTGGTTTTACATTCAAACAAAATTATATAAACACCATAACAATTCCACCCGTCGCCCCACATATAGTGCATCGGGCGGAAAGTGGTTCAAAATGGCTCAAATGGCTCTGAGCACTATGGGACTTAACATCTGTGGTCATCAGTCCCCTAGAACTTAGAAGTACTTAAACCTAACCAACCTAAGGACATCACACACATCCATGCCCGAGGCAGGATTCGAACCTGCGACCGTAGCAGTCGCGCGGTTCCGGACTGCGCGCCTAGAACCGCTAGACCACCGCGGCCGGCTGAAGTGTTTCAACATTCAAACATTTAACAAACAATAATTTCCTACCCGCCGAAGATAGGTACTTACTGATGCTCTCCCAGCTTGAGAAGAGAAGCACAACAAGTATTAACAAAATGTAAGATCTGTCAAGTAACTAAGCCAAATAACCAAGGCAATTTAGACATTTTACATACAATCCTTCCTGAAAAGCCCTTGCAAATTAATTTCTCTGGACGTTTGTGGTCCTGTGCCTCGTGCAAGAGGAGAATGCAAATACATTATTGAAGTGCTTGATACCTTTTCAAAGTACATTCAGTTGTATCCAGTACATACAGCAATCAGCAAGGCCATACTGAAGAAACTTTTCAATACCTTCATCCCATTCATTGAAAAGCCAGAAGCAATTCTTAAAGATAATGCATCTGTATTTACCTGTTACATCTGGAAGAATGCTATGCAAGCAGCAGGCATCAAACATATCAAAGGAGTTTTTACCTTCCTGAAGCCAGTCCGATAGAAGGAGACTTTGGAGAATTGAACCGGTTTATGAGAACTTATTGCTTCAATAAGCAAACCAACTGGATTGAATACATTGAAGATTTTATTCAGATTATGAATAATTTGCCGCATACTACAACCGGATATACACTGGAGGAACTAATGCTTGATAAAGAAAAAGAAAACGAGTGGACAAAAATGTTACCAAGAATGCTAAGAAACAGGATAAACTGGGGACAAAAGGTTAGGAATGCTTACTTCAATATGTCAGCAGTAGCTGAAAGAAGAAAAATGAAAAATGATCAAAGGATAAATATAAGACAATTGTACGCTGTGGGCGATTTGATACTTCTGAGGTTGCACACGAAGCCGTCATCGATTGTCAAGAGGAATACGAAGTAGCAGGCCTTATATCAAGGCCCTTACATCATGAAGATTCCACATCCTGGGGCATATCTACTTGGATATCCAACTTCGATGAAAGTCAAGGGTGTGTCCCCACATAAGGACATTAAAGTATTTTTTAAATAGTGGACTAACAAGTATTCATGGAGAAACTACTACAGACAGTGAAACATTATTGTTTTTAGTATCATATCTCTAATATTAATTGATGTGTACATAGTAGTTTAGGTGTTCTTTGATATATTGTGTGAAGACCATGTCAATAACTATTGAGGGACATTATTCGAAATTAAGTGTGTTTAAACCAATCACTACTCACAGGACACTCTTGCGCACAGTGGAAGATTTCTTTATTCTCTAGGGTATAGGTTTTTTACATCTAGTATTAAGGATGGAAGTTAATTTCTTTTGTGAAGATTCACAGTTATGTTTTATTTCTTGATCCTGTGTATAGGTGATAAAGTTTCTAACTACAGATTTCTCTTGTGTCTCATGTCAGTTTGTTCATTAGGTGTTAGGTGTTTGCTTTGTGATTCCTTCAACAAGATAGAGTTATCTCTCTTTCTTTCCTGTCTTTCCACTCTTGTCCTCAAGTTTTCCTTATTTTTGTTGATCCTTCAGATCATTAGAATTTTTGTTTTGTTTGTGCTATCTTTAAGAGCAATTTGCCGAGGAACATACGGAAACATGGTTGATGCTATCCTGGACAGGTAAAAAGGTTTTCTAAAGTAATTCAGATATGTGTCAAAGAAGACTATGTCATGTGATTATCATTGAGTATGCTGCTATATAATAGTGAAATCAAGGAATCGACACAGTAAAACTTCTGCTCACACATTTATTTTCACAACTTGCATTTACAGTGAAGAAGTTATGTATCTGCTGCAGATGGCAGCAGAATCTACTGTCTTAACACAACACCAACAGATGGCGTAAGAGTCTTTATTCTCTGACATCCTCCCCACCCTAGTCCATCACGAGGGGGATGACCAGCTGGACCAGTCGACAGATCTTCATACCATCTGGCGGGTGGAGGACGATGCACCATATTTCATTGTATCTGCTGTGGTTTGCTGTTTTCTTGCAGGAGAACAACCTCTCCAATTTTCGGTTTCCTTTGTGAAGCGTATTCCTTCACCTCATGGTATTGTCTCAGCAGCAGGAGGTATTCAGTCTTCCACCTACGCCAAATGTCCTCATTGACCTTTTGTCTAAGTCGGAACTCCTTGGCAACGTCTGTTCCAATTGCTGGCTCTGGCCCACATGGAATCGTTACTAATTTCTCACCATTTAGAAAGTGGGTCCAAATGGTTCAAATGGCTCTAAACACTATAGGACTTACCATCTAAGGTCATCAGTCCCCTAGACTTAGAACTACTTAAACCTAACTAACCGAAGGACATCACACACATCCATGCCTGAGACAGGTTCAAATGCCTCTGAGCACTATGCGACTTAACTTCTGAGGTCATCAGTCGCCTAGAACTTAGAACTAATTAAACCTAACCAACCTAAGGACATCACACACATCCTTGCCTGAGACAGGATTCGAACCTGCGACCATAGCAGCAGCGCGGTTCTGGACTGAATCAACTAGAACCGCTCGGTCACAAAGGCCGGCTAGAAAGTGGGCTGGCGTCAATGCAGTATCACTCTCTCCTTGAGTGATGGGTCGTGAGTTTATTGCGGCTTCTATGCTGATCAAGCTGGTGTTCAAACACTCTTCAGTCACCTGGGAGCGATC
Source organism: Schistocerca nitens (assembly GCF_023898315.1). Classification (NCBI taxonomy): domain Eukaryota; kingdom Metazoa; phylum Arthropoda; class Insecta; order Orthoptera; family Acrididae; genus Schistocerca; species Schistocerca nitens. The sequence goes on along the minus strand of NC_064614.1, from coordinate 743,813,308 downwards.
AAGCACTTTCCCCAAGCAGCGCCTGACAGAACATATCATGCGTTCACACCAGCCTCCCTACCAAGCCGCACATGCACTGTCTCTAACACTAGCTACGAAACCGTCCATGAATACTGAGTTGTTTACAAGTCCTGAACCTTATGGATATTTTCCACTATTTAGTGTTGCTAGCTCCCTTATGGCAGCTGACAAAAGGAATGGGCTTGGTGCAAGTCCAAATGGCAAATGTTTGAACTGATATGTGTAATCACGTCGTCTGTGGTCATGTAGGAACCAGTTCCAGCTTGTTCAACACGATACCAAAAGAACATCGTGAGTTGTCTGTCCTCTTCATTCAACGTTAACTGCAGGGAAGCTTGTTCCACATCACGCACTAATCCCATCGGAAATGTGCAGAATGGTAATAAGGTTGCCAGAATATCTGGAAGTAAATTTCGTCCGTTTTCAAGCGCATCGTTCAATGATAGAGACTCTGGCTCATGTGAGGATGAATCGAAGACTATTCTGTACTTCAGACTTCCACTGCTATGTTTCTTCAAGATGTGGTGTGGCAGTTAGAATGTGTTTCCAGCAGTACAGTCCTCCGTTGCTACCTCTATCTGATCCTTCTTATGGTCTCATGGTAAATGACCTTTAGTTCTTCATTCGCTTGCAGCTTGTTTTGCAAGTAGCGAAGGCGCGCTTCAGCAGCTGTGCTGTTGCACGAGAAAAGCATATCCTTCTTTCGAGGCAGGGATACAACACTGCGGCCATATTCCACGCAGTATGACTCTTGGAGTTCTTGATATGGGCGTTAATGCTCGCTCTTGATGTTCTGCTATCCCGATTGTCTCCAGGTCCCAAAATCGGCGCACTGACTCATCAGACATATCATTGAAGCTGCCCTGAATAAAGGTGACAGTATCTATGCTAACGGTGATACTAGATCTGTTTCCACGGAGAATATATCCGAAGATTGTTGGGAGAAAAACCAGTGATGGTGATACCTTGATTGGTTGTTCCACAGTCACGATTCTCCAGTAATATCAGCTCCAATCAGGATCTCAATAGGTAGATCTTCAGTGCCTCCTTTAGGATCTGCCAGCGGTGTACCATCCCTCAAGGCCATATCTCCTACATCTTGTGGCACTGTTGGTTGCTGTGAAAAATTATTTGTGCTTTCAAAGGCAGTCATTGATATGTGGGAATTGGTGGAGCACCCCATTATGTTAAACTGCACCTTCCTCCTTGAGAGGGATGAACAGTAAGTGGATTCGAAAGTTCTTATCTCCCGAGTGGTGCTTCCAGTGACACTTAGTTGGAGAGATTCAGTCAGTGAATGGTGAATGAAACTTGACTGACTCCCTGTGTCCAGGATGGCACGTGTCTCTTTGCTCTTACCAGTTGGTCCTATGACACTCGCACAAGCGGTCTACAGGTATGTGAAGGTAGAAGTCATACTTTCAATTTTATTTACTGTTGTGGTATGGCTACTACAGATGGAAATGTAATGCTCACCCTTGCATTTCGCACAGGATAACTTCCCCCGTTTGAAACACTAACTTTTGTTGTTGTTATGTCCAAGGTGTAGGAAGCAACGGTTCATTGTCTTGAGGGCGTCTATTCATGCCTGTAAGCTTGCATTCTTTTGGCAGTCTTGGCCCCAGTGCCCTCTTTCGTTGCAATTCACACAGAAGGGCTCTGAATTTTGTTGTTTCGTCTTCTTGTCCCCCTTCGTTTTAACCTTTACATGGAATGCAGGTGCTGTTGGTATATAATTTTCGTGTGGAACAGTATCTCCACGAATTTTGCATGTGTTGATAGCTCCTTCCACCTCTTCATTTAGGAACTCCATAAGGCGTGTGAGATTCCTTTCTTCAATTCTGTGCCTTCGGGCACGCACAAGCCAATCTTTGCAAATTTCTTCAGTAAACGCTCGAAGAAGTTTGGGTGCAAGCACCCTTTCGTAAGAGTCCACATTTTCTCGTAGTGCTTGGGTGCACTTATGGCACTCATTGTAAGTGGAACTCAGGACTGCCTGAAGTCGAAGTGTTAAGATTCTCCAAGAAATCCAGTTGACTTTGGATAATTCTGTTCTTATCCAAAATGTGCTTAGTCTACTGATATGTGTCAGCTGTAACAGCAATGCCATCGATCAAGTCCTTAGGTTCTCCATCAAGACAACTACGGAGAAATACATGCTTGTTCATAGTTGTCACCATTCTAGTCTATGAAACTGTGAACTGCTCCCAAAATCGAGGTCAATCTTCTATGTCCCCTGAGAATGAGTGCAGTTTGATAGTAGGCAATTTTATGTCCATACAGGCGACTTGTTGAGCCGCTGACGTCGCATTTCAGTCCCTTGAGTGTGCTGCTCCTAGAAGGCCTTTCGCCATTCGGAGAGCGTGTTTTCATTTATTAGTATATTTTTTCCAAGCTTCTGTGTCGGCTTCGTCTTCAGAGTCATCCAGCAAGTCCTGTATTGTATCATTGAGTGTAGCCAACTCTCCCAATGTCGCCTGTAGGTGTTCCTGGAAGTGTTCGACTTGTTCTGCTGCTGTAGAACCATCGACAGCGTTTATTTGGCTGACTAAAGGCGTGGCATTCGGTCGCAAAGTCGTCCGCTTATGCCGCAATTTTCCCAAATTCGTAGCTACCGCTTCTGTCATGGCGAGTTGGTGGTTTTGCTTTCTGTCACGAGAGTGCGTTCAAGAACAATACACCCCCATCATTTGAATGCTGTCACTAAGCGATGGTGCTGTCCTGGAGTGTGAGCCGTTACCCTTAGCAGTGGTCGCTGTTTCCAACAGATGGCGCTGCAGTCTACTTATACTTTAGCCGTCCCGTTTGTACTTTGCAGATAATACGCCAACTGCCCTATATTGCTCCGCCACAAACAAACATGCACCAAGTAACCATATATAAATCAATCGACCCATAGTGTCCTTTGTTGCAGTTTCCGAGCAATGCCGCAACTTATCTGTTTGAGCTGAACATGGCGGGACGTGACCGTAGTTTGAAACTGAAGTCGCTCAAAACCTTCTCTGTCGGTGTCGAGTCCTCTTTAATGTGTAGTAGCACTCTTTCTTTTCATGCACTTACGGATTTCGGCACCAAAATGTTGCTACACACTAGTGAAATCAAGGAATTGTCACAGTTAATCTTCTGCTGGCAGCGCAATCTACAGTCCTAACACAACACCAGCAGCGGAAGAGTATTTTCCGACAGAATGATTGTATGATGCAACCTGACTATAGCCTGCATCACCTAGCACGGTGCTACCACACATAGAGGCCGAGCAGAAAGGAAGTACACTACTGGCCATTAAAATTGCTACACCACGAAAATGATATGCTACAGACGTGAAATTTAACGGACAGGAAGAAGATGCTGTCATATGCAAATGATTAGCTTTCCAGAGCATTCACACAAGGTTGGTACCTGTGGCGTTACCTACAACGTGCTGACATGAGGAAAGTTTCCAACCGATTTCTCTACGCAAACAGCAGTTGACCGGCGTTGCCTGGTGAGCCGGCCGAAGTGGCCGTGCGGTTAAAGGCGCTGCAGTCTGGAACCGCAAGACCGCTACGGTCGCAGGTTCGAATCCTGCCTCGGGCATGGATGTTTGTGATGTCCTTAGGTTAGTTAGGTTTAACTAGTTCTAAGTTCTAGGGGACTAATGACCTCAGCAGTTGAGTCCCATAGTGCTCAGAGCCATTTGAACCATTTTTTTTGCCTGGTGAAACGTTGTTGTGGTGCCTCGTGTAAGGAGGACAAATGCGTACCATCACGTTTCCGACAGTTGATAAAGGTCGGATTGTAGCCTATCGCGATTGCGGTTTATCGTATCACGACATTGGTGCTCGCGTTGGTCGAGATCCAATGACTGTTGGCAGACTATGGAATCGGTGGGTTCAGGAGGGTAACACGGAACGCCGTGCTGGATCCCACTAGCAGTCGAGATGACAGGCATCTTAACTGCATGGCTGTAACGGATCGTGCAGCCACGTCTCGATCCCTGCGTCAACAGATGGGGACGTTTGCAAGACAACAACCATCTGCACGAACAGTTCGACGACGTTTGCAGCAGCATGGACTATCAGCTCGGAGACCACGGCTGCGGTTACCCTTGACGCTGCATCACAGACAGGAGCGCCTGCGATGGTGTACTCAACGACGAAACTGGGTGCACGAATGGCAAAACGTCATTTTTTTGGATGAATCCAGATTCTGTTTACAGCTTCATGATGGTCGCATCCGTGTTTGTGACATCATGGTGAACGCACATTGGAAGCGTGTATTCGTCATCGCCATACTGGTGTATCACTCCAGTATGGAGTATGGGGTGCCATTGGTTACACGTCTCAGTCACCTCTTGTTCGCATTCATGGCACTTTGAACAGTCGACGTTACATTTCAGATGTGTTACGACCTGTGGCTTTACCCTTCATTCGATCCCTGCGAAACCCTGCATTTCAGCAGGATAATGCATGACCGCATGTTTCAGGTCCTGTACGGGCCTTTCTGGATACAGAAAATGTTCGACTGCTGCTCTGGCCAGCACATTCTCCAGATCTCTCACCAACTGAAAACGTCTGGTCAATGGTGGCCTAGCAACTGGCTCGTCACAATACGCCAGTCACTACTCTTGATGAACTGTGGTATCGTGTTGAAGTTGCATGGGCAGCTGTACCTGTACATGCCATCCAAGCTCTTTTTGACTCAATGCCCAGGCGTATCAAGGCCGTTATTGCGCCCAGACGTGGTTGTTCTGGGTACTGATTTCTCAGGGTCTATGCACCCAAATTGCGTGAAAATGTAATCACATGTCAGTTCTAGTATAATACATTTGTCCAATGAATACCCGTTTATCATCTGCATTTCTTCTTGGTGTAGCAATTTTAATGGCCAGTAGTGTATGAGGAGATGAGTATTGCCAATACGCGGCAGCAGGCAGCGGACAGAATCCAGGTTGCCGAACTGCATTGCTGCAGAGAATAGTGAGGCTCGTTTGTCTACGGTACACTGTATTATGCGTTCAAATGTATTAGGGGAATAATAAATATTAAAACAAGTTTCGATCAGTCGTCATGAGAGAGATATTAATTCACATCTTGATGACGTTGCGTCCACTGCTCCATAGATTTACTCTGCGTGACGTCGGGAGGCGAGAACAGCTGACTGAGCTTTGTGAAGACGTGAAGCACAATTTTTGTCGAAACGGTTATTGTCTAACGACAATGTTATTGAAGCTGCTTGCAATAATTACCGCTTATTGCTATTTGAATTGCATTATAAGTAAAAATTTAATATACAACAAAATTAACTTCAAGCTGAAACCGAAATCGTTATATTTGCTAGACAACAGTTCTGCTCAACAGAATTTTTAAAAATGTGTAAGGTGTGTGTGTGGATGTGTTTGACTATAGTTAAGTGTAATCGCTACTTGTAGAAAACAATTAGTGGTAGGAGAGATTAACATAAAAGACTATTATAAAAATGGTCAGTAATTTGCGATATTTTTCGTTGTTAATGGGCATTATGAGTGTAAACTAACTCGTTCGACATTCATTACAGTGCGAGACCGCATATGTAATCCACTGAACAAGCAAACAATTAACCTTCATCTGCGAATAACTCCGGGGAATCTGACCGATTACTTCGAAAACCACCGATATCTCGACAAGTAACAGTTACTGCCATTTTAGGGCTCTATCCAGTTCTTGCCTTGAAAAAGACAAGGGTTTACAACATGTTGAGAGAAGCTTAACTTCTCCTTGGGCAATATGTTGAACATTACAGTTTGTGTAATTAAAAGGATACAAGGTCCTAATCAGAAAGGCTAGGAAGTTATCATTATGTATTCAACTGGCCGGCCGCGGTGGCCGTGCGGTTCTAGGCGCTCCAGTCCGGAGCCGCGCTGCTGCTACGGTCGCAGGTTCGAATCCTGCCTCGGGCATGGGTGTGTGTGATGTCCTTAGGTTAGTTAGGTTTAAGTAGTTCTAAGTTCTAGGGGACAGATGACCACAGCAGTTGAGTCCCATAGTGCTCAGAGCCATTTGAACCATTTTGTATTCAACTGGAATGTTGACAAACACATTTTTTAAACCATGAGTCTTTAAATCTAGGAAATATTATTACTTTGTTCCAAAGTCTAAATCATAATACCATTGTCACTTCTATTTGATTCTGCTTCGGAACAATCTGATTGTAAATTTACGATGACAGGTTCAAAGCTTATATCCATCATCACTTCCCTGTCAAATTCTTCTTTCTGAAGCTTTTCAGCATGCCACACAGACTGTGCCCACGCTACAGGTGGGATGTTGTCTGTTACCTCATTGTGTATTGCCTCATGCACAAGCGATTCACAGTACCTTATCTTGAATGTTTCGTTTTTCTCTCCCACACAGCCTTAAAACACTTTGCCCAAATTTATTCCATGGGACTACAATGACAATGACACATGGGTAAACGCAAAACTGTGTGATCCCATTCATATGCAAGGAAGTCAAGTTTGTATGTTCTGTCACGTGACTTGTAGATATTAACGAGCTGCAGGAGATCAGCACGAGTCTGGGTTATATGGTGCTTCATATTTTTATTTTTAAGCTGGGGAAAAATATTCGCTTTTCTGGTGCTTGCACTTGATGTTTTCTCTGTAACAGTTGATTTATAACGCACTGGACGACTTCGAAGCAAGGTTTGACAAGAGTTATGAATCACGTCCCAAAACTGACAGTGTTCATTGCTGAATGGTAATCATGTTGTTTTTCTTACACGTAAATACAAGTTTATTCCCAGAAATAAAATCAGAAGAGTCAGCAAGCAGAATAATTACACGAGAACTTATCCCTATGAGTACTTTAAAACCGCCAGTACCATCACTCATTTTCCAGCAGATCTTCTTGGAATGATTCAAATTGACCCAAGATTCATCAAGGTAATACACTGTTGAACTACCTCCTTCTCTTGTATCGTGAATCTTTATATGGGATATAGTTCGTGCTACACCTATGTCACTTCTGTGAACTAAAAACTCTCTTCTGAACAAATCTGGAACCAACGCGTCTTTTAAAATGTTTTTACTTTGCCGAAGCACTTACCACTGAAGCCTGCATAATTGCAACACGTTTTTGTCATGTTGAGCATTCATCATTCACATGGAGCACTTTAAAACATCGTTATTAAAATCGTCCATTTATGTTACAGGTTCCTTGTGATTTCGATGCTTTCCAGGCGACACGAAACCAACTGGTTCTACAGTTCCTACAGCCCTGACACTTTTGCTTACAAATCTCTATACAGTTCTCTTGCCGACACATGGTTCTGAGGTCCGTTCTTGTGTTTTCCAGTGTCAACAGTAGGAGACCTGTTTCTAAATTCACCTTTGAAAACGTTATAAATGCAGTAAATAATCCACCTCATCTGCTTCACATTTATTGCCATCACATGACTTTTCTTTTAATAGCACATTTACGAGATACATATTCACAGTTATGCTGCTGTAACAAAAAAATAGGAACAAAAAATTGTTAGTTTAATGAATAATTCGGTTGCCGCGAAGTATGGCAACAGTGCAGCATGTAGGAGCGAGTTTCTCGTTCTCTATCTGTAGCTCTCTGCCAGCTGCTTGGACAGAGAATGAATATTATTGGCCGCCAGTAGCTAGTGGAGGGGGATGTGCAGAACGGCTGAAAATTGGGCCGCCTTCTTACATGACGCGAACTTTAGTAACTGAGAAGAACAGTGGCCTTGGGCATTGTGTTAATCGCCTTCTGCGAGATGAACAGTGAACCATATTTCTGTGATTTTGTGTTAAGTGATGAACTGTCTTTTCATCCATCTTGTGTTGAAGTGTTGACCTTTGACAGTGTCGCAAAATTCATTGGGTTTTTGTGTTGTTGTTTTGGAAGGGTGTTACTATGCATGGACAGTGTGTTTCTGATCAATTGCTAGTGCACATGAGGAATTTTGCTCTGTTCTTCGCAGAAGAAACTTTGTCTGAGTGAATGTAACTGTCGATTACAGGACAACATACCTGTGTCAGGAAGTTTTCTTCAATTTACATGACTGTGTTGTGAGAGGGCTTTTTTTTCGTGACACAATGTGCAAACCAACACTACCGAAGTTGACTATTTGTTGACAGAAGCGAGTCAGAATGTGAAACTAAGCCAATTCCATTCCAGATAGGCGCCGTGGCGATTCATTTAGTCTTTTCTCATTCATATTTCTTTTACATGTCGCAAGAACGTCTATCTTGGCACTGTGAGGCGTAGATCATACCATCCTGTGTATAGCCCCGCCAAACCTCCACTACCAGTATCTCACCGCACCTTGGACCACAGAATTCCGTTCCAGTTTACATCCAGCTTCTCACCATTCTTTAACATTCATCGACACCATTATTCGTCAGCATCGGCATATTTTGCAGATACAATATATTCAAATCATTCAAGATGAACTCTATATAATTTTTCTGTGTAGAACTTGTTGTAATTGTGTAATGTTGAATTTTGCTGTAATAGTTACTGATGCTATTGAGCAAAACCTCTCTGGATAGAGGCATTGGCAGGTTTTAGGGCTCATTTTCCTGGCCAGCCTCACCCAAATGCGTGCCCCACTTCTTGTTAAACCATTTATTCCGAGTGCAAACTATAAATTTATCCAACCAGGTGAAACATAGATCACTGTTAAGAGAAAACTGTTTCCATTATTATCTGAAGAAATTATCAGTTTATTCATTAACGTTTAAAATTTAGGGCAAATACTCTGTAAATCTTTTCAAAACCATTAAAAGTTGTGGACACGAAATGTTTGTATGTCAGAAAAATTTCGCTCCCAAGAAGGGCTATGTAGTATCGTTGAGAGAATTTGACATTTCAATGTGTTCTCTGTCTTACGACTGTGTGCGAAAGTGGGAAAAGCAGTTTTGCCAACAGTTAAAGTGAGCTCCCCACCAGTTTCAAGCGCAAAAGCCACAAGAAAACCTCTAACAAATATGCCCCTACTCTCATAATAGCTAAAATTTCCACTGAAACTTTTTGATTATTATGAAAGTAAAAAATAAGTATACTAGTAATTAGTTTTACTTTATTATTAAGTAATAAAATATTCACAATCATTAAATGAACATACAATAAATAAATCAGCAAGTCAAGTTCAGGAACATACAAAAAGTTCTACAACAACAGCTAATTATTTAAATGAATTCGTCTTCTTCAGATGAAACATTTTTGACTGCATCATCATCATCATCATCATCATCGTTGTCGTCGTCGTCGTCGGTTTCAAATTGATACAACTCTTTGATACCGATTTCTTTTACAATGTTTGTTGGACTTTCATATTCGTTGCAGCATTTTCCTTCCAGCCTCAAACTACAGCATATTCTTAATATAGCAATTAAAAGATTTAACTTCATTCTATTCCTCTGCTTGTTTTCGTTACATTCATAGTGCTAAATAATCTCTCAACATTGGAGTTGGAAAGAGGCAGTATCAGGAGAGTAATCGCAAAAGTCGCTAATTCCTCAAATCTGTATTCCCCTTGAGCATTTTTGAAATACAATACTTCATTTCAAAATTTTTTTGTGTCTGTGGCCTCCTTTTAGTTCAACAAATGTATTTGTTGCCACTGATCATCCAGTCTTGCTATAAATTCTGCACTGTTATTGAACTGAGCCATTATATCAATTAGATGTTCTTTGCTGTGATTAAGTGCTTATTCTACACTTATTCCGGAAATTTTCTTCACCAACGCCAGATTTTCTGGTAACCTGATTTTTTTATTTCTTCAATCAGACATACTATATATGTTACACACCCATTACGCAACATTTCTTCATCCGCCCGTGGTAATCTTTTTTCTGTCATTTCAAGCAGCTGCTTTTCAAAGCGGAATACCAGATAACATCTCCGATCGAAGAAATCGCGAATATTTTGAGTAAAAATATTAACTTTTTTTGTAGGTAATGTAACTTTGCTGACAAGCATATCTATCAGGTTGGCCAACTCAATGAGTTTGGTGTGATCTGTATCTTTCAACTTGAACAGTTTATTGATTCTGTTTATTTTAATTAATATTGGATATAAAAATGAAATATATGCGTAATTAATCTCGTTCACATATAAAGCGTGTAATAACTCTGCCTTATGACACCTTTCGCTCACTTTAGCTACGGAAAATTGGTTTTTAGCTCTGACCATTGCGTGTATATTCTTGATAGAGCGGATTTTATTGATAACCACCTTTTCTGGCATGCTTGAACTATTTTTAACGGTTTCTGCCCGTCGTTAATAGGTTTTGTATAGCTCCTTAACAAGAGATTATCTAGAAGCAGAGCGACTAAACGAATCATATGTCTCTTCAATTAAAAACTCAAAATTTCTCAGTAAAAATTCTTTTGCAGCAGCTGAAACAGCCAGCTGTAAGGAAGGCACAGGCAACCTACTAGAATCAGGTGTGGTACCTCTTCTTTCAGTTTCGTAAATAGTCCGTTATTTAATCCAACCATGACAGAGGTATTATCTGTGCCAATGCCCATTAAATTTTTAAGGCCAAATCTAATCGTTGAAGTGTCTTCTTTATAGCAGAGACAATAGCTTCAGCATTACACTCATGCAGTTCAGCAAGGTCAAGATATGTAAATACTATTTTTTGGTGTAATCGAATATGGCAGAGATAATATCTTCAGCATTACACTCGTGCATTTCAGCAAGGTCAAGATATGTAGATACAACGTTTGGTGTAATCGAATATAGCTTCAGCATTACACTCATGCAGTTCAGCAAGGTCAAGATATGTAGATACTATTTTTTGGTGTAATTTACTGTAATAAAATATAATCAATCCGAAGTATTTATGTACAGCATTATGAGTAGATTCATCAATTAATTAATCTTTGCAATCTTGTTTTAGAACGTCAGTGAACTGCGGTGCTAACACGTTTTTTATAACTGAGGTACACTTAGTTCGGTGCAGCTGAACTTTTTCGATATATTTTTCGTGACTGTAATTAATCACCTCTTTCAAATGGTCGACTTCACGTATACTAGTACGCTTGGCTATGAATAATGCCAGCCTTGCTTCTTCCTCTTTTTATTCACCATGGGCTCTGACTTAAAGCAATTTTAGGCTGCATAGTTACAAACTGCAGCAATTTACTTAGTCAAAGAGTGGTCAAAGATATAAAACCGATCAATGAATGACTGATCAATGTAAAAGAAGGTTGCTTACCTTTTTATTTTGTAGATGGTTCTTTGACATCCCATGAGATTTCAAATCTTCATAGTGACTCCTTAAAACTGTACCACAAAATTTGCACTTCGCTAACTGACTACTAGTTTCAATAACTTGAAGTCAATCTGTTAAATGTGGGTCTTGAAATCGAGAATCCCGAAACTTTTGCGTATATTGTGGTTTCAGGATAGTTAGACACGTATGAATTCGTGAATTAATACCATACAGAGAGAGTCACAGTTGTATAGTGCACACCACGAACTAGCGCTTAGTGTTTATTCGAAGCGACAGTGAAATAAATAAGCACCCATTGTTTGAAACCGGTTGCTGCACTCCCTGCACCTGCGCAAGCCGCCTTCGCTCGTGAAATGAAGTATAGCTAGGTGCTATTAAATACTGTTCATTCTACAGGGAATCCCCGCATATAATCTATCGAGTGTGATGGTTTGCTTCATGTCACATTGTAATGCATCAGCGTTGGCTTCGCAGTAGAAGTTAAATACTCCTGAAATCAAATAAAGTAGAAATAACATATTTCGCAACATATAATAGTATTTTCAGTAACTCAAACTGTATTCTACTAAACCACTTTAAAATCTACCAGCCACTAGAAGCAATATTTCGCCACCAAAAGGAGGGTAGAAGCCTCCAATTTTAGTGGAAAATCCATTAAGTTGGCAACACTAGGTGAATGTGTCAACGCGGTGAAAATGATTTTCGTTTCAAGCTGGTAGTGACCAAATGTTTACTTCGCGTATGTTCTGAAGTGAATTGCATAATTGTTCTTTTACGTGCGATCTGTACAGACTAGAAAAGCTATACATTGTTTTATATTTTAAAAACTACAACGGTAATATTGACACTCAAAGATACAGTGGCTGCGATGGCAGCAGCTATGCTAAAAAGAGACTGCAGTACATTGTATCTCTGGCTTTGTTAGCCGACTTGCATGTAATTTCTAATTTTTGTGGTTTGGTGTTGTCTTCCTATCGGGAGTAGAGAGAAGTATATATTGTTGTATGAAAGGAATAGTCCATCATTGCATTCAGAATTGTGACTTTAATGTTTGGTGGAAGGCTTAAAAACCATTGTAATTCGGAAGAATTCATCTTCATGAATAAACGGGGAATATAATCATCGTCAAAGACAACGAAGGAAAAACTAATTCATTCTTTTAAAACCCCTACACTTCACATTGGGCATTATATATGTTTAAGTTTACCAGCAAGATTTACTCGTACATTCTGAGGTGAAAATACTTTCAAGAGCCTGCGTCGAATTTATAACATGGATCAAAATCAGTGACGAGCGACATTGCCATGTGTTCTCAAAAGTAACATTCAATAGCCCGACGTGGATTTATTCTCGCTACAACCATTAAGGATATGCTGCCATTTTGATTTCCCTCCCGTTTTTCTTTGAGATTGTGCAGAGCTGTCAATACTAAATCACCGACCTCCGCAGCTGTGGAGTCCCGGGATCGACATCGCCGAGATTCAGAAGAATTCTTCTTCTTCCAGCGAATCTCTATTGCTGGAGATACAATAATGGTAACTATTATTATTATTTTCAGAAAATCTTCAAGATTTTTGTTAGGAAAAGTCTTACAATTAACTTCACAAACATTCATAATATTCTTGTTTTTTTTCTTTTCATTTTTTATCTGCACAGTCGCCCATTAATTCAAGAGAGAATTAGTACGATATTTCAGTTAACTTGTGGAAGGGATGTTATACCGTGTGGCACCAACATTACGCGTGTCCCACTCATTACGCACAGATAACTACGAACTTTCTTAACAGAACGTTTGGAACACTTTGGATGGATTACTCGAGAAACGTGAAATTAAATGGCCTGTACACCCACCTCTGACCTTTTATCTGTGAGTAAACTTAAAAAGAACATGTTTACAAAGAAAGCCGATGAACCCCCACGACATGACCTGCCATAGAACACGAGCCTGTGATACACTAAGTCCAGATGAGGTTCAGTGAGCAGCGTTGTCTGTCTGGAATCACTTTACAGCTGGCATCAGTGATCAACGTCAACACTTTCAGTACTTACTGCAATAATCATAATAATTAACACACGAACCTTACCCGAGTGAAGTGTTTCATTTCATTTGGCACTGCAGGGCAGACGCTTCTCTAACTTTTTCCGTTGCGGCTTGACAGTGGTTTCGGTACTGTTATCTTGTTCCAGATTGACTAAGTTTTACTTATGTTCTTTCGTTGACGTCCTATTCTTTAGTATCTCCGCCAGCAGACATCGAGATGGATGCAGGTAACCTGGCGTGGGTATCACAAAATGCGAAATTATAAGTAGTGCAAATCCCGTGTTACGACACGAAAACGGAAAATGACAGTAGCGCTCCTAGTGACCTGGATGTGAAATATAAATACAGGAAATATAGTGCGAAAATCCGTATTTTTGCTTTCTGAAGTACGATTATTAGATGGTAATATTTTTCATTTATACTTTATGGGTGGGCGTCATAGTCTCGTGGTGAAGTGTGTGTTTCGAAACATTTATGTGGTCTTACTAAGTAATACATTCGAGAAATCTCAATCAGAAACTAAAATTAAGTTCTTTTATTTCAGAGTCATATAAAATTTGTAAAACCTAGTATCGCAGTTTCAACCGTGTGGCGGTTATCAAGTGGAAACGATTACACTTCCCAAAATCTAACAATCATCTGACAAAAGTGACGCAGAAGCTCATTTCATCACATTCTGCTTTTCGTTACGACCTTCTTTTGTGTACTGCACTCTTAGAAATATATTCGAAATATGTTGCTCGTAATGTGCTTAATTTTTGCTCGTATGTATAATACCGTTTTGGGTGGGTAAGAGATTCCATATACGAGGGTTGGAACTTTAACTATTTATTTACAGCTCGAACAAAATAGATACATGTTTCAAAGTTTTACTGACATTCAGAGTAGTCACCAGCATTCTGTATAAGCCGCTGCCTGCGATGTGGAAGTCGTAGGATATTCTTAGCAGTGCCGGTTGTGTTGACAGTTCGCGCAGCGCGGTCTATTCCCCAACGAATTTGTAGCATTTCTGAAGCGAATACCGTGAAGTGTTTCCTTCAGTTTAGAAATCGACTTGAACTTACAGGGGCTTAAGTCAGGGGTGTGCATTAGGTAGTATAGCGCTTAGCGGCCCCATCAATGAAACAAATCAGTAACTGCTTGCATCCACTTACTGTCCTGTAAAATGATGTTCAGATCCTGCAGAAAGTGTCACCACTTCTTTCTCTATGCTGTTCATTTTTGGAACACAACCTACGACCAGCTTAGAGACAGAAGTAATGACACTTTCTGCAGGACCTGACCATCATTTTGCAGGACAATGCTCAAGCACGTACAGTGCAAGCTGTTACTGATTTGTTTGACTGAAGGAGCTGCTAAGTGCTATACTACCTAATGCACACCCCTGACTTAAGCCCCCGTAAGTTCAACTCGATTTCTAAACTGAAGGAAAGAATTCACGGCGTTCGCTTTAGAACTGCTACAAATTCGTAGGGCAATAGACCGCGCCGCTCGAACTGTCAACACAACTGGCACTGCTAAGAGTATCCTACGACTTCCACATCGCTGGCAACGGGTTATACACAATGCTGGTGACTACTTTGAAGGTCAGTAAAACTTTAAAACACGTATCTATTTTGTACGAGCTGTAAACAAATAGTTACCTCTATTAAAGGTCCCACGCTCGTATGTTTTTGTTTCATATAAAGCAGGAGTTCGTTTCATCACGTAGTGTTCTGTGAACTCATGTCTGTTTGTTACTACTTACGAATCCTTGTACGAACTGCTCGATTAAAATGCGACGGAAGTATATTGCTCATATTCCACGTTATTTTCGTTCGCAACGTTTTTCGTACTTTCTCGAATTTAATAGAGGACTCGGAAATTTTTATCGGGATGAGAGGATGATTTTAGTGCATTGATTTCAGCTAAAATATATTGTATACAGTACCTGTCAATAACATGTGAACACGTTTGCTTAACTGCTGTTCCATGTTAAGCATTTGCAAGGAAGAATACTGTAGTCATGAAGACTACAAAGCATATTAATCCACATCTCCATTCACGCTCTGCAAATCACTGTGAAATGCATAGCACTCACTGGCAAGAAACAACACTAAGTAAAACAGATTACTTACGCATTCCTGAAAAGATGTAACAAAGTTGAATACCAAGTATGTCAAAAGTTGCTAACATAGTGTTCTCCATTACATGTGAGAAACTACACAAAGCAGATGGAAACAAAAATAAAGTAGAATAAAAGTCATATACTTACAATGCAACGAAATCGAGCAATTCACAGACGGATTCGTAAGCAGAAACAAATGCACACATCAAAAAAAGTTTTGCATCACGTCGGTTCCGAGAGTTCCGGAACCTGTGCAGAAAATTGGAATATAGATCAACATAAACATCATTCCCGCCCTTTTTTTTGTTCATGAACACCACACATTGCATGTTTTACCACCATGTAGCGAGACCTTCAGAGGTGGTGGTCCAGATTGTTGTACATACTAATACCCACTAGCACGGCCTCTTGTATGGATGCATGCCTGTACTCGTCGTGGCATACTACCCACAAGTTCATCAAGGCATTGTTGGTCCAGATTGTCCCACTCCTCAACGGCGATTCGGCGTAGATCCCTCAGAGTAGTTGGTGGGTCACGTCGTCCTTTTCAATCTATCCCAGGTATGTATGATGGGGTTCATGTCTGAGGAACATGCTGGTCTCTCTGGTCGAGCGATGTCGTTAACCCAGAAGATGGACCAGATCAAGATTAAAGCCTTGTCTGGGGCCCAGAGGAGGAAACTACTCAGGGAACAGAAGAAAAAGGAAGGGAAAGAATGGCTTCCTGAAGATAAGTGTAGGGAATTAAAGGGACTTGAACCTATGACCCTCAAGAAAAAACTGTCTCAGGTTGGAAGGGATACGCCCCCACAACGTCGAAGACAGGCAGCAAGAGGGTAAGGGAGGAATCTGACTCCTTCCTCCCAGGATAAGCGAGTCCAGAGAAAACTGAGGCAAGAAATGGGGAAACAGTCCTATTGTACCGCAGTCTCTGTTTTTAAGGGGCTCCGGAAAGGCTCAAAATCATGAAAAGTTCAATTTTTACTTTTTTGCGTTTTCTGAATCTGCAGACTATTACCTTTTAATAGATATATAATTTATTCAATTCCGAAGACTGCAACTATTTTAAAATTTTTTTTGAAATGTGTTCTACATGGGCGTGACCCACTGTGGCGCTGTTAAACTGCTGTCAAATGGTGTTATTATTAACGTCCGTGTTCATCAGGTACATTTTAGTGATGTGAGATAAAGTATGTGTTGTGGCTAACCTGTGATGGTTCAATATATATCGCTGGTGTGATTGTCGATTGTTTCATGTTTATTTACTCTGTCGTTATCTCGAAAATATTCGTAATTAATTCTGTTTCTTGAGTCTCTGTTTTGTTGAAGTATAATAATGAGTAAAAGTAAAGTTATTAGAAATCCTCTGAAGGCTTTTAAGAAAAGGAGAAATGTTGGAAAGCCAAAGGTATTTAGAAATATGGGAATGAAGATAGGTTCTAACATGGTACGAGCGATGCTTGCTTTAGACAAGGAACGCCTTCGGGCTGCAGACAGGGCTGTAAAGAGTCTAGAAATACAAGCAAGAGTAAACAGGAGGAGGAACAAGAGGAAGCTGGAGGAGGAGTTTGCAGAGGATGAAGATAATCCATCCTATGGACCTGGAATGCACTAAAAAGTTAATCCAATCTTTGTCGCTCGATTCCCAAAACTTTTATTTTCTCATACTAATTACATGTTTTCTAAGGATCTTCCAAACATATTTGTTTCAAACTTTCAGTAAATGTTACACAGTACCTTCTGCATAATTTAACACAGCCTTTTTCCAAAAAACTGTATATTTTTGAATATATAAATAAAAAATTGCAAAAAAATGTTGTGAATTTTCATTACAATTGAAAAAAATCATCTTTAATAACTGATCTAAAATTTTGTAAAATCCCTGTGTTAAGTTGTAGCCCATATTCCAATAAATAATCTGTAAAAAGTTCAACTTCCTACCTCAAATACTTTGTGAGGAAAGATGTAATTTATAAGCGTTATTTTAACATTGCAAGTATAGGGCGTTCCGGAGCCCCTTAAGATGGCAGTTATCCAGGAAGGCTATCCACTGGTTGCCATCACCTCGCAGCAGGAGGAATCTGTACAGATGGCCCTCTTTCAAAAGGCTGGGGGGGGGGGGGAGGGGGGACGCTAGTCCAGGACCCAACTTCAGGAGGGCCTATCTAGACCGTGGTGCACTCATTTTTGTCTGTGAGGGGGTGCACGCAGTAGAATGGCTCAAGGACAAGGTGCCCATGACATCCCAGTGGGAAGATGCGAAGCTACTGGTTAAGACGGCAGCAGTGCTTCTTAAAACCGCAAAGATATCATTATGGGTACCCAAGGTCCTTAAGGAAGTCCCTCCCAAGACTCTGTTCGAGAAAATAGAGGCTCAGAACCCAGATGTCTAGACAGAAGACTGGAGAGTGACCAACCAGAAGGTTTTACCGGAAGGGCGTACCCTGGTGGTGGAGGTCGGAGAGAAGTCCCTGAAGGCGATGCGAGAGCAAGACCTGAAATTGTTTTTAGGGTTCTCGCAGGTCACTGCCAGAGTTCTTAAAGACCTCAATGGCAATGATGGCAACAAGACGGTGACTGGAGGTGCTGCAGATTAATCTGCAGCACAGTAAAGGGGCGTCTGCTGCCATGAGCCGCTACCTGGGGAGGCAGGAAGTGGACGTGGCCCTGATACAAGAACACTACTTATATAACAGGGGCATATCAGCCCTCGGTGGCACTGGAGGTAAGCTGATTCATACTAGAAATTTAAGAAACTCCAGGGCATGCATCTTTGTAAGAAATGGAATTTCTTTCACGCCAATGATGGATTTCTATTCCAGGGACCTAATGACCTTTAAAATGCAGCAATGTGTGGAAATTATTTTGGCCTCAGCATACCTTCCTTACGAAGACAGCTTTCCTCCTCCTTTGGAGGTGAGGAGACTGGTAGAGGCTTGCCATCAGCAAGGTGACCAACTGTTGGTGGGATGCGACGCCAATGCCCACGACCTAGTGTGGGGCAGCAATGACACCAACAGTAGAGGTGAGTACCTTCTTGAATTTTTTTTAGCTAACAACTTGGAGGTCCTGAATAGGGGCAATGAACCTACATTCAGGAATAGCAGAAGGGAAGAAGTAAATGACATAACTTTTGGTTCCATGATGATGGGCAGCTATGTCAAATAATAGCATGTCGTGTTAGAGCCATCCTCATCGGACCACATGTACATTAAATTCGAGGTTGAAATGGGAATCAGACAGACCACAACCTACAGGAATCCCAGGAAAACAGACTGGGAGCCATATAGGAGGGACCTTGACTTAGGCTTATCAGAAATTAAAACCTCGATAAGGAATCCAGTAGAGTTTGAGAAAGTCGCAGGGGCTGTTACCTCTGCCATAGTGACCTCATATCAGGACAACTGCACAATCACCAAGAAGTGCACAAACAGCAGTGTGCCTTGGTGGAATAATAACTTGGAAATTCAAGGAAAACAGGTACGACTGTTTAACATTGAGAGATGGGCTCAATATTATGAGGACCTTGCGAACTACAACCTCGCAATCAGACAAGAAAAGAATACATCCTGGAAAGCATTCTGTGAGGAAGTGGAGAGCACAACTGCTCAAGTCAGACTTCACAGAATCCTCACTAGAGTACCAATTAATCCCAGAGGTACAGTGAGGAAGGAGGATGGGGAATATACAAAGACAGTACATGAGACACTGGAACTGCTCCTCAAAACTCACTGTCCTCAATATGCTCTCGCGGACAACACAGACCAGAATGTGATCCCAGAGAGACAATGGTTCTCAGGCACTCGAAGAGAGGACTGGGAATCGGCCAAGGAGTGTGTGGACTTTAATAAAATCCAATGGGCGGTGGGATCATTGCAACCATTCAAGTCACCTGGCCCAGATGGAATTTTTCCAGTTCTCCTGCAACAGGCAGGAGATAATCTCATAAGAGTCCTATGCAGGTTATTCAGGGTTAGCCTAGCAGTAGGCATCATTTCCAATGTTTGGAGGGCAGTGAAGTTTGTCTTCAGTCCAAAGCCAGGGAGAATTGATCGTACCAAGGCCAAGGATATGACGCCAATCAGTCTGTCCTCCGTCATTCTCAAAACACTGGAAAAACTGGTTAATGTATACGTAGTGGAGAGGAGGGTAATTAGGGCCCCTCTACATTCAAACCAACACGCATACCAAGCAGGTAGCCGCGCGGGATTAGCCGAGCGGTGTAGGGCGCTGCAGTCATGGACTGTGCGGCTGGTCCCGGCGGAGTATCGAGTCCTCCCTCGGGCATGGGTGTGTGTGTTTGTCCTTAGGATAATATAGGTTAAGTAGTGTGTAAGCTTAGGGACTGATGACCTTAGCAGTTAAGTCCCATAAGATTTCACACACATTTGAACATTTTTTGAACCAACCAGGTAAATCATGTGATAAAGCTCTCCACCAACTCGTTGGGAGGGTGGAGAAAGCACTTCACTTATAAGAAATAGTCCTCTGCATCTTCCTGGATATCGAGGGGGGGCTTCAATAACACGACCTTCGATTCCATGGTAAGGGAAGCAGAGGTGCATGACCTGGGGACCACTACATGTAGGTGGACCAGGGCCATGCTTAGTGGAAGGAAGGTAGAGGCCACCATGATGAATGAACAGATGGTGATTAACACCACTAGAGACTGCCCACAAGGAAGAGTTCTGACCCCTCTATTGTGGAATCTAGTGGTGAAAGAACTCATGGAGGAACTAAATTCCAGACAATGATTCTGCCAAGGATACTCAGATGAGCTTGTCATAGTAATACTTGGCAAAGTTACTGACACAGTTAGAAATATTGCACAAGGAGGGTTGGACATTGTGCAAAATTGGTGCTTTAAATAAGATCTGAGGGTTAATCCTAAGAAGACTGTTGTGGTGCCATTTACGAAGAGGCATAGTCAACACTCAAATTGGAATCCAAAGCTCTTCGATGAAACTCTACCTGTGAAGGGGACAGAGAAATATCTCGGGGTAACCTTAGATGAGAAACTAACGTGGACCACTCACATTAAGAGTATCTGCTCCAAAGGGGAAAGTACTCTAGTGAGTACCGAAAGGGCCTGTGGCAAAAATTGAAGCCTAAGCCCCAGAGGTATGCACTGGATATACACCTCAGTGGTTAGACCTAGGATTTCCTATGGGGCCGTAGTGTGGTGGAAGAAGGTAGAACAGTGGGTTGCTGCTAAAGAGCTTGCTAAGGTGCAGAGATTGGCCTGCTTAGCCATAACAGGCGGAATTAGCAGCACACCAACCGCTGGGATGGAAGCCATGCTGGACATGCCTCCACTACACTGTTGGGTCAAGATGAAGGCAGCAGCTGGGGCATACAGATTTAAAACTGGCAAAAACTTGATCTCATCGGGATATCCAGAACCACACAGTAACATACTGAGTGAGGTAAATGTAGGAATGGCTGGGGAAATGTCTGCCGACTATATAATAACTCCCAAATGCTTCAGCAAGCCTTACAATATAATAATTGGAAGCAGGGAGCAGTGGGAAAAAACAGTTCCACACCATACGGGGGACATTGTTTGGTTCACTGATGGATCAAAATCAGACCAAGGCGCTGGGGCAGGGGTGTACGGGGTTCAGCCAAGACTGGAGTGCATCATCTCTCTAGGAAAACTGGCTTCTCTATTCCAAGCTGAAATTACTGCAATCGGGGCATGTATTGAGGAGAATATGCGTAGGTGCTACAATGACCGTAGCATCTACATCTATTCAGACAACCCTGAAATCACAGGCAGCTCCTGCAACAAGATCTAAGATTGTTGCAGAATGCCACAGAACTCTGGTGGAGCTGGGGTGAAGCAACAGGGTAAACCTAATGTGTATCCCTGGCCACTCAGGAATCTGTGGCAATGAACAAGAAGACAGAGTGGCCGGGGTGAGGGCAACGACTCCCGAACCTGTCCTGACAATCACCAAGGCTATAATAAAACTAGAACTACGGAAGTGGCTCAGAAAATAGCACGTAGAATATTGGACCAAGGTGCATAAACAAAAACATGGTAAAGTAATGATGCCCAAGCCATGTTTTAAAAGAAGCTCTGTAATCATGGGATTGAACAGGAAAGAGATCAAAACCATGACTGGACTGATGACCGCCCATGGGAATTTCAAAAACATCTACACGCAATGGGTATAACGGAAGAGGACCCTAAATGCAAGATCTGTGATGAGGGTGAAGAAACTGCATCACACCCAATCTTCGAAAGCATGGCATTGGAGAGCAAAAGATACAGAATCTTCCGAACAACTAGGCATGAAGAAATTGTGTTTAACAAAAAACTGGTAAAGCGACTCATCGCACTACTTAAAGGCATTGGTTGGCTTTACTAGACATACAGGGAGCGATAACGTACAATAAACTCGGTTTTGGTACGGTCAGTGGCGGGTTAGACCTAAGCTGTTTCAGCTTCCCTGTCAAAATCAAATCAAATCCTGAAGGAAGTCATTCACAAGATGTGCACGATGGGGGTGTGAATTGTCGTCCATGAAGACGAATGCCTCGTCAATATGCTGCCGATATGGTTGCACTATCGGTCGGAGGATGGCATTCACGTATCGTACAGCCGTTACAGCGCCTTCCATGACCACCAGCGGCATACGTCGGCCCTACATAATGCCACCCCAGAACAGTATGGAACCTCCACCTTGCTGCAGTCGCTGGACAGAGTGTCTGAAGCGTTCAGCATGACCGGTTTGCCTCAAATCAGATCTTCGACGATTGATTGAAAGGATATGCGACACTCATAGATGAAGAGAACTTGATGCCAATCACGAGCAGACCATTCAGAATGTTGCTGGGCCCATCTGTGCCGCGCTGCATGGTGTCGTGACTCGCCATGGACGTCGGGAGTGAAGCTGCGCATCATGCAGCCTATTGCGTCGTAACACGACGTCCTTGTGGCTGCACGAAAAGCATTATTCAACATGGTGGCGTTGCTGTCAGGGTTCCTCTGAGCCATAATCCGTAGGTAGCGGTCATCCACTGCAATAGTAGCCCTTGGGCGGTCTGAGCGAGGCATGTCATCAACAGTTTCTGTCTCTCTGTATCTCATCCATCTCCGAACAATATCGCCTTGGTTCACTCCGAGACGCCTAGACACTTCCCTTGTTGAGAGCCCTTCCTGGCACAAAGTAACAATGCGGACGCGGTCGAACCGCGGTATTCACCGTGTAGGCATGGTTGAACTACAGACAACACTAGCCATGTACGTCCTTCCTGGTGGAATGACTGGAACGGATCGGCTGTCGGATCCCATCCGTCTAATGGGTGCTGCACATGCGTGGTTGTTTATATGTTTGGTCGGGTTTAGTGACATCTCTGAATAGTCAAAGGGACTGTGTCTCTGACACAGTATCCACAGTCAACGTCTGTCTTCAGGAGTTCGGGAAGTGGGGTGATGCAAAAGTCTTTTGATGTGTGCATATGTAAGTTCAAAGATGACCGTGTGAGGAAACAAGCTTATGGTTTGCTTGATACAAGAACAAACATGATTGTAATCATTTACTCTGCCCACTTGTTACGGATGCGAGCAGATATCAAACAGAATAGAGCAACATATTAACAGTGCAACTGAATGAGTCTAATACACACAAGAAGTGATAATAAATGTGGAAAACTTTAAATCATCCAATAATTAAACGATATGATGGACTGATGAAGCTGCAGTCCTCCAAGAGGGCTGGTAGCGAACCAATGTCGTGTGACCGGAAGTCCATATAAGAGTTTCAGTTCCGTGGCGGCTATTGCAGCGTAGTAGTGGAGAATGCTGTCACGAAGGGCGCTCGGGAAGCGTTGTATGGACGGAGCTACTGACCCCGACGTTCACCTCCCGGCGGCAATGGGCCTGGCCTATCGGTTCTTACGCTGACGTTAACATACTCTGACCCGGGGCTAGCGAGGTATATGAGCCCTGCAACGAACTTGTCTCGACACCCTAGTCGGCTTGTCCGCTACACTTCGTGACCGCTCGGCTCCTTGCAGGGCCCACGGGAAATCAATACTTGCTTGAAAAGCTACCATCTAAAGGTCTTCAGTTCGTCTTGTGCAATCGAGAACTTGTATGCATTTAAACACTCAGCCAAGAATTATTAAATTCGTTTGAAAGTTATTCGCTCCCGACCGGAGACGTCTGCTGGCATTCGTTAAGACCTGCAGTGTCAAGTGCTGTGACGTACGCGTCGCGGCCTGTCTTTCTGGTGCACCTCGACTGTGATCTGACTCTCGCTTCGCACCGTGCTCTAGGTTCCGCGTGCCGAGTTGCTCACTCGTTCGCGCTCCTACTCACTTTTTTTTCCTCCGTGCTCGTTTCTACGCGGAGTCCGAATTTTCTGCTGCCCCGTGGATCGCCTCGCACGTCGAATTGTTTCCGACTTGCTGTGTCCTTCTCCCCGGATTCGTAGTCGAGCCATCGTCGGCAAGTGTAGTTCCATTTTTGCCGACAGTAGCGGTTTCGCGGCGTTTTCACGTCTGTGCAGATAGAATATCTTCGAAAGCTCCTTTTAGTGCCGTAAGAAAGGTTCATAATTCATTTAGAAAAGACCGTGTGTCATTAGTCGGCAGCTATAAATGTTAAAAATTATGTCAGAAAATTTCCAACTTTGTCCACTGTAACTTAACGGGAACCGCTCCCCACTATATTTACTCGTTCTGTATGTATCTGGGGCAGCCTGTCTGAACTACCTTGGCCTGTGTATGTGGGAAGAGTTTAACGAACACATATAGCTTGCCAGTTCGGAACCTGTAGTCTTCGACGACTGGGCGCTTATATGAAGTAACGACGTTCACACATAGTGTCATGACCGGCCCGTAATCGAATCTGTTTTATTATCCTCCAGAAAATTTCAGTTTGTATGTTCGAAGGAAAATTAGGTTGTAACATAGATATAGATTAGAGTGCTGCAAAGCTCGGTGTTTGACAGGTCACGGCTTGCCTGTTGACGGGGGGACCGAGCCGCTCGTGTCCGGCCCCACACGACTCGGCTCGGTCACGTACTCGCCCCATGTCTGTTGTCCGGATTCCGGACACGCGGATAACCGAGCATCACCGGTCACCGCTGACGACTCACCTCGCCTCGCCCCGGCTCGCTGCACTGTACAATACAAATCCAACGCCCCCCCCTCTCTCCCCCCCCCCCCCCCACACACACACAATGTATTTATCTCTGTCTCTCTCTCTTTTAATATAAAAGTAACGTTTCCAAGAACGAGTACGTGACACAGCTAAATTCATAAAGCACTTGGAAAGTAAAATGATATTTCAATACAATCGCGGATAGGAGACGTAGCAATTTTATGTCTGGAAGTGATCACAGTCTTTTTACAAACGAAAGTCAAGGCTCGATTTTTAATCCTTTGTACCTCCTGTTAAAAAATACATATCTGTTAGTACACATCCATTACGCTAGTTAATTATAAATCTATCGCGTATTATAATGAAACAGTGCTTTTAACTGCAGTAATTACTCACATGACAGTCAGTGTCATTGACACTGCAAATTTGTTGCTGTTTGTGAAACCAAAGAACTAACTGGATTGTCGGTTCTTTTCCGCCTTCTAATCCATCTGTGGCCTCTTTAAATGGTCTCAGGAAATGCGCAATTTCTCTTGCAAGCTCATTATCATATCCTTTCAATCTGTAAGCGGAGTCCTTTTCCGCCAGCAAAGCAGCAAATTCGTTATACTGAGTGTGTAAGGATTCCAGCATAGCGTACAAGCTGTTCCAGGATGTGCAGAGCTCTTGTTCCGACGATGATTTCAAAGACGAGCAGAGGCCACTTTTCTTAATGTACCTCACAATGCATTTTGCAGTATTTATTGTTGATGCGATGTTCGGGGCATGATTTAACAAGAAGTTATCTTCATCGAAAATATGGCTAAGTGCTGTGTTTATTGAATGAGCAGCACAAGGTATCCTTTCGTGATTTTCCAAAGCCTTTGTTACATTAGCAACCTGGTCGGTGACAAAAGCAAAACTGTGCAACATGTCTGGAGAAATGTCCCAATCAGCCATCCTCTCTTCAATTTCTTTCATGATATTTACTCCCGTCTTCTTCACGTCAGGGAATTTTGTTGTAAATAAAACATTGTTCACAGGAGACCAATCTGTGATAATGTAATGTGTTTCAAGTGTCAAACAGTGCGCCTGATTATGCGAATCAGTCCACATATCAACTGTCGCAGCACTTGTTTTATTAATAACTTCCGCAATAATAGAAGGCATTATGCTGCTTCGCATTGCATCAGCTTGTACTTTGTCATGTCTGCTTATAGTAGAGGGATGTGACATGACTTCTGCCACGTTAACTTCTCCATAATGCTCACCTAGATGTGTTAATTCTTGGCCTAGTTCTCTGAAACCTTTACGTGAAATAGCATTGAAAGGTCTCATATCTTTAGCACAGATTGCAACACATTTTGCTGTAATACTATTTTTTATTACTGCCAGTATCCCCGAAGGAGCTGTATCTTTGTGACGTTTCCTGCAACTGTGTTTCTTTAAATGAGGGGTTCCCGACTGGAAACACAATAATGTGGAGCAGTTTATGTACGATACGTACCCAGTAGACGCACTGTTTTCGTCTACAATCGACAGAAATGTACCCCATACTTGGCTTTTTAGACCTTCCCGTTCCTTCAATGTGTAAACATTGGTTTCAGTCTTAGGTCTTACTGCACTGGCTTCCTCGCGCTGCATTATTACAGAGAGAGACACACCACAAATGAGAAGCTCGTACTGGCTGCAGTCTCACACGGATAATGACACGTGTAATGTGTTTGAAGTTGCGTGCTACGTATTCGGTCACGGCTTCTATGCTCGGTCATTAGTACTAGTGAGGGCAGCCTACCCAGTTAGGGTGTGCTCGCCCCATCTCGTGTTTCGTGCTCGCGTACTCGGTCATGCAGGACTCTAATATAGATAACTATTTCGAATTGAACCCTGAGGTAATGCTAATTAACCATGCCTTTGCAACTACAGTATCCCGTCATTCATCCTATTTAACTAGAAAGGCCATGGAGAACCTGAAGCCGTATGCCAGAACTAGGATTTGAAACCTAATGCTCCCAAAAGCGAGTCCAGTGTCGGAAAACATCCGCCATCTCTCTCGGTGTGGGCTGGATTGGGTCAGTTAAGGCTGTTTGTTCATAGTATCCAGATAACCATTATACAGGGTGACGACAAATTTGCGCACTCTGACTTCGCAGCGCGATTTCTCACATGCTGTCAATACAAAAATGTCTCTCACAAAATTTCGCCCTGTGCACATTTCAGGCAGTAAATGGACGTTGAATATTGGCAACCTAGCAACATTGTAATCACATGTACGATAACTACATCTGTCAGGAAACACAGCAGTGCCGGACAGTTGGTGCAGACGATAGCGTTTTGGCTAAGCATGCAGGAGATCGAGGGTTCGATTCTGGATCGAGGCTTATTTGTTTTTATTTGCTAAAAGTAGCCTGTGTGGTATTGTGTCTGGCGTCTTAGCATCATACAGAGATTACAGTGGTCTTCTACAAAACATCTGCAGTTATGTACTACGAAGACAGAAACGGAAATACAATCGTTTTCATTGGTCAGCTTTTAAAGAAGCCTTTAGAACAACGTGAACGCGAAATATTTCGCGCCACTGCATTTACTAGAATCCAAACCTGTTTTCTGTGTATCCTCTCCCAATGGTCCCATCCAAATTATCTACAAGACACGTTGCTAGCTGTACTGATGACGTAAGGCCCTAACGAAATGTAGTGGACCTGAACGTGACGAGAATAATAGTTGGTATCAATAGATGCGACCACACACAAAACGAGTTTGGAATCCAGTGGATGCAGTGGTTCGAAACAAGTCGAGTCCACGACGTCCAAAAGGTTTCTTTAAAAGCTGACCAACAAGAACTATGGATTTCCGTTTCTATGACCGAGCGAGGTGGCGTAGTGGTTAGCACACTGGACTCGCATTCGGGAGGACGATGGCTCAAACCCGCGTCCTGCCATCCTGGTTTAGGTTTTCCATGATTTCCCTAAACCGCTTCAGGCAAACGCCGGGGAGGTTCCTTTGAAAGGGCACGGCCGATTTCCTTTCCCATCCTTCCCCAATCCGATAAGACCGATGATCTGGCTGTTTGCTGCCCTCCCCCAAACCAACCAACCATTTCCATATTCGTAGTAGGTAACTGTAAAAGTTTGGTGGAAGACCCACTGCAACCGATGTATGATGATTAAGACGCCAGATACCGTAGCACGGAGACTACCTTTAGCAAATAAAAACAAATAAGCCTCGACTCAGTATCGAACCCTCGACTTTCTGCATGCTAACCCAAAACGATAACCACTGCGCCAACTGCACAGCACTGTTGTATGTGGTGTCATTGGTAGTTACCGTGTATATGATTACTGCCAATCTTTAACGTCCATTTACTGCTTGAAGTGCGCAGGACGAAATTTTGTGAGAGACGTTTTTGTATTGTCAGTATGTGAGGAATCGCGCTGGTAAGTCCGAGTGCGTGAATTTTTCTTCACCCAGTATACTGCACACTATGATACAGCTCTGTAAAACTTGATGAAAGATAATTTCTTTGCAAATCAGTTACGTACTGATGCACGTTTGTCGTCAGTGACCCTATTACAACAAGCACACACTTTAAATAGTTAAGAAGTAGTGCGGAGTTTTACTTACGTTATGTATTTGTTTACATATTACTATGCTACAGTTGACCCGCCGGGTTAGCCGAGAGCGCTAATGCGCTGCTCCCTGGACTCGGGTAGGCGCGCCGGCCCCGGATCGAAACCGCCCGGCAGCTTAACGACGGAAGCCGGTGTGTCGGCCAGCCTGGATATGGTTTTTACGAGGTTTTCCACATCCCGCTAGGTGAATACCGAGCCGGTCCCCACGTTCCGCCTCAGTTACACGGCTCGCAGACATCTGAACACATTCGCACTATTCCATGGATTACACTAGACACGGACAGTTGGGGTACACTAGTTCCGTCCCAAGGGGTATGGGGTGGCGGCATCCGGCCACCCCTTAAATTAACCTTGCCAATTCCGATTAACCATGCCGACCCTGAGTCATTGCGGGAACAAGGCACAAGCGAAAGAAAGAAAGATTACTATGATACAGTTGCTTATAGGAAAGATTGTGTTATGTTCACTATGCTGAACGCTTTCACAGGCATGTCAGTTGGCGTGTTTGGAGGAAGATGGGGCCGTGTGATTGCATTTATGAGAGGAATGAGCTTCTGCGTGAGATGGTAACTGTAGTGTTGGCAGAAGAGCCAACACTGTGTTGCTAGAGGAGGCCGAAATCCACGCGTTTTAACTCACGCAGGCTGGCGTGAGGTCTGGAAAATGACAAGGAAATTAGAACTTAGGAAAACGGACGCAGGTGGTATAATACTTAACTTTAATCCATAATTGGTGAACATCGGTCTGACTGTACATGCATCCCAAGATAAATAACAAACCCAATATAAACTGGTAATGGCGCCTTGCTAGGTCGTAGCAAATGACGTAGCTGAAGGCTATGCTAACCAACGTCTCGGCAAATGAGAGCGTATTTGTCCGTGAACCATCGCTAGCAAAGTCGGCTGTACAACTGGGTCGAGTGCTAGGACGTCTCTCTAGACCTGCCGTGTGGCGGCGCTCGGTCTGCAATCACTGACA
Source organism: Schistocerca nitens (assembly GCF_023898315.1). Lineage (NCBI taxonomy): Eukaryota > Metazoa > Arthropoda > Insecta > Orthoptera > Acrididae > Schistocerca > Schistocerca nitens. The sequence goes on along the minus strand of NC_064614.1, from coordinate 743,784,221 downwards.
GTGGCGACATGCGGGTCTGACGTATACTAACGGACCGCGGCAAATCGGCGGACGGTTGTGGTATAAGGCTTCCGCCCGCCGTGGAGAGGACCCCATGTTGGCGTATACGACGAGGTGGGGAGCCTAACAACAGGCGAGGCTGTGCCACCCGCACCCTGCCATTCGGTCCGAGGGGAGCTAGGAAACGCCTGAAAACCTAGTCCAGAGTGCACGCCAACATGCGGTGTATGCGCCCTTAGAGAGTTAGGAGGGGCCGAAGGGTCGACCTCCATCGAGCCGGGGCACCCGACGGGCGAAGATGACATATGGTCCGGAGCGGGCAAGAGGTCCATGGCGGAGGACAACTGGTCACGGGAAGCGATCGGCGGCGCGTGACCCATGGAGGCGCCCGGCGGGTGCAGCGACGCGTCCACTGCGGGCGTCGCCGGCGGGAGAACAGGCGGCGGCGGCGGCGCGTCGCCATGGGGCAAAATGGAAGGCAGCGTCGGTAACACCTGGGGCTGAGGCGAGCCAGTAGAGGGGTCCCCAGGGCGCTGACCGGACGGCACCGTCGCTGAAAGCAGACGGGGAGCGGCAGATTCCGTGCGACGACAGAGGCGCAGCTGATTGAGATGCCGACGCACCGCACCAGAGGCCCCCAAAACCAGATACAGAGCGCGGCCTAGACAGCGAAGAATGCGCCCTTCGAGCCAACGCCGTGAACCTCGATAGTTGCGGCAGTAGACAAGATCGCCTGGGGCAAAAACAGGTGTCTGCCGCTGCACAGGAACCTGATGCGGCGGATGGAGCAAAGACATCAAGGTTCGATGAGGGCGACTGTGAAGCAACTCGCCCGGTGAGCGACCACCTCGGGGCTGAGAGCGATACGAGGACAAAAAGAGCAATAACGCGTCCTCCCGAGAATGCGACTCTTTCAACTTCAACATCTGTGACTTGAAAGTCCTGACCAATCGTTCAGCGGCACCGTTTGACTGTGGCGAAAACGGCGCGGACGTCAGATGTTGAATACCATTGGCCTTGCAGAATGACTGAAATTCTGCGGACATGAATTGTGGGCCATTGTTGGAAACAATAGTCTGTGGAAGACCTTCAATGCAAAAGATAGCAGATAACGCTTGGATGGTGGCAGATGACGTCGTGGAAGACATCCGGACAACAAAAGGAAAATTACTGAATGAATCTACCACAACCAACCATCGAGCATTCCAGAATGGACCAGCAATATCGATGTGTAAGCGTTGCCGAGGGGAAGTGGCTTTTGGCCATGCAAAGAAGTTCCGCGGTGGTGCGGATTGTTGTTCGGCACACACGGGTCCGACGTATACTAACGGACCATCGTCTGTGCTTTCAGCCAGTGTTTCTCGTCTACGTGAAGAATTTGCAGACATTTTTGCACTGGGCCTTGGTTGAGCTAAGAACTGTGAAGCACATTTTGAACTGAAAGTAAACGCGCAACCGAAATTTTTCAGAGCGCGCAATGTTCCCCACGCATTGCGTGATGAGGTCGCAAGAACATTACACGATTTGGAATCACAAGGTGTAATTGAACGTGTGCAGGCTTCTCTCTGGGCATCACCCTTAGTAATTTTGCAAAAGCCTTCCGGAAAATTGAGACTTTGTGTGGACTTCAAGGCAACAGTGAATCCACAACTAGTGATTGCAACTTTTCCTTTACCCCGCCCGGAAGATCTTTTTGACAAACTGTGCCCGGGTAAATATTTTTCGAAGTTGGACCTCGCAGATGCGTACTTGCAAATACCGGTGGACGAAGATTCCCAGCGCGTTTTGGTGGTTAACACGCATCTTGGTTTGTACCAATTCAAACGACTGCCATTCGGGTGTTCATCTGCCCCTGCATTGTTTCAGCAATATCTACAAACTTTTTGTGCGTCGGTCCCTACTGCAGCAAGAAGAGCACATTTGTGTAATCGCAGCAGCGATTCCGAACCAAGTACAGTGTTGACGAGCAAGTTGTTTCGTTCTCACTATACCCCAATGTCCTTGGTGGAGAAGCCGTAAGACAGAGGATTGTAACGAACGTGGGACCACGACCCTGGACTGAACATTATCGGAACGCAACAGCAAAACACCACGTCGTACAAAACGTCTCTCCTTGTGAGCAAAAAATCGGCGAACCAGTGGATCCTCGATCCGTGACTTTGACAAGGGCCACTGCGTAGCAACAAAACGCAGAACGGCAGCAAGGACAGGGTCGGCAGCTGTGGCCGTAGCTACACGAAGAAAATCAATCGGAAACGATTCGACCACGTCATCGGTTGCCGAATCAATGAACATGCAAGAAAGTTCGGAAGAATCGAATGCTCTATCCTCACCAACAGGAAAACGGGACAACGCATCTGCGTTTCCGTGCTTAGCAGTGGACCGATACAAGATATAGTAGCGGTGCTGCGAGAGGAAAATAGACCAGCGAATGAATTTCTGTGCTGTACGTGGAGGTACAGGCTTGTTCGGATGAAAAAGCGATGTCAAAGGTTTGTGGTCTGTGATGATGGTAAAGTGACGACCATACAAGAAATCATGAAACTTTCTAACACCAAATACGAGAGCCAAAGCTTCTTTCTCGATCTGTGAATAATTTCGCTGTGCAGACGAGAGCAATTTGGACGCAAAGGCAATAGGGCGATCGTGCGAACCATCTTTGTGTGCAAGCACAGCACCGATCCGAAATCGGAGGCATCCACCATCAACAAAAGGGGCTTCCGGGGATCGAATGGCGTAAGGCAAGTATTGGAAAGCAACGCCGATTTCAACTGGCGAAAGGCGCGTTCGCATTCCGTCGTCCAGACGAACGGAACACCTTTACGGCGTAAGCGATGAAGCGGAGCTGAAATGGAAGAGGCGTGGCGCACATATTTATGGTAATAATTTATTTTTCCCAGCACACTCTGTAGCTGCTTCAAATTCTGCGGCGAAGGCAAGTCTTGTATGGCACAGAGGTGCTCTGGACTCGGATGTATGCCTTGGGCATTGAGTACATGTCCCAAATAGGGTAAGTCACGAGCAAAAAACACACATTTGTCCTTCCGCAAGCGAAGACCATTTTGTCGCAAGACCTGAAATAATGTTCTGAGATTGGCTTCCAGATAGTTTGCTGCAGTAGGGACCGACGCACAAACAGTTTGTAGATATTGCTGAAACAATGCAGGGGCGGATGCACACCCGAATGGCAGTCGTTTGAATCGTTACAAACCAAGATGCGTGTTAACCACCAAAACGCGCTGGGAATCTTCGTCCACCAGTATTTGCAAGTACGCATCTGCGAGGTCCAACTTCGAAAAATATTTACCCGGGCACAGTTTGTCAAAAAGATCTTCCGGGCAGGGTAAAGGAAAAGTTGCAATCACTAGTTGTGGATTCACTGTTGCCTTGAAGTCCACACAAAGTCTCAATTTTCCGGAAGGCTTTTGCAAAATTACTAAGGGTGATGCCCAGAGAGAAGCCTGCACACGTTCAATTACACCTTGTGATTCCAAATCGTGTAATGTTCTTGCGACCTCATCACGCAATGCGTGGGGAACATTGCGCGCTCTGAAAAATTTCGGTTGCGCGTTTACTTTCAGTTCAAAATGTGCTTCACAGTTCTTAGCGCAACCAAGGCCCGGTGCAAAAATGTCTGCAAATTCTTCACATAGACGAGAAACACTGGCTGAAAGCACAGTCTGGTTCACGGATAGGACCTGATTTACTATAGACAAGTTAAACAACAGAAATAAATCTAAACCAAACAAGTTCACTGCAGAAGAAGAACGAAGGACGTACAATGACACAAGTTTTGTTTGTCCTTTGTATGTTGCAAGAAGGCTGCACTGTCCTAACACAGGGATTGCTTGTCCTGAATAACTACTGAGCTTAACATTTACGGCGCGCAACAGAGGTGTGCCCAGCTGTTTGTATGTGTCGTGATTGATCAGTGAAACTGCAGCCCCGGTATCGAGCTGGAATGGTATCACGTTGCCATTAATGTCCAAATCCACAAAAAGTTTATTGTCCTGCTGACGACAAGAGCGACTGTCTCGTGCAACGTGAACTGACACCGGTACAGAATCACGTGCGACATGACGGGATTTCCGGCGATGTCGACGCATACTGTTTGTGGGACGAACACAGTCACTGTTAGAGAGAGTGGCACTGGGCGGAGTGGCATGAACTACATGAATTTCCATAGGCGAAGTGTCGCGAGCCTGAGTATCCTTGGTTCGATTCCGATTCCGGCGCAAAGCAAAGGGCCTGGAATGGTTGTGAGTGTCCGTTCTGAGCTTTTTCTGGCAAACACTTTGAACATGTCCTTTTTTATTACAAAAACAGCAAATAGCCTGGCGTGACGGGCAATTCTCACGCGAATGTCTAGTAGCACACCGCGGGCATGATTTTCGCACTGCATTTGCTTGCTTGCGTGGCACACATGGCTGCACGGACAGGCGCGAGGGCTGTTTACTGTTCTGTGCAGCGCGCCCGGCGGGCCGGTTAACGTGACACATGGCCGGTGAAGTTTCAAATGATTCCTGAGCAAAGTCAAGTGTGTCCTGCCGATCCAATATGTCCATCACTTGTTGAAGGGAGGGATTGACTAGTTTCAAAATCTGTTCCCTATACGAACATCAGAAACGTTCTGTGCAATTGCATCACGCACCATAGTATCTGAATAAGGGAGTCCACATTGACACTCAAAAGCACAATCCCTAGTAAGGCCTTGCAAGGTTGCAACCCACTCCCTATTAGTTTGACCGGCGGTACGTTTTGTACGAAAGAAAGTATACCTTTTAGCAACTACATTGACGTATTCTTTGAAATATGCATCTAATGCAGACAAAATTTCGTCGTAGGACAGAGTTGCTACATCGCGTCGGGGAAATAATTTCACTATCACACGGTACGTCTGGACGCCTACGGCGGAAAGGAGAAAAGGCTGCCGCTCATTACCTTGAATTCTGTAGGCGGCGAGATGGAATCCAAATTGGCGTGACCACTCCGTCCAGCTTTCCAGTGCAGCATCAAAAAGACGAAAAGGTGGTGCAACTGCGTGTTGTGGCTGCGGTAGCGGTGGAGCGGCGGCTGCCGCATCGTTTTGCATCGCACGTTCACCCTGGACGAGCTGTCCTGGGCATCCAGTAAGGCCTGCGTCTGCTGATTCTGTAAGCGATAAAATTCGGACGTACATCTGGAGATTGTGGCGAAGCCATTACACAATGACATCAGGGCAGTATAGAGAAGAACACCGTTTTTACACTCGTCGCCAATGTTGTGAATTGGCAGGAGCCAATTCACGGGGTTTGGAGGAAGCCGAAATGCATGCGTTTTAACTCACGCAGGCTGGCGTGAGGTCTGGAAAATGACAAGGGAATTAGAACTTAGAAAAACGGATGCAGATGGTGTAATACTTAACTTTAATCCATAATTGGTGAACATCGGTCTGACTGTACATGCATCCCAAGATAAATAACAATCTCAATATAAACTGGTAATGGCGCCTTGCTAGGTCGTAGCAAATGACGTAGCTGAAGGCTATGCTAACCATCGTCTCGGCAAATGAGAGCGTATTTGTCAGTGAACCATCGCTAGCAAAGTCGGCTGTACAACTGGGTCGAGTGCTAGGACGTCTCTCTAGACCTGCCGTGTGGCGGCGCTCGGTCTGCAATCACTGACAGTGGCGACACGTGGGTCCGACGTATACCAACGGACCGCGGCCGATTTAAAGGCTACCACCTAGCAAGTGTGGTGTCTGGCGGTGACACCACAGTAGCCGGCCGAAGTGGCCGTGCGGTTAAAGATGCTGCAGTCTGGAACCGCAAGACCGCTACGGTCGCAGGTTCGAATCCTGCCTCGGGCATGGATGTTTGTGATGTCCTTAGGTTAGTTAGGTTTAACTGTTTCTAAGTTCTAGGGGACTAATGACCTCAGCAGTTGAGTCCCATAGTGCTCAGATCCATTTGAACCATTTTGAACACCACAGTAACTACTCTTCCATGATGACGGACTGAAATACAAATGATCCTTATGGTTGCAGCAGATCAACAGCCTGGTGCTCAGAGCATTGGAACAATGTAGCAGGACGGTATTGTTAATGTGTGCCGAACGCCAGCTGGCAGTAACAGTCACTTTCAGTAGTCTTGTTTTTTGTTCGTAGAACTACAAGTTTCCTTGAGCAGGCACGGTACTGCTGTTTGATGGCAGACCTACTAGTTTGCCTCGAGGAGACAGTCTGACAGCTCGTGTCACAACGCTATTTCTGACCACATGCCAGTAAACAAAGAACATCTTCAGTGTTTCTTACGAAGGTTAGAGAGCATATTAGCACTGTAGCAACGCTGGTTGCAAGGTTAAAAACACTATTTACGGAAGCAACAATCTCATTTTTTCATTGACTATGTAAGATGGCTCCCACTGTCAAACTGTCAGCTAATGGCGTGTTTTGTAAACTTACCAGATGGCGGAGCTGTCACTAACCGCCCGGCGAGTGTGCGGGTGGGTTGATTGGGCCATCGTCTGGCCAGTTCTCGAGGACTACGAAAAAGGAAGATGGTTGTAGTCTCGCCAGTGACTGAACGTGGCAAAAATGGGAGATTTTGTGGTGTCACCGCCGGACACCACACTTGCTAGGTGGTAGCCTTTAAATCGGCCGCGGTCCGTTAGTATACGTCGGACCCGTGTGTCGCCACTATCAGTGATTGCAGACCGAGCGCCGCCACGCGGCAGGTCTAGTCTAGAGAGACTCCCTATCACTCGCCCCAGTTGTACAGCAATGGTTCACTGACTACATACGCTCTCATTTGCAGAGACGACAGTTTAGCATAACCTTCAGCTACGTCATTTGCTACGACCTATCAAGGCGCCATATTCAGTTACTATGTCTTCTGAACAGATAATATTGTGAATCATGTACCGTCAAGAGCGACGTTCATCATTAATGGATTAAAGTTAAGTATCAAACTAATTACGTCCGCTTTCTGAATTATAATTCCTTGTCATGTTCCAGACCTCACGTCAGTATAGTCCTTCCCTCCTCACGCCAGCCTGCGTGAGCTAAAACGCGTGCATTTCGGCCTCCTCTAGTAACACGGTGTTGGCTCTTCAGCCAACACAACAGATTTCGCAACCTGTGGGATAAATAGTTGTTGCTGATAATTTCGAAATTAAGAAATTAATCATAGGAGCGTCTTGCCAGAAATTCAGATACACCAGGGTGATCACGATAGCGAGGTGCGTGCCTTCACCCGAAAACGATAATTATGTTGCAAAAAATATAGAAGCTGTGCCAATTCCATTACACGAAAAGTAATAACTAGTAAATGCATTGGGCGATAATTACAGTCAGTGTGATATACGACAGCTCAGGGAGTCAGGTATAGTAACCGACTGTTATACATCGTTAACTAATACACAGCATAAATTATGGAGTAATTAATTACAGATAATTATGCAAATGTTTCAGAACGACGATTTCTCCACACACACACACACACACACACACACACACACACACACACACACACACTTGTGATGAATGGAGCTTATTGTACCACCAGTAAAAAGGACACGAAAACACACTGTTTATGAATAAGCCATGCTAATTTGTAGTCGTAAATTTCAATATTTTTCTTTTTAATTCGTGTTGAGCTCGAGTGTGCAAAACACGTATTTTTTGTTTATGAATGAACTATTAGCTATAGATAATTCAGAGGTCGGAAAACGGACGGTTAAGAGAAACACCTCTCTCTACGCATATTTATTACGTATAACTTACTTATAAGTTGAATGGAGATCAATTTGTTGATTTTGCTGTAATTTGGCGGGATCGCATGATCTTATAAGGGCGCTCTCAGGTGTGTCTGTAGTCTTTCTCTTCCGAGACAGCGACAGAGTAACGTATGAGTTTGTGTCTGTTCCATGTGATTCGCAGTAATCAAGTGATAACGCCAACATTCTGTTTATTGGATTTTCAATGGGTGAAAATGTACTCAGTTCAAATAAACGTAAATCAATGACGTAGCCTACCACTGTTGAATTTAAAGCATTTGGGAATTACTTATCGATAATCAATTTTATTTATGTGATTCTTCAGTTTCTCCCAGCATATTTCTTACTCGAACAGTCCACGGGTGTACTGCCGGTCCTAAGTGTGCAACGGGAACAATATTTCGGCGATCAGACATGTCGCCATCGTCAGGTGCGCTGACGAACTGAGCTCCTGACGGCGGGCGGTCGTCTTAAATCCCCTCCCCTCGCAAAGGAAACGAACGGGCGACTAGGGCGGACGAGGCAGTTACACCGACGCCACCACAGACGCCGACGCCAGCGTCTCGGCGACCGCTGACGCGCGGGTGCGGACCGCAGAGAGAACGCCTCTCGAGGGGAGGGGATTTAAGATGGCCGCCCGCCGTCAGGAGCTCAGTTCGTCAGCGCACCTGACGATGGTGTCATGTCTGATCGCCGAAATACTGTTCCCGTTGGACACTGTGGACCGGCAGCACACCCATGGACTGTTCGAGAAATTTTATTTATGTTTAACTCGCAAATTTGCCACACTCAGAATTTTCGCCGCAGGATTGCTTTTGAAACCCATTTATTTTCAGCTGGCTTAGCTGTAGGGTTAAGTGTGACAGTGTGCGACCCACACCTGGACAAATAACGAGCAGACTAGTCAACGTCGTGCATTTTCCGAACCTCCGCAAGAAGCTAATAGGCCACGTCAATCAGGAGAGATGCTCAGATAGAACGTGTGTGGCGCCAGCTAGGACGTCACCTCCATCCCAGGGCCAGTATCCAAGGTATCAAACCATATACGGTTGTGGGCCAGCCTGTCACAGGGGGGCTACAACGGCTTTATGGCATTCTTCCCAACCCAATCAGTGCATAGGCCCAGAATAGAAGGGGTGCAACGTCATACTGGTAAGTGGGCCCATACAACCAAGTTCTTTGTAAATTTAACTCGTTTCTGTAACCACTGAAATAACTTTACATACTCTTTCATACCGCGAAGTTTAAGTTCGTCTTCTGCTCCTCTTCTGTGTGCCTCACTTATTTTGTCAGATTGTGTATTTCCCCTTCAACTCTGGGACAATATTATCCAAACAAAATATATGAAACTCTGGTGTACATGTAGGTGTATTTATTTATGTGTATGTTGTCGTTGTGGTCTTGAGTCTAGAGAATGATTTGATGCAGCTCTCCATGCTACTCTATCCTATGCAAGCTTCTTCATCTCCGAGTAACTACTGCAACCAACATCCTTCTGAAGTGCTTCCACCAAAGCTTTTATTCGCTAACTGATTGCTTCGACAACGTGTCACAAATTTGCAATGTACGCAAATCAGCTGTTCAGATTATATTCAGCTGTTCTGTAGTGTTGTACAAGAACCGCAGTCTTGTAAATGTGGTAGTAATCGCATGTTTAGTACCATTGTCCTGTTGACAATGTACTACTGTTTCCAATACAAACATAACCTGTTGGTGCTTACCGTTCGTTTCCCGAGCCTAACAACCGTGTCTGAGACCGAGGTACCTCTACTGTTCGAGACGTGGTAAGTCGACTCACGGAGCAGCCAAATAGCTAAACGGCTAGGGATAGTATTTACACTAATGGTAAGTTAATCTGCGTGCCCCATCAACAGAGGGAAACACAGTTCAACCTTTCTTGTAAAGACTTTGAGACATTCTCGATATTTTCGCTATTTTTCTGGAGACTCTACAATGAGGCTGTGTAGCCGGGTGCGATCGACAGGTCAAGAATCTGTCCAGTGTGATATCCAGGTAGGCTGGAGTAGCCACATTTTGCTGGATTTCCACTAAAATAGATTGCTTTGGCGGTTGGCCTGTCTGCTATTCAGATGGCAGCATGAGTATGCTGTTTTTACTTGAGCTACGTTTGAGTGAGCGACTTAATCATCTGGCAATATTTTTCAGTTTCCTCTATGGACTTACCATGGATTTCAGTCGCTAGGTCATCTGCGTTAGTGAATTTCCGGCTATTAGTAAGGGCACAGTAATAGGTACATGGGAAGGGTAAAAAAACGTAAACGACATAAACATAACACATTACCGTGCCTAATACGGTGTATGAAAACCGTCGGCGTTGAAAACAGCTTCCTTTCACCTCGGAATGGATAAATAATGGTCTTGTATGGGTTCTAAGGGAATCTTATGGCATTGTACCTGCAAAGTGGTGGCAAGTTCAAATAGGATAATGGAGGTAGATAGTGATCACGCATCCTTCTCTCCAAAGTAGACCACAAAGGCTCAATAACATTAAGATACGACGACTGTGGTAGGCAGGGGAGCTGCGACAATTCATCCTCGTGCTCACAAAACCAGTCCTGAACGATGCTAGCTGTGTGAATAGAGGCCCGGTCGAGTTGGAAGACAGCGTCACCGTTGAGGAACCAACATAGTACCACGAAACAGACCTGGTCACATAATCCTTAGCAGCAATGCGATATTGCAGAGTAACCATGGGGCCCTTGTAATACCACAGTATGGCTGCCCAAATCACCACCGAGTCCCCGCCGTGTGTCATTCTTGGAGCTTAAACGCGGCCAGGAGTTAGAAACAGTGTGAAACAAGACTCATCCGACCGAATGACGTTCTTCCATTGCTCCAAAGCCCATTTTTCCTGGTACGGGCGTTTGCATCACTGATGAGCACTTTTTGAATTGTAGCTCACACGCAGTTGCCTACTTATAGAGTGCCCTTCCGTGTTACTTTGATGTGGACAGGATTCGCGAGTGCGACATTCAGTTTTATAATGACTTTTGCAGCTGTCCCCTCCTTACTTTTCGTCACAATCCTATTCAATGACCGTCTGGCACGATCATTCAGTACATACCTTCGTCCGCGTTTCCACGTTTTTCATTACAGATATCGGACGTCGTAGGCTGGGCAGACTGGTAAAACACAACAGGCGGCGAACTGTGGCGTAACTAACTAACACCATACTGTAATGCTGGGTAGAGTACAAGTGTGTCTGAACACACACTCCAAACGATGGGCCTCCGCAGCCGACTACCCGTGAATGTGCCAACACCACGACGTCGGCAACTACGACTGAAACTGGCACGTGACCACCGGCAGTGGACGCTGGCACAGTGGCAGAGCGTTGCATGGTCTGATGAATCCCGATACCTTCTTCATCATGCCCATGGGAGGGCACTGGCGGTGGCTGCATCATGCTCTGTAGAACATTCACGTGAGCATCCACGGATCCAGTGGAGCCCGTGCAAAGCACCCTGACGGCCAAGGAGTATTGTACACTGACAACATCCCTTCATGACGATCATGTGATCGCTTTGTGTCCCCGTCTACATATTGTGGCAGACGATATTTCGAATTTTCATTCCCCAGTCTGCTGTGATAGTGTTACAGTAACAACGATTGTGTGCCTCTGCATAAATCCAAGATTCTTGGTTTTGTAGTGTTTCTTGTGGGATGTGGCGTAATGAGAGGCGGCTTAATACTTCCTAAAAATTCTTTGTGAAGTTCGGTTCCCTGAAGTTTTTGCAAGCATTTAAATAACTGAACAGTTTCCAGTAATGTAAACTGTGTCTTATTATAGACAAGTTACACACAGAATCCTCCCAGTGATATACAGTTCTATAGTTCTCCTTTCCTTCTAAAAGAGTTGCATAACCTCCCCATTTTAAATTGTACATAATGAACTGGAGACTGTTTTGTCCATATGTTTAAGTACTGGCTGTTATAATGCTATTATTATCTTTACAATCCATTCATTTTTCTGCATATGCATTTGAGTTTTTTTTTCTCCCTTTGCAAACTAATTTTTGTAACTTTACAAGCAATGCATTTTGAAATTACAGATTTTTATAGCATAATGAAGACAAATGATATTTTCAGCCGGTCTGTATGATATTTCATATTCATTATCTATTTCCCAAAGACTGTTTACGAACACGTATGACTATCATCAAATTCCTGACTACAATAGAGTTATGTTATTGATAACACAAACAATAGGCCACCATTTGCCATCAAAAAGCACTGAGCAATGAATGCCCAGTGGCAAAACCCTTTTTGTTATAAAAGCTTGTGTATGTTTCATAAAATAATTTGTTTCTCGCAACTGATCTAAATGATTCATAAAGCTGTCTAGTTTCTTCTTAAGCTCAGCAAATCACTACAAATTATATGCAAAGACTACTGTTGCGTAATTAGTGCTCCTTCTCGTTGCATGCACAAGTGAGAGTGGAAGAACGACTTCTTTTTTGTCGCTTTGATTTCTGATTTTATCTTTGCAGTCTGGAGTGGTTTCTAGGTAACTGAAATCACAACTGAAACGACGTAGATCACGACCCTTTCCTAGAATCTTCGATAGACTTTAATCAGAAGTTTAGTTCTCTTTCTCCGAGCGTCTGGCCGTTCAGTTTTTTTAACATTTCTATTACTCTCTCTAACGAATCAAGCAAACTTATTTTTGTATACGCTCTACGTTACTTGCTGGATCAACCTTATGTAAAGTCCACACACGTGAACTGGACATCAGTATATGTAGCGAAGCGTTATGTAAATATTCTCATTACTAGAAATAATTGAATTTTCCAGTATCTTACCAGTTTTTTAGTACATTACCAATTAATGAAACCCTGTCATTCTCTCTACCGAGAACTAAAACTCAGTGGTCGCTCTACTTCATATCACCACGTATTGTTGTTTTCATGACATTATTGCATCCTGCTGCAACATAACAGCAGATAATCGAAGCGATTAGGGACATTTTTGCACCAAGCTTTCGTGACTTATTGTTTCTGTATATCGTACGAACGCACATGAAACAGAACAAAGTGTCCAGTTTCGGAAAACGTACTAGGCAAACAAGAGACAAACGCCAGTGTTAAAAGTACAAACAAATCATTTTCTTAATTTTAGAGAAAGATATGTCATCTCATTATCATTTATGTTCCGGAAGACAGTCATATTTCAGTGGGGTTGAAGAACACCTGAAATCGCGAAAATCAAACAAGGCTCCAGGTCTCTACAGAATGCTCGCCATAGTTTATACACAATTTGCAGCCGAGTTAGCTCCCATTTTAACCATAATATTGTAATGTCCCCGCTCTTGCGTACGTTAACTCTTTAAAGCCTGTACTATGATAAGTTGACGGGCCTCACCCTCTAAGAAAAGATTTTATTAAATAAGATGACCGCGTGTACCTGAATGGAAGCAAAATCGGACTTACACCCAGTCAGTAACAACAATGATACGTCAAGCTAGTACCAAGTGCGACCACACATTAATACGGACAAGAAACCTACGCAGCAGATGCTACCAATTATTAATAATACGGTCGCCAGCCTAATTAGGCATTACGTGAGTTTTTTCCTTGTACAAGTGGATGTACGTACAAACATAACCACACGTAGTAATACTGCATTATATGGAAAACTTTAGAACCAGAAAAATCTACTAAACTAGTATTTTCCCTTTCTGTACTGATTTGGACAAGCTACATATACACAACATTACACTACAATGATTACTACACACTGCATTTTGTCTATAGATCCAACTGAAACCGGGCATAGGTTGCCCTAGAAATAGCACTTTTGAAACACACATACAATGTCAATCTTAATAAGAAAAAAAACTGATAAATTTAGGTTTTATATTGGCTATCACTTTGCAGATCAAATCAGTTCAGTGCACTTCAGCATTTAAATGAAAAGAAATGAAAAGAATGAAAAAGGGGGGAGGGGGGACCCTGAAACTGTTATGGTCACTGTGTTGAAACTATTAATTATTGGACACATGAAGCACTCAAGATTTGAAAAATATGGGTTACTATTCTTTTTGTCTAATTAAGTCCTCATTTAACTACCATTATTTTTGTTTCTGTTTAATTAAGCTTCATTACTAAACCACTTTCAACATTATCTTCAAAATTTGTCAGGTCTATTATTTACCAAAATATTCATTAACAACAAAGTTCTTTAAATATCTTTCTAGCGTATATAGTTCTGCACGTAATTCTTATTAACATGAATTTTAAATCTTCATTTCGGGACACTCGGATTGCACAACATGCGGAAAGGACCCTGTCGAGGTTAGTGATTAGGATCATTAATTAATAGGGCAATTCTGGTAAAATTCAAGTTATTATTGAACAGTTAGGAACAAATTTAACACTGGTCCATACGGATACACTTGTATAGAATTGACCTGTGCAAGTCGATGCGGCGGTTGGCGGGCAGCGAGATGGCGAGGCGCACAGCACACATACAATCACAGCTATGGCTCTTGCTGTATCGGCACTTTGCTTCTTCTTAGCGTTGTAATCCTTTCCAATTCAGTGCCTAATGGATATAGCCATGCTGTATAGTCGTCGGAAGCGGCACATCCGAGGCTCAATGAAACCACTTTTTCCAGGATAGCCTCCTCGATCCGGAACGTGTTCCTCAGACCGATGCCCAACTCCGACTGTGTTGCTGAGCCCGTTATGCCGTACCGCGCCCGTGTGCATTTTCCCGCGCTCGCCTGCCATCCACCTTTTACCTCTCCCCTACAGATAGGGTATTCACCAAAGGTTTTACATTCCACATATCCTAATACATTGCCTACGTATGGACCAGGCGTACAATTACAACTTTCACATCGTACAATATTCCCAACATTATTTAAACTTCACTTCTATTATAACATTACTTGAAATTTAACATAAATATTAAAATTTACATCGAAATGTGTTTATAGTTTCTTTAACATAATGACATAACAAGAAAAGAAATGGATTCAGAATATTGATTACAGTAATTTATCGAAAATCAGAAGAAAAATTTTTATATGTACAGTTGTTGTTGTTACAATATACCATAGATCCCTCGAACATAAAACTAAGCCCAGTAGCGGGGAGAAAGCAGAGGTAACTTCCATCTACAAGGAGTGGAAGCAAATGTGATCCACTAAATTACTGTCCAATCTAACTGAAGTCTGTATGTTGTAGAATTCTGCACTGAGCTAAATCGTAATAAGGTATCTTGAACAGAATTACCTCCTCCATGTCAACCAGCATGGATTTCCTAGACATCGGTCTTGCCAAACCCAACTTGTGTTTTTCTCATATGACATCCTGAAACCCATGGATCATGGCAGGGATGAAATATTTCTTGACTTCGGTAAAGCATTTGACTCGACACCACACTAACTTTTACTAACAGCATACGGGGTATCACAAAATTTTGTCGATAGATTTAGAGTACCTTATGGCGTGCTTGAGGGAAGTGTGTTGTTATCCTTGCTGCTCATGTTGTATGTTAATAACTGTGAAGAAAATTTTAGTAATAGCCAGAGACTTTCTGCAGATGGTGCAGTTATCTATAAAGAAGTACAATGACCGATCAAAAAGGTTCCCTTTTGGGGCGTTGCTGCAACGTATAAGTAACTTAGCGTGATTCCGATGCGGGTATATGAGCACCGAAATGTAGGCAAGGGATTAGTCTGGCATTCGCGTCTTTCCGACGTAGAACTGTGGTGACGTTATTAACAAAGGCGTCCATACGGGACCAACACGCTGCTATTCTCTCCCTGGCTGACGAAGGGCAAACTACAGAAGACATACGAGGGTCACTCCAAAAGAAATGCACACTATTTTTTAAAAATCCGTCATTTATTCTACATAACTGAAAGTTTTACAGTGTGTAGATACATCCTTTAGCAACAATATTTTCATTTCCCACATAATTTCCATCCCTCTCAACTGCCTTACGCCATCTTGGAACCAGCGCCTGTATACCCGCACGGTAAAATTCTGGACCAACCTGTTAGAGCCACTGTTTGGCAGCGTGCACAAGGGAGTCATCATCTTCAAACCCTGTTCCACGAAGAGAGTCTTTCAGTTTCCCAAAGAGATGGTAGTCACATGGAGCCAGGTCAGGACTGTAAGGCGGGTGTTTCAGTGTTGTCCATCCGAGTTTTGTGATTGCTTCCATGGTTTTTTGACTGACATATGGCCGTGCATTGTCATGCAACAGTTAAACATCCTGCTTTTGCCGATGTGGTCGAACACGACTCAGTCGAGCTTGAAGTTTCTACAGTGTCGTCACATATGCATCAGAATTTATGGTGGTTCCACTTGGCATGATGTCCACAAGCAAGAGTCCTTCGGAATCGAAAAACACCGTAGCCATAACTTTTCCAGCAGAAGGTGTGGTTTTGAAATTTTTTTTCTTGGGTGAATTTGCATGATGCCACGCCATTGAGTGCCTCTTCGTCTCTGGTGAGAAATGATGGTGCCATGTTCCATCACCTGTCACAATTCTTCCAAAATTTCATCTCCGCCATTCTCTTACTGTTCCAAAAGTTCGCTGCATACCGTTTTTCTTGTTTCTTTGTGAGCCACTGTCAGCATCCTGGGAACCTATCTGGCACAAACCTTTTTTAACGCCAACACTTTCAGTATTCTGCAAACACTTCCTTCCCCTATACCAACGTAGCGTAACGATTCGTTCACTGTGATGCGTCTGTCAGCAGTCACCAATTCGTT
Organism: Schistocerca nitens; assembly: GCF_023898315.1. Lineage (NCBI taxonomy): Eukaryota > Metazoa > Arthropoda > Insecta > Orthoptera > Acrididae > Schistocerca > Schistocerca nitens. The sequence continues at coordinate 743,767,716 of NC_064614.1, read as the reverse complement.
AACTCTCTGCACATTGTCTGGAGTGTGTGCAGTACGAGGCCTGCCGCTGTGAGGACAATCTTCAATATTGCCGTGCCCGCTTTCAACACGTAACCTGCTTGCCCACCGAGTAACTGTACTGCAATCGACAGCAGCATCTCCATATACCTTTTTCAACCTCTTGTGGGTGTTTCCCACTGTCTCACAGCAGCATCTCCATATACCTTTTTCAACCTCTTGTGGGTGTTTCCCACTGTCTCGTTTTCACAGCACAGGAGTTCTATGACAGCACGTTGCTTCTGACGAACGTCAAGTGTAGCAGCCATCTTGAAGACATGCTGTGACGGCGCCACTCACGGGAACAGGTTGAACTAAGTTTAAAAACAAGTGGGAAGAATGTATCTACACACTGTAAAACTTTCACACATGCAGAATGGAAACTGTATTTTTACAAAAATAGTGTGTATATCTTTTGGAGTGACCCTCCAAGTAGACATCCATCTGTTGATATACATCGTTTTGGAATGTTGGCCAAGCTCCGAGATGGTGGTGATTCGACTCAAGACGCCGGTCGATCGGTCGATGTGGGAGGCCGGCCTCATCCAATATGGACCAAACAGGTGGGAGACACTCGAGCAACCGCCCTATAGACCTAACCCTTCTTCGTGTTATCATCACGCCTCCGGTCCCTTAAAAAAGCTCTTGAAAGGTCTATGATACCTGTCGGATGAGAATGTTCAGTATGCAGTTACGATCTTCTTCATACACAGGACACAGTGTTTTACCAAACGGGTATTTTCACCTTGTTGCGTCGGTGGAATGATTGCCTTCATGTTCACGGAAATTTATGCAGGCTGGCATATCGATTCTGGACTACACAGCCATCGAACGGGAACTTATTGATCGCCCCTTACACTATCTCGAGTAAGATTTCAAAGTATAATTATCGTCTTGCCTTAACAATACAGAAATGTTAAATTGTGAACTCTTCAGAATACAGAAAACTAGAATCCTTTGATCAACCATCAGTGAATCGCGGCTGGAGTAAGTCAACACATACATTTACATGTGTTTAGCAATGTGTGTGGGTAAGGGAATGCTCAATCGTATGCAAATCAGAATCCAGGATACTGATAAATGCAGCCTATGAATGAAACAAGTTGCAAATCACAGGTCTCAGTATACTGCTTAGTGTGTAGGACTCATACCAGAGAGGACTAACATGGGATATTAAATGCTACCTAACAAAGGCAGCGCGAATGGTACAGGTTTGATTCACTTATGGGAGCGCGTCTCGAAAATACTGACAAACCTGAAATGACAGACGCTTGTAGGTAGATGCAAATTTTCCACGAAAGCCAAGTTACAAAGTTTCAAAAACCAGAACTAAGTGAAGAATCTAGAAATGTACTTTAGTTCCCTACATGTCACTCCCGATGAAGCTGAGACAGCACATCACCACAATGAATGAGCAGTTGATCTCAAGAAAACAGAAAGAGGTTAGAATTATCCGCCACAAATCGTGGACATAGCAATTTACAATATGATTCATTAGACTGTGACAGTTTACTGTAATATGACAGTTTTTTATTATCAAACAGTATTAATTTTTACCATTCCCGACTCTATGTTCTCTAAATAATCCTCGACTTTGTAGTATTAGTACTCACATGGTGCAAGGCGTAGCATGCTGACGACATTTTCTTTGCAAGTGTTTTTATGCGTTTATTCCACAGTCAGCATTAACTCTTACACAATCTCTGAAATTTTCATCCACGTTCAATTTTACAGAAATATTTTCTCTCTTTAAACAGAAATTCGTGCTGTTGGTTTTCTTTATGTTCAGTGTAAGTTTGTTGCATGACGACCAATTATAAAAATTAAGATGGGTTTCATTTGCTTTCTCTACTAGGAGACCAGGTATCTTATCTGTGATTACAATGTTGCTGTCATCAACAAAAATTGAAGATCGAAAGAATACCTGTGACCCTTTTATCCTTGTAAACTCTGCTGCAGCTGATTCTGTACTTCCATCACTTTGGAAGACACGCTATGCTTCAGTGAGGAACTTATTTTTATTCGATTCTTTAGTCTGTCTTTCATAAAATAATGTATTATTTTTGAGAATGATAACAGAGAAATTGGTCTGTACACGTCTATACCTTCTGCATCACCTTTCTTTAGAAGAGGCCCAGCTCTTGCCGGTTTCATATACTCTGGAAAGTTACCAGAACTGAAAGACTGATTCCTTAAGGCAGTTAATGGAGCTTGTACGCTGACTACGAATTCTTTAAGTACATGTTTTGGCGCTTCATCCATACCTACTGACTTATTTTTAAATTTTTGTACTGTTTTCCTGACTTAATACTCTGTGGTGGGTAACACACCTTTGTATTTGTCGAATAATGTTTCACTGGCACATCATTTGCCTTTGCCAATATTTATTGTGGTATCTCAGCAATACCTGAAAAATTAGTTAGTTTCTGTGGATCATTTATCGACCTACTCCTGCCTTTTATAAGTGGCTTATTGTGATTCCGTCTGTTTTCCTGTTACTTGTTTTGCAACCTTCCAGGTACCATAGCTTTTATTTTCAGTAGTAAGTGTCGTTCTGTCATTTACTGACCTTTCTTTTCCGGCAAGCAACATCTCTCTGATGTTTGTTAATAATTTAGGTAATCTGGCTCTCTATGGGCTTTTCTTATAATACTATTACTAACTAGGTCACTCAAACCGCAGTCGCTTTTCGACGTCGCTAGTCAGCCTCTTCCATGTCCCTCGGTCCATGTAGTCTTCTCCACCTAGTCCTATCTTACTCATAACCTCTCTGATCCCGTCAGTCCATCTCAGCCGTGGTCTTCCTTTCGGTCTTTCGCCTCTGAGGTATTCTTCCACCACCTGCCTGGTGATCTGGCCTTCTCGACGCTTTACGTGCACGTACCACTTAAGTCTCCCGTCTTTAATCACAGCTACAATGTCCAGCGACTTGTACAGCTCCTGAATTCCGCGGTTTTTCCTTTTCCTCCAGTGGTCTCCATCCTCCATTGGCCCAAAAATCTGTCTTAGAACAGCATTCTGAAATGTAGAGGGTTTTCTATCTATCTTTTGTGTCGTAGTCCAGGTTTCTGCTCTGTATAGGTCGACAGATTGTATTATTGTCCTGTAACTCCTAATCTTCGTGGATCTCGAAAGAAGCTGGAACTTCAACAGTTTTCCGAGGGCAAACCTTGACCTGTTTCCTGCCTAGACTCTTGCCATTATTTTCTGCCCTGTTTCATTCCTTTCACTGTCCCAAAGTATTGGAACTCTTTTACCTTTCAGAGATTTCACCATCTACATCTAAAGGTCTGTCATCGTTCTCACTGCTCACTATGCGGTATTTGGTCCTATCAATAGTCATCTTCAAGCTTGTTCTCATTGTCTCTTCCATTAAAACTCTTGCCTTCTGAACCAGATCTTCCTCATTCTATGCTATTAAAACTATATCATCCGATAGGCCAGAGTGTCGATCCTTCTACCCAACTGTATTCCTATCTCGAGGCTTTTTACCTTTGTCAGTGCTCTTTCCAGAACCGGTTTAAAGAAGGAGAGAGAGAGAGAAACAATCTCCCAGTTGCACTCCAGTCTCCAAGTTGGATTTCCCTGACATCTTTCCATTCAGTTTTACTATGCATGTCGCCTCTTCTGCACATGCTTGCGTTAGTTTTATTAGTTCTCGGGAAACCTGCGCCCTTTCCAGTTCTTTCTATATTACTTGTCTGTTCACTCTACCATACGCTTTTTCGAAGTCAACGGAAAGACAGTGAGTATCTCTGCGGAACTCCCAACTCTTTGATGGCATTTACCGTATTATATGTAATTGGTTTGCGGTTGATTTTCCCTTTCTAAATATTGGTGTTAATTATTAATTAAAGTACCTCTTCGGTGTAAAGTATTAGCCGCTTCAGCAATAAAATGGTCAGGATCTTGTAAGTTGTGCATAGTAAGATAATTCATCTATAATTTATGTGTCACATTGGATCTCTTTTCTTTAGTATTGTACAGATGACAGATTGCTTTCATTCTCCCAGGATCCTTTCTCTCCTTCAAGTGAAACAGATTAGGTGGAACACACTGTCAGCCTCTCTGCAAGTATGCCATCTGTTCCTGGCACCTTGTCTCTCTTCAGCATTCTTACGACTTCTCCTACATCTGCCCCATGCTCGGCAGTTCATTCTCCGCTGTTGGTACTCAATCTTCTCTGTATAATTCTTCATCTTCTTCTTCTTCTTCTCATGCTGTTGTCGCAATGCTGTTGATAGTGTCGTCCACATTCATTGGGTTTTTTCTTATGAAATCGAGATATTTCATGAACTGGGAGGGCTTCATTACACCTTCTGATATTAACTTGTTTTTGTTGGGGATTACTGTGATTTATTAAAAATGGAGTCCATAGTACCACAGAGTCAACGGTACACAAAGTGAATGATTTCTCTCTCTTTTTCAAATGCCTGTATCTTTTAGTTCAATACGTGCAATTTCAAAATTTCTCTTATCACGTCATGTCTTGAGCTTAAACTTTGTTCCCTTTTTGATACATGTCAGGGTCTGTCACGGCGTACAAACCTTCACGCATGCACAATACAGGGAGTTTCCGAAAGAGCGTGCAAAAATGTAACAGGACATAGAGAATGCTCCACTGAACAATTTGAGATAGGGAACCTGGGATCGAAGAAGCCAGCTTAAGGAGATATAGAAGTAAACTTGTCCATCGCTTTGTCTAGCATTACTGTTTTCCAGCTTATTTAGAACTAACATGCGTACAAGTTCAAGCGCACTGTGCTGTTTATTTCCATGTACATTTTTTATTTCTTGCAGGGAAACAGGGAGCACGAGCCTCATTACTAGGAAGTCCACCTCGCCGTCTGAATGGCCACCTGTACTTGAGGTTCATGCAAAGAGTTCTACCTGAGTTTTTCGAGAACGTACCCTTAGCTGTGCTTGGAATTATGTGGATAAAATATGACGGTCCACCGCCTCACTTCAGTGTGGATGCCCGCAACCGTCTCAGTGCTGTGTTTCCTGGTCGATCAATTGAAAGGGGAGGTCACGTGACCTGAGTCCTCTAGATTATTTCCTGTTGGGATATCTAAAGTCACTTGTGTATGAGACCCCATTGGATACTGAGATGAAATTAGTCGCCAGAATTGTAGCTACCTGTGATGTGATTCGAAACACACCAGCCCCAGGCTGTGGGTAAGCCATGTCTCCGCAATATCCTTTCTTTCAGGAGTGCTAGTTCTGCAAGGTTCGCAGGAGAGCTTCTGTAGAGTTTAGAAGGTAGGAGACGAGGTACTGGCGGAAGTAAAGCTGTAAGGACGGGGCGTGAGTCGTGTTCGGGTAGCTCAGTTGGTAGAGCACTTGCCCGCGAAGGCAAAGGTCCCGAGTTCGAGTCTCGGTCCGGCACACAGTTTTAATCTTCCAGGAAGTTTCACACCAGGGATAGTTGTCAGGGTGCGTCAGAAGATTGTTCGCCGTTGTCATGCTTGCATTGAGGTTGATGGCCGTCAGTTTCAGCACATTTTGTAAGATACAGCACAAATGGTAAGTTCATTGTGTCAGTGATGGTATTTGCAGTCAACTGTAACTAATGTAAATAAAAAAGTACAGAGTAATGTGATTTTATTCCTATTATCTCCTTAAGCTGGCTTCTATGCCCCTGCAGCGGATAGGCACTTGGTGCAGGGAGTGGCAACTGTCCCTTAACATAGACAAATTTAATGTATTGCGAATACATAGAAAGAAGGATCCTTTATTGTATGATTATATGATAGCGGAACAAACACTGGTAGCAGTTACTTCTGTAAAACATCTGGGAGTATGCGTGTGGAACGATTTGAAGTGGAATCATCATATAAAATTAATTGTTGGTAAGGCGGGTACCAGGTTGAGATTCATTGGGAGAGTGCTTAGAAAATGTAGTCCATCAACAAAGGAGGTGGCTTACAAAACACTCGTTCGACCTATACTTGAGTATTGCTCATCAGTGTGGGATCCGTACCAGATCGGGTTGACGGAGGAGATAGAGAAGATCCAAAGAAGAGCGGCGCGTTTCGTCACAGGGTTATTTGGTAACCGTGATAGCGTTACGGAGATGTTTAATAAACTCAAGTGGCAGACTCTGCAAGAGAGGCGCTCTGCATCGCGGTGTAGCTTGCTCGCCAGGTTTCGAGAGGGTGCGTTTCTGGATGAGGTATCGAATATATTGCTTCCCGCTACTTATACCTCCCGAGGAGATCACGAATGTAAAATTAGAGAGATTAGAGCGCGCACGGAGGCTTTCAGACAGTCGTTCTTCCCGCGAACCATACGCGACTGGAACAGGAAAGGGAGGTAATGACAGTGTACACCCTGTACACTGCCCGCGTGGGGGCCGAGGCGTGGCCTGCCTTGGCACTACTCGGTACGTCTAGACTTCGCTCTGTCGTTCTTGGTATAGCGAGACATTTCATTTAGCAGCGCGATGTGACACTTTCTTCCAGCATTTGGTGCAGCTTATTTTGGTCGGCTAGACATTCTGCAGTTCGGAGTTAAGTTCACAGGTGCATAGATCTTTCACGTAAAAAGTGGCACTCTAGCAATCTATCGTCGCTCACCTTTAAAAATGAATGGCAATAACAAAGTAGGAGAATGAGAAATGTGCCTATTATATAGTCGAAAATTTCTTATGAAACGGTATTACAACACCATGCAGGAGGCGTTTAAAGATTTAGTTGACTATGAAAGAGTAAAAAGTTATAACGATCGACAGACTATTTGTAGAAGATTAAATATTCCTTACATTAAAAAACACGTTGCGTTAAATATACAGGCATGAAACGTCTGTTGCCCTTGGTAGTGAGAATAATAAATTTTATGAAGTTGCATGCATAATTACATTGTCAGTTACAATAGTTTTTGATGGAACTGAACGAAGAGTATGGAGACGTTATATGTTACAGCAAAGTACATTGGTTAAGTCAAAGACATGTGGGCGGGGGGGGTGAGTTTTCGATTTCCAGAATGAGATTTTCACTCTGCAGCGGAGTGTGCGCTGATATGAAACTTCCTGGCAGATTAAAACTACGTGCCGGACCGAGACTCGAACTTGGTACCTTTGCCTTTCGCGTGCAAGTGCTCTGCCATCTGAGCAGCTTCTGTAAAGTTTGGAAGGTAGGAGACGAGGTACTGGCGAAGTAAAGCTGTGAGGACGGGGCGTGAGTCGTGCTTTGATAGCTCAGATGGCAGAGCACTTGCCCGCGAAAGCAAAGGTCCCGAGTTCGAGTATCGGTCCGGCACACAGTTTTAATCTGCCAGGAAGTTTCAGTTTTCGATTTGTTACACTTCGCGGTAATATCCGCGGCGGACACTAAAAATTCGTCCAAGTTCTGTCTTGGCAACTACCGGAAGCCGAACCGCTTGTGTCAATGAGCAGCAGACTGCCATCTAGAAGGAAATGAGCGATTTGCGGCAAACACGGATGCTATTGCAGCTCCAGGGAGCGACCGAGCGCCCGAGCTCCCAAGTCTGCGGACGAAGCTTAATGTCATCGTGGTAGCTGAGAGACACCGTCTTACTAGTGACAAAGCAGAGTGTCGCTTTGAAGGCCTAGACACAACGCAGCAGCATGTATTCAGGTACTGAACCAGCAGAAAAGAGCCTCTGAAAGGTGAAGTTATAAAAGTCTGAAGCCACTTGGAGAGCTGACAGCGAGGGAAAACCAGGAAACATGATCTCTTTGCCATCCCCACCACCGCAGCAAGGAAAGTGCCAACTTATACCCCTCACCCTTGCCTCATTTGCTGAGTGCTGATGGCCTAGTGTGTAATCTCAGACCCTGTCTCAGTTACAGCAATCCAGTGAGAGAAGAGGCTATGGGCATCGACCATCGGCACACCTAGCAGTCTCCGATTGTCTACGGAACTACATGTCCCGCTGGAAGTGCTCTTCCGCTGCCAGCTGCAGTGACAACTTCTGAGGATCGCTGATGGGCCGTGGAGCCTGCCATTGCCCTACAGGCCTGCTGGAGGCTTGACTTGTGTGACCAGGACGCTGTCTGTCATCCGCCTTCAAGAGTGAGAGCCACTACTGCTGGTCATCCTTTTCATTCCTGTAGCAGACATTAATGCCTCCAGTTCCTGGCCCTAAACGGTAGCTGAGGGCTGGCGTGACAGAGCTGAGGGCTGGCGTGACAGCGAGTACTTCAGCTGGACCTGGGGGCGTTTCTCTTAAACGCAAATGTTCACCATCAACGGGAGCACTTTAGAGAACGACACACAGAGCTGTAGCCCATTGGCGTCGACGTGTCGATGGCTGCCCGGAGACGTAATAGCCGTCACCGAACGCCTTACTGAGCCAGCGGAACTACAAGTCGAGTGCATACCGGCATACGTCTACTGATGAGACCACCGCTCTTCTGGCCCGACGGCAGGTCAAACTAATCGGGAGTGGGTTGCAGCCTTGCAAGGCCTTCCTAGGGATTGTGCTTTTGAGTGTCAATGTGGACTCCCTTATTCAGATACTATGGTACGTGATGCAATTGCACAGAACGTTTGTGATGTTCGTATAAGGGAACAGATTTTGAAACTAGTCAATCCCTCCCTTCAACAAGTGATGGACATGTTGGATCGGCAGGACACACTTGACTTTGCTCAGGAATCATTTGAAACTTCGCCAGCCGTGTGTCACATTAACCGGCCCGCCGGGCGAGCTGCACAGAGCAGTAAACAGCCCTCGCGCCCGGCCGAGCCGCTGCCACCAGGCTCTCAGCCACGTGCACCGCGCAGGCAAGCAAATGCAGTGCTAAAATCATGCCCGCAGTGTGCTACTAGACAACCGCGTGAGAATTGCCCGTCACGCCAGGCTATTTGATTTTTCTGTAATAAAAAAAAGGACATGTTCAGAGTGCTTGCCAGAAAAAGCTCAGATCAGACACTCACAACCATTCCAGGCCCTTTGCTTCACGCCAACTTCGAACCAAAGATACTCAGGCTCGTGAAACTTTGCCCATGGAATTTCATGTAGTTCATTCCAGTGCCACTCTCTTTAACAGTGACTGTGTTTGTCCCACAAATAGTGTGCGTCGACACTAGAAATCCCGTCAAGTCGCAAGTGATTTTGTACCAGTGTCAGTTCACGTTGCACGAGACAGTCGCTCTTGTCGTCAGCAGGACAGTAAACTTTTTGTAGACTTGGACATTAATGGCAAAGTGATACCATTCCAGCTCGATACCAGAGCTGCAGTTTCACTGATCAATCAAGACACTTACAAACTGCTGGACTCACCTCCGTTGCGTGCCGCAAATGTTATGCTTAGTAGCTATTCAGGTCAAAAGATCCCTGTGTTAGGACAGTGCAGCATTCTTGCAACGTACAAAGGACAAACAAAACTTGTGTCATTTTACGTCCTTCGTTCATCTTCTGCAGTGAACGTGTTTGGTTTCGATTTATTTCAGTTGTTTCACTTGTCTATAGTAAATCAGGTCCTATCAGTGAACCAGACTGTGCCTTCAGACAGTGTTTCTCGTCTATGTGAAGAATTTGAAAACGTTTTTGCACCGGGCCTTGGTTGCACTAAGAACTGTAAAGCACATTTGGAACTGAAAGTAAACGCGCAACCTAAATTTTTCAGAGCGCGCAAAGTTCCCCACGCATTGCATGATGAGGTCGCAAAAACATTACACGATTTGGAATCACTAGGTGTAATTGAACGTGTGCAGGCTTCTCTCTGGGCATCACCCTTAATAATTTTGCCAAAACCTTCAGGAAAATTGAGACTTTGTGTGGACTTCAAGGCAACAGTGAATCCGCAACTAGTGATTGCAACTTTTCCTTTACCCCGCCCGGAAGATCTTTTTGACAAACTGTGCCCGGGTAAATATTTTTCGAAGTTGGGCCTAGCAGATGCGTACTTGCAAATACCGGTGGACGAATAATCCCAGCGCGTTTGGTGGTTAACACGCATCTTGGTTTGTATCGATTCAGACAACTGCCATTCGGGTGTGCATCCGCCCCTGCATTGTTTCAGCAATATCTACAAACTGTTTGTGCGTCGGTCCCTACTGCAGCAAACTATCTGGACGATATTGTGATCTCCGGAAAGACGGAAGAAGAACATTTAGCCAGTCTCAGAACATTATTTCAGGTCTTGCGACAAAATGGTCTTCGCTTGCGGAAGGACAAATGTGTGTTTTTTGCTCGTGACTTACCCTACCTGGGACAAGTACTCAATGCCGAAGGCATACATCCTAGTCCCGAGTAGCTCCGTGCTATACAAGACTTGCCTTCGCCGCAGAATTTGAAGTAGCTACAGAGTGTGCTGGGAAAAATCAACTATTATCATAAATATGTGTCGCATGCCTCTTCCATTTCAGCTCCGCTTCATCGCTTACGCCGTAAAGGTGTTCCGTTCGTCTGGACGACGCCAGTTGAAATCGGCATCGCTTTCCGATACTTGCCTTACGCCATTCGATCCCCAGAAGCCCCTTTTGTTGATGGTGGATGCATCGGATTTCAGGATCGGTGCTGTGCTTGCGCACAAAGATGGATCGGACGATCGCCCTATTTCCTTTGCGTCCAAATTGCTCTCGTCTGCGCAAATAAATTATTCACAGATCGAGAAAGAAGCATTGGCTCTCGTATTTGGTGTTACAAAGTTTCATGATTTCTTGTATGGTCGTCACTTTACCATCATCACAGACCGCAAACCTTTGACATCACTTTTTCATCCGAACAAGCCTGTACCTCCACGTACAGCACAGAAATTCATCCGCTGGTCTATTTTCCTCTCGCAGTACCGCTACGATATCTTGTATCGGTCCACTGCTAAGCACGGAAACGCCGATGTGTTGTCCCGTTTGCCTGTTGCTGAGGATAGAGCATTCGATTCCTCTGAACTTGCTTGCATGTTCATTGATTCGGCAACCGATGACGTGGTCGAATCCTTTCCGATTGATTTTCGTCGTGTAGCTACTGCCACAGCTGCCGACCGTGTCCTTGCTACCGTTCTGCGTTTTGTTGCTACGCAATGGCCCTTGTCAAAGTCACGGATCGGGGATCCGTTGGTTCGCCGATTTTTTGCTCACAAGGGGAGACTTTTTGTTCGACGAGGTGTTTTGCTGTTGCGTTCTGATAATGATCAGTCCAGGGTCGTGGTCCCACGTTCGTTACAGTCCTCTGTCTTACAGCTTCTCCACCAAGGACATTGGGGTATAGTGAGAACGAAACAACTTGCTCGTCAGCACTGTACTTGGTTCGGAATCGATGCCGCGATTACGAATATGTGCTCTTCTTGCATGGTGTGTGCCGAACAACAATCAGCCCCACCGCGGAAATTCTTCGCATGGCCAAAAGCCACTTCCCCTTGGCAACGCTTACACATCGATTTTGCTGGTCCATTCTGGAATGCTCGATGGTTGGTTGTGGTAGATTCATTCAGTAATTTTCCTTTTGTTGTCCGGATGTCTTCCACGACGTCATCTGCCACCATCCAAGCGTTATCTGCTATCTTTTGCATTGAAGTTCTTCCACAGACTATTGTTTCCGACAATGGCCCACAATTCATGTCCGCAGAATTTCAGTCATTCTGCAAGGCCAATGGTATTCAACATCTGACGTCCGCGCCGTTTTCGCCACAGTCAAACGGTGCCGCTGAACGATTGGTCAGGACTTTCAAGTCACAGATGTTGAAGTTAAAAGAGTCGCATTCTCGGGAGGACGCGTTATTGTACTTTTTATCCTCGTATCGCTCTCAGCCCCGAGGTGGTCGCTCGCCGGCTGAGTTGCTCCACGGTCGTCATCATCGAACCTTGATGTCTTTGCTACATCCGCCGCATCAGGTTCCTGTGCAGCGGCAGACACCTGCTTTTGCTCCAGGCGACGTTGTCTACTATCGTCACTACCGAGGTTCACGGCGTTGGCTCGAAGGGCGCATTCTCTGCTGCCTCGGACGCGCTATGTATCTGGTTTTGGGGGCCTCTGGTGAGGTGTGCCGGCATCTCAACCAGCTGTGCCTCTGTCGTCGCATGGGATCTGCCGCTCGCCGTCTGCTTTCAGTGACGGTGCCGTCCGGTCAGCGCCCTAGGGACCCATCTACTGGCTCGCCTCAGCCCCAGGTGTTACCGACGCTGCCTTCCATTTTGCCCCATGGCGACGCGCCGCCGCCACCGCCGCCGCCGGCTGTTCTCCCGCCGGTGACGCCCGCAGTGGACGCGTCGCTGCAACCGGCGGGCGCCTCCCTGGGTCACGCGCAGCCGATCGCTTCCCGTGACCGGATGTTCTCCGATATGGAACTCTTGCCCGCTCCGGACCATATGTCGTCTTCGCCCGTCGGGTGCCCCGGCCCGATGGAGGTCGGCCCTTCGGCCCCTCCTGTCTCTCTGCGGGCGCATACACCGCATGTTGGCGTGCACCCTGGAGCAGGTTTTCAGGCGTTTCCTAGCTCCCCGCGGTCCAAATGGCAGGGTGCGGGTGGCACAGCCTCGCCTGTTGTTAGGCTTCCCACCTCGTCGCATACGTCAACATGGGGTCCTCCCCACGGCGGGCGGAAGCCTTATAACACAACCGTACGCCGATTTGCGGGGGAGGAATGTCGTGTCACCGCCAGACACCACACTTGCTAGGTGGTAGCCTTTAAATCGGCCGAGGTCCGTTAGTATACGTCGGACCCGCGTGTCGCCACTATCAGTGATTGCAGACCGAGCGCCGCCACACGGCAGGTCTAGAGATACTTCCTAGCACTCGCCCCAGTTGTACAACCGACTTTGCTAGCGATGGTTCCCTGACAAAATACGCTCTCATTTGCCGAGACGATAGTTTAGCATAGCCTTCAGCTACGTCATTTGCTACGACCTAGCAAGGCACCATTATCAGTTACTATTGATAATATGAATCCTGTACCGTCAAGACCGACGTTCACCATTAATGGATTAAATATTCCACCAGCTACGTCCGTTTTTCTAAATTCTAATTTCCTTGTCCTGTTCCAGACCTCACGCCAGCCTGCGTGAGCTAAAACGCGTGCCTTTCGGCCTCCACCGCGGTGGTCTAGCGGTTCTAGGCGCTCAGTCCGGAACCGCGCGACTGCTACGGTCGCAGGTTCGAATCCTGCGTCGGGCATGGATGTTTGTGATGTCCTTCGGTTAGTTAGGTTTAAGTAGTTCTAAGTTCTAGGGGACTGATGACCACAGATGTTAAGTCCCATAGTGCTCAGAGCCATTTCGGCCTCCTCTAGTAACACGGTGTTGGCTCTCCTGCCAACCAAAACATACTCAATGGCCTGATACAGGGCGAAGAGCTCAGCTGTAAATACTGATCAGTGTGCCGGAAGCCGATATCGAAAGAGACGGGCGCCAATGACGAAGGCGCACCCGACCCCACGGTCAGTCCGAGAGCCATAAGTGTACACAAAGGTACCGTCGCGAAGCTCCATATGAAGGCCGCGAAATTGAAGGCGACAGAGTGAGGCTGGTGTAGTTTCCTTAGGACGCGAACTAAGGCCGCGGTTAACATGAGCCGCTTCACGAAGCCAAGGTTGTGAAGGGTTCACAGCCATAAGGAAAGTGGCAGCTAGTGTGAAATTAAGCCGCTATAGCAAGTGCCGAAGGTGGACTCCAAGAGGTAACAGGAAAGAGGGTCGCGCCCCATACTGGCGATAAAAGGAATCATCGAAGAAGAAGCATAGGATGGGTGGCCACGGATGGCAGACAAACGGCATGCATACCTACTAAGGAGAAAGTCACGGCGGTAGGACAGTGGTAGTTTAGCGGCGTCAGCATGCAGACTCTCAACTGGGCTAGTGTAAAAGGTGCCAGTGGCCAAACGGACGCCACGATGCTGGATAGTATTGAGACGGCATAAGAGTGATGGGCGTGCAGACTTATAAGCAAAGCACCCATAGCCGAGTTTCGAACGGACAAGGGATCGGTACAGACGGAGGAGAGTGGTTCGATCGGCACCGCAGGAAGTAACATTGAGGACATGTAGGACATTCAGGGACCACGTACACCAGGCTGCCAGGTAAGACACATGGGAGGACCAAGAGAGTTTCCTATCGAGCATGAGCCCCAGGAATTTCGTAGTTTAAACGAGTGGAAGGGCAACAGGCCCAAGATGCAAAGATGGTGGGAGAAACCAATTTCGCCGCCACAAATTCATACAGACGATTTTGTCAGTGGAAAAGCGAAAGCCATTGTCGACGCTCCGCGAGTAAAGACGATCAAGACATCGCTGAAGACGCCGCACAGTGAGACAGATACGTCGAGAAACGCAATAAATGGCAAAATCGTCAACAGAAAGGAAGCTGGTGATGCCCTGTGGGAGACAGGACATTATAGGGTTAATGGCGATGGCAAAGAGGACGACGCTCAGGACAGAACCCTGAGGCGTACTGTTTTCCTGGATAAAGGTGTCCAACAAGGCAGAACCCACATGCACGTTGAAAACTCTGTCTTTTAAAAATTCCTGAAGCAAACAGGGCAGGCAGCCACAGAAGTCCCACGTGTAAGCTGTACGGAGGATACCAGTTCTCCAGCAGGTGTGGTAGGCCTCCTCCAAATCGAAAAACATGACCACAGTCTGGGATTCCAGCAGAAAACCATTCATGAAAAAAATGGTTCAAATGGGTCTGAGCATTATGGGACTTAACATCTGAGGTCATCAGTCCCCTAGAACTTAGAACTACTTAAACCTAACTAACCTAAGGACATCACACACATCCATGCCCGAGGCAGGATTCGAACCTGCGACCGTAGCCGTCTCGCGGTTCCAGACTGAAGCGCCTAGAACCGCACGGCCACACCGGCCGGCACCATTCATGACATGGGTGGACAAAGTAACGAGATGGTCAAGTGCAAAACGCCGCGCTCGAAATCCACACTGTGCATTCGTTAGTAAATTGCGAGACTCGAGCTACCATACCAGCCAGGCATGAATCATACGTTCCATTACCTTGCAACGCAGCTAGTGAGAGAGATGGGGCGGTAGCTAGAAGGAAGGTTTTTGTCCTTACCGGGCTTAGGTATGGGTACGACGGTGGCTTTACGCCAACGTCCTGGAAATGAGCCCTCTGCCCAGTTGCGGTTGTACGTGTTAAGCTGAAAGTGCTTGCCCACAAGAGAAAGGTCTTCTGACCACCAGACTAAGTTGGTGAGAGTGGAAAAACAAAATTGCTCCAACCAAGCATGACGATGAATAGCATTATATGTATTCCTATTGCTTTAAATTATTTCAATTACTTGGAAATTTTTGACAGATTAGAAATTATTGTAATCAAAACCAGACATGCCTCTACGATGTACATTCTCACCATTGAAAACTATACGACTACAATAGGTTCTCTTCCTCTGATAATGGGGCACAGGATTTGGTTCATATTTACGATATAAATACACATTATTTCGCACATGACCTACAAAAACGACGTGTATCTATGCCTTGCGCTAGTGAGACTGGTTAGAAGGTTGGTCATGGGTTGTTTGGGGGAGAGACCAGACAGCGAGGTCAACGGTCTCATCCGATTAGGGAAGGATGGGGAAGGAAATCGGCCGCGACCTTTCAAAGGAACCATCCCGGTTTTTGCTTGGAGCAATTTAGGGAAATCATGGAAAACCTAAATCAGAATGGTCGGACACGGGACTGAACCGTCGTCCTCCCGAATGCGAGTCCAGTGTGCTAACCACAGCGCCACCTCGCTCGGTCAGGCTGGTTAGAGCGAGCTCTGATAGAGAGTAACAAAATAAGTACCGCGATTCGTAGAAAAGGTAAAATATATAATGTGAGTAAATAGAAGTGCTGAGAAACCACCTTTCAGCCTCCACTAAACAACGTTATTTCTCGATGAGAAACACGTCTCATATTGCTTCCTCGCGATCTGCACGTAATGCAGAGCAACACATTTGTGTGCGTGCTTAGGCTTTGGCTGAGTGCCCTGTGAGTTGTGCAGTAAAAGCTGCTGTACCTGATTGTGTATCTAATGAGGCAGTCGCTGCCTTAATCTTTAAGAATTCTACCCAAGCATACTTTTATTGTCTTCGTACTTTGTATCAGGCTGTGAAGTCACTGCCGCGTTTTCACACAATAACCGAAGACGTTCGTGTGCGTTGGCCACCTAAACAGACTGTCTTTCAGCTTATGTGTCACGCTGTGAGGTCACTTACGCTGTTTCGCGCAAGACACTCTCAGAGCGACACTTACGATTTGCCATATCGTACCAACTATTCTCATGTGTTCGTATGATCTAAAATGCACTCCGTCTTCAGGCCACGAGTGGCCTACGGGGACCATCCGACCGCCGTGTCATCCTCAGAGGGGGATGCGGATAGGAGGGGCGTGGGGTCAGCACACCGCTCTCCCGGTCGTTATGATGGATTTCTTGACCGAAGCCGCTACTATTCGGTCGAGTAGCTCCTCAATTGGTATCAAGAGGCTGAGTGCACCCCGAAAAATGGCAACAGCGCATGGCGGCCTGGATGGTCACCCATCCAAGTACCGACCACGCCCGACAGCGCTTAACTTCGGTGATCTCACGGGAACCGGTGTATCCACTGCGGCAAGGCCGTTGCCCATGATCTAAAATGCAGTTGTTCTAAATCGTATAACGAGAAGAATCCTGATTAATAGTTGCTCTCTGAGCTTCAGAAACTCGCAGAGGTAGTTGTCCTTGACGACGATTCTCGATCAGAGACGAGGGTATCGTCAGGAGTGCTCTGGGGAAGTGTGATCGGACCGCTCTTATCCTCTGAGTACATAAATGATCTGGCGGACAGGGTGAGCAATAATCTACAGCTCTAGGGGCTCACTCCGGAACCGCGCGACTGCTACGGTCGCAGGTTCAAATCCTGCCTCGGGCATGGATGTGTGTGGTGTCCTTAGGTTAGTTAGGTTTAAGTAGTTCTAAGTTCTAGGGGACTGATGACCTCAGAGGTTATGTCCCATAGTGCACAGAGCCATTTGAACCATTTGAATCTACAGCTTTTTGCTGATAAAGCTGTTGTGTACGGGAAGCTGTTGTCGTTGAATGACTGTATGAGCATTCAGGATGACTGTAGTAGCATTCAGGATGACGTATACAAACATTGTAGATGGTGAAGTGAATATTAGCTTGCTCTAAATGTAGAAAAATGTAAGTTAGTGCGGATGAGTAGGAATAAAAGTCACGTAATGTAAAAATACAGCATTACTAGTATGCTAGTTGACACAATCGTGTCAATAAAATACCTAAGCGTAAAGTTGCAAAGCCATATGGAATAGAACGAACACGTATGGACGGTAGTCCTCACAAGCGACTTATAATCAAGCTGCAGGCCTATGGGGTATCGTCTTAGTTGTGCGACTGGATTCGTGATTTCCTGTCAGGAAGGTCGCAGTTCGTAGTAATAGACGGCAAATCATCGAGTAAAACTGAAGTGATATCAGGTGTTCCCCAGGGAAGCGTCCTGGGACCTCTGCTGTTTCTGATCTATATAAATGAGCTGGGTGACAATCTGAGCAGTTCTCTTAGGTTGTTCGCAGATGATGCTGTAATTTACCGTCTGGTAAGGTCATCCGAAGACCAGTATCAGTTGCAAAGCGATTTAGAAAAGATTGCTGTATAGTGTGGCAGGTGACAGTTGACGCTAAATAACGAAAAGTGTGAGGTGATCCACATGAGTTCCAAAAGAAATCCGTTGGAATTCGATTACTCGATAAATAGTACAATTCTCAAGGCTGTCAATTCAACTAAGTACATGGGTGTTAAAATTACGAACAACTTCAGTTGGAAAGACCACATAGATAATATTGTGGGGAAGGCGAGCCAAAGGTTGCGTTTCATTGGCAGCACACTTTGAAGATGCAACAAGTCCAGTAAAGAGACAGCTTACACTACACTCGTTCGTCCTCTATTAGAATATTGCTGCGCGGTGTGGGATCCTTACCAGGTGGGATTGACGGAGGACAACGAAAGGGTGCAAAAAAGGGCAGCTCGTTTTGTATTATCACGTAATAGGGGAGAGAATGTGGCAGATATGATACGCGAGTTGGGATGGAAGTCATTAAAGCAAAGACGTTTTTCGTCGCGGCGAGATCCATTTACGAAATTTCAGTCACCAACTTTCTCTTCCGAATGCGAAAATATTTTGTGGAGCCCAACCAACATAGGTAGGAATGATCATCAAAATAAAATAAGAGAAATCATAACTCGAACAGAAAGGTTTAGGTGTTCGTTTTTCCCGTGCGCTGTTCGGGAGTGGAATGGTAGAGAGATAGTACGATTGTGGTTCGATGAACCCTCTGCCAAGCACTTAAATGTGAATTGCAGAGTAATCATGTAGATGTAGATGTAGGTGTAGTAGGGAAGGCGAATGCTCGACTGTGGTGTATGGGGAGAATTTTAGGAAAGTGTGGTTCATTTGTAAAGGAGACTGCGTGTAGAACATTAGTGCGACCCATTCTCGGGTTCTGCTCGAGTGTCTGGGATCCCCACCACGCCCGATTAAAGGAAGTAATCGAAGCAATTCAGCGGTGTGCTGTTAGATTCGTTACCGGTAGGTCCGACCAACACGCAGGTATTACGGAGATGCTTCGTGAACTGAAATGGAAATCCCTGGAGGGAGATGGTGTCCTTCTCGCGAAGCACTGTTGAGAAAATTAGGGGAATCGGTATCTGAAGTTGACAGCAGAGTGATGCTACTGCCGCTAACGTACGTTTCTCGTACAGGCCACGAAGATAAGAGATATTCGAGCTCGTACGTTTTTCCCTCCCTCCATTTGCGAGAGGAACAGGAAAGAAAACGGTTAATAGTGCTAAAAGGTACCCTCTACCATGTACCGAATGGTGCCCTGCGGGGCGTATGTAGATGCAGACGTACTTGATTAACGTTATTCCTCGATCCACGCTGCTGCAAACAGATGAACTGAGGTATCAAAACTCTGGTTTGTGTGATAAGTACCAACGAGAATCTCTGTGATTACTGTTGTGGTGTGCGTACTATAAGACCTTCGATACACACACCATCAGATTAGTTGACTTGTCGCTCTAAAGAAGTAGGCGAGTGACAGCAATATGTCTCGTGGTCTTATCGTGGCGTGTTTATCTTGTGCCGTTAGGTCAGACGATAGAAATGCCACTTGCACACTTACAGTAGCAGATTGACGATGATCAACTTTAAACAGAACTTGATTAATTTTCACACACATTTATTAAAATAATAACAAGCATAAAAATTACTTAACTTGGTTCTGGATGCTATTTACAATTGACAATCTGAAGTTCCTTTGGTATTGGTACGTTAATCTTATTCTCACATATATCTCTGATACTTGACAAAAGTGTCTATACATTTATTGTAGTGGACTGTTAAGGCAGCCAGTCCACAGTGAAGTAGCCGAAAGGGCACGCGTCAACTCACGCCGTCTGGCGTTAAGTCTGGAACAGGATTCGTAATGAATGTGATAAAGAAAAGAACGTAGCTACTAGAACACTTAACTTTTATATTGTCCTTTGGTATACAGCATTCTGGATGATACAAGTGAGACTCATTAAGATACATGCAATGGTACAAATGGCGCCTTGCTAGGTCGTAGCCATTAACTTAGCTGAAGGCTATTCTAACTGTCTCTCGGCAATTGAGAGAAAGGCTTCGTCAGTGTAGTCGCTAGCAACGTCGTCGTACAACTGGGGCGAGTGCTAGTAAGTCTCTCGAGACCTGCCGTGTGGTGGCGCTCGGTTGGCGATCACACAGTGGCGACACGCGGGTCCGACATGTACTAATGGACCGCGGCCGATTTAAGCTACCACCTAGCAAGTGTGGTGTCTGGCGGTGACACCACATTTATCTTCATGGCTATGTCCAGGAATATGGTAATCTTATTAGGCGCAGACTGAAACTTGACTATAGACTGGTACAGACTGGTGCAGGCACATGCAGACTCACTAATCGGAGGGCTGTACAGTCGTTATAATACCTCGCGCGTTCAGGTATCATTGCGCGAGTGTGATCCGCGAGGAGAAAAGGTTCTACGTTAGCAGCAATCTCATTGGCTGCGTTACATATTAATACTCGGATCGGCGGAAGCAGAATTTGGTCCGTCTCTAAGACAGCGCCATCTCGTAGTGCGGAGACGGACGAGTGCTGCGCCTGCGCTGTTGTGCTTAGCGGGGCGCGCTCTAGTGGGAATGTTGTGTACGCGCTGACTACGCGGAACTATGTACACAACAAGTGTCATCAAACCAGGGGGATTTTGTGATGCAGCAAATGAAGCTTGTAGCCTGTCATAACGGCTCCCATAGCACATATTTGCATTGTTTCACAACTTGAACACGTTAGACACTCATTTCTTAAAAGAAGACTTGGAGCCGAGTGACTCAAAGGTTGATGTTCAAACTGTTAAACCAGTGAAGAACATTTGAGCTACAAAGAAAATTAGCAAGAATATTAGCATTGAAATCTTAGATTCGTGTAGATCCACGCAGGTACTGCTTCAAAAACTAGTTGAGACTTTGTGTCTCGGACGGCACATTCTCACCATCATCGGTTTTCCACTTCAATTGCCCGGGTGTAGTTTATGCGCGCTATTCACTTGTGTCTCTCTATGTACCATTCTTCTCTCAGGACTGTATCCCAGCTGAATGCACGTTCTGATGATGTAAAGTTCAGCTGGTTATACATAAAGTTGTTTACCCCTTACGAATATCTGGAAACGGCGCTACTCTATATTTCTCTATTCTCCAGAAGTCACAAGCTATGCTGTGATGGACGCGAGCTACGAACATCATATGCAGCGGGTGTGGCAGGAAGTCGTCATCATAAATCTAAGTCAATACGCAACATGTGCATGCATGCTGAGATGGAACTCTTTTCCTTTTTACTTTTTTCCTTTAGTTCTAGCATTGGATTTGTGGAAGAGATTGTCAGTACTCCTACAGACATGCAATGAGCACACGAATAGCGGTAGAGTTACACATAGTAACCGATTCGAGTTACATCCTGTACCTGAAGGTTTACAACTTATGTTGGTCTGTCGTGAGGACCTGTTTGTCTATTGGAGGTTTCCAGTGGCTGACCTGCGAGGAGATCGATGGTACATATTTTCCAAGTGTTCCACACGTATCCTAATGGTTTACCGCTATGTCCAGAGCACTATGTTTCGCGAATCTGTTCCCTTTCCGAATTGTTGACGATGATGGGGAAGAAAACTGATCAGATAATCCATTACAAGAATCTCCAGCATTGTCTCAGCGAATGTAACTTATTAAATCTGTTTTTTTTTGTTAGGGGGGGGGGGGATAGGCTGGGCAGGTGATGACAGTGTTAGTGAAACTACGTATCTCTACTGTTAGGTAATGTGACTCATTCTCTCCTTTCTACGCTATGTGATTCCAAGCATAAGATACACTAGTAATACCCTGATGAAAAACGTTGTACTCGATACAGAAGAAAATAATTTCCGCCTTAGCTCAGTTAGGTGGAATCAGTTCTACGTCTGCATCATTGATCCGGAAGCCATCTGACAGTGTGTGACAGAGGGCACTTCTGGTGCGACTATCTGATTCCAGTTTCCATGTTCCATTCCTGAATGGTGCCTGGGATGTCTCGCATTTTCTCCTAGTAGTCATTTCACGAGACGGATGTGGGAGGAAGTAATTTGTTGTCCGACTCTTCCCGAAAGGCAGTTCCTCGGAATTTCAGTAGTAAACCACACCGTGATGTATAAGACCTTTCTCGTAACGCCAACCACTGAAGTTCGTTGAACATTTCTGTAACGCTTTCGCCAAACGACCCTGTGACGAAACGTAGTGCTCTACGTTCGATCTTCTGCATCTTTTCTATTAGTAAGGGTCTCAGAGTGATGAGCAACAATCAAGTCAGTCGAACAAGCGTTACGAAAACCACTTCTTTCGCGGATGATTTACATTTCCTTAAGATTCTCCTTATGAATCTCAGTCTGGCATCTGCTTGTCCTACTACTTGTTTTATGTGGTCGTTCCACATAAGGTCGCTCCGGATGGTTACTCCTAAATACTTTACGTTGGATACTGTTTCTAGCAATTTGTCATCAATAGTGGATTTCTTCTATGTATGTGCAATATGCTACATTTATTTATGTTCAAGGTCAACTGCTAGTCGCTGCAAGATATACCTATCCTCTGTAGGTCCTGTTTCGTCTACCGGCCTTGTATCTTCTTGTAGACAACTGCTTTTCGAACTAGCCTTAAGGATCTTCTGACATTTTCTACTAAATCATTTATATAATTATATTGTAAACTGTAACGATCTGATCGCACTTCTTTGGGTTATTCTTGAAATTAGCTTTACATCTCCCGATATAGTTCCATTGAGAGCGACATGTTGAATTCTCTCTGCAAGTAGATGTTGAATCCAACTGGAAATCTGGCCAAATACTCAGTAAGCTCGTACTTTTATCACTAAACTGCAGTGTGAGACGCTGCTAAATGCCTTCCTGAGGTCTAGGACCACGGCATCAACATGAGGGCTGACGTCTAAAGCACTGTGGATCTTATGGAGGAACTGAGCGAGCTAATTTTCCCAAGATCTCTATTTATGGAATTCATGTTCATTTTTATGGAGGAAATTCTCGTTCTCCAAAAAGATCATAATACTTATCGATCACAGAAGTCCTACATCCACGTTTTAGGTATGCGTTTTGCTAATGAACTGCATCTAAGGTAAATCGGGTTGAGCAAGTCACTTCTTGTATATCATTCCTAAAGTAAGGCAAGACGAAATGTTTGTGTGCTTATCATTAAAAGACTGACTTAGACCAGGAAAGACGAGATTAGGTTGCATAGAACGCACAGAAGACGATGCAGATGAGCGTCATGCTAGTAGCTTAGCGAAACAGAAACCAGTTGGTCCGGTGGTGAGGTGTGAGAATCGATGGAGGAAGACTATTGACGAGTAGGCCACAAAGGTCAGGCCTCAGAACTGGTCACATAACTGTAGGAATGTGTGCAGAAACCAGTTTTTGCCAGGACTTACACTCCCTTCTGGCCATCCAGACTCATGTAAGTCTGCAGGCTTCCGTGAGGTTGTCATTGAAAATAAAATCTCCTGGGTAGTCAGGCAGCGTCATATTCCTGTTCAGTTTGTTCTTACACAATCGACGTCTCAACCCATCTGCTAGGATCTTCTTCAGGACCTTCTGGTGTTGCTGGTTATACGACAAGAGAAGATACTGAAGATCACACCAGACGAGCACACCAGAGGAGCCGAAACATCGCCTGTGTAAGAATATACTCATGAGAAACATGACATGGCCTCAGAATCTAGAAAATTTTACATTCAGATTCATGTTATCCATGACTTCCATAAGGGACACTAAGAATACAGGGTATCCCAGGAAGAATGGTCAATACTGAGGGATATGACGAGAACGATCTTTCGAAGCAAAATAGTCTAGTTACATGGGTTCTAAAATGCAGACCTTTAGAGCTATGTGCACCACTTTATCTTCGATGCTCAGGAACAAATCTTCTAATGCAAGTTCTTTGCTCTCCATATTTTCTGGGGCAGCAGTATGAAGCAAAACAAAAAAAAGGTTCCAGTAAACGTGGGCTCTAAAGTCGATAACTTACGAGCTATGATCCCATGTTCATATTCACTAATGTGAACAGATATACTAAGTTTATATTCATAGCTCTTAAGATATGCACTTTAGAGGCCATGTTTACAAGACAGTTTTTTTCTATTTTGGTCCGTACGACCTCTTCCCAAAATATGGATAGCAAAGAGCTTGCAGTACGAGAGATTCGTTTCATAATATCCCTGGTGAAGAGGTGCGCATAGCTCTTAAGGTCTTTATTTTAGAGCCCATATTTGCTAGAAGTTTATGTTTGCTCATTCCCGTCATATCTCTGAATATTGACCGTTTCTCCTGGAACAACTTGCTCGCCGGAGTAATTGTTTAGGATAGGTCGCGTTAGATTTCCTGGTGTCGACGAATACACCAGTTCCCGTCAGATCACCGAAGTTAAGCAACATTGGAGGTAGCCAGTATTTGGATGGGTAACTGCCTGCGTACGCCACGCACTGTTGGAAGCTTCCCCTTTGTCTTTTCAGGAAAAGGGGAGGAGAGGTGATGGCGTAAAGTTATTGATCACCAGACCTAGCGGAAAAACGCAAAAGAAGGAGAAGAAAATTTTGACTTCGGTAATACGGATGAACATACTGTCGAAGACTGACACATAGTTTCCACGTGACATGTTCTTTACTTAACACTGTCCATATGACTATCATAGTAAGGGATATTGTCCACCATGCTACTTTTTCACCTTTTTTTAGTTTTCTAGCAGCATGTGGTCGTACTTTTTTGTTTTGGTCGATCTTTTCGTTTCTGGTACTTTAGTGAGAAACTATCGACTTTTAACGTCTATTTTGGTCGGATTATTCATAATGGACCCCCCACCACTACCGTTGTACCCTCTCCTACTGCTGATGAGCGCGGGTATAAGTCAAGTGACTTTGCACTCACTTTGCACTTAAGTCGCAACTCTCAAACACTAAAGAAAATAGACCACTGCATGGAGAGGAAGGAAGTTCTTTCCGATTAGACGGTTGAACCTATTTCTCGGAGTCTACCAGCCGATTTTCTTTTCCTTCCTTCCCTTTCTCAGTGTACTGTGACTTTAGAGGATTTGTTACAGAGCTGCGAACGAAGGAGCACTGTGTTGTTAAATTCCTCACTCTGAAGCAAACAATCAGTTCAGATTCTTAGACACACCGGTGTACTGTTACGGTATAAGGGATGCTTTAAGAGTAAAGCGGCCCTGGACGGTCAATAATATTGGATAATAATATTGTGCAATATTATTGATGTTCTCCTAGACTACTTAGTATAATATCGTCAGTTATATTGTCAATAATATTGTGTAGTAATGTAGTTCGGAATTTTGGACGCTGATGCTGTGGTACTTGCTCTATTTTATTGTAAAAGATAACGAGTTCGATGAAAAATTGCTTCAAGGTACGTCAAAGATCACTAATGAAAACTTAATGAGAAAATTGAGATTGAACAAAAAACCCATTATCATAACTTTGCGTGTGTTTATTTTGTTTGTGTAGGGTGGAAAAACAATTAGGGACATACGCGCCCAAGGTAGAACCATAGAGCACGAAGAGAAAAAAGGTGTTAAAAACGACAACTCGTTAAGCCCAGTTGGCGGAGGAAAAGACAGCTAAAACCAGGGACTTGGAGAAAGTACCATAAAATACGCCATAGAGAAACGAAGATTAAATGTCATTCACCATATTGCTACCACGGATAAAAAGTAAAACGCCGTCGGCAGCCCACGCTACGTTCGCTAAAACGGTCGGTAACTGAGACAGCAAACATAAATGAGAACGTAAGCGGCTGAAAAAAGGGCACTTAGTCAGCAAATGGCGAATCGTCAGAGGTTGAGGGCAATGAGCATATAGTGGTGGTGAGCACTATTTAACAAAGGCACTGACTGAAAAGACAGTGCCCAATACCCAGCCTAGTTAAAATGATCTCCTCGCGGCGAGAGGGCCGAGAGGAGGTCGTCCAAGCCGACGGGAGAGGCTTAATTGCCCGGATCTCGTTCTCATCAAGGGAGGACCAGTGGTGATGCCAAAATGACACCACCTGCTGACAGACGGCAACACAGAGATCATCGGAGCTGGCCGAGGCAGCCTTGGCAGCAGCGTCAGCGCCCTCGTTTCCCTCCAGATCAACGTGACCAGGAACCCACATAAACAGCACAGTGGCTCCATCAAGAGTGAGAAAGCTTTCCAGTACCCGATGCACTAAGGAATGGGCGGTGCACAGCACACTGAGGGTTCTGAAGGGCATTGACAGAGTCGGAATACTTGACGCAATTGAAAAACCTGTGTCTCTAGCCTGTGTGCGTGGCCTGATACAGGGCAAAGAGCCCTGCTGTAAACACTGTGCAGTGTTCCAGAAGCCGATATCGAAAAATGTCGTTGCCAATGATGAAGGCACATCCGACACAGTGGTGAAACCGAGAGCCGTCTGTGTACACAAAGGTACTATCGCAAAATTCCGAGCGAAGGTCGTGAAACTTAAGGCGGTAGAGCGAGACTGGAGTTGTGTCTTTAGGAAGCGAATGAAAGCCAAGGTGAACACAGACTGCCGCAAGAAGACAAGGTGGTGAAGGGTTCACACCCATGGGGACTGTGGCAGGTAGTGTGAAATTAAGCTGCCGAAGCAAGAACGGAAGCAAACTTCAGGAGGTAACAAAGAAGAGGGACGCGCCCCATACTGGTCATCAAAGGAGTCATCAAAGGAGGTGGCATCTGATGGGTTGCCAGTCATGGCATACAAACTGCATGAGTAATTACGTATCTGCCGAGGAGTACGCCACGGCGGTATAACAGCGGTAGTTCCTCCGCATCGGCATACAGACTCTCAACTGGGCTAGTGTAAAGGGCGCCAACGGCCAAACGGATCCCATTATGGTGGATAGTATTGAGATGGCGTGAGAGGACGGACGTGGATATGCATATACGAAACACCCATAGTCTAGTTTCGAACAGACAAGGGACTGATACAAACGGAAGAGGGTGGTCCGATCCGCTCCCCAGGAATAACTGCTGAGGGCACGTAGGACACTGAGGGCCGGTGTACATTGGGCGGCTAGGTAATACAAGTTGGAGGACCAAGAAAGTTACCTATCAGCATGATCCCCAGGAATTTCATAGTTTCAACCAATGGAAGAGCAACAGGCCCAAGATGTAAAGACGGTGGAAGAAACCAATTGCACCGCCAGAAATTCATGCGAAGTTTTGTCAGTGGAAAAGCGAAAGCCGTAGTCGACGATTCACGAGTAAAGACGAGCGAGACATCGCTGAAGACGCCGCTCAAGAAGACAAGTTCGTGG
Source organism: Schistocerca nitens (assembly GCF_023898315.1). Lineage (NCBI taxonomy): Eukaryota > Metazoa > Arthropoda > Insecta > Orthoptera > Acrididae > Schistocerca > Schistocerca nitens. The sequence continues at coordinate 743,740,865 of NC_064614.1, read as the reverse complement.
GGAACTGCAATAGATGGCAAAATCGTCATCGAAGGGGGAGCTGGAGGTACCCAACGAAAGACAGGCATAATAGGGTTAATGGCGATAGTAAAGAGGATGACGCTCAGGACAGAACTCTGAGGCGCACCATTTTCTTAGAAAACGGGGTCCAACACGGCAGAACCCATATATACCTTGAAAACTGTGTCTTTTAATAATTCCTGAAGGAAACAGGGCATGCGGCCAAGGAAGGCACATGTGTAGAGAGTATGGAGGATACCAACCCTCCAGCATGTGTCGAAGGCTTTTCCAAACCGAAAAACATGGCCGCAGTCTGGCATTTCCGCAGAAAACCATTCATGACATGAGTTGACAAAGTGACGAAATGGTCAACTGCAGAACGGTGTGCTCGAAATTCACACTGTGCAGTGATTAGTAAATTGCGAGACTCGAGACACCATACCAGTCAGGCATGAACCATATGTTCCATTACCTTGCAGACACAGCTGGTGAGAGAAATGGAGCGATAACTAGAAGGAAGGTGTTTGTCCTTGCCGCGTTTAGGTATGGGTATGATAGTGGCTTCACGCCAGCGTCTGGGGAACGTGTCCTCTGCCCTGATGCGATTGTACCGGGTGATCAAAAAGTCAGTATAAATTTGAAATCTGAATAAATCACGGAATAATGTAGGTAGAGAGGCACAAATTGACACACATGCTTGGAATGACATGGGGTTTTATTAGAACCAAAAAAATACAAAAGTTCAAAAAATGTCCACAGATGGCGCTTCATCTGATCAGAATAGCAATAATTAGCATAACAAAGTAAGACAAAGCAAAGATGATGTTCTTTATAGGAAATGCTCAATATGTCCACCATCATTCCTCAACAATAGCTGTAGTCGAGGAATAATGTTGTGAACATCACTGTAAAGCATGTCCGGATTTATGGTGAGGCATTGGCGTCGGATGTTGTCTTTCAGCATCCCTAGAGATGTCGGTCGATCACGATACACTTGCGACATCAGGTAACCCCAAAGTTAATAATGGCACGGACTGAGGTCTGGGGACCTGGGAGGCCAAGCATGACGAAAGTGGTGGCCGAGCACACGATCATCACCAAACGACGCGCGCAAGAGATCTTTCACGCGTCTAGCAATATAGGGTGGAGCACCATCCTGCATGAACATCGTACGTTCCAGCAGGTGGATGGGATTCTGTAACATATCGGCGCACCTCTCACCCGTCACGGTAGCAGTCACTGACGTTTTGCTGTCCAGCGCCATCTGTCGGACATTTTGTGAACTTTGTTTTTTTTTTTTTGTTCTAATAAAACCCTATGTCATTCCAAGCATGTGCGCAAATTTTTACCTCTCTATCTACATTATTCCGTGGTTTATTAAGTTTTCAAATTTATACTGACTTTTTGATCACCCGGTATGTATAAAGGAGAATGTGTTTTGCCACAAAAGAAAGGTTCTGCAACATCTGAATGTGAATATCGTCCGACCCTGGGGTGGAGGATCGGCATGAAGTGAGAGCATGATCTAGCTCCCTTATAGAAGGCGGCATTGTAGCACTGACGATTCTGAGAAGAGAAGGGTATTACCTGAGCCTCCTCCACTCGTTCCCTGTGGAGGAAGGCAGGGTGATAGTAGGTGAGCTCGAAATCTCCGCAAAATAGCGGCCCAAGGTATTTGAGATAGCAATAGGGGCCACTATGACATCATCTGCTACTGTCTGGGTGGAAATTTGGGAATAGACCTTGATCTCTGACAGCCGTCGGAAGTTGGTCAACACGACAGAAGACAGTGTGGAACCCTTGAAAGAACTAGTAAAGGAAATCCAGTTAGCTTTTCTGCTATTCCGAAGAATGTGACGATACTGTGCCAGCAATTGTTTGTAATAAATGCAACTGGCCATCGTAGGACGACGGTTAAAAACTCGGAGAGCACATCTCCGCACACGAATTGCGTCACGGCACGCCTCAGTCAACCAAGGGACCGGGATACTTCGCGGCAAAGAGGAAGGGTGAGGAACGCAACGTTTTTAAGAGATTCTACCAGGTCATTGCAACTGGGGAAATGTTGTTCATCGAAGGTCGCCAGGGAGGAGTAAAGCCTCCAGTTGACCTTAGAAAGCTGACATTTGGGTGAGCACACTGTTCGGGTTGGTATCACCAGTCTGATAGCACACAGGAAATAGTCACTGGAGTACGTGTCAGAGGAAACAGACCACTCGAGATGATGGGCAAGCTGGGCAGTGCAGAAGGAGAGGTCTGAATGGGTGTTCCCGTGTTAAGTCAGACGAGGTTAATGAGATTGAGATGTTCAGCCAAGAGGGCACCTCTCTGATAGGTTCTGGACGATCCCCAAAGTGGGTGGTGCACATTAAAGCCACCGAGCAGCAGAAAGGGGTGAGAGAGTTGCCCAATAATCAGGAGGAAGTCTACCCTGTTGACATTGAATGACGGGGGATGTAAATGGTACAAAGGGAAAAGGTCATGTGAGGAATGAAAATGCGAACTGCAACAGTTTGAATCCAGGTAGTCAGGGCGATGGGTTGATTATGAACATCATCCTGGATGAGCAGCATTACTCCCCCATGATATACGATGCTGTCCTTAGAGGGAAGGTCAAGGCAGAAAACAAGTCGACACTCCGATTCTAAGAGCAGCCATAAGTCCTCTTTGTGGGATCGAAGGTCACGAATGTTCCACTGGAGGAGAGTCATAAAGAGGAAAGGGGAGGAGGGAAAAAATAAGGGAGGGTCACCTCAGCGGCTGCCGAGTGCCAGCCTTCGAAGACTCGCTGCTACAGAGGGCACAGGCTGGAGGATTCTACTCCACGAGGTCTACAGAGGCACCGGCTTTTCCCCTCTGTCGATCTGCAGACCCAGGACAGAAAAACCGTTGGTGGTGCACACCGACGATATGGAGGACGGGTGGTCGAGGGTATCACATGGCGAGACCTTTGAAGAGAATTTCTGAGTCAGCAAAGGAAAAGACTGTTTGCCTTTTTTTGTCTTCTAGGAGCCCTTCCGGTTGGGAGAGGGAGACTCAGATGTTTGTTGGTGGAGGGACACAGGGAGTCTTCACAGGAGTATTCTTTCTGTTTTCTCCGCCGTGGCGGTTGTGTAACAGGTGATTTCACCCCATGAGGCGAATTTTTGGTGGCTTGTTGCACAGCTACAGGGGGAGACGGATGATTTCACAACCACAGTGTCGAATTTGAGGTCGCATGTCTGCATGGCCATGTCCTTTGTGGAGCGAGATCTAGCAAGAACAGTATTGTAAGTGCCAGATGGTAGAATGCCGGGTTTATGACTAGCCAACAACTTACGAATGACTGGGTAAGGCACCTTTCCCTTTACCCAGATCTGCTGCATAATTACTCATAGAGATAAACGGGACAATCTCGGGAGGAGGCGGTGTGGTCGCCATTGCAGTTGATATAGCAGGGAGATTGCGGCAGACAATCGCCCCCATGGGCATCACTACCATGGGTTACACATTTGGCAGGGTGCTGACACGACATTTGAGTGTGGTTGTAGCGCTGACACCAGCAGCAGCGTATTGGATTCAGAATGTACAGTCGGACTGTGCTAACTGCATAGCCTACTTTCATCTTTGATGGAAGCACCACTCTATCAAAAGTGAGAAAAAGAGAGAGTGTGTGGGCACTATGGAGGCATTTTCATTTTTCATCAAACGATGGACTGCAATGACACGAAGATCAGAGACGTAAATTTGAATTTCTGCCTCAGTCAGACCATCGAGCAGCCTAGTTTGAATAACACCACGAGAAGAATTCAGCGTTCCATGGGCCTCACCACAAATAGGACAGCCGAAGTGGAGCGAAGCTGCAAGCAGTTGTGCTTGAGAATCAGTAGTAGTCTCCAAAAGCAAAGTGCCCCTTCATCAATGAGAGCAGGATTTCGCAGGGCCAGCAATTGCATCAACAGCTTCCTGAATAATAAACGAATTTACTGTCGAAAAGACTGACCACTTCAGTACATAAAACCACAAAGGACTGTGGTGCAGCTGGGAAGGTATTTGAATCATTACCCTCATTCTGTTTACATTTGGTAGTCACTCATTGGGAATAATATGATTTGCTTGTTGCGAGAAAATCCCCCATGTTTTCCAGCGTCTCCGATGGTGCATTCTTGTTAACTGTAGACCCCCTCACAAGGGGCACACCTGCCTTAGTGATTGTTCACACTTCAGGTCACACCTCCAGAACACCTGACAGAGAAACCAATCGGAAATTTGGGAAGGTAGCAGCTCAGGCAGTCATCCGTCCTTGGGCGTGGCCTTTATCAGGATGTATGTGCGAACCCTACCTGTCAACCTATGGCAGGGAATTAGGCGTTAGCCAGTCACCTCTTATGCGTCAGACACCTGGACTGGCCTTCAGGAGCGCACACGGAGGAAGAAGAAGAAGAGGAACCTCGAGCGCTGAAGCGGAGGAAGGAAAGGAGAAGGAGAACAAAGAAAGGAAGAAGGAACGAAAAACAGTGAAGAGACTGTTATGATATCAGCTACTGAATATGCAGAACACATTTCGAAAACATCCCAGATATGTTCCCCAAGGGAGAGGAAAAAGAATACCATGAGGATAGCCATGCAGCATGGAAGGGAAACGATGCTGCAAAGGCTAGGATCCCGTGGTAGCCAGGCAAGAACCCGTCCAAGAATGGCGAGCCTCCTGGGGGGGGGGATATATGTTGATGCCTCATTATTTGATACATTACATCTACATCTACATTTATACTCCGCTAGCCACCCAACGGTGTGTGGCGGAGGGCACTTTACGTGCCACTGTCATTACCTCCCTTTCCTGTTCCAGTCGCGTATGGTTCGCGGGAAGAACGACTGTCTGAAAGCCTCCGTGCGCGCTCTAACCTCTCTAATTCTACATTCGTGATCTCCTCGGGAGGTATAAGTAGGGGGAAGCAATATATTCCATACCTCATCCAGAAACGCACCCTCTCGAAACCTGGCGAGCAAGCTACACCGCGATGCAGAGCGCCTCTCTTGCAGAGTCTGCCACTTGAGTTTATTAAACATCTCCGTAACGCTATCACGGTTACCAGATAACCCTGTGACGAAACATGCCGCTCTTCTTTGGATCTTCTCTATCTCCTCCGTCAACCCGATCTGGTACGGATCCCACACTGATGAGCAATACTCAAGTATAGGTCGAACGAGTGTTTTGTAAGCCACCTCCTTTGTTGATGGACTACATTTTCTAAGCACTCTCCCAATGAATTTCAACCTGGTACCCGCCTTACCAACAATTAATTTTATATGATCATTCCACTTCAAATCGTTCCGCACGCATACTCCCAGATATTTTACGGAAGTAACTGCTACCAGTGTTTGTTCCGCTATCATATAATCATACAATAAAGGATCCTTCTTTCTATATATTCGCAATACATTAAATTTGTCTATGTTAAGGGACAGTTGCCACTCCCTGCACCAAGTGTTCTGTTTGCTAAAAACTCTTCAATCCAGCCACACAGCTGGTCTGATATTCCGTAGGCTCTTACGTTGTTTATCAGGCGACATTGCGGAACTGTATCGAAGGCCTTCCGGAAGTCAAGACAAATAGCATCTACCTGGGAGCCTGTATCTAATATTTTCTGGGTCTCATGAACAAATAAAGCGAGTTGGGTCTCACACGATCGTTGTTTCCGGAATCCATGTTGATTCCTACAGAGTAGATTCTGGGTTTCCAAAAACGACATGATACTCGAGCAAAAAACATGTTCTAAAATTCTACAACAGATCGACGTCAGAGATATAGGTCTATAGTTTTGCGCATCTGCTCGACGACCCTTCTTGAAGACTGGGACTACCTGTGCTCTTTTCCAATCATTTGGAACCCTCCGTTCCTCTAGAGACTTACGGTACACGGCTGTTAGAAGGGGGGCAAGTTCTTTCGCGTACTCTGTGTAGAATCGAACTGGTATCCCGTCAGGTCCAGTGTACTTTCCTCTGTTGAGTGATTCCAGTTGCTTTTCTATTCCTTGGACACTTATTTCGATGTCAGCCATTTTTTCGTTTGTGCGAGGATTTAGAGAAGGAACTGCAGTGCGGTCTTCCTCTGTGAAACAGCTTTGGAAAAAGGTGTTTAGTATTTCAGCTTTACGCGTGTCATCCTCTGTTTCAGTGCCATCATCATCCCGGAGTGTCTGGATATGCTGTTTCGAGCCACTTACTGATTTAACGTAAGACCAGAACTTCCTAGGATTTTCTGTCAAGTCGGTACATAGAATTTTACTTTCGAATTCACTGAACGCTTCACGCATAGCCCTCCTTACGCTAACTTTGACATCATTTAGCTTCTGTTTGTCTGAGAGGTTTTGGCTGCGTTTACACTTGGAGTGAAGCTCTCTTTGCTTTCGCAGTAGTTTCCTAACTTTGTTGTTGTACCACGATGGGTTTTTCCCGTCCCTCACAGTTTTACTCGGCACGTACCTGTCTAAAACGCATTTTACGATTGCCTTGAACTTTTTCCATAAACACTCAACATTGTCAGTGTCGGAACAGAAATTTTCGTTTTGATCTGTTAGGTAGTCTGAAATCTACGTTCTAATACTCTTGCTAAACAGATAAACCTTCCTCCCTTTTTTTGTATTCCTATTAACTTCCATATTCAGGGATGCTGCAACGGCCTTATGATCACTGATTCCCTGATATGCACGTACAGAGTCGAAAAGTTCGGGTCTGTTTGTTATCAGTAGGTCCAAGATGTTATCTCCACGAGTCGGTTCCCTGTTTAATTGCTCGAGGCAATTTTCGGATAGTGCACTCAGTATAATGTCACTCGATGCTCTGTCCCTACCACCCGTCCTAAACATCTGAGTGTCCCAGTCTATATCTGGTAAATTGAAATCTCCACCTAAGACTATAACATGCTGAGAAACTTTATGTGAAATGTATTCCAAATTTTCTCTCAGTTCAATTTTGTCATATGATGACATGTTGGAGACCGTGGCTGTTTTTGAAGACAAATGTTGTTGGTGTTAGGACAGCAACCAACCACAAATTTACTTTGAGTTCCTTTATTCAAAGGAAACCGTTACCGGTTTCGAATCGTTGCGATTCGTCATCAGACGGTTTACACGCTTTCTTTCTGACATTTGGTGTGTTTTTATAGATTAATTGTCCTAAAATATAAATAAAACATAATTACAAACACGCCACACACAGATGGTTGCGTTGCAGATTTTCGTTGCATGTGACTTACGTGAAACGTCGGTTTCGAGTGATTGTTTCCATAACGTTCATCCAATCGATGTAAATACGTTTCCACTGCATCCTCATTGTTGCACACGTAATAGTTCTCACTGTACACTTTAGATTTGTCGCTGAGATCATTCCAACCACGCACCACATGTTTTGGTACATACAAAGAGCTTACAAACATATGGGTGTCACAGATGCTATGATACATCGTAACATTTGACGACGACGTCCTATGTTTGGAAAGGATCATACATTCTTTTACAAAACTGTAATGTCTTTTACATTAGTACAGAGAGATTTTTTTTATATATAAATCTGTTATTGCTAATTTAATTATAAAGTTTTTTATATATACTTAGAACTGTATAGGTAAAATAGTATATTATTTTATTACATTTGGCAGCATGAGAATTATAGTAACATATAAATTTTCTACTTGATCTGCAGATAGGTGTATTAATATTATTTGCTTTGGAGGCTGGAAAGTAATTTTTGGAAATTTTTCAGGAAAGGGGTGTTAGCCAACTCTGTTTGTTCATTAAGGATATAGTCTGGGGTGCTGTTTTTGTGTGTGTGTATTTCTAATTCTTCAAATATATTCATAGCGGCTCCTTTTTCTGTTAGATGTAAAATCTTTAAGTTGTCCTCAATGTTTCCCACTGAATGGTTTTATTCATCAATATGGGCTGCAAATGCTGATTTGTTCAAGTTACCAAGTCTTAGAGCGTCAGTATGTTCTTTGTATCTAATTTCAAAACTATATTGACGCTCTAAGACTTGGTAACTTGAACAAATCAGCATTTGCATTCTTTTGTGATACATTACCAATGTATGAAGTGCTGCATATAGATTTGTTATAATCTTTGTCTTATATGGTGTCTGCGTCTGTATTTACTTTGTCTAGTATTGAGTCAACCATGCAAACAATTTGTAAAATAGGCACTTTCGTTATTAGCAGAGCAATAACGGATTCTAGCCTACGCTTCAAACCACAAGGACTCAATCATCAAACAGACTGTAGAAATTAGAATGAGTGTCAACAATTTTGATAATTACATAGGATTTGCACGGGGAAGTGCTGTCTGGAAGTAAAGAAGCTGCGAGTGATGTTTAATTATTGGCGTCAAAGTAATGTCTAGTCTCAGTGGCCCCCACCAGATCCATGTGATACTGTTGCGTCTTCGACGGTTGTTTGCAGTCCTAACGAAGACACTGCTGGCCATTGTCGACAGCTCGGGTTTTCGTAGAGAATCAACGCTACGAGAGTACCACGAACACATTATACAACAAATGCCCCGTGAAAGACTTTATGGTTAAATGAAAATTTGGCTTACGAAACTGCAATGAAAATTTAGCTTAAAAGTATCGCTGAAGATCCCACTGCCTTCATGATAGTTTGCTGATAGAGGACATGTAAAAGTGTACCAAGACTCGCCGTATTTCCACCTGCAAACAACTACTACCGCATTGTCGTTACTGGAAGTGTTAGAAACAATCTACAAAAGCACAGCAGAAACTACACAAGTCAGAGTAAACACAAAACTGGTAAATACTCTGTGCCCTGAGTTCTTAGTTAGAGACGATGTCATCATTAGCCACTCTAATGCAGTCTCTGTAATCAGAGGAACTGGAGGTTACCAAGGAGGGTGCTAACGTCTTGAATCTCAGATGGTTGAGTAGGCGTATGATCTAGTCCAGAAATGTACTGCACACATGACTGACTAGGCAACACGGGTGGAAAATGTTGGCAATTTCATTGTGATGTGCGGCCGAATCCATCATTTCTGGAAACCACCAGAGATCCATCTGTAGCAGGTAGGCAACTGCCTGGCCACAGATCACATTTCTATTGATACCATAGAAATGAAAGAAGGAAGATTAGGGTTTAACGCCTCGTCGACGGCGACATCTTTAGAGACGGGGGACACTAAAGATGTATCCCGTTAATGCTCCCATCGAGTAAAAAAAAAAAAAAGTGATGACAAACGTGTATTGTGTCCAATGGAACTTACTTGGAAGGAAACAAGATATTTAATTTCTGCGCTTAACGTACCAACCAATGAACCCTTTAGTCATGTTGTGAGATAACTTATCCGTCTACACATCGTTTAAGTAATATCTGATATATTATCTTAATGTTAAGTGGTAAATAATTAAAACGTTAATTGAATCATACATAAAGCCATATTATTCTAGGCAAGTGAGTTGACAAAGGATTTTAATGTAGTGTACAATAATTTTCTTTGTTGTTGCGCCCTTCAGTGCGAAGACAGATTTGCTGTAGCTATCCAGTTTAGTTGTCCTGTGCAGTGCTCTATGTCACTGCATAACTACTGTAGCCTATACTGTTTGAACCTGCTTACTTCACAGAATATTCAAATCTTGGTTTCCCTCAAAAATTTTACCCCACCCCACATTTCCCTCCATTATCAAATTTACTATTGGTTGAATGCCTCAGAATGTGTCTTATCAACCGACGTCTTCGTTTAGTCACGTTGTGCTATAAATACTTTTAGTTCCCAACTCGATGCAGTTTCTCTTCATTAATTATCCGATCTACCCATCGAACTTTCATCATTCCTCTGCAGCAGCATATTTCCAGTGCTTCTGTTCTCTTCGTGTAATCCTACTCTCCAGGCAAATGCCTTCAGAAGAGACTTTTTAACACTTAATTTTAGATTAGCTTATCTTCTGTCTGCATCTTACGTCCTCTTTCTGTCTGGCAGCGTCAACAATTTTGTTGCCCAAATAGTAAAACTCGTCTACTACTTTCAGTGCCTCTTCAGCATCATATTTAATCGACTACATTACCCTTGATTTACTTTTGTTGCTCCTAATCTTATAACCTTTCTTGAGAAAATTATCAGTTCCGTTCCACTGATCTTCCTACACCTTTGTCGTCTCAGACAGAATTACAATATCATCGGTAAGCCTCAATTTTTTTACTTCTTTTCACTGAACTCTAATTCCTGTTCCAACTGTGTCTTTGGTTTTCTTTACCGCTTGCTCAATGCACACAGTACATAACTGTGTCTATCTCCCTTCTCAACTACTGCCACCATTCCATGCCCTTCGTCTCTTGTACAGGGTGACAATTATAGAACTATATGAAATAAAATCATCAAAACTTAGGAACAGCTTGAGTCAGGACGTTCAAACTGCACGGTTGGCCGCGGGGTATGATGGGAATTAGTATGCGCATTTGTTTTAATGACGAAGCCCACCTTCATTTGGATCGGTTCGTCAATAAGCCAAATTGGCGTGTTTGGGGGACTGAGGATCCGCATTCCACTATCCAAAGTGACGCTTATTTCGACAAGATGTGGTTCATGCAAGTCGGAGCTCGACCCCATCGAAGCAGAAGAGTGTTTAATGTCCTGGAGGAGCACTTTGGGGACCGCATTCTGGCTCTGGAGTACCCAGAGGCCACTGGCAAGGGCCTCGATTGGCCGCCACATGCTCAACATCTGAACACATGCGACTGCTTTTTGTGGGGCTATATTAAAGACAAGGTGTACAGCAATAACCCCAAAACCATTGCTGAGCTGAAAAGAGCCTTCACAGGGTCATCGAAGGCTCGGTATTCCGACACTTCAGTGGATCACACAGAATTTCCCTATTCTTCCGTGCCACATTATCGCCACTGATGGTAGGCATATCGAACATGTCATAACCTAAATCCGAGTATCTGTAGTGACGATTACATGTTGCATAAAGTGTGTGCACGCCGTAGTTTGTAACTTGAGTTGTTTCCATATAGTTCAATAATTGTCATCCTATATGTATAGTGTGCACAAGTTGTATATATCCCTGCCCTCCCATTACTTTGACCTAGACAACCTCAGAGTTTAAATATGTGTGATTCAGTCAAATATCAAGAGCTTTTTATTAAATCTTCAAATTCTATAAATGTATATTGGGTTTTCTTCACTCTGTTTCTGTGATAAGCCGTAGGATGAGTATTGTCTCATGTGCTCCTATATGTCTAAGGAATCCAAATGGATTTTCTCCAAGGTCGACCTGTCATCAAATCCGCCGATCCACGTGTGTCACTGATGGTAAAAAGTATTGTGCATTGTCAATCAGTCTATAAATATTACGGTCGTTACAATTATAAAAAACACTATTATGCTTTCGGTTTCTTTAAAAGTTGTAAGTAGGCTGTTTATGTTTTCTTATTGGCAACGTTACGTAGCGCACTGTATGAAAATCACTGGCTGTGCTGTGTGCAGTCTGTGGCTAGTTTGCATTGTTGTCTGCCATTGTAGTGTTGGGCAGTTGGCTGTTAACAGCGCGTAGCGTAGCGTAGTTGGAGGTGAACCGCCAGCAGTGGTGGATGTGGGGAGATAAATGGCGGAGTTTTGAAATTTTTAAGACTGGATGTCATGAACTGCTATATATATTATGACTATTAAGGTAAATACATTGTTTGTTCTCTATTAAAATCTTTCATTTGCTAACTATGCCTATCAGTAGTTAGTGCCTTCAGTAGTTTGAATCTTTTATTTAGCTGGCAGTAGTGGCGCTCGCTGTATTGCAGTAGCTTGAGTAACGAAGATTTTTGTGAGGTAAGTGATTTGTGAAAGGTATAGGTTAATGTTAGTCAGGGCCATTCTTTTGTAGGTATTTTTGAAAGGCAGATTGCGTTGCGCTAAAAATATTGTGTATCAGTTTAAGCACAGTCTTAATTAATTTTTCTAAGGGGACGTTTCATATGTCGACCCTTAGCCGAGGATACCTCACTGGAATCTTCTGATTTTTTCTTGTAGTTTGTGTAATTAGTGTAGATTTTGTTTATTGCTAGCGCATAATTGTAGAGAGAATCTCCTTTGTAGTTGCAGTCTTTCATTGTTGTTGTGGCATGCATGTAGATTTGCACCAAGTATTTCGCAGCTGCGCTTGCAATTAACTACATATTACGAGGGCAGTTCAATAAGTAATGCAACACATTTTTTTTCTCGGCCAATTTTGGTTGAAAAAACCGGAAATTTCTTGTGGAATATTTTCAAACATTCCCGCTTCGTCTCGTATAGTTTTATTGACTTCCGACAGGTGGCAGCGCTGTACGAAGCTGTTAAAATGGCGTCTGTAACGGATGTGCGTTGCAAACAACGGGCAGTGATCAAGTTTCTTTTGGCGGAAAACCAGGGCATCTCAGATATTCATAGGCGCTTGCAGAATGTCTAAGGTGATCAGGCAGTGGACAAAAGCACGGTGAGTCGTTGGGCAAAGCGTGTGTCATCATCGCCGCAAGGTCAAGCAAGACTGTCTGATCTCCCGCGTGCGGGCCGGCCGTGCACAGCTGTGACTCCTGCAATGGCGGAGCGTGCGAACACACTCGTTCGAGATGATCGACGGATCACCATCAAACAACTCAGTGCTCAACTTGACATCTCTGTTGGTAGTGCTGTCACAATTGTTCACCAGTTGGGATATTCAAAGGTTTGTTCCCGCGGGGTACCTCGTTGTCTAACCGAACACCATAAAGAGCAAAGGAGAACCATCTGTGCGGAATTGCTTGCTCGTCATGTGGCTGAGGGTGACAATTACTTGTCAAAGATTGTTACAGGCGATGAAACATGGGTTCATCACTTCGAACCTGAAACAAACCGGCAATCAATGGAGTGGCGCCACACCCACTCCCCTACCAAGAAAAAGTTTAAAGCCATACCCTCAGCCGGTAAAGTCATGGTTACAGTCTTCTGGGACGCTGAAGGGGTTATTCTGTTCGATGTCCTTCCCCATGGTCAAACGATCAACTCTGAAGTGTATTGTGCTACTCTTCAGAAATTGCGTGTTCGTAGGCACAAAAATCTGAACGAACTTCTCCTTCTTCATGACAACGCAAGACCTCACACAAGTCTTCGCACCCGAGAGGAGCTCACAAAACTTCAGTGGACTGTTCTTCCTCATGCACCCTACAGCCCCGATCTCGCACCGTCGGATTTCCATATGTTTGGCCCAATGAAGGACGCAATCCGTGGGAGGCACTACGCGGATGATGAAGAAGTTATTGATGTAGTACGACGTTGGCTCCGACATCGACCAGTGGAATGGTACCGTGCAGGCATACAGGCCCTCATTTCAAGGTGGCGTAAGGCCGTAGCATTGAATGGAGATTACGTTGAAAAATAGTGTTGTGTAGCTAAAAGATTGGGGAATAACCTGGTGTATTTCAATTCTGAATAAAACAACCCCTGTTTCAGAAAAAAATGTGTTTTATTACTTATTGAACTGCCCTCGTATTTTCAATGCTATGTTAATGTGTTTTCTTATTTTGCTCTTCAAATTGTGCTTTTCTGTGTTGTCGTGTGAAATATTGTGACAATAATGGCGTGTGAAAAACGTATCACTAGGCTCCAGAGTAAACTGAGAAATAATAGTGACGACGAGCGTAGCTTACCAGCACCACTGTGTAATGAATTAACAGACATTCAAAGTAGTGATTTGGTAATTGTGCATAGGGAAATGGAGTGGGCGGCAAATAATGGTGTAGACAGTGAAACAATTAGTGAACAGGGAAGCATTATCGATCGATCGGTCGGCAACAGCTCGCCTCAGGAATCGGGAATGACAGAACACAATATTGCAAATACTGTAGACTCAGATTTTGGGTTCTCACCGTTTTCTCAAATGAGTCAAGACACATTTTCCGCTTGTCAAAATGTGAATGTTGCCGGTGCAAATTCACTGCCGAAAAGCATAGAGGAACAGATTCCAGACACAAATACATTATTATAAATGTCAAAAAGTCTGTAATGACGTAAAAACACAAATTTGTGAGCATTTCCAACCTATTTTTTCGCGTCATGAAAATGCATTACAGAATCACGAAGCAGCCATAAAAGAACTGCAAACTATTGTTCATGAAAATCACGACACCCTGCAAGCTAAAATTGACTCAGTTGCATCTACCGATTCGGTTACGCAACTTGCAAAAACTCAGGAAAACTTAAAGGACACAGTTGATACGATTTCAACACAAATGGACACTCTGAAACTTGGCTCAGAAAAACACACAGAGGAAATAATTTCACTATAGGATAAAGTAGCCGAACTTTCAGATCAGTTCACTAACTTATCTACAAAGGTAGATGATGATCTGAATGACACAAGACCTGTAGCCTTCACGGACACTGAAGAATATGAACAAATTAGAAAATTCAAACAAAATCAAAATCAAATCAATACGCAGTACAAAAGAGAAATCCGGGAAGTACAAGATCAGTTGGCACAAGTAATACAAAAATTACATATTTCAGAGGACACTCGCGCTCCAGTACGGGAAGAGGGACATAGAAATACGGAACAACCATAAAATAATAACACAGGACATTTCGGAAATTATGAAAGAAATTGGCAAGGTGCACCGAATTTTGAAATGGAACCGCCGAAACGACGTAACAATGACCGACATGCGACTTGCCGACATGATGATTTTGACTATAAGCTGTTTATTACTACACGTAAATTCAAAACATTTAAGAATTCCAGCAACGACATTCATCCACAAGCATGGCTTCATCAATTCTCTCATTGTTTTCCTCCCAACTGGTCATTGGAGCACAGGTTAGAATTTATGTGTGGCTACTTGGAGAATGAACCAGCTGTAAGAATGCGATCGGTCATTCACGATTGTTACAGTGAAGGAGAATTTTATTTATTTATTTATTTATTTATTGTTTCGTGGGACCACATTTAGGAGAAGTCTCCATGGTCATGGAACGAGTCAATACATGAAATTATAACACGATTGTAGAAACAGAATGAAATGAAATATAAGAAACATATTCAGGCGACAAGTCGTTAGTTTAAATAAAGAAAATCAAGAATGTAACACTGGAATTTGCTTAATTTTTTAGCTCTTCCAGGAGCTCCTCGACAGAATAGAAGGAGTGAGCCATGAGGAAACTCTTCAGTTTAGACTTAAAAGTGTTTGGGCTACGGCTAAGGTTTTTGAGTTCTTGTGGTAGCTTATTGAAAATGGATGCAGCAGAATACTGCACTCCTTTCTGCACAAGAGTCAAGGAAGTGCATTCCACATGCAGATTTGATTTCTGCCTAGTATTAACTGAGTGAAAGCTGCTAACTCTTGGGAATAAGCTAATATTGCTAACAACAAACGACATTAAAGAAAATACATACTGTGAGGGCAATGTCAAAATTCCCAGACTATTGAATAGGGGTCGACAAGAGGTTTTCGAACTTACACCATACATAGCTCGAACAGCCCGTTTTTGAGCCAAAAATACCCTTTTTGAATCAGAAGAATTACCCCAAAAAATAATACCATATGACATAAGCATATGAAAATATGCGAAGTATACTACTTTTCGTGTGAAATGTCACTTATTTCAGATACTGTTCTAATGGTAAATAAAGCGGCATTTAGTTTCTGAACAAGATCCTGAACATGGGCTTTCCACAACAACTTACTATCTATCCATACGCCTAGGAACTTGAACTGTTCCGTCTCGCTTATAACATGCCCATTCTGTCTGATTAAAATGTCAGTTCTTGTTGAATTGTGAGTTAGAAACTGTAAAAACTGAGTCTTACTGTGATTTAGCACC
Source organism: Schistocerca nitens (assembly GCF_023898315.1). Lineage (NCBI taxonomy): Eukaryota > Metazoa > Arthropoda > Insecta > Orthoptera > Acrididae > Schistocerca > Schistocerca nitens. The sequence goes on along the minus strand of NC_064614.1, from coordinate 743,725,056 downwards.
AAATAATTTTCCACAAGCCACGAACTTATATCATGAACTACATTATTTGATAATGTTTCAATATTACACACAAGATCCTTCACTACCAAGGTGGTGTCATCAGCAAACAGAAATATTTTTGAATCACCTGTAATACTAGAAGGCATATCATTTATATAAATAAGAAACAGCAGTGGCCCCAGCACCGACCCTTGGGGAACACCCCATTTAACAGTGCCCCATTGGGGCTGAACATCATTACCACTCTCAATATTGCGGATGATTACCTTCTGCTTTCTGTTCTTAAAGTAGGAGGCGAACCAATTGTAAGCTACTCCCCTTACTCCATAATGTCCCAACTTCTGCAGTAATATTTTGTGGTCAACACAGTCAAAAGCCTTCGTTAAATCAAAGAAAACACCTAACGTTCGCAACCTTTTATTTAATCCGTCCAAAACCTCACAGAGAAAAGAGACTATAGCATTTTCAGTTGTTAAGCCATTTCTAAAACCAAACTGTACATTTGACAGCAAATTATGTGAATTTAAATGCTGCAGTAACCTTGTATATACAACCTTCTCGATAACTTTAGCAAACACCGATGGCATAGAAATAGGTCTATAATTGTCAACATTATCCCTGTCTCCCTTTTTATAAAGTGGCTTCACTACCGAGTACTTTAATCGGTCAGGAAACCGACCACTCCTAAAGGAAAAGTTACAGATATGGCTAAGTACTGAGCTAAGATACGTGGAACAATATTTCAGTATTCTGCTAGATACCCCGTCATATCCATGAGAGTTCTTGGTCTTTAGTGATTTAATTATTAACCCAAGCTCCCTCTTGTCAGTATCATGGAGGAGCATTTCAGGTAACAGTCTCGGAACACTTTTTTCTAAGAGCGCTATATGATTCCCTGTTGGGACTAGGTTTCTATTTAGTTCACCTGCTATATTCAGAAAGTGATTATTAAGTACTGTACATATATGCGACTTATCAGTAACACGGACATCCCCACTACGCACTGATTCTATATTCTCGACCTGTCTCTGCAGACCAGCCACTTCCTTTATGACTGACCATATGGTTTTAATTTTATCCTGAGACTTAGCTATTCTATCTGCATACCACATACTTTTTGCCTTCCTAATAACTTTTTTAAGCACCTTACAATACTGTTTGTAATGGGCTGCTGCATTTAGATTGTGACTTCCTCTCAGCATATTGGTCTCAAGCTACACAAGACCGAGTAAGACATAGCATCATAATGATGAAACATTTCGAACAATCTGAATTTTCCAGTCTTGTCAAATATTTTGAAGACATGTTGCATAAGAATCAATATCTTTCAAACCCATACAGCCCTTCAGAACTCTTCCGCATTTGCTTAATGAAATTGCCTGAACATTTACGACATATTATTTTAGCAGGACGTTGCAAAGATGACATTGAAGCTTTTCAGGGACTGTTACAAGAACTGGAAATCGACACTGACAATCGTGGAACGCGGAAACAGGAACACAACAATTACAGGTCATATCCGTCGCAATTCCGCGATGAAAGAAATAATAACTGGACACGACAAGGCTATTCTCACAACACAAATCGTGACCAAAATCGACACCACCCGTATGACAACCGTTGGCAGAGTAGTAATAATTACAGAGAAAGATCGCATTTCCGTAGTGATGAATATGACATAGATAACCACAGAAACAGACAATATGGTAACCAAAACAATTATTGTCATGGGAGACAGAATAACTTCAGATGCAACAGTTCAGAGCGCAGTTACGATTCAGGGAGACATTCTAGACCATGTGACTAACAAGAAGGAAATTACGGAATCTACCGTTATGACGACAGACGATATAATCGTAACAACAGACCAGAATTTAATCAGAACTGGCGGGTTTCAAACAGGGCAGGGCCCTCTCGACAAGGTGAATTCGTAGAAGTTAGACCTCCAAATCCCAGTAACGATGCGCGCCAACAAAGAAACAGACAATGACTCGCACCGCAGGCAGACACGTGCGCCGGCTGGCTTCGAGAAAAGTAACGTAGACGCTAACCTTGAGAAAAATTTTAGCATTCCTTACCAACGTATACCACATGATAACTGCCTAGAAGTTGAAACTCTGTGTACTGGGAAGAGTAAACGTTTGCACCACATTTCACATGTAAAACCGTTTATTGAGAGATAATCTGCTTTTTAACTTAGTCTTTGCTATAAAATTCCTCACTTCACGTTACTAGTACTCTTGTTCAATCTTAGAAACTGTTAACATGCAACGATGTTTTAAAGTTAACTATCCAGTCAAGAACCAAGAGAACTTATTTAAACAGAAATTACGACTGCATTGTTATTGTGAACAGACGACACAGTGTTATTGTGTGTGTACATTCTTGCTTGTTAGTTGCACGATTATGTAACGACTATAAGGCTGACATACTTAGAACATGTACCGGTACTGCTGTTGAGATTTTAATGCAACATTTTGGTTTACTTGAAAATACATTATGGATTTAAAGTACTTTCAGTGAGATACCAGATGACACAGTGGTTAGTTTATGTGACAGCTACACGATTTTATCACGACGCTATCAATGAGTGACAATTTACAATGTTGCTTTTGCGGTGTATCTGTTTTATATCTGCACAGTTTTTCTGAATTCTTCTGGAAAGTAAAACATGTTTTAGTAGTAACTTTTGTGGTATAGCTACAATGAGACTGCCTTTTCTGTAGCACAACAATACGTTACAGCACAGTACTTTCTTCAACACGGCAATAAGCGTAATAACTAAGATATCTATACGCAAAGCATTTCACTTTTGTTTATCATGAGGTAAGTACATTGACTTCTGCAGAACTTAGCTTTCGGAGGACGATAACTACGACACTTCCACAGAGATTATCTTACACCAAGACGCACAGTTTAGCGCTACAGTACACGTATTTGAGTGATTAATTTTGTACTTAAAACATATATTTTTAAAGATATTTGCAGTACAATGATACAAAGGTTTTCCGTGATACATTTCATTCCATTGCTGTAATCTGTAACACCTGAGGGTATAATTACATTAATCCTCTAGGGGGGTACACGCCTACTTTGTGTACCATGTGTGTGGCAAGCACAAGGAGCCCTAGCTAATATGGTATTTGCTTAAACAACCTTACACATCGGTACCATATTTCTCTAACACTAAATTACACAGCTACCTGATTATTTCACAGAGAGACAAAACTTTTTTACTACGTCAGTGACAGATATTTACGCAATTACACAGTTGGATAACTTCACACTTATGAAATTGTATTTTGTCTGCACTGTGTGAACTGTTCATATTTTTTCGGAACCATTGTGATACTATGAGAGCTTTGAATGTCGTAATTGGTAAGGGAGCATGATTTTTAAAGTACATTGGAGGTAGATGACACTATTGAAATGAGCAGAGAATTTTCTTTAGGTTTTGAAATTATTGCAGAAAGCTATGACGGTTTTGAGATTTGGCTGAGGTTTTATGATGTTATTATTACGATGACAATGTGTATTATGCTGTTGAGGTATGTTTATGATCAATAAGCTGAAGCTATATGAGGAATTTGATTATGCTACATATCTGTTATGATGAAGCATAGAAGAAGTGTTGACGAATATGTGTATGTGTAATAAGGTAAGGAATAATGAGTAGTGGTTAGGGACTCTGGTTTGTGAAAAAGGTTATTGGAAACCAAGAATCGTACTTTAAGAGTTAGGAAATGTATGTAAATGCGTGAATGTATTACAATGCCAACGAAAATTTTTTGGACACTGTTATATCAATAGGATTTTGTTTCTACAGATTTGTAACGCAAATTCTTGACCTGTGAAATATTTTTATATGAGACTGTCACTGTAGCAGAAACTGCTGTCGTAAATATTTCGGTAAGAATGTTAAGTGACCTTCATGTAATGCGTCGTGGACGCCCAGCTGAGAGATAGTCGTCTGACAAAAGAAAGCCATTAGGTGGAGAAAAAAAAAGAGGCCATTATCCTCGCTATTGACATTTCTTTGTAGAAAGCATCCCAAATACGACACGCTCAAACTTGAAAACATATGATTATACTGTGGAGCTCTTAATTTATGATATTTACTAAAATGCCTAATGAAATGATGAGGAACATTTTATATCTATTGTCTTTGTTGAGAGATTGCTCATTTTGTTTAATATCTAGTTTCTAGCTGCACTGCAGCATTGGTTAAAATAAAATTTTATAGATGTACTAATATAGATACTTTATGCCTACAGATCCAGTAAATTATAAAATTTATGATCTACTTAAAAAAGACGAAGGAGCACAAAAAGACATTTCCCTTCACAGGACTTGCATACATAATTTTCTTTTCAACTACTTGGTAATTTTTTTTGGTATAATGACTTCTTGCCGGCCGAAGTGGCCGTGCGGTTAAAGGCGCTGCAGTCTGGAACCGCAAGACCGCTATGGTCGCAGGTTCGAATCCTGCCTCGGGCATGGCTGTTTGTGATGTCCTTAGGTTAGTTAGGTTTAACTAGTTCTAAGTTCTAGGGGACTAATGACCTCAGCAGTTGAGTCCCATAGTGCTCAGAGCCATTTGAACCATTTTTTTAATGACTTCTTGTGGTGCACCACTTTAATGACATAGATATTAAGATGTGAATAGACATTTCCCTTATCTGCATTGTTGTCTTTAGTGTACTATTTTTTCTGCTTGAGCTTTGTCATGTTTAGGTATAAGTTATTGTATTTGCTGCTGCTGTGTACCAGACATAGTGCTACTGAATTTCACTTTGTATTACTCTGTTAAGCCAGTTTTACTACTGATTTATTTTTCTTGTTGCTGCACATTGGCTCATATTAGTTGTAATGTTGCGTTTGCTTGGTAATTTAGATTTACTGTAGCTTGATTTGCCAGTTTGCATTTTTTTTCATTGCTGTTTGTATTGTTTTGTACTGCTGCATTGCCTCGTCTCTTAGTTTATGTATCTGAGCTCAGTAGATTTAAGTTAGCTTAAGAGGGGGTAGGCTACATAAGAGAACGGGTTGTGATGAATTGGAAGAAATGCGTTGAGAAGTTATATGACAAAGGTTTGGGCCAGAATGAGTATTGTACAATGAGAAATAATTATTTTGAAAGAAATATGAATAGAATACAGAAAGGAAGTACAGGTAGGACTTTTTGGGAATAATGAAGAACGAAGGGAGATCTCCAAGAAGTAAAGAATGTTTTTTTTTGCAAAATACTGCAGTAAAATAAACCCTGTCTTTTCCCCTTGTGTTATTACACTATGTGAATTTGTGTTTTTGTTGTGTTTATGTGATTAGCTAATAAGATACTATGTTATTTACTTTGTAAAGATGCTTGGACATTATTAATTCTGTTCTGTTTCAATGCTCATGTGTGAAATTAATGTTTCGAAAACTATTCTCAATATTTTATATATTTACTTATGTCATAATTCCTGTAACACTGCTGTATATGTTTATTTCTATTCTTTTGTAAAGCCTGTACTACTACAAATGTTATCTGTATTGTTATGTTCTTTAATGATGTATTTTGTACCTTTGTTATTGTATTCTCGTGTTATAAAATTGTAATTGACACCAGTTCATCAAATTACGTAACTTGTAAGTAACATTTCACTGCACATATTTCTGTTGGTCATAGTATATGCACAATATGTGAAAAAAAGGACTGTTAGTGCTTGCACGTGTGTTGATAATTCAGCAAGGGACTGGTTAACAGTTCTGCTGGTTCTAAGGACAATTCCAAAAACTTTGTGAGTGCACAAGTGGTGTTTATGGACTTGCTATATTGTCCGCAACACTCTTCGATGGTGATTGTGCAACTGCACAGTTGCAACAGATGGCTGCTGGCCGTCTCTACAAGGACTACAGTGGGTCTCTATCTTTGGTGGCCCACCAATACCATTATCTCTACAAGCACTATAGTGGGTCTGCATCTTTGATGGCCCACCAATACCGTAATCTCTACCAGGGCTACAATGGGTCTACTCTGTGATGACCTACCTACCAATATTCTTCAAAACTTCGACTGACTCTGCTGTGGGTTTGCTCTGTTGTGGCCCAATACCTGTCTGCATGTCAAGAGTCAGCACTGTCTTTCCGTTGGAAGGACAACACTACTTCTTCAAGACTGCATGGAAATCCACTACTTCTGTGTGCATTTTCTTTTACTGCTAAGACTTTGAGAAAAACTCTGCAATTTTACTGTGATGAATGATCAGGACTGTCTTTATGGACTGTGAGAAAATTTTACCTTTGGACCAACATTGTATCAATAAGTGTGTGCATTTGATATCTTTGTTATTGTAATTATGAAAAATTTTATCAAATCATTACTGGCCACTGACCAAAACAATTTGTAAAATTTTTTGTGGAGAGCATGGGGGCTATGTAAGTAGGCTGTTTATGTTTTCTTATTGGCAACGTTACGTAGCGCACTGTATGAAAATCACTGGCTGTGCTGTGTGCAGTCTGTGGCTAGTTTGCATTGTTGTCTGCCATTGTAGTGTTGGGCAGTTGGCTGTTAACAGCGCGTAGCGTTGCGTAGTTGGAGGTGAGCCGCCAGCAGTGGTGGATGTGGGGAGAGAAATGGCGGAGTTTTGAAATTTTTAAGACTGGATGTCATGAACTGCTATATATATTATGACTATTAAGGTAAATACATTGTTTGTTCTCTATTAAAATCTTTCATTTGCTAATTATGCCTATCAGTAGTTAATGCCTTCAGTAGTTTGAATCTTTTATTTAGCTGGCAGTAGTGGCCCTCGCTGTATTGCAGTAGCTTGAGTAACGAAGATTTTTGTGAGGTAAGTGATTTGTGAAAGGTATAGGTTAATGTTAGTCAGGGCCATTCTTTTGTAGGGATTTTTGAAAGTCAGATTGCGTTGCGCTAAAAATATTGTGTATCAGTTTAAGCACAGTCATGTATAATTTTTCTAAGGGGACGTTTCAAAGTATCTGTTTTTCATTTACTTTTAACAGAGTGTCAAAGACACGTAACATAGTTAGAAAACATTGATAGATTGAACGTAGTTTGAAAATATCTATACTTTTATGTGTCGATTTTCAATATTAAATTTTAATCAAAAAATTTAATAATTTTTTAGGCCAAATTTAAGCTGTTACGTTACAGCCTTCTCACAATCTTTCTGTTCTTCTGTAAATAATTCATGTTAATATTTTACAACCATACATATTTATGAACAAGGTGATTAATAATCTCGAAACTACAGATGCGCTGTTTATTCATTTCTACTTTATGACACACATGCACTACACATAGAACAGATGTACTACTAAATGCACGGATTTAATACGTCCGTGTTTTGCCATCTGCCTGTCTGAAAAACTGAACCAGCATCCCTCCATATGTGAATTCTACTGAATTCCGGAAAATGGCATTAGAAGAATGTATTATGTATCACAAATCTTGTGCTAAATATTGTGGAGTAATGGGCACTAAATTTTGACGGTGTAATTTACAATGGCATTTGTTATTACTTTTTAACCGATCTTTACTCGGTCTCTAAATAATACTTGACTATATTATTGAACAGATATGCTATTAAATACCTGGGTATTAGCTGTCTCTTTTAATTGCTTGGGAAAACAATTGTACAACTTTATTTTCTATTAGGAAAGAATATTTTGCGTCTTTTGTTCATTTTTCTCGATAAATGTAGGTTGATTTTTGCTCTTATTCCAAGATTATGAATGCTGCTCTTAATGTAATAAGCGCTGATATTCTTCTTAATGTGCATTACATGTTATAATGGGTAGACACATGATTAAGTTAGAATCCACATTTGTTTAAACAAATCTTTACAGCAAACGTGGTTAGAGTTTTTGATTATTTTCCTTATTGTTCTTCTTTGTAAGCAGTACTATTATAAGTTTATAAGTTTTCTTGTCCACAGCATTGATTAACCTGTTGCTTTGAAAGTAGGTGATATCATGCGCAATACTGGGATCTCTAATTTATGCATCAGAACGTGGTACCTTGCCGTCCGCTGCTGTCTGCACATCGGGCTAATAATTATACGGAGATCTGGCATCGCCTGTAAACTACGCGGAAAAAGAAACAAATGATGGTAGTTACGCTCTAGCATCACCTGCTTACCACAAAAATTACGATGTACCTTACATTAATGAGTGTAATTATCCTCACAGATGGACAGATGGGCTAATTACCTTGTATTCATGATCAGACACGATTTTAGCTCTGCAACAAATGCCAATTTTTTTGGGTGCAGCCATTTGTCTTACTCGAGTTTAATGTTGGGTATGTTAATAGAGATATAATCATGAGACAATTTCGTGGATGGGCAAAAAAATGGTCTCTGTGGTATCCACATGTCAAATTTGATGTATATGTCAAAAAATTAGAAAATGAGGCACTGCACTTTTATTCTTTATGTGCTATTTTGCTCTTATAAGTAGCGCCTATCACAGAGCCAGTAGTTTGTGTTTATCGTCTGTAGGAAAAATTACTTTTTTATGACTCATGTTACTGGAATATTCATGATCATTCAAAGTTCAGAAAGTTGCCAAAAATATCTACACTCTACATATCTTATAATTAGATTTTCCTTGAGGCACTTGAGTCTCATCTACAGGGTGAAAAGTATTTAAACCGACAAACTCTGGGAGGTTGTATGGGACATCAAAACAAATATTTTTCCCTAATGTCATTTTTTCCTACGAGGAGTATTTAAATTGGTAGAGGAAGATTTCTCTGGGGGCAAATTAATTAAACCAGCAAGCACTTTTCCATTTTTTTATGACCAAGAGACAACACATTAACGCAATCCAATTTCAAATAAAGTAGATTTTCAAAACGCCTCTACTGACACGTAAACAAAGGTTACACCAAATGGTTCAAATGGCTCTGAGCACTATGAGACTTAACATCTGAGGTCATCAGTCCCCTAGAACTAAGAACTACTTAAACCTAACTAACCTAAGGACATCACTCACGTCCATGCCCGAGGTAGGATTCGAACCTGCGACCGTAGCGGTCACGCGGTTCCAGACTGAAGCGCCGAGAACCGCTCGGCCCTACGGCCGGCCAAAGGTTACACCGTCAGATCATGTTCTGTCTGACATGGGCAAAAGGCCCAGGAGTATGTTCCTGCTGCTGCTACTATCCAGGCAACCAGATCCTCCTCTGATGCAACAGGAGTTGCGTAAACAACGTTGCGCCTCTTTCCCCACAGAAAAAAGTCCCGAGGGGACATATCTGGGGATCGAGCAGGCCATGGTACAGGCCATTAGCCGGACGGTGTGCCCAGGCGGTTCTAGGCGCTACAGTCTGGAGCCGAGCGAGCGCTACGATCGCAGGTTCAAATCCTGCCTCGGGCATGGATGTGTGTGATGTCCTTAGGTTAGTTAGGTTTAAGTAGTTCTAAGTTCTAGGGGACTGATGACCTCAGAAGTTAAGTCGCATACTGCTCAGAGCCATTTGAACCAGTTTGAACAGACCATTAGTAAACAGAGACAATGCACTACTACACTGGTGGACAGCAGTTTCCTACAAGTGAAGAGTGTAATACGGCCTTCACCGGTTTAAATAGTCCTCATAGGAAAAAATGACATTAGGGAAAAATATTTGTTTTGATGTCCCCTACAACCTCCCAGAGTTTGTCAGTTTAAATACTTTTCACCCTGTATATCTACGATAATTATGTAATCTGAAGAAATGAATTAAAATTTGTGCCAGGGCCAGAACCCGGGTCTCCTTGTTTACGAGGCTGGAACAGTAACCATTACACCATCACATCAAGGCTGCATGGACTGCCCAAATCCAGTCCCTCCCCAACACAAACTTCAATTCATATCTTCAGTTTACTTTCCGCTTCTTAGGTATTCGCTATTGCTGACGCTCTCCGGCATTGGAATAGCACCCCAGCGTTGGATGTAATGGGCGAATCCTGTACCTCAGGTGTGGATGATCTGTAGATCTTACAATTAGATTTCATTCGAGACATTTGAGTCATCTTTATATACGCTTCCGATGCCGGAAAGACTCGGCAATAGTGAAGATCTAAGAAGGAAAATAAGCTGAATATATGAACTCCAAGTTTGTGTTCGGGCGGGCAATGGACTTGGCTAGTCCATGTAGCCGTTGTGAACCATTGTGCTGTGTTGGTGTAATACTTAGTAATCCTGCCTACCAGATAAGAAGACACCGGTTCAAGTTCCAGGCATGCCACACATTTTAATTCATTTCTTCAGATTGAATCAATATCCAGACTCGTCTAAGAATATTTTTGGGCAGCATTCATACTATGAAATGGTGGAATTGGACATTCTTTGTAAACAAGTATTAATATCTCTTTATTCTCAGTGACATTGTTATACACTGAGGCGACAAGTCATGGGATAGCGGTGTGCACCTATGGAGATGGCGGTAGTGTCGCGTGCACAAGGTATAAAAGGGCAATGCAGAGGTAGAGCTGTCATTTATATTAAGATGGTTCATGTGAAAAGATTCCCGATGTGATCAGGCCGCTTGACGGAAATTAACAGACTTTAAACGCTGAATGGCAGTTAGAGCTACACGCATGGGGCTTTCCATTTCGGAAATCGTTAGGGAATTGAGTATTCCGAGATCCAAAATTTCAAGAGTGTGCCGAGAATACCATAGTTCGGGCATTACCTCTCACCACGGGCTACGCAGTGGTCGACGGCCTTCACTTAACGACCGAGAGCAGCGGCGTTTGCATACGTCTGTCAGTGCTCACAGACAAACAGCACTGCATGAAATAACCGCAGAAATCAATGTGGGACGTACGACGTACGTGTCCGTTAGGACAGTGTGGACAATTTTGGCAGCAGACGACCAGTGCGAGTGCCCTTGCTAACAGCCTCCTGGGCTCGTGACTACGTCGGTTGAACTGTAGACAACTAGAAAACCGTGACCTCGTCAGATGAGTCCCGATTTCAGTTGGTAAGAGCTGATGGTAGGGTTCGAGTGTGGCGCACGCCCCACGAAGCCGTGGGCCCAAGTTGTCAACAAGGCACTGTACAAGCTGTTGATGGCTCCAAAACGATGTGGCCGGTGTTTATATGAAATGTACTGGGTCTTCTGATCCAACTGAACCGATCATTGACCGGAAAGGGTTAAGTTTGGATACTCAGAGACCATTTGCAGCAGACAACAGCTTTGTTACGGATAACAGTGCGCCACGTCACTGGGGCACAATTATTCGCGACTGGTTGGAAGAACATTCTGGACAGTTCACGCGAGTGATATGTCTACCCATGAATCCCTTCTAACATTTATGGAACATAAACGAGAGGTCAGTTCGTGGACAAAACCCTGCACTGGCAACACTTTCGCAATTGTGGACGTCTATAGAGGCAACTTGGCTCAATATTTCTGCAGGGGACTTCCAACGACTTGTCGAATCTACGCCACAGCACACTCAGGGCAAAAGGAGGTCCGACACGATATTAGAAGGTATCTCGTGACTTTTGTCACCTCAGTGCAGTTTGGAATAAAGGGAGAAAGATAAGGGGTTAGTGTCTGGTCTACAAGCAGATCAGTAGACAGGGAGCGCGAAATCGGCAGATTCCTTTTCAAAGGAATCACCCTGGTATTTATCGTAAGGTATTTAGAAAAACGTCTGAAATAATAAGTGCGGAAGCCTCGACAAGGAACTGAACCACCGTTCTGCCGATACGAGACCAATGTATCACTACGCCACGTCCTTCAGTTGTTGCAGTCTGGATAATTTATCACAAAAATTTATATTTGGAGATCGTTTGTTCAGCATCTATCGTTAGAAAACCACTTATTAAGTCATCCGCGGTTCGAGATATCAGATCCAATTATCTAACATCAAACAAATCTTTTTTTTAAAGGTGAGACAATTGTTGAATAATGCTTCTATTAAACGCGCTGAACATCAACAGTACTGTGTGAAACTACATGGAATTTAAATTACACTGCTTTGAAATGAAGGTGAAATGGAACAAATGCCAAATTGGCATCAAGTGTATTGCATACATGGATATGCAAAAGATTAGTGTATCAGCAAGACTATAGTAGACAGAAGTAACACCATATACGTTCTGTACATAAGATTAAGCAGCAGGCTATTTATTTAGAAATAGCATCTGAATTTTATTTATTTATTTTTTAAGGAGAAACGTCTTCCAACAGGTCTCAGAATTCGACAACAGCAGGATCATGGTCTCAGACTCAGATTTATCACTCCACGATTCTGCTGCTCATGTTGATCGAGCTCCCACAACTGTCATGCGAATATGGAATGAAAGGTTTTAGGATGGCAGTACTGAACGTCATGTAGGATCTCAATGTTCCCACGCCACTAGCGCCCAAGAGGAAAGAAATACTGTTTGCTCGGCCTTACACTATCATACATTTATTCTTGATACCTTGAATCAGGAAGTAGGCTAATTTGCAGCAAGACAATCATCCACACTGTCAGAGCGACGACGTCTTGAGCACAGACTATCAGCACAGCGAACATGGTTGGGGCCCCTATTTGCGCCATAGCGTGGTGGGGTTTTGGGTTCCGCTGAATACGTCAGGAGGCCATTATACGCAGGAGGTGGCTACATGGGTACCGGGTACTGCGTGCCGTGGACCGGGCAGTTTTGTAGGTTTGAGGGTCTCGGAGAAACACAGAAAGTGCTTTGGTCACAAAGGGTGGAGGCCGAACACACGAAGGACGTAGATCTAGGAAACACAGGTATAACAGTTGGGACAGTACGAGACCCCTCAGGACTAATAGAAACCATTGATGCTCAAATTGCCGGCCGGTTCTAGGCGCTTCAGTCCGGAACCGCGCGACTGCTACGGTCGCAGGTTCGAATCCTGCCTCGGGCATGAATGTGTGTTATGTCCTTAGGTTAGTTAGGTTTAAGTACTAAGTTCTAGGGGACTGATGACCTCAGGTGTTGAGTCCCATAGTGCTCAGAGCCGTTTGAACCATTTGATGCTGAAATTGTTAGAGGCATTGATAGCTGTCTATACCCAGAGATAAGTTCAGCTGGAATTTTTGCGAAGGTCCTAACGGTGTTCAGAAAGGATAGGCCAAATACATTTGGCGGTGGCATGTTTGTTGCTGTGAGAAGTAGTTTATTTTGTAGCGAAATTAAAGTACATAGTTACTGTGAGTTAGTATGGGCAGAGCTCATGCTTGGCAACCGGAGTAAAAAAATAATTCGATCCTTTTACCGACCTCCCAACTCAGATGGTACAATTGCTGAAAGGTTCAAAGAAACCCTCAGTCTAATTTCAAAAACGTACCTCACTCATACAATTATAGTAGGTGGCGACTTCAGTGTGCTCTCGAAAGATTGCCAAAAGTTACATGTTTAAATCCTGATGGACGCATAAAACGTCATCCGAAATTGTACTAAAGGCACCACTCTTCCGAACAATATGTTCATGAGCCCACTCGAATAGCAAACGGTTGTGAAAGCATATTTGATCTCTTAGCAACAAATAATCCTGAGCTAATAACGAGCATCAAAACGGATACAGGGATTAGTGAAGACAGGGTTGTCGTATCGAAAATGAATAATGTAACTCCCAAATCCTCCAAAAATAAAGAACAATATACCTGTTCAAAAAGCAGATAAAAATTCGCTTGATGCCTTCCTTAAAGAAACTCCACTCCCTCCATATTAACAATGTAAGTGTAGACCAGGCGTGGCTTCAATTCAAATAAATAGTATCGACAGCAATAGATTTATACTCAATAAATTAACAAACGACGTAGCTGATCCCCCGTGATACACAAAACAAGTCAGAACATGGGTGTAGAAACAACGAAAAAAGTATGCCACATTTAAACGAACGCAAAATCCCCAAGATTGGCAATCTTTTACAGAAGCTCGAAATTTAGCGCGAACTCCAATGCGAGATGCTTATAGTACTTTTAACAACGAAACTTATTGCGCAATAGCGATGGAAATATTCTCGATGTCAGTACTGCTAAGCAGAGTTACTGAACACAGCCTTCTGAAATTCCTTCACAGAAGATGACGAAGTAAATATTCCAGAATTCGAACCAAGAACAGTTGCCAACATGAGTAACTTAGACGTAGTTATGCTGGGAGTAATGAAGCAACTTAATAAAAGCAAGACTTCTGGTCCAGACTTTATACCAATCGGGTTTCTTTCAGAGTACGCTGATGCAATAGTTCCATATTTAATCACATACGACCGCTCTCTCGACGAAAGATCCGTACCCAAAGATTGGAAAGTTGTACAGATCACATTAATATTCAAGAAAGGCAATAGGTTTAATCACTAAATTACAGGTCCAAATCATTAACCCTGATATACATAAGACAAGTGTTCTGGGTCATATTGAAACGTCCCCTTTGAACAATTATACATGACTGTGCATAAACTGACACACAATATTTTTAGCGCAACGCAATCTGACTTTCAAAAATCCCTACAAAAGAATGGCCCTGACTAACATTAACCTATACCTTTCACAAATCACTTGCCTCACAAAAATCTTGGTTACTCGAACTACTGCAATACAGCGAGCGCCACTACTGCCGGCTAAATAAAAGATTCAAACTACGGAAGGCACTAACTACTGATAGGCATAGTTAGCAAATGAAAGATTTTAATAGAGAACAAACAATGTATTTACCTTAATAGTCATCAAAAGTCATAACATATATAGCAGTTCATGACATCCAGTCTTACAAATTTCAAAACTCCGCCATTTCTCTCCCCACATCCACCACTGCTGGCGGCTCACCTCCAACTGCGCAACGCTATGCGCTGTTAACAGCCAACAGCCCAACATTACAATGGCGAATATTACAACAATGCCACCCAGTCACAGACGGCACACAGCACAGCCAGTGATTTTCATATAGAGTGCTACATGGCGTTACCACTATAAAAACCTAAACAGCCTACTTACAATATACTGTGTTCGAAAATTATTAATTGCCTTGAAGAGAACGATCTATTGACACGTAGTCGGCACGGACTTAGAAAACATTGTTCTTGTGAAACACAGATAGCTCTTTACTCACACAAAGTGTTGAGTACTGTCGACAAAGGATTGAAATTGATCCCGTATTTCTAGATTTCCAGAAAGCTTTTGACACCCTACCTCACAACCGAGTAGCAATCAAATTGCGTGCTTATGGAATTATATCGTCCGAGTTATGGGACTGGATCCCTGATTTCCTGTCACAGAGATCACAATTCGTGGTAATTGACTGGAAGTCATCGAGTAAAACAGAAGCGATTTCTGGCGTTCCCCAAGGTAGTATTATAGGCCCTCTGTTGTTCCTTATCTATATAAACGGTTTAGGAGACAATTTGAGCAACCGTCGTCAGTTTTTTGCAGACGATGCTGTCGTTTATCGCCCAGTAAAGTCATTAGAAGATCGAAACTAATTACAAAACTATTTAGATAAGGTATCTGTATGGCACTAAAATTGAAAACTGATACTGAATAATGGAAAGTGTGAGGTCATCCACACGAGGGCTAAAAGTAAATCGTTAAACTTCCGTTACTCGGTAAATCAATCAAATCTAAAGACCGCAAATTCAACTAAATACCTATGAACTACAATTATGAACGACTTAAATTGGAAAGAACACACAGGAAAGTTTGTGGAGAAGGCGAACCAAAGACTGCGTTTTATTTTCAGAACACTTAGAGATGCAACAGATTTGTTAAGGAGACTGCCTGCACTAAGTTTATCCCTCCTCTTTGGAGTACTACTGCGCTGTGTGGGATCCTTACCAGATAGGATTAAAGGAGTACATCGAGAAAGTTAAAAGAAGGGCAGCACGTTTTGTATTTTCGAGAAATAGGGGTGAGAGTGTCACGGACATGATACCGAATTTAGCGTTGGCATCATTGAAACTAAGGCGTTTCTCGTTGCGGCGGGAACTATTCACGAAATTTCAATCGCTAACTTTCTCCTCCGAATGTGAAAATATTTTGTTGTCGCCTACCTACATAGGGAGAAACGATCGTCATAATAAAATAAGGGAAATCTGAGTCGCACGGAAAGGTATAGGAGTTCGTTTTTTTTCGCGCTGTTCGAGAGTGCGATAAGAATTATTGTGAAGGCGGTTCGATGAACCCTCTGCCACGCACTTAAATGTGATTTGCAGAGTAGTCACATAGACGCGGCTGTAGATAGAGGCGGGCCGACAGTGGTAAGCCCAACGACAAGAGCGCACACAGCAGTGGCACCGCGTCCTCTTGTCAGACGAGTCGTGGTTCTGTGTGTAGCACCACGACAGATGAATCCACGTGAGGAGGTTCCAAGGAGAACGAATATTGCCACATTGCATTCGTTATCGTCATGTGAGCCCAAAACGTGGCGTGATGGTATGGGGTGTCATTGGGCACAAAACAGTCACCCCTTTTCGAATAGCCGATAATTGGATAGTAGTCATCATACTTCTGACGTGTTAAAAACAGTGACTGTGCCGTATCTCCGAGGCCTTCCTGACGTTATCTTTCAACAAGACAATGCAAGAGCGCATTTTGCCTATGATATCTTGATGTACCTCAATAAAGAGTTGTTGCCCTGGCCACCACATTCTCCAAATCTCTCGCCCACTGAAAGCGTCTGGTCATGGGTTTCCGAGAGACTTTCAAGCAACCATTCTCCAGCCACTACTGTTGATGGTTCCTAGCATGGAATGATGTACTCGTTTCTGTCATTATATACACTCCTGGAAATGGAAAAAAGAACACATTGACACCGGTGTGTCAGACCCACCATACTTGCTCCGGACACTGCGAGAGGGCTGTACAAGCAATGATCACACGCACGGCACAGCGGACACACCAGGAACCGCGGTGTTGGCCGTCGAATGGCGCTAGCTGCGCAGCATTTGTGCACCGCCGCCGTCAGTGTCAGCCAGTTTGCCGTGGCATACGGAGCTCCATCGCAGTCTTTAACACTGGTAGCATGCCGCGACAGCGTGGACGTGAACCGTATGTGCAGTTGACGGACTTTGAGCGAGGGCGTATATGGGCACGCGGGAGGCCGGGTGGACGTACCGCCGAATTGCTCAACACGTGGGGCGTGAGGTCTCCACAGTACATCGATGTTGTCGCCAGTGGTCGGCGGAAGGTGCACGTGCCCGTCGACCTGGGACCGGACCGCAGCGACGCACGGATGCACGCCAAGACCGTAGGATCCTACGCAGTGCCGTAGGGGACAGCACCGCCACTTCCCAGCAAATTAGGGACACTGTTGCTCCTGGGGTATCGGCGAGGACCATTCGCAACCGTCTCCATGAAGCTGGGCTACGGTCCCGCACACCGTTAGGCCGTCTTTCGCTCACGCCCCAACATCGTGCAGCCCGCCTCCAGTGGTGTCGCGACAGGCGTGAATGGAGGGACGAATGGAGACGTGTCGTCTTCAGCGATGAGAGTCGCTTCTGCCTTGGTGCCAATGATGGTCGTATGCGTGTTTGGCGCCGTGCAGGTGAGCGCCACAATCAGGACTGCATACGACCGAGGCACACAGGGCCAACACCCGGCATCATGGTGTGGGGACCGATCTCCTACACTGGCCGTACACCACTTGTGATCGTCGAGGGGACACTGAATAGTGCACGGTGCATCCAAACCGTCATCGAACCCATCGTTCTACCATTCCTAGACCGGCAAGGGAACTTGCTGTTCCAACAGGACAATGCACGTCCGCATGTATCCCGTGCCACCCAACGTGCTCTAGAAGGTGTAAGTCAACTACCCTGGCCACCAAGATCTCCGGATCTGTCCCCCATTGAGCATGTTTGGGACTGGATGAAGCGTCGTCTCACGCGGTCTGCACGTCCGGCACGAACGCTGGTCCAACTGAGGCGCCAGGTGGAAATGGCATGGCAAGCCGTTCCACAGGACTACATCCAGCATCTCTACGATCGTCTCCATGGGAGAATAGCAGCCTGCATTGCTGCGAAAGGTGGATATACACTGTACTAGTGCCGACATTGTGCATGCTCTGTTGCCTGTATCTATGTGCCTGTGGTTCTGTCAGTGTGATCATGTGATGTATCTGACCCCAGGAATGTGTCAATAAAGTTTCCCCTTCCTGGGACAATGAATTCACGGTGTTCTTATTTCAATTTCCAGGAGTGTAGTCTGTTCAAAACTGATTTAGGATTGACAGCGAGGACGGAATTGGCAGGGGGAAAACCCACGCGGAAGGTCCGGACCACTTTCCGCCGATACCACGCCACCTGCAGCTGCAGCAAATCCGTTAAGTTGCCAAACCCCTATCCCACACCACACCACTTCCTGCTTGAGGAGGGCTTCAGCCGCAGCCAGCTTGCTGTGTTGTGTGATCGTTGGGCCATGTGACTTTCTGTGTCTTCCTTTCTACGGTTGTAGGAGTTATTCTTTTATTCGTTGTTCCCGTTATTCGTAGTGTGGTACTGAACGATGTCTGCTGGATGTTCGTCGAAAGTTATAAGTGGAAATGTTCGACGTTGTTCTCGGCCATACGAGGGCAGACAAGAGAAATGGTTTGCACCTTACGTGCTTACTTTGAGAATGAAAAGCTTAATGGTGGCCCACTGCTTTCCGGTACCTAAGTTGGGTTCAAATGGCGCTGAGCACCATGGGACTTAACATCTCAGGTCATCAGTCCCCTAGAACTTAGAACTACTTAAACCTAACTAACCTAAGGACGTCACACACATCCATGCCCGAGGCAGCATTCGAACCTGCGACCGTAGCGGTCGCGCGGTTCCAGACTGAAGCGCCTAGAACCGCTCGTCCACCAGCGGCCAGCCGGTACCTAAGTGATCGACAGAACTGCTGCAGCTTTCAATATAAACAAAAACATTGTTGTGAAGATTGGGAAGGAAATGTGCGACAAAAAAGTAAGCCATCGCAACATATCACTCCTGGAAAAAAAACGTCTTATGGGTAAGCGGATTACCAATATTGATTCATTTGCAGAGAATACGATTCCTCGTCATGTTTATGATTATTATCACAGGAAGAATCATCCGACACTGGTCACAAAGGATCAGCACTTTTTCAAGGCAGTCGCACATCCTCGTCCACAGTTTTACATAACCTCGGCTTTCACTATGGTCATTTCTGCGGCCAGAAGCTGTTGGTGGAGAGGGAGGATATAGTTTTATGACAATGTCGATTTTCAAGGGACATTCGTACAATAAATATTGGCAAAGTGGTGTGGCTTGACAAAGCGTGGGTCAATTCTGGTCACGTTGTCAAGCAGGACTGGGCAGACGACACAGCTAAAGGAACAATGGCAATGCCTTCTGGCGAGGGGGGCAGACATTCTTCTTGATGCAGGTAACTCGTAAGGTTTTGATGCAAACAGTCTCCTCCTCTTTAAATCACAGAAAACAGTAGATTTCAGGAAGAAATGTATCATGTTGCATTAACAAAATGGTTCGAAGATTCACTAATACCAAATCTAGGAAAACAATCAATAACTGTTCTAGAAAATGTTCGTTACCATTCAGTTGTTGCTCACAAGGCACATACCATGGCAATCCGGTAGGAGAAAATGATTGCGTGGCTTCAGCATCATGACGTCAATGTAGGTGATGACCATAGAAAGGTGGACCCTAAGGAAAAAAATTTTCTTCATAGGCTACAGTGCCCCAGTACGAAGTCGAGGAACTGGAAACAAACATGGGCATACAGTCGTGAGGTTGCCACCTTATCACTGCAATTTCAACCCAATAGAGTTAATATGGGACCAAATTAAAGGTTAGCTTTCCAGGAATAATCATAAATTTACCTTGGAAGAAAGTCGTCAAACATTGGCGGAGCATCATCCAAAGAGCATGGCAGAATGTAGCTCTTTGGGAAAATTCAGTGGCGCAGGTGATTAATTTCATAAAATGACAACAGAAACTGTGAGAGTGATAGTGACACTTTAAGAATCCGTCATAGCGACGCGAGTGATTTCAGTGGAGTTTTTCCTTTATTCCCGTAAAAATGGAGAACTTGCGGGTCCAGCTATATGTTTGGCGTGCATAGTTTACATCTGTAAGTACCTACAAAATTATATCGTCATAAGTTTTGAAATTTTAATAAGAAGTACTTAATAGCAGCTAATTTCAAAGGAAGTTCATCTCAGAAATTCAGTATGCATCACACAAAATAGATATTACTGTTTACAATATAACTGCTGTAATACAGAGGCCCTGCTACGAGGGTAATCCCAAAAGTAAGGTCTCCTATTTATTTATAAGTACATACACCTGTTTTCTACAATAGTTTACACCAGTATACAGCTTGAACATTTATCTATTTTTCGATATAATCACCATTTCTGTCGATGCATTTTTGTAGACGCCGTGACAGTTTTTGTACGCCCATGTCTTACCAGCTCGCCGCCATGCTGTTCAGAAAGTTATGAACCTCCTCTTTCACTTCGTCGTTGGAGCTGAATCCCTTTCCGGCCAAATGTTCTTTTAACCTAGGGAACGGGTGATAGTCACAGGGCGCCAAGTCAGGACTATAGGGTGGGTGGGTGATTATGTTCCACTGAAACTGTTGCAGGAGAGCAACGGTTTGCCGAGCGATGTGTGGGCGAGCGTTGTCACGGAGAATGTGTACGCCCTTGCTCAACATTCTTCTCCGGTTCTGAATTGCCCGTTTGAGTTTTTTTAGCCTCACAGTACCCGTCAGCGTTAATTTTGGTCCCAGTGGGCATAAAGTCGACCAACAATACTCCTTTCCGGTCCCAAAAAACGGTTGTCATGACTTTACCGGCAGACTGTGTTTGTTTGAATTTCCGCGGCTTTGGCGTGATTGTTGCTTGGTCTCAGGTGCAAAGTGGTATGCCCAGGTTTCGTCACCCGTGACAATTGAGTCCAGAAAGTTGTCCTGTTCGACTGCAAGTCGGTGAAGAAATGCGCGGGAAGCATCAACTCGTTGCCGCATGTGGTCCTCAGTCAGCATACTTGGCACCGATATTGCGCACACCTTCCGGTAGTTCAATGTTTCCGTTAAAATTTTGTGAGCGGTGCTTCGGGAAACCTAAGGAACCAACGAGCAGAGATCATCCAGGGTGATCCGCCGATCTTCACGCATGCTTTGCTCAACCTTCAACACTGTCTCCTCAGAAATGGACGGTCTCCCGCTCCTTTGTTCGTCGTGAATTTCGGTCCGACCAGTTGCAAACTCTCTACATCACTTACGAACATTTTTGACATCCATGCACGACTCACCATACACTTCCGTCAATTGGCGATGGATTTCAATCGGCGCAGTGCCCATTGCGTTCAGAAACCGAATAACTGCGCACAATTCGCACTTGGCGGTAACTTCCAACGGGAGCTCCATTCTCAACGACTGCCAAGCCGAAGACTGAGCGCCCCAGCGCGGCGTGCGCACGTTTACACACAGCGCGTGAAGCACTCTTCATAACAGTGTGACCAACTGCCACACAAACAGAGTTCTGTACTTATAAAAAAATCAGGAGACCTTCCTTTTGGGATTACCCTCGTATTTGCATTGCTTTTGTTCTTTGTAAACAACAGATGTTGGTCTATTTAAGATACGTTCTCCCACCGTGATAAACACTCTTAATCTTATTTATGGTTGCATTAGAATTGAGTAGGCACCACCATCTATGTCCGCTCCACTGCTCCTCTTCCTTATGACTTCATCTCACACATTGACCACACCTTCTCCACCTATGTGATTGCCGCCGACCTCAACATCCATAGCCGCACTCCTGCTGCCCTTCGGCAGTGGCGTCAGTTCCTCTCCACAATCCAAGGTGACCTTGTTCCCCTTCCCCAGCACACCCGACCCGAAAGTAACACCACCCCCGATGTTGTCATTGCCTCCGCCAACCTCCTTGGGCGTATCACTGTCGCCGTCCTTGACCCCACAGGTAGCGATCACCTCCCTGTCCTTCTCACCATAACGTCTGCTCACCGCCCCCCCTCCGGCTCCGCACCCTGCACCCCCTCCCAAGGTCGTTCATGACTATCGCCGTGCCAACTGGGATGCCTACCGGGATTCCATCTCCACCCAGGTCGACAGCCACCCTCTTACCTATCGCCATCCTGACGACATCATCCACGCCTCGTCCTTCCTTCAGCAGGTAATTACTGACGCCGTGGAGGCCCATGTTCCTACTAAAACCATCCAACCACACCGTCCCACTCTCCCTCCGCGGGCTGTCCTCCTCCTCCGTGAATCCCGCCGCCTCTATCGCTTCTTCCTGCGCACTCGTGACAGGGATACACTCCAACGCCACCGGCAAATACAGCGACATGTACAGAACCTTATTACAGCAACGAAACGCCGCGACTGGCGCCAGACCTGCACACGACTCAACGCCACCCTCCCTATCAACTCCTCCAAGTACTGGTCCGCCTTCCATCGTCTTACTGGTTCCCTTTCTGTTCCCCACTACCCCCTTCTCCATAACGATCGCCCCCTTCCTGACAACCTCAGTAAGGCCAACCACTTCGCTTCCCACCTTTCCGAGGTCTTCTCCATCCCCGATGATCCCCACTTTGATTATTCTCTTTTCCCCACGGTCATGGAACGTGCCGATACCTCAGTCGCTCCACTTGCTCCCAGTCTCCAGTACTTGGGGCAGTTGCCCCCCTCCGACGTAAACACTCCCATCACAGCACAAGACATTAAACTTATCCTCCAGTCCAAACGCAACACGGCCCCTGGTCACGACTGTGTCACCTACCGTCACCTTCGCGAAAGCCCCTATTCCTTCCTGACTGTCCTCGCCCATCTCTATAATGTCGTCCTCTCTACTGGCTTCTACCCTGACCTGTGGAAGACCTCCCACGTCCTCTTATTCCTCAAACCCAACAAACCCCCTTATGCCGCCTCTTCCTATCGTCCCATCTGCCTCACCTCCATCTTCAGTAAGGTCTTTGAATCCATCCTCTCCCACCGTATCCATCAGCACCTTGCTCAACACCACCTCCTCCCCCTTACCCAGTGTGGCTTCCGACCCTCCTTCTCTGCTGACGACCAACTCCTCAACCTTGTTCAACTTCTGTCCCTCCAGGTCAACTCCCGTCACTCCGCCATTTTTGTTTCCCTTGACCTCCAAAATGCCTATGACCGTGTATGGCATCCCGGTCTCCTCTTTAAACTCCAAACCTACACCCTGCCTATCAATTTTGTCCATCTGGTCGCTTCCTTCCTCTCGCACCGTCCTTCCTATGTCACCCTCCACAACACCAACTCCCATATCTTTTATCCCACGGCTGGCGTCCCCCAGGGTTCTGTCCTCTCCCCTCTCCTTTATCTCTTGTATACAGCTGATATGCCCAAGCCACCCCCACCAGTCCACCTTCTCCAGTATGCTGATGACACCGCCTTCCTGGCTCTCTATCCTACCCTTCAACGGTCTCAACGTACCCTCCAAACCCACCTTAACCAGTTCACCACTTGGTGTAACCAGTGGTTCCTCCGTCTCAACCCCTCCAAAACCCAGGCAATCATCATAGGCCGCACCACTCGCTCCTTTCGCCTCCATGATTTCTACCTCACCCTTTATGGTCGTCCTATCCAACTCACCCCCACCCTGAAATACCTTGGCCTCACCCTTGACCAACACCTCACCTGGACCCCTCATCTCCTGACCATCCAGCAGAAAGCCCATTCCCACCTCCGCCTTCTGAAACTCCTGTCTGGCCGGACATGGGGATTGCATCCTTCTACCATCCTCCACACCTATAAATCCCTCATCCGTCCTATCCTCTGTTATGCCAGCGTTGCCTGGATCTCTGCCCCCACCCGCTTTTACAAGGCCCTCCAAATCCTTGAACACCATGCGCTCCGCCTTGCCTTCCGTATCTGCCTTCCTTCCCCCACACGGCTCCTGTATGAACTGATCCCCTTCCCCCACCTCCTCCTGTTCCTCCAACATCTCCGCATCCTTTACATTGTTCGCAGGCTTGATCCCCCCCACCCTCTGGTTTCCTCCTTCCTCTCCACCCCCCGCCCATTGCCGCGCCTCTATCGCTGTATCCCTCCCGCTCTCCACCTCCACACCCTCCATCTCCTTCATCAGGGCAATTTCCAACGCCTCCCCCTCCCGGATGACGAACTTCGCCGTGACATCTACCCTTCCTTCCAACTATAACCTGGCCTTGTTCCCCCCCCCCCTCCCCAGGGCCCCCTTTTCCTCTTTCCTCCTTCTCCCAGAGCGGATTTTCCTCCGTCCCCCCCTTCCCCTGAGACCCTGCACCCCATACTTGCCTCTCTCCTTCCCACATCCCTCCCTACCTGGCCCTCTTCCACGCGCCCCCCGCTCACCTCCCCATCTCTTCCCCTCCCTCCCTTCTTGAGGTCTCCCTCATCTCCTAGCGCCTGGCAGATCCCCTGTATTGATCATCTTCAGTGTGCCACATCAGTGTTGTGTTTAGTGCTGTTTCTCGTGTGCGTCACGAGGTGTGATTTTAATTGTGTCCTGCCTTGAGGTTCGCCGTCAGTGTTACGTTATGTGCTATGCCATCCGTCGCTACCTTTATGCTCCAGTCATACTGTGCCTTGTGTTCTTTTAACCGTCGCAGTGTGTGGCTTTTTGTGTGTGCTACTTTTAAACAGTTTTTTATCTCCATTTTACAGTCACCCCGTTTTTTGTCTGTTGCCTTCCATGATGTTCCCCCTTTTTTATATCTATGTTCACCTTATTCTCTCCTTTGCTGTTTTTAAATGTCTTCTATTGTTTTGTTCTATGTCTTTCGGCTGAAGAGCAGCGCCTATGCTGCTGCCAGCCCGCCCCGATGGGGAACTGAAATACAAAAAAGGAAAAAAAAATTGAGTAGGCAAATTAAGTAGAAATTAATAACAGTTTTATTACAAACCTATAGCGATCTGTTTCTAGTTCCGAAACTGTACTGGCGCCCAATTAGTAGTCGACGCATTAGAGATCTTCGACACAGTTCTGGTTTCGAACATATGAAAATATGATGTATTCGTAAGATTTCATTTTCAGTGCGGCAACAAATTATTAAGACCATATTATTACAGTTTACGAAAGTGAGTTTTCTCACGATGTTAACGAATTTTCGACAAGCGGAAATTTGTTCTGTTAATGTTATTGTATCAGTAGGAAATATAGCAAAATGGCAAATAACGAAATTTTACTTATTGTATATGTATAGTAGGAAGAATACATAATTAAATTTAAAGATGATTTGACGCTATAGGCAGTGCGAAATGAAATGCACATAGCTGTCATGTGTGGTTGCTCAACAACCGTAATCTGCTGGGAATCGAGTCAGACTGAGCAGTCTGTCTATCCAAAATTACTTTAGGACTGACACTTAGGCAGGAGCACGTGGAGGCGCGAAACAGAGTTGCCACGTCACGCACAGAACACACTGTTACTGAATGCAGATGGATACATTAAACAAATTAAATAATGGCGAGCAGTTACAATTGCTCCTTCTCTTTCATGAATAATTAAATGTTATTTCTATTAGGTGATTAGCAAGAAGAGAAAGCGCAATACTCTACTCACGGGAGCGGCAGTAAAATCAGCACAATCAACGACTGTTGGTCCATTAGTAAGAGACTGACGGGTAACTGTGAAAGAAACTAACGATATTTCCGCTGCGTAGCAATGCTTCTTTTAAAAGGCTCGGGCGTGATGAAACGAATTTTGAATAAACGAAGGCTCTTTTGTTGGTCATGTAATGTGCATTTAGGCCTAAGGCAACAGCAAAGACCGCCAGTCAGTAGCACCACCGTATTAGTAACACCCAACTTCATTAGGGGCTCGACGTTACATGGCTGTGACGACATTTAAACAATACTAGGACAGTAAATATTAGTAATATTAAGCACAAGTAATCCAACTTTGAGTCATACGAAATTAATCTAAGTTGTACAACTACATTACCTTCCGTTTTCCGTGCAAACAGGAAAAGCGCCAATAAGAAAGCGACTGATACAAGAGAACTGAGCTAGACCTATCCGTTGTTTTTAAAGCAAAATTATAACGAAAATATTACGCAGACATACACTACTGGTCATTAAAATTGCTGCACCACGAAGATGACGTACTACAGACGTGAAATTTAACCGACAGGAAGAAGATGCTGTGATATGCAAATGATTAGCTTTTCAGAGCATTCACACAAGGTTGGCGCCGGTGGCGACACCTACAACATGCTGACATGAGGAAAGTTTCCAACCGATTTCTCATACACAAACAGCAGTTGACCGACGTTGCCTGGTGAAACGTTGTTGTGATGCCTCGCGTAAGGAGGAGAAATGCGTACCATCACGTTTCCGACTTTGATAAAGGTCATGGGCAGCTGTAGCTGTACACGCCATCCAAACTCTGTTTGACTCGATGCCCAGTCGTATCAAGGCCGTTATTATGGCCAGAGGTGGTTGTTCTGGGTACTGATTTCTCAGGATCTATGTACCCAAATTGCGTGAAAATGTAATCACATGTCAGCTCTAGTATAATATATTTGTCCAATGAATACCCGTTTATCATCTGCATTTCTTCTTCGTGTAGCAATTTTAATGGCCAGTAGTGTAATCATTAAGTCATCTCAGATCTTGGGAGGCTGTGGATTCTTTTTTATACTAGTCTGTTACCAAGTGCACATAAACAGTGCTACACTTTGTGAAGTAAATGGTGACATCGTGAGATTTTTATATTGCCTTACTTGACGTTTGGCCTTTTCCATCTTGCCCTCTACCGTCACACCGATAGTAGGTCTGTACAAGGTCTGACGGTACCCTACTCGAGGGACACAACGTACTCTGAGCTCACGGCTCGGCTCTATATACCATTGTGACAACTCTCCAGTCGTCATGATGGTATTCTGAGTCTTCTGTCAATGTAATAATGTGGAGTGTCAGCTTAAATTTTCTTTTTTTTCCCTTCAATATTTCACTCCCCTACCCAAAGGCTGGGACGGGTTGTGTGAGACCAGGCCCATTGTAAATTTCGGTTCTTTTCAGACAAATCCCAGCGAACTATCAGTTGAACAGAGAGGTTAACAGTTGGGAATAAATAAGGACAGCCCCGGGACTACGATATTTCCGAAACGGGGAAAACATAGATTTTTCAGTAAAAGGTTCATTTTGTAGCGCACATCTTTCTGAACAAAAATTGGTTCAAATGGCTCTGAGCACTATGCGACTTAATTTCTGAGGTCATCAGTCGCCTAGAACTTAGAACTACTTAAACCTAACTAACCTAAGGACATCACACACATCCACGCCCGAGGCAGGATTCGAACCTGCGACCGTAGCGGTCGCTCGGTTCCAGACTGTAGTGCCTAGAACCGCACGGCCACTCCGGCCGGTCTTTCTGAACATATTTGATATATAAAACATATATGTTTCAGGAAATCTAAGATATGTTATTCGATCTTAAGTGTGTCACAACGCAGTGACACGCCTTTTTTACACAGCATTCTTCTATCGCACGTCACTGCATTTCGCTCTGTGGGACGCGCGGGATTATCCAAGCGGTCTCAGGCGCTGCAGTCATGGACTGTGCGGCTGGTCCCGGCGGAGATTCGAGTCCTCCCTCGGGCATGGATGTTTGTGTTTGACCTTAGGATAATTTAGGTTAAGTAGTGTGTAAGCTTAGGGACTGATGACCTTAGCAGTTAAGACCCACAAGGTTTCACACACAGTTGAACAGTCGCTCTGTGGAATTCAAACGTGTTTATTTTGCAGTGGAACCAATCAAACCTATATTCAGGAGAGTGGAAATTAGTGCTCCCAGTCGGCCGGTTTGACAATGTACCCCATTAAAAAAACACACGCAATATTGAGTGGTATTATTTGAGACCGGGAGAATAAGAACTCGTCAGAAAATTTGCACTCTTTATCACTTATTAGATAATAACTTTCTCTTTTTTGTGACATACAATTAAATATAGGAAACATAAAACCAGTAGGGACACGCGACAAGCAAGCAAGCTAGACTACAATAGCTGTTCATGAATACGTCAAATTTTGATGGAACGAAAACGAGGAAGATCTCTGCCAATTTGTTCTCTCTTTGCTCTTAAGCAATCTCTGACATCTTCCAGTATTGAGAACACCACAACGGAAATACAAACTGCAAGTAGCACTTATGGGACAAGTACAGCTCTACAGCTGAATCTAGATCAGTCCTTTCCAAGACTTGTGAAGTGCGTGGAAGAGGCTGTTTTTATTGTGCCATATACAAGGTTGGTCATAAGGTTGTAATTATCACCTCTAAGCAAACCAAGCTGCAACCATGTAAGTTGTTGATGGTGTTTGTCCTTCTCTACGTATTCACCCTTCAGTGCAACACGTTTTCCAGAACGATGGAGGACTTACTGAAGGGCTTGGTTGTAGATGTCTGCATTTTGGTTGTTCAGGAAATTTCCAACCGCGAAGAGCATCTCGAGTTCATTCTGATAATACCTGCCACTGATTGGCTGCTTTAGCTGACGAAAGGGAAAAAAGTCACCGGATGCTACGTCTGGAGAAAACTGAGAGTGAAGCAAAATTCTGATAGCTCAAATAAGCAGCATACGTGGCTGTGTCACGTTTAGAACTACCTGTGAACACCCCTTTGTTCCACTTTCCGCAACAGTTCATCCCGACAGGCTTCCATAATGTCGTCAGTAGATTTGCTCCTGCGACGGTTTGCGCTTTACGAATATAATCTATTAACACCATACGTTGACAGTCCCAAAAAACACGTGGCATGACTTTGTCCAGTGATGGTTGCGTCCTCGCAGTTTTGGGCGGTGGTGAATCCACACCTTTCCATCGCTTGCTTTGAACCTTTATCTCGGGGTCATAGTGCTACATCTAGTACATGCCCGAGGCGACTAGGCTGCGAAAGCAGTCATCTGGATTGGCCTGAAACAGCTGCAACATTTCAGTGCTGCCTTGGTTCAGCGGCCTTTTTCAGTAAGTGTGAGCGATCGGGACATCCAGTGGGCGGCGACATTTGTTCATAACGTCGTGCAAGATGTTGAAAACTCCTACATTATTGATTTTCGCTTTTTCCACAGTCACCTCATTTATGATACGCCGGTATTGGAGCGCTAAGGCCTCCACTTCTCTTGCGATTCGCGGTCTTTCACAGATAGATTATATCCCACATTGTTCGTCTTCATGCAGACTGGTTTCAACGCAACTAAATATTGCTGTCTATTTCCGCAATCTCAGCATGGATTGTTGCAGCGTTGTTCTCCTTTAAGTGCAGAAAATAAATTACCGCACGAGACTCCAATTTATGAGTGAGCTATGCTTATTGTTTTGGCTCTTTTAGCGGCGTGCAGTAGTATTGTGGCGATGATTTTTCAACGTGTAACAGGACTGTGTGGGGCGGCGGGTAAAAGTATTGTTTGTTTGCCGTTTTTCTCACGTAATATACAGCACTTGGAAATTCACTATTGGCAATTGAAAGCAAGTCTTTCTATTCTAACAGCACATTTAGCAGTTCAGAGGCGACCTCTACGGTACGTTCCTACCAGATTGTCTTTCACCCTGACTAAAATTACTCAAATGGAAGTTTGCAGTAAATGTTCAAAATCAATGCTCGCCATAAAAGTGGAAATAAAGTCACCACTTGCCACGAGGAATTGTAAATCACACGGACGGCACACTATCAGTTACTTTGGCGAATTCTAAGCGATCCAGGACGGTGTACAGTCCTCGCGAGTTCACAATCTATTTTTACCGCAAAATACGCGCTTTGTCACAGCAAGGCTCTGACGTCATCCGAGGCAAAGCACGATCCGACGTTTGACAGACGTGGATCTTACAGTAGCTGAGTGCAAAGTGAACCTTCCTACTGCTCTTTTGTGTGTGTCTGTGTGTGTGTGTGTGTGTGTGTGTGTGTGTGTGTGTGTAACATTGTTGAAGATCTGTCCCACCGGCTTCGCCGGTTTGACGTGTTTTGGTGTGGTGTTTTGTTTGACTTTAGTGCTGTGGTGGCACGGTTTATTTAAACTTTTGGGGACAGGATCGTGAATTATTGAACTTATAAGTTCGCCAATCCGCCGCCATAGGTGGGGTTCTGTGCCTCATTGGGTTGAGGCTTTGTTTTTTTTCCCCTTTATTCGTTTTCTAGCGTTGTTGTCACTAGGTCAATATTCCTATGTTGTCTTGGTTTTTACTTATATCTAAGAATACTTATTTAGAGGTCCTAGACTTCTGGTTTTCCTTTGTGGATAGCCTATTTTACTTTATTTCTATTTTATTTGATTGGACACCATTAGTTTATCCTACATCTTACTGGCCTAATATGGCTTTGGTTAGTCTATTCTGATTGGTTTTTCACCATGCCATGAATTTATCCTACATGTTACTGATCTAATGGTTTTGGCTGGCCTATTGTAATTGGTTTTTCACCATGCCATGAATTTATCCAACGTCTTACTGATCTACTAATATTTTTAGTAAGCCTATTCTAATTGGTTTGTGATGATTGGTTTTACATCATATTGGTCTAGTATGGTGTAGTAATTAGCCTATCCTGGGTGGTGATTTTCTAAGGGAGTGGGGTTTCTTCTGCTGGGGGGCACGAATTCAGATTGCTGGCTCTATGATGCTTCGTGGAACTCTTTGTTTGTGCCATGTTCTTGGTTGGATTGTTCCGATGTTTCGTAGGTGTCTGCTGTTACCTCTGTATATGTCCAGCTTTTTATAGACAGGTGTGGTTAGCTTTTTCATTGTTGTTTCGACAGTGTCCATCTCCAGTGCTTCATGGAGGGTTGTAGTTTTGGCCCATAGGGAAGCGTCTAGGATCCATCGAAGGACTTTGTTCTGTATTGTCTGCAATTCATACCTTTTGGTTTTGCTAGCTGTTCCCCATAATGTGCAGCCATAAGTCATGGTGGGGAGGACAGTAGTTTTGTAAAGGGTCCTTTTGGTTTCCTGTCTTATACTTTTGCTTCTAAAGAGTGGGAATATGGCTTTAGCATGGTTGAGCGCTTTAGACTTTCTTTCGTTGATGTGCTGGTGGTAGTTCAGTTTCCTCTCTATTGTGACACCCAGGTATTTGACTTCATTCCTCCAGGGCAATTCTTGTGCATTCAGGTGTAGCTGTTCTAGGTGTGTAGGTCTTTTTCTAGTAAGATAGACGGCTGTCGTCTTTCCTGCGTTGAGTGATAGTTTGTTTTGGCGGCACCACTTTTCCACTGTGTTGAGTTGCCGTTGGATTTTTCTGATATTCACCAGGTGTCGCTTGCCGCTTGTGAATAAGGCGCTATCGTCCGCGAATTGGGCGATATGGACGCCTTCAATGGTGGGGATGTTCGCATAGATATTAAATAGCGTTGGGGAGAGTACTGATCCCTGTGGTATCCCCGCATGGAATGTTCTGCGAGATGAGCGTTTGCCGTCTACTTCTGCTACGAATTGCCTGTTGGAAAGAAAGTCGTTGAAGAGTTTGGCGTAGGTGTCTGGTATAGACGTGTGTTGTATTATCTTCCAGGTTAGATTGTTGTGCCACACCTTGTCGAAGGCCTTTTCTCAGTCCAGGAAGACGACTGGGGTGGAGTTTTTCAAGTTCATGTTATGGGCGATATGCTCTGTCAATCTGAGCACCTGTAGTTCGGCTGAGACTTTTTGCTGAAATCCGAATTGTTCTGGCCTGATAGTTTCGTCTTCCAAAAGAGTGGATTCTATGCACTGCCTCTCGGGCTGCATTTATATAGGTGCCGGATCGGACGGCCGAGAGAACATCTCTTGTCTATACTGAATACTGCAGCAGCCTCCGAACGACCGCTTTTGTCGGGAACACAATCATTAGTAACATGTTTACAAATTAATTCAGAAACTTAATAATTTTTGCTTGTCTGCAGTTAAGCTGTTCACCGAAAAAGTTTCAGCTCGCTAGAATGAAAACTTTGCCTTCTAGAAATTTCATAGTGGAACTAATGGTAGATCGTTACCTCTGAACCATACCTTTACTAAAACTTATATCGGCTGTTATTAATATTACAACTCTCAAATTTGGTATAGCTTTATCACTTGGTATGTTTTCTCATCCACTTTAACCAGAATTCTCTATCATTAAAATCACAGGTACTTAATCTACAACAATTGGGTACATTTTAGTTAAAATAATTGATTTTTACTTAATTACTCAAAACCTATAAGAGGTAGCTTAACGTGGTATTTCAGTTATTTCTGGGGTTAACTGAAGCATAAAACAAATTTTCATGTTTCTAAGTCCATTATTTAGCACCTCTGATTTTTCCCAAAAACGTGGATTATGGTGTTAATTTTTTTTATATGGTTTTAGAAACCTTCACCACTTATTTTTGAGCTCTAACTGCACATTCTGACCAAACTCTGGCTTTCTAGATTTATTATTTAGCGCCTCTGATTTTTCTCTTAAAACGGCATTTTTACGTAAACTATTAAGTCTAGAACACAAAGACTTGTTATATGGAACGTTTTTACACTGAATATATTTTAACAAAGTTTTAAACATAAAGTTTGATTTTTAATTTCATACTTAATAGTGGTGCAATACTTGCACACTACGCGCATACACGATAAGGTGACGTGTCGCTACTAGCAGTGAACTGGGGTTAAGTCCCGGCAAACTCGCTCGATTCTGTATCTCACACACGATATAGCGCTTGGCTTGCTTCAACAGCACACGTGTAGCCGCAAACAAGTAAAAAATTTACCTCGTAACTTTATTTATTCAAGGTGATACACACATGGAATATGGGCAAAATAACTGGTTGTACGCCTGAGAGCGAGCTACGTAGGGGAATAGTAGTTAAGTCGGGCAATAAATGCAGTTAACGATCTGACGTATAGCAATTAAAGGCTTGTGCGTCAGGTTGTGCGCGTAATCTAGGTGTGCATGGATTCGTAACCAGACAAGCTTTTTCCTCAAAATCTGTTGCGTTTTACGAGCATAATCTATTGCCACCATACGCTGGCAGCCACAAAAAACACGTGGCATGACTACCCAGTGTTGGTTGTGCCTCGCCGTTTTCGGCGGTGATGAATCCACACCTTTCCACCGCTTGAAACAAATCTGTTCGTTGGATTATAGGTATTTTCGGTGGCACTGTTCGAATCTGATCTCACATTCATGAAGCAAACTGGGCTCCCAGTGAACTTAACAAATATAATTGAGAAATAATTGTATAACAGAACACGCAAATATTAATCAGCTTAACAACATACAACTTTGAAAAGCTTCAACTATTCTAGAAGTTTTCTGGGCAGATTGTTATGATATGTACGGTGTGGTTGAGCCAGTTAAGTTGTTTTCTACACATGTTACTTTCGTGCCACTCAAACAATGGTGATGCCTCTGATGCCGCCCATCGTTGTCTAAGCTCGACGATCCATGTTAGTCTGAGCAGGTATAAGCCGAAGACCGAAAAGAATTAGTCTACAACCAAACAACAGCGAACTGAAGTTGTTTGTGCAGTTACTAATTACGACCGTATTTACTGGACAGACTATAAGCTGTTCTAAAGTGGGTCGATACCTGTATTTCAAGTCGAGCAAGTTATCGACCTCACTGTAACTCACGCTAGCAATTACACATACACGCAGTAGCCTTTCATATTTTTTATGTATACAGACTGAAATGGCGAGTGAAAAGTTGCAATAAGGCCGGAATCGAACCCAAGTTTCCTGCTTACTAGGCAGTGCACTCGCCACTAAGCCACCTTGGCACACGGGCTCACACAACTCCTCGTTCCAGATTCCACTGCCGCCCCAGTCTACTTTAAATTCCTCCTTACATGCGAACAGAATTGCAGAGGCTCTCCATGTTCCGGATTCTTTTGTTTTGTTTTATCTGGCCTCCAGAGTTTGTACTCTATTTTGCCATCGAGAACACATGTTTACACAGACTACGTAATTGTACAAAGAAAATACAAAAATATGGAAATCTCAGGATTTTACCACAACAAATGATTAACAAAATGATCGATAAGTAAACTAGACATTTTCGGTAATCAATTCACAATTCCACTTAAATTGAATAATAACTGAGACAGATAAATGAAGATATGAATCTTAGAGATTTTTTTCTTATATTTATAAGAAAAGTGACGGTCACATTATTCAACCATAAAACCAGGAGCAGGTACTCATACAAATGAAATGACACTGTTTCAGAGACTTTACTGGTCTCATACACATATGATTTTATTATACAGACTCTCCGCTTCAGTCTATATACGCAAAAACACGTCTGTAAGAGCCCAGTAAAGTTTCCGAAACTGTCATTTCATTTTCATATTTTTGTCTGGATTGTATTGTTCCATAAACAACGTAAAAATAGCTCCAGTACTTGTGTTCCGCAAGTTTCTTAGGTTTCTCTTGGCTGTACTGCAAATACAAGAACTGGTAATTCCTTTCCAGACCCGGATTTTTGCGCGCGTGGGGGGAGCGGGCAAACTGGGGTATCTGCCCCGGGCAACAATTTCAGGGAGCGTCAGATTCATACTCTTGAAGAAAACATTGTTTCACAAAGATACTAGCATCTAGCGCACATTGGTCTATCGATTAAACAAATGACTCCCTGGTTAGCAGCCGCTATAAGTCCTATTCTAGGAATAGCGCGGACACGTAATAACACCTAACCAGAGAATAAATGCGAGATAACTGACCCTATGGTTCTGGCAGGATGAGTGAAGTTAACCGGAGAATATGTTTTGACAATGGCAAGACTATTTACAGGTTAGTGATGAGACGATTGTTTGTTAGAACGAGGAAGGAGAAAAAACGGGGACAGCACACAAATTACATGGAAGAATATGACGATTCCAAATTTATATAAAAATCTGGTGCTGCTACTTTTCGATCTCATGCTTGAGAAGCTGGAGCTTAGGAATGGAATGTGAAACTATTCCTAACATAAAAGTTTTTGGTTGTTGTAGGCCTAATAGGCATTTAATACTGGTACTCTGTGAACTATGTTCTGTCGTGTTATTTATGTAAATGAAGTCCATAAAAATGACCATTTGTGCCAAAACAGTCTCTATTATTTGGCGTATGTTACAACTACTGCTATATTAGAAAGGCATGGTTCGTTTTATCTAGCAGGCAGTGACGAAATAGAAGTAATCAAAACGAGAAACCACCCAGTCATGGGTACTATTCGCATTAACAGCTTTTTCAGTATTAGACAATGACATTTTGATTTTTCATGTAGCAAAACTTTGAAGAACTTTGATGAGGTGATAGGTTCTTTCGCAGAAAGGAAAGCACGCCGTGTAAAGCTGTAGCACGATTAGAGAGAAAAAAATGCTGGGACCTAATAATTGTCACCCTGTAACAGTGCTGGACTGGCACGAGTATTGTTTGATTTTCATATTTTACTTAAATTCATTCGTTGGAATTCGGTTGTTGTCAGTTAACGAATGCTCACTTTTATAGGAAAAAATATCTGTGACTGGGGAGATTAACATCTTACTTCTTTCTGTGCAAAGTGATGGAAGTTGCATGCAACCGCTTCTGTAATTTTCTTCGAGCTGGTGAGCCCTCGATGGGAACTCTGTCCGTCAATAGCAGAGCCGAAATCCCGTAAGGCCAGTGGGGACGAAAACCCTTCCAGCTTAAAAGCCAGGAGGTGAGGCGACTGTGTGTAGGCCGAGCGCCAAGCCGGGCGGGCAGTGGCATTGTCTGAGCCTCGCGTCCAACGTGCAGTAAGCACACTTCACGCTAGGTGTGGTCCAGAATCCTTGTTGAGAATATCAAATAGTACAGTGAACGGACATTTAAGTTTGGGCTGAATTGTAGATTTAGCAAGCTGGAGCAGCCAACTGTAACGGTTGACGAAAGAACTTTTGTTTACAAGACGGAAAGTCCTTCCCGGAAGAGACTGGCACTCATTTTGTGGTGCCACGAGAAACGAGGAAGATCTGCTCCTCCTGGAGGGCAACCGCGCCACTTGTTGAAAACTTGCAATGGAACTTCTTATCAGTCAACAGAGGAGAGGAGCCGAATGCAGTTTCGAGAAAATTCAAACGTGAGACCCAGTGCATTGTCTGGTAGGAAAACTCAAGGGCAGAGAGGGGATGCCAGACAGAATTGTTAATCTGTGCTTAACAGAATGCTAAAATTACCACTTGCACATGACCAGCAACATAATAAATTGAAATTTTGAAGCAAGTTGCTTATGGTAATGACTATGACCCCAAAGTCGTAGATTCCGTATTTCGGAAAGTGAAATGTAAAAACCATAAATTAAAATCAAAACAGATGTACTCTGAAATGGTATACATGGGAAAAGTTTCCAGAAGAATTAGCAGACTTTTCAGGATACAAATCTCTCTATTGTCTTCTCACCCACAAACATCCTTTCAAATAAATTAAGACACTCTACTGCAAATGCCAGTAATCATTTTTCTCGCCCAGGCGTATACATAGAAACTAACCTGTGGTAATTGCAAAAAAATATATATTGGACGGACTGGAAGTAATTTTAAAATGTGTTTTAAGGAACATACCTCAGGAGTCTTACGAAATAAATCGATGTTTGGACAACACCTTATAAATTAGGAACAAACAAAAGGTGACATCACCAACTGCCTTGAAGTATTACACATAAGCTCAAAGGGGTTTCTGCTGAACACTTGAGGAGTGTTATTCAATGCTTTTAAATGAACAATTAGATTTTCACGAAACGATGTCATTTTATCTATCTAAAGAAGCAATGCAAGTAAAGATGCTGCTTCTTCCTTTTCCCATTTAATAAACTCATATGACAAAATTTCACTGAACGTATTGGATTTTACTTATTTCGCTTTTACCAACTAACTTCGTCACTTTTTTATATTTTATTGCCTAAATCTTACGAACAGTGATACTGTAGGTTTCATGATAAAGCCTTTTAAAATGCCATTGTATTTGTTTTACAACTGATATAGCCACATAATGTTCTTACAAATTTGAATTAATTATGCAAAAATTTTTTGCCCTCAGGCTACGCTGAATTACTCACACATTATAATTATTGCAAATAGCGTCTAGTTCCCCCAGTCTTTCATAATTGTCTAAGCACAACGTTGAAAATTTTGAGCAAAACGCCAATTCAACCGAACTAACGTCCACTTGGACAACGTCTCCTTGGGAACAGCATAATCTACATACATCTTGGGACGCAAATGGACACTATATAATGTCGCTTAGGCAAAAGCTTCCTGCAGGATCGTCTTTGACAACGTCTCCAGGGGAACAGCGTAGTCTACATAAATCTTTGGACGCCAATAGGCACTATACGTCGTCGCCTAGGCAACAACGTGCTATAGCATGGTCTTTGACACGCAACGGCCAACACAGCGACATTTCTGTGGAAACGGCGTCGTCGTGAAGTCCCAACAAGCATCACTAGCTGGCGTTCGACGTTCGCACGACTTGTTGTATTGGCGCACTTGTATTTAAAGTTTATTTGAAGTTAAGCAATTTTATTAATGACCTGTACTACATATTTAAAGAACAGCACTTGTATAATGATATACATCTAACTGTATTGCTAGTTATATATTTCATTTGCACTCCATAAATGTTTTTCCCTAAAGTAAAATCCCATTGGCTGCAGCTAACGCAGTGCAGCAAATTTTCGCGCTATCAAGCACTATTCAATGCGCGGCAGTGCAGCCAGTAGCAGCAGTTATCTTCTTGACGAGACGTAGCTGCTCAGCTCAGCACGTCACCAGCTCCAGCAAACAGGTTAAACATTACGCCTTTCTAGTTTAATCTTTTTACATTTTACGCAAGACTGACTCCCCTAATTACCATGAACTTTTATTATCGTTACAGTGCAATCAGTCTGAATATGGCCTACTGTATGTGCCGAAACCGGTCACGTTACATAAATGATGTTTTGCGATCGTAACTCCTTCATAAGAAGGAGCTGTTAAGAACTGCATCTTTGTACAGGTTAATAATGTACTGCAAGACTACTGCTAACTAGGGACTGTTTTCGTTTATTTACTACCATACCCTTGGTCAGAATATTGTAAAGTCGTCTATTTGGTGCACAGGAAGTCGTGCAGGCAGAGAAGCGAGACTTAGTCTAGAGAACGGATGAGAATCATCTCTTATTGCTAGACGGCAAATTCTCAGATTGGCAATGTAGAAGGACTTCTCTCCTATCGGCAGCAATCAGCAACAGATCAACGCATATAGAGCCCTCTGCTCAACGACCTGTAGAGCTCGGTGAGATTTTGCAAACGGGTGACAAGAGTCAGAAATTATGTATAGGCACGAAAGCTTGTAATTTCATGAAAAGACTGAGGGCTCATGCACAATTTAGCCGTTAACATGGTATGCTTATTTTAGTTAACAGTTCTTACGGTGTAATCGCGCAGTCACTGACCAGGGACCGCGGGTTTGTACTTTCACATTATGATTTGCTAGACGGCAACCTCACATGTTTGTTACCTTCCGGTCTTTGCCAAGACATTCGTATCTGTGATGTTAAGCAATTATTCATTCCGTATCCTTGGCGTTCCTGAATATCAGATCTTGTAATCAAATTCATGTATGTAAACAGCAGAAACCTGTTCAAGAAATCAGATTTGGAATCCGACGTCATTTCACAGTCAGACGACCTTTCATTTTGCTATGTGGTCGATCCATGACTCATGTGTGTTGGGGCCGCAATATTCTGATTTAAACGGTATACACAGATTTAATTACGGAAAAAGATTCCATGCAAGTTTTCAAATCAAAAACAAGAAGCACCGGTAGAAACAGCGCTTTCCAAGGAGTTGGAAAATCTGTTATGCCTCCCATATTTTCTGAATCAGAGCATTGGCTGGTTTAAAAGGGGGGGGGGGGAGGGGAGGGGAAGGGACCATCGGTCCCTTGTTCCCAGTAGTACAATTACCCAAGGGAAAGAAGAAAACAAAGAAGATGTATGGCACAATAACAGGAGAAAAGAAGAACCAGAAGAGCGACAGAAGGACAACGAACACTACAATGGACAAAAAAAGGACAAGAAAACCGCAGAGACGCAAGAAACAGAGACAAAAGACTAAAAACAAGAAAGCAGATTACCTTGGCTGGCTGACCATGAGAATAGAAAAGGAGAAGCCAGCCACTCTGCAACACATTAAAACATCCACCCCAAAAGTCCTGCCGGCTGGAGTGGCTGTGCGGTTCTGGGTGCTACAGTCTGGAACCGAGCGACCGCTACGGTCGCAGGTTCGAATCCTGCCTCGGGCATGGATGTGTGTGATGTCCTTAGGTTAGTTAGGTTTAATTAGTTCTAAGCTCTAGGCGACTGATGACCTCAGAAGTTAAGTCGCATAGTGCTCAGAGCCATTTGAACCATTTGAACCAAAAGTCCTAGTGTGGAGGACACAGAGGGACAAAGGAGATGCGCTAAAACTCAGATCAAATGATAAAACCCACCCTCACGAATAAAACGTAAAACTAAAGGTGCTGTTGAGGCATTGTCGCCCAACACTGAAGGTAGGGTGCTGGGAGAGTTAAAAGACCGCTGCGGAGCGGCTAAAAGTGGGCAGTCCAGCAAGAGTTGGACGACTGTCATTTGGGAGCCACAGCGACACTGACGTGGGTCCTCGCGATGGAGGAGGTAACCATGTGTGAGCCACGTATGGCCAATGCGGAGCCAACAAAGGACAACTGATTCCCTGTGAGAAGCCCGCAGGGAAGACTTCCACACATTCGCAGTCTCCTTAATGACACGCAGTTTGTTGTGTTATTATTATTACGCCACTCCGTTTCCCAAAGCCGAAAAACCTTGCGGCGTAAGACAGAACGCAGGTCAGTTTCAGAGATGCCCGTCTCCAAGAGCGGTGTCCGCATAGCCTGTTTGGCCAGCCTGTCAGCAAGTTCGTTGCCTGGGATTCCGACGTGTCTTGGGGTCCACACAAACACCACTCAACTACTGGACTGTTCCAGGGCAGAGATGGACTCCTGGATGTCCGCTACCAAAGGATGGCGAGGGTAGCACTGGTTGATATATAGTAAGCTGCTTAGTGAGTCAGAACAGAGAAGAAACGACTCACCAGAACAGGAACGGATGTACTGAAGTGCACGAGATGTGGCCACAAGCTCTGCAGTGAATACACTGCAGCCAGCGGGCAAGAAATGCTGTTCAATATGGCCTCTGTGGACACAGGCAAAGCCAACATTACCATCAGCCATCGAGCCGTCGCGTCGGTGTAAACAACTTCAGAGCCCCGCAACACGTCAAGAATCGAGAGGAAGTGACAGCGGAGAGCAGCGGGATTAACGGAGTCCTTAGGGCCATGCAAAAGGTCCAGACGATGCTTCGGCCGAGGTGAACACCATGGAGGTGTACGTACTGAATCAGAGGAGCTTCCATCGTTGGGCAGGTGCGGTAAAATGTACTTGTCTACGAAAAGTCATTTTCTTAAATTAATACGGTTCTAACATTCTGCGTAGTGTCTGTTTGTTCTTACTCGTGTCTCCCTACCACTTTCGCGCAACGACGCTCTGAGCGTGTTTTTTAGGGAATTGATAGTTTGTACCTGGGACCTGTTGCTGGTAAGGAGACGCCAGACCACACATGACATGTAGAGTTCAGAAGAGTTCAGTGAGACTGGCGATGATATACCCAAATACTTAATGATTTCAGCGTCAGCTCCACTGCACTCCCTGTAAAAGAATCTTAATAATAAATAAATTTAGTGGAAGAGGTTCAATGCTTTCCTATTTTTAGTTAGCTGGTAAAATAACGTCGAAAAAGCAGTTAAGTTTACCATTGGAAATTTTATTCTACTCACAAAACATTGTTTATAAATTGCACTATTGATAAAAGGAAATATTTTAATACAGGATGATAAAAATCAACTTCGTTCAACAAAAATGTGAACGAATATTCCCTGAGTGGGTTTCCAAGTTCTACAATGGATCGAAGGATGACCTATGCCATATCACATCTATAATCTAGGTTTAATTAAGTTTCACAAAAGAGAAAACTATCGTGCTTTAATTGACGATCGACGCTAGTATTACGTAAAAAGGGGGTGTAACTGATGAGACTTCTGCAGGTCTGAGTGAAGCTTTATGCGCTGTTATGCGGCATTGCGTGCGTTCATTACCTTGTCGTTGGTTAGGCTGTGTCAGGGGGCGGCGGGGGGCGCAGCTCCATACAGCTCGCCGTCTCGGAAGGAACTCTCTCCTAACTTCTCCTTACTACAATTTACCGAAGTTGGTTTTAAAAAAAACTGTCTGGCTGTGTTTTCATCTGACCAATCAGGGTCTCAATGTTAACCTTAAGCTCCACCTACAAAAATTCTGTCTATCCAATGAAAAACGTTATACTTTTCGTGGTGGGGCAATGTTTTCAACGTTTGCAACGTAACAGAGACGCGAAAAAGTCTCACGCTAAAACTTGCAGCTGGTATGGCCCTTTTAGTGTTATCGTAAGATCTATACTGTTCTTCTGGAGGGCTCTATCTTTTAACATGGGCTGGGGGGCGGTCCTGGCGGTTACTTTTCGTGGTGGGCCAATGTTTTTAACGTTTGCAACGTAACAGACACGTGAAAAAGTCTCACGCTAAAACTTGCAGCTGGTGTGGCCCTTTTAGTGTTATCGTAAGATCTATACTGTTCTTCTGGAGGGCTCTATCTTTTAACATGGCCTGGGGAGTGGTCCTGGCGGTTGGCTGGCGACGTGGGTGTCCGTCCCTTATCGTAGGGCCTTCTAGCTTAACACGGTTCTGCTATCGGCTTCTGTTCTCGTTCCTCCCCTCGGAACTGCGTCTGTCTCACGGTGGGAAGGTATGACATGCATTTAGGCATTCTTGTGTTAGTCTGTGGTATTCCATTTGCTCACTCGTTGCTCGTATTACTTTGGTTAATTTAATGTCACGATTTATTCGGAGCTGTGTGACATACTGCTGGATTTGCTTATCATGTCAGGGTTTTCATGGAAGGTGTTGGATTTGCCTGACACCTTACATATCACCACCCTTCGAACTTAATTTTTGCACTGGAGTTAGGCAATGATTGAATCGTTGTCTAAGTCAGTCAAAAATTATTCCTTCATCTAAATTTTGTTGCCTACTATTCAGCCACGTTATTCTGGTTCTATGCTACTCTGTATTACTAATTTATATTTTTATATTCTTCCACATTATTCTCAAAAATATGTTTATATTGACAAGAGAAGAATATTTTTGTGCTATTATTATTATTATTATTAATTTTTAATTATTTTCTTTCTTTATTTAAGTGTGAAGTTAGTTTTTAAGAAGTTTGTTATCGGAAGTGAGGAGTCCTTCACATCGACTTTATCAGAAATATTTTTTTATAAATGTTGTAATTAAGTAAAATCTATTCCTAACACATTTTCTAAATATCATGTACAATTAAAATGTTTTTGTTTCTAGACACTCAGTTCAACATTGTTACACTAACAAATAAGAATTATTTCCAAGAATTGCTTTGACAAAGAAATATACATACACAAGTATTGAGATGATATCGTAACAAATGGTACAAATGTTAAAAAAAGGGAAAACATCCAACAAGATTATTTTTTATTCTTTGTTTTTATAAGGAGAAAATAAGTAAAATATAGTTATTCTTTTATTTTTATGAGGAGAAAATAAGTGGCATATAGTTTTAGTGTTTATTATGCTTTACTTTTGTTCTTTATATACTGTACATTTCAGAACTAATGACTTATTTTTATCGATAGTGTATTTTTTACTTAAGTCCATAGTCAATGACAGTTATTTTGTAGTTTATTAGCTGTCTGGTGTCCTTAACTTATTCAGTTTTTCACACGTTTCTTTTGCACAATTCCTACATCACATAATTTGATTTCACACATTCACACAATCCTATGAATATTTAAGCATGAGGTTGGCGAATGTTTTTGCACGAAGGTGATGGACTTGAGCGAGATGGATGTGGGCAAGTATTTGATATACAGCTTCTTTCGTCATTCCTTGTTGGCGTTGCAATGGTGTGTTGCTGTTGTGGAGGTCACATAATGGAATGGCGCTGTGAGTGCAGAATCTCATGGTTTACTGGCTTTGTATGCGTGAAAGTCATCGTTATGTGTCGCTGAAAGCGGTCGTTTTTGGTTGTGATACTTTGCAGACGACTAGATTACAATAGGATAGGGATTTGGGAAGGTATGTCGTCTATTCTTCACCCATCTTCTTTCTTGGTCTCAATTTTGTGAATCTTCAACTTCTGTTCTTGCTGCTTTTTCTCTGCTTCTTACTTGATTCTTGGTTTTTCTCTGGGCAGGATATGGGAATATTTATTGATAACTAGTCGCTTTGATGTTCTCCTCTTAGTAACAGTTTGATAAATTGTTTGGCCGTGTCATTTTTACTTTGTGGAAGTTTTCTTCAGTTTCGTGCATCAGCGTGCTGTTTAATAGCAGTAGTGTGACTTTTACACATATTTTTTTGCCAGTGGTGGCTTGCCCAAGCGGTGTTCTCGTCGGGCTGTTTTTTGCTCGCTCCCGTGAGTCGGGGCATCCCGGGGTTTACGAGTGGTGAAGGTCCAGTGTTTGCTTGTCTGTCCCTTCAGCAGTAGATTTAGAAGTGCCCTTTGTTGGTCTCACTGTCCTTTCCCTTGTCTCGACGCTTCTGCCTTGTAGGAATTGTGTCTTGCTAATTACGTCCTTCCTTTCTTGATACTTCTCTGGTTGCAACTTGTGGGTCGTTGCATCTGGTTTTTTGCTCGAGTTTTTTACAATGGTTCTTACAAAAAGTTTTATTTATATTCATCTAACATATGTCTAGTACCTACATTGTTTTACGCCTTTTCAAAAAG
Organism: Schistocerca nitens; assembly: GCF_023898315.1. NCBI lineage: Eukaryota > Metazoa > Arthropoda > Insecta > Orthoptera > Acrididae > Schistocerca > Schistocerca nitens. The sequence goes on along the minus strand of NC_064614.1, from coordinate 743,681,311 downwards.
CTTTACAAATTTCGGCGCCCTTTCCATATTACAATTCTAAGATATTTTGAGTCTTAACTTCTACAAGAATCCTCAAATTCGTTTTTTATTTTTGTGTAGTGTCGTGGTGTATAGCATTTTAGTATTTCATGCTGTTAGACTATCTATGCTTTATCCCTTCACCTTAATCTATGGTACTATTGGTGTTATTTTTGTTTTTGTTTTTATTGAAACTACTTTCTTTTTCCCACCTTCCTCTCTCTTCATTCTTCTTTCTCCTGACGATCTTATCTGCAACATAATCATGAAATATTGTGCTGATTATTTACCAGTAATAAAATTAATCTTCAAACTTTTTGATATGGCTCACATGGTGAAGTCCTAAGGTTTTGCCTGTTTTTGGGTTCATTAGTTGCACAGCATTATCATGAGCAATTCGACTAATTATGACAGGTCCTTTGTATGCAGTGTAAAACTTATGTATTTTGTGTTTCTGTTTGCTGGAGAGATGGTGTGTTTTTACAAATACTTTCTGGCCTACTGAGAATGTTCTTTTAATTGCTGTTCTATCTCCTCTTTCTTTTCTTTTAATGGCTGCCTTTCTGATGTTGGAGAGTTCTGTTGCTATGACTTGTTTGTGCTGTCTACGTGGTACAATAGGAAATCTAACATTTTCTCTGGTTATGTTTGGGGGTTCAATATTTTTAAGTACAGTGACTGGAGGTAGTAGTGTAGTGCTATGTGGCATTTCATTTATTATTTCTTGAAAATCTTTAAAGTATATATCCCAAGTGTTGTGTCTTTTGCCTGCATATAATCGGCATAAAGTGCCTATGTCCTTCATAGATCGTTCTGCTGGATTTACGCTAGGTTTGTACTTAGATATGTAGATGGGTTTTATTTTGTGTTGTTTTAACGTGTTCTGCCATTGCACTGATTTGTATTGTGGGCTATTAGCGGAAATTATTCGTTCCACTCGATCTACTTGTCTGAGAAAATCTTGTCTAAATGCTTTACTTAAAGTAAGACCTGTGCCCGTTTTAATGGTGTCAAGGTAACATATTCAGAAGTAAGTTCCAAAACGACAAATATGTAAATATATCCATTTTTGTGCGTGGGAGGGGCCCCATCAAATCTGTTGCAGCTATTTGTTTTAATTTTTTAGGGATTATTGGAAACATAGGTGGTTTGGTTTGGAAAGTGACGTGTTTAGCCCTCATACATATTTTGCATTTGACTAATACTGTTCTAATTCGTCTTTCCATATTAGGAAAATGGCTTGTTTGTTTTATTTTTAAAAAGCAATTCTTTGGTCCAAAGTGGCCATTACTTAAATGTGTATACCATATGTACTTATTAATTAGTTCATCTGGGATATAAATTAACCATTCATTCGTTGCAACATTTCATCTAAAAAATAAAACGTTGTTTTTTACGAGATACGGCTGTTGAATGTCTGGAAAATCCTTACTTCTCCACTTGTGTTTGATTCCTCGTATTTCGGGATCCTTGTCCTGTTCTTTGCCTATGTTGTTCAATGCTGTCGTAATGTAGTTTTCGAAAGGTACTTGTTTCATATAGTACATTGTAAACTGGTCTTCTGCTGCTTCCAAACCTATGTTATTGGATGCACCCTGTGGACATCGTGATAAAGCATCTGCTAATACATTCGCTGGTCCTGGTATGTGTGTAATAGTGAAGTCAAATTCTTGTAGTATTAACATCCATCTGGCTAACCTCCCATGAGTTAGTTTGGCGGATAACAGAAATTCTAATGCTTTGTGGTCAGTGTATACTTTTGTTTTTCTTCCGAATAGGAAGTATCGAAAACGCTGGAAGCCCCATACAATGGCCAATGCTTCCAGCTCCGTGACTGAATAGTTTTTCTCGCTTTTTGTGAGTACACGACTGGCAAATGCAATTCTTCTATATGATCTTAGCCCTGCCTGTTCGTATTCTTGGAATAAAACAACTCCTAAACCTGTTTTCGCGCTATCAGTGGCCCTAAAAAAATTTTGTGTTAGATCAGGATGTGCTAAAAGCGGTGCTGTTGTTAGTGCGTTTTTCACTTTTAAAAATTCTTCATTGGCTTGTTGATCCCATACCCATGGCGTGTTTTTTCCAGTCAATGCACATAGGCGTGGTGTTGCGAGAGAGTCGATCCAAATAAATTTTTTACAGAATCCGGTGAGACCTAGAAATCCTCTGAGAGTTTTCTTATTATATGGAGTACAGAATTCTTTGATTGCCGTTAGTTTTTCTGGGTCGAGCATTACCCCTTTCTCTGAAATTATGTGTCCTAGAAATTTGACCTCTCGCCTTCCAAATTTCGATTGTTTTATATTTACTGTGACCCCATGCTCTTTCACGATCTGTAAAAACTGATTTAATGTGTCATTGTGATGTTCCCAAGAGGGTTCTGCTATAATCACATCATCAACGTAACAAGTAATTTTTTGTAAAATTTCAGGACTGAGTATAGTATTAAATCCCCTAATAAACGCTGCTGATGACATGTTTAAACCAAATGGCAATCGTTTAAATTGGTAACATCTACCGAATACGATAAATGCTGTAAATTTTCTACATTCTGGGGGCAATTCTATTTGCCAGAAACTACTCCGTAAATCAATTGATGAAAATATCTTAGCACCGTGGAAGTTTTGTATCAATTCCTCTAATTTTTCTGGGCGATCTGTCTTAGTGATTATGATTGTGTTGATCTGTCTGGAATCAAGCACTAACCTGATGCTCCAATCTCGTTTTTGTACAATATGGAGCGGGCTGTTATATGTGGAGGTAGCTGGTTCAATAATATCATAATCTAACATTTTAGATATCTCCTGGAATACTTTATTCCTGTAGCTTAATGGGATAGTATAGGGTGGCACTCTAAATGGTTTGTGCTGTTTTACTTCAAACTTGTACTGAAAGTGTTTAATACTGCCAGTCTTAGGTAAAAATACCTCTGCTTTATCTCGTAAAATACCCTCTAATTCTCTTTTACTGTGTCCTGAAATACCTTGAACGTCTTGCAATTTTTCGTCGATTTCTTTGTGGTCTTCTAACATGAGTTGAGGCGATTCCCCCTTTTGTGCATACCCTTCTAATTCTTCATCCTCTTTGTCTCGCATCATTCTTAATTGTTTGTTTATAACTGATATTTCTTCTAATTTTTAGCTTTTGCTCAAAGAGAAGTGTGACATTCACGAATGTTACGCTACCTTTCCCCATTTCTATTGTCGCTCGTCTCTCATTTAAAAAATCTGCACCAATAATCAAATCTACAGTTAGTTTAGGTATAATTACGAAGTTTTCTTCGATCTTTTGACCTTGACACGAAAGAGTTAACCTTGTTTGTCTCGTAACTTCCGCAGCATTGTTTCTAATAGGACCTCTTACTTTAATCTTACGTGTTTTCAAAACTGGCAATTCCTCATTGGCATTACACTGCATGAATAAATTTTCTGAGATCGCGGTCAGTTCACTTGATTGTGACCTGTTACTAAGTTTCCTATCACTTCTCGAGATTCTTTTGCCTCGTCTTCAATATGACTTAGGTGTAACTGAATTTTTTTTTTTTGTTCTTTAATCTCACGCATTTGTCTCGTGGTTTCTGCAATTTGTTTCGTCGTTTCTGCATTCTGAATTTGAATTTGGTTCGCAATTTCTTTATTTTGTCTTGTCATGGTTTCCGTCATTAATTGTAATAATTCTGCCTGATTGGTGGGTCCTATTGCGTTTTCTTCCGGCGTCCTACGCTCTGTGTTTTCGCCCAATTGTTGGTTTGCAACCGATTGCATTGTACTGTGCGGTGACACGTTTCTGCGCGCATTCGTTGTACTCTGTGGTGAGGGAGGTTCAAATGGTTCAAATGGCTCTGAGCACTATGCGACTTAACTTCTGAGGTCGTCAGTCGCCTAGAACTTAGAACTAATTAAACCTAACTAACCTAAGGACATCACACACATCCATGCCCGAGGCAGGATTCGAACCTGCGACCGTAGCGGTCACGCGGTTCCAGACTGAAGCGCCTTTAACCGCACGGCCACACCGGCCGGCCTGTGGTGAGGGAGCTCTGATTACTTGTATTATGGGTTCTACGTATTCAAGACCCAAGTTAGAATCCTCATCGGCTGTCTCTCTACTTTCCTGCTCCTCTGTCGTATGCTGACCTAGGTTTTCTGTGCCTTGGCGTACATTATCCTCGTTATGGTGCGTTATCTGTCCTATTTCTCGCGATACTGCATCGTCTGTTGTACTGTCCTCTATTCTCTGTCCATCTTCATGTTGGGTCTCTACCTCAATTCGGTCAAGGTCTCGATCTGCCATTGCTAATCTTACCGAATCCCATATTTTCTGTTTTAAAAGCAATTCACGCGCCCTACTTCGCGTCAACATGCGCTCATACGAACTCACGCGTTTCATAAACTTTTTGTTCACACGACTTGACACTAATTATACCCAAGACTGATATTTCATTCACTTACTTGTTGGGTCAGAACCAACTTGTCAACGATGTATCCGCCACCTGTGCGCTTGCATTGGAGAGAAAACTTAATTCTAACAATATTAAAATTCATAACTTAATTATGCTATTGTCTCTGCTAGAATGTCTCACGTTCTATTGAATACTTTCTTACTATCTATCGCTGTAGCTACTGTTTTCAACTGTTTATAACCTTCAAAAAAAAATTTTATTACGAAAATTTTTCAGCAGGATATTTTTCTGACCTAGTTAGGCATGTGGTCGACCTTCAATCATGGTATTTTACCATCCTGGCAGAGTCACCGTTCTCTAACATTCTGCGTGGTGTCTGTTCTAAGTCGTGTCTCCCTACCACTTTCGCGCAACGACGCTCTGAGCGTGTTTTTTAGGGAATTGATAGTTTGAACCTGGGACCTGTTGCTGGTAAGGAGACGCCAGACCACACATGACATGTAGAGTTCAGAAGAGTTCAGTGAGACTAGCGATGATATACCCAAATACTTAATTATTTCAGCGTCAGCTCCACTGCACTCCCTGTAAAAGAATCTTATTACTAACTAAATTCAGTGGAAGGGGTTAAGGCTTCCCTATTTTTAGTTAGCTAGAATCGTAATTCTAACTAAATTTAGTGGAAGGGGTTCAAAGCTTTCCTATTTTTAGTTAGCTGGTAAAATAACGTCGAAAAAGCAGTTAAGTTTACCATTGGAAATTTTATTCTACTCACAAAACATTGTTTATAAATTGCACTATTGATAAAAGGAAATATTTTAATACAGGATGATAAAAACCAACTTCGTTCAACAAAAATGTGAACGAATATTCCCTGAGTGGGTTTCCAAGTTCTACAATGGATCGAAGGATGACCTATGCCATATCACATCTATAATCTAGGTTTAATTAAGTTTCACAAAAGAGAAAACTATCGTGCTTTAATTGACGATCGACGCTAGTATTACGTAAAAAGGGGGTGTAACTGATGAGACTTCTGCAGTTCTGAGTGAAGCTTTATGCGCTGTTATGCGGCATCGCGTGCGTTCATTACCTTGTCGTTGGTTAGGCTGTGTCAGGGGGCGGCGGGGGGCGCAGCTCCATACAGCTCGCCGTCTCGGAAGGAACTCTCTCCTAACTTCTCCTTACTACAATTTACCGAAGTTGGTTTAAAAAAAAACTATCTGGCTGTGTTTTCATCTGACTAATCAGGGTCTCAATGTTAACCTTAAGCTCCGCCTACAAAAATTCTGTCTATCCAATGAGAAACGCTATACTTTTCGTGGTGGGGCAATGTGTTTAACGTTTGCAACGTAACAGAGACGCGAAAAAGTCTCACGCTAAAACTTGCAGCTGGTGTGGCCCTTTTAGTGTTATCGTAAGATCTATACTGTTCGTCTGGAGGGCTCTATCTTTTAACATGGGCTGGGGGGTGGTCCTGGCGGTTGGCTGGAATCGTGGGTGTCCGTTCCTTATCGTAGGGCCTTCTAGCTTAACACGGTTGTGCTCTCAGCTTCTGCTCTCGTTTCTCCCCTCGGAACTGCGTCTGTCTCACGATGGGAAGGTATGACATGCATTTAGGCAGTCTTGTGTTAGTCTGTGGTATTCCATTTGCTCACTCGTTACTCGTATTACTTTGGTTAATTTAATGTCACGATTTATTCGGAACTATGTGACATACTGCTGGATTTGCATATCATGTCAGGGTTTTCATGGAAGGTGTTGGATTTGCCTGACACCTTACACGGTTGATAATCAGTATAGATGCTATTTACATCTCTTTGCAGAAACAACAGTGCCGTCCAGATAGCAAAGACACTGCTCCCATTTGTTTCTCAAGTAGTCCGTGACTCAAAGGAGGTGGTGGAAAAGCTGCGTAGACCAAATGGCATAAACTTGAATTCGTCGAGGCCCTCATGGAATCAGGATTTCCACGTCCAGCATCGTCAGTCGTCAACCTGGATCTACCGGTAGCCAGTCAGTACATCCAGATGGGATAAATTGCGTCGCTCCTGTAAACCAACTTACAGTGCTATCGATTCGTCACTGTGGTTTATCGCGCATTGCCGCAGTTCGCGCGGCTCCCCCTATCGGAAGTTCGAGTCCTCCCTCGGGCATGGGTGCATGTGTGTTGTCCTTAGCGTAAGTAGTATACCACCACCACCGCTGTGGATAGACATTCTCTCTGGAACTGTTCAGTCACTGGAGGTCAAAGCAGAAATGCTCTGTTCTATCTCCACTCGTCATGTAGCGAGTCAGGCAGTGTGGTGTTTTGCAGAATGGACACGAATTTTGGAAGTGCTGGGTTCAGATCCCGGTCCAGCCATCCATACTTAGGTTTAACTTAGGTTTGTCCGAAATCGCTTGAGGCATATTCCAGTGCCATGGTTCCTTTGAAAATGTAACGGCAATTAGCTTCCCTATTCGCATCCAATCCGTCCTAGAGACCTCCTTCTAAGAACTTTGTCATCGACGCGCGTTAAGCTCTGATCATTCATTTCAATCACGAGCGTAGCGGTAGAGGCCGATGTGCCCTCTGGTGGTTGAATGAAACTGTGTCACAACAACTTATCCTTGTCCTACCTCAATAACTCGTCGCTTCAGTAGGAAGACATTACATGAACGCTGACAAAGGTCAATGAAGACTGAAATGATACCTTTGATTGTGAGGTAACCGCTAGAACTGAAAGTTGCCATCCAAAATACTCGTCACTGGCACTCCAGGTGTCCCAGTACCAACCCGCCTGATATTAGGTTAAATACCCTCTGAATCTGCAATACAATATTGTGCGCAAATAATGCTCCACCTAGAGAATGAAAATTATTTTAAAAAATCGATGATGACCAACTTTGGTGCGGTGTTCCATGGGTCACCTTGTCTGCCTTTTCACTACTCCGAAAACTGACGCAGAGTGGCCAACGATCCTCTGTCAAACCGTAATTACTGATTGGTGAATAGCAGTTTCCTCCGTGACGTTGCCTCTAAAGGCATGATTCAAACGTACCCAAGCATAGGAGGGCTATTTTTTTTTTCAACCTTTGATCGAGAGCGAAACGGAAACCAAAATGAAAATAAAAAAGGTTTGTTTTACAACATTTAACTACACCTTCCAGCTACTTCTGTACATAGTCGCCGCTCTGACTTCGTCATAGAAGGCAGCGCTTGTGGTTTCCGCCTATTCCCCACGCCAGTCTGCAGCTTGTTGCCGGTGTCAAAATGCCATCCTCATAGCTAGCGGTTCATGTGAATGAAGAGATGAAAATCAGAGAGGACAAAGTCCAGACTGTGTGGTGCACGATCAAACACTTCCCATCGAAAACACTGCTGGAACATCTTCATTGCCACTGATGTCTGCGGCCGACAATAGTTATGATGAAGGAAACACATGGTTCAAATGGCTGTAAGCACTATGGGACTTAACATCTGAGGTCATCAGTCCCCTAGAACTTAGAACTACTTAACCCTAACTAACCTAAGGACATCACACACATCCATGCCCGAGGCAGGATTCGAACCTGCGACCGTAGCGGTCGCGCGGTTCCAGACTGAAGCCCCTAGAACCGCCCATGCAGTGTGCTGTGGGTGCACTCCTCGGCTGAATGAGTGCATGTAATACAGCACCCTGTCTGTCACCAACATCTCGCTAATTAAACACATACTCCTTCCACACCGACAGCTCAGCAAGCACTGACATGTCGGCCTCTTGTGGTGGTAACACCACACTAAGCCGCTATTACTGTAGGTAGATAGTAAATTTAAACAAAATTATACAAATTTAAACAAATTATTTTCGAACTGAATGACATCATGAGCAGTCTCTAGTGGGGCCAACACCATACTAACTCCGCTCAGCTGCAGTAGTAAGCTCTCAGAGCAAAATTCCCTCCAAAATTCGAATTCCCGCCCATTTCCCAAGAGGATGACGCACCATCATGCAAAAAAGTCGGAAAGGGGAGGGAACGCTCTCTTTGGTCCACTACTGCAGCCAACCGAGCGAGGTGGCGCAGTGGTTAGACACTGGACTCGCATTCGGGAGGACGACGGTTCAATCCCGCGTCCGGTCATCCTGATTTAGGTTTTCCGTGATTTCCCTAAATCACTCCAGGCAAATGCCGGGATGGTTCCTCTGAAAGGGCACGGCCGACTTCCTTCCCCATCCTTCCCTAATCCGATGAGACCGATGACCACGCTGTCTGGTCTCCTTCCCCAAAACCAACCAACCAACCACTACTGCAGCCAACTTTCCAAATAAATATTAATGTCCAACTTTCAGTATTTAGAAAGGCACTATACCAGGCTCAGCCGCAGCAAGCAAACTGTACGACATGCGGGTTGTGTGTGGGCTACGCTCGGTGACGCATTTTTCGGTGGGAAAGAGTTTCTTCAGTTCGGTAGAATCGTGCTGTCAGGGCTGTGCAACCTTCGCTGTTGTTTGTGGTATAACAGAAGTTCACAGGTCCAGTGGCTGTTGACAAAAAAAGGGGAGCTCGCAATCTGTAGTCATAAGTCTTTAAAAATGAATCGGAATGAAAGAAGAGAAGGACAAGAACTCTTCAAACTCACTGTAAGATATACAATCGCGTTACCGCAAATTTGCCATGGAATGACATTACAACACCATGTAGAAAGAACTTAAGGATTTAGTTGTATATGAAAGATCAAACACTTACAACGATCGACAGACGGAATTCATCAAGCAACACTTTGAGCTAAATTTGCAAGCGTGGTGCACGTGATGACATTGTTGGTATGCGTAGTAAGTTTTCTGAAGTGGTACGCAGTAGCATTCGATTTTATTCGATCTTAAACCTGCTACTGTTAATTTTATGAAGGAAAAAAAAGAACGGGAACGAAAATTGCAACATACGAACGGAATGCAGACCTCGCGTTTTAAGTGGAATTGACTGCATACTGCTCACTGTAAGACATTGCTAGGTGAGAAATAACTTATTTCTGATTTGATGAGAATGTATTTAAAAAGGAAATCGCATTCTGGAGGGAACAGCCTCACAAAAAAAAGTCCATTTGCTAAAGCTCATTGGCGTTAAAGAAACCGCGAGATTTGAAGAATTCATTGCGGGCTTGAAGAAATTACAAGTCCAGTTTTCTAAACTTTTGAGGACACTGCCAATCTTACAGTTGTAGTCGAGACCCTTTGCCATTACAGTTGAAAGCACCCCTATGCACGTGCAGGTGTAACTGATCGACTTGCAGGTTAATTCCTGTTTCAGAGACATTCTTTTACATTAAAACTGCCCAAGACGTCTAGTTGTCTTCCTCAGGAAGAGTCTGCACGTCTCCCTCATGAGACTCCAAACGTGATAAAATATTTCGATCAACGTATGCATGTGAAAGGCTTTTATCGATTATGAAACTATAGAAGTCACGATTACATACCAAGCTGAATGCACCTTGTATCCTCCCCACTGTATTAGTTTCTGTATCTACTTTAGCCCAAATGTATCTCCCACTCTATAAAAGTCTACGTATTACCAAAATTATGTCCCCACAAACAGTTATCCAACTTGCACTAGTATGCAAACATTTGATTAAACAAAACCTAATTTGAATTGAACTGTAATTGATCTGAATGCATATATACTACTGCCCATTAAAATTGCTACACCAACAAGAAATCCAGATGATAACGGGTATTCATTGGACAAATATATTATCCTAGAACTGACATGTGATTACATTTTCACGCAAATTGTGTGCATAGATCCTGAGAAATCAGTACCCAGAACAGCCACCTCTGGGCGTAATAGCAGCCTCGATACGCCTGGGCATTGAGTCAAACAGAGCTTGGATGGCGTGTACCGCTACAGCTGCCCATGCAGCTTCAACACGATACCACAGTTCATCAAGAGTAGTGACAGGCGTATTGTGACGAGCCAGTTGCTCGGCCACCACTGACCAGACGTTTTCAATTGGTGAGATATCTGGAGAATGTGCTGGCCAGGGCAGCAGTCGAACATTTTCTGTATCCAGAAAGGCCCGTACAGGACCTGTAACAGGTGGTCGTGCATTATCCTGCTGAAATGTAGGGTTTCTCAGGGATCGAATGAAGGGTAGAGCCACGAGTTGTAACACATCTGCCGGCCGCGGAGGTCTAGCGGTTCTAGGCGCTCAGTCAGGAACCGCGCGACTGCTACGGTCGCAGGTTCGAATCCTGCCTCGGGCATGGATGTGTGTAATGTCCTTAGGTTAGTTAGGTTTAAGTAGTTCTAAGTTCTAGGGGACCGATGACCACGGATGTTAAGTCCCTTAGTGCTCAGAGCCATTTGAACCATTTTTTTGTAACACATCTGAAATGTAACGTTCACTGTTCAAAGTGCCGTCAATGCGAACAAGAGGTGACCGAGACGTGTAATCAATGGCACCCCTTACCATCACGCCGGGCGATACGCCAGTATGGCGATGACGAATACACGCTTCCAATGTGCGTTCACCGCGATGTCGCCAAACACGGATGCGACCATCATGATGCTCTAAACAGAACCTGGATTCATCCGAAAAAATGACGTTTTGCCATTCGTGCAACCAGGTTCGTCGTGGAGTACACCATCTCAGGCGCTCCTGTCAGTGATGCGGCGTCAGGGGTAACCGCAGCCATGGTCTCCGAGCTGATAGTCCATGCTGCTGCAAACGTCGTCGAACTGTTCGTGCAGATTGTTGGTGTCTTGCAAACGTCCTCATCTGTTGACTCAGGGATCGAGACGTGGCTGCACGATCCGTTACAGCCATGCGGATAAGATGCTTGTCGTCTCGACTGCTAGTGATACGAGGCCGTTGGGATCCAGCACGGCGTTTCGTATTACCCTCCTGAACCCACCGATTCCATATTATGCTAACAGTCATTGGATCTCGACCAACGCGAGCAGCAATGTCGCGATACGATAAACCGCAGTCGCGATAGGCTACAATCCGACTTTTATGAAAGTCGGAAACGTGATGGTAAGCATTTCTCCTCCTTACGTGAGGCATCACAACGTTTCACCAGGCAACGCCGGTCAACTGCTGTTTGTGTATGAGAAATCGGTTGGAAATTTCCCTCATGTCAGCACTTTGTAGGTGTCGCCACCGGCGCCAACCTTGTGCGAATGCCCTGAAAAGCTAATCATTTGCACATCACAGCATCTTCTTCCTGTCGGTTAAATTTCGCGTCTGTAGCACGTCATCTTCGTGGTATAGCAATTTTAATGGCCAGTAGTGTATTTAATGCGCAACTGAAGTAAAAATTATCTGGCCATAATCAAAATTTCCGGTTACTTCGAATCTTGACAACATTGCTGCAGATTTCTCGAAAGCACAACAAGAAGCATGCAGTGGCTAAGCTAGATTTCTGTTTCTAAATAAAATTTCCAACTCTTGTATACCACATGTGGTAATGCGTAAGGATAAACAGTGGAGTGGGGAGAGTATTCCAAGATAACGATTTTAGAATGAAGATGTATTCAAAAAATCAGAGTAAAATTTCGCGTGCTCTTCACACACACCGTAGGTCTGAACAATACTATGCTTAATAAAGCGAACAATGAGTTAAACAATTTCTATAAAAATCAAACAGCTGAGTCAGTCATAATGTTAATGCATTACTCATGGAACTGGGGTGGTCTTTCTCTCAGCTCTGAGCAAGTGGACAAAGTTAACTAACTGCCAATTATCATTTCCACAAATTAGGTTCGTAGGGCGGCAGTCTTACGTCAAACTTCTTCTCCTCAAATAATAATATTTTCAAAATTTATATTCTCTTCGCTTTCTAATATGCACATCTTATTCATCCTTTCTGTCCTTTACCATCAATCTTTCTTCATTTAACAGATATAATCACAAGTCAATACAGCCCTACTTAATACGTCCATCACCTACCACATTTAACAAAGAATGTATCTGACCAACGAGGGCTATTCCACAATGGTATTGCGATTGGCTGCGCTCGCAATACGTCACCCGCCAGAAAGGCCGCGCCCGAATCAGACAGCACGCATTACGAAAGCAATGTTGTCGTTTCATAAATGAATTACCAACGTTTTAGGCAAGTTATAGACACATATACATACACAAACACTCAAAACTAAACCTAAAAAAAATACGTAACTAACATAGTTCGACATAGGAGGTAATAAAGAATGCGTAAAACAAACTTACCACCATTTCGTACTTTTGAAGTGCACTGGTCTGCTGTAGTTACTGACGAGAAGCGGCCCTTCATTTCTTACATGGTTCAGATGCCGTCCACATCAGATTCTTCCTCGTGTCACTCTTCTTTCTTGCTTCTACTAGCCTTTCTTTATTTAAATGCCTGATACGTATAAAAGGTCGCGTTCTAACATACAAAGTACTTATGTTTTCGTGTACATGAGGGAACTTTGTTTCGATAATCGAAGTTAAATATTTAATTACGTTGTTACATTTCGAAATTGTTTGTCCATGGAAACCTGAAAATATAACTTCGAACTGTTTCACGGTATTCACCCAGTCTGTTGTTGCTGTTAGAAGACCCCCACAAGAAACAGTATTTATCCATGATTGAGAACTTGTTCCAGGAATCGAGCACATTTCAGTGCGTGATCCCAAGATTTTATCGATAGAACGACTTTTAAATGCGAGATAGCCAGCCAAGTATTGAAAAAGTGGTTCAAATGGCTCTGAGCACTATGGGACTTAACATCTGTGGTCATTAGTCCCCTAGAACTTAGAAATACGTAAACCTAACTAACCTAAGGACATTACACACATCCATGCCCGAGGCAGCATTCGAACCTGCGATCGTAGCGGTCACGCGGTTCCACCAAGTATTGAACAGAGGCAGTAGTAGCATCTTCTATATCAGCACTATTTTGATCTATTTCGTGGACAGTTCTCAGGAATTCTTCTTCCTCTTCGACAATACCTAAGATGTCACAACTATCTGCACACTTCACTTGTCGTTCGTCTGTTATCTCAATACAGAGTTCATTTGTGATGAACTTTAACATATCGTCATCGTGTGTTTCAGTACCAGTATCTACAGAAACGGCAGTGACTCTTTCTTCAGCAACTGCTGCACTACCTGATAAAGGTAGGTATGTCGTCTGAATTTCCAGTTAAAAGAAGAAGCTGAATTCTGTGTTTGACCTCTACAGCTGTGGGACTATTGTAGAACGCACCAAGTCCTCGAATTCTAGAAAAATAATTTTACCAGCAGTCCTGATTTAGACGTGATGTTAAGATAAACTTCTCGTTATCTTTCTTTACCTCTTCGAGTAACCCTAGAAGGGATGTGACTGAGACTATAAACCCCTTCTGAAATGTCAACAAACCCTTCCTGTTTCCACAGCACATGTCATGGCAAACATCGCGAAACATTTTTGAAGTGTTCTCTTGACTTTTAAATTCAGACCAAACCCGCAACGTAAAGGCGTGACATCATCAGTGGGAGTTCTAGAATTTAAAAAGTCGAAAACATCGTTTACTAAATCAAAAAACATGCTTTCCCGTTCTTTTCCCAAAACATACAAGAGAGCTTTAGCCGTGCGACGTGAAAATAAGCGGGCTGCCATCCTAACATTTTGTCGAGCAGGTCCTGTAACACTGATGTGCGCTTCTGAAATGTGATGTACTACATTCAGATCGCCTTTCTGGCTGTCTAACAAATTCTCAATTACATTCTTGGCTATCAAAGTTCCATAAGGAAGAGATAAGCCTTCATCTAAAAAGTGGTTCCTAAGGAGCTTCAATAAATGTGGCACATCGCAAAAAACCCAAATTTTCCTTTCATTGTGCGCTGGTTTTTTGAAAAAGGTTTTTGAGATATTGACACAAAGTTCAGTCCACACTTTAGAGATTTTTACACCCATATCACACGTTACAGCCACAGCATGTATTCCCGAATTTTCCATTTTTAGTATTATATCTAGTAGCAGGCCACAGTTAATTGTCACGTCAAAATTGTAATAAATCAGCTGCTTCCAAGATGAACACAAACCACGAATCATTGCAACTACACTCCTGGAAATGGAAAAAAGAACACATTGACACCGGTGTGTCAGACCCACCATACTTGCTCCGGACACTGCGAGAGGGCTGTACAAGCAATGATCACACGCACGGCACAGCGGACACACCAGGACCCGCGGTGTTGGCCGTCTAATGGCGCTAGCTGCGCAGCATTTGTGCACCGCCGCCGTCAGTGTCAGCCAGTTTGCCGTGGCATACGGAGCTCCATCGCAGTCTTTAACACTGGTAGCATGCCTCGACAGCGTGGACGTGAACCGTATGTGCAGTTGACGGACTTTGAGCGAGGGCGTATAGTGGGCATGCGGGAGGCCGGGTGGACGTACCGCCGAATTGCTCAACACGTGGGGCGTGAGGTCTCCACTAGAGATGGGGGATCCGCTCTTGAACTAATTCATAGAGTTCAATCTTTCAAAGGAGTGAACAATCAGTGATTCAGAAAAAAAGAACGGTAGCTCCAAACGTTTCCCAGGCAGAGAGAGAGAGAGAGAGAGAGAGAGAGAGAGAGAGAGAGACGGAGCATATCAGCAGCGCCTCTGCTGGTCAGAGCACAGTGCACGCCACACAACACAGCCAGCGCCGGCCTCTGCCCTGCTTCTACCTTGGCTGCCTGCATTGTGCAGTGCCCCATTGGATTTTGTGTTTCACATATGCCGGGCCGTCTCTGTGCGTCGTCTGCCGTGTGCACTGTGCAGTGTCTGGCGCAGCTTAACTTCGCATCGCACTCTGTCGGTGATCATTTCAGTCGCACGTCCTGCCCTCTGGGCAGTTGATGCCAGCAACAGGACAGAGAGCCACCTAGCGGATAACATAGGAACTACTTGCAAAAACCTGCTCGCAAGGGAGCGGACGATTTGTCTCGGAGCGGGTGAGCTCCCCCCACCCTCGGAACTCGCCCGCTCAACGCTCACCCCACCGTCTCGACTCTAGCCAGAGCGTCGAGCAAAGCGACTCTGGTGTCACTCTGGTCTCTGCGGTCTCAGCTCACGCAGTAATACAGCTCGCGGCTCGACCTGCTCGACTCAGCGCCTCTGCATCGGAGTTTGTCCCCACTGGATATTGTTCTTCATAGTAATACCGCTATGTATATTACATTATTATGTTATGTATACATCAATTGTTTTTATTTTATTTTTATTTGTTTAAACTGATTAGATTAGGTTCCTGATGACTACTCTTACTATAGGATTTTTATTATGGACACTCGAATTTACGCTTTAATTACGAGCGAACCGATAAACGTATCGCAAAATGTGATACACCAATATTTTCCTTGTTTTATTCTGCGTAAGGCTATATGCAGCACTTTCGTTTTACAGTCAAATTTATATTTTTTTTTCTTATTCTGGTACGGATTTTGCGATTTTAGGCGTCTTCGAAAGGAAAAATATATGGCTTGCGATGTATTTGTATGAGGTTAATGAAATTTTAATACATTATAGCCAAATATATTGTTAATGTAAATCTCAAGTTACAACATTTTCCGATCACCCAAAAAACCACGCTAGTGCAAAATAAATCAATAATCAAAAACTTTGTCATATCGTGGAAATTTCAATAAACAATACAAAATTCTTACTCATTATCTATGTTACTTCAAAATAGGATCAAATAAGATCAAAATACAGGTATAGTACTGGAATAAACCAAGTTTAAAGGGCAATGTGCCTTTCATTTATTTTCTTTTGTAAATGAGTGGTGAGTCATGAAAAACAGCTAATTCATTTCAGGGAGTGAACAGTTCTGATCCAATCTCTGAAAAGAACAGTTTTGCCCATCTCTAGTCTCCACAGTACATCGATGTTGTCGCCAGTGGTCAGCGGAAGGTGCACGTGCCCGTCGACCTGGGACCGGACCGCAGCGACGCACGGATGCACGCCAAGACCGTAGGATCCTACGCAGTGCCGTAGGGGACCGCACCGCCACTTCCCAGCAAATTAGGGACACTGTTGCTCCTGGGGTATCGGCGAGGACCATTCGCAACCGTCTCCATGAAGCTGGGCTACGGTCCCGCACACCGTTAGGCCGTCTTCCGCTCACGCCCCAACATCGTGCAGCCCGCCTCCAGTGGTGTCGCGACAGGCGTGAATGGAGGGACGAATGGAGACGTGTCGTCTTCAGCGATGAGAGTCGCTTCTGCCTTGGTGCCAATGATGGTCGTATGCGTGTTTGGCGCCGTGCAGGTGAGCGCCACAATCAGGACTGCATACGACCGAGGCACACAGGGCCAACACCCGGCATCATGGTGTGGGGAGCGATCTCCTACACTGGCCGTACACCACTGGTGATCGTCGAGGGGACACTGAATAGTGCACGGTACATCCAAACCGTCATCGAACCCATCGTTCTACCATTCCTAGACCGGAAAGGGAACTTGCTGTTCCAACAGGACAATGCACGTCCGCATGTATCCCGTGCCACCCAACGTGCTCTAGAAGGTGTAAGTCAACTACCCTGGCCAGCAAGATCTCCGGATCTGTCCCCCATTGAGCATGTTTGGGACTGGATGAAGCGTCGTCTCACGCGGTCTGCACGTCCAGCACGAACGCTGGTCCAACTGAGGCGCCAGGTGGAAATGGCATGGCAAGCCGTTCCACAGGACTACATCCAGCATCTCTACGATCGTCTCCATGGGAGAATAGCAGCCTGCATTGCTGCGAAAGGTGGATATACACTGTACTAGTGCCGACATTGTGCATGCTCTGTTGCCTGTGTCTATGTGCCTGTGGTTCTGTCAGTGTGATGATGTGATGTATCTGACCCCAGGAATGTGTCAATCAAGTTTCCCCTTCCTGGGACAATGAATTCACGGTGTTCTTATTTCAATTTCCAGGAGTGTAGAACATTTGTGTGAGGTCCTAAAATCCTGTCATCCGAAGCATCATAGCAGATTCTACCATCAATGTTCATTTCATCGAAACACAACACAGTTGTCTTGTAGGGGAGTAAATGTACGACTCTTTGCTTTCAAAATTGCCAAAACTTCTTCTGAAATACCTGGATTACACTTAAAATTCGTAGTCCATTTCTGAAGTGTTGCTCGACATGGCAAAGGAATATTTCGCTTCCTCAAATATGTATAAGCTTTTTGAGAAAGAGCTTTTAGAGTTAGGGCATTGGCAATATCGTGAGCACTCCATTTAACACGTCTGTTGCCTGGCAACAAACAGCGAATTTGTCCTGGAGTGAAACACTTAGATAAGATATTTTGTACTTTTTCTTTACGACACTTTCTTTCACTGTAGCACTTAATTTTGTTCTCCTTAATAAGACGCGTCTAACAGTATTGGCTTTCTTCAGGGCTGCTTCACACTTTTTAAGGCTACTTTCAAGCATGGCATTTTTCTTATAAAGATCTATTTCTGATTTCAGTCTTTTTATTTCTCCGTCCTTAACTTTCAAATCAGAGAGTTCACAAATGGGCACTGTATTTGTGTCTTGGTCCAGTTTCCTTTTCCTTGGCCGGCCGCGGTGGTCTCGCGGTTCTAGGCGCGCAGTCCGGAACCGTGCGACTGCTACGGTCGCAGGTTCGAAGCCTGCCTCGGGCATGGATGTGTGTGATGTCCTTAGGTTAGTTAGGTTTGAGTAGTTCTAAGTTCTAGGGGACTGATAACCACAGCAGTTGAGTCCCATAGTGCTCAGAGCCATTTGAACCATTTTGAACCTTTTCCTTGGGGACACAGGCTGCAAGGTATCAATTGCTCTCTTTCGCACATCTCTCTTCTGATAACGTAGAGCTCGCTCACGAACATCCTACAGAAACAAAAAAGCCTGTTAATTGTTTCGTTTATGATTAATAATTAGTACTAAAATGATACTTTTTCACTAAAAAATAACTCATTTGAGAAGCTAAAACTTAACGAATTTGTACCTTAATCTAATTGAACAGTGTAACACAGCAGCTTGCTTACCTCATTGTCAGCTTCAGTGCTGCTTTCAGCTGTGCGTAAAATCTCCGTGCCAGTTGGGTATATGTTGAGATGGAACTGCATCTGCTCTAAGTGTCTTCTTTTGTGGCAACCCCAGGAGTTCGTTCTTTAAATCCCGCTCGTAATCCTCTGGAAGAAAGTGAATGAAGCAGGTACGGGCATTAATAACATTAATTTCGTCAACTCGCTTGCACCGAGATATCCATTCCCTTTGTAGGGAATTCTTGGGAAAACGATGATACACTATACCACTAGTCTTAGTTCCATAATTTTTAAAGTTTGCGACTGCACAATTACTCTTATTTCTATTCATAATTCGGTCTGCTCGCAACACGCACCACCAATAACCACACTGCTGCCGTACTCAATGCTCTCTGCCCGGTGATGTCACGGCGCGAAAGGCACTGTAGGTAAATTAATCGCGGACACTGCCGGAATGGCCTACGTTATATGTCTAGCTTCCTTGGTATCTGACTGCGCGAAGGCAAAGACTGTGCCATGACAAGACCAAAGATTGTTCAACAGTAATGTAACTTGCTCTCTCTGTGACGTGCACATCGATAACATACAAAAATATAAATGACGTGAGCACCTTACAATCTATGTTGTTGAAAAATAAGTAATGTGAAGAAAAGTCGTATGCAGTGCGACTGCGTTGCCACTTAAATGCAGTGCTTGTGCAGTTCCCACCTCTCCCTCTTCCTCACGCTGAGACAGCGTAGTGTGGCGGTGGAAGAAGAGTGTAGACAGGGGAGAGAGCTGTGGTACGCGAGTCAAAGCCCTTCTCGCATGCCGAATTCTTGGCTGTCACTACGCTATAGGGTTGATACGAACGAGCAGAGAAATGAGAGCAATGAGAAACGACACTAGACCGTGATGGGGTGTTACCTAGTTCATAGGTAGGACATTCTAGACGTGCAGACACAGGTTACATGTGATTTGTTCATCTTTCGATCGCGTAAACCACAAAGTTAATTTACACGATAAACAGATGAATATCGAATCTACGGTCAACAGCTACAGCCTTGGATGTTCTCTAAGGTTATAGTGCCTTCTGAAATATCAGAAGATTATCATTCAGTAACTTTTTTTTTTAATTGGATGTTTTATTTAAGCAGTAAAACCTGATGACCAATTGCACAGCACTCTTTCGCTCCGACTTCGATGTAAAATATTTGTTTGCTTAACTACTTGAAAAGCTTTGGTTTACAACGTATTTGACTCTTCCTGGTCTTAAGATTGTTCTATGGCCCCTCACCTCCATCAAAAAATTTATTTTGCGTCACAGGAGTTGTAATTGACAGCTTGATTCACGCCTGTATAGCATCAGCATGGAATGGAAATCTGGTTTCACTTGTTAGAGTAACTGGTATGAAGATTAATGTTGGCCGCCCAATTATGGGTAATTTGCATGCAATACTTTTTTCCTATCCCACTCTGCACTGGTATAACGCACTTTACGATCACTTGCACTGGCGTTAATGAAGAGACCAGTAGAACAAGCAGTGGGTTCCTGATATCGGCTCTGAGCACTATGGGACTTAACATCTGAGGTCATCAGTCCCCTAGAACTTAGAACTACTTAAACCTAACTAACCTAAGGACATCACACACATCCATTCCCGAGGCAGGATTTGAACCTGCGACCGTAGCGGTCGCACGGTTACAGACTGAAGCGCCTAGAACCGCTCGACCACACAGGCCGGCTCCTGATATCGATGATGGCAGAGTCCACGAGGAGAAAACAAGTCCAGGGAGCAGAAGAGTCATCTTCAACGTATACCATCGGTGTAGAGAGCAGTCTGAATCAAAAACGTAAAACAGGCGAGGTCAAAACTCTTCTGATCAATGGGACATACTTACTCTTCAGAGTCATTGACCAGCATTCGGCCGCGGTTTGTAGCTCGAGTACCTCTGACTTGTTCTCCATATCGATTCTGGGCGGGAAACCGTATAACTATTGGATGTTAAAAGTTGGAGCGAAGTTTAACAAATAATTCGCCTGCAGGAAATTTCAGATTCGACACTAGAAATGACTGAAGAAACACGATAATTGACGTCTCAGATGAGAATCAAATATGCAGCTTAAAAGTAAATCTACCTGAAGTGGATCTGGAAACAATCAATCAGGATTCAATTCAGGGAATTTTTTTCGACGGCGGCCGCATTAGGGCATTGAAATAAATCATTGATTCATGTTAAATTTGTGCCGGAGTGGGACTAGAAACCAGATGATGCTGTTCTCTAGAACGGTTGCCGTAAGCGCCTCGGTCATCTGGACACGCCTACCCAGATTCCCAGCTCGTCGTTCGCCAATGCGGCGTCACCGTCCACGTACCCCTCGCTCATAGCGACCTGTATTCCCGCGACAGGAAACGAAACCTGACGGGCGTCCACACTGCAGGACTGTCAAGCCTATAAAAATGCTACATACATATGTGTGCCGTATTTGTTGTGTTGGACAGAACATACACCACATACATATATATATTTGACAATTAGCACTAATTGTGAGACTGTGTGCATTACACCAAGCAAGAAAGATATTTAGCTGAATGTGTAGGACTGTAGACTAGAAATATATATAGAAAAAATTTAGACTTTAACCTTGAAGAAAACTAACCTCATTAACTGTGGTTCACATCCAATCATTTACATAGCTCAGATATTCACCAGGAATAATATAAAATTAATCACGTTTTGTGGTTCTACAGAATGAAGTATTGCATACTTAAATATGAGATATAACAATTTAATTAGTACCATCAAAATTTCTTGAAGAACTCGAAGGTTGTACAAACATCAAACAAGACAAAATTTTAAAAGACACTGATAGTTGATGGATTGAAGAAAATAATTGAGAGCACAAGAACCGAAAAGCTGTTAGCTTTATTGAACACCGAGAAAATAATAGACAAGCGTTTAAGGGCTGTCAGAATGTATAAACAAAAGATTTGTCAAGGGCCAATAGACAAAAAAGGAAGTAAACAGTAATTCTTTCAGAACTGATTTTTTTCTGGAGAAAGGAAAATTTTTGTTTACGATCGAAACCTCTTGCGTTGTGCGTGAAGAGCACGCGAAATTTTACTCTGTTTTTTTTTTGTTTTTTTTTTTTTTTAGTATCTTCGTTCTAAAATCGTTATCTTGGAATATCATTTCATAGTAAGTTACTCTCCGCACTCCACTGTTTATCACTACCACCTGTGGTATACAAGAGTTGGAAATTTATTTAGAAACAGAAATCAAGCTTAGCCACTGCATGCTTGCTTTTGTGCTTTCGATAAATCTACAACAATGTTGTCAAGACGAGAAGTAACTGGAAATTTTGATTATGGCCAGATAATTTTTACATTTTAGAAGCACGATTAATAATTATTTTAGAAGCACGGTTAATACAATCATATGTACCCATTTTTTAAATAAATTTTGTACACAACGCTTCATTTTGTGGACAAAAGTAATTAATATTGAAATATGAACAATAATAACACTCAATTATACAGTGGACTACACTGGACCAATCACTTCCTTGTATTCTGGCAGTGATGAGCTGCTAAACATTGCTACATTCACATTATAGTGATGCCTGACAAGTGGAGGTACTTGCATATGATGAAAATATTGGAGCCGGCCGGGGTGGCCGAGCGGTTCTAGACGCTACAGTCTGGAACCGCGCGACCGTTACGGTCGCAGGTTCGAATCCTGCCTCGGGTATGGATGTGTGTGATGTCCTTAGGTTAGTTAGGTTTAAGCAGTTCTAAGTTCTAGGGGAGTGGTGACCTCAGAAGTTAAGTCCCATAGTGCTCAGAGCCATTTTGAGCCAACAGATTGGACATTCACAAATGTGTAAATGAGGCTTCCTTTGAGGAAGAATATTTCTGTTGCCACCAACGACACAGTAATAGTTAATGTACACAACTGTAACCAGTTTGTCTAAGAGGGTCAATGCTTGCCCTTACATTCCATCGAGCAGGTCCCAGAGGTGCGGGTATCGTTACAACCAGTAAAGAGGTCATACAGATGAATGGTTATGGACTGGAGAGCACTTACAACTATCGAAAAAGAAACGAAGCAATCCGTGGGTGTAGTTTACTTGAAGTGACAGAGGAAAATCGTCGAAGTCAATATTCAACCTACATCATATGGCGGACATAAACCACTCAGCAAAATAAAATATGCGTTATAAGTTGGCTATATCCTCGGACACCTCAGATATCACCTTAAATTTTTATTGACGCTCATATGATTAATTTTTAATATGTAAACTGGTATTTGAATTTGCTCTTGGACTCAGTGCGATTTGATTTCACTATTTGGTTACAAAACTAGCTTGAAGAAAAGGAATCGTTCAGAACAGTACTGTGCTCATTAGACAACTGTGAATGCTTGCGTGGTGTTCACGTTGTGAAAGCATCATACTCAGGTTAATACTTGTAATTTACAGTGTTCATTCAGATTTCGTCGAAGTTTCTAATGTGATGGACAAAGATAGTGCAGTCTGTACTAGGTCTATATATTGCGCTGACATGGATCATTGTGAATTAATGCGTTTAAACGATCTTCATCAAATCCCGAAGGTCTTCCTGAACATGGAGAGCCACTAATGCCAAAACGGTCCTCCTTAAAACGATAAAAAGTTTTTCTAGACATGCACTGTCCAGTGACACTGTCTCCATACCACGGCGCAAATGTTTCTGGCTACTTCCGCTGCAGTAGACGCTCTACTGAATTCAAACAGAAGAATACGTCGAAAATGTTCAGATTTCTCCACTTAGCACTCAATTTTCTAGCGTCCACAGCTCTGTTCGCTATCTCCAAATAACAAACTGACAATATGTAAGTTAAAGTAGGAACAGTGAACTACAAATGAAAAGTGACAATCGACAAATAAACCCTTAACAATCGAAATGCCAACGTTCAAAACAGAAACGCTACGAACTTAGGCACCATCCTTTAAGAATGCAAAATAAATATTGTCACTTTTCTTTCTGTTTTCGTGCTCTTGTAATGTCTAACAGCACAAAATTGTGGTATCACGTATCAAAACTGACGTCCGGTCAGTATGTTCAGCACACACTAATTTAAAACTTTAATCAGCACGCGCGATCGCAGGTTCAGCATTAATGGAAAGCGCTTGATAACGTGCTACATACACAGTATCAGCTTAACAACAAATCCAGAATGTATGTAATGCTAATGTGTAAACCGAATACAGTATTGACTACAAGCTTGTTGTTTCTCGAACTGAGATGCTCCATAAGCACCGTTGACACATCATAGACAGAATGCGGTCTACGTTGGGCACCTAAGATTTGGCCACGCTCAAAAGCACTGCAACCGCATATCGTGATCATCTTGCGTTTGACTGCCATGCTGACGGAGAGCATAACGTCTGATATCTCAGTCGCGTGACACCCTGAACTGTTCGTTCACTGGGGTCAAAGTATCATTTTCTCTCTATTACCGTAAATGTCTCTAATTCATTTGCTCAAGACCTCACATACTTTGAGTGCAATAAGACAGACCGCAATTTGTACACTGACCAAGCAGTAAACTAAGGAGAAATTTGGAAGAGGAATTAACGTTTAGTGTGAAGATTTACTTATTTATTTATTTAGCTTATGGCAATACAAACTGAATTGCAACCAACCTTCAAGAATTGCATAATTTTACTAAGTAAATAGAATTAAAAAACTAAATTTGCAAATTAATACCTAAATTTTCAATCCATTCAGGGGCTGCCACTGTCCCTTCAAAGTAATCTTCCAGATTTCCAGAGTCTGCTACAGCTTGTTACAATGTATTTGATGGTCGCATGTTCGTTGCCACAGTCACATTGAGAAGATGAAGCCTTTCCGCATCGGTGCAGGCTTTCTGCAAAGATGCCATGGCCTGTATGAATCCTGCCCATAGTCTTCCAGGCACGTCATGATAACTGCATGCCGACTGAGTTTGTGTCAGGTCTCACGAGAGTCTGATATTCCTCATGGGAAATGTCTTTTTCACGTTTCTGACCACTTCCTGCTCATGTTGAGATCCAGTTTCTGCAGGTTTTTTTCCCTTACTGAGGCTACTACTTCTTTTGTACACCAGACGTGGAATTTGGACTTGACGCGCTTCCAGTTGGTTTCCCCACCTTCAAAATCGAACAAGACATGAAGTAAATTATTAAGTCTCCCGTTTGGAAAATCCTCGTCATACAACTCACGATTTCTCAAACGTACTGAAACTCCGCTGCTCTCCGTACTTTCACTACAAACGAAAATATATATTGCCCCATATCCATCCTGTATAAAAACGAACATATTTTAGGCATTAGGAAGGAACGACGTCCTTCGGAACTTAAGTTCAAAATGGTTCAAATGGCTCTGAGCGCTATGGGACTCAACTGCTGAGGTCATCAGTCCCCTAGAACTTAGAACTACTTAAACCTAACTAACCTAAGGACATCACACACATCCATGCCCGAGGCAGGATTCGAACCTGCGACCTTAGCGGTCACGCGGTTCCAGACTGTATCGTTTAGAACCGCTCGGCCACTCTGGCGGCGGAACTTAAGTTCTTATCGGTACGGTATTGGAAAAATCACCCTCATTGTCCTTAATAAACAGATCCACAGTAACTGTGAATTTAATTCTCTTCTAAAAATTGTTATTCGTCACTTTGTGACCTCTGAGTAGTCGTGTTTCATAGCCACCCTTGTCAGATGCCAGTACTTCCTCCAGTCATCGGGCAAGTAAAAAATGATATACCACACGTTCTAGCAACTGATTCGAATATTCAGAACCCATAATTACCTTTATTTTATTTAAGTGTTTTGCCTCATCATTTTTCTGACGCTCTTCCACAACTGCATTTATTTCACTAATAGATTCTTCTTCATTACATACCTGGCGCTCTTGTAATAAATTTAATTTCACTGCTACTCTTCGACCATTCATTACTTCGTACTCCTCTCCAACTAAATGATTCCGACTCGAATTTTTCTCTCAACTCTTGTCTAACATATACCGCGTGGTCTGCCTGAACATTCGTGGCCGTGTCCCCTACTTTCGTGTGCTCGTTAACTGTGTTAGTTGCTCCCGCAAAACTTCTACGTTAGGTGACACTGTTTCCTTGCTTTTCGTTAATTTCTCGTTTAGCTTCTTGCCTCGTTCCTCCGTTAACCTGATTACATTCTCCTTTTGTTCCCTGTTTACTTTTCTTATTTCTTCCATGTGAAACATTATTTGCTCAAGACACTCCATGATCGCCTCTTAACTCCTAGGTCCACCAAAATCTTTTTCCAGAATGAGATTTTCACTCTGTAGCGGAGTCTGCGCTGATATGAAACTTCCTGGCAGATTAAAACTGTGTGCCGGACCGAGACTCGAACTCGGGACCTTTGCCTTTCGCGGGCAAGTGCTCTATCAACTGGGATACCCAAGCATGACTCACGACCCGTCCTCACAGCTTTAATTCCGCCAGTACCTCGTCTCCTACCTTCCAAACTTCACAGAAGCTCTCCTGTATACCTTGCAGAACCACGAAAGGCAAAGGTCCCGAATTCGAGTCTCGGTCCGGCACACAGTTTTAATCTGCCAGGAAGTTTCAAAATCTTTCTTACTTTTGCGATTTTAAATTAGAAGGCAACGCAGTATTATACAACGCAAAAAGCAACGAAAAATCATATGAGGCTGAGAAGAAAGAAAATGATTTGACATTCTAAATCACGTGCTCATGCTCGTGGTGCTACCTGACTGCTTTTCAAAAGATAAGCACTAGTTCAAAAATCCTGAGACAGGGTCTGCCACATGAAACTAGCTGAATAAGTCTCCCTGTTGGGTCAGCTAAATAAAAAGAGGCCTATTACTGTGGTGGGACTATGTAAGCTGTTGCTTGATTCTACTAATGATTCAGTACAAGGGTCGTCAGATGACTGATCATCCATGATTAATACAAAATAAAAAATATATATCCTGTGGCACGTAGGCTGTTCGGAAGCTACCTGTTATTTAGAAGAAGATTTTTATCATGAAACTGTCATAATACGCAATGTCCCTCACCTTTATGTATGGCTGATGGCATTAGTTACTCTTTATTCCAGTGACTTGGAGTTAACGAACTACCGAAATGATATCAAGAGGAATTCGATTACCGCTCATTTATTTCACAAAGGTCCGCACACACAAATACGGGAAAACTAAACACGACGAACGTCTTATTCAGAATAACAAGAAAGACGTGTAGCATTTAACCACTTCAGTTACAAGTAATAAACATATGGCGGGGCCACGGAGTACTGTGAAACACAGCATAAAAGACGTTTAACATCAGAGATCGAGAGTGAATCGAATTTCAGTGATGTGGTAGTAATAAATATTTTACCCTTGGTGTTACGAATAGATTAAACATCCACCGCATGCAATGGACAAGTTAACAAGCAAGTCGTGTTACTCAAGATTCGCTGCAATAGTGTTGTGTCATGAATCGTGAAACAATTGCAATTTTAAGCTTAAGAATCACGACTACGATCGTAAAACGACTCTGCTTGATCGAAACTTTCCTAAATTTCTCGCAATGCTAATTTCATTTAACTCCTAAAACTGTAGCAAGAACACCTATCATTCTGGTGCAGTCTCGGACCTCGAACAAACACCAACCGCTCTCCATCAAACTCGGAGTTTGAAAGCTACTGTGCTCCACCGTCCTCGTAGACAGAAAGCTCTCTTCACCGATTATCGGAACACATTTCCCTGAGTATTTTTTGTTTTCATAATTCTGGCATCGTACCAAAAATACAGACATATTCAAATTATTAGACTAAAGGCATTTTTTTCCAAAACTCTACATTTATTACACATTTACATCCACATATAGTCCACCCCTGGTAGCTGACTGGTCAGCGCGACGGAATGACTTACCTAACGGCCCGGGTTCGATTTCCGGCTGGGTCGGAGATTTTCTCCGCTCAGGGACTGGGTGTTGTGTTGTCCTTATCATCATCATTTCATCCCCATCGACACGCAAGTCCCTCATCGACACGCAAGTCGCCGACGTGGCGTCAACTCGAAAGACTTGCACCAGACCAACGGTCTTCCCTAGCCACACGGCATTTCCATTTCCATCCACATACACACTATAATTGTACATTCAATACTTTCATGCAAGTGTTTGTTCTTAATCAACATTTTTATCCTGTTTGGCATAGTTTTTATTAACTTTTCACATGACATTTTAATATCATTGTCATAGTACCAGATTTCCTCTAGGTTCTCCATGAGATTTGGTGGTTAATGTAAATTTCCTTGTCCTCTGTTTCATAACAGCCCATAAATTTTCAATTGGGTTCATATCAGGGCTATTCCCTGGCCAAGGCAACACTTTCAGTTACTTTTTTTCCAAGTACTTGGAAACGATTTTAGCTTTGTGGCAAGGTGCCCCATCATGCATAAAAATGGCATCTTTATTTGGAAACCACTCATTTATTTGGGGGAAAACTATCTTTTCAGGGATTTCTTTATATTGTTCTTGCCTCATTGTCCCTTCAACAATGTGTAATCCTCCAGGAACTTTCAAGGACATGAACTCCACACCGTAACGGAAGTCGGATGCTTCACACACTGAGCTTTGAGCTGTTCTCCAGGCCTGCGACGAACATACCGGCTGCTTTCTTCCATCACAGTGAATACAGATTCATCACTGAAGCATACCTGAAGCACGTGTAGAAAATTACAATTAGAAAAGTTGGGAATAGTAGCATAGGAGACCTCAACAGTCCCAAAATTCAAATGTGCATTTCTTCAGCATCAATAAAACATCACAATTTCGAGCCAAAACTCCTAACTTTAGAGATCAGACCCACTTAATTTACCATATCATTGCACATACCTTAGCCCAGTCCTCATTTATCCACTCCTGAAGTTGTTTAGCCTGCAGCAAAATTTTGGTATTTATGGCAGGTGTGATTTTCTGCCTTTAAACCACATTCAAACAGCCTCCTCCTCTCTGTCACAGGTGAAACTTCAACACCCAAACCTTTCAGCTGATGGCTCATGTCTGTAGAAATAAGTTTACAGTTAATTGTTGCCATGTTTGTAAGTCTTCTCATTGTTCTAGGACTGATTTTTCTTATACGTCCACATATTTCTTGCCTGTTTGGCTTGTATTCACCACATTTCTCCACTGAAAGCTTGATTCTGCCGACAGTTTTCTTTGATATTCTCATTCTGTCAGCAATTTCTTGCTGTGTATAACGATTTTCAGCAAGGAGCGCTACCACAGCCGAAACTTTCCGAGGTGAAACATTTTTTCTCTTCCCCATATTCTCACTTTCTTTGGAAACTCCACGCTTTATTCCTAGGGCTAAAAACATGCAAGTTCGTAAACTATATAACGTCTTGTTAACGTAGCAAGAAGTTGATAGAATAAATAACAAGCTGAAGTACACCACAGAAACATAAAACATTACTGCAAACACAGTTTCAAACCAAATACACAGACAACTAACACCAACACGATTTGGAGGGAAAATGACAAATGTTGCCAACTGTGAAAAATTCAGTGATCTGTGAGATGCTTGGAAGAGAAATTTCGTGGCATCAATCAAAGCATTACAACAAATCAGTAATTAAATTTTTGTCTCTTATTTTTACATGAGAAAACTTAAGAGTATCAAAAATGAACGTTTAGTCTAATAATTTGAACGTGTCTGTAATTTCGCCAAAAACCTGCATCAGCCAACCAGGGCTCGTCATTACTTTTTGACCTATTGGAAAAGAGGAAATTAGTCATACGACCCCTCCTCCTTTCGTCTTTTGAGTGTCAGAAAGATCCATGCCACATATTAGGGGCCAATGAGAGCTCTTGCCTCGGCGATAGCCTATGAGACATGAGCAAATGTTCCCATCTTCCCCTACCAGACTCGTTTCGAAAGCATCTTTATTAAACCACGGAAGTTCTCACGGTTCTTGTAAACACCTTTGGCGTTGCGAAGTCTGGCGAGTGCGTAATTTGCTTGTCAGTTGGCAGACTGATGACTCTCGCTTAGTGCTGGCAGCTCAGACGCGGACCTCCCCACCGCCAGTCTCTGACTAGTCCCCTAGCAGCTCGCGCCTGCGTATCTGGCGGAGCCGTAACTCCACTGTTAATCAACAAAGTGTGCACCACTGTGCATGCTGTCAAGCTGACGGAACTATAGAGTGTTTGAAGAGAACTTGTAAGCCCGCTGGCCACAGTGTGCTGTACATACTACGTGATACACAGTGGGCTGCTCTGCCTTTAGAGAACCACGACTGGAGTAACAATTTGGCCAAGTGGAAACATTACTTGAGGCGAAAAAGATAGGCTTGCTTATTCCCTGCCCTGTTAAGAGGAGTATCCAATTACCTATATCGATAGTATTAAAAGGAGGTAATTGCTACGGTGAATACGGTTACTTGGCTCACACTGAAACGACCGATGGAAAACAAATCTTGATCAACATTTGAACGCAGCAGGCAGACGTCTCACTCAGAGGGAAAGCAGTGTATTCTCTTTATTAATCTGTTTCTTTTTCATGTGTTGTCGAAATTTATTTTCATTTTAGCTGAAATAGGCAAGAAGTCAGAAGTGCGCACCCATACTATCATTTATCAAACTTGTGAACCTAAAGAATACAATGGCACACTTCATTCAGAGAGGCTGGTTGTAATTGCAAACGCCGGCCGTAGTGGCCGAGTGGTTCTAGGCGCTAGAGTCTGGAACCACGCGACCGCCACGGTCGCAGGTTCGAATCCTGCCTCGGGCATGGATGTGTGTGATGTCCTTAGGTTAGTTAGGTTTAAGTAGTTCTAAGTTCTAGGGGACTGATGACCTCAGAAGTTAAGTCCCATAGTTCTCAGAGTCATTTTTTTTTTTTTTTGTAATTGCAAATGTTTAACAAGTTGCAAACGCCAGCAAACAAATTAGAGACGGGTCTAACAGATATCTCTCAAGGTCGTTTAGTGAAGAACCGAATGCTTGAATGACAATGACACATGTTTGAGAAACTTCATCAAGAGGTCTTCTAGGCATGTCAGTGGTGGATCTGGGGATCAGTATCGATGTGTGCTATGAAGACGAATGACTTTCATTATACACGATCCAGTCACATTATAGAGTGGCCATCGCCTATGATCGATAGCAGTGTCGAATAACGACTCACCGACGCCAGGTGGCGGCATCAGCAGTGGAGCGTATGTAAAGCGTGGTGGGGGGGGGGGGGTGCGGAATACAGAGCACTTGTTGTCCTAATACGGAAACGGAGCGATTCATCTGACGTCCGAAAGGGCATGATCTTTGGCTTTCGGGTCAAGGTGGAAGCGTTCCCAAACGGCTAAGTTTGCAACAAGCGTGCCACTGTGATTAAATTGTACCGTGCATGACAACATGACACTATAAAAACGGGCGGCGAGGCTATTGTGGTGCACCTAGGGCCATAGATGACAGGGGTGAACCACGGCTGCGAAGATGTTTACGAACAAATGCAGTGGTCGAAATATTTATTGCATCACCATGAATTACTTCGTCTTTTTGTCTTTTGCAGCACTTTGCTTCAGGTTATACCAGTCCCATTGTTGCTAAACTTTGTTGACATATTCTTGCCTTAAAAATCTGTCTTCTTTACGCATGTTTTCCAACAGAACACAACTCTTTGTTGTTGTCGTTTGATTTTACAATGAAACCAGTGTTTATACTGGCATTTTGAGTTGAGACTTTGCAGTGAGAAGATGGGCAGGTCAGTTGAATTAACGGCAGAAAAGAAAGCTGCTGTACTTGCATATCCGTCTGTTGGTCTCAGCTCAAGAGAGATAGCCTCTAAGAAAGGATTTAATGAGTCTACGATTTGGAGGTTACTGAAAAAAATACACGGAAATAGGAAATGTTGATCGCGAGAAAGAAAGAGGTCGGAAAAGGGCGTCTACTACCAAACAGGAGAGGGTATTGACAAGGCTTTCGCTCAACGATCGTCGCCTGTCATCAAATGAACTAAAGGGAGACTGGGAAGAAATGTGCGACATCTCAGTAACAAGTAGAACTGTAAGAAACTGGAAGCTGGATTCTCAGCCCGTCGTCCTAGAAGGAAGCCTTTATTGACCACGATAATGCGACACCAGAGACTACAATGGGTAAAGGCACATGCAACATGGACACCAGAGATGTGGAACAAAGTAATCTTTTGAGACAAATCCAAATTTAATCTGCATGGCTCAGATGGAAAAGTGTTCGTGCGCCGAACAAAAGGTGAAGAATTTTTGCCATCACGCATAAAACATACAGTCAAACACCCACATAGACAAAGGGTCTGGGGGTGCATTTCCAGTCACGGAGTAGGTTGTCTGGACTTCATCAATGGCACTGTCAACCCAGATGCCTACATAAGCATCCTTGAGAGGAAGCTTATGCTAACCATTAGAGACCAGTTTGGAGATGTTTCCAATTGCATTTTTCAGGACGACTCCGCTCCTTGCCATAGAGCTTTGAGGGTGCGTCCTATGACTAATATTTGTGCCAAACACGAAGCAGATTACTTTCTTGGTTAATTATCACGTACTTCTACATTTTAGGTAAAATATCTCATTCGACAAAATGGGGTGCGAGTAAGAGTGCCCTGGAAACAGCCATGATCTCAATCCTATTGAGAACTGTTGGAAATGCTATCACCAAAAAGAAGCCACCGAATAAACGGGAGCTGTTGGAGACCCTTGTGCATGTGTGGTTTCATGAACTGAGTGAGGAGTACATTAAAAAGTTAATTCTTTCAATGCCTTCACGATGCCAAGCGGTGATAAAGGCGCGTCGTTGAGCAACAAAGTATTAAACGCAATAGTGTGTTCATATGAGGCAATACAAACACTAAAATCCATCACCTTTATGTTACAACATTAATATGCAGTGTTACTTTCAACATTAGTATTCATATTTCAGAATATCAAAGAGAGTAGCTGACATTTCGACCTACATTCATTTTTCAAGAAAGTGTTAAATTATAAAATACAAACATTTTTATAGAAATAAAAATTAAGGATAAAAACAAATTGACAAAAATTATTGTGTATATTCAATTCTGGTGAGCAAGATATATGAGACAGGCGAAATACCGTCAGATTTCAAGAAGAATATAATAATTCCAATCCCAAAGAAAGCAGGTGTTGACAGATGTGAAAATTACCGAACTATCAGTTTAATAAGTCACAGCTGCAAAATACTAACGCGAATTCTTCACAGACGAATGGAAAAACTAGTAGAAGCCGACCTCGGGGAAGATCAGTTTGGATTCCGTAGAAATATTGGAACACGTGAGGCAATACTGACCCTACGGTTTATCTTAGAAGCTAGATTAAGGAAAGGCAAACCTATGTTTCTAGCATTTGTAGACTTAGAGAAAGCTTTTGACAATATTGACTGGAATACTCTCTTTCAAGTTCTGAAGGTGGCAGGGGCAAAACATAGGGAGCGAAAGGCTATTTACAATTTGTATAGAAACCAAATGGCAGTCATAAGAGTTGAGGGGCATGAAAGGGAAGCAGTGGTTGGGCAGGGAGTGAGACAGGGTTGTAGCCTCTCCCCGATGTTATTCGATTTGTATATTGAGCAAGCACTGAAGGAAACAAAAGAAAAATTCGGAGTAGGTATTAAAATCCATGGAGAAGAAATAAAAACTTTGAGGTTCGCCGATGACATTGTAATTCTGTCAGAGACAG
Organism: Schistocerca nitens; assembly: GCF_023898315.1. Classification (NCBI taxonomy): domain Eukaryota; kingdom Metazoa; phylum Arthropoda; class Insecta; order Orthoptera; family Acrididae; genus Schistocerca; species Schistocerca nitens. Next base: position 743,648,224 of record NC_064614.1, on the reverse strand, counting down.
CAAAGGACTTGGAAGAGCAGTTGAACGGAATGGATAGTGTCTTGAAGAGAGGATATAAGATGAACATCAACAAAAGCAAAACGAGGATAATGGAATGTAGTCGAATTACGTCGGGTGATGCTGAGGGAATTAGATTAGAAAATGAGACACTTGAAGTAGTAAAGGAGTTTTGCTATTTGGGGAGCAAAATAACTCATGATGGTCGAAGTAGAGAGGATATAAAATGTAGACTGGCAATGGCAAGGAAAGCGTTTCTGAAGAAGAGAAATTTGTTAACATCGAGTATAGATTTAAGTGTCAGGAACTCATTTTTGAAAGTATTTGTATGGAGTGTAGCCATGTGTGGAAGTGAAACGTGGACGATAAATAGTTTGGACAAGAAGAGAATAGAAGCTTTCGAAATGTGGTGCTACAGAAGAATGCTGAAGATTAGATGGGTAGATCACATAACTAATGAGGAGGTATTGACGAGAATTAGAGAGAAGAGAAATTTGTGGCACAACTTGACTAGAAGAAGGGATCGGTTGGTAGGGCATATTCTGAGGCATCAAGGGATCACCAATTTAGGATTGGAGGGCATCTGGAGGGTAAAAATCGTAGAGGGAGACCAAGAGATGAATACACTAAGCAGATTCAGAAGGATGTAGGCTGCAGTAGTTACTGGGAGATGAAGAAGCTTGCGCAGGATAGAGTAGCATGGAGAGCTGCATCAAACTAGTCTCAGGACTGAAGACCACAACAACAACATTCAGCTCTGACAGAAATCAAGAGAAATCAGGCAAATTTAGCTCAGTTATTCAATGACTGTAACAAAAATTGTTAATTGTAAGAGGTGATGCAATAAATATTTCCACCACTGTTGACCCGCCACTGTTGAGCAACTGATCGCCCAGATGAACCAAGGAGCTACCAAAAATGTCTCCTCACCTACCGTTCAGCCAATGTTGCTGTATACGGGTCTCGGCAGCAGGCGCCTGGTTTATGCAGCCACGCTAAATGCCGTTCATCGGTGGCGCGAAGGTTGGTATTTGCACGCCAATACCCGCAACTGGACGTCCACTGAGTGGAGACAGGTGGCCTCTTCAGACGAATCACGTTTTATCCTCCATCAGACAGATGGCCGTTGCCGTTTACGATGTGAATCGTCTGAAAGCGAAAACCGTGCAACAGTCGTCAGACCATTATCTACATCCACATCCACATTTATACTCCGCAAGCCCCCCAACGGTGTGTGGCGGAGGGCACTTTACGTGCCACTGTCATTACCTCCCTTTCCTGTTCCAGTCGCGTATGGTTCGCGGGAAGAACGACTGTCTGAAATCGTCTGTGCGCGGTCTAATCTCTCTAATTTTACATTCGTGATCTCCTCGGGAGGTATAAGTAGGGGGAAGCAATATATTCGATACCTCATCCAGAAACGCACCCTCTCGAAATCTGGCGAGCAAGCTACACCGCGATGCAGAGCGCCTCTCTTGCAGAGTCTGCCACTCGAGTTTGCTAAACATCTCCGTAACGCTATCTCGGTTACCAAATAACCCTGTGACGAAACGCGCCGCTCTTCTTTGAATCTTCTCTATCTCCTCCGTCAACCCGATCTGGTACGGATCCCACACTGTTGAGCAATACTCAAGTATAGGTCGAACGAGTCTTTTGTAACCCACCTCCTTTGTTGATGGACTACATTTTCTAAGGACTCTCCCAATGAATCTCAACCTGGTACTAGCCTTACCAACAATTAATTTTATATGATCATTCCACTTCAAATCGTTCCGCACGCACACTCCCAAATATTTTACAAAAGTAACTGCTACCAATGTTTGTTCAGCTATCATATAATCATACAGTAAAGGATTCTTCTTTCTATATATTCGCAATACATTACATTTGTCTATGTTAAGGGTCAGTTGCCACTCCCTGCACCAAGTGCCTATCCGCTGCAGATCTTCCTGCATTTCGCTGCAATTTTCTAATGCTGCAACTTCTCTGTATACTACAGAATCATCCGCGAAAAGCCGCATGGAACTTCCGATACTATCTACTAGGTCATTTATATACATTGTGAAAACCAATGGTCCCATAACACTCCCCTGTGGCACGCCAGAGGTTACTTTAACGTCTGTAGACGTCTCTCCATTGACAACAACGTGCTGTGTTCTGTTTGCTAAAAACTCTTCAATCCAGCCACACAGCTGGTCTGATATTCCGTAGGCTCTTAGTTTGTTTATCAGGTGACAGTGCGGAACTGTATCGAACGCCCTCCGGAAGTCAAGGAAAATAGCATCTACCTGGGAGCCTGTATCTAATATTTTCTGGGTCTCATGAACAAATAAGGCGAGTTGGGTCTCACACGATCGCTGTTTCCGGAATCCATGTTGATTCCTACAGAGTAGTTTCTGGGTTTCCAGAAATGACATGATACTCGAGCAAAAAACATGTTCTAAAATTCTACAACAGATCGATGTCAGAGATATAGGTCTATAGTTTTGCGCATCTGCTGGACGACCCTTCTTGAACACTGAGACTACCTGTGCTCTTTTCTAACCATTTGGAACCTTCCGTTCCTCTAGAGACTTTCGGTACACGGCTGTTAGAAGGGGGGCAAGTTCTTTCGTGTACTCTGTGTAGAATCGAATTGGTATCCCATCAGGTCCAGTGGACTTTCCTCTGTTGAGTGATTTCAGTTGCTTTTCTATTCCTTGGATACTTATTTCGATGTCAGCCATTTTTTCGTTTGTGCGAGGATTTAGAGAAGGAACTGCAGTGCGGTCTTCCTCTGTGAAACAGCTTTGGAAAAAGGTGTTTAGTATGATCTGGGTAGTGTTTTCGTGGAATCCCCTGGGTGATCTCGTCATTCTGGAAGGCACAGTCGATTAACAGAAGTATGTATCCATCCTTGGATACCATGTCCACCCCTAAAAACAGTTTGTTTTTCCATGGCACAACGGCACCTACCAGCAGAACAATGTAACGAATCACTTAGCTCGCAGTGTACGTATGTAGTTCGAAAAACGCGAGGACAAGTTTACCATACTCCCCTGCCCACCAACCTTCCAGGATGTAAACCTAACCGAAAATCTGTGGGACCACCTCCATCGGGCTATTCACGCTATTGATCATCAACGGAGAAACCTCCCGCAGCTGGCCACGGCACTCGACTCGGCATGGCTCCACACCCCTGTCGGTCTCTCCCAGAAACTCACTGACTCTTTTTCTGCACGTCTATCAGCAGTCCGCACTGCGAAAGCTGGTTACTTAGGCTTCTGACAGGTGGTCACATTAATGTGAGTGGACAGTGTAATTCACAGCTGGTGAACCAGAAGCGCATTCACACTGTTGGTTTAACCCTGCTGTTCTGTTCGGGTCTATATGACCCGAAACGAATATGAACGTTATTTTACATTATGTAAATACCAATATATATTTATGAAACTTTGTGACTTTGTCTGAAAATGGATGAGCAGCATGTGTTTTAAAAGGTTTTAAAAAAGTTTAAGAAGTTTGGGCTTCAACTGTAATAGTTGCATATGTAATGTTCGGGTCATAATGACCCGACACAAATATGTTTAGTGTAACTCGTATTTATTTCTAAAATCTGGAAATGGCGAAAATTATTTTTGTTGTGTTGTGTGGGAATAGTGACTGCATCATTCCAACTTACTCTCAACAATCACCTAAAGCTCCATGCGTTCACAACAATGGGCTTGTTTGTTGCTTTCCCCAGGAAATAATAATTGGCAGTTCTCAATAATTGGAATGCTTTGTTTCTGCCCAGTTTGACTTGTGACACCATGGCGATGAGACCATTGAATGATCGTGAGTTGGAAGAAATAGTAAATGCCTCACCAGATGAAGGATCACTTTCTGAGTTTGAAGATCACATCAGCAATGCATCTGAAAGCGAGTGTTCCGATGACAGTTACGACAGTCCACAGCCCATACAAAATAGTGTAGAGACTTTTCTTTCTAAAAATGGGAATATAGAATGGCAGTTGCATCCACCAGCACAACATGGTCGCCTACCAGCTTCGAACATCATCAAGAGTACCCCAGGAGTTACCAGGTATGCAGTCAGCAGAATATCTGATGTAAAATGTTCATTTGAAGCAGTATTTCACACAGCGCTTCAAAATGAAATAATAGAGATGACAAATATTGAAGGGCAGCGAGTTTATGGTGAACAGTGGACAGATATTGATGGTTCTGTTTTCCATGCATACTTAGGACTCTTACTCCTAGCGGGTGTATATCGATCTCATGGGGAGTCTACAAAAAGTTTGTGGGATAAAGATACTGGGCGAAACATATTTCGAGCAACCATGTCTCATGAAACATTCTGTAAGATATCACGTGTCCTGCGATTTGACAAGAAATCTACTAGAGAGGAAAGACGACGTACTGACAAACTTGCCGCAATTCGTAGTATTTGGGAGAAGTGGGTAGAGGTCCTTCCTAAACTGTATAATCCAGGAGAAAATGTTACTGTTGACGAGCAGTTAGTAGCATTTAGAGGTCGCTGTCCATTCAAGCAGTATATCCCAAGTAAACCGGCAAAATATGGGATCAAAATATGGACCATGTGTGACAGCAAAACTTCATACGTACTGAAAGCCCAAATTTATACAGGAAAGGTGAGTGGAGCGGCACCAGAAAGAAATCAGGGAATGAGGGTGGTATCTGATCTCACTTCTGAGTTACGTGGTCAGAATATCACGTGTGACAACTTTTTTACGTCGTACAATTTGGGGCAGCTGCTTCTGAAAAGGAAATTGACTATGTTGGGAACTATACGGAAAAATAAGCCGGAGCTTCCACACAAAATGACCAACAAGGAGGTACACAGCTCTTCATTTTACTTCACAAATGACACTACTGTGGTTAATTATATTCCTAAGAGACACAAGAATGTTGTACTTATGAGCACTCTCCACCATGATGCGGAAATCAGTGACAGGGCTGATAAGAAGCCAAAAATGATTTTGGACTATAATTCAACCAAAGGTGCTGTAGACACGCTTGATCAGTTATTAGGTACATATACATGCAAACGAAAAAGTAATAGGTGGCCAATGATAGTTTTCTACAATATTCTTGATGTTTCTGCTTATAATGCATACGTTTTGTGGATTTCGGTTGACCCTAATTGGAATGCAAGCAAATTGACTAGAAGGAGAATATTCTTGGAGGAACTTGGAAAGTCACTGATAAAAGAACATATTGCATCAAGAACGCATTTCCCAAGAACAGAAGATTCTTTGAGAATGGTCACAAGCATCCAAAACCCGAATGATGTGGGTGGTGTGTCAGAATCGGTAACAACAAGAAAATCTACAAAACGTGCACGCTGTAAGTTCTGTCCATCAAGTAATGACAATAAAACAAACATGGTGTGTGGAAAATGTAGTAAACATATTTGCAAGAAACATGTAACCTACTTGTGTCCACAGTGCAAGCAGTAAGAAAAGAACTGTAGTATTTTATAAGATGATTGTATTGAAAATTCTGTTGTTTCAAATTTATGTGAATACTTGTGCCTAAACTACAATCAGTAAGAAGAGAGGATTCTAAAGTTGTAGTGCTTTCTATGTTGGAATGTAATAAAAAAACTGTAGTGTGTTCTGTACTGTAGTGTGCTCTAAGATGAATATCTGTAATGACAACTGTCTGTTGTTAGAAAATGTCAATACTTACGTCTAAACTGTCAACAATAAGAATAGAAGTATGGAAAAACTGTAGTGCTTTCTAAGTTGAATGCCTGTAATGGAAACTGTCTGTTGTTTCAAATTTATGTGCATATTTAAATGAAAAATATCCCTCAATAAAGTTGTATGCATTGTTATTATTATTATTATTACCATTATTATTATTATTATTATTATTATTATTATTACTAACAAGGTACTGGAATAGAACAACAATGTCGATAGCTAAAACTGTACCAAAATTTATGTTTCTAAAGCATTTTGATATGTCGGGTCATATTGACCCGAACAGTATATATGTCAAGTAAAAGTGAACAGAACAGCAGGGTTAATCCTTCCACCACCGTTACGAGTCGGATAGCTCGAATATTGCCCTGCGTAATGGCGTATAACTGAAATTTTCTGACTGTCATAGCCATAGTTTTGAAGAACACATCTACGTCATTCTTTTATGCAGGGTTTCGGCAGCTCTTCCACACTTGTTTAAGTTGCAGTCCGCCTTCTTTCTTCTCATTTAAATACACTACTGGCCATTAAAAATGCTACACCAAGAAGAAATGCAGATGATAAGCGGGTATTCATTGGACAAATATATTATCTACTAGAACTGACACGTGATTGCATTTTCACGAAATTTGGGTGCATAGATCTTGAGAAATCAGTACCCAGAACAACCACCTCTGGCCGTAATAACGGCCTTGATACGCCTGGGAATTTAGTCAAACAGAGCCTGAATGGCGTGTACAGGTACAGCTGCCCATGCAGCTTCAACACGATACCACAGTTCATCAAGAGTAGTGACGCGTTTTGTGACGAGCCAGTTGCTCGGCCACCACTGACCAGACGTTTTCAATTGGTGAGACATCTGGTGAACGTGCTGGTCAGGGCAGCAGTCGAACATTTTCTGTGTACGGAAAGGCCCGTACAGGACCTGCAAATTGCGGTCGTGCATTATCCTGCTGAAATGTAGGGTTTCGCAGGGATCGAATGAAGGGTAGAGCCACGGGCCGTAACACATCTGAAATGTAACTCCACTGTTCAAAGTGCCCTCAATGCGAACAAGAGGTTACCGAGACGTGTAACCAATGGCACCCCTTACCATCACGCCGGGTGATACGCCAGTATGGCGATGACGAATACGCGCTTCCAATGTGCGTTCACCGCGATGTCGTCAAACACGGATGCGACTATCATGATGCTGTAAACAGAACCTGGATTCATCCGAAAAAACGACGTTTTGCCATTCGTGGACCCAGGTTCGTCGTCGAGTACACCATCGCAGGCGCTCCTGTCTGTGATGCAGCGTCAAGGGTAACCGCCGCCGTGGTCTCCGAGCTGATAGTCCATGCTGCTGCAAACGTCGTCGAACTGTTCGTGCAGATGGTTGTTGTCTTGCAAACGTCCCCATCTGTTGATTCAGGGATCGAGACGTGGCTGGACGACCCGTTAGAGCCATGCGGATAAGATGCCTGTCATCTCGACTGCTAGTGATACGAGGCCATTGGGATCCAGCAGGGCGTTCCGTATTACCCTCCTGAACCCCTCGATTCCGTATTCTGCTAACAGTCATTGGATCTCTACCTACGCGAGCAGCAATGTCGCGATACGATAAACCGCACTCATGATAGGCTACAATCCGACCTGTATCAAAGTCGGAAACGTGATGGTACGCATTTCTCCTCCTTACACGAAGCATCACGACAACGTTTCACCAGGCAACGCCGGTCAACTGCTGTTTGTGTATGAGAAATCGGTTGGAAACTTTCCTCATGTTAGCACTTTGTAGGTGTCGCTACCGGCGCCAACCTTGTGTGAATGCTCTGAAAAGCTAATCATTTGCATATCACGGCATCTTCTTCCTGTCGGTTAAATTTCGCGTCTGTAGCACGTCATCTTCGTGGTGTAGCAATTTTAATGGCCAGTAGTGTATTTGAGAAGGGCATGACTTTCCTTCCTCTAACAGAGCTATGTGGCTAAAAGAGCGGATTCCGATGTTTGCTGAGTTCGGGGAAAGGGGTTCACACTCAGCTATTTCCAGACAGTCAGCGTTACTGCCAAGGCCATTATTGGGTTCCTCCGACACGTTAGGGGAATTTTCCATATTTTCAGTTTTCGGTACAAAATTTGAAGGCGTGTTCCTTTCATCTTCCGCACATTCTACGAATCTCAGCCTGTCCGAGCAGCTGTCTCTTGTCCAGAACCAGTCGGCCTGTCACGCATAATATAGAGCGTTGGCGCAATAGTCATTGCGTTCTGTCTGAAGACACCCTTACTTTTTTGTCATCGTTGACTGAACGACGCAGTACTGCGGCCACATTACGTACTAAGCGGCGCTCCAGGAAAAACTCGCCTTGTGCTTGCAGGCTGCGCCGACGCATCGGCACGGCGTTCGCCGCTGCCTGCCATGACAGTTGTGTGTGTTGGCCAGCACTAGTGCGCCCCTCACGTCTGCTGGCGACAGAATTCACTCTGTTACGGCGCGCGTTTAGTTGCCATTTTCTATATGACCTTGTCCTACTCCCCGAGTCAGCTTAAAAAATGGTTCAAATGGCTCTGGGCACTATGGGACTTAACATCTATGGTCATCAGTCCCCTAGAACTTAGAACTACTTAAACCTAACTAACCTAAGGACATCACACAACACCCAGCCATCACGAGGCAGAGAAAATCCCTGACCCCGCCGGGAATCGAACCCGGAAACCCGGGCGTGGGAAGCGAGAACGCTACCGCACGACCACGAGATGCGGGCTCGAGTCAGCTTAAATGTTAAGCAATCCCAGATCGGAGTCACAAATTGCAATCTAATGAGCAGTACAGTAAGGTGGCAAAAATGATGGGACAGGATATGCACATATGCAGATGGGGATAGTATTGAGTACATAAGGTAAAAAAGGGCAGTGCACTGGCAGACCTGTCATTTGCAGTCAAGTGATTCATATCAAAGGGTTTACGACGTGATAATGGTCGCACCATGGGAATTAACAGATCCTGAACGCGAAACGGTAGTTAGAGCTACGCATGAGACATTCCATTTCGGAAATCGTTGTTGTTGTGGTCTTTAGACCAGAGACTGGTCTGATGCAGCTCTTCATGCTACTCTATCCTGTGCAAGCTTCTTGATCTCCCAGTACCTACTGCATCCTTCTGAATCTGTTTAGTGTATTCATCTCTTGGTCTCCCTCTACGATTTTTACCCTCCACGCTACCCTCCAATACTAAATTGGTGATCCCTTGATGTCTCAGAACATGTCCTACCAACCGATCCCTTCTTCTAGCCAAGTTGGGCCACAAATTTCTCTTCTACCCAATCCTATTCAATACCTCCTCATTAGTAATGTGATCTACCCATCTAATCTTCAGCATTCTTCTGTAGCACCACATTTCGAATGCTTCTGTTCTCTTCTTGCCCAAACTGTTTATCGTCGATGTTCCACTTCCATACATGGCTACACTCCATACAAATACTTTCAGAAACGACTTCCTGACACTTAAATCTATACTCGATGTTTACAAATTCCTCTTCTTCAGAAACGCTTTCTTGCCATTGCCAGTCTACATTTTATATTCTCTCTACTTCGACCATCATCAGTTATTTTGCACCCCAAATAGCTAAACTCCTTTACTACTTTAAGTGTCTCATTTCCTAATCTAATTCCCTCAGCATCACCCCAGTTAATTCGACTACGTTCCATTATCCTTGTTTTGCTTTTATTGATGTTGGTCTCATAACCTCCTTTCAAGACAGTGTCCATTCCGTTCAACTGCTCTTCCAGCTCCTTTGCTGTCTCTGACAGAATTACAATGTCATGGGCGAAACTCAAAGTTTTTATTTCTTCTCCTTGGTGGATTTTAATTCATACTCCGAGTTTTTCTTTAATTTCCTTTACTGCTTGCTCAATACACAGATTGAATAACATCGTGGACAGGCTACAAGTCTGTCTCACTCCCTTCCCAACTACTGCTTCTCTTTCATGCCTGCCATCTGGTTTCTGTACAAATTGTAAATAGCCTTTCGCTCCCTGTATTTTATCCCTGCCACCTTCAGAATTTGAAAGAGACTATTCCAGTTAACATTCTCAAAAGCTTTCTCTAAGTCGACAAATGCTAGAAACGTAGGTTTGCCTTTTCTTAATCTTTCTTGTAAGATAAGTCGTAGGGTCAGTATTGCCTCACGTGTTACAACATTTCTACGGAATCCAAACTGATCTTCCCCGAGGTTGGCTTCTACTAGTTTTTCCATTCGTCTGTAAAGAATTCGTGTTACTATTTTGCAGCCGCTACTTATTAAACTGATAGTTCGGTAATTTTCACATCTGTCAACACCTGCTTTCTTTGGGATTGGAATTATTACATTCTTCTTGAAGTCTGAGGGTATTTCGCCTGTGTCATACATCTTGCTCACCAGATGGTAGAGTTTTGTCAGGGCTGGCTCTCCCAAGGCTATCAGTAGTTCTGATGGAATGTTATCTACTCCTGGGGCCTTGTTTCGACCAGAAATCGTTAGGGAATTCAATACTCCGAGATCCACAGTGTCAAGAGTGTGCCGAGAATACCAAATTTCAGGCATTACCTCTCACCATGGACAACGCAGTGGCCGACGGCCTTGACTTAACGACCGAGAACAGCGGCGTTTGCATAGAGTTGTTAGTGCTAACACACAAGCGACGATGAGTAAAATAACCGCAGAAATCAATGTAGGACGTAAGACGAACGTAATCGTTAGGATAATGCCGCGAAATATGCCGTTAATGTGCTATAGCAGAAGACGACCGACGCGAGTGCCTTTGCTAAGAGCAATACGCCGCCTGCAGCACCCTGGGCTTGTGACCCTATCGGTTGGACCCCGGACGACTGTAAAACCGAGTCCTGGTCAGATGAGTCGCAGTTCCAGTTGGTAGATCTGCTGGTAGGGTACGAGTGTGGCGCAGACCTCACGAAGCCACGGACCCGAGATGTCAACAAGGCGCTGTGCAAGCTGGGGTGGTTCCGTAATGGCGTGGGCTGTTTTTACATGGTAGGGACTGGGTTCTTTGGGCCAGATGAATCTATTGTTGACTCAAAATAGTTGTCTTGGACTACTTGGAGACCATTTGCAGCCATTCATGTATTCATGTTCCCAAACAACGATGAAATTTTTGTGGGTGACAATACGCCATGCCACTGGGCCACAGTTGTTCGTGATTAGTTTGAAGAATATTCTTGACAATTCGAGAAAATGATTTAGCCACCCAAATCACCCGAGACGAATCTCATAGAACATTTATGGGACATAATCGAGAGGTCCGTTCGTGCACAAAATCCTGCACAAGCAACAGATTCGCAATTATGGACGGCTGTAGAGGCAGCATGGCTCAATATATTATCTGCAAAGAACTCCCAGTGACTTGTTGAGTCCATGCCACGTCGAGTTGCTGCACTACGCCACGCAAAAGGAGATACCACATGACTTTTGTCTCCTCAATGTAATGGTTTTGTCAGTACTAAGACTGCTCGAACGATGTGTAGCCCCTAAACTGGCTTTTGATTTACTAGGAGATCGACCACACACAGTCACACTCAAGTTTGTAGAGTCTGCTTCTAACACCTGTGGTAACTAAAATACAGAAAGTGGGTAGCCAATAAGTCTACGCGCCACACGAGAATTTGTTTGATGTTCCGTTTATTCAATAGAATTCAGCAACAGATATCGGGTGTCTATTGCACAGAGTGGGAACATCAGTATCTAGGCCAGCATAAGATTTCACGAGAGTGAGGTTACCGTTCAAATTTAAGCTTCAGTCATTTGCCAAATAATTCCATACCCGAGGATTGTCACCAACAAACCAGTAAAGTTCGGAGTTCCGAGTGTTCATTATAAATCGCGTAAGTACCGTGCCACTGCATAAAAATTCTCTTACGTCCGACGCAGTATGTCACGCAAATAATTTGGAGTTCTGTGCAACTGCACACTGATTTTTATGACGCCTGAAACTTACGCTTCCTCGCCGAATGATATAAAAGTTCAATTCTGCGCCATTCCAGCCACCCAAATTATGTCTCTGTAACTTCCACTAAACTTTCCAACTCAAATAACACGTGCATCCCATTCATGTAACCTCTGGTTCACATACTGTTCCTCGCTGTCTCATTCCACCTCTGCTTTTACAGCCAACTGGGGGAGAACCCAGCAACGGCTTTGGATCGTCTCTCATAAGTACGTAGGCCGCACTAGTTATAACTAGTAAATCGGTCAAAATTTAGAATCCAAAATGTGTTAAGAAAATCAACTTCACAAGTTATTGTCATAGACCCAACTTACAGCATGAGTGTTTATCGATTGTTTATCGATGCCTAATTACGTAAAGTGAAACGAAAAAAAAGTTCTCTAGTATGTCAAGATGAGGTATTTTGCTGTTCATACATAATGTAGCACAAAATCGATATTCAGAGCGGTGAAACAATCGAAAAAAATCGCGCACTTTACTTTATCCGAAGTAAACACTGGTAAAAAAAATGGTATCCTGAGTCCTCAGCCAGTCAGGGACGGTATCATTACTGAACGCTCCCTGTCTACAAGCTCTCTGCTACTGGGTCTACGTGTACGCCGTTTTTCTGCAGACGTAATCACCCCGTGCCTCAACACTGTTTTGCACATCCCCCCAGTTTGGATTCATTGAGAACGATCCCTCTGGACATTGTAACTTCCATAAGTCACAATGTAGTTCCGTACGTTCTCATTCCACAGAATATTCAGATCATTCGAAATTAATTACCTACATCTCATGTTGCCTTCCTGGCCAAACAACTGTTACAGATCTGCTTTGCAGTGACGAAATGCAATAGAATCAATTGTGAACTGAGCACAAGGAATCTCAATTGTGAACTGAGCACAAGGAATCACTGGCCACTATGACTGGTCTCATTCGTTGATAGTTTTGGTTATCACTCAGTTTCATCATATACATACTCCGCAGCCATCGTATGGTGCGTGGCGGAGGGTACCCCGTACCATTACTAGTCACTTCTGTCCGTATTCCAGTCGCAAATAGAGCGAGGGAAAAACGACTGTCTAAATGCCTCCGAACGCACCCTAGTGTCTCTAGTCATATCTTCACGGTCTTTACGCGAAATGTACGTTGACGGTAGTAGAATCGTTCTGCAGTCAACCTCAAATGCAGGTTCTCCAAAATTTTCTCATTAATGCTGCTCGAAAAGAAAGTCGCCTTTCCTCCAATGATTCACATTTTAGTAGCCGAAGCATTTGCGTGATACTTCCGTGTTCTTCGAACCTACCCGTGAAAAACCTGGCAGCCCGCTTTTGAATTGCTTCGATGTTTTGCTTTAATCCGATCAGGTGCGAATCTCAAATACTCGAACAGTACTCAACAGTGGTCGCACTAGTGTCTTATATGCGGTCTCTTTTACAGAAAAGCCACATTTTCCTAAAACTCTCCTAGTAAACTGAAGTCGACCATTCGTACTCTATCATCATAGAATTGTTTTCCCTACTCATCTGCATTAGCAAACATTTTCCTATACTTAGAGCAAGCTGCCATTCATCACACAACTAGATATTTTCTCTCAGTCATCTTGTATCCTCCTGCAGCCACTCAGCGGAGACACGTTCCCATACACCACAGCACACAGACTGCTGCGTATCCTTTGCGCCAGATCACCTACGTATATGGAAAATAAGAACGACCCTGTCATACTTCCCGGGGGCACTGAAATCTAGATCTGCAATAAAGTACAGATTGGAGCGCCAGTGACTGCTGACTTCCTTCCTGCTTGTTACCTTCTTTTTTATAATCGGATGAAGAGCGTGATACGCACAAACTGAGCTTAAAAAAAGTCGAATCCGCTTTCTACTCGTACTCGGTGACCGGTTCTGGTTGTATAACTTTTCTCAGAGCAAAACGTCCGCAGTGAGGTGGCAGGGTTGGCAGCATCGGTGAAGTAGTACTTTCTACATGATATCATAAAGTAAACGATTTACAATCTTTCGAGTTGGCCGATACGGAGTAGAACGTATTACTGTACAATACACAATTACAGGTGTTACCTCATCAACGCAACCAATACTGTCATCTCATTGGGGTCCGAGGAAGGTTTTTTTTTTTTTTTTTCACTCGCTTGCGCGCAAACATTTTGATCTCGGAGTAACACTTGCAACCTTGCAATCTCTACAGTTTTTACCCTCTATAGCTCCCTCTGTTATCATGGAAGTTATTCCCTGATGCCTTAAGAGCTGTCCTATCCTCCTGTCCTTTCTTCTTGTTAGTGTTTTCCATGAACAGATGAACCTGATTTGAACGTAGATCAAGGGGAAGAGAAAAGATTACTTTTAACTCAGAATTACTTAGAAGTCAGACACAGATACAGTACAGAAATACAGATCATACTCGTTACTGAAATCAAGTGTATCATGGGCCAACATGTGCAAACTTCACAAACGACGAAGACAGAGTACAGTATTAAAAGAAAAAAATATTTTTCTGACCTGCTTTAGAGAAATTAGGTACTGCATTGTAATTTGGTACTTTGCACTGTAAAAACAACAAACTTATAGTATTCAAGAGAAAATACATTATTTTGCACTTAATCCTGCTTTAAAGTAAACAGATAATTAGGCTTGTTTCATTTTCGTCGTTAAGTGTGTACTCCTCGTTTTGCAATCTAACTGATGAAGTTTCACTACAGCTTTTCTCGTTGATGTAACGCCTGCATAAATCGATTGCACTTAACGCTTCACTCAGTTTAGGTGTTTCAAAGTTGAAGCCGTCATCTCCATTTCCATCACTGTCACTTGAAGGTCGCCCACCTTCTCCGTCATCACCGCGATGTTGCCACACATCAACAATAATCTCCTCGTCCGGTAGCTCCGTACACACGGCGAGATTATCATCAAAATGCACGAAACTGTCGAAATGTGCGCCGTCCAGCAAGGCTAGCTAATTGCTAGACACGACTTCACCACCACCATCGTCGTCATCACCAACGGCAATCTCTTCCAGTGAGGTACCAGCTTTACGGAAACAGTTCTTGACTGTCGAGGGGATGACATCACTTGCCAGGCATACGAAATAAATTCCACAGATTTTAGTTAGTTAAATTAGGGATTTTCATTTCCTGCATCCGTGAAAGCTGTCAGTTGTTGAAACAGTTTTTTTTTTTCATAATTCATTTTGAAATTTGCAACAATGCCCAAACCAATCGGCTGTAGAACACTGTCCGCAGCTCGTGGTCGTGCGGTAGCGTTCTCGCTTCCCACGCCCAGGTTCCCGGGTTCGATTCCCGGCGGGGTCAGGGATTTTCTCTGCCTCGTGATGACTGGGTGTTGTGTGATGTCCTTAGGTTAGTTAGGTTTAAGTAGTTCTAAGTTCTAGGGGACTGATGACCATAGAGGTTAAGTTCCATAGTCCTCAGAGCCATTTGAACCATTTTTTGTAGAACACTTGTGCAGTTTGGATAGAAAAATTCCACTCCAATGATTTCCAAAACTTCTTGAGGTGGATGAACTGCACATCGATACGTACATTCTGGTGTCCAGTTTTCTTAACCACTGATCCATTAAAATCATAGTCATCCAAAAACTTTTATTGGAATCGTAGTCCATAAGTTCCGTCATAACACCTTTGAAACACCGAAGTTTCTAAGACTTTACTGTCACAAATTGTGGGAAGTTTGTCAGTCACAAAATTGTGGGAACTTTGTCAGATCCAGCTCTTTTTGTGGCAAGAAGAACTTTCACGCGAATTTCACTTTTCTTCCTCCATGTCACGAGTCACACTTTTCAGGTAATGTTTTACTTGGAAGCAGACTCTAGAATAGACCGGTCTCGTCACAGTTACTTATGTTTTGAGGTTAATAATCCCTTAAGATACCAGGCAGTACCTCATCAATCCAACACTGCACTGTAACGTCGTCCACAGTATTCGATTCGCTGGAAGGTTTTCTTTTTGTGATTACACGATTTTCTTTAAATACCTGTAATCATCCTGACGAAGCCTTGAAATCCGCAGTGATGTACATACCTGTAACTAAATCTAACACCTTTGCTCTCAACATGTCGCCACTGATCGGTATCTACATCTACATGGATACTCTGAAAATCACATTTAAGTGCCTGGCAGAGGCTTCATCGAACCACCTTCACAATTCTCTATTATTCAAATCTCATACAGCGCGCGGAAAGAATGAACACCTATATCTTTTCGTACGAGTTCTCATTTCCCTTATTTTATCGTGGTGATCGTTCCTCCCTATGTAGGTCGTCGTCAACAAAATATTTTCGAAGAAAAAAATGGTTCAAATGGCTCTAAGCAATATGCGACTTGTCATCAGTCCCCTAGGCTTAGAACTACTTAAACCTAACTAACCTAAGGACATCACACACATCCATGCCCGAGGCAGGATTCGAACCTGCGACCGTAGCGGTAGCGCGGTTCCAGACTGAAGCGCCTAGAACCGCTAGGCCACACCGGCCGGCTAATATTGTCGCATTCGGAGGAGAAAGTTGGTGATTGGAAATTCTTGAGAAGATTCCGTCGCAACGAAAAATGCCTTTCTTTTAATGATTTCCAGCCCAAATCCTGTATTACTTCTGTGAACTCTCTCCCATGTTTCTCGATAATACAAAACGTGCTGCCTTTCTTTGAACTTTTTCTGTGTACTCCGTCAGTCCCGTCTGGTAAGGATGAAACGTCCCCTTAGAAAAATTGTACAAGACTGGGCTTAAAGTGACACACAATATTTTTAGCGCAACGCAATCTGACTTTCAAAAACCCCTACAAAAGAATGGCCCTGACTAACATTAACCTATACCTTTCACAAATCACTTACCTCACCAAAAATCTTCGTTACTCGAACTACTGCAATACAGCGAGCGCCACTACTGCCAGCTAAATAAAAGATTCAAACTACGGAAGGCACTAACTACTGATAGGCATAGTTAGCAAATGAAAGATTTTAATAGAGAACAAACAATGTATTTACCTTAATAGTCATAATTGACATCCAGTCTTACAAATTTCAAAACTCCGCCATCTCTCTCCCCACATCCAACACTACTGGCGGCTCACCTCCAACTGCGCAACGCTACGCGCTGTTCACATCCAGCTGCCCAACACGACAATGGCGAATATTACAACTATGCAAACCAGCCACAGACTGCACACAGCACAGCCAGTGATTTTCATACAGAGCGCTACGTGGTGTTAGCAATAAGAAAACCTAAACAGCCTACTTACATAGCCCCCATGCTCCCCACAAAAAATTTTACAAATTGTTTTGGGCAGTGGTCAATAATGATTTGATAAAATTTTTCATAATTACAATAACAAAGATATCAAATGCACACACTTATTGATACAATGTTGGTCAAAAGCTAAAATTTTCTCACAGTCCATAAAGACAGTCCTGATCATTCATCACAGTAAAATAGCAGTGTTTTTCTCAAAGTCTGAGCAGTAAAAGAAAATGCACACGGAAGTAGTGGATTTCCATGCAATCTTGAAGAAGTAGTGTTGTCCTTCCAACGGAAAGACAGTGCTGACTCTTGACATGCAGACAGGTAATGGGCCACGACAGAGGAAACCACAGGTAATGGGCCACGACAGAGGAAACCCCCAGCAGAGTCATTCGACGTTTTGAAGAATACTGGTAGGTAGGTCATCACAGAGTAGACCTACTGTAGTCCTGGTAGAGATTACGGTATTGGTGGGCCACCAGAGGTGCAGACCCACTGTAGTCCTTGTAGAAATAATGGTATTGGTGGGTCATCAAAGATGCAGACCCACTGTAGTCCTTGCAGAGATGGCCAGCAGCCATCTGTTGTGACTGTGCAGGTGCACAATCACCATTGAAGAGTCTTGCGGATAATATAGCAAGTCCATAAACCACCACTTGTGCACTCACCAAAAATTTTGGAATTGTCCTTAGAACCAGCAATGCTGTCATCCAGTCCCTTGCTGAACGATTAACACACGTTCAAACACTAACAGTCCCTACTTCTCACATATTGTCCATATACTATGACCAACAGAAACGTGTGCAGTGAAATGGAACTTACAAGTTAATAATATGATGAACTGGTGTCAATTACAATTTTATAACATAAGAATACAATAACAAAGGTACAAAATACATTATTAAAGAACATAACAATACAGATAAATTTGTAGTAATACAGGCTTTACAAAAGAATAGAAATATACATATACATCAGTGTTACAGGAATTATGACATAAGTAAATAAATAAAAGATCAGAATAATTATTGAAACATCAACTTCACACATGAGCATTAAAACAAAACAGAATAAATAATGTCTAAACATCTTTACAAAGAAAATAACAAATTATCAGAAAAATTCTACCATGTAACTCTCATCAGATAAACATATAAAGACAGGAAGAACATAAATACACAAGGGTACACAAACACATAGTGGGATAACACAAGGAAAGGACAGGGTTTGTTGTACTGCAGTATTTTGCAAACAAAACTTTCTTTACTTCTCGGAGATCTCCCTTCGTTCTTCATTATTTCCAAAAAGTCCTATCTATACCTGCTTTCTGTACTTTTCTCGTATAACCTCTCAGTGCATTTCTTCAAATTCATCGCAACTCATTCTCTTATAGGCTACCTCCTCTTAAGCTAACTTAAATCTACTGAGCTCAGATGCTAAACTAAGGGACGAGGCAATGCAGCAGCACAAAACAATTAACACAAACAGCAATGACAAAAAAATGGACATTGGCAAATCAATTGAAATATTACGACTAATATAAGGCAATGAGCAGCAAACAAGAAAAATAAATCAGTAGTAAACTGGCTTATCAGAGTAACACAAAGTCAAATTCAGTAACACTATGCCTGGCAAACAGCAGCAGCAAATGCAAAAACTTATATCTAAACATGACATAGCTCAAGCAGAAAAAATATTACACTAAAAATGGCCATGTCTAATACCTATGTCACATCTCAACACTAGAGTGATGCATCACGAGAACTTACACTAGCAGATAAGTTACCAAATCGTAAAGAAATTATTTATGCAATTCCTGTGAAGGGAAATGTCTATTTATGTGCCCTCGTTTTCTTGGAAGTAGATCATAAATTTCTTATTGACTGGATCTGTAGGCATAAAATAACTATATTAGTACATATATTAAATTTTATTTTAACCAATGCTGCAGCGCAGCTAGAAACTAGATATTAAAGAAAATGAGCAAATATGTACAAAGGACGGCATGAAACATCATTCATTAGCCATATGGCATTTCATAAGGCAGTAAAAATTCTCTCAATTCTCGAGAAAGACGCTTGTCATAATCAGGTGTGCAAATGTAAGTATCTTTCCAAGTAATGAGCGTGTCGTATTTGCGGTGCTTTCTACAAAGGAATGTCAATAGCGAGGATAATGGCCTCCCTTTTTTTTCTTTTCTACCTGTGCCTCTGAAAAGGCACGCACTAATGGCTTTTTCTCTAGGCGTCTGACACAGCTGGGTGCCCACGACGCATTACGTGCAGGTGGTCACTTAACTTTTTTACAGAAATATTTACGATAGCAGTTTCCGCTACAGTGGCAGTCTCATATAAAAAATTTCAGAGGTCGAGAATTTGCGTTGCAAATGTGTAGATACAAAATCTTATGAATATAACAGTGTCCAAAAAATTTTCGCCGGCATTGTGATACATTCACGCATTTACACACATTTCATAACTCTTAAAGTATGATTCTTGGTTTCCAACATCCTTTTTCAAAAGTCAGAGTCCCTAACCACTATTCATTACTCCTTACCTTATTACACATATAAATATTTGTCGACACGTCTTCAATATTTCATCATAACAGATACGTAGCATAATCAAATAACTCATATAGCATCAGCTTATTGATCATAAACATACCGCAACAGCATAATACACATCATCATCGTAATAATAACATCATAAAACCTCAGCTAAATCTCAAAATCGTCGTAGCTTCCTCCAATAGTTTCAAAACCTAAAAAAAATTCTCTGCTCATGTCAGTAGTGTCATTTACCTCAAACTTACTTTAAAAATCATGTTCCCTTACCAAATACATCATTCAAAGCTCTCATAGTATCACAATGGTTCCGTAAAAATATGAGCATTTCACAAAGTACAGACAAAATACAATTTCATAAGTGTGAAGTTATCCAACTGTGTAATTACGTAAACATCTGTCACTGATGTAGTAAAAAAAATGTTTATCTCTCAGTTACATGATCAGATAGCTGTGTAATTTGTGTGTTAGAGAAATATGGTACCGATGTGTAAAATTGTATAAGCAAATACCATATTAGCTAGGGCTCCTTGTGCTTGCCAAACACATGGTACACAAAGTAAACGTGTACCCCCCTGAGGATTAATGTAATTATACCCTCAGGTGTTACAGATTACAGCAATGGAATGAAATGTATCACGGAAAACTTTCTTTGTAATTCAAAAATCTTTAAAAATAAATGTTTTAAGTATAAGATTAATCACTCAAATACGTGTACTGTAGCGCTAAACTGTGCGTCTTGTCGCAACATAATCTCAGTGGAAGTGTCGTAGTTATTGTCCTCCGAAAACTACGTTCTGCAGAAGCCAATGTACTTACCTCATGATAAACAAAAGTGAAATACTTTGCGCATAGATATCTTAGTTATTACACTTATTGCGGTGATGAAGAAAGTACTGTGCTGTAACGTATTGTTGTGCTACAGAAAAGGCTGTCTCATTGTAGCTATACCCCAAAAGTTACCACTAAAACATGTTTTACTTTCCAGAATAATTCAGAAAAACTGTGCAGATATAAAACAGAAACACCGCAAAAGCAACATTGTAAATTGTCACTCATTAGTAGCGTCATGATAAAATCGTGTAGCTGTCACATAAACTAACCACTGTGTCATCTGGTATCTCACAGAAAGTACTTTAAATCCAGAATGTATTTTCAAGTAAACCAAAATATTGCATTAAAATCTCATTAGCAGTACCAGTATGTGTCCTAAGTATGTAAGCCTGATAGTCGTTACGTAATCGTGCAACTAACAAGCAAGAATGTACAAATACAGCACTGTGCCGTCTGTTCACTATAACAATGCAATCGTAATTTCTGTTTAAAAATGTTGCCTAGGTTCTAGGCTGGATATTTAACTTCAAACATTGTTGCATGTTAATAGTTTCTTAAGTCTGACAAAGCATACTAGAAATGTGAAGTGAAAAGTTTTATGGCAAAGACAAAGTTAAAAAGCAGATTATCATTCAATAAACGGTTTTACTTGTGAAATGTGGTGTAAACCTTTACTGTTACTACTATGCAGAGCTCCAGCTTCAAAGGAATCATCGTGTGGTATATGTCGGTAAAGAATACTGGAATTTTTCTCAAGGTTAGCGTCTATGTTATTTTTCCCTGAGCCAGCTGGCGCACGCGGCTGCCTGCTGTGCGGGTCATTGTCCATCTCTTTGTTGGCGCGCGCCGTTATTGGGATTAGGAGACCGAACTTCTAAAAATTCACCTTGACAAGAGGGCCCTGCCTTGTTTGAAGCTCGCCAGTTCTGATGGAATTCAGGTCTGTCGTTTTGTCGGTAGTTTACATAGTTTCTTGTTTGTCGGTCATGTGGTGGAGAATTTCTCCCTGAATCGTAACTGTGCGCTGAACTGTTGCGTCTGAAAGTATTCTGTCTCCCTTGATAATAATAGTTCTGGTTACCATATTGTCTGTTTCTATGATTGTTTCTGTCACATTCATTACTTCGGAAATGCGATCTTTCTCTGTAACTATTACTCTGCCAGTGGTTGTCACATGGGTGGTGTCTGTTTTGGTCACCATTTGCGTTGTAAGAATAGCCTTGTCGTGTCCAGTTACTATTTCTGTCATCGCGGAATTGCGACGGATGTGACTTGTAATTGTTCTGCTCCTGTTTTCGCGTTCCGCGATTGTCAGTGTCAATTTCCAGTTCTTGTAACAGTCCCTGAAAAGCTTCAATGTCGTCTTTGAAACGTCCTGCTAAAATAATATGTCGTAAATGTTCAGGCAATTTGAGTAAGCAAATGCGGATGAGTTCTGAGGGGCTGTATGGGTTTGAAAGATACTGATTCTTATGTAATATGTTTTCGAAATATTTCACAAGACTGGAAAATACAGATTGTTCGAAATGTTTCATCATTATGATGCTATGTTTTACTCGGTCTTGTGTAGCTTGAGACCAATATGCTGAGAGGAAGGCATGGTAAAATTCTCCTTCACTGTGACAATCGTGAATGACCGATCGCATTCTTACAGATGGTTCATTCTCTAAATAGCCACACATAAATTCTAATCTGTGTTCTAACGACCAGTTGGGAGGAAAACAATGAGAGAATTGATGGAGCCATGCTTGTGGATGAATGTCGTTGCCAGAATTCTTAAATGTTTTGAATTTATGTGTAGTAATGAACAGCTTATAGTCAAAGTCATCATGTCGGCGAGTCGCATATCGGTCATTGTTACGTCGTTTCGGCCGTTCCATTTCAAAATTCGGTGCACCTTGCCAATTTCTTTCATAATTTCCGAAATGCGCTGTGTTATTATTTTGTGGCTGTTCCGTATTTCTATGTCCCTCTTCCCGTATTGGGGCGCGAGTGTCCTCTGAAATACGTAATTCTTGTATTACCTGTGTCAGCTGATCTTGTACTTCGCGGATTTCCCTTTGGTGTTACGTATTAATTTGATTCTGATTTTGTTTGAATTTCCTAATTTGTTCGCACTCTTCTGTGTCATTAAAGACTACCGGTTTTGTGTCATTCAGATTATCATCTACCTTCGTAGATAAATTATTTAGCTGATCCGAAAGTTGAACTACTTTCTCTGATAATGTACTAATTTCCTCCATGTGTCTTTCTACTGTGTCCTTTAAGTTTTCCTGAGTTTTTGCAAGTTGCGTAACCGAATCGGTAGATGCAACTCAGTCAATTTTAGCTTGCAAGGCCTCATGATTTTCATGAACAATAATATGCAGTTCTTTTATGGCTGCTTCGTGATTCTGTAATGCATTTTCATGTCGCGAAAAAATAGGTTGAAAATGCTCACAAATTTGTGTTTTTACGTCGTTACAGACTTTTTTACATTTAGATTCGATTTTATGTAACTCAGTAGTCAAATATTCACGTGTTTGTTCAAGCGTGGTGTGAAGATTTTGTTCCATTGCGTCTAACTGTTGCTGTGTTTGTCTCTGGTGTTGTTCCATTGTGTCTAACTTTTGAAGATTTTATTCCATTGTGTCTAACTTTTGTAGCTTTTGCTGTGTTTGACTCTGATTTTGTTCCATTGTGTCTAACTGTTGCTGTGTTTGTCTCTGATTTTGTTTCATTTTGTTGCATTAATTGCAATAATAATGTATTAGTGTCTGGAATCTGGTCCTCTATGCTTTTCGGCAGTGCATTTACACCGGCAACATTTACGTTTTGACAAGCAGAAAATGTGTCATGACTTATTTGAGAAAACGGTGGGGACCCAAAACCTGAGTCTACAGTATTTGCAATATTGTGTTCTGTCATTTCGGATTCCTGAGGCGAGCTGTTGCCGACCGATCGATCGATAATGCTTCCCTGTTCACTAATTGTTTCACTGTTTAAGCCATTATTTGCCGCCCGCTCCATTTCCCTATGCACAATTACCAAATTACTACTTTGAATGTCTGTTAATTCATTACACAGTGGTGCTGGTAAGCTAGGCTCGTCGTCACTATTATTTCTCAGTTTACTTTGGAGCCTAGTGTTACGTTTTTCACACGCCATTATTGTCACAATATTTCACACGATAACACAAAACCACAATTTGAAGAGCAAAAATAAGAAAGCACATTAACATAGCACTGAAAATAATATCTAGTTAATTGCAAGCGCAGCTGCGAAATACATGGTGCAAATCTACATGCAAGCCACAACTGCTTTACTGTACAACAATGAAAGACTGCAACTGCAAAGGAGATTCTCTCTACAATTACGCGCTAGCAATAAACCAAAGCTACACTAAGTACACAAACTACAAGAAAAAATCAGAAGATTCCAGTTAGGTATCCTCGGCTAAGGGTCGGCATATGAAACGTCCCCTTAGAAAAATTGTACAAGACTGGGCTTAAACTGACACACAATATTTTTAGCGCAACGCAATCTGACTTTCAAAAACCCCTACAAAAGAATGGCCCTGACTAACATTAACCTATACCTTTCACAAATCACTTACCTCACCAAAAATCTTCGTTACTCGAACTACTGCAATACAGCGAGCGCCACTACTGCCAGCTAAATAAAAGATTCAAACTACGGAAGGCACTAACTACTGATAAGCATAGTTAGCAAATGAAAGATTTTAATAGAGAACAAACAATGTATTTACCTTAATAGTCATAATTGACATCCAGTCTTACAAATTTCAAAACTCCGCCATCTCTCTCCCCACATCCAACACTACTGGCGGCTCACCTCCAACTGCGCAACGCTACGCGCTGTTCACATCCAGCTGCCCAACACGACAATGGCGAATATTACAACTATGCAAACCAGCCACAGACTGCACACAGCACAGCCAGTGATTTTCATACAGAGCGCTACGTGGTGTTAGCAATAAGAAAACCTAAACAGCCTACTTACATAGCCCCCATGCTCCCCACAAAAAATTTTACAAATTGTTTTGGGCAGTGGTCAATAATGATTTGATAAAATTTTTCATAATTACAATAACAAAGATATCAAATGCACACACTTATTGATACAATGTTGGTCAAAAGCTAAAATTTTCTCACAGTCCATAAAGACAGTCCTGATCATTCATCACAGTAAAATAGCAGTGTTTTTCTCAAAGTCTGAGCAGTAAAAGAAAATGCACACGGAAGTAGTGGATTTCCATGCAATCTTGAAGAAGTAGTGTTGTCCTTCCAACGGAAAGACAGTGCTGACTCTTGACATGCAGACAGGTAATGGGCCACGACAGAGGAAACCACAGGTAATGGGCCACGACAGAGGAAACCCCCAGCAGAGTCATTCGACGTTTTGAAGAATACTGGTAGGTAGGTCATCACAGAGTAGACCTACTGTAGTCCTGGTAGAGATTACGGTATTGGTGGGCCACCAGAGGTGCAGACCCACTGTAGTCCTTGTAGAAATAATGGTATTGGTGGGTCATCAAAGATGCAGACCCACTGTAGTCCTTGCAGAGATGGCCAGCAGCCATCTGTTGTGACTGTGCAGGTGCACAATCACCATTGAAGAGTCTTGCGGATAATATAGCAAGTCCATAAACCACCACTTGTGCACTCACCAAAAATTTTGGAATTGTCCTTAGAACCAGCAATGCTGTCATCCAGTCCCTTGCTGAACGATTAACACACGTTCAAACACTAACAGTCCCTACTTCTCACATATTGTCCATATACTATGACCAACAGAAACGTGTGCAGTGAAATGGAACTTACAAGTTAATAATATGATGAACTGGTGTCAATTACAATTTTATAACATAAGAATACAATAACAAAGGTACAAAATACATTATTAAAGAACATAACAATACAGATAAATTTGTAGTAATACAGGCTTTACAAAAGAATAGAAATATACATATACATCAGTGTTACAGGAATTATGACATAAGTAAATAAATAAAAGATCAGAATAATTATTGAAACATCAACTTCACACATGAGCATTAAAACAAAACAGAATAAATAATGTCTAAACATCTTTACAAAGAAAATAACAAATTATCAGAAAAATTCTACCATGTAACTCTCATCAGATAAACATATAAAGACAGGAAGAACATAAATACACAAGGGTACACAAACACATAGTGGGATAACACAAGGAAAGGACAGGGTTTGTTGTACTGCAGTATTTTGCAAACAAAACTTTCTTTACTTCTCGGAGATCTCCCTTCGTTCTTCATTATTTCCAAAAAGTCCTATCTATACCTGCTTTCTGTACTTTTCTCGTATAACCTCTCAGTGCATTTCTTCAAATTCATCGCAACTCATTCTCTTATAGGCTACCTCCTCTTAAGCTAACTTAAATCTACTGAGCTCAGATGCTAAACTAAGGGACGAGGCAATGCAGCAGCACAAAACAATTAACACAAACAGCAATGACAAAAAAATGGACATTGGCAAATCAATTGAAATATTACGACTAATATAAGGCAATGAGCAGCAAACAAGAAAAATAAATCAGTAGTAAACTGGCTTATCAGAGTAACACAAAGTCAAATTCAGTAACACTATGCCTGGCAAACAGCAGCAGCAAATGCAAAAACTTATATCTAAACATGACATAGCTCAAGCAGAAAAAATATTACACTAAAAATGGCCATGTCTAATACCTATGTCACATCTCAACACTAGAGTGATGCATCACGAGAACTTACACTAGCAGATAAGTTACCAAATCGTAAAGAAATTATTTATGCAATTCCTGTGAAGGGAAATGTCTATTTATGTGCCCTCGTTTTCTTGGAAGTAGATCATAAATTTCTTATTGACTGGATCTGTAGGCATAAAATAACTATATTAGTACATATATTAAATTTTATTTTAACCAATGCTGCAGCGCAGCTAGAAACTAGATATTAAAGAAAATGAGCAAATATGTACAAAGGACGGCATGAAACATCATTCATTAGCCATATGGCATTTCATAAGGCAGTAAAAATTCTCTCAATTCTCGAGAAAGACGCTTGTCATAATCAGGTGTGCAAATGTAAGTATCTTTCCAAGTAATGAGCGTGTCGTATTTGCGGTGCTTTCTACAAAGGAATGTCAATAGCGAGGATAATGGCCTCCCTTTTTTTCTTTTCTACCTGTGCCTCTGAAAAGGCACGCACTAATGGCTTTTTCTCTAGGCGTCTGACACAGCTGGGTGCCCACGACGCATTACGTGCAGGTGGTCACTTAACTTTTTTACAGAAATATTTACGATAGCAGTTTCCGCTACAGTGGCAGTCTCATATAAAAAATTTCAGAGGTCGAGAATTTGCGTTGCAAATGTGTAGATACAAAATCTTATGAATATAACAGTGTCCAAAAAATTTTCGCCGGCATTGTGATACATTCACGCATTTACACACATTTCATAACTCTTAAAGTATGATTCTTGGTTTCCAACATCCTTTTTCAAAAGTCAGAGTCCCTAACCACTATTCATTACTCCTTACCTTATTACACATATAAATATTTGTCGACACGTCTTCAATATTTCATCATAACAGATACGTAGCATAATCAAATAACTCATATAGCATCAGCTTATTGATCATAAACATACCGCAACAGCATAATACACATCATCATCGTAATAATAACATCATAAAACCTCAGCTAAATCTCAAAATCGTCGTAGCTTCCTCCAATAGTTTCAAAACCTAAAAAAAATTCTCTGCTCATGTCAGTAGTGTCATTTACCTCAAACTTACTTTAAAAATCATGTTCCCTTACCAAATACATCATTCAAAGCTCTCATAGTATCACAATGGTTCCGTAAAAATATGAGCATTTCACAAAGTACAGACAAAATACAATTTCATAAGTGTGAAGTTATCCAACTGTGTAATTACGTAAACATCTGTCACTGATGTAGTAAAAAAAATGTTTATCTCTCAGTTACATGATCAGATAGCTGTGTAATTTGTGTGTTAGAGAAATATGGTACCGATGTGTAAAATTGTATAAGCAAATACCATATTAGCTAGGGCTCCTTGTGCTTGCCAAACACATGGTACACAAAGTAAACGTGTACCCCCCTGAGGATTAATGTAATTATACCCTCAGGTGTTACAGATTACAGCAATGGAATGAAATGTATCACGGAAAACTTTCTTTGTAATTCAAAAATCTTTAAAAATAAATGTTTTAAGTATAAGATTAATCACTCAAATACGTGTACTGTAGCGCTAAACTGTGCGTCTTGTCGCAACATAATCTCAGTGGAAGTGTCGTAGTTATTGTCCTCCGAAAACTACGTTCTGCAGAAGCCAATGTACTTACCTCATGATAAACAAAAGTGAAATACTTTGCGCATAGATATCTTAGTTATTACACTTATTGCGGTGATGAAGAAAGTACTGTGCTGTAACGTATTGTTGTGCTACAGAAAAGGCTGTCTCATTGTAGCTATACCCCAAAAGTTACCACTAAAACATGTTTTACTTTCCAGAATAATTCAGAAAAACTGTGCAGATATAAAACAGAAACACCGCAAAAGCAACATTGTAAATTGTCACTCATTAGTAGCGTCGTGATAAAATCGTGTAGCTGTCACATAAACTAACCACTGTGTCATCTGGTATCTCACAGAAAGTACTTTAAATCCAGAATGTATTTTCAAGTAAACCAAAATATTGCATTAAAATCTCATTAGCAGTACCAGTATGTGTCCTAAGTATGTAAGCCTGATAGTCGTTACGTAATCGTGCAACTAACAAGCAAGAATGTACAAATACAGCACTGTGCCGTCTGTTCACTATAACAATGCAATCGTAATTTCTGTTTAAAAATGTTGCCTAGGTTCTAGGCTGGATATTTAACTTCAAACATTGTTGCATGTTAATAGTTTCTTAAGTCTGACAAAGCATACTAGAAATGTGAAGTGAAAAGTTTTATGGCAAAGACAAAGTTAAAAAGCAGATTATCATTCAATAAACGGTTTTACTTGTGAAATGTGGTGTAAACCTTTACTGTTACTACTATGCAGAGCTCCAGCTTCAAAGGAATCATCGTGTGGTATATGTCGGTAAAGAATACTGGAATTTTTCTCAAGGTTAGCGTCTATGTTATTTTTCCCTGAGCCAGCTGGCGCACGCGGCTGCCTGCTGTGCGGGTCATTGTCCATCTCTTTGTTGGCGCGCGCCGTTATTGGGATTAGGAGACCGAACTTCTAAAAATTCACCTTGACAAGAGGGCCCTGCCTTGTTTGAAGCTCGCCAGTTCTGATGGAATTCAGGTCTGTCGTTTTGTCGGTAGTTTACATAGTTTCTTGTTTGTCGGTCATGTGGTGGAGAATTTCTCCCTGAATCGTAACTGCGCGCTGAACTGTTGCGTCTGAAAGTATTCTGTCTCCCTTTATAATAATAGTTCTGGTTACCATATTGTCTGTTTCTATGATTGTTTCTGTCACATTCATTACTTCGGAAATGCGATCTTTCTCTGTAACTATTACTCTGCCAGTGGTTGTCACATGGGTGGTGCCTGTTTTGGTCACCATTTGCGTTGTAAGAATAGCCTTGTCGTGTCCAGTTACTATTTCTGTCATCGCGGAATTGCGACGGATGTGACTTGTAATTGTTCTGCTCCTGTTTTCGCGTTCCGCGATTGTCAGTGTCAATTTCCAGTTCTTGTAACAGTCCCTGAAAAGCTTCAATGTCGTCTTTGAAACGTCCTGCTAAAATAATATGTCGTAAATGTTCAGGCAATTTGAGTAAGCAAATGCGGATGAGTTCTGAGGGGCTGTATGGGTTTGAAAGATACTGATTCTTATGTAATATGTTTTCGAAATATTTCACAAGACTGGAAAATACAGATTGTTCGAAATGTTTCATCATTATGATGCTATGTTTTACTCGGTCTTGTGTAGCTTGAGACCAATACGCTGAGAGGAAGGCATGGTAAAATTCTCCTTCACTGTGACAATCGTGAATGACCGATCGCATTCTTACAGATGGTTCATTCTCTAAATAGCCACACATAAATTCTAATCTGTGTTCTAACGACCAGTTGGGAGGAAAACAATGAGAGAATTGATGGAGCCATGCTTGTGGATGAATGTCGTTGCCAGAATTCTTAAATGTTTTGAATTTATGTGTAGTAATGAACAGCTTATAGTCAAAGTCATCATGTCGGCGAGTCGCATATCGGTCATTGTTACGTCGTTTCGGCCGTTCCATTTCAAAATTCGGTGCACCTTGCCAATTTCTTTCATAATTTCCGAAATGCGCTGTGTTATTATTTTGTGGCTGTTCCGTATTTCTATGTCCCTCTTCCCGTATTGGGGCGCGAGTGTCCTCTGAAATACGTAATTCTTGTATTACCTGTGTCAGCTGATCTTGTACTTCGCGGATTTCCCTTTGGTGTTACGTATTAATTTGATTCTGATTTTGTTTGAATTTCCTAATTTGTTCGCACTCTTCTGTGTCATTAAAGACTACCGGTTTTGTGTCATTCAGATTATCATCTACCTTCGTAGATAAATTATTTAGCTGATCCGAAAGTTGAACTACTTTCTCTGATAATGTACTAATTTCCTCCATGTGTCTTTCTACTGTGTCCTTTAAGTTTTCCTGAGTTTTTGCAAGTTGCGTAACCGAATCGGTAGATGCAACTCAGTCAATTTTAGCTTGCAAGGCCTCATGATTTTCATGAACAATAATATGCAGTTCTTTTATGGCTGCTTCGTGATTCTGTAATGCATTTTCATGTCGCGAAAAAAAGGTTGAAAATGCTCACAAATTTGTGTTTTTACGTCGTTACAGACTTTTTTACATTTAGATTCGATTTTATGTAACTCAGTAGTCAAATATTCACGTGTTTGTTCAAGCGTGGTGTGAAGATTTTGTTCCATTGCGTCTAACTGTTGCTGTGTTTGTCTCTGGTGTTGTTCCATTGTGTCTAACTTTTGAAGATTTTATTCCATTGTGTCTAACTTTTGTAGCTTTTGCTGTGTTTGACTCTGATTTTGTTCCATTGTGTCTAACTGTTGCTGTGTTTGTCTCTGATTTTGTTTCATTTTGTTGCATTAATTGCAATAATAATGTATTAGTGTCTGGAATCTGGTCCTCTATGCTTTTCGGCAGTGCATTTACACCGGCAACATTTACGTTTTGACAAGCAGAAAATGTGTCATGACTTATTTGAGAAAACGGTGGGGACCCAAAACCTGAGTCTACAGTATTTGCAATATTGTGTTCTGTCATTTCGGATTCCTGAGGCGAGCTGTTGCCGACCGATCGATCGATAATGCTTCCCTGTTCACTAATTGTTTCACTGTTTAAGCCATTATTTGCCGCCCGCTCCATTTCCCTATGCACAATTACCAAATTACTACTTTGAATGTCTGTTAATTCATTACACAGTGGTGCTGGTAAGCTAGGCTCGTCGTCACTATTATTTCTCAGTTTACTTTGGAGCCTAGTGTTACGTTTTTCACACGCCATTATTGTCACAATATTTCACACGATAACACAAAACCACAATTTGAAGAGCAAAAATAAGAAAGCACATTAACATAGCACTGAAAATAATATCTAGTTAATTGCAAGCGCAGCTGCGAAATACATGGTGCAAATCTACATGCAAGCCACAACTGCTTTACTGTACAACAATGAAAGACTGCAACTGCAAAGGAGATTCTCTCTACAATTACGCGCTAGCAATAAACCAAAGCTACACTAAGTACACAAACTACAAGAAAAAATCAGAAGATTCCAGTTAGGTATCCTCGGCTAAGGGTCGGCATATGAAACGTCCCCTTAGAAAAATTGTACAAGACTGGGCTTAAACTGACACACAATATTTTTAGCGCAACGCAATCTGACTTTCAAAAACCCCTACAAAAGAATGGCCCTGACTAACATTAACCTATACCTTTCACAAATCACTTACCTCACCAAAAATCTTCGTTACTCGAACTACTGCAATACAGCGAGCGCCACTACTGCCAGCTAAATAAAAGATTCAAACTACGGAAGGCACTAACTACTGATAGGCATAGTTAGCAAATGAAAGATTTTAATAGAGAACAAACAATGTATTTACCTTAATAGTCATAATTGACATCCAGTCTTACAAATTTCAAAACTCCGCCATCTCTCTCCCCACATCCAACACTACTGGCGGCTCACCTCCAACTGCGCAACGCTACGCGCTGTTCACATCCAGCTGCCCAACACGACAATGGCGAATATTACAACTATGCAAACCAGCCACAGACTGCACACAGCACAGCCAGTGATTTTCATACAGAGCGCTACGTGGTGTTAGCAATAAGAAAACCTAAACAACCTACTTACATAGCCCCCATGCTCCCCACAAAAAATTTTACAAATTGTTTTGGGCAGTGGTCAATAATGATTTGATAAAATTTTTCATAATTACAATAACAAAGATATCAAATGCACACACTTATTGATACAATGTTGGTCAAAAGCTAAAATTTTCTCACAGTCCATAAAGACAGTCCTGATCATTCATCACAGTAAAATAGCAGTGTTTTTCTCAAAGTCTGAGCAGTAAAAGAAAATGCACACGGAAGTAGTGGATTTCCATGCAATCTTGAAGAAGTAGTGTTGTCCTTCCAACGGAAAGACAGTGCTGACTCTTGACATGCAGACAGGTAATGGGCCACGACAGAGGAAACCACAGGTAATGGGCCACGACAGAGGAAACCCCCAGCAGAGTCATTCGACGTTTTGAAGAATACTGGTAGGTAGGTCATCACAGAGTAGACCTACTGTAGTCCTGGTAGAGATTACGGTATTGGTGGGCCACCAGAGGTGCAGACCCACTGTAGTCCTTGTAGAAATAATGGTATTGGTAGGTCATCAAAGATGCAG
This sequence comes from Schistocerca nitens, assembly GCF_023898315.1. NCBI lineage: Eukaryota > Metazoa > Arthropoda > Insecta > Orthoptera > Acrididae > Schistocerca > Schistocerca nitens. Next base: position 743,615,953 of record NC_064614.1, on the reverse strand, counting down.
ACCCACTGTAGTCCTTGCAGAGATGGCCAGCAGCCATCTGTTGTGACTGTGCAGGTGCACAATCACCATTGAAGAGTCTTGCGGATAATATAGCAAGTCCATAAACCACCACTTGTGCACTCACCAAAAATTTTGGAATTGTCCTTAGAACCAGCAATGCTGTCATCCAGTCCCTTGCTGAACGATTAACACACGTTCAAACACTAACAGTCCCTACTTCTCACATATTGTCCATATACTATGACCAACAGAAACGTGTGCAGTGAAATGGAACTTACAAGTTAATAATATGATGAACTGGTGTCAATTACAATTTTATAACATAAGAATACAATAACAAAGGTACAAAATACATTATTAAAGAACATAACAATACAGATAAATTTGTAGTAATACAGGCTTTACAAAAGAATAGAAATATACATATACATCAGTGTTACAGGAATTATGACATAAGTAAATAAATAAAAGATCAGAATAATTATTGAAACATCAACTTCACACATGAGCATTAAAACAAAACAGAATAAATAATGTCTAAACATCTTTACAAAGAAAATAACAAATTATCAGAAAAATTCTACCATGTAACTCTCATCAGATAAACATATAAAGACAGGAAGAACATAAATACACAAGGGTACACAAACACATAGTGGGATAACACAAGGAAAGGACAGGGTTTGTTGTACTGCAGTATTTTGCAAACAAAACTTTCTTTACTTCTCGGAGATCTCCCTTCGTTCTTCATTATTTCCAAAAAGTCCTATCTATACCTGCTTTCTGTACTTTTCTCGTATAACCTCTCAGTGCATTTCTTCAAATTCATCGCAACTCATTCTCTTATAGGCTACCTCCTCTTAAGCTAACTTAAATCTACTGAGCTCAGATGCTAAACTAAGGGACGAGGCAATGCAGCAGCACAAAACAATTAACACAAACAGCAATGACAAAAAAATGGACATTGGCAAATCAATTGAAATATTACGACTAATATAAGGCAATGAGCAGCAAACAAGAAAAATAAATCAGTAGTAAACTGGCTTATCAGAGTAACACAAAGTCAAATTCAGTAACACTATGCCTGGCAAACAGCAGCAGCAAATGCAAAAACTTATATCTAAACATGACATAGCTCAAGCAGAAAAAATATTACACTAAAAATGGCCATGTCTAATACCTATGTCACATCTCAACACTAGAGTGATGCATCACGAGAACTTACACTAGCAGATAAGTTACCAAATCGTAAAGAAATTATTTATGCAATTCCTGTGAAGGGAAATGTCTATTTATGTGCCCTCGTTTTCTTGGAAGTAGATCATAAATTTCTTATTGACTGGATCTGTAGGCATAAAATAACTATATTAGTACATATATTAAATTTTATTTTAACCAATGCTGCAGCGCAGCTAGAAACTAGATATTAAAGAAAATGAGCAAATATGTACAAAGGACGGCATGAAACATCATTCATTAGCCATATGGCATTTCATAAGGCAGTAAAAATTCTCTCAATTCTCGAGAAAGACGCTTGTCATAATCAGGTGTGCAAATGTAAGTATCTTTCCAAGTAATGAGCGTGTCGTATTTGCGGTGCTTTCTACAAAGGAATGTCAATAGCGAGGATAATGGCCTCCCTTTTTTTTCTTTTCTACCTGTGCCTCTGAAAAGGCACGCACTAATGGCTTTTTCTCTAGGCGTCTGACACAGCTGGGTGCCCACGACGCATTACGTGCAGGTGGTCACTTAACTTTTTTACAGAAATATTTACGATAGCAGTTTCCGCTACAGTGGCAGCCTCATATAAAAAATTTCAGAGGTCGAGAATTTGCGTTGCAAATGTGTAGATACAAAATCTTATGAATATAACAGTGTCCAAAAAATTTTCGCCGGCATTGTGATACATTCACGCATTTACACACATTTTATAACTCTTAAAGTACGAATGTTGGTTTCCAACATCCTTTTTCAAAAGTCAGAGTCCCTAACCACTATTCATTACTCCTTACCTTATTACACATATAAATATTTGTCGACACGTCTTCAATATTTCATCATAACAGATACGTAGCATAATCAAATAACTCATATAGCATCAGCTTATTGATCATAAACATACCGCAACAGCATAATACACATCATCATCGTAATAATAACATCATAAAACCTCAGCTAAATCTCAAAATCGTCGTAGCTTCCTCCAATAGTTTCAAAACCTAAAAAAAATTCTCTGCTCATGTCAGTAGTGTCATTTACCTCAAACTTACTTTAAAAATCATGTTCCCTTACCAAATACATCATTCAAAGCTCTCATAGTATCACAATGGTTCCGTAAAAATATGAGCATTTCACAAAGTACAGACAAAATACAATTTCATAAGTGTGAAGTTATCCAACTGTGTAATTACGTAAACATCTGTCACTGATGTAGTAAAAAAAATGTTTATCTCTCAGTTACATGATCAGATAGCTGTGTAATTTGTGTGTTAGAGAAATATGGTACCGATGTGTAAAATTGTATAAGCAAATACCATATTAGCTAGGGCTCCTTGTGCTTGCCAAACACATGGTACACAAAGTAAACGTGTACCCCCCTGAGGATTAATGTAATTATACCCTCAGGTGTTACAGATTACAGCAATGGAATGAAATGTATCACGGAAAACTTCCTTTGTAATTCAAAAATCTTTAAAAATAAATGTTTTAAGTATAAGATTAATCACTCAAATACGTGTACTGTAGCGCTAAACTGTGCGTCTTGTCGCAACATAATCTCAGTGGAAGTGTCGTAGTTATTGTCCTCCGAAAGCTACGTTCTGCAGAAGCCAATGTACTTACCTCATGATAAACAAAAGTGAAATACTTTGCGCATAGATATCTTAGTTATTACACTTATTGCGGTGATGAAGAAAGTACTGTGCTGTAACGTATTGTTGTGCTACAGAAAAGGCTGTCTCATTGTAGCTATACCCCAAAAGTTACCACTAAAACATGTTTTACTTTCCAGAATAATTCAGAAAAACTGTGCAGATATAAAACAGAAACACCGCAAAAGCAACATTGTAAATTGTCACTCATTAGTAGCGTCGTGATAAAATCGTGTAGCTGTCACATAAACTAACCACTGTGTCATCTGGTATCTCACAGAAAGTACTTTAAATCCAGAATGTATTTTCAAGTAAACCAAAATATTGCATTAAAATCTCATTAGCAGTACCAGTATGAGTCCTAAGTATGTAAGCCTGATAGTCGTTACGTAATCGTGCAACTAACAAGCAAGAATGTACAAATACAGCACTGTGCCGTCTGTTCACTATAACAATGCAATCGTAATTTCTGTTTAAAAATGTTGCCTAGGTTCTAGGCTGGATATTTAACTTCAAACATTGTTGCATGTTAATAGTTTCTTAAGTCTGACAAAGCATACTAGAAATGTGAAGTGAAAAGTTTTATGGCAAAGACAAAGTTAAAAAGCAGATTATCATTCAATAAACGGTTTTACTTGTGAAATGTGGTGTAAACCTTTACTGTTACTACTATGCAGAGCTCCAGCTTCAAAGGAATCATCGTGTGGTATATGTCGGTAAAGAATACTGGAATTTTTCTCAAGGTTAGCGTCTATGTTATTTTTCCCTGAGCCAGCTGGCGCACGCGGCTGCCTGCTGTGCGGGTCATTGTCCATCTCTTTGTTGGCGCGCGCCGTTATTGGGATTAGGAGACCGAACTTCTAAAAATTCACCTTGACAAGAGGGCCCTGCCTTGTTTGAAGCTCGCCAGTTCTGATGGAATTCAGGTCTGTCGTTTTGTCGGTAGTTTACATAGTTTCTTGTTTGTCGGTCATGTGGTGGAGAATTTCTCCCTGAATCGTAACTGCGCGCTGAACTGTTGCGTCTGAAAGTATTCTGTCTCCCTTGATAATAATAGTTCTGGTTACCATATTGTCTGTTTCTATGATTGTTTCTGTCACATTCATTACTTCGGAAATGCGATCTTTCTCTGTAACTATTACTCTGCCAGTGGTTGTCACATGGGTGGTGTCTGTTTTGGTCACCATTTGCGTTGTAAGAATAGCCTTGTCGTGTCCAGTTACTATTTCTGTCATCGCGGAATTGCGACGGATGTGACTTGTAATTGTTCTGCTCCTGTTTTCGCGTTCCGCGATTGTCAGTGTCAATTTCCAGTTCTTGTAACAGTCCCTGAAAAGCTTCAATGTCGTCTTTGAAACGTCCTGCTAAAATAATATGTCGTAAATGTTCAGGCAATTTGAGTAAGCAAATGCGGATGAGTTCTGAGGGGCTGTATGGGTTTGAAAGATACTGATTCTTATGTAATATGTTTTCGAAATATTTCACAAGACTGGAAAATACAGATTGTTCGAAATGTTTCATCATTATGATGCTATGTTTTACTCGGTCTTGTGTAGCTTGAGACCAATATGCTGAGAGGAAGGCATGGTAAAATTCTCCTTCACTGTGACAATCGTGAATGACCGATCGCATTCTTACAGATGGTTCATTCTCTAAATAGCCACACATAAATTCTAATCTGTGTTCTAACGACCAGTTGGGAGGAAAACAATGAGAGAATTGATGGAGCCATGCTTGTGGATGAATGTCGTTGCCAGAATTCTTAAATGTTTTGAATTTATGTGTAGTAATGAACAGCTTATAGTCAAAGTCATCATGTCGGCGAGTCGCATATCGGTCATTGTTACGTCGTTTCGGCCGTTCCATTTCAAAATTCGGTGCACCTTGCCAATTTCTTTCATAATTTCCGAAATGCGCTGTGTTATTATTTTGTGGCTGTTCCGTATTTCTATGTCCCTCTTCCCGTATTGGGGCGCGAGTGTCCTCTGAAATACGTAATTCTTGTATTACCTGTGTCAGCTGATCTTGTACTTCGCGGATTTCCCTTTGGTGTTACGTATTAATTTGATTCTGATTTTGTTTGAATTTCCTAATTTGTTCGCACTCTTCTGTGTCATTAAAGACTACCGGTTTTGTGTCATTCAGATTATCATCTACCTTCGTAGATAAATTATTTAGCTGATCCGAAAGTTGAACTACTTTCTCTGATAATGTACTAATTTCCTCCATGTGTCTTTCTACTGTGTCCTTTAAGTTTTCCTGAGTTTTTGCAAGTTGCGTAACCGAATCGGTAGATGCAACTCAGTCAATTTTAGCTTGCAAGGCCTCATGATTTTCATGAACAATAATATGCAGTTCTTTTATGGCTGCTTCGTGATTCTGTAATGCATTTTCATGTCGCGAAAAAATAGGTTGAAAATGCTCACAAATTTGTGTTTTTACGTCGTTACAGACTTTTTTACATTTAGATTCGATTTTATGTAACTCAGTAGTCAAATATTCACGTGTTTGTTCAAGCGTGGTGTGAAGATTTTGTTCCATTGCGTCTAACTGTTGCTGTGTTTGTCTCTGGTGTTGTTCCATTGTGTCTAACTTTTGAAGATTTTATTCCATTGTGTCTAACTTTTGTAGCTTTTGCTGTGTTTGACTCTGATTTTGTTCCATTGTGTCTAACTGTTGCTGTGTTTGTCTCTGATTTTGTTTCATTTTGTTGCATTAATTGCAATAATAATGTATTAGTGTCTGGAATCTGGTCCTCTATGCTTTTCGGCAGTGCATTTACACCGGCAACATTTACGTTTTGACAAGCAGAAAATGTGTCATGACTTATTTGAGAAAACGGTGGGGACCCAAAACCTGAGTCTACAGTATTTGCAATATTGTGTTCTGTCATTTCGGATTCCTGAGGCGAGCTGTTGCCGACCGATCGATCGATAATGCTTCCCTGTTCACTAATTGTTTCACTGTTTAAGCCATTATTTGCCGCCCGCTCCATTTCCCTATGCACAATTACCAAATTACTACTTTGAATGTCTGTTAATTCATTACACAGTGGTGCTGGTAAGCTAGGCTCGTCGTCACTATTATTTCTCAGTTTACTTTGGAGCCTAGTGTTACGTTTTTCACACGCCATTATTGTCACAATATTTCACACGATAACACAAAACCACAATTTGAAGAGCAAAAATAAGAAAGCACATTAACATAGCACTGAAAATAATATCTAGTTAATTGCAAGCGCAGCTGCGAAATACATGGTGCAAATCTACATGCAAGCCACAACTGCTTTACTGTACAACAATGAAAGACTGCAACTGCAAAGGAGATTCTCTCTACAATTACGCGCTAGCAATAAACCAAAGCTACACTAAGTACACAAACTACAAGAAAAAATCAGAAGATTCCAGTTAGGTATCCTCGGCTAAGGGTCGGCATATGAAACGTCCCCTTAGAAAAATTGTACAAGACTGGGCTTAAACTGACACACAATATTTTTAGCGCAACGCAATCTGACTTTCAAAAACCCCTACAAAAGAATGGCCCTGACTAACATTAACCTATACCTTTCACAAATCACTTACCTCACCAAAAATCTTCGTTACTCGAACTACTGCAATACAGCGAGCGCCACTACTGCCAGCTAAATAAAAGATTCAAACTACGGAAGGCACTAACTACTGATAGGCATAGTTAGCAAATGAAAGATTTTAATAGAGAACAAACAATGTATTTACCTTAATAGTCATAATTGACATCCAGTCTTACAAATTTCAAAACTCCGCCATCTCTCTCCCCACATCCAACACTACTGGCGGCTCAACTCCAACTGCGCAACGCTACGCGCTGTTCACATCCAGCTGCCCAACACGACAATGGCGAATATTACAACTATGCAAACCAGCCACAGACTGCACACAGCACAGCCAGTGATTTTCATACAGAGCGCTACGTGGTGTTAGCAATAAGAAAACCTAAACAGCCTACTTACATAGCCCCCATGCTCCCCACAAAAAATTTTACAAATTGTTTTGGGCAGTGGTCAATAATGATTTGATAAAATTTTTCATAATTACAATAACAAAGATATCAAATGCACACACTTATTGATACAATGTTGGTCAAAAGCTAAAATTTTCTCACAGTCCATAAAGACAGTCCTGATCATTCATCACAGTAAAATAGCAGTGTTTTTCTCAAAGTCTGAGCAGTAAAAGAAAATGCACACGGAAGTAGTGGATTTCCATGCAGTCTTGAAGAAGTAGTGTTGTCCTTCCAACGGAAAGACAGTGCTGACTCTTGACATGCAGACAGGTAATGGGCCACGACAGAGGAAACCCCCAGCAGAGTCATTCGACGTTTTGAAGAATACTGGTAGGTAGGTCATCACAGAGTAGACCTACTGTAGTCCTGGTAGAGATTACGGTATTGGTGGGCCACCAGAGGTGCAGACCCACTGTAGTCCTTGTAGAAATAATGGTATTGGTGGGTCATCAAAGATGCAGACCCACTATAGTCCTGGTAGAGATGGCCAGCAGCCATCTGTTGTGACTGTGCAGGTGCACAATCACCATTGAAGAGTCTTGCGGATAATATAGCAAGTCCATAAACCACCACTTGTGCACTCACCTACTTACAAGGATCCCACACCGCGCAGCAGTATTCTAAAAGAGGACGGACAAGCCTAGTGTAGGCAGTCTCCTTAGTAGGTCTATTACATTTTCTAAGTTTCCTGTCAATAAAACGCAGCCTTTGATAGCCTTCCCCACAACATTTTCTATGTGTTTTTCCAATTTAAGTTGTTCGTAATTGTAATACCTAGGCATTCAGTTGAATTTACGGCTTTTACATTAGACTGATTTATCGCGTAACTCAGTAGAGCTGCAGCTCGTTTTTTCTGGAAGCACGTAAAACAGGCCTTTTCCGAATCTGCATATTTCCCGTTTTGCTGGTGGCTGTGTTTTGTTGATTTTGCAATCAGTTTTAAAACTCGTTTAGAATCCTGTTCTCTTGCTGACTGGCGGGGCCGGCCGGCGTGGCCGAGCGGTTCTAGGCGCTTCACTCTGGCACCGTGCGACCGCTACGGTCGCAGGTTCGAATCCTGCCTCGGGCATGAATGTGTGTGATGTCCTTAGGTTAGTTAGGTTTAAGTAGTTCTAAGTCCTAGGATACTGATGACCTCAGATGTTAAGTCCCATAGTGCTCAGAGCCATTTGAACCGTTTGACAGTCGAGTTTTGTTTATCTCTTCACATCAGTTTTAAAAATTTCAGGTTATAATGTGATCTATTTATTAGCAACTTAGAGCACATTCATTGTGGTTTAAAACTGTATAGTTATTATTTAAAACATATTTTTCGATGGGCGTATATACTACGCTGTTCCTAGGGGCTCAACTATTTTAAATCTGCCTTTGCCTATGTTTGATACTAGCAGACATCTCGCGGCCACGTTGCTTTTCAGAATGGCTACGTGCAGATATTGAACTTTGGAATTAGATTCATAACCTGCGGATTTCCCAAAGCATTCAAGATGTTCGATGTAATTGAGAGCACTATTCTGCAATGTGTAACGTCGTGTCCACTGTCACCTAATTGGAGGTGTGAGGTTTCTTCCTTTTACACAAGGTATTCGTTCAATCTAACAGTGGAAGGACGTCAAAGGGAGGCAGTATTTGAAAATGGATTGAGACGAGGCTGTAGCCTATCTCCCATGTTACTCAATCTGCATGTTGACCAAGCAGTGGAGGAGTCTAAGAAAAAATTTGAAAAGAAAATTTAGGTTGAGGGAGATGAAACATCAACTTTGAGGTTTCCAGATGATGTTTTAATTCTGTTATGGACGCAAAGAACTTGTAAGATCAGTTGAACGAAATAGAAAGGGTCTTGAAAAGTAGTTATAAGATGAACACCAAACAAATGTAGAACAAGGGTGGTCTTATTAAAGAAGATACGACTTAGGGACTTAGATTAGGAAGTTGGATGCTGAAAGTAAAGGACGAGATGTGCTATTGGGGCTGCAAAAATAACTGAAGACGACAAATTTGGAAAGAGTAATGAATGTAGATTCGCAACAGCTTCTCTCAAAAAGAGAAATCTAATATAAATTGAAGTGTTCGTAGATTTTTCTGAAATTATTTGCTTGTATTGTAGCCTTCTATAAGAGTGAATCGTGGCCGATACACTCAGCAGGCAAAACGAGAGCAGAAGCTTTTGAAGTGTGGTGCTACAAAAATGAGATGGGACTGGTAAATCCAGTGACTCAGGAAGAAATACTGAATCGAGTAACGGAGGAAAGAACTATATGGCTCAACTTGACTAAAAGAAGGAATAGTTGAAGAGGACATATTCTGAGGTAACATTCCCTGATAACACAGGGAAGTGTAAAACCAGACATTTGAACAAAAATTTATTTAATCGTAAACTTTTAAATGGTAAATCAAAACTGCGTTATTAATTAGTATACTTCTATAGCACCGGTGCTATTTTTTGTGCACTATGTAAATTTTTAGGAGGTAAAAGTGCGATTGCTACTATCGGTTCAGATTGGAGAAGTGTTTTTGATATTTTATCTCACCATGAAAATGCACTTGAACACAAGAATTTTGAGTTATTACTTTTAACAAAAAAATCACTTGGAACGGCAGACAGAAAACGGCAGACAGAAAAAAATATACTGGTGCAATCTGTTGAAAAGAGAGTTTGCATTAGTCAAGAAACTAGTAAGTCGAGGACTTCCTCTACGTGGAAATTCCATTTATTACATAAAAATTCCATTCATTACGTAACGGTCAGTTTATGATGTCTCTTGAAGTTATAGCCGAGTTCGATCCTTTTCTTGCACAGCACGTTGAACGATATGGACACACACAAGTTATCGATCTTCAACAATCAGTGATAAAATAACAGAGATGCTTTCTGAACGCATAAAAAGAATTATCTTAAGTGATATCAAACAGGGCAAATATTTCTGTGATAGTGGATTCTACTGCGGGAATTTCACATATTGATCAACTATCTATCGTATCAAGATACATGAACCAGGGTGGTGAGCCTGTTGAACGTTTCCTTCTGTTTTTACTAAAAACAGCACACAAGTCTGAAAACCTAACCGAGGCCATACTAAAAGTCCTGTCTATAAATTCCGTCGATATTACTGACTGTAGAGGCCATTCATAGGACAATGCAAGCAACCTGGTCTCCAGGGCGACGGGGGAGCGGCAAGATTAAAGATTTTTGGGACGATACCAGCGCTTGAATACATTAAGCAGATTCAAATGAATGTATGATGTAGTAGTCCTGAAACGACTTGCAAAGCTGCATCAGGTCAGTCTACAACAACAACAACAAGTGTTCGTTGGCTTTGTGTACAACCAACTGAAAAAGCATTAAAATAAAAGACAATGGGCTACATACCTTCCCCTAAAAGCACTCCGTCTTGAGGCCACAAGTGGCCCATTGGGACCATCCGACCGCCGTGTCATTCTCAGATGAGAATGCGGATCGGAGGGGCATGTGGTCAGCACACCACTCTCGCGGTCGTTATGATGCTTTTCTTTGACCGGTACCTTCCCCTAAGAATATAGGGAATAACTATAACCACGTTAGCTTCGACGCGATTGCAACCACAGCAAACATATCTCCCTTATTCAACAATCTACCAACGCAACTCATTTCTGACGTGCGAAATATCTATACCACGACTGAACATCTTACAGATTTCTGGTTATGTTACGTAACGTACACTTCGCAGTTACTTAACAGCTTCCCAGGAAAAGAATCAGTCCGGTTTCGAAATATATATAGGCGAGCGTTATCATGGGGAAAGGTAATTTAATTCGAGAGTATACCACGAATTCTCTAGTCACTCGGCAAACCAGATCTTCCCTTGCGATCCTTTCACATTCTTTTAACCTGGGGAAACATGGGTTTGGTCGTTTATGATGGACTATGGTACTGTTTCCATCAGCGACCAAAACACAGGTTAATCGTCTTGTCTCCTTACAGGATAAATATCTTAGCACTTATTGAAATAACTTTTCACTTGATAAACCGTCTGCTATAGGTTTCAGCACTGCACAAGCGTTCTTCTCGCTGTGCGTAACTCATTAGCTTTGTAAATGTATGTGTCGTTGTTAGCCCCTAAAAAAACAAATTTTTCATTAAGGGCCATGTCTTCTGATACGACATTTCTTTAACATCTTAGTAGACGTGTTACCACAAGAAATGATTTCTAGAGCGTACCAAGTACAAAAGTACGAAAATTGTGCTAGGTCTACAACTTTGCTTCCGCCGTTTTTTCTCGAAGTCCGGGGCTTTATTGTGAAAAACGTACAAAAAAATTATGATTCATAGCATTCCCCATCGCTGCCCACTACCTTCTCCCATGCTTCGGATAGCAAGAACTGGGCGTCTTTTGTGGGAATCCATGAATCGATTCAATTTTGCACTTGTTCATATTATCGGAAGTGCTGGTCAGCCAGACTGTATGCCAGTGATCGAAAAAGGTGGTAGTCAGAGAGAGCAACGTATGGACAATACGGCGGGAGGGATAGGACTTCTCATTTCAACGTTTCCATGTATATTTTGACGGGTTTTGAGACATGGGGACGAGCACTGACCTGCTGCAAAATTACCTTTACGTGTCTATCGCTAAATTGTGGCCGTTTGTGTTTCAGTGCTGCTTTCGATAATGACGTCCTGTGACTGTCTTCGTCTGTTTCAGTAGCTACGAAAACGTTCTGTCTTCCCCCGCCATGCCGGTCTTCGACATCAAAATCACCGTTCCTAAGGCGTTGAAAACATTCTCTGCACGTTCTTCCACTAATAGTTCCCTCACCATTGGTCTTACCCAGCATTATAAGAGCAGATTTCTTCGTGTTAAAGGGGAAAATTAAAACTTCCCGCAAATGGCGAGAAATGGGTACGTAAGTTGACGTACTTAACCGAGAACAACCTTATGATGCAATCACAAATCGACTAATATTTTTATGCCGTTATGTTTACAGATGCCTAAGCTTATTGTATTACACCTATGACCAACCACCTGAACTCCACTTGCCGCTACTGCTATCTGTTGCAAAGTTGTAGACCTAATATAATGTGTTAATTGCGATTTTACAGTCGCATCGGACCACTGACATTGTGAACATGCAACAAACGATGTAAACAAAATGGCAACTATAGCGCCCTATCATTCACGATATTTTGAAACATAAACAACAGAGACAGTTTTGATTATGAGAATTTGCTACTTGGGGGGAAAATAGTTAGAATTTCAACTACACTATCTGATAATAAGCATCCGGACACCACTGTGTAATGTGGGATTGACTGCCAAGTGTTATGAGTATGAGGAGCGTCCCCCCCCCCCCCCCAGCGTAAAAGTAGGGAGGGAGCATCACGACAGACGGTACGAATTTTTAAAAAAAAATGTTTATCGTAAATAAATTTTGGCTCGTAGCATCGGAAAATACAAAAAAATGGTTCAAATGGCTCTGAGCACTATGGGATTTAACATTTGAGGTCATGAGTCCTCTAGGACTTAGAACTACTTAAACCTAACTAACCTAAGGACATCACACACATCCATGCCCGAGGCAGGATTCGAACCTGCGACCGTAGCAGTCGAGCGGTTCCGGACTGAAGCGAGTAGAACCGCTCGACCACCGCGGCCGACTCGCAAAATACAATTTAGCAACATAGCTCAGGTGAAAACTGCAGCATGCAGGTTGGAATATATGTACTTTCGAGCAGTAAATGTTAAAAGGATTTGACAATAAATTTTTTTAAACTATTTATCGGAAAGAAAACGAATTGCGTATCGTAAAAAAACTCAACAGCTGTCGTAGACACGTCGTTACACAGCACGAACTAAAAATAAAGTATGGATCCTAAAGAAATCAAAGAAAGCGTCGGAAAATACACTTTAGCTAGCTCAACTAGAGACTGAGATACGTGGTTGTGAATACGTGTAGCAGTTGTACATCGAAATCATTACCATACACGAAGTTTAACGAATTATTGGAAAGAACACGAATCAAATACCGTAAACAAAATCCAAGCTGCATTGGGGACTGCGATTTGAAAAAAAAAATATTGTAGAGGAAAAAATACTGATAAGTCGAACAATTATTATAATTCCATCTGAAACAGAAGGACCATTGTTTTGTTTCTCATAAACGTCCAGGATGACAAATATAATTTCTCTCGAAACCAAACGAAAGCATGGCGACAAACTGTGCTATTAAGGAATGGAATTCAAAATTCATACCGGCCTCAGTACCCGTTCCCAATATGTCACTGCTGAGTCACAAATTCCACTTGGCCCAGGAAATCAAATAATTCCATCTGTCCTTTTTATGATATCATTGTGACTTCTGATCAAACGTGGAACTTAAAATTAGCCTCAATTTATAATCAATCCATTTCTGCCGAACTCTTAAGGCGTTTATGCAAAAGGCTTGAAAATGCTTCCCTTGTGTTGCAATTGTAATTCCTTAGCGGATGCTGTTACCATCTGAACTTGATGGTACTGTGATGTGGAGTTTCATTGTCCGCACGTTGATATTCTGCGCGAACTCTCCAGATACTAGCTGATATCTTTTGTTTTACCGATTTTTATAAGTTTGATGTGCACCTTATTTTGCTACAATATGTGCCTGCACTGCCGTGTTCTGCGGAACCTTTGCAGTGGGACACTCTAATAAACGCGTTTACCTTGAATGTTATACCAGGAAAGCCAATCACAGCGCGAATCACGCAGCATGAACGGGCGCCGAACATAGAAACATTCCAAGTAATTGTCAACTAAAACTTAGATCCCTGAATTTTAATTCTGTTTGTAGTGGGCTTGTTGCTGCATAAAAGAAGTGTAAATTTATTTGGTATGAAAAATGAATTTCTGCTACATGTCACTTAATGAATATTGCTTTTTTTATATAAGAAGCAAGTGCTTCGAGAATTTATTATTTTTTGCAGGTGTTTGTTCTTACGTATTTGTATATGTAATCTTCTAGTTTTGGGTTTTACGATTTGCTTCTTCCTTTTTTTACTGCCAAGGGAAGATTTAAGATCTTTGTTTAACCCTCCGTTACTCGCCCGAAAATTCGTGACGTGGTCACTCGCGCGGATGACAGGTGTCATCCACAAAGCAAGTGGTCTGGTTGTATACTTTAAATGGTCTCTATGAGTGATTTTATGATTTTTTAATTACATCTATATATAATACATTTATTATTCGTACACAGTATAATATATCCTAACATTTGAAACAGTTTGTGCAATAATTTAATAAGGTTGCATTTCAGAATAACAAATTTACATCTGTTTTCCATGTAAGCATTGAGGAGTGTGTCAAATTGCAACTACTCATCAAAAGAACATGGAAATGTTTATTTCAAAACGACGACCAAACTAATAAGCGCATACAAACAGTAATTTAGTGACAAAGTGCAAACAAAATTGAAATAAAGATCACGTTATTTATAAACACAGTTTACACATATGTAGTCGGACAATGTGGCCGAGCGGTTCTAGGCGCTTCAGTCTGGAACCGCGTGACGGCTACGGTCGCAGGTTCGAATCCTGCCTCGGGCATGGATGTGTGTGATGTCCTTAGGTTAATTAGATTTAAATAGTTCTAAGGCTAGGGGACTGATGACCTCAGATTTTAAGTCCCATAGTGCTCAGTGCCGATATCAGGTCCCATCGGATTCGAACCTGCGACCGTAGCGGTAGCGCGGTTCCAGACTGAAGCGCCTAGAACTGCTAGGCTACACAGGCCGGCTAATATTGTCGCATTCGGAGGAGAAAGTTGGTGATTGGAAATTCTTGAGAAGATTCCGTCGAAACGAAAAATGCCTTTCTTTTAATGATTTCCACCCCAAATCCCTTATCATTTCTGTGAACTCTCTCCCATATTTCGCGATATTACAAAACATGCTGCCTTGCTTTGAACTTTTTCTGTGTACTCCGTCAGTCCCGTCTGGAAAGGATCCCACACCGCGCAGCAGTATTCTAAAAGAGGACGGACAAGCCTAGTGTAGGCAGTCTCCTTAGTAGGTCTGTTACATTTTCTAAGTTTCCTGTCAATAAAACGCAGCCTCTGGTTAGCCTTCCCCACAACATTTTCTATTTATTTTTTCCAATTTAAGTTGTTCGTAATTGTAATACCTAGGCATTTAGTTGAATTTACGGCTTTTACATTAGACTGATTTATCGCGTAACTCAGTAGAGCTGCAGCTCGTTTTTTCTGGAAGCACGTAAAACAGGCCTTTTCCGAATCTGCATATTTCCCGTTTTGCTGGTGGCTGTGTTTTGTTGATTTTGCAACCAGTGTTAATACTCGTTTAGAATCCTGTTCTCTTGCTGACTGGCGGGGCCGGCCGGCGTGGCCGAGCGGTTCTAGGCGCTTCACTCTGGCACCGTGCGACCGCTACGGTCGCAGGTTCGAATCCTGCCTCGGGCATGGATGTGTGTGATGTCCTTAGGTTAGTTAGGTTTAAGTAGTTCTAAGTCCTAGGGGACTGATGACCTCAGATGTTAAGTCCCATAGTGCTCAGAGCCATTTGAACCGTTTGACAGTCGAGTTTTGTTTATCTCTTCACATCAGTTTTAAAAATTTCAGGTTATAATGTGATCTATTTATTAGCAACTTAGAGCACATTCATTGTGGTTTAAAACTGTATAGTTATTATTTAAAACATATTTTTCGATGGGCGTATATACTACGCTGTTCCTAGGGGCTCAACTATTTTAAATCTGCCTTTGCCTATGTTTGATACTAGCAGACATCTCGCGGCCACGTTGCTTTTCAGAATGGCTACGTGCAGATATTGAACTTTGGAATTAGATTCATAACCTGCGGATTTCCCAAAGCATTCAAGATGTTCGATGTAATTGAGAGCACTATTCTGCAATGTGTAACGTCGTGTCCACTGTCACCTAATTGGAGGTGTGAGGTTTCTTCCTTTTACACAAGGTATTCGTTCAATCTAACAGTGGAAGGACGTCAAAGGGAGGCAGTATTTGAAAATGGATTGAGACGAGGCTGTAGCCTATCTCCCATGTTACTCAATCTGCATGTTGACCAAGCAGTGGAGGAGTCTAAGAAAAAATTTGAAAAGAAAATTTAGGTTGAGGGAGATGAAACATCAACTTTGAGGTTTCCAGATGATGTTTTAATTCTGTTATGGACGCAAAGAACTTGTAAGATCAGTTGAACGAAATAGAAAGGGTCTTGAAAAGTAGTTATAAGATGAACACCAAACAAATGTAGAACAAGGGTGGTCTTATTAAAGAAGATACGACTTAGGGACTTAGATTAGGAAGTTGGATGCTGAAAGTAAAGGACGAGATGTGCTATTGGGGCTGCAAAAATAACTGAAGACGACAAATTTGGAAAGAGTAATGAATGTAGATTCGCAACAGCTTCTCTCAAAAAGAGAAATCTAATATAAATTGAAGTGTTCGTAGATTTTTCTGAAATTATTTGCTTGTATTGTAGCCTTCTATAAGAGTGAATCGTGGCCGATACACTCAGCAGGCAAAACGAGAGCAGAAGCTTTTGAAGTGTGGTGCTACAAAAATGAGATGGGACTGGTAAATCCAGTGACTCAGGAAGAAATACTGAATCGAGTAACGGAGGAAAGAACTATATGGCTCAACTTGACTAAAAGAAGGAATAGTTGAAGAGGACATATTCTGAGGTAACATTCCCTGATAACACAGGGAAGTGTAAAACCAGACATTTGAACAAAAATTTATTTAATCGTAAACTTTTAAATGGTAAATCAAAACTGCGTTATTAATTAGTATACTTCTATAGCACCGGTGCTATTTTTTGTGCACTATGTAAATTTTTAGGAGGTAAAAGTGCGATTGCTACTATCGGTTCAGATTGGAGAAGTGTTTTTGATATTTTATCTCACCATGAAAATGCACTTGAACACAAGAATTTTGAGTTATTACTTTTAACAAAAAAATCACTTGGAACGGCAGACAGAAAACGGCAGACAGAAAAAAATATACTGGTGCAATCTGTTGAAAAGAGAGTTTGCATTAGTCAAGAAACTAGTAAGTCGAGGACTTCCTCTACGTGGAAATTCCATTTATTACATAAAAATTCCATTCATTACGTAACGGTCAGTTTATGATGTCTCTTGAAGTTATAGCCGAGTTCGATCCTTTTCTTGCACAGCACGTTGAACGATATGGACACACACAAGTTATCGATCTTCAACAATCAGTGATAAAATAACAGAGATGCTTTCTGAACGCATAAAAAGAATTATCTTAAGTGATATCAAACAGGGCAAATATTTCTGTGATAGTGGATTCTACTGCGGGAATTTCACATATTGATCAACTATCTATCGTATCAAGATACATGAACCAGGGTGGTGAGCCTGTTGAACGTTTCCTTCTGTTTTTACTAAAAACAGCACACAAGTCTGAAAACCTAACCGAGGCCATACTAAAAGTCCTGTCTATAAATTCCGTCGATATTACTGACTGTAGAGGCCATTCATAGGACAATGCAAGCAACCTGGTCTCCAGGGCGACGGGGGAGCGGCAAGATTAAAGATTTTTGGGACGATACCAGCGCTTGAATACATTAAGCAGATTCAAATGAATGTATGATGTAGTAGTCCTGAAACGACTTGCAAAGCTGCATCAGGTCAGTCTACAACAACAACAACAAGTGTTCGTTGGCTTTGTGTACAACCAACTGAAAAAGCATTAAAATAAAAGACAATGGGCTACATACCTTCCCCTAAAAGCACTCCGTCTTGAGGCCACAAGTGGCCCATTGGGACCATCCGACCGCCGTGTCATTCTCAGATGAGAATGCGGATCGGAGGGGCATGTGGTCAGCACACCACTCTCGCGGTCGTTATGATGCTTTTCTTTGACCGGTACCTTCCCCTAAGAATATAGGGAATAACTATAACCACGTTAGCTTCGACGCGATTGCAACCACAGCAAACATATCTCCCTTATTCAACAATCTACCAACGCAACTCATTTCTGACGTGCGAAATATCTATACCACGACTGAACATCTTACAGATTTCTGGTTATGTTACGTAACGTACACTTCGCAGTTACTTAACAGCTTCCCAGGAAAAGAATCAGTCCGGTTTCGAAATATATATAGGCGAGCGTTATCATGGGGAAAGGTAATTTAATTCGAGAGTATACCACGAATTCTCTAGTCACTCGGCAAACCAGATCTTCCCTTGCGATCCTTTCACATTCTTTTAACCTGGGGAAACATGGGTTTGGTCGTTTATGATGGACTATGGTACTGTTTCCATCAGCGACCAAAACACAGGTTAATCGTCTTGTCTCCTTACAGGATAAATATCTTAGCACTTATTGAAATAACTTTTCACTTGATAAACCGTCTGCTATAGGTTTCAGCACTGCACAAGCGTTCTTCTCGCTGTGCGTAACTCATTAGCTTTGTAAATGTATGTGTCGTTGTTAGCCCCTAAAAAAACAAATTTTTCATTAAGGGCCATGTCTTCTGATACGACATTTCTTTAACATCTTAGTAGACGTGTTACCACAAGAAATGATTTCTAGAGCGTACCAAGTACAAAAGTACGAAAATTGTGCTAGGTCTACAACTTTGCTTCCGCCGTTTTTTCTCGAAGTCCGGGGCTTTATTGTGAAAAACGTACAAAAAAATTATGATTCATAGCATTCCCCATCGCTGCCCACTACCTTCTCCCATGCTTCGGATAGCAAGAACTGGGCGTCTTTTGTGGGAATCCATGAATCGATTCAATTTTGCACTTGTTCATATTATCGGAAGTGCTGGTCAGCCAGACTGTATGCCAGTGATCGAAAAAGGTGGTAGTCAGAGAGAGCAACGTATGGACAATACGGCGGGAGGGATAGGACTTCTCATTTCAACGTTTCCATGTATATTTTGACGGGTTTTGAGACATGGGGACGAGCACTGACCTGCTGCAAAATTACCTTTACGTGTCTATCGCTAAATTGTGGCCGTTTGTGTTTCAGTGCTGCTTTCGATAATGACGTCCTGTGACTGTCTTCGTCTGTTTCAGTAGCTACGAAAACGTTCTGTCTTCCCCCGCCATGCCGGTCTTCGACATCAAAATCACCGTTCCTAAGGCGTTGAAAACATTCTCTGCACGTTCTTCCACTAATAGTTCCCTCACCATTGGTCTTACCCAGCATTATAAGAGCAGATTTCTTCGTGTTAAAGGGGAAAATTAAAACTTCCCGCAAATGGCGAGAAATGGGTACGTAAGTTGACGTACTTAACCGAGAACAACCTTATGATGCAATCACAAATCGACTAATATTTTTATGCCGTTATGTTTACAGATGCCTAAGCTTATTGTATTACACCTATGACCAACCACCTGAACTCCACTTGCCGCTACTGCTATCTGTTGCAAAGTTGTAGACCTAATATAATGTGTTAATTGCGATTTTACAGTCGCATCGGACCACTGACATTGTGAACATGCAACAAACGATGTAAACAAAATGGCAACTATAGCGCCCTATCATTCACGATATTTTGAAACATAAACAACAGAGACAGTTTTGATTATGAGAATTTGCTACTTGGGGGGAAAATAGTTAGAATTTCAACTACACTATCTGATAATAAGCATCCGGACACCACTGTGTAATGTGGGATTGACTGCCAAGTGTTATGAGTATGAGGAGCGTCCCCCCCCCCCCCCAGCGTAAAAGTAGGGAGGGAGCATCACGACAGACGGTACGAATTTTTAAAAAAAAATGTTTATCGTAAATAAATTTTGGCTCGTAGCATCGGAAAATACAAAAAAATGGTTCAAATGGCTCTGAGCACTATGGGATTTAACATTTGAGGTCATGAGTCCTCTAGGACTTAGAACTACTTAAACCTAACTAACCTAAGGACATCACACACATCCATGCCCGAGGCAGGATTCGAACCTGCGACCGTAGCAGTCGAGCGGTTCCGGACTGAAGCGAGTAGAACCGCTCGACCACCGCGGCCGACTCGCAAAATACAATTTAGCAACATAGCTCAGGTGAAAACTGCAGCATGCAGGTTGGAATATATGTACTTTCGAGCAGTAAATGTTAAAAGGATTTGACAATAAATTTTTTTAAACTATTTATCGGAAAGAAAACGAATTGCGTATCGTAAAAAAACTCAACAGCTGTCGTAGACACGTCGTTACACAGCACGAACTAAAAATAAAGTATGGATCCTAAAGAAATCAAAGAAAGCGTCGGAAAATACACTTTAGCTAGCTCAACTAGAGACTGAGATACGTGGTTGTGAATACGTGTAGCAGTTGTACATCGAAATCATTACCATACACGAAGTTTAACGAATTATTGGAAAGAACACGAATCAAATACCGTAAACAAAATCCAAGCTGCATTGGGGACTGCGATTTGAAAAAAAAAATATTGTAGAGGAAAAAATACTGATAAGTCGAACAATTATTATAATTCCATCTGAAACAGAAGGACCATTGTTTTGTTTCTCATAAACGTCCAGGATGACAAATATAATTTCTCTCGAAACCAAACGAAAGCATGGCGACAAACTGTGCTATTAAGGAATGGAATTCAAAATTCATACCGGCCTCAGTACCCGTTCCCAATATGTCACTGCTGAGTCACAAATTCCACTTGGCCCAGGAAATCAAATAATTCCATCTGTCCTTTTTATGATATCATTGTGACTTCTGATCAAACGTGGAACTTAAAATTAGCCTCAATTTATAATCAATCCATTTCTGCCGAACTCTTAAGGCGTTTATGCAAAAGGCTTGAAAATGCTTCCCTTGTGTTGCAATTGTAATTCCTTAGCGGATGCTGTTACCATCTGAACTTGATGGTACTGTGATGTGGAGTTTCATTGTCCGCACGTTGATATTCTGCGCGAACTCTCCAGATACTAGCTGATATCTTTTGTTTTACCGATTTTTATAAGTTTGATGTGCACCTTATTTTGCTACAATATGTGCCTGCACTGCCGTGTTCTGCGGAACCTTTGCAGTGGGACACTCTAATAAACGCGTTTACCTTGAATGTTATACCAGGAAAGCCAATCACAGCGCGAATCACGCAGCATGAACGGGCGCCGAACATAGAAACATTCCAAGTAATTGTCAACTAAAACTTAGATCCCTGAATTTTAATTCTGTTTGTAGTGGGCTTGTTGCTGCATAAAAGAAGTGTAAATTTATTTGGTATGAAAAATGAATTTCTGCTACATGTCACTTAATGAATATTGCTTTTTTTATATAAGAAGCAAGTGCTTCGAGAATTTATTATTTTTTGCAGGTGTTTGTTCTTACGTATTTGTATATGTAATCTTCTAGTTTTGGGTTTTACGATTTGCTTCTTCCTTTTTTTACTGCCAAGGGAAGATTTAAGATCTTTGTTTAACCCTCCGTTACTCGCCCGAAAATTCGTGACGTGGTCACTCGCGCGGATGACAGGTGTCATCCACAAAGCAAGTGGTCTGGTTGTATACTTTAAATGGTCTCTATGAGTGATTTTATGATTTTTTAATTACATCTATATATAATACATTTATTATTCGTACACAGTATAATATATCCTAACATTTGAAACAGTTTGTGCAATAATTTAATAAGGTTGCATTTCAGAATAACAAATTTACATCTGTTTTCCATGTAAGCATTGAGGAGTGTGTCAAATTGCAACTACTCATCAAAAGAACATGGAAATGTTTATTTCAAAACGACGACCAAACTAATAAGCGCATACAAACAGTAATTTAGTGACAAAGTGCAAACAAAATTGAAATAAAGATCACGTTATTTATAAACACAGTTTACACATATGTAGTCGGACAATGTGGCCGAGCGGTTCTAGGCGCTTCAGTCTGGAACCGCGTGACGGCTACGGTCGCAGGTTCGAATCCTGCCTCGGGCATGGATGTGTGTGATGTCCTTAGGTTAATTAGATTTAAATAGTTCTAAGGCTAGGGGACTGATGACCTCAGATTTTAAGTCCCATAGTGCTCAGTGCCGATATCAGGTCCCATCGGATTCGAACCTGCGACCGTAGCGGTAGCGCGGTTCCAGACTGAAGCGCCTAGAACTGCTAGGCTACACAGGCCGGCTAATATTGTCGCATTCGGAGGAGAAAGTTGGTGATTGGAAATTCTTGAGAAGATTCCGTCGAAACGAAAAATGCCTTTCTTTTAATGATTTCCACCCCAAATCCCTTATCATTTCTGTGAACTCTCTCCCATATTTCGCGATATTACAAAACATGCTGCCTTGCTTTGAACTTTTTCTGTGTACTCCGTCAGTCCCGTCTGGAAAGGATCCCACACCGCGCAGCAGTATTCTAAAAGAGGACGGACAAGCCTAGTGTAGGCAGTCTCCTTAGTAGGTCTGTTACATTTTCTAAGTTTCCTGTCAATAAAACGCAGCCTCTGGTTAGCCTTCCCCACAACATTTTCTATTTATTTTTTCCAATTTAAGTTGTTCGTAATTGTAATACCTAGGCATTTAGTTGAATTTACGGCTTTTACATTAGACTGATTTATCGCGTAACTCAGTAGAGCTGCAGCTCGTTTTTTCTGGAAGCACGTAAAACAGGCCTTTTCCGAATCTGCATATTTCCCGTTTTGCTGGTGGCTGTGTTTTGTTGATTTTGCAACCAGTGTTAATACTCGTTTAGAATCCTGTTCTCTTGCTGACTGGCGGGGCCGGCCGGCGTGGCCGAGCGGTTCTAGGCGCTTCACTCTGGCACCGTGCGACCGCTACGGTCGCAGGTTCGAATCCTGCCTCGGGCATGGATGTGTGTGATGTCCTTAGGTTAGTTAGGTTTAAGTAGTTCTAAGTCCTAGGGGACTGATGACCTCAGATGTTAAGTCCCATAGTGCTCAGAGCCATTTGAACCGTTTGACAGTCGAGTTTTGTTTATCTCTTCACATCAGTTTTAAAAATTTCAGGTTATAATGTGATCTATTTATTAGCAACTTAGAGCACATTCATTGTGGTTTAAAAACTGTATAGTTATTATTTAAAACATATTTTTCGATGGGCGTATATACTACGCTGTTCCTAGGGGCTCAACTATTTTAAATCTGCCTTTGCCTATGTTTGATACTAGCAGACATCTCGCGGCCACGTTGCTTTTCAGAATGGCTACGTGCAGATATTGAACTTTGGAATTAGATTCATAACCTGCGGATTTCCCAAAGCATTCAAGATGTTCGATGTAATTGAGAGCACTATTCTGCAATGTGTAACGTCGTGTCCACTGTCACCTAATTGGAGGTGTGAGGTTTCTTCCTTTTACACAAGGTATTCGTTCAATCTAACAGTGGAAGGACGTCAAAGGGAGGCAGTATTTGAAAATGGATTGAGACGAGGCTGTAGCCTATCTCCCATGTTACTCAATCTGCATGTTGACCAAGCAGTGGAGGAGTCTAAGAAAAAATTTGAAAAGAAAATTTAGGTTGAGGGAGATGAAACATCAACTTTGAGGTTTCCAGATGATGTTTTAATTCTGTTATGGACGCAAAGAACTTGTAAGATCAGTTGAACGAAATAGAAAGGGTCTTGAAAAGTAGTTATAAGATGAACACCAAACAAATGTAGAACAAGGGTGGTCTTATTAAAGAAGATACGACTTAGGGACTTAGATTAGGAAGTTGGATGCTGAAAGTAAAGGACGAGATGTGCTATTGGGGCTGCAAAAATAACTGAAGACGACAAATTTGGAAAGAGTAATGAATGTAGATTCGCAACAGCTTCTCTCAAAAAGAGAAATCTAATATAAATTGAAGTGTTCGTAGATTTTTCTGAAATTATTTGCTTGTATTGTAGCCTTCTATAAGAGTGAATCGTGGCCGATACACTCAGCAGGCAAAACGAGAGCAGAAGCTTTTGAAGTGTGGTGCTACAGAAATGAGATGGGATTGATAAATCCAGTAACTCAGGAGGAAATACTGAATCGAGTAACGGAGGAAAGAACTATATGGCTCAACTTGACTAAAAGAAGGAATAGTTGAAGAGGACATATTCTGAGGTAACATTCCCTGATAACACAGGGAAGTGTAAAACCAGACATTTGAACAAAAATTTATTTAATCGTAAACTTTTAAATGGTAAATCAAAACTGCGTTATTAATTAGTATACTTCTATAGCACCGGTGCTATTTTTTGTGCACCATGTAAATTTTTAGGAGGTAAAAGTGCGATTGCTACTATCGGTTCAGATTGGAGAAGCGTTTCTGATATTTTATCTCACCATGAAAATGCACTTGAACACAAGAATTTTGAGCTATTACTTTTAACAAAAAAATCACTTGGAACGGCAGAAAACCATTTATAGTCATATGTTGAGACAGAAAAAAATATACTGGCGCAATCTGTTGAAAAGAGAGTTTGCATTAGTCAAGAAACTAGTAAGTCGAGGACTTCCTCTACGTGGAAATTCTATTTATTACATAAAAATTCCATTCATTACGTAACGGTCAGTTTATGATGTCTCTTGAAGTTATAGCCGAGTTCGATCCTTTTCTTGCACAGCACGTTGAACGATATGGACACACACAAGTTATCGATCTTCAACAATCAGTGATAAAATAACAAAGATGCTTTCTGAACGCATAAAAAGAATTATCTTAAGTGATATCAAACAGGGCAAATATTTCTGTGATAGTGGATTCTACTGCGGGAATTTCACATATTGATCAACTATCTATCGTATCAAGATACATGAACCAGGGTGGTGAGCCTGTTGAACGTTTCCTTCTGTTTTTACTAAAAACAGCACACAAGTCTGAAAACCTAACCGAGGCCATACTAAAAGTCCTGTCTATAAATTCCGTCGATATTACTGACTGTAGAGGCCATTCATAGGACAATGCAAGCAACCTGGTCTCCAGGGCGACGGGGGAGCGGCAAGATTAAAGATTTTTGGGACGATACCAGCGCTTGAATACATTAAGCAGATTCAAATGAATGTATGATGTAGTAGTCCTGAAACGACTTGCAAAGCTGCATCAGGTCAGTCTACAACAACAACAACAAGTGTTCGTTGGCTTTGTGTACAACCAACTGAAAAAGCATTAAAATAAAAGACAATGGGCTACATACCTTCCCCTAAAAGCACTCCGTCTTGAGGCCACAAGTGGCCCATTGGGACCATCCGACCGCCGTGTCATTCTCAGATGAGAATGCGGATCGGAGGGGCATGTGGTCAGCACACCACTCTCGCGGTCGTTATGATGCTTTTCTTTGACCGGTACCTTCCCCTAAGAATATAGGGAATAACTATAACCACGTTAGCTTCGACGCGATTGCAACCACAGCAAACATATCTCCCTTATTCAACAATCTACCAACGCAACTCATTTCTGACGTGCGAAATATCTATACCACGACTGAACATCTTACAGATTTCTGGTTATGTTACGTAACGTACACTTCGCAGTTACTTAACAGCTTCCCAGGAAAAGAATCAGTCCGGTTTCGAAATATACACTCCTGGAAATTGAAATAAGAACACCGTGAATTCATTGTCCCAGGAAGGGGAAACTTTATTGACACATTCCTGGGGTCAGATACATCACATGATCACACTGACAGAACCACAGGCACATAGACACAGGCAACAGAGCATGCACAATGTCGGCACTAGTACAGTGTATATCCACCTTTCGCAGCAATGCAAGCTGCTATTCTCCCATGGAGACGATCGTAGAGATGCTGGATGTAGTCCTGTGGAACGGCTTGCCATGCCATTTCCACCTGGCGCCTCAGCCAGCGTTCGTGCTGGACGTGCAGACCGCGTGAGACGACGCTTCATCCAGTCCCAAACATGCTCAATGGGGGACAGATCCGGAGATCTTGCTGGCCAGGGTAGTTGACTTACACCTTCTAGAGCACGTTGGGTGGCACGGGATACATGCGGACGTGCATTGTCCTGTTGGAACAGCAAGTTCCCTTGCCGGTCTAGGAATGGTAGAACGATGGGCTCGATGACGGTTTGGATGTACCGTGCACTATTCAGTGTCCCCTCGACGATCGCCAGTGGTGTACGGCCAGTGTAGGAGATCGCTCCCCACACCATGATGCCGGGTGTTGGCCCTGTGTGCCTCGGTCGTATGCAGTCCTGATTGTGGCGCTCACCTGCACGGCGCCAAACACGCATACGACCATCATTGGCACCAAGGCAGAAGCGACTCTCATCGCTGAAGACGACACGTCTCCATTCGTCCCTCCATTCACGCTTGTCGCGACACCACTGGAGGCGGGCTGCACGATGTTGGGGCGTGAGCGGAAGACGGCCTAACGGTGTGCGGGACCGTAGCCCAGCTTCATGGAGACGGTTGCGAATGGTCCTCGCCGATACCCCAGGAGCAACAGTGTCCCTAATTTGCTGGGAAGTGGCGGTGCGGTCCCCTACGGCACTGCGTAGGATCCTACGGTCTTGGCGTGCATCCGTGCGTCGCTGCGGTCCGGTCCCAGGTCGACGGGCACGTGCACCTTCCGCCGACCACTGGCGACAACATCGATGTACTGTGGAGACCTCACGCCCCACGTGTTGAGCAATTCGGCGGTACGTCCACCCGGCCTCCCGCATGCCCACTATACGCCCTCGCTCAAAGTCCGTCAACTGCACATACGGTTCACGTCCACGCTGTCGCGGCATGCTACCAGTGTTAAAGACTGCGATGGAGCTCCGTATGCCACGGCAAACTGGCTGACACTGACGGCGGCGGTGCACAAATGCTGCGCAGCTAGCGCCATTCGACGGCCAACACCGCGGTTCCTGGTGTGTCCGCTGTGCCGTGCGTGTGATCATTGCTTGTACAGCCCTCTCGCAGTGTCCGGAGCAAGTATGGTGGGTCTGACACACCGGTGTCAATGTGTTCTTTTTTCCATTTCCAGGAGTGTATATAGGCGAGCGTTATCATGGGGAAAGGTAATTTAATTCGAGAGTATACCACGAATTCTCTAGTCACTCGGCAAACCAGATCTTCCCTTGCGATCCTTTCACATTCTTTTAACCTGGGGAAACATGGGTTTGGTCGTTTATGATGGACTATGGTACTGTTTCCATCAGCGACCAAAACACAGGTTAATCGTCTTGTCTCCTTACAGGATAAATATCTTAGCACTTATTGAAATAACTTTTCACTTGATAAACCGTCTGCTATAGGTTTCAGCACTGCACAAGCGTTCTTCTCGCTGTGCGTAACTCATTAGCTTTGTAAATGTATGTGTCGTTGTTAGCCCCTAAAAAAACAAATTTTTCATTAAGGGCCATCCATGTCTTCTGATACGACATTTCTTTAACATCTTAGTAGACGTGTTACCACAAGAAATGATTTCTAGAGCGTACCAAGTACAAAAGTACGAAAATTGTGCTAGGTCTACAACTTTGCTTCCGCCGTTTTTTCTCGAAGTCCGGGGCTTTATTGTGAAAAACGTACAAAAAAATTATGATTCATAGCATTCCCCATCGCTGCCCACTACCTTCTCCCATGCTTCGGATAGCAAGAACTGGGCGTCTTTTGTGGGAATCCATGAATCGATTCAATTTTGCACTTGTTCATATTATCGGAAGTGCTGGTCAGCCAGACTGTATGCCAGTGATCGAAAAAGGTGGTAGTCAGAGAGAGCAACGTATGGACAATACGGCGGGAGGGATAGGACTTCTCATTTCAACGTTTCCATGTATATTTTGACGGGTTTTGAGACATGGGGACGAGCACTGACCTGCTGCAAAATTACCTTTACGTGTCTATCGCTAAATTGTGGCCGTTTGTGTTTCAGTGCTGCTTTCGATAATGACGTCCTGTGACTGTCTTCGTCTGTTTCAGTAGCTACGAAAACGTTCTGTCTTCCCCCGCCATGCCGGTCTTCGACATCAAAATCACCGTTCCTAAGGCGTTGAAAACATTCTCTGCACGTTCTTCCACTAATAGTTCCCTCACCATTGGTCTTACCCAGCATTATAAGAGCAGATTTCTTCGTGTTAAAGGGGAAAATTAAAACTTCCCGCAAATGGCGAGAAAAGGGTACGTAAGTTGACGTACTTAACCGAGAACAACCTTATGATGCAATCACAAATCGACTAATATTTTTATGCCGTTATGTTTACAGATGCCTAAGCTTATTGTATTACACCTATGACCAACCACCTGAACTCCACTTGCCGCTACTGCCATCTGTTGCAAAGTTGTAGACCTAATATAATGTGTTAATTGCGCATCGGACCACTGACATTGTGAACATGCAACAAACGATGTAAACAAAATGGCAACTATAGCGCCCTATCATTCACGATATTTTGAAACATAAACAACAGAGACAGTTTTGATTATGAGAATTTGCTACTTGGGGGGAAAATAGTTAGAATTTCAACTACACTATCTGATAATAAGCATCCGGACACCACTGTGTAATGTGGGATTGACTGCCAAGTGTTATGAGTATGAGGAGCGCACGCCCCCCCCCCCCCCCCCAGCGTAAAAGGAGGGAGGGAGCATCACGACAGACGGTACGAATTTTAAAAAAAAACGTTTATCGTAAATAAATTTTAGCTCGTAGCATCGGAAAATACAAAAAAATGGTTCAAATGGCTCTGAGCACTATGGGACTTAACATTTGAGGTCATGAGTCCCCTAGGACTTAGAACTACTTAAACCTAACTAACCTAAGGACATCACACACATCCATGCCCGAGGCAGGATTCGAACCTGCGACCGTAGCAGTCGAGCGGTTCCGGACTGAAGCGAGTAGAACCGCTCGACCACCGCGGCCGACTCGCAAAATACAATTTAGCAACATAGCTCAGGTGAAAACTGCAGCATGCAGGTTGGAAATATGTGTACTTTCGAGCAGTAAATGTTAAAAGGATTTGACAATAAATTTTTTTAACTATTTATCGGAAAGAAAACGAATTGCGTATCGTAAAAAAACTCAACAGCTGTCGTAGATACGTCGTTACACAGCACGAACTAAAAATAAAGTATGGATCCTAAAGAAATCAAAGAAAGCGTCGGAAAATACACTTTAGCTAGCTCAACTAGAGACTGAGATACGTGGTTGTGAATACGTGTAGCAGTTGTACATCGAAATCATTACCATACACGAAGTTTAACGAATTATTGGAAAGAACGCGAATCAAATACCGTAAACAAAATCCGAGCTGCATTGGGGACTGCGATTTGAAAAAAAAAATTATTATAGAAGAAAAAAGACTGATAAGTCGAACAATTATTATAATTCCATCTGAAACAGAAGAACCATTGTTTTGTTTCTCATAAACGTCCAGGCTTACAAATATAATTTCTCTCGAAACCAAACGAAAGCATGACGACAAACTGTGCTATTAAGGAATGGAATTCAAAATTCATACCGGCCTCAGTACCCGTTCCCATTATGTCACCGCTCAGTCACAAATTCCACTTGGCCCAGGAAATCAAATAATTCCATCTGTTCATTTTATGATATCATTGTGACTTCTGATCAAACGTGGAACTTAAAATTAGCCTCAATTTAGAATCAACCCATTTCTGCTGAACTCTTAAGGCGTTTATGCAAAAGGCTTGAAAATGCTTTCCTTGTGTTGCAATTGTAATTCCTTAGCGGATTCTGTTACCATCTGAACTTTATGGTACTGTGATGCGGAGTTTCATTGTCCGCACGTTGATATTCTCCGCGAACTCTCCAGATACTAGCTAATATCTTTTGTTTGGCCGATTTTTATAAGTTTGATGTGCACCTTATTTTGCTACAATATGTGCCTGCACTGCCGTGTTCTGCGGAACCTTTGCAGTGGGACACTCTGATAAACGCGTTTACCTTGAATGTTATACCAGGAAAACCAGGAAAGCCAATCACGGTGCGAATCACGCAGCATGAACGGGCGCCGAACATAGAAACATTCCAAGTAATTGTCAACTAAAACTTAAATCCCTGAATTTTAATTCTGTTTGTAGTGGACTTATTGCTGCATAAAAGAAGTGTAAATTTATTTGGTGTGAAAAATGAATTTCTGCTACATGTCACTTAATGAATATTGCCTTGTTTATATAAGAAGCAATTGCTTCGAGAATTTATTATTTTTTGCAGGTGTTTGTTCTTACGTATTTGTATATGTAATCTTCTAGTTTTGGGTTTTACGATTTGCTTCTTCCTTTTTTTACTGCCAAGGGAAGATTTAAGATCATTGTTTAACCCTCCGTTACTCGCCCGAAAATTCGTGACGTGGTCACTCGCGCGGATGACAGGTGTCATCCACAAAGCAAGTGGTCTGGTTGTATACTTTAAATGGTCTTTATGAGTGATTTTACGATTTTTAATTACATCTAAATATAATACATTTATTATTCGTACACAGTGTAATATATCCTAACATTTGAAACAGTTTGTGCAATAATTTAATAAGGTTACATTTCAGAATAACAAATTTACATCTGTTTTCCATGTAAGCATTGAGGAGTGTGTAAAAATGCAACTACTCATCAAAAGAACATGGAAATGTTTATTTCAAAACGACGACCAAACTAATAAGCGCATACAAACAGTAATTTAGTGACAAAGTGCAAACAAAATTGAAATAAAGAACACGTTATTTATAAACACAGTTTACACATATGTAGTCGGACAATGTGGCCGAGCGGTTCTAGGCGCTTCATTCTGGAACCGCGTGACGGCTACGGTCGCAGGTTCGAATCCTGCCTCGGGCATGGATGTGTGTGATGTCCTTAGGTTAGTTAGATTTAAATAGTTCTAATGCTAGGGGACTGATGACCTCAGTTGTTAAGTCCCATAGTGCTCAGATCTATTTGAACACATATATCTTTCAGGTCCGCCCCTCGTGGTCTCACGGTAGCGTTCTCGCTTCCCGAGCGCGGGGTCCCGGGTTCGATTCCCGGCGGGGTCAGGAATTTTTCCTGCCTCGAGATGACTGGGTGTTGTTCGTCTTCTTCATCATCATCATTCATTCCCATTACGGTCGGAGGAAGGCAACGGCAAACTACCTCCATTAGGACCTTGCCTAGTAAAGCGGTGCGGGTCTCCCGCATCGTTCCCCTACGCTCTGTAAAGAAGCATGGGACTTCATTTCCATTTTTTATATCTTTCAGATGATCTACACATGTCCAGTTATTACATGTAGTGCACCAACTACGAGTTGTTTTATTTCGTGCTCTTCCACGTGATCCCGTTGATTTTTCCGGCTGTTCCACAATTTGTTGAGTGCCTAACAATAATTAAGCCCTTCTCCGAATTTCACATGGAAGGCTTTCAATAAGGGAACGTCGCTCTATTTGAGGCTTTATTAGTTCCCAGCTGATTTTTTTCTATAAAATCAACCCTTTTTACAACCTAATTTGAAGCTATACGGTGGTATTTATATATGCATAAAGCTTTTGTGGCTGAAATGTTGAAAATATTGTAAAACAGTACCATAGGCCACCTTTTGTATTACGTGACACATTGTTCTTCTGAAAAAGCTGATCTAAAACATCTATCCCACTTTTCACATCTTATAGAAAGTAATCATTTCAGGTTTATTTTGTTCCAGTGTTGAACGATCTACAGCGTCATCGAAAAGTACGCTTGACAACAGCAACACTGTTCTATTTTTCTTTTTACAGTATGAGACCAATGTACAATCCTGTTGAAATCCAAAAATAGATGATTTTGGCTCCCTTTCGGTACTTCTCTCTTGTTTTTTCGTACTGTTCCGACGTATGTCAGTTTCTTCACCTGAAGTTTCTTGACTAAAGACAAACTGATAAACCAGTTGTCACCAGTAGTAATTCTGCATGTACCTTGTACCGATTCTACCATTCGAAGAACAATATCTTCAGCTGAATTACTGGCATTATATGGTCCCTCTGGTTGCTTACCGACGTACGGTTCTAAATTCAAAGTGTAAGCTATTTTTACATCAACCAAAGCAAACACTTTTAACCCATACTTTGCAGGTTTTCTAGGAATGTATTGCCTGAATGAGCAGTATCCTGTAAATTTCAAAAGCTGTTCATCAACAGTAAGATATGCACTAGGTGAAAAATATTTTTGGCAATTGTTCGTGAATAGTTCAAGTACCTCTCTGATAGCAGCCAACCTGTCAATCTCTCTGCGGACACCTCTATCACGGATATCATCAAACCTCAGACGTCTCATCAGAAACCTGAATCGGTTTTCACTCATGCACAAATAACATGACTCAAGTCAGTTTCCCTTCGATTTATCCCACAATTTCGGTTTTCTCTTCCTAGAACATCTCAAAGATCCACACAGGTATAACAAACCAATGATAGCTCTGATCTCTGTCGCATGTTTCTTTAGCATCCCTTTCCCTAGAGATGTTACCACGAACTTCATTGATGTATATATTAGTGCATGTTGCGATAATGCTTATTGTGTTTTCATCCAAAAACAAATTCAGAATTTCTATTTCTGTCTTTTTTATACGAGCTTGAGCTTTTGGTCCAGGCAAATGCGTAATATTATTACAAGATCTGCTTATAACATTTGTAAGTAGGCTGTTTAGGTTTTTTTATTGGTAACGCCACCTCTGTATGAAAATCACTGGCTGTGCTGTGTGCAGTCTGTGGTGTTGTTCCATTGTGTCTAACTTTTGAAGCTTTTGTCCCATTTGTCTCTGATTTTGTTTCATTTGTTGCATTAATTGCAATAATAATGTATTAGTGTCTGGAATCTGTTTCTCTATGCTTTTTGGCAGTGCATTTTCACCGGCAACATTCACATTTTGACAAGCAGAAAATGTGTCTTGACTCATTTGAGAAAACGGTGAGGACCCAAAACCTAAGTCTACAGTATTTGCAATATTGTGTTCTGTCATTTCGGATTCCTGAGGCGAGCTGTTGCCGACCGATCGATCGATAATGCTTCCCTGTACACTAATTGTTTCACTGTCTACCCCATTGTTTGCAGCCCGCTCCATTTCCCTATGCACAATTACCAAATTACTACTTTGAACATCAGTTAATTCATTACTCGGTGGCGCTAACACACTGCTTTCGTTTTCACTGTCATTTCTCAGTTTACTTTGGAGCCTAGTATTACGTTTTTCACACGCCATTATTGTCACAATGTTTCACACGATAACACAGAAAAGCACAATTTGAAGAGCAAAAATAAGAGAACACATTAACATAGCACTGAAAATAATATCTAGTTAATTGCAGCTGCGAAATACTTGGTGCAAATCTACATGCATACCACAACTGTTTTACTGTACAACAATGAAAGACTGCAACTACAAAGGAGATTTTCTCTACAATTACGCGCTAGCAATAAACAAAAGCTATAATAATTACAAGAAAAAATCAGAAGATTCCAGTGAGGTATCCTCGGCTAAGGGTCGACATATGAAACGTCACCTTATTAACAATTATACATGACTGTGCTTAAACTGACACACAATATTTTTAACGCAACGCAATCTGACTTTCAAAATTCCCTACAAAAGAATGGCCCTGACTAACATTAAACTATACCTTTCACAAATCACTTACCTCACAAAAATCTTGGTTACTCGAACTACTGCAATACAGCGAGCGCCACTACTGGCAGCTAAATAAAAGATTCAAACTACTGAGGGCACTAACTACTGACAGGCATAGTTAGCAAATGAAAGATTTTAATAGAGAACAAACTATGTATTTACCTTAATAATGTTGAAATCTCATAATATACATAACAGATCATTGTATATCTTACAAATTTCCAAACTCCGCCATCTCTCTCCCCACATCCACCACTGCTGGCGGCTCACCTCCAACTGCGCAACGCTATGCGCTGTTAACATCCAGCTGCCGCTGCCCAACACTACAATGGCAGACAACAATGCAAACTAGCCACAGACTGCACACAGCACAGCCAGTGATTTTCATACAGAGGTGGCGTTACCAATAAAAAACCTAAACAGCCTACTTACACATTGGTAGGATATATATTTTTCCTCCATATAGTTATTCCATCTTTCCCTAAAAAAATGCATCCTCTTGAGTTACGTCTTCTTGTGACTCATATTCATCATTTTCTGACACTTCTTGTTCTGTTCCTGGATCATGACCGCCTTCATGAACGGATGAACAGAAACCTCAGTCTCTGAGTCAGCGCTATCACTGTGAGCATCTTCATCACTCAGCTCATTGAACCATTCCTGCCCGCAGCTCGTGGTCGTGCGGTAGCGTTCTCGCTTCCCACGCCCGGGTTCCCGGGTTCGATTCCCGGCGGGGTCAGGGATTTTCTCTGCCTCGTGATGGCTGGGTGTTGTGTCATGTCCTTAGGTTAGTTAGGTTTAAGTAGTTCTAAGTTCTAGGGGACTGATGACCGTAGATGTTAAGTCCCATAGTGCTCAGAGCCATTTTGAACCATTCCAGCCATACACTAGGATCTTTACTAAACTCTGTCCGCCGGCCGGGGTGGCCGAGCGGTTCTAGGCGCTATAGTCTGGAACCGCGCGACCGCTACGGTCACAGGTTCGAATCCTGCATCGGGCATGGATGTGTGTGATGTCCTTAGGTTAGTTAGGTTTAAGTAGTTCTAAGTTCTAGGGGACTGATGACCTTAGAAGTTAAGTCCCATAGTGCTCAGAGCCATTTGAACCATTTTGAAACTCTGTCCGAGGTTTTTTTGCCTTTGACATTTCTTCCACAATCTAAAACTAAAGAGAATACTAGGTAACACTGAAGGTAACTGCAATCAGATTCAGTACTCCTAAATTTATGTACATGAAAGATCGATTGAATCTAGGAAAGCAATAAACTAATATAGAGTTATTTTGTTTCAGATGGTGGCAGCAGAGCTCCCGCGGATGACCAGTGTCCTCCAGACTATGATAATGTTTCATAAACAA
This sequence comes from Schistocerca nitens, assembly GCF_023898315.1. Classification (NCBI taxonomy): domain Eukaryota; kingdom Metazoa; phylum Arthropoda; class Insecta; order Orthoptera; family Acrididae; genus Schistocerca; species Schistocerca nitens. Next base: position 743,581,195 of record NC_064614.1, on the reverse strand, counting down.
TGTATCTTGCTATCTTTTGATATGCAGCTCCTTGTATTGGCCGTGTTTGCAGTTAAAACGTTTTGGATGTGAGGTCCGGCAGTTATGCAAAACACCGTTTTTCTCAATACTCAAACATGCTTCGGCGCCACTGTACCATCATCAGTGTGCTTTCGTTTTTTTTTATTTATTCTGAAATGTGAACATTTTGTTAAATGATTATAAAATTATGTGCGTTTTTACTTCAAACAACAGATAATTTCTTCTTGTAAATACCTTTACGTTTGGTGTGCATGAACTTTCTGGATCACTTTTGTGTTAATTACTACAGATAGCTTGTCATCTGCAACCAAACAATGTTGATGAGAAAGTTTTTGCCGCGCGGGCTTAGCCGAGCGGTCTCAGGCACCGCAGTCGTGGACTGTGCGGCTGGTCCCGGCGGAGGTTCGATTCCTCCCTCGGGCATGGGTGTTTGTCCTTAGGATAATTTAACTTAAGTAGTGTGTAAGCTTAGGGACTGATGGCTTTAGCAGTTAAGTCCCATAAGATTTCACACACATTTGAACATTTGAGAAAGTTTTTTGCTGGTAGTGAACCTATCTTCTAGAATGTAGTTTAGTTTCTCGCGATGTTTTCGCGCCTATTTTCGTATTTACTTACTCAGCTCAGCATGATGTGGAGAATGGAAACGCTTGCCACACGAAAACGTAAGTAAATACGTAAATAGGCGCGAAAACATCGCGAAAAACTAAATTACATTCTAGAAGATAGGTTAACTCCCAGCAAAAAGCTTTCTCATCAACATCGTTTGGTTGCAAATGACAAGCTACCTGTAGTAATTAACACAAAAGTGACCCAGAAAGTTCATGCACACCGAATATAAAGGTATTTACAAAAAGAAATGATCTGTTGTTTGAAATAAAAATGCACACAATTTTATAATCATTTAACAAAATGTTCACATTTCAGAATAAATAAAAAAACGAAAACCCACTGATGATGGCACAGTGGTGCCGAAACATGTTTGGGTACTGAAAAAAACGGTGTTTTGCATAACTGGCGGACCTGACATCCAAAAAATGTATCTTTCGTAACTAAAAGCCAACAATGACTAGCTAACAGCCAGAGAGTTAACAGAAAGGTACTGAAAATGGCGCGAACTCAGTCCAGCCCTGTTGGACAAAATTGAGTGGGAAAGTCATGTGGATGACGAATGTCATCCGCGCGAGCAACGGAGGGTTAAACTAAGAAGGTCTGCGGCTAAATTGTCGTAGTATATACAGGGGGCGTACAAAAGTATGGCAAGACTGCACTGTTGTGTTTGACCACGAACGGCTCCTGTGCAATGTGCTCATTATGTTCAAGCGCCAGTCGTGACCAGAACAGTGATCTGTGTAATTGTGAATGCAGTATGTCGGAGCTCAGTGCATTCGAAGTGAGCGAATTGTTGGTGCTCGCATAGTGAATGCTCCCGTAAACAAGGTGGCCCAAGTGTTTGGTGTTCCGAGAGGCGCCGTGTCGAAGAATTTTACCGAGTACAGGGAAAGCGGGGAGCCGGCCGGAGTGGCCGTGCGGTTCTAGGCGCTACAGTCCGGAACCGCGAGACCGCTGCGGTAGCAGGTTCGAATCCTGCCTCGGGCATGGTTGTGTGTGGTGTCCTTAGGTTAGTTAGGTTTAAGTATTTCTAAGTTCTAGGGGACTGATGACCTCCGAGGTTAAGTCCCATAGTGCTCAGAGCCATTTTGAAAGCGGGGAAAGAACACCCTTAAATTTTGAAAGCGGGGAAAGAACACCCTTAAGTCACAATGTGGAGGAATGTGTGTTTTTATTATGACGGACGGTCATTGAGGAGGACTGTGACGAAAAATCAAAGGACTACAGCTGCAGAGGTCACAGCAGAACTGAACGTCTCACTCGCGAACCCCGTCCGCAACAAATCAACGCGAAGGGAGCTCCATAAGCAGGGAACTGCAAGGCGAGCTGGAATTGCAAAACCACTGGTCAGTGATGCATTCGCCGGTAACAGGGAAATGTGGTGCCGAGTCCATAAAGATGAACTTAGGGAGCAATGGAAGACTGTTATTTCGTTGGATGGGTCTTGTTATACACTGTTCCCATCTTCTGGCCCAGTTTACGTCCAAAGAGTGAAACATGGCGGGGGTTCGGTGATGATTTGGTCTGCCATACCTTGCTATTCCATGTGCCCTTGGTTACTCTGCAAGATCACATTGCTGCCAAGGATTATGTGACCATTTTGGCTGATCAGGTCCATCTCATGTTACAGTCTTCGTTTCCCAGTGGTGATGTATGTTTCAAGATCACAGGGCCCCTGTTCACGCTCAGTTCGCATCGTCCAGGACTGATTTTGATAGCACGAAGATAAACTGTTTCACCGGCCCTCACCACCAGTCACCATCTCTCAATATTATTAAACCTTTATGGTCTACTTTGGAGAGAAGGCTGAGTGATCGCTATCCATCTCCATCATCGTCATCTGTGCTTGCCACTATTTTGGAGGAAGAATGGTACAGGATTCCCTTGAAAACCATACAGGAGCATTATTTATCCATTTCGATTTCGAGACGACTGGAAGCTGTTTTGAGTTCCAACGCTTTTCAAAAAAATGGTTCAAATGGCTCTGAGCACTATGGGACTCAACTGCTGTGGTCATTAGTCCCCTAGAACTTAGAACTACTTAAACCTAACTAACCTAAGGGCATCACACACACCCATGCCCGAGGCAGGATTCGAACCTGCGACCGTAGCAGTCGCACGGTTCCGGACTGCGCGCCTAGAACCGCGAAACCACCGCGGCCGGCCCCAACGCTTTTCCTACACCATATTAGGTATGGCAGTATGTTATGTTGTTAGCGTTTACATTGTTTTGTCCATTAGTGTTTACATTTTTTTGTCCATGACTGTATCTGTTTAGTAATAGATCTTTTGTGCTGGAGCAAATCACTCTGGTACATCATCCTTACACAACGTTAATTACTTACAGAAAAACACGGTATGTCAAATATTACAAATATATGCTTTTGTCTTTCGGTTCGTGAACCGTACAGCTAACTTCATAAACACATGTTCATCTTTTACAGCTATAGCCAAATGCACCTGTTCATTTTTTACATTGAATGCTCTACTTTCTGTAACTTCTAGAATTTAAAACTATCAAACACCATAAAGAATATAGATACGTAATTAAGGTAAAGTATTAATTATTGTTTATGACTTAATGTTCGTTATGCGAAACCTCGCCAATTCAAAAGCTTTAAGCGCAATAAAGTGGATGAGGAACGTAATTAACATAACTGTTTTTCCGTATCCGTAACAAAATATTCTTTATGCAGGATGATTCCACGATGATATTATAAACTTTCAGGGATGATGCAGAAGTGTAAACGTATCAATTTGAGGTAAGCGACCCTGGTCTAGAAACGAACGCGCGGAAAAGTATAAGCGAAAATACCTGTACCGGTGCTGTTGCTGCTAAGATTGTAGGATAGGCAACTTTCAGAGGTGGTATATGGATCAAAACGAAAACAAAGTCCAGTAAAGAATGGCTCTAAAATGCGTGCTGTAGGTGCTATGAGCGTTTGTTGATCTTCGCTACTGTGAAACACATCTCTTCTACTGAACAAGTGCCCATAGCCCTGGAGGTATGCGTTTTAGAGCCGATATTTACTAGTCATTTTTTTTTCTTATTTGGTCCATATTATCACCTCTGAAAGTTTGCTGTCCTGCAGTCTTAGCAACAACAGTAACCCAATTACATTGCGAGAATCAAAACGCTCCAACAATTGAGCAGCAGAAGCAGTACTAAGGCTCTTCCGAAAAGTTACCGTCAACTGACCGTTACCTTGAATGAAGGCATCATTATTACTAATGCTACAATTAAATTCACATCCTGCAAGTACACAAGAGCCATCAAGGATAGAGGCAGAAGCAACTCCTTTCAGTTTATTCTTTGCGACGCCTACCCCATTGTCATTCTTCGCTTCACTGTTCAGAATACTCTTGAATAGAGTAGCGCGATGACGCATACGTCGACGACGCCTGTAACTTACAATTTTCGACTCAGTCATTCCCGGATCAGGATCACTTACCTCAAATTAGTTCATTTATCCTTCTCTATCATCCCTGAAAGTCTGTAACAGTATCATGGAATGACCCTGTATGTGACTTGGGTTGGATGCAAACATCACATACAGTTATGAGGTACTTCGGGTGGTTACATGTTAAGTTATGTGAATCTGCAGCCTTTCATAGAGATTATCACAGAAGGTAAAATCTTCTAGCATATGAGGCCGCGTCATGTTCCTCTTCAGTTTCTCCTTACACAATCGATGTTTCAAGCGCTCTGCCGGAAGCTTCTTCAGGATCTTCTGATATTCCTGGTTAACTGTCACAAGAAGACACTGGAGGTGACCCCAGCACAGTGGTTCAAACATCGATTGTGTAACGAGAAGCTGGAGAGGAATGTACGCGGCCTAACAACCTAGAAGTAGAGAATAAAGGCGCAGTTCCATTCCTGGACATGGCAGTATACAGGACAACGGACGGCACACTAGGGTACAGGGTACACCGGAAGTCTACACATACGGACAGGTACTTGCGCACCGAATCCAACCACCACCCAGAGCAGAAGAACTCATTTATCCTTTCTTTGGCCATCTACGCGGAGCGCCTAACCCGTGGTCAAACCATAACACATCACCTCAAAAGGTTGCATACAACGTTCGTGGCCAGTGGCTACAGCCATAAATCAATCCAAATGGCGATGGCATCAAGCAGAAGGAAGCGAGATAGGCAAGAAATCAACAAACTGCAGCCACAGCGTGCTTACCTTACTTGAAAATGTCACTGACCGGACCGGTAAACTCCCCCGTCAGGTTGACGTCCAGCCTGTCTACGAAAGCAGCCGCAAGATTCATTCAGATTGGTTGGTTGATTTGTGGGGGGGGGGGGGGGGGGGGGGGGGGGCAAACAGCAAGGTCAATTAGGGAAAGATGGGGGAGCAAGTCGGGCGGTCCCCTTTTCAAAGGAACCGTCCCGGCGTTTGCTGAAGCGATTTAGGGAAATCGCGGAAAACCTAAATCAAGATGGCCGGACGCGGGTTTGAACCGTCGTCCTCCAGAATCAGAGTCCAGTGTGCTACCCACTGCGCCACATCGTTCGGTCAAGGTTCAGGATGTCCTAGACTCCGCAAAGGACAAGATAGATGCTTTACACACTGCAGCTTTGTACAAGGTGGAATATCAATGTGGAGCAGTATACATCGGCAGGACCGGCAGGCCAATAGCAACGCGGATTCGAGAAGATGGATACATTCGTCTCGAGCAACACAGCAAGTCTGCAGTGGCCGAATACCCACAAGACTGTGGCAAGGAAGTCAAGTTTAACGAAACCTGCGTACTGAATAAGCGGCCGGCTTTGACGAAACGTAAGATCAGAGAAGCCTTAGAAATAATAAAACGCCCTAACAACATGAACAGAGTGGATGGATACAAACTCGCGCCATCATGGCTGCCAGCCCTCAGAGCCCAATAGTCCGCACCAAGAACACGTGACGCGGGCGCTATGGGCGAGTAATTGACGCCGCACGGCCTGCGTCCAGCGGGGGGAAATCAGGAGCCTACGCCTCATTCAAATGGTTCAAATTGCTCTGAGCACTATGGGACTTAACTTCTGAGTTCATCAGTCCCCTAGAACTTTTTTTTAAATTTATTTATTTCATAACATAATAATAATTATACAAACATGATCCACCACCTTAGTGATTAGTGGGTCCTACATTTCTAACTTTACAATAGCAGCTTCTACATTTACGTTCCTACAGACAGACATGATTATTACTAGGCAAACTAATTCTTATTTAACTAGTGTTAGCATACTTTCTAGTTACTACAAAAGGTTAGTATTAACTGCCTGCAGCGTTACAATTGTGCCAGTGTTAATATATATAAACCTACTTAGATGCCTTGCTCATAGAGCTAAGCCCTATGAGCATGCCCCTGGCACAGGACAGGCAAGGGTTAATTTATCGCTGCAGGTTCCTAACTTACTATCCTATTCTAATTAACTAAATCTACTTCCTATTCTACGTCATAATCGGTGCGTTGTCTAGTTCGGATTCACCCCAGTCCCCCTGGTCCTGGACGTGGCGGATTCCAACTGTCAAGTCGACCTATCCACGAACAGGCGGTACGGGATTGGGGCAGTGGTCACAATCGGTGATTTATTTGTCTAGGCGTGAAGGCCTCCTAGAAAAGTTTTCAATACTTTTTGTGATACCTCGTTTGCTAGCGTATTCAGTCTCTGAAAAGTTTCCTCTTGTCTTAGAAGGTCATAGGTGTTCGTACTTGGTAGTTGTCGTCTCAATGTCCCGGCTACATCATCGAAAAGGGGGCACTCGTAAACCACATGGTCAGGAGTACCCTCCGGTGCGCCACAGTCGCACGCGGGCGTCGCCCTTTTCCCAAACCGACATAAGTAAGTCGGATAGGGGCCATGACCGGTGAGAAAGTGGAACAATCCCCGAGTTGGCTCGAAGTATTTCATTTTCAGTCTTTCCTTAACATCTGGTAGGAACTGAAAGGTTCTTCTACCAGTTTCATCTGCCTCCCATATCTCCTGCCATAGATCTATCCCCCTTCCCCGTATCTCTCCTTTTCCCTGACTGGTGCCCCCATAATTTCCTCTACCTTGGTGATAATGTCCTTTTTGGCCCAGTACCATGCTGCCTGTTCCCTAATCTTTATGTCAAGGGGACAGAGCCCCATTATGATTAACAGGGCTCCTCCTTGGGATGTTCTGTAAGCTCCCACGGACCTAAGTATCATGCTCCTTTGTACTTTTCTCACCGTCATGGCAGGCATCACCCTCCCGAGCCATAACCCACTATTGACGTCAGTATACTGTTATGATAAAGCTTGATTAAATGAGGCGGGAGATGGAATCTCTTATGTCCAATGGAAATCAGGTTATTTAATAGTTGTAGTGCCTTCTGGGTTACGGTTTCTATGTGCTTTGCAAAGTTCCACCTTTCATCGATGATGATTCCCAAGAAGCGCGTTTCTCGTCTCCGAAGAACGGGCGTACCGTCAATTCTCACAGTCGGGTTTCTTATTAACTGCCATTTGAGTAATAAGTAAGTCGACTTGGTTGGTGAGACAGTCATTTTGGTGTTGCGGCAACATAGTTGTAGTTTGTCTATTGCTCGTTCTATTTTTGGTTCTATGTCCTCGCGACTTCGGCCGCCGACCAGCAGGAGGAGATCGTCAGCGTAGGCTATCACCTCTAGCACCTCTTCGCTCTGTTGCAGACTATCCAGAAGAGGCTCCATGTGGGTGTCCCAAAAAAGGGGACCCAACACAGAGCCCTGGGGGCAACTCTTGGTGATAGTTTTCCGGACATTCCCGCTAGGGTATGATAGCCATACCTCCCGTTTTTCACAATAGCTCCTCAAACATCCATATAGCAGCCCTGGGCACTCCTTCTCCCGGAGACAGGAGAAGAGCAAAGGCCACCACAGGTTGTCGAAGGCGCCACTGATATCCACCATGATGCCAACAACATACTTATATGGGGCTGCGCCGCAGATCTTGGCCGCCAGGGCGATTGCATCAGATGCCGATCGCCCCGGCCTAAAACCGAATTGCCTGCCGCTCATCCCCTGCAGCATGCGGTGAGCGGTCAGTCTGTCCGCTAATAACTTTTCGAGGAGTTTGCCAATACCGTCCAACAGGCAGATGGGCCTGTAGGATTTGGCCACAGCAGGGTCCTTCTCGGGGCCTTTCTTAATAATTACCACATTAGCGGTTCTCCATATTTTTGGAAATTTGCCTTGCCTGAGGCATTCGTTAAAGAGATGTGTAAGTGGCGCAACTAGCTGTGGAGCTAAAAACTGCACCACCTCCGCCACAATGCCGTCTGGCCCGGGGGCTTTTCCTTTCTTTAAGGACTTGATGAGAGCAGCAACTTCCTCCTCAGAGAAGGGGAGGACCGCTTCGTCATTTACATACCTATGAAGGCCTTCATTTCGTAATTGACGCTGCTCTTCAGTATCGTCATTCCTGTCGTCGTCAGGCAACAGCGACCGGAGGAGGACCTCGGCAGTTTCCTGCCAGGATTCCGTCATCCCGACCCCGTGCCTGAGCGTAGATATCATCGTTGGGGAGCGGATCTTCTCCCTCACCAATCTGTATGGCACACCCCAAGGGTCGAGGGCCAGCTGATTGGTTACAAAATTTTCCCAACTATTTATTCTGGTCTTCTGTAGCTCTTTTTGAAAGTTGTCTTTAGCCTCCCGGTATAACTGCAGCCATCTTTGCTTTTCCCACCAGACGACACTGCGCTGGTAGTGCTTCCTCAATGTCCTGACAGACTGACGCAGTTCTTGTAGCTCGGCTGACCATGGTGCCGGTGTGGCCGCCACGGCCCTCCTCCTGGTTGGTACGGCCGCCTTGATCGCCCTTGTTATTGCACATACCAGTCCCTCGGCTCTGTCTTCCACGTTAAAGTCCTGTCGTGCGTCCCCTTCTGGTAACGGAGGAATGTCGCACTCTCTGGCTAGGCGTTCCCAGTCTGTTTTCCTAAAATTTCTTTGTACCTCCCACCCCATGGCCCAGCGGCACTCTCTATCTCTTACAATAAAGGTAATTAGGTTGTGATCACTAGTGGTGGCATTATCTACCACTCTCCACTCTTGGAGCATATTCACTGTATTTGGCGTGACCAACGTCACATCAATGTTGGTGCCCTGTCCTCCTCCGGCCACGTAGGTGGGGGGATTGCCTGGTCTGTTTGCCACCACTAGTTGCAGAGCCATTATCATTTCCTCTGCTTTAGCACCATTTTCATCCCTTTTGCCACTGTACCATAGGGGGGATTTGGCGTTGATGTCAGCAGTTATAATGATTTTTCGTCCCCGCAACGCCGTGACCACACTCACTAGATGATCTATGTGTTGTTCAATTCTGTCTCCGTACTGAAAGTACATGTTAATGATGATGACAATTCCAGCAGGAGATTGTATCTCCACGACGTTGCAGTGACTATTAGAATACTGTGACAGGGGTGTTGCACGCAGTGCAGCGTTTGTTATCAGAATGGCCGCTCTGGGGATGTCCCCACTGCTAACAGTTTGCCATGTTGCGGCAGTGAACGCAACTTTTCCAGCCAGAGAGTAGGGCTCCTGTAAACAGAGTATGTCCAGTCTCTCCTCCACCACTTCCTTTCGGAGCTCCTGCATTACCAGTCGACTGTTATGAGTATTGAGTTGTCCGATTTTTATTCTGGTCGTCATGGAAAGTAAGTATGTATGTGGTCATGTGGCCAGGTTTTGTTCCAGTCGTATGCTAGTCGTCCGTTTGCTATCACTGATTGATGGTAAATTTCATCCAGGTCAAATTTTTCTCCTCGTCTTTCAAAAACTTTTTTGAGTAGGTCCCGCAGTGCTCCGAAGTCAGTGGGGAGGTTCACCGACTTTAATTGTACTCTGTCCACAGCCTCCATCACCGAGAAGGTTACCCTCCGTCCGTACTCATGCCCTACTCGAACCACATGTCGCAAGGCAGTGGTCAGGGTAGTCGGCTGCTCCAGTCTAGCTAGTTGCATGGTGTACTCAAGATTAGGGTACACCCTCACCAGGTCTACGGGTGGCAACCTGACCACTGGGCTATCTTTGGTGATGGAGTTGGCGGTGGAGCTCGTCATCATGTTTTCTTGAACAGGTTTCGCAGCTTTATCTGTCGCTACCTCAGGATGCTCTTGCCGTTGTGGATTGTTAGTCGGCAGCGTGTCCCGGCATTGGGAGGAGGGTGCTTTGACCTCTGAGGCGAGCTCAGTTTGGATGCCTATGTCCCTGGTGGGGGACTCCGTTTGTATTGATTTGTCAACTGTTGGTACGTCGGCGCTGATAAGCGACTTCAGGAAATTCCTGAATTTACTTGCTCTCATAGCATCCCTCCTCTTTTGCTCGCGGATTTATGCTTTGGCATCCTGCTTAGTATGCCGTTTTCAGCCATAATCGATGCGAGAAATTAATCTCTGTTCAAGCATCCTGTAGGTAGGGCAGTTTCGTCCTGTGGCTCCACAAGACTTCTTGCCACGACTCTTGCAGGGGATGCAGACACCTGTGGCCTTGCAGTCCTTACGAGTGTGTCCGTTATCACCGCATTTGGAGCAGGCAGACCCCTTGGTGCAGTGCCTTAGAATGTGGTCCAAGTCGCCGCAATTATGACAACGAGGTACCACGATGTAATCTTTGGTATTTATTGCGTGGAATCCCACGTATAGTCTGCCCAGTACTGTTATTCGTCTCCACATTGTTGCGGAGACCTCGGCAACATGATGTACGACATCACGATCCCGAGGACCCGTCTTAAATCTCAGTTTGAAGCTGCTTTGAAACTCCTTTTCATTCATGTCCTCAAAGTTTTGCTTTCTTATTGCCTCACATAGTTCTCGTTTGTCATTACTGCAGGAACATCATACAATATGACCAAGGGGTTCCTCTTTTTTGGCGGTTCGCATTTTACAACCGCATTCAATTTCGGATTTTCGAGAAGCTTATTTTTGTCCTCTTCAGACGCAACTTCTACAATCACCGAGTTGCGGCTTGGTTTAACACGCTTAATCTTTATCTTATCTTTTACAGGGTCAATTTTGGTGGTTAGAAGTTCCTGAATCCTTTTGACGCTCGTGTCTTGTCCAGGCAAGGTCCTAAGAAAGACTGCCGTCTCTTGTTTCTTAGTCACCCTGTCTATTGTCTCTTTCGTGTTGATTTGTCTGGTGGGAACTTGTGCAGCCACCGCCGCCCAGGTCTTGCTCGGTTGTTGTTGCTGTTGTCTCATACGGGTATTCTCTCTCTCCAGCTCCTCTACACGTCCTTCTAACTTTGCGTGAGCGATTGCCCATGCAGCCAATTCATTTTTTATTTGCAAGATTGCTGCCTGGCTTATCTTTCCATTTTTTATACTTTGCCCTAGGAGCAACGTGATTTTTGCATGCCTCTTCATTACTGAGTAGTCCTCCTCGGCCTGTCCCACCTCGTCCTGTGGAGAGGGATCAGGCGAAAAAGAAGTTCTCGAGAGTGCACTAGTATCACTCGTCTCCGGTGTCGCCATTTTGTACGAGTGATAAAAAGAAGTGGGAGCCCGTCTCTTACCCCGGACCGGCTCCTCTGGCATGGGGGAAGGACTTCTGCAGCTCGCCCACCGACCTCGCCCCTAGGTCAAGGGCACTTCAGAGCTGCTGGGTTCAGCGCACCGTCACCAATGCACTGGTCCCCCTCGGTGACTCCGTCATCGACGATTTCACGCGACGCTCCTCGGCAACTGCACCCCGCACTCCGGAGAGGCGGATGCACCTCTCGCCCTTCGCCGCCTACTTGCCCGAGTTTCCACCTCTCGGCCAAGGACACACTCCTACTCAGGTGGTGGGTCGGTCCCCCAGTCGTTCGGCGGTCTGAACCCATCTAACCTGGCCCAGGCGATGTCACCACCTCCTGGGTTTGGCAGAACACGCCCCGGTTATCCAGGGGCGCGGCGAAGCACCCTTGCCGACTCGCGCCGCGATCCCACGCCGACAAACGAGATCGCCGGCATGCAGAGCACCTGCTGGTCTGTGCCCTGCGAACAGAAGGGGACTGGTGCTCGGTCCCTCGACACAGCTCCCCCTGTGCCACGCACCCTTCGCTTTCGCATCGGGTTGGGTCGCAGCTCTCCCTTTTGTCGCAAGGCAGAATGCCGAGCTTAACATCTGGCACCACGGGAAGGCGGAAAGAGCCACTTGGGAAGGAGAGGCTATAAGAGACGCGTCACTTCCCCTGTGAGGACTGCCGCGGCACACCCGACTGGAGGCGATACGCCCCAGTGCGAGCTTCCGTGCCTTACGGCGCGCCGGCAACGGGCGGGCCCGCGCCGAACGCGCCGTCAAGCGACCGACCCCTAGAACTTAGAACTACTTAAACCTAACTAACCTAAGGACATCACACATATCCAAACTACGCAAGAAGAAATACACAACAGCAGATCCCCGCTCCGTCTAACGTAGCGACCTGTTATAATCAAGTTCCTGCTCCTTCCGCCTCAAGTGGCCAACCACAGCTATTACCTTTCAAAATTATGGCGTAACGTCATGCTCAGTGAGTGGCAATGACAAAATATAAACGACTCTTCGCAGTTAAAGCACATCAGTAATCCCGTGGCCGAAATGTTAGTTTCTCCAGTAAACTATTTTACTCTGTGAGACGGTACGAAACTCTTACGTCAACTGACTCTGTCCATGGAAGTTTACGCAATTATTTATAAACCCACAAGATTTTACCTAAATGTTAAGCCGCTGTCGCGCAAATTCTTTGACATTGTATTGTATATGTAGGATTTTTCTGGGCCTAAATAAAGCTTCAGGATACTGGCAAAGTAACACAGTTCCGTGAAAAGTTCTTGTGAAACTTACCTTGTTGGGACCGTAAAGAGGACACGTGGAAAATAGATGTCGATGTCTGTAGCCGTTTCCTGCTAGAACTCACACTATGGACCAAGTCAGTATATATTTTTGGAGAAAGAGGTGTGGTTCAGCCTCATTCTACATTGAAGAGCCAAAGAAACTGGTACACCAGCCTAATACCTTGTAGGGGCCCCGCGAGCACGCTGAAGTGCTGCAACACGATGTGACATGGGCTCGACTAATGTCTGAAGAAGTGTTGGTCGGAATTGACACCATGAATCCTGCAGGGCTGTCCATAAATCCGTACGAGTACGACCGGGTGGAGATATCTTCTGTACAGCACGTTGCAAGGCATCCTAGATATGCTCAATAATGTTCATGTCTGGGGAGTTTGGCGGCCAGTGGAAGTGTTTAAACTCAGAAGGGTCTACCTGAATCCACACTGTAGGAGTTCTGGACGTGTGGGGACGTCGCATTGTCCTGCTGAATTTCCCAAGTCCGTCGGAATGCACAATGGAGATGAATGGATGCAGGTGATCAGACAGGACGCTTACGTACGTGTCACCTATCAGACTCGCATCTAGACGAATCAGAGGTCCCATAGCATTCCAACTGCACACGCCCCACACCATTACAGAGCTTCTACCAGCTTGAACAGTCCCCTTTTGACATGCAGAGTCCATGGATTCATGAGATTGTCTCCATACCCGTACACGTCCATCCGCTCGATACAATTTGAAACGAGACTCGTCCGACCAGGCAACATGTTTCCAGTCATCAACAGTTTAACGTCGGTGTTGACGGGACCAGGCGAGGCGTAAAGCTTTGTGTCGTGCAGTCATCAAGGGTACGCGAGTGGGCCTTGCTCCGAAAACCCATATCGATGGTGTTTCGTTGAATGGTTCGCACGCTGACACTTGTTGATGGCCCGGCATTGAAATCTGCACCGATTTGCGGAAGGTTTTGCTCTTGTGTCACACTGAACGATTCTCTTCAGTCGTCGTTGGTCCTGTTCTTGCAGGATCTTTCTCCGGCCTCAGCGATGTCGGAGATTTGATGTTTTGCCTGATTCCTGATTTTCACGGTACACTCGTGAAATGGTGGTATGGGAAAATCCCCACTTCACCGCTACCTCGGAAGTGCTGTGTCCCATTGCTATAACACCACGTTCAAACTCAATTAAATCTTTATAACCTGCCATTGTAGCAGCAGTAACCGATCCAACAACTGCACCAGACACTTGTTGTATTATATAGGCGTTGCTGACGGTAGCGTCGTATTCTGTCTGTTTACATACCTCTGTATCTGAAAACGCATGCCTGTTTCTTTGGCGCTTCAGTGTAATTAAGCTAGCAGTGTTTGTGCCACTGTAATTGCTCATGCTGCACCAAGGTATCGACAAAAACATATGTTTAACTTTCACACACAGACTGAACTTCATCCGACGCTTCATGACACAACTTTATCCAGTATATTTTAATAACGTAGAATGTGTTGCTATTGGATAGTAAGATATTTAAAGGAGGTCTGACAGTGTCTTACACAAGAAGATTCACTTTTTCGTTATGCCATATCACTGAAACTGATTTACGTTATCGAGGCATATCTCGATGAGAAAATACGTTAAATCTGTCATCGACCTGAAGGTTATTTGAACAACAGATCCTTTACTAGGCACGGTCCTGTTGGAGGTGGTATTTCGTTGTCTTCCTGCGACCTCTGAACTAACTTACCCTACCAGTGGCATCTTGCTCTGGGCAGTGCAACGGACTTTGACCATCAGCGTCAACGGCTTGCGGAGGCGGACTGGGCTAGCAACCTGCTGGTATACGCTGCTCCGAAGCGAAGCGAGAGCTCAACTTGCAACTACATCACGCCGTCTCCAACCATAATCACGCGACCAGCTGTCCTGGGAACGGTTTGCAGTGCGAGGTTCTGAGTCAGTAACAAGTGAGAGGACGGTTAGATTTCAGGTTAGCCAACTGAGCGTTAGATTAACAGTAACACGTGTTTGTGCAGACCTTGTGACACACTTAAGCGCTAGGTTTTGTCTGTAACTTCGTCCACGTAGATCTCGACCCTACATGAAGTTTCAACAGTCTTGAAGCTTATTGTTATTGTTGTTGTTGTTGTGGTCTTCAGTCCTGAGTCTGGTTTGATGTAGCTCTCCATGCTACTCTATCCTATGCAAGCTTCTTCATCTCCCAGTACCTACTGCGACCTACATGCTTCTGAATCTGCTTAGTGTATTCATCTCTTGGTCTCCCTCTACGATTTTTACCCTCCACGCTGCCCTCCAGTACTAAATTCGTGATCCCTTGATGCCTCAGAACATGTTCTACTAACCGATCCCTTCTTCTAGTCAAGTTGTGCCACAAACTCCTCTTCTCCCCAATTCTATTCAATACCTCCACATTAGTTATGTGATCTACCCATCTAATCTTCAGCATTTTTCTGTAGCACCACATTTCGAAAGCTTCTATTCTCTTCTTGTCCAAACTATTTATCGTCCATGTTTCACTTCCATACATAGCTACATTCCATACAAGTACTTTCAAAAACGACTTCCTGACACTTAAATCTATACTCGATGTTAACAAACTTCTCTTCATCAGAAACGCTTTCCTTGCCATTGCCAGTCTACATTTTATATCCTCCCTACTTCGACCATCATGAGTTATTTTGCTCCCCAAATAGCAAAACTCCTTTACTACTTTAAGTGTCTCATTTCCTAATCTAATTCCCTCAGCATCGCCCGACTTAATTCGACTACATTCCATTATCCTCGTTTTGCTTTTGTTGATTTTCATCTTATACCCTCCTTTCAAGACACTGTCCATTCCGTTCAACTGCGATTCCAAATCCTTTGCTGTCCCTGACAGAATTACAAAGTCATAGGCGAACCTTAAAGTTTTTATTTCTTCTCCGTGGATTTTAATACTTACTCCGAATTTTTCTGTTGTTTCCTTTACTGCTTGCTCAATATACAGACTGAATAACATCGGGGAGAGGCTACACCCCTGTACCACTCCCTTCCCAACCACTGCTTCCCTTTCGTACACCTCGACTCTTATAATTGCCATCTGGTTTCTGTACAAATTGTAAATAGCCTTTCGCTCCCTGTATTTTACCCCTGCCACCTTCAGAATTTGAAAGAGGGTATTCTAGTCAACATTGTCAAAAGCTTTCTCCAAGTCTACAAATGCTAGAAACGTAGGTTTGCCTTTCCTTAATCTTTCTCCTCAGATAAGTCGTAGGGTCAGTATTGCCTCACGTGTTCCAACTATTTTACGGAATCCAAACTGATCTTCCCCGAGGTCGGCTTCTACCAGTTTTTCCATTCGTCTGCAAAGAATTCGCGTTAGTATTTTGCAGCTGTGACTTATTAAACTGATAGTTCGGTAATTTTCACTTGTGTCAACACCTGCTTTCTTTGGGATTGGAATTATTATATTCTTCTTGAAGTCTGAGGGAATTTCGCCTGTCTCATACATTTTGCTCACCAGATGGTAGAGTTTTGTCAGGGCTCGCTCTCCCAAGGCTGTCAGTAGTTCTAATGGAATGTTGTCTACCCCTCGTGAGATAAGCCTCTACATCATTACATTTGTCCTCTAGCCATCCCAGCTTAGCCATTTTGCACTTCCTGTCGATCTCATTTTTGAGACGTTTGTATTCCTTTTTGCCTGCTTCACTTACTGCATTTTTGTATTTTCTCCTTTCATCAATTAAATTCAGTATCTCTTCTGTTACCTAAGGATTTCTACTAGCCCTCGTCTTTTTACCTACTTGAACCTCTGCTGCCTTCACTATTTCATTCCTCAAAGCTATCCATTCTTCTTCTACTGTATTTCTTTCCCCCATTCCTGTTAATCGTTCCCTAATGCTCTCCCTAAAACTCTGTACAATCTCTATTTCTTTCAGTTTATCCAAATCCCATCTCCTTAAATTCCCACCTTTTTGCAGTTTCTTCAGTTTTAATCTACAGCTCATAACCAATAGATTGTGGTCAGAGTCCACATCTGCCCCTGGAAATGTCTTACAATTTAAAACCTGGTTCCCAAATCTCTGTCTTACCATTATATAATCTGTCTGAAACCTTTTAGTATCTCCAAGGTTCTTTCATGTATACAACCTTCTTTCATGATTCTTGAACCAAGTGTTAGCTATGATTAAGTTATGTTCTGTGGAAATTTCTACCAGGCAGCTTCCTCTTTCATTTCTTAGCCCCATACCATATTCACATACTACGTTTCCTCCTCTTCCTTTTCCTACTGTGGAATTCCAGTCACCCATGACTATTAAATTTTCGTCTCCCTTCACTACCTGAATAATTTCTTTTATCTCATCATACATTTCATTAATTTCTTCATCATCTGCAGAGCTAGTTGGCATAAACTTGTAGTACTGCAGTACACGAGGGCTTCGTGTCTATCTTGGCCACAATAATGTGTTCACTATGCTGTTTGTACTAGCTTACCCACACTTCTATTTTTTTTTATTCATTATTAAACCTACTCCTGCATTACCCCTATATGATTTTGTATTTATAACCCTGTATTCACCTGGCCAAAAGTCTTGTTCCTCCTGCCACCGAACTTTTACTAATTCCCACTATATCCAACTTTAACCTATCCATTTCCCTTTTTAAATTTTCTAACATACCTGGCCGATTAAGGGATCTGACATTCCACGCTCCGATCCGTAGAACGCCAGTTTTCTTTCTCCTGATAACGACGTCCTCCTGAGTAGTCCCCGCCCGGAGATCCGAATGGGGGACTATTTTACCTCCGGAACATTTTACCCAAGAGGACGCCATCATCTTTTAATCATACAGTAAAGCTGCATGCCCTCGGGAAAAATTACGGCTGTAGTTTCCCCTTGCTTTCAGCCGTTCGCAGTACCAGCACAGCAAGGCCGTTTTGGTTAGTGTTACAAGGCCAGATCAGTCAATCTTCAAACACGCATCAAAAAAAGTTTTGCATCTCCTCGGTCCCGAGAGTTCCGGAACCAGTACAGGAAATTTGAACAGAGATCAACATAAACATCATTTCCGCCCTTTTTAATGCCAATGAAAACCACATTGCCTACTGTACCACCATACAGCGAGACCTTCAGAGGTAGTGGTCCAGATGGCTCTACACACCGGTACCTCTAATACCCAGTAGCACGTCCTCTTGCCTCTTATATTGATGCATACCTGTATTCGTCGTGGCATACTATCCACATGTTCATCAAGGCAGTGTTGGTCCAGATTGTGCCACTCCTCAACGGCGATTCGGCGTAGATCCCTCAGAGTGGTTGGCGGGCCACATCGTCCATAAACAGCTCTTTTCAATCTATCTCAGGCATGACTGATAGGGTTCATGTTTGGAGAACATGCTGGCCACTCTAGTCGAGCGATGTCGTTATCCTGAAGGAAGTCATTCACAAAATGTGCACGATTGGGGTGCGAATTGTCGTCCTTGAAGACGAATGCCTCGCCAGTATGCTGCAGATATGGTTGCACTATCGGTCGGAGGATGGCCTTCACGTGTTGTACAGCCGTTACGGCGCCTTCCATGACCACCAGCGGCATACATCGGCCCCATATAATGCCACCCCAAAACAGCAGGGAACCTTCACCTTGCTGCACTCGCTGGACAGTGAGTCTATGGCGTTCAGCCTGACCGGGTTGCCTCCAAACACGTCTCCGACTATTGTCTGGTTGAAGGCATATGCGACACTCATCGGTGAAGAGAACGTGATGCCAATCCTGAGCGGTCCATTCGGCATGTTCTCGGGCCCATCTGCACCGCGTTGTATGGTGTCGTGTTTGCAAAGATGGACCTCGCCATAGACGTCGGGAGTGAAGTTGCGCATCGTGCAGCCTATTGCGCACAGTTTGAGCCGTAACACGACGTCCTGTGGCTGCACGAAAAGCATTATTCGGCAGGGTGGCGTTGCTGTCAGGGTTCCTCCGAGCCATAATCCGTACGTAGCGGTCATCCACTGCAGTAGTAGCCCTTGGGCGGCCTGAGCGAAGCATGTTATCGGCAGTTCCAGTCTCTCTGTATCTGCTCCACGTCCGAACAACATCGCTTTGGTTCACTCCGAGACGCCTTCACACTTCCTTTGTTGAGAGCACTTCCTGGCACAAAGTAACAATGCGGACGCCATCGAACCGCGGTATTGACCGTCTAGGCATGGTTGAAGTACAGACAACACGAGCCGTGTACCTCCTTCCTGGTGGAATGACTGGAACTGATCGGCTGTCGGACCCCCTCCGTCTAATAGGCGTTGCTCATCCATGGTTGTTTACATCTTTCGGCGGGTTTAGTGACATGTCTGAACAGTCAAAGGGACTGCGTCAGTGATACAATATCCACGGCCAACGTCTATCTTCAGGAGTTCTGGGAACCGGGGTGATGCAAAAGTTGTTTTTTTTTTTTTTTTTTTTTTTTTATTTGTGGATATGCAATCAGTATCTCATTAGATTCTGTTAGAAACCGGAAGTGCTCAACAATCTAGAAACTGAGCGGTGATATCTAAAGGGCTGTGTAATCCATGGAACATTTTTGTTCTACATAGTGATCCTTCCATCTGTTGCATAAAAATAAAAGCATTTATAGCAAAATTGTGATTGGTACTGTTTAATTCAGCGTTGATTCCAAAATTGTTGATTTGTTACGTGAAACAGAGGAATGTTGTAGTAAAAATAAAGAAAACAATACAGGTACTTTATAAAGCGCTAGAAAACGCAATATCTTCAAAACAAAACAAAAAAAGGAAAAATTATGAAAAACTGGAAAACAAAAATATCAAAGATCGCTTCTATACTTCGTTGAACTTCTATAGCAAGTTTGCATTTATCAGTAATAACAGAAAACTCTTATCTTTATCTTGATCTAAGACGTCTGTGCATGTAAACTGTACTTGCATAAGAAGTATTTGCTTTGGTTACATAAAAGCGCAGAACTTATGCGTACAACTAATTTTGACTACTTATAATATGCTATGTATATTCTGTAATGATATGAAATACACATTGGATTAATAATGAATGATGTGCAGTTCTTATTATGTGTAAAACAAACAAATAGCAAAGAGTAGTCGTCGGCTCCCAGTTTCCCTCTTATACATTCACTTATGTTTCATTCCCTAGCAATACTACCAATGTTGTTGTTGTTGTGGTCTTCATTCCTGAGACTGGTTTGATGCAGCTCTCCATGCTACTCTACCCTGTGCAAGCTTCTTCATCTCCCAACACGTACTGCAGCCTACATCCTTCTGAATCTGTTTAGTGTATTCATATCTTGGTCTCCCTCTACGATTTTTACCCTCCACGCTGCCCTCCAATACTAAATTCGTGATCCCTTGATGCCTCAGAAGATGTCCTGCCAACCGATCCCTTCTTCTTGTCAAGTTGTGCCACAAACTCCTCTTCTCCCCAATCCTATTCAATACTTCCTCGTTAGTTACGTGATCTACCCATCTAATCTTCAGCATCCTTCTGTAGCACCACATTTCGAAAGCTTCTATTCTCTTCTTGTCCAAAATATTTATCGTCCATGTTTCACTTCCATGCATGGCTACACTCCATACAAATACTTTCAGAAACGACTTCCTGACACTTAAATCTATACTCGATGTTAACAAATTTCTCTTCTTCAGAAACGCTTTCCTTGCCATTGCCAGTCTACATTTTATATCCTCTCTACTTCGACCATCATGAGTTATTTTGCTCCCCAAATAGCAAAACTCCTTTACTACTTTAAGTGTCTCATTTCCTAATCTAATTCCCTCAGCATCGCCCGACTTAATTCGACTACATTCCATTATCCTCGTTTTGCTTTTGTTGATTTTCATCTTATACCCTCCTTTCAAGACACTGTCCATTCCGTTCAACTGCGATTCCAAATCCTTTGCTGTCCCTGACAGAATTACAAAGTCATAGGCGAACCTTAAAGTTTTTATTTCTTCTCCATGGATTTTAGTACTTACTCCGAATTTTTCTGTTGTTTCCTTTACTGCTTGCTCAATATACAGATTGAATATCATCGGGGAGAGGCTACAATCCTGTCCCACTCCCTTCCCAACCACTGCTTCCCTTTCGTACACCTCGACTCTTATAACTGCCATCTGGTTTCTGTACAAATTGTAAATAGCCTTTCGCTCCCTGTATTTTACCCCTGCCACCTTCAGAATTTGAAAGAGTATTCCAGTCAACATTGTCAAAAGCTTTCTCTAAGTCTACAAATGCTAGAAACGTAGGTTTTCCTTTTTTTAATCTAGCTTCTAAGATAAGTCGTAGGGTCAGTATTGCCTCACGTGTTCCAATATTTCTACGGAATCCAAACTGATCTTCCCCGAGGTCGGCTTCTACCAGTTTCTCCATTGGTCTGTACAGAATTCGCGTTAGTATTTTGCAGCTGTGACTTATTAAACTGATAATTCGGTAATTTTCACATCTGTCAACACCTGATTTCTTTGGGATTGGAATTATTATATTCTTCTTGAAGTCTGAGGGAATTTCGCCTGTCTCATACATTTTGCTCACCAGATGGTAGAGTTTTGTCAGGACTGTCCCTCCCAAGGCTGTCAGTAGTTCTAATGGAATGTTGTCTACTCCCGGGGCCTTCTTTCGACTTAGGTCTTTCAGTGCTCTATCAAATTCTTCACGCAGTATCATATCTCCCGTTTCATCTTCATATACATCCTCTTCCATTTCCATAATATTGTCTTCAAGAACATCGCCCTTGTATAGTCTCTCTATATACTCCTTCCACCTTTCTGCTTTCCCTTCTTTGCTTAGAACTGGGTTTCCATCTGAGCCCTTAATATTCATACAAGTGATTCTCTTTTCTTCAAAGGTCTCTTTAATTTTTCTGTAGGCAGTATCTATCTTACCCCTAGTGAGATAAGCCTCTACATCCTTACATTTGTCCTCTAGCCATGCCTGCTTAGCCATTTTGCACTTCCTGTCGATCTCATTTTTGAGACGTTTGTATTCCTTTTTGCCTGCTTCATTTACTGCAGTTTTATATTTTCTCCTTTCATCAATTAAATTCAGTATTTCTTCTGTCACCCCTCATCTTTTTACCTACTTGATCTTCTGCTGCCTTCACCACTTCATCCCTCAAAGCTACCCATTCTTCTTCTACTGTATTTCTTTTCCCCATTCTTGTCAATTGTTCCTTTATGCTCTTCCTGAAACTCTGTACAACCTCTGTTCCTTTTAGTTTATCCAGGTCCCATTTCCTCAAAGTCCCACCTTTTTGCGGTTTCTTCAGTTTTAATCTATAGTTCATAACCAATAGATTGTGGTCAGAGTCCATATCTGCCCCTGGAAATGTCTTACAATTTAAAACCTGGTTCCTAAATCTCTGTCTTACCATTATATAATCTATCTGAAACCTGTCAGTATCTCCAGGCTTCTTCCATGTATACAACCTCCTTTTATACTGTAAGAGGTTGTAATGACACATTTCTATGCAGAGACATACAATATCTTAAAAGCTGCGCCAAAGATAAATTGAGAGACATGTATATTATAATCTTTGTAAAGTTCACATTGGATTCTCTTTTGTTTGATACTCCAAGGAGCTAAGGGACACTTTCGATTGTTGCCTTGTGTAGGATGGACGTGATTTTTGGACTGTGCGGAAAGGCAGCCATATGGTTGGTAATTATGGTTTGTGCGACGAGCACAGCAAGTCTTATTGTGTTGTGAATAAAAAATAGTGAAAAGTATCGAAGTGTTACGAAAATTATTTATAGCGACGTAGCATAGTATTCCTTGGTTTCCACCGTCTTCGTGAAGTGAACCGATGCCGACTCATGATGGTACACACGGTCAACAAAGAGAAGAACATCGATGGCGACTAATGAATTAATATTGTGGCAGAAGGACTAATTCTACGTCTAAGGTGAGAACTCTGATTAAATCAACAATGACGTGGAATTTAAAATGTAAAATGTTTTTTATTTATTTCGCCACACTGGCGACCGTGACAGGACAGTGCTGGTGGAACAAAGAGTAAGTACTTCATTGTTGTACTACAAATGTACTTGTACTAATTACTGTTTCTCTGTTACATGACGCACATGGAAAATGACGAATAAAGTGAAACAATATTAACTGTATAAACGGATGGCACAATAACCAGAAGGAACAAGGACAAGGATTTACAAACCTAACGTAATCGTGAGTGACGCAGCTCAGCCGTAATTAAGGTAGGAAAGCGCAAACGCATGCAGCGGCTGCACCTTGGCTTAGCTCCACTTAAAGCAGAACCTTTTCCTTTCCATATTAAAATCCTGGTAGTGTTTGTGGCAACACACAATTACACTTTGATAATTACTTTTTTATGTTCAACAATCGCAGAATTAGAAGACGTAGTGCGCCATCTTGTAAATTTCCGACGCGCAACAAATAACAATCGCGAGATATTTTTATTAATTCAACTGTGAGAGAATTTAAAGATTTAGATTAACAGTAAAGTACAGATAAAAATAATATCTTCACAATGGAATCGGAGAACTTTAATTTGACAAATGTTCATGGACACGTCACCGATTCTGACAATAGTGACGTAAATGAGCCGGCCGAAGTGGCCGTGCGGTTAAAGGCGCTGCAGTCTGGAACCGCAAGACCGCTACGGTCGCAGGTTCGAATCCTGCCTCGGGCATGGATGTTTGTGATGTACTTAGGTTAGTTAGGTTTAACTAGTTCTAAGTTCTAGGGGACTAATGACCTCAGCAGTTGAGTCCCATAGTGCTCAGAGCCATTTGAACCATTTTTTTGACGTAAATGATGACGCAATTAGTTTTTCAGCACAACATAATGTAGAAGTAAATACAATTCAATTGCACTCCACAGGGATTAACAATAACGAACCACTTGCAAATGAAACCTTGTACACAGTCGATGAAGCATCGATTACCAGATCAGATGAAAATATTTCGCGTGAAATCAGTGAACCTAGCCCGATTTCGATTCAATCAGACCGTGGCAGAGAAACAATGGCAACAAATAATGGCATAAATACAAACACACAAGCTTCGTCAGTTACGCTTGAGGCATTATATAGTCTGATGTAAAACGTGAGCGAGAAACTGGCGAATCTAGAAATCAGCCACAACACAACGAACACAAAACTGGCGAATTTAGAAGTCAGCCACAACATGACAAACACAAAATTGTCAAACATGGAAATTGGGTTCCACCAGCAGTTTTCAAGTGTAAACACGCAATTTGAAAACATACACAGACATTTCGATCAACGCTTAAATAAACTCACCAATGAAATCGATCAAAAGATCGAAGACAAAGTCATCAAAACCGTCAATAGTGTATACAATGTATTGGCAAATGACTTAGAAAAGAAATTGTCAGATCTTACAAACAAACAGGAACAGGAACTGTCAGAAATAGTAGAAACACACAATCAAACACAAACCGTACAAAAAGAAATACATGAAAACGTACAGGCTATTCAATTAAATTTAACAAGAGTACAGTCCGCATGTGAAGAAATACCTGACCAAGTTAATAAAGTTAACGAAGAAGTCGGTTTTCTGAAACAGGAGACTCGACGTATCAACGCGGACATTATCAAAATAAATGAAACTTTAGAAAACGGTAATGTAAATGAATCAATAACTGATCGGGAAACAAAACTTTTTGAAAAATTAGGTAATGAAATCAAAGTAGCCGAGGACAGAATACGCAAGGAAATTGCTGGTAGACTGAATGTTTCAAATGACTTGCCTACGTCAAGCAACAGGCAGCGCGACACTTATTCGCCCGTGCCAGATTACGATGTCAATAACGCAGAATATCACGCGCCCAGTCCGGCGTATGTGCACGCACCGGCACAGGCAAACAATGGCTATTCGCCAAACGCGGTGCTGCAACAGGCAGTAGGTGTGTCGCCTTGCATCTCGACGATTCTAGTCGATGAGAGCCTGTTGAAACATAGTTTCCAGTTTTCTCCACAGAATCCAGAAAAACTCATCCAGTCGTATTCGTAAGAGCATTTAAAAATGTCTTACCAAGGAACTGGACTGAGGCACAGAAGATTAGATATGTAGTAGGCTTCACACAAGGCGACGCACTTTTGTGGGCCACAGACATGGCTGAACAGTGCGTCACCTACGAACAATTTGAACGGGCTTTCTTGGAGAAATATTGGTCTGCTGGGGTCCAAGAAAGACTGCGCCGTGAGGTATTCAACCCACAACCGTTCAACCTCAAAAACGGCGGGTTGAGAAAGTATTTCGAAAAGTACTTGAATAAGACGCGCTATTGGAACAATCCAATACCGCACGTAGATGTTCTCAAAATTCTGAAAAACAGACTACCCGCGAACTTACGCGAGAAATTGGTAACCATACCGGAGAACGACCTTGAATACTTTCTTTCCGTGCTTGACTCAATTGATCTAATATACGAAGAAGAGCCGAGCACAAGTAATCGGAATGAACATTCCGGAACCAATCCAAACAACGGTAACGGATATCATTTTAATGGCAGTGGACAAAACCCACAAAGTTGGCATCCGTATGCGACAAGGCCAAATAATGGAAACTGGAATTACGGAAATCGGAGGAATTCGGCGCCACAGAGACGTGAAGACCGAAGGTATAGTACAGATTACGGTCCACGCCGGTATGGAAATGATAGAAATCACGTGAATGATTGGTCAGGCCCGCGTGATGAAAGGCGGCACACAAATGAAAATTACAATAGTTACAGTAATAGGAATGACCTACCAAGGAGAAACAGCGACGACCGGTCGCAAGAAAATGTTGCACGCAGCGGTCCGGAAACGAATTGGCGACAGAATAACCACTCAGTACATTTCGTAGAGGAAACGGACAGTAATGAAGCAACGCCGTTGTCTCCCCCGGTAAACAACAATCGGTCGCAATGAGCCCCCACCGGCCGATCGATTTGACAACAGGGGGCACAAACAAGCACACATTACATCTTGAACAATTATTTTTAAGATATGATCAGGATGCTACCATAGAAGATGATCTATGTGAAGAAGAGATGAAAGCACCGGACAAGGTAAGTGACCTCGTGCAGGCTGTAATAACAACAAAAAGATAGGAAACGTTACAGTATTTAACATTGGACAGGAAGTACTATTACGTACCCACCCAAAACCCTCTAAAATTAAGGCATTAAACAAAAAGTGGCAGTTGTTGTATGATGGCCCTTTCATTATAATAGACAAACCTCACCCAGGATGTTATCTGTTAGGTAACACACGAACGGGCAAGGTAAAAGGGTTATACCCCCACAAGGACATCAAGGAATTTTTTCATTAAAGGTTATATGTTATTTTAGCAAAATTGAAATTGTACAACCTTGGATCACATAGTAAAATTGCTGTCATTAACCTAAGAAACTTGCGAACAACTGGGGGCATATGCCAGCTTAAAAACGCATATTTAACCAAACCTAATGAAACATGTGTTACTGTGAGTCTTAACACTATAAAATAAACCATACGGTACTTTTGTAGTCTAACTCAGTTATTTAAGAGAGGGGAACAAAGACAAATTAGCGCGAAGGTCAGAGTTTGTTCGCTTGAGACGAGCAACAAACCACACGTCGAAGTTGCAATCCAACGCTCAGCTCATGAGCACGTGATAGCTGCATGTCAAGACGAGGTCATTGGCCGCGCTGTAGGCAGCGAGCCGGGGAGAAACCTTCCCCCTACCATGTCCGATCAGCTGAGCGTATACAAAGCGCGAAGGCGCATGCGCGGTCGAGTCCAGGCGTCACGTGACTATTACACGATGGTGGGTATCACGAATAATGTTCACCAACAATGCAGAGTTTTCCCCGCGCCTACAGTCCAGTCGTGGTACGTAAGCGCGCATGCGCGGAACGTTTAAAAGTTTTGAGACCACTCTTACTATGAGACACAATGACGAAAGTCATTCAAAAACAAGAAAGAAAAACGGTACACAAGTCTTGTAAATAGTAACTTGGAAAATTTAATTATAAGCTGGTATTACGTAATAAAAGTGAACATACAAGTACATACTGGTCATGGACGGTATTGTAATATTATATTATACTGAGTAAAATCTTAGCTTGTACAGAAGGAGAAAGAAAATAGAAAAAAAAAAATAATGCAGATATATAACCGGAAGAAAGGCTATGTACACGAGAACAGCAGACAATTACATATAGGGAAAAAGCAGCAAAGAGGAAATCAAAGAGATAACGCATACATTTACATTACACAGTAGCGAGCGATTTTCAGAATGAACAACAAGGCAAACGCGTTAATTTTCGTGACTAAGGAAAAGAATGACAAGCTTTAAAATAGGAAAATAATAAACAGATCTATGCAGCGTGAGTAATGAACTGAATCGCTCTCAAAACAAATACCTAGGATTTAGAGAGAGAGACACACATTAACGTTAGGAAACACCTGAAGCACTCAGCAAACAACTTTGTAGAATATGTAAGCTATACACGAGGGTACATGTACGAAAGCTAAAGTGTAAAGGAGGAAAATAGGGAATGTTGCGCATTAATGGACTGTAAGGCAGTTATGTATGTTAGAAGAAATATTTAGTTGTAAGTATTATTAGTATAAGGGACGATGCTCAGCTCACCCTGAATTATTTTGGAATATTGAAGGAATGGTGCAGGGTACCGAAAAAGGGCCCCACCAGCAAAGTGTATATTATAGTGGTAGATATTTTTTTGTGTATAAACGTAGGTGCAACGGCCTTGCCACAGTGGGTACACCGGTTCCCGTGAGATCACCGAAGTTAAGCGCTGTCGGGCGTGGCCGGCGCTTGGATGGGTCACCATCCCGCCGCCGCGTGCTGTTGCCATTTTTCGGGGTGCACTCAGCCTCGTGATGCCAATTGAGGAGCTACTCGACCGACTAGTAGCGGCTCCGGTCAAAGAAAACCGTCATAACGACCGGGAGAGCGGTGTGCTGACCCCATGCCCCTCCTATCCGCATCCTCACCTGAGGATGATACGGCGGTCGGATGGTCCCGATGGGTCGCTTGCGGCCTGTAGACGGAGTTAGTTAGTTAGTATAAACGTAGGTATGAATGTGTGAAAGGCGAAAGAAGCTCTGTACATGTACGGAACTTAAACAACGTAGAAGTGTATAAGGAAAATTAAACTGTAAGACAACCTCGTATAAACAGGTATACCTAACGTCAAGAAACAACTTAATTAAAACCGTGAGACTCTACGAGTTTACGAGAAAATACGAAAAACCTGATACAAAGTGCAACATTAGCGATGCTTCACTCATGTATGCAGAAGGAAGGTATGAATTACTTTACCCACTTGAAACATGAAAGGATAAATCATGTTAAAATTATATCTTTCATACATATAACGATTTACGGTCACAAAGAATTAAAATGACATCGCCGCTATACGAGAAACAGGTAAGTAGTGTGATCGACGACCTGTAAGGAAAGGAATCGTCTATAAAATAAACTATGAAAAAAAAAAGTCATACAGAATTTCATGCTGCACTGAAGCTATGAAAGTGTGATTATTCGTGTACATAGATTTTCATGACAACCGATGCATTAAAATGTCTATTTTTTCTCCCATGATAACACAAGACGCCTATAAGCGCACTTTAATTGAAAATGATACACGCACACACGGGCGTGCCGCTATTATGAAACACCGTACATATTAATAGTAGCTACACCCTGAACTTCAAGATTGTATGTTTATATGTCTATGTTAATGTAGAAAATTTTATTAGAGGTAATGATTTACAAGCACACCAGAACGTGCTTAAGCACAAAACACTGTACATATTAGGGTTATGCTGCATGTAAATGATTATTTCGTGCATTTTCAGATTTTATACGCAAAAAACCGTAGCATACACGTAGTCGTTGCCACTACCCCAAGTAGAAGGTAGAAAATTCCCTTCCCAAGCTTCAGTGGAGCGGCTACAGGTGTATTCTCTGCATGCTGATGCATGTCGTTGCGTATGAAGAATACGTAACGGAGGTAAACCTTAACTTATACTCGAGTTCAAGAAGGAAAGCAAAGGACTTGTTCCTTCTAACAGATTAATGGAAAAAGGCGAGTGTGTGTGTCAGTAAAATCCAAGACGAAGAAGCCACTTCGAGTGGTCAAAAATTTTTCAATTTTCGTCGATAGTTTTTTCCTGTAGTTAATGTAAACAATGTATTGTATGTATTATATGTTATTCCATTGTATGTGATGTATTTTGTATTTCATGCCAAGTCCCGTGACTTACAAATTATGTGCATTGACCAGAAGTATTGAGGGGAATGAATCTCAGTACAATAGGTAAAAGGGGTTAATACGAAAAAAAAAAGTGTAGTGAAAAGGAAGTTTCGATCGCAATACTCGCGGTTAAAGTGGTGTGTGTAGAAATTAAAATTGTGCAAAGTAGTGCTACGTTGCAAGTGTCAGCGAGCCTAAACAAGTGACATCGAAAATTGAAGCTTGTATCGTCGAACGACCCATGGCGTCACAGTAGGAAAGGACAATGCCAAACAAGTTTGACATGGTACGCTTCTTACCAGGAGCTGCATCGACGGGATCGTCCTCCGCCTCGCACATAGTGTGGTGTGTTCTTCGGGGCACATATTCCAATGTACCTCGTCTTATCCAGTCTAAGTACTGGAAGGAACTACAAAAAGCACACGCATACTGAGGTTCGGAAGTCTCGACGGTACCCGCACGTCGGTGTATATTCAGTGCACTGGCGCGCGCATTCAACCAACGTCGCCCGCTAACGGACGACCAAACAATCAGGCGCGCGTATCACACGCCCATATTCAACACTGCGGATAGCGAACAAAGCTCGTCGCCCCAGAATAAATACAGAAAGCAATACAAGGACTTAATTTTCACCTCTGATGAGGAAGGAAACATTTGTATGTAACGTTGTATTCATTGTATATTTTATTGTACAAACTTTACTACATGATGTCATTTTCTCAGTATTAACCAGAACATATTAGAATTAAGGTTTGTAAATATTAGCACAAGTATACCAAAAAACTGACACACACTCAGAAATACCAAAGAATTCACAGTGCCATGAAAATGAGACAATAAAAATGAAGTTTGTAAATAAAAGACCCCCAAACCTATCAATTGCAAGGTCGACTACTGTATCCTGTCACTCAAATAAAATTTTCTAGCGACAGTATACAGTAGGGGGGCAGTTGTAATGACACATTCCTATGCAGAGACATACAATATCTTAAAAGCTGCGCCAAAGATAAATTGAGAGACATGTATATTATAATCTTTGTAAAGTTCACACTGGATTCTCTTTTGTTTGATACTCCAAGGAGCTAAGGGACACTTTCGATTGTTGCCTTGTGGAGGATGGACGTGATTTTTGGACTGTGCGGAAAGGCAGCCATATGGTTGGTAATTATGGTTTGTGCGACGAGCACAGCAAGTCTTATTGTGTTGTGAATAAAAAATAGTGAAAAGTATCGAAGTGTTACGAAAATTATTTATAGCGACGTAGCATAGTATTCCTTGGTTTCCACCGTCTTCGTGAAGTGAACCGATGCCGACTCATGATGGTACACACGGTCAACAAAGAGAAGAACATCGACGGCGACTAATGAATTAATATTGTGGCAGAAGGACTAATTCTATGTCTAAGGTGAGAACTCTGATTAAATCAACAATGACGTGGAATTTAAAATGTAAAATGTTTTTTATTTATTTCGCCACCCACCTTTTTGCGGTTTCTTCAGTTTTAATCTATAGTTCATAACCAATAGATTGTGGTCAGAGTCCATATCTGCCCCTGGAAATGTCTTACAATTTAAAACCTGGTTCCTAAATCTCTGTCTTACCATTATATAATCTATCTGAAACCTGTCAGTATCTCCAGGCTTCTTCCATGTATACAACCTCCTTTTATACTGTAAGAGGTATGCGCTGCATGTGCTGCCTGCAATAGGCAAGGCATAGGAGAGTCTCTGACCAGAGAGCAGTATGTTGTTAGTTGTTGCTTGTCGGCAGACGGCAGACGCACAAGACTGAGGGATTGTACCCTCTGCAGTTGGCGAAGTACTAGCGTAACTAAGACGCTTCTCCTTCTTACTTGAAGTTTGGTGTGGGATGTCATGGCGGTTGGAATTTTTGCTTTACTTTCGTGCTTGCTTTTTTTTTATATATATATAATATATGAATTAGAGAAAGATGAAAGGATAGTGAGAGAGACAGTGAGAGAAATGGAAAACGAACGGCCTGAATGACTGGCCGGTGGTTTTAGCAGTCTCCGCTACTGTGATGATGGCCTCGCATGGGTTTTCGTTACTAATGCTGATACTGTCGTCGTTGACGTTCAAGGGCTTCCAGGACTTCCTGCTCTACGGGAAACGCCTTCCTCCTACCAGACCGGAACTCTTCCTTTACCCGTAGGTCTATAATGTCTACTAGGTCGTCCCATTGAGAGGGGGTGAAGATGGGGTGTGAATCTATCAGGGCTAGTTCTTTCGTCGTGAGCGCTTCCAACAACGCGGGACGGTATTTGTACTTGCGCATGGGGATCGGTCGATGGGGGAGGGGAGGTATAGGCTGGTCTGGTGGGGTAAAGGGGTATGGTTGATCTGAGTAGGGGTAGGACTCGTTCTTCAGTGCCGCGGCGATGTTCTTCAGTACGACCTGTACGTTACTCATGTTAGGGAATGGTAAGCTAAGCCTCCTCTTCTTCGTTGGCTTCTCGGCTTGCGAGGAGTCAGGAGGCGCCTTAGCGCCCTTGCTTGCGGCTGCCACCTTGGAGGGGGGCAGCCCAGGCGGCACATCCTCCGTTTCCATGGGCGCCACCTCTTGCATTGCTGCAGGGGGCGGAGCGGCGGTTGTTTGTGTGGCCGCATCTGCCCCCGCCGGTCGACTCACGGAGGGGGCGGCTGCGGGAACTGGCGGCTTCTTCTTGGTAGCCCGCAGCTCATCGCGCAGCTGCTGGAGCTGGCGATGCACAGCTGCGAGCTCCTCCTTCAGTGCGGCCCTTTCGGCCGCAAAGGCGGCTTGGAAGCCGGCCATAGCTTCATCGGTGGCGGCCTCAAGGCGGCGCGGCTCGCACCCGTCGCCGGGGCGGGGGGGCGGGGCGGCCGACGAGGCGCTTGACGTCGCCGCAGGGCGTGATGCGGCGGGTAGGCGGCGTGACTCGCGGAGGTAGCCGCAGCTACAGGAGTTGGCGGCGTGTGGTCCCGCCGCAGTTCGCGCAGGTGCAGGCTACCCCACGAGGCTTCGTGCAGCTGCGGGTGTCGTGAGCCGCCGCGCACTTCAAGCACGCGACGGCGTTCTTACACCCGCGCGCAGTATGCCCCAGCCGCTGGCAGTTGTAGCACTGGAGCATCGTTCTGTTCCGCTGCGTTCGCTTGCGCCTTGGCTGCCGTTGGCGGCCGCCGGTGAACCCCATCGCGTGGATGAGGGCTTCCAATGCGGCGGCAATCTGCTTCCCAGCCATGGCGTTGCTTGTCGGTAGGCTGCAGTAGTCTGCGCGAGTCTGCAGTAGTCTGCGCGTGTCTGCAGTTGTCGGCAGCCTGCTCTGGTCGGGACTCTGGAGGATGAGTATTATTGTATAAGGTAAAGAAGCAGCCTTGCGCATATCTAGTAATGTATGTGAACTGTCATCCAATTTTTTTAAAAAATGCCCTAATAATAATTTTTATAATATAAAGTAATATTTTTTTAAAAAAAGCATTCATTTCAATTTAAAGAATTTATCCAATGCATGATCATTCCTTTCACGACTCACAAATGTATAGGCCAGCATTGCACGGAGCTGTGCCGAAAATTTTTGGGTAAGAGCAGATATATTCGCCGTTTTTATTGAGGTAAGAATTTTTCCTCTTTTTATTGAGAATAAAGGGCCGTGGCGCAGCGCTGCTGTCGTCCTAAAATTTACCAGGTTACTGAATTTTTTTATTATTTTGGGGTTTAGGAATTTTTCTGTTTCGAACTTAACATTAAATGAGAAAAGAATTTTGTGGGTACATCAAATGTGAATGCATTTCTGCACGGAGATTATAAATGGGAACCAATTTTGTTCAGAGGTTACATTAAATTAGAATCACATTCATTTATTCAAATTTTTAACCATCATTAAATTATTTTGTGGGGAGGTTACACTTGGCGACATCTGGCCAGAATCGTATTTCTTTGTGAATCTTCTGATAAGTAGTCATATATCTGCTCTTATTTATTTAAACGTAGTTTGCATCTGGCGCAACGCATTTACTAATTTGTCACTCTGTCTTTAACAGATCATCGGCAATTTATTTCTCTTTGTTGCAATTGTTTGTTCCATTTTTTGCTTTGTCTTTGTTTCATTTTGTGCTTAATTTTGATGTGTAAAAATGCCACGTAAAACTGTTAACAGTACATCGCGATGTGTAATGAGTGAAATAGCCGACTCTAATAATTTGACCGATAATACTTGCGACACTCAGTGTCTTAACGATAATCCTCCATTTACGGACAATCAGTGCGTACCGACCACTAGTAATGATTTTAATGTTGATGATGAACAAACGAATTCAATTGTGTCCTCTGTTAATTTAACGATAATTGATGACGCGGCACGTTCCGATACATTGAACGCTGCCCAGTTCGACACACCCGATTTGCAAAATTTGAATTGTGAACATATAAATGTTTCTGACGAAGATGAACAATATACACAAAACACGACAAATTTATTTGATTGCGATGTAGTGACCAACAGTGCACATCCGATTGGCAAACCTTTTTGTGAATCAGACAATGCA
Organism: Schistocerca nitens; assembly: GCF_023898315.1. Lineage (NCBI taxonomy): Eukaryota > Metazoa > Arthropoda > Insecta > Orthoptera > Acrididae > Schistocerca > Schistocerca nitens. The sequence goes on along the minus strand of NC_064614.1, from coordinate 743,547,988 downwards.
CATACACCATCACACAGCATAGAGAATACAGTAGCTAATTTTGGCATGGATCAAGTTATGGCATTATTGCTACAAATTAGTCAATCGAACAAACAACTTAATGAAAATTACAAACAAATTAATGAAAATCTCAAACAGTCCAAGAAAGAACTTAACGAAAATTTCAAACAATAAATTAATGAATCGAACAAACAAATTAATGAAAGACAAGACAACAATTTCAAACAACTTAATGAACAGAACAAACAACTTAGTGAAAATTTCAAACAACTTAATGAAAAACAAGACAACCTTAATGAAAATTCCAAACAACTTAGTGAACAGAACAAACAACTTAGTGAACAGAATAAACAACTTCGTGAACAGATTACAGCCGTTGCCGTGTAATGTCCTGATACTAAAGAACAATTACGTGAGGAAATTAATGCTTGTGCTAGGAGCAGTAGTGAAGAAATTAGATCTGTGGCACAAGAATTAAATAAACACATGCAGCTACAGCTAAATTACTTAGAGACGAAATTAGTGCAGTCGCTAAACAATGCTCTGAAAACGCAACACAGTTACGTGATGAGTTTAAATTAATGTCAGCAGAACTTTCGCGCACACTGGATGCAAAAGTAGACGCGAAATTTGAACAACAGAACAGCCAAATTGACGAACGTTTTAATCACCACCTACAAAACAGTGAAACGCGTTACTGTAAATTTATACAGGAACAGAATAAAGTAAAGCGACAAGTCATGGAAACAATTACTGCACAGAAACAGGAAGATAAACGTAAATTGTTTACGAAAGCAAAAACATACGTAGACAACAATATTGCTACAGTATCAGACGAAATTAATACTATCAAACAGTTGAACACCGAATTGCATGATGAAATCTCCGATCTTAAAACAAAAACAGACACACACTGAAAGGGTCATGTAGCCACCTTTCATTGCCAACTCTCGTAGTGGTCAAGTCGGCAAAGAGGTTTCCGCTACCTGTAAGAAATCCACCTGCGTTAGGTTGGTGGCGGAAATGGCATCCTGGGGTTTTCCGGTCCACGCGGAGCGTGGAAGAGGCTGGAGAAGCGGGAGGCAGTCTGCCGCCGGTACGGGAAGCGTACACAGCTGTGCTCCAGTCGAAGAAGGGTGAGTTGGACTGACCGCGTGGCGCGTTGTCGCATAGAGAGGGGAGCTTTTAGCTTTTGGTCTCGAATCTCGTCTTATAAAGATTTATTTGCTGGGTTGCAGCAGGGAATGCAAGGCTTTTGTAAACTTTCAGTTTGATTTCCAATGCAGTCTTGACTTTGATCCGTGAGAGGAACGCAGCACAAAGGAGTTGCATATGTTGAATTGCCCTCGGTTCAGTGTGAATGTTTATGTGCCTACAATTGTGTGTGTATGCTTCTAATCTTTTCCGGATCTTGGTAATTTTTGTGTATTTGTGAATTTTCTTCGTCTCATGTGATTAAAATTTGGCCACAGTCCATAGAAATTGTCTCCGCGGACCGAGTGGGCCCGCGAGTCTGTTATGAAACGTGTCGTATTTCACAAGCAATTGTACATAGTTAGCATGCAACAGCAGGCTATAGATGCACTACATCAATGTTTTAAGGAATAAATAATTTTGCCTTCAATCTTATCTTGTGTACCGATGTTACGTCGCCGTTACCTTCGCCATTTACCTTGTAGTTTTCCTTGTTGGCCCACCGATAGCGTTTCCATGTGCACAGGTGTAGTGATTAGTGTCCCTTTTTTTATCTGAAGCAAATGCTCTGGAAGAGATTGTGTTTTCACGAATCTTGCTGCAGGCTGCACTTACGCATGGTGTTCACGTCCTATTTACTTTACTCAATATTTGATTCACGGGAAGAATGCCTGGATCATATTAATAACTTCATCCCATTCTTTATCAATGACTTTACAATGAATGTTCTTTTGTGAGTTTTTATTATTAATAAATTAAGTAATTTTCCGACTCAGTGCTACCTTTTTTTGTCGTGTGGCTAGAGTTGGTGGCGACCCTATCTTTTATATTGATTTCAGTGTCAAGTAGCATTTTCTTATTCAAAGTGCGCGTGGCTCTTTTAGCTATCAGGATACATTCAAAGGGCGCTTCATGCTTCTTGCACATAGCGTCCCTGTATTCACGCCACTTACACATGGCTTACCCTGCTCACGGATTTCGGTAAACCAGAGATCTTCTGATGCGCAGTGAGGATTAGTTATTTTCGGTTGGAAGTGCTAATTGGTATATTGTCTTTCTGTGATACTGAATTTACGTGAATTTGTGATATAGGTGTGCATTTTCTTACATGTTTTATCTTGTATATGTATTACTGTATAAATATTGTGATTTAGTATTCAATTGTGTTACAAGTTTGGGTTGATTCTTGTCCTGTGGCGTGTACCGGTGTTATATAGTAAATCTTGGGTGCTTTTTGGGGACTGTGAGTCCATTAGGAGACTTTGGCATTATTCTTGTTGTATTTTGGAGCACGGAGTAACTATCCTTATGATGGAGACGCGTAGCCGTTCAGGGAGCCGCGATCGGAAAAACCTGCCAGAAAATAACCCTGAACAAGGACGAGGTCAAAACGTCGAGTCCGACCAAGAACGAAACGCGGAAAATGCAAGTACAAGTGTTGTCCATCCTGAGCCTGCTGTAGTGATTTCGAATCATTCGATAGATGCAAATTCGTTACAGGCTATGCTATGACAATTACTAGACAGTAATAGGAGACATATCGAGGAAGTGAATAAAAAACAAGCAGAAGAAAATAGGAGACATATCGAGGAAGTGAATAAAAAACAAGCAGAAGAAAATAGGAGATATAGCGAGGAAGTGAATAAAAAACAAGCAGAAGAAAATAGGAGATATAGCGAGGAAGTGAATAAAAAACAAGCAGAAGAAAATAGGAGGCATATCGAGGAAGCAAATAAAAGATTGACTAGTGAAATAGTACAGGGTGTTGGGGAGAAACTGGCGATCATTGACCAACGCATCTCCGCCTTAGAAGAGGGGCAGCAAGTCATTAGCAAGCAGGTGATGGAGCAAGAAGAAAGGTTCGCTGGGAATATACGTATACTAGCAGAACAATGCCAGAGTGAACGTGAGTCCCGAGTAGGACAAAATTCCGCCAGGGATCTCCGCGCGTTAGCAGAACAATGCCAGAGTGACCACGCGGCTCTTGTGTGCCGAATAGAGGACACTGCGGCTAAGTGCCCGGTCCATATTAGCGCGCAGGTAGAAACCCTCAGCCAGGCGATAATAGCTCTCGAGCGAGAGCAAGGGCTTACGCAAACAAAACAAGACACGGCCCACCGAGAGATGCGAGAAGAAATAGCCAGGATCTCAGACGCAGTGGCGCGTAAGTCTGACAATAACAGGGAAACGATTACCTCGTCATCAGCGGATGCAGACGAAATACGGTCGATAACGAAATGTTCGCGTGGACAGTGTGAAATAAAAATACAACAAAGAGGTGTTACCGAGGGAATATGTGAGCGCATGGCCCGTTTAGAACTTCACCTAAAAGGGTTAAAGGCCCATGAAGTTGAAAGAAATGAACGAAAGGGCCATTATTCCGACGATGATTCCGGGAACGATGGCGAATTTGATCATCGTTATGATCACGGATCTCGTACCAGGTGGGAACGGCGCGGATCCCCTCAGGAACGTTCGCCAAGGGAAACTCACGAAGTTGACTTTAAACATTTTCTGACCGTGAGGAAGTTTGAAGTCTTCCGTAACTCGGCTACGGGGATTCACCCGCGGGCCTGGTTACAGCAGTTCGAGTTCTCCCTCCCTCCTACGTGGCCCAATGCGCACAAGATAGAGTATATGTGCGGCTACCTCGAAGGTGAGCCAGCGGCGCGGATGAGGTCAATTGCACGCAATTGCTACACTGTTGGGGAGTTTCGTCAACACTTCCTGTCGATATATTGGTCAGTGGCAGCGCAAAGTCGTGTAAAACACGGACTCATTATGCTACCAGAGTTAAACAGGTCAAAGTTCTCCAGCCCTGTGCAGATGTTCGAGCACATGCTGCAGGCGAATGAACATCTTGACGATCCTTATGGACCTACAGAAATTATTCGTATTTGCCTGGGAAAGTTTCCAATGCAGTTGCGGCACGTTATCCTTGCAGGACGATGTAAGGATGACGTAGAGGGGTTTCGCAATTTCCTTTTGGAGCTTGAGTGCGATGCGAATGGCACCACGCAGAATTACGGTCAGAGCGCCTACGAGCAGCGGCCGCGCGAGCGAAGCCGCAGCCGTAGAGACAGGTGGCACTCCAGACGTAACGGGTCGCTTCAGAGTTACAGGGCGCGCGAGCGTTGGCAGCGTCGCGATTCCTCACGGAACGCGGGCAGAACGAACGATGCCAGTCGTCATCATTCGCCGAGAGTAAATCAAAGACACCCCCGGGAGTTTAGAAGATATGGTAATGAGCAGAGATACTGGAGTAATTATAGCGGAACTAGGAACGGTAGTCGTGACCGACCACAGAATAATTATCGAACAAGCAACAACAGGGGTGCTGTAAACAGTACGGGTGGTCCGCCATTGGGTGTTGAAATTCGTCCCGCAAACCCGCGTCACAATCCGCCACATGACCCTAATCAAAGGGATCAATGACTAGCGGCTGACTCGGTTGGCGACAACTTAATGAGGACCAGTGATATTGATGTGCATTTGATAGAGGAAGACGATATTAGGGAAGATTTGTTGAGGGAGGACCACAGTATTGGTGTGCCCGCGGTAAACCCAGTCGCGTCTGTTTACATTCGGGGAGTCAGTCTTAGATGTGTACTCGATACAGGCAGCCCCTTTTCGCTGATTAGTGAGGCGGCGTTTCGGAAGTCTGAGGAAACGGGGAGTTGGCCAACTTTCCAGGTGAGAGGAACTACAGTCAGGGGCGCGATATATGGAAAAAGTGTTAAAATTAAAGTTCAGACTCGAGTAAACTTCGTCTGTCAAGGACATGAGTTTGAATTCAATTTTTTTGTGATGCCGCTGATGAGCGTGGCGATGATATTGGGGACTGACTTCATGAATGCCCACCGCGCCGTAATCGACGTGGCTGGCGGTGTTATGACTATCGTTGCCGGGAGCAACCCTGTCAGTCTAATTTTCGAGGAATGTGTTTTGCGCAAGGAGTCTGAGGTGAGCTGTCTGAAATTTCACGTTAGGACTGAGTCGCGACCTGGGCAGGAGGTTTTGGTCAATCTGATTAGTGACGTAGATTCACAACCTAATGAGTATGGTAGGAACGATGTTTTCACGAGCGCAGTGAAAAGGTGTATTGCTGGTGCGGGAGCCTCGGAAGCGAATCGTATGGAACTGTGTCGCGTTCTGAGAAGCCATTCCCGAGTATTTTCGGATTCACCGGGGGCAATTGATGGATTTCTGTACCGCTTTACGGTGCGCGAGCATCTTCCTTTCTTTGTTAAGCCCTACCCCATCCCACTGGTGCACAAGAGCAGTGTGGAAGCCGAAATAAGTAGGATGCTGGAGCAGGGTATAATAGAGCGAGCTAGGAGTTCATACAACTCGCCATTACTCGTTGTGCCAAAGCGGGACAAGTCCGTGCGTTTGGTGTTGGACTCGCGGCAAATAAATACGGTAATCATGTCTGAGACAGATAGGCCAGAAGGATTGGAGGAACTGCTGCAAAGGTTTCATGGCGTGAAAGTTTTGTCATCCGTTGACCTCCGAAACAGCTATTGGCAAATTATGCTCGATTCGTCTTGCAGGCAATACACTGCCTTCCTCTGCTATGGGAGCTGCTACCTGTTTAAACGTCTCCCTTTCGGGTTGAATGTTTCTTCAGCCGCCTTCATAAGAGGCCTGAATAGCATACTACCTGACGACCTAAGAGCGCGCGTAACTGTTTATGTGGACGACATTCTAATTGCAGAGAAGTCATGGGAGGAACACAACCGGGTTCTAAATCGATTGCTCGAAGTATTCGAGAAAGCGGGGGTGACCGTGAATCTGGACAAATCCCAGTTCGGGCGTGAAAGCATAAAGTTTCTGGGTCATATTGTGTCGGCGGATGGAATTCATCCGGATCCCGAAAAAATTTCAGCAATTGCGGAGTGCGCAACGCCCACGTCAAAGCGTCAGCTCAGGGGTTATTTGGGGCTTTGCAATTTCTACAAGAGATTTATAAATCTCAATGTTTTGTCCACCCCTCGTTTATGTGCACTGACGGGTAAGAACACCGTTTGGATGTGGGACGAACAAGCACAGAGCGAATTTGACGAATTAAAGAATGCACTCGTTAACGCTCCATTGCTCGCCCATCCGGATTTGAATCAGGAGTTTTGCCTGATGACAGATAGTTCACTGACGGGGCTGGGAGCGGTGTTGTTCCAGACGGATGGTGGAAAGGACCCGTCCACCTGGAAAACTATCTCGTTCGCCAGCCGTGTGCTCTCGCGGAGTGAACGGAACTACTCTGTCACGGAGCTTGAAGCCCTGGCGATTGTCTGGGCATTCAAGAAATTCCGTTACTATTTGTTCGGGCGCACGACCAGGGTGTACAGTGACCACCGAGCACTACAATTCCTAATGAGCGCCAAAATCAATCACGGTAGACTCGGACGGTGGACGGTGTTCCTCCAGGAATACCACTTCACGATAGAGTACATTCCGGGGCACAAGAACATCATTGCTGATGCTCTATCTCGGATGCCTATCGGGCTCACCCATGCTGAGGATAACGCTATTGATGAAAACAATTTCAGTGTGTTATACCTTCAAAATGTGGCATTCGAGAATTATGTCACTACGTCACTAGGCAATATCGGGGCGGAACAAGACAAGGACGAAGTCTTGCGTGACATCAAAGAGAAATGGCATGATAAATCCCACGCGGCCATCAGGCAGTATTATATTATCCGGAATGGCATCCTATTTAAGAGGCGCGCGCTGGATGACTCCAGGTGGCTGTTAGCGATTCCGGAGGAACTGGTGAACAAGCTCGTGTGGTACGTGCATTTGAGCTACGGTCACTTTGGTGCGAGGAAATGCTTGGAGAAGCTGCGGGAAACCTGTTACTTTAATAATATGCTTCGGCGTATACGTAAAGTAATTAGGGTATGCAAGCCCTGTCAGCAAGCCAAGCCGCCCACTGTGTCGTTTGCCGCACCAATACACCCGATCGTTCCCAATAAACTCAGGGATCTCGCAGCAGTAGATCTATTCGGTCCGCTAGTGCGTTCTAGGAACGGATTTGCGTACATTTTTGTGGCAGTAGAGCTGACGTCAAAATTCGTCTGCCTCACCCCGCTGCGTAGGGCCACCGGGAAGGTAGTAGCTGCCGCGTTCGCAAATCACTTCTTACGGGAGGTTGGCACTGTGAAGCGTGTGATTTCGGACAACGGGCCACAATTCAGGTCACGTCACTGGGAGCATATGCTTCGGAGAAAGCGAGTGAAACCGATCTTTATCTCCCTTTTCTGCCCTTCAGCAAATCCTTGTGAAAGGTGGATGAAGGAGATTGGAAAATTGTGTAGGTTATACTGCCACCGTGACCACCGGACGTGGGACACGAAACTAGCCGGTTTCCAGAACATACTAAATGAGTTGCCAAATTCCTCGACGACGTTGCCACCGATTCTGGTCCTGAAAAACAAGGAGCCTCCGAGTAAAATAAAAGAGGTGGTTCCCTGGCCAGTAGAACCCAGGTTACGAAGATCTGCGATTGTGGAGCTTGCCCTGAAAAATATAAAGAGTGCCGCCGAGGCTCGGATAAGAACCTACAAAAAGAAGGTGCGGAATATAACTTTTCACGTGGGCCAGAAAGTACTTGTACGCTCGCACAAGCTCTCTAATAAACGGGCTGGGTTGTCAAAGAAGTTCTTCTTCTTATTCAACGGGCCGTACAGAATCAAGCGGATTCCACATCCGAATGCGCTTGAAGTAGAAACACTCCGCTCTCGAAAGTCGAAGGGCCTGCACCACATCTCCAACGTAAAACCTTACATTGAATAAGAAGCAGAAGATCTTGCCCCTCGGAGGTCGGAATGACGTATTGCCCATATGCTTTTTCGCACTCATTCTTTTGTGAGTAAAATTACAGTGCATATTTTCCAATGTTTTGATTCACACTGGTGTGATTAAAATTAAAGTGTATATTTTCTATGAATTGTAAAGGGTCCCCCAATATATGTGTAGTTATTTCTTCTTCTGAGCAGAAAAGAGTAGTGTTGTGCAGTTTCAAAACATCTGAATGTGAATGATTATGAGGCTCATATGAAGCGTTTCCTATTACAGTAAGATGGCTTTCGTTCTTTGATGACTAAAAAGGTATCGGGTGTGTTGGCGTGGCGAGTCAATGGTCGTAAGGTAATTCTTGATGATAACTTACAGTTTTAGTGTTCTTATTCCCCTTAGGTGAGCATGATTCAGTGAGATTTTTCAAATGTACTGCGATGTTAATGAAGCAACTTGGTGACTTGTAGGTGAAGGACTTGTGTATGAAGGGAGACTAATAGTGTTTGATTTTCAGAGTTGCCATCTTATAAGATATTTGGAAAGTGTAACTTGCCGTCACATACTACTAGGTACGGTTGAGGACACCAGAATGTGAAACCCCACAAGACGTAAATGGAAACAGCTTATTAACTCAAGCAACTTGATATTTAATAGAGAATCAGTGCGACTACCTCCAAGCTGAAATAACATGACGGTAGGTGAGGATCCCTGGGGACATGTGGTGAGTAAGTGTGTAATCATTATGAGTATCTTATGATAGCAGTAAGTTGGGTACTCATGGCCCTGGACAATGGATTTCTTTTGACAGTATTTTTTTATGTACTTATAGGACGAAGTGTTTATGTGTTTGCTAATAGGATAGGATGATTTTTATTGCCATTTTTATGCCCACTGACCTTTTGCATTAGGCTGATGAATAGATGTTGAAACATTTACCATTTCAGATGTGACTTGAATGAACCTTCTGTGTCTCATTAATCATAACTTTTATTATGCAATGTCCATAGAAAAGAAGTCTCGGAAATTTTTCACAGATCAGCAAACATGTTCTGCAAACCTTGGAGGAGCAGTCAATGAACAACGATATGGGTATTGGTGTTGAAAGGAATATTTTGTTTATATGTGGGAATTGTAGTCGGGCTATATGGTGATGGTGACTAGTACGAGCTGTGTAGATTGTGTGAGAGCGTAGTTAGGAGCAGGTAGAGTTTTGAGTCTGTAGCTAGCAGCGGCGCCAAATCCTATCCAAATCCTGACCAAACCTTGTACAAGATCTACCCTGAATGATTGACAGCAGATGTAATGCTGGAACTATATTTTATAAAAAGGATTTTTTGTTTGTTTGAATATTGGTTATTTAATTTTCTTCATTGTTTTTTTATTAGTAATGTTAAGAAGGCCCTTTTTGTCAAGTTAATTTTGGGCACTATTCCATGTATTGATCAGGAGTGAGAAACTCCGAAGATTTTGTGGTAATCTGTACACATGATATTTTGTAACGATCCCTGTGAGCGCAGTTCTTAAGTGGGTGCAAGGCCGCCTAGGGAGCCTCCGCCTCAGAAAGCACAGGGCTTGGTCCACCGGCAGGCGTTGCCGAACCCTGGTATCAACGGCGAAGCAGTGATGCGGCGAGCGGTCACAGCTGTTTCCCCGTCAGAGGGGAGGGGATGCTGGTCTTCCCCCAGGCGCAGGCTCACACCGGAGCCCGCAGGCGTGTCAACACGGCAGCGCCAGCTGATGGCCGGCGTTCCACCCCATGCGCTAGTCATCTGACAAGCGAAAGGGAAAGTATGACGCACACCAGGCGAGGCCGCCGATTCCTGAGCGCCGCTAGTCCAGACGGCTGCTGCGGTGAGGTAACGCCCACTGCCCGGAGGGACACGGGTCCCACCACTGACGCATCAGCTGAGACGGTGCAAAGAGGTGATAATCGGGTCTCAAGCCCGACACCCGCACGAGTTTACGTCGACCTCGATGCGACGCAGAAGAGCGCGTGTCTCCCCATTGACACGACGGGGGCGTGTGTCAGTAAAACACATTCCTCCACAACACACGGACGAAAACCGCCAAGCCGCCTTCTCGATGATGAGGCAGGGCCCACAAGTGGCGATGTCCTGCAAATCTGCAACGCCGAACCATCCCACAGTATGGACGCAGAGGGTGGAAACGGGCACGAGGCAACGTCGCGGGGTGCTGTCTAGGATGATCAACCTGGGTTACAACGGACGTTACAATCAACGCCGCTGCGAACTCCCCAGTTCAGTGTTGTGGTCCCCTAGTAGCTTATCCTCCAAGTCGCCTTTAGAAGAGACGCCCACCCCAGCACCTAAAGAGAATACCCAGTGAAACAACCATGTGACGAAAATGAAAAATGACAGCGTGTCAACGAGTTGATTTCTGGATGTGTTTTTGTACTCATGGCTTATTTTCCATAGGTGATTATTTACCAGCTGTCATACCATTGGGTTCATTAATGATTTTGTATCACTGTATTTGTTGTGAATATTGTATTTTGCACTTTCACTTGCATGTTTTTATATATGTCAGCACCAGATGATACTGCTTTGGTTCGTGATAATGATTTTGCATCATTGTATTTGTTTATATATTTATATATATTATGTACCTGTTCACCTATGTCTCTATGTTAACTTTTGATAGTTAGTTAAGGCAATTTTAAAATAATATCTCATGGTTGTGGTCGTAGTAGGTCAGATGACATGATGTTAGCGTAGGATATCACGCTTAATTTAATTTGTTCTGTTTGCTTTGCGGACCGCATGAGGTCACAATTATTGACTAAGGTCAGATAAAGCTCACTTGGATATAAGAGATTAATCAACTCTTTTGTGCTGCTGTTTACTGTTGCAATTGTTACTCGTTAGGGTATGTTTGTTTCGAAGACTGTTGGCGAATCTCCTAGCATGGCGAGAAAATTCGCGGCACAGTCTTCTCCGGGACGTTTGGGGTGATGAAAGGGTCCTGTAGCCACCTTTCATTGCCAACTCTCGTAGTGGTCAAGTCGGCAAAGAGGTTTCCGCTACCTGTAAGAAATCCACCTGCGTTAGGTTGGTGGCGGAAATGGCATCCTGGGGTTTTCCGGTCCACGCGGAGCGTGGAAGAGGCTGGAGAAGCGGGAGGCAGTCTGCCGCCGGTACGGGAAGCGTACACAGCTTTGCTCCAGTCGAAGAAGGGTGAGTTGGACTGACCGCGTGGCGCGTTGTCGCATAGAGAGGGGAGCTTTTAGCTTTTGGTCTCGAATCTCGTCTTATAAAGATTTATTTGCTGGGTTGCAGCAGGGAATGCAAGGCTTTTGTAAACTTTCAGTTTGATTTCCAATGCAGTCTTGACTTTGATCCGTGAGAGGAACGCAGCACAAAGGAGTTGCATATGTTGAATTGCCCTCGGTTCAGTGTGAATGTTTATGTGCCTACAATTGTGTGTGTATGCTTCTAATCTTTTCCGGATCTTGGTAATTTTTGTGTATTTGTGAATTTTCTTTGTCTCATGTGATTAAAATTTGGCCACAGTCCATAGAAATTGTCTCCGCGGACCGAGTGGGCCCGCGAGTCTGTTATGAAACGTGTCGTATTTCACAAGCAATTGTACATAGTTAGCATGCAACAGCAGGCTATAGATGCACTACATCAATGTTTTAAGGAATAAATAATTTTGCCTTCAATCTTATCTTGTGTACCGATGTTATGTCGCCGTTACCTTCGCCATTTACCTTGTAGTTTTCCTTGTTGGCCCACCGATAGCGTTTCCATGTGCACAGGTGTAGTGATTAGTGTCCCTTTTTTTATCTGAAGCAAATGCTCTGGAAGAGATTGTGTTTTCACGAATCTTGCTGCAGGCTGCACTTACGCATGGTGTTCACGTCCTATTTACTTTACTCAATATTTGATTCACGGGAAGAATGCCTGGATCATATTAATAACTTCATCCCATTCTTTATCAATGACTTTACAATGAATGTTCTTTTGTGAGTTTTTATTATTAATAAATTAAGTAATTTTCCGACTCAGTGCTACCTTTTTTTGTCGTGTGGCTAGAGTTGGTGGCGACCCTATCTTTTATATTGATTTCAGTGTCAAGTAGCATTTTCTTATTCAAAGTGCGCGTGGCTCTTTTAGCTATCAGGATACATTCAAAGGGCGCTTCATGCTTCTTGCACATAGCGTCCCTGTATTCACGCCACTTACAACACACAGTAGACTTTCAGACAGTGACCGACAGACTTGAACAATTAGAACTAATTCAGGATCCCGATGCCATCAAAGCAGACGTTAAAAGGTTGAACAAAACCACACGTAAAATAAGAACAAATTAATGCTTGTGACACTAAAAACGATGATCAGGTAAAAATACGGACTGAAAAATATGACGAATTGGCCAGTCGTATTGACGTTATCGAAAATAATAATGACACCAAATCGGACGATACTTCACCAGTTTCGATTAATCAAACACCCGAATTCCAAAATTTACAGCAGACAATCAGTGAGATAGATTCGTCCAATAATACATTACGTAGAAAATTGTCAACTTTACAGCAAGAAGTGACAGAGATGAAAAATGTTTCAGCGTTTAACACGTCACAGCATACGCCACTTTGCGAACATTTGCCAGACTCACACAGCCAGTATCATTTAGGTAATTTACAGAGAATACGTGAGTTAGATTCAGAACAGACACAGACAAACAGATTCTAATACAATCCTGAACCTGTTCAGACATACAGAGATGATAATTTTGATTACAAGCATTTTCTATCCGTGAGAAAATTTAAAGTATTTAAATATGACAGAACACAGATTCACCAATTGGACTGGATACAACAATTTAGCTTTGCTTTTCCACCGACTTGGCCCGCAACACACAAACCTGATTATCACATTTAGCATTCAACCGCGATTTTTATATATATTTTAACAACGCGTTTCGAGAGACAATGCTCTCATCATCAGGTTGTAAAATCTATGTCGCGAAATTAAACGTACTAAAAAGACAAAATACCATCACCAATAGTTGGTGGGTCCATAAAATAAAAAAGAATTAAAAGTATATTGGACTGTGGGTCCTCGTCTTACATTAAAGTTGTTGACGCAGGTCGATGGCCGTCCCATAGCTACCAAATATGCTGTCGACTGCGCCGGCTCGGGTGCTGTTGTGGACTAACGTGCCTAGGTGTTGTGGCGTGGTTACCGCCGTGTGCTTGACGGTAACGCTATGCTATTGGGCGCCTCATTTCCTTACTGCATTGGTCTGCCATCGTTAGCCTCTCGCAACTCCGTCATTGACATGCTACAAGTTTTAAGTCGCATGCCTGCCCTAAAATAATTCTAAAAACCCGCTAAAAAATCTCATTTCTTTAAAGTTATCTTGTACATTTAGGATATTGCTTTGTTTCTTTTCATGGATAGCTATCTCGAATTCCTCTAGTAAGTCAAGTTTCCTCCCTTTCTTTTCTACATGCAATATTTCTACGTTGTCTTCTATGCTATTAAGGGGATGACCTGTTTCATATATATGGTTCGCAACAGCTGATTTGTCATAATTTCCTAACCTGAACGCATCTTTATGTTCTTTATACCGGATCGCGAATGATCTTCCTGTCTGCCCTATATATTTTGCATCACACGTTCTGCACTGAATCTTATAAACTCCCGATCTTTCAAACTTATTTCTCTTCTCGCCAATATCGTGCTTAAGGCTATACCTCACTAGGTTATTAGTCTGAAAGGCTATTTTGACATCGTATGGCTTAAAAATATTTGCTATCTTTTGTGAGACTTTTCCGTAGTATGGCATCGTGATAATTTTCGCTTTCTCTCCATCAGGTTTATTCTTTTTGCGCTTATTACATTTTCTTAACAGTTTTTTAACTATATCTATTCTGTAACCGTTATTCTTCGCTATTCTCTTAACGGTGTTAATTTCAGTCTCCCTATCTTTTTCACTCATAGGTATATTGACTGCCCTATGCACGAGACTACGGAAAGCAGCTTCTTTATACGCCTGCGGATGGCATGAATCATTCGGGATCACGGCATCAGTTGTAGTTTGTTTTCTATAAACGGAAAACGCATGTTTGTTGCCCTGCTTTTTTATATTCAGGTCCAGGAACTGTAGACAATTGTCAGTTTCGTACTCCACGGTAAATTTTATTTTATTATGTGCGTCGTTGAACTTTTTTACTATTTCCTCAATGTCCTCACTGGAACCATCAACAAGTAACAGAGTGTCGTCAACATAACGTTTGTAATAAACAATTTTATCCGTAATGTTTTCGTCAGAATTTAGAACTTTATCTTCAAGGTCATTCATAAAAATGTCCGCCATAGTTCCTGAAATGCTGGACCCCATGGCTAACCCATCGTCCTGAATATAAAATTTGTTATTAAACGTAAAATAATTAAAACTTGTAATGAGCTGTAGGAGTTCAATAAATTCAATTGTCTCTTGCGTTGAAATTTTACCGTATTTCAGGAAATTTCTCTTAATGATTTCTATAGTTTCGTTAACCGGAACACTGGAGTATAAGTTCTTAACATCCAACGAAACCAAACGGGAAGTGTCGGTGACTGGCGTATCTTTAATTTCACCTATCATGGTCATACTACCACGCACTGAATAATTATTATTATACACGTAAGTCTTTTTCAGAATTTGGTCCAACATTTTCGTTATTTTATATGCTGGACTATTTCGACCGTTAACAATCGGACGAACCGGATGTAGATCTTTATGTATCTTCACCTGTGATCTTAATTTGGGGGCCGTTGGATTCATGATAACACATCTTCTTTTTTCGGCTTCTGTCAGCAGGAAGTGCGTGCGTTTAAGAACATTTTTTAGTTTAGTTTGGAAATTGGCTGTTATGTCTTTCGGAATTTCTGTAATGCTATTTTCGGATAAAAACGCTAAGGTTTTCGAAACGTACTCCTCCTCTTTTAATATTACGACCGTATTCCCCTTATCCGCTTTCGTGGCAATAGCTTTCGCTTCATTAAGCTTTTTATTTATAGAATCGACAGTTAGTCGGTCTGCTCTAGTCTTATGATTAACACTATTTCTCTTATTTAATTCATTTTTTACTATTTTATGTAGCTTATGACCGACATGGCCTGTTTCATTATTATTTAATTTAGCAATTTCTGTTGTCATTTTAGTGAGGGCAATTACTTCTTTCGCGACCTTCTTGTTAAATGACGGCTCAATATTAAACTTTAATGCCTTATTTAACATTTCTACTTCTGTATTATCAAATGTAATATCCGTTTTGTTAACCACCCGTGGGTAAAAGTCAAAAGACGAAAGCCTTTGTTGTTGATCTTTTTCGTCTTCGCGCGTGTTATTATTTAATTTACGAAGTTTTTTATCTTGTTTTTCTTTTTTCTTTATAAACTCCTTCTGTAGTATTTTGTGAAGTCTACATGTAACCTCTTCCCATACGTTCATTGGTAATATTTCCTTGACCTTAGTCTCTGCTTGAATTATTTGTTTTTTGATTAAGTCTTTCTTTTTATACAGATGTTTAATTTCTGCGCGTATCCAAAACTTTTTTGCTTTTTCAACAGCTAGTCGTCCCGCCCATGACTTGCAATCACAAAGTTTCAACTTCACATAATTCGGGATAACATGATTCTTAACACATTCTTTATTAAAGTTTATGTTTGCGGCAGTTTTTAATAACTTACGTCTTAAATTTTTGTATTTATACACTAACCTCAATGTCTCGCCTGACACTAACGATTTGATATAATCCATTATGGAGTCGAGGTAGCAGTTGTCGTTATACTGGTTATCACATTTAGCATTCAACCGCGATTTTTATATATATTTTAACAACGCGTTTCGAGAGACAATGCTCTCATCATCAGGTTGTAAAATCTATGTCGCGAAATTAAACGTACTAAAAAGACAAAATACCATCACCAATAGTTGGTGGGTCCATAAAATAAAAAAGAATTAAAAGTATATTGGACTGTGGGTCCTCGTCTTACATTAAAGTTGTTGACGCAGGTCGATGGCCGTCCCATAGCTACCAAATATGCTGTCGACTGCGCCGGCTCGGGTGCTGTTGTGGACTAACGTGCCTAGGTGTTGTGGCGTGGTTACCGCCGTGTGCTTGACGGTAACGCTATGCTATTGGGCGCCTCATTTCCTTACTGCATTGGTCTGCCATCGTTAGCCTCTCGCAACTCCGTCATTGACATGCTACAAGTTTTAAGTCGCATGCCTGCCCTAAAATAATTCTAAAAACCCGCTAAAAAATCTCATTTCTTTAAAGTTATCTTGTACATTTAGGATATTGCTTTGTTTCTTTTCATGGATAGCTATCTCGAATTCCTCTAGTAAGTCAAGTTTCCTCCCTTTCTTTTCTACATGCAATATTTCTACGTTGTCTTCTATGCTATTAAGGGGATGACCTGTTTCATATATATGGTTCGCAACAGCTGATTTGTCATGACCTTGAAGATAAAGTTCTAAATTCTGACGAAAACATTACGGATAAAATTGTTTATTACAAACGTTATGTTGACGACACTCTGTTACTTGTTGATGGTTCCAGTGAGGACATTGAGGAAATAGTAAAAAAGTTCAACGACGCACATAATAAAATAAAATTTACCGTGGAGTACGAAACTGACAGTTGTCTACAGTTCCTGGACCTGAATATAAAAAAGCAGGGCAACAAACATGCGTTTTCCGTTTATAGAAAACAAACTACAACTGATGCCGTGATCCCGAATGATTCATGCCATCCGCAGGCGTATAAAGAAGCTGCTTTCCGTAGTCTCGTGCATAGGGCAGTCAATATACCTATGAGTGAAAAAGATAGGGAGACTGAAATTAACACCGTTAAGAGAATAGCGAAGAATAACGGTTACAGAATAGATATAGTTAAAAAACTGTTAAGAAAATGTAATAAGCGCAAAAAGAATAAACCTGATGGAGAGAAAGCGAAAATTATCACGATGCCATACTACGGAAAAGTCTCACAAAAGATAGCAAATATTTTTAAGCCATACGATGTCAAAATAGCCTTTCAGACTAATAACCTAGTGAGGTATAGCCTTAAGCACGATATTGGCGAGAAGAGAAATAAGTTTGAAAGATCGGGAGTTTATAAGATTCAGTGCAGAACGTGTGATGCAAAATATATAGGGCAGACAGGAAGATCATTCGCGATCCGGTATAAAGAACATAAAGATGCGTTCAGGTTAGGAAATTATGACAAATCAGCTGTTGCGAACCATATATATGAAACAGGTCATCCCCTTAATAGCATAGAAGACAACGTAGAAATATTGCATGTAGAAAAGAAAGGGAGGAAACTTGACTTACTAGAGGAATTCGAGATAGCTATCCATGAAAAGAAACAAAGCAATATCCTAAATGTACAAGATAACTTTAAAGA
The DNA here is from genome assembly GCF_023898315.1 of Schistocerca nitens. Lineage (NCBI taxonomy): Eukaryota > Metazoa > Arthropoda > Insecta > Orthoptera > Acrididae > Schistocerca > Schistocerca nitens. The sequence continues at coordinate 743,530,566 of NC_064614.1, read as the reverse complement.
AATGAGATTTTTTAGCGGGTTTTTAGAATTATTTTAGGGCAGGCATGCGACTTAAAACTTGTAGCATGTCAATGACGGAGTTGCGAGAGGCTAACGATGGCAGACCAATGCAGTAAGGAAATGAGGCGCCCAATAGCATAGCGTTACCGTCAAGCACACGGCGGTAACCACGCCACAACACCTAGGCACGTTAGTCCACAACAGCACCCGAGCCGGCGCAGTCGACAGCATATTTGGTAGCTATGGGACGGCCATCGACCTGCGTCAACAACTTTAATGTAAGACGAGGACCCACAGTCCAATATACTTTTAATTCTTTTTTATTTTATGGACCCACCAACTATTGGTGATGGTATTTTGTCTTTTTAGTACGTTTAATTTCGCGACATAGATTTTACAACCTGATGATGAGAGCATTGTCTCTCGAAACGCGTTGTTAAAATATATATAAAAATCGCGGTTGAATGCTAAATGTGATAACCAGTATAACGACAACTGCTACCTCGACTCCATAATGGATTATATCAAAACACAAACCTGAATTTATTTGCAGTTTTTTGGAAGGTGAACCGGCAACTCGTATGATACCGATCGCGAGACAATGCTACTCGGTAGAAGAATTTCAGAATGCTTTTCTGTCAGCGTATTGGTCGAAGACGACACAACGCGGAATCAAGGATCAATTAATTAGTTTACCGAATTATGAGAACTCAAATTTTTCCACTGTCACGCAATTTTTTGAACACATGGTCCAACAAAACCAGTACTTAAGTGAACCATACAGTGAATCTGCACTTATTCAATTATGTATTTCTAAATTACCACGATCATTAAGAGTATCACGTTTAACGGGTCAGCAGAAAGAAAATATTTCGGCGTTCAGAGATCTGTTACAGCTTTTGGAAGTGCAGCAATCGGATTATTCCTTCATAAACAAAAATTTTTCATATAATAACCAAGGTCAACAAAAATACAGCAATTACGATCAGCCACGCAATTTCAATAGCAAAGGTAATAGACGCTTCAGGAACGACAACCACCAGAACTTTAATAACAGACAAAATTTTAATTATCAGTATCGTCAAAATTATCAGCAACAGGTACATTATGGTAACAATAGAAGTTTTTCCCAACAACAGCAACAAAACCAGCCGGTTAGCATACTTAACCAACAATGTAATGTACAAGGTCAACCAAGCTTTAATGTTTCGCCGCCTACACGTATAGCGTCAGCTCCAACAAATAGTAACGCACAGCAACAAGGAAATCAGTACGTACAGAAAACACATCATTTAAATTCCTATAGCAATGCACCGTATAGAAATGACTATCATGACAGACGTAAAAGTAATGAGCACAATTTTCAGCGTACGTTTAATAACAGTCGGTCTTACCAGCAGCAAAATCATCCGCAACAACATATTATCATGAATGAACCAGACAGTAGATATCATCCCGAACGTAATACGTCAGGGAGAAATAACAGAACAGTACAAATAGTTGAAATGCCACAGCATCCTCCCGCAAATAATAGCACGTCAGATAGAATTTGACTAGATACAGTACAGGTTGCATCTTCCAGCAACGCAAGCAATACTTTTGACACGCAGAATCTTGTTCACGAAAATGTTATTACTTTTGACGACATCCGAGACACTCTTTTGCAGGAAAGACCAGTTATTCAAAAAACCATTTCACACCCTGTCATTGAAGTAAAAATTGGATCATCCAAATTTTCAGCAGTAATCGATTCTGGATCTCCTATGTCAGTCATAAATGAGGAAACTTTCAACGAATGTAACAAAGAGAATACCTATCCTACGTTACCATTAGGCAAAACTAAAGTAAAAGGAGCAGTATCTGGTAGAGGAGTAGATGTAAAATTACAGACACATTTATCATTTTGTATTGCAGGTCATACATTTCACTCAAATTTTTGGATTGTTCCTTTATTGACGACAGACGTTATTTTAGGTACGAATTTTCTGGTACAACACGACGCAATTATTGACTTTCAAAACTCCTATTTAATGTTAAAGGATGAAAATGTACAACTGGCTTTAGAATTTCAGCACTCTTTATCTGCAGAAGAACAAACAATTAATCGTACAGAGGTCATTTCCGCATCACGTAACATAGACTGTCATTTCACATTGTTAACAGATACGTACGTACACAACTATAATATTCCAGACGAAGCCGACTATGACGTTATGCAACTGATTTCTGATAAAATTAAACAGAGCAGTGCAAATACAGACGACGAACGCACGCAACTACGCAAAATTATTTTACAGCAAGCTCCAGTTTTTGACAACGTGCCTGGTACTATGTCCGGTTTTATGTATGAACTTCAGGTTAAACAGCACGACACATTTAAAGCCAAACATTATCCCATTCCGTATATTTACAGAGAACAATTTAAGAAAGAATTGCAAGCTATGCTTGACCAAGGAATTATTGAACCGGCAGTTAGTCCGTACATAAACCCGCTCCATATTCTTAAGAAAAAGGATGGTTCACAACACCTCGTACTTGATTCCCGGCACATCTATGACATTATTATTAATGAAACGGATCACCCTCAAACACTAGAAGAACTTCTACAGAAATTTCATGGTACTGCTATTTATTCCACATTAGATTTGAAATCGGCATTTTGGCAAATTCAACTCCATCCGGACTGCAGAAAGTACACGGCTTTTCTCTGTTTTGGTGACTGTTATCAATTTTGTAAATTACCGTTCGGTTTAACTATTTCTTCAGCAGCATTTATTCGCGGTTTGAATACAATACTTCCGACAGAACTTAAAGACAGAATCACAACATATGTAGACAACATTCTTATTGCATAAGCTAACTGGTCTGAACACAATCTGGTTCTTGAACAACTGTTACGAACTTTTCGTGCACAAGGACTCACAGTTAATCTCAGTAAATCGCACTTTGGCAAAACTTCTATAAAATTTCTTGGACATGTAATTTCAGCAGAGGGCATTGCGCCTGATCCGGAAAAACTTTAAGCTTTACGTGACATTACTGTTCCTACGACGAAGAAACAATTACGCAGCTTTTTGGGTTTAATTAACTTTTTTCGTAAATTTATTCATACTCTGCTTTAGACACCCCTAGATTATGTCAATTGACAGGTAAAAACACTATTTGGTCCTGGGATAGCCAAGCACATTCTGAATTTGTGAACCTGAAAGAAGCTTTGTTGAATGCACCACTTTTATCACATCCAGATCTTATTAAAAAATTTTCCATTGCCACCGACAGTTCTAACACCGCTTTAGGCGTACACATTTTTCAGGAAATTGAAGGAGATGGCACTACAGTAATTAAAAACATCGCCTTTGCAAGTCGCATTCTGTCACCTGCTGAACGCAATTATTCTGTTACAGAACTTGAAACATTATGTGTTGTATGGGCATTTACGAGATTGCGGCATTTTCTTTATGGAAGACATAGGACCGTTTATACAGATCGTAGAGCTATACAGTTTTTACTTTCCGCTAAATTTACACACGACAGATTAAGCAGATGGAAACTTTATTTGCAGGAATTTAATTTTACAATTGTTCACATTCCCGGTACACAAAATATTGTAGCAGACGCACTATCCCGTTCTCACAGCAACAATCAGCAAGACATCGCAACCAACTTCTGCAAAGCAAATTTCAGCGTCATGTACATTCAACAAGTTGCATTTGAGAATTTCATTTCGTCGTCATTACAAGACATAGCACAAGAGCAGAGTAAAGACAACGTATGGAAAGAAATTAAACACCTTTGGCAAGATAGGAATAATGTTACCATTAGAAACCATTACACTGTACGCAATAACATTCTGTTTCGCCGCTCTCACCCTGACAGCAACAATTGGTTATTATGCATTCCTGACGAACTGGTTAACAAATTAATCTGGTATACTCATTTAAGTTACGCACATTACGGAGCCAGAAAATGTTTTCTTATACTGAGACAGAACTGTTATTTTACCAACATGGAGAAACGTATTCGACGAGTTTTAGCGTCATGTAAAATCTGCCAGAAAGCTAAGTCAGATACGACTTCACATATTCCTCCATTACATCCCATTGTACCTGTTAAATTGAGACACATGGCCGCTGTAGACATTTTTGGTCCGATTCACAGAACTAATAGAGGTTTTTGCTACATCTTTGTCGCTGTTGAACTCATTTCGAAATTTGTTACCTTCACTCCGTTACGCAAAGCTACTGCTAAAACTGTTTCGAAAGCATTTGTAAAACATTTTCTATTCCATGTAGGGCATGTATTGAAAGTAATTTCCTACAATGGATCACAGTTTCGATCTGCTATATGGACACGTATGTTACGAGCTAGAAACATTTCTCCGATCTATATATCCAGGTACCATGCCTCTTCGAACCCTTGTGAACGATTAATGAAAGAAATTGGTAAACTGTGTAGAATATACTGCCATAAAAAACATATTGATTGGGACACACACATACTCTCATTCCAGGATGTAATTAATTCCATACAAAATGAATCTACTATGCTATCTCCGACTGTTATACTGAAAAATGTTGAACCACCTAACAAAATTAAAGAATTAGTAACCTTTCCTACATCTCGTCGACTACGACACCATGAAATAATTGACATTGTGCTGAACAACATCAAACGTGCCGCAGAGCGCTGGAGAAGACAGCAAAAACAGGTTTGTACACGCCGTGACTTTCATATTGGACAGAAGATATTAGTACGCACACATTATTTGTCTAACAAAGGAAAAAGCAGATGTAGTAAATTTGAGCTTCTATACGCAGGTCCATATCGAATTCGCAGCATTCCTCACCCCAATGTAGTACACGTCGAAACTCTGAGAACCAGAAAAAGTAAAGGCAATCACCATGTCTCCAATATTAAATCCTTTATTGAATGAACATACTTTATGATTTATCACACTGTAATGCCATTTCCTGATTTTTATATGACCACTTATGCAATATATCTATGTGATTACTTACTGATGATTGTCATATTTTTTCTTGGCAAGTGCCCGGCAAGGTAAGGTTAGCAGGTCGCTTTTCTTGTCGTTACACATCAGACCGTGCACATTTTTCCAGATGAACTTACACATTTTATGACCACTTATGCAATTATATCTATGTGACTACTTACTAATGATTATCGTATTTTTTCTTGGCAAGTGCCCGGCAAGGTAAGGTTAGCAGGTTGCTTTTCTTGTAGTTACACCTCAGACCGTGCACATTTTCCATTCTTCATGTATGTATGATTGTTTTCCTGTTTTGTTTGTATGCACTATGAAATATTTAAGATGTAACAAACGCCAGTTGACTTTGACATTTGCCTTATGATATCTCAACATCGTGACTATTTTACATTTTTTTTTTTTTTTTGCTGCTACATTGTAATACTCTGTGTACATTTTTGCACCTGCACACTGTCTATGTTTTTGACATATTACGTTTTCTGTCATGCTATGCTGTATGCTTAATTATATCACTAGAAACCAGTTTTTATTTAATGGGTATATGATTTAAATGCAAGACATTAATCATTGTTCATCATTTTCAGAAAGCAATAACGTGTAAAAGAAATAAATTAAACAAACCACAGTGGATTACTATGAAATGGGAATTTCACCTTCGGAATGAACGAAAGAAGATGCAATACCTCAAGAGTAAATGGATCAGAATTAACAAGCATTAACAAGAATATACTATACACATCGTATGATAGCAGTCTTAACTAATTTTTTCTTTCAGATTACGAGGCGATTGATGCAGGCTGTCAGACAGAACTACACATCTTAGTTTTAGTGATGAAACATGCTAGAAACAAGGAACTCTGTACTATGAATAGTTGTATGATGAAGTGTCTTTTTGCAGATGATAATGAATGGTGATGAATAGTGATGAAGAATATAGTAACATGAATAATGAAGTTTTTCTTTACAGGTGATGATAATAATGGAGTTATAGTAATATGAATAATGAAGTTTTTGTTTACAGGTGTTGATAGTGATAAACTTTATATGGGCCACTAAACGCACCACTTTTAAGTTTTTCTTTGCAGATGACGATAATGTTGAAGTTTATGTATTTATGCTATGTAGTTATTTAAGTATTTGTTGCAGTTCGTCTTCACAGTATGTCTTACGTTGCATGGTATGATGACTGAAGGTTTTGGAAAGGACTGCTAGAGAACATATATTTAATACACATTTCATTACCTGTTAATACGAAGTTCACTACTTTTCACCATAATAAGCGTTTCTTCTTTCAGCTTAATAGTCCATTTTGTATTTTTTTCCAGGGAAGCTATTCATGAAATTAATGTGCTATAAGCAGTTGGTCATTAAACCTGTTCTAGTACTTGCATTTTTTTACCCATTTGTGTGTGTCGTTCATGAATGTGATCACATATACTCTATTTGTTTAATAACCTTGCTACAGCTGACTCATGACGAATGACGTTACCTATCCTCATTTGCAGTAATAAGTCAAAAGCAAATATTGTTATGCCCAAGCAATTAATTATCAATCCCAACGCAATGCATTGCTAGCACAAAAAAATGTATTACCAGTCCCAAATAATGCTACCAGTTTAAGAGAGTTCTAAGTAATACTTAATGATGTTTTCTAACCACAGACTTGAGTAATAGCTACAGTGTGTTACATTTTAAATATGTCATATGTCAATTGAATGATGAGTTCTGAGTAATAGTGAATGATATTTTGTAATAATGCATGCATGCTCTACACTCATTAGCTCCTGTCTTGACTGATGACTTCTGATGATTTGTAACTGATCAATGAGTGCCAATAACTATTTTTAAATATGTCATATGTCACTTGAATGATGAAAAATGTTTTGTAATATTCAATACTTGCTGGCCAGTGAATGCCACTGTTTCTTATATTTTAAATTTATATTATGTCACTTAATACCAGTAGCTTGATGCTACACTCATTAGCTCCTGTTTTGAATGATGACTTCTGATGATTTGTAACTGGCCAATGAGTGCCAATAATTATTTTTAAATATGTCATATGTCACTTGAATGATGAAAAATGTTTTGTAATATTCAATACTTGCTGGCTAACGAATGCCACTGTTTTTTATATTTTAAATTTGTATTATGTCACTTTCATGCTATATATATGAATACCAGTAGCTTGATGCTACACTCATTAGCTCCTGTTTTGAATGATGACTTCTGATGTTTTGTAACTGGCCAATGAGTGCCAATAATTATTTTTAAATATGTCATATCTCACTTGAATCATGAAAAATGTTTTTTAATATTCAGTACTTGCTGGCCAATGAATGCCACTGTTTCTTATATTTTAAATTTATATTATGTCACTTACATGCTATATATATGAATACCAGTAGCTTGATGCTACACTCATTAGCTCCTCTTTTGAATGATGACTTCTGCTGTTTTGTAACTGGTCAATGAGTGCCAATGTTCTCTGTAAACAGATGACTTATGAACATTATTCTGTAATACTTCATACATGGTACAGAAGTGTTCAGTAACTGGGCGATGAGTGCCACCAATTACTCAAATCAGTTGATAGACTAGTGTAATTATCAATGATGACTGGCATAAGACTTAATGTCCTTCACCTTCTGACCTAATTACCAGAAATTACTGCAATATCCATTTGTTCTGTCTATCCTCATGATTATGGAGCACTATATTTGGTTTTTGCACTGATTCTACGTTGGTGTACCTTACAAGAACGTGGTGTTGACATGGCATGCTGTCCACCACCTTGAGCGATGGAGATGTTATTATGGTCCCACTGTTTGGTGTACCTAATGTACTACCAAAATGATAACAAGGAATATTACTACGACATTTCAGTGTCTTGGCTACACTGATTAATACTTCAGGGAAAAGAACATCAGATTATCTCACTTGGTGTTGTGCTTCTGTAGAGAGATATGGACTTTCAGTGCAGCTGTGTGCAACCTAATGTGCTACAACCATGATGCAATCCTTCCCTTTCCTATCCTAGTTCTTGTAAAATAGCAAAAAAAACTACAGTGCGTGTGCACTTTTGTCATTTGTTAATATGTTTTGTACTCATTGCGTATACATTTTGTGATTTCCTGATGTGTTCTGTACTACAGTGCGTGTGCACTTTTGTCATTTTTTAATATGATTTGTACTCATTGCGTATACATTTTGTGTTTTCCTGATATGTTCTGTACTACAGTGCGTGTGCACTTTTGTCATTTGTTAGTATGTTTTCAACTCATTGCGTATACATTTTGTCATTGCTTGATACGTTCTGTACTCAGTGCATGTGCACTATATTTTATTTCATGTTCTGCACTTATATATATGTATATATTCTGTGATTGTAAACTTAGTTAATTAAGAAAAATTTGTTGCTCATGGCAAGTCCAATTGAGTCACCATCGCTGCCAAATTTTTGCCCCCCCCCTCCCCCCCAGTGGAGGGTTATGTAAGAGGTATGCGCTGCCTGCAATAGGCAAGGCATAGGAGAGTCTCTGACCAGAGAGCATTATGTTGTTAGTTGTTGCTTGTCGGTAGTCTGCAGTAGTCTGCACGAGTATGCAGTAGTCTGCGCGTGTCTGCAGTTGTCGGCAGCCTGCTCTGGTCGGGACACTGGAGGATGAGTATTATTGTATAAGGTAAAGAAGCAGCCTTGCGCATATCTAGTAATGTATGTGAACTGTCATCCAATTTCTTTTAAAAAATGCCCTAATAATAATTTTTATAATATAAAGCAATTTTTTTAAAAAAAAGCATTCATTTCAATTTAAAGAATTTATCCAGTGCATGCTCATTCCTTTTACGAATCACAAATGTATAGGCCAGCATTGCACGGAGCTGTGCCGAAAAAGTTTAGGTAAGAGCAGATATATTCGTCGTTTTTATTGAGGTAAGAATTTTTCCTCTTTTTATTCAGAATACAGGGCCGTGGCGCAGCGCTGCTGTCTTCCTAAAATTTACCAGGTTACTGAATTTTTTTATTATTTTGGGGCTTAGGAATTTTTCTGTTTCGAACTTAACATTAAATGAGAAAAGAATTTTGTGGGTACATCAAATGTGAATGCATTTCTGCACGGAGATTATAAATGGGAACCAATTTTGTGCAGAGGTTACATTAAATTAGAATCACATTCATTTATTCAAATTTTTAACCATCGTTAAATTATTTTGTGGGGAATTTACAATACGACCAGTAACCCTGTCATTTACTTCGTCACTTATGTGTCGTACCAAAACTAACGAACCGCAGTTTTGGTAAAGCGCAACCAAAGTTATCACACTCCAATTATTGTTGGGACCAAGAGCTGGCTGAAACCCGAACTGGAAAGCTCTGAGATATTTAGCGAGTTGTGGAATGGAAAGACAGATTAGAGGCCATAGCTGGCGAAGTGTTTATTGCAGTTGACAAAAAAATTGTCTCTATTGAAATCGAAGTTAAATGTGGCATATGCTCGCTATAACAGGTGTAGGTGAAACCGGTTAATTGTTGGTTTTTTTCCAGCCACCCGATTCTACTGTGACAGTTCTACAGTCATTCGAAGAGTGTCTCCGATCAATAACTCCTAAATACCCAGACCGTGCAATACTCCTTGGGGGCGACTCTAATCTGCCGAGTATAGATTATTCTGAATTATAGTAGTTGTTGTATGCTTATTAACATGAATTGGTAAACGACCTGTTGAAGAACCTTATATTATAACAGGACAAATCTTAACAATTATCTACTTTACATACTTCTTAATTAATGTTCATGTTGCAAACGCATGAGATAAACTAATTAAGCAATAATAAGTTAATTAGCTTAGGAAAAGCATGTGTTTTGAAAACATAAAACTAGAAGTTTAACTCTTCTATTAACTTTTCTTAAAAAATTTCACTAAATAAATGAAATAAATAAAATCTTTAAACCAACAAAGAAAATAAAAAAATTCAAAGATAAAGGTAAAAAAGTTTTTCAAGCTAAGTACATTAACTTATCATAGCGAAAACGTGGTAATGTACCCCAAACTCAAATAAAACCAAAGGACATAACAGCAATCTTAATAAAAAATATAAAAGAATAAAAATCACCGCCTAAAAAAATTAAAGCTAATAATATTCTTATAAAAACAATTCTAGTATACTCAGCTAAAAAAATTAAAGTAAACCCGCCTGCACCATATTCAATATTATAACCTGAAACTAATTCAGATTCACCTTCAGCAAAGTCAAAAGGAGTACGGTTAGTTTCAGCTAAACAAGAAGCAAAACAAGCTAAAGCTAAAGGAAAAGAAATAATAATAAATCAACAATAAAGCTGATAATTTATAAAATCAAACATGTTAAAACTACCAATTAAAATAATCAAAGATAATAAAATTAAAGCCAAACTAACTTCGTATGAAATTGTTTGAGCAGCAGGCCGAAGAGAACCTAATAAAGAATAATTTGAATTCGAAGACCAACCAGCAATTATAACGGTATAAACACCTAATCTAGTACAACATAAAAAAAAACAAAAATCCATAAGAAAAAGAACATATATAAGTTAAGTAAGGAAAAATCACTCAAACAGCCAAGGAAATTATTAAATTAAAAACAGGAGAAAAATAATAAAGTAAATAATTAGATAAAATAGAAATTGGCTGCTCCTTACAAATTAACTTAATAGCATCACTAAAGGGTTGAGGAATCCCTACAAATCCTACTTTATTTGGACCTTTTCGAATTTGAATATAACCTAAAACCTTACGCTCTAATAAAGTTAAAAAAGCAACACTAATTAAAACACAAATAACTAATAAAAGAAAATTCAAAATAAACATAAATAAATCATAAAGTATCAATACTATTTGTAGAAAAAATCTACATAAATGAATTCTAAATTCAACACATTAATCTGTCAAAATAGTAATATAATTAATATTAATCAATAAAATAAAAAATATTTCAACCATATGGTCCTTTCGTACTAATATGAATTAATAATCTTAGGATAGAAACCGACCTGGCTCACGCCAGTCTGAACTCAGATCATGTAAGAATTTAAAGGTCGAACAGACCTAATTACTGGGCTACTGCACACCAAATTTTTCTTAATCAACATCGAGGTCGCAATCTGCTTTGTCGATATGAGCTCTCAAAAAGAATTATGCTGTTATCCCTAAGGTAACTTAATCTTATGATCATAAATTATGGATCAAAACAATAAACATAAATAAATGATATAATAATGAAGAGTTTATCTATTCTTCATGTCACCCCAACAAAACATCATCATTAAATATAGAAAGACAAACAAAAAACTATATAAAAGTAAAATGTTAAGCTCTATAGGGTCTTCTCGTCCTAAAGCAAAATTTAAGCCTTTTAACTCAAAAGTTAAATTCAAAAATTTATTAAGAGACAGTTGATTTCTCGTCAAGCCATTCATTCCAGCCACTAATTAAGAGACTAATGATTATGCTACCTTTGCACGGTCAAAATACCGCGGCTCTACAAAAATCCGCTCAGTGAGCAGGCCAGACCTCAAAGTATTTTCAAGAGGACATGTTTTTGATAAACAGGCAGAAATCAATTTTGCCTAGTTCCTTATAATAAATTCACAAGGTAAAAATTATATACAAATAAATATACAAATTCTATCATTATTACAAAAATTTTAAAATTAAATCAATAATCTTAATAAAAAACCTAAAATAATTATAAAATCAAAATACTAAATAATGAACTAAAATGTAATCTTAAAGATATCTGGTTTAAAGCTTACTATTATATTTTATAAAACAAATTATAGGTTATTAACTTCAAAGCTTATCCCTTAAAGAATAAATAAGTTAATATTTGTACTTAAAAAATTAAATAAAAACAATTAACTTCAAAAATTAAATTTTTTCTTAAGAAACTAGATATCTCAGGAAACGGTTAACATCTCATTTCTATAAATAATTTAATAATAATTATGATACATTAACTATAAATTATTTATAAATCAACCCAAATCGAGACAAGTAACGTAAATACTAAAATTTTGATAAACCCTGATACAAAAGGTACAATAAATAAAATTTACTTTTAAAAATTTAAAATAATATTTCATAAAACAATTACATTACCAATAAACTATAATCTAAAAAATCAATTCTACAAAATATACTAAGACAAAATTCGACAAAATTATTTTTATTAAATAATTAAATAAACAAAAAATAAATATAATAAAATAAATAATCAAGATATCCTGATTTGCACAGAAAAATTTTCAGTGTAAATGAAACACTTTACTAATAAGTTATATCTTGAAACTCTTCCTAGATACACTTTCCAGTACATCTACTATGTTACGACTTATCTCATCTAAATTGAAGCTACCTTAAAATAATAAAATAGAATAATCAATAATGAGAGCGACGGGCGATGTGTACACACCTCAGAGCCAATATCAGTTAAATTAAATAAATTAAATTACTATCAAATCCACCTTCATTAACAGTATTTCACCATCAAATCCGTTATAAACAAAAATCTATTGTAACCCACCTCCTCTTAACTATAAGTTGCACCTTGACCTGAAATATTTTATAATAATAAATCTTGAGAATTATAACACTAAAAAGATTCTCTGATTACGGAGATATACAAACAATTAAATTAAGTAGAGTAAATCGTGTATTATCAATCAGGGGGTAGGTTCCTTGAATGGAATGAGATACCGCCAAATTCTTTGGGTTTAAAGACCTTAACTAATAGTACCCTGGTAAATATAATTAACATTTAAAATAATAGAGTATCTAATCCTAGTTTATTATTTAAATTTCACAGATTCATAAAAAGAGCTATAAATAAATTTTAACATTTCACCTTACAAATTTATATTTTAACCCTAAAAATATAAACAACTGTTTTAACCAATAATATTCACTTGTATCAATTGTATAACCGCGGCTGCTGGCACGAATTATGCCGATACTAAATCAATTGCTAAATCCAAAATCACTTGATAATTAAACCAAATTACTGCAAAAAGAACATTTAGTTTAACTAAACTTACATATAATACAAAGAAAAAGTGAATAAACAAGCAAGAATAAAACTTTTGGAAACAAAAATAAGAAATTTGAAAATTTATAAATTAAGAAAAAATAAAAGACTCAAATATTTAAAGAAAGAAAAGAAAAAACACAAAAAATGACGAAAAAAAGAAAATGTAATGTTTTATTTAAACTATATAAATTTTAGAAATGTTAACGGAATTTAACCGCTAATATAAAAAGTTAGCAGCTTTCATATTGGCTTTACATTTCCTTAATTGGAACATTATAGTTCAATTATATTATTAACAGTAATACGCCTCTTTTTGGCTTCAATTAATAAGAATAAGGGTATTTTATTTACCAACCTTCAGGTCGAAACTGACTGCAATATTTCGCTTCTTATTCTATTTAAGGTTGATTGATTATATCAATACTTTTTTAATGCAACCCAAATGTTATAGTTAACTACAACCCTTTATTCTGCTCATTGTAAGGCTCCTTGATTTCATTCATGGTATAGTCCGCCTAATAATACTATAATAAAAAATATTGTTGATACTGTTCAGATTATAATGTCTGAAGTTTTAAAAATAATTACAATTGGAAGGATTAATGCGATTTCTACATCAAAAATTAAGAAAATTACTGCAGTTATGAAGAATCGAAGTGAGAATGGTATTTGTGCTGATCTTTTTAGGTCAAATCCACACTCAAATGGTGATCTTTTTTCTCGGTCATTAATTAATTTTTTTGATAATGTTGTTTCAAGGATTATAACAATTATTGGAATAATAAATCTAATAAAAATTCTTGTAGATGGAATCAGGATTGTTTTTCTTGATTTATATCAAGCTTTTTGATTGGAAGTCAAATGTACTATTTATACTAGAAAAACAATTATCTACCTCATCAATAAATAGAGATGTATAAGAATAATCATACTACGTCTACAAAGTGTCAGTATCATGCTGCTGCTTCAAATACAAAGTGGTGTCTTGGTGAGAATTGATTTATTGAATGTCGAAGTAGACATGTTGATAAGAAAATTGTTCCGATAATTACATGTAGACCATGGAATCCTGTTGCAACAAAGAATGTTGATCCATAAACTGCGTCTGCAATGGTGAAGGGTGCTTCTCAGTATTCGTATGCTTGAAGTATAGTCCTAGTAATACTGTAAAGAATAGTCCTTGTAATGCTTGAGTATGGTTAGATTCTATTAAACTATGATGTGCTCATGTTACTGTTACTCCTGATGCTAAAAAAATAGCTGTATTAAGTAATGGAATTTGTATAGGATTAAAAGGTTGAATTCCTATTGGGGGTCATAGTATTCCTAATTCAATAGTAGGTGCTAGTCTTCTTCTAAAAAATGCTTAGAAAAATGAAACAAAGAATAGTACTTCTGATGCAATAAATAAAATTATTCCTCAGCGTAATCCAATTGATACAAATCCCGTATGTAACCCTTGGTATGTCCCTTCTCGTACTACATCTCGTCATCATTGGATTATGGTTAATAGGGTAATTCCGAATCCAACTATAAATAAGTTAATGTTAAATAGGTGAAATCATTTTGCTAATCCTGATATTAGAACTATTGCTCCAATTGCTCCTACTAAGTGGAATGGGTGGTTTGAGTGAGTTGTTAACATAGGTTTAGTATACTTCTCTAGAATATAAAGTTCTTAAAATTGAGAAAACATAAGCTTGAATTATTGCTACTGCTGATTCTAGGATTAATAGAAGTATTTGCCCAATAATTAATAGTGAAATTAAGTTTATTGCTATAGATGGTCCTGTATTTCCTAGTAATGTTAATAGTAAATGTCCTGCAATTATATTTGCTGCTAGTCGTACTGCTAGCGTACCTGGTCGAATGACATTTCTAATTGTTTCAATTAATACTATAAATGATATTAATGCAGGCGGCGTTCCTTGAGGAACAAGGTGTGTAAATATATGATTGGTATGATTAATTCATCCAAACAACATAAATCTTAATCATATAGGTAGAGCGATTGCAAATGTTAATGCTAAATGTCTTGTTCTAGTAAAGATGTAAGGGAATAATCCTATAAAATTATTAAATAGTATTATGATAAAAATTGAGATAAAGATGAATGTTGTTCCATTAAATGATTTTGGTCCTAGTAATGTTTTAAATTCATTATGTAAGGTTAAGTTTAGTTTATTTCAAATAATATTAATTCGTGATGGTGTAAGTCAAAATATTGATGGGATTAATAATAATCCTAAGAATGTTCTAGTTCAATTTAATGATAAATTGAAGATGTTAGTTGATGGATCAAATGTTGAAAATAAGTTTGTTATCATTTTCAATTTAAGTTTTTTATATCGATTGTTCTTTTTCCTGCTTTTTTAATAAGATTTGGTTTAAATGAGAAAAAGTTTATTTGATTAAATAAAATTAATGTAGCCGAAAATATAATGAATAGGGAGAATCATATGAGAGGGGATATTTGAGGGATTTGGATTAAATTTCCCCATCAGAAGTAGTCGTTAATTTACTATTTTTTGGTTGCGGCGGTTACAGACAGACAGCCGTGCGAAAAACTTTTGCATACGTTTTCTGAAAATTGTCTTGAGCAGCTAGCTCGGCAGCTCACACGCAATGGAAATATCTCGGACTCTGTAGCTACAAATAGGACGGACCTTATCGACAATGTCAGTATAGAAACGATGATTAGCTATCCCCATGTCATTATAGTAACTACAATTACGAAAGTTGATAAGCCAGTCGAGAAGGCCAGGAGATAGAGCAGATAAGCAGTTATTAGTATCTCACTTAGATAGTGAATTGGCATCACTTAGTTCCAGTAAGATGGGTGTAGAGAAATTATGGGCAAAGTTTAAGCAGATTTTAAAACGTGATCTGGAGAGTTATGTGGCTGGTAAGCGTATAAAGGATGGAAAAGACCTGCCACCATTTAATAACGAAATTCATCGGATGCTGAGGAAGCAGGGGCTGTTGCAATCTTGGTTCAAAAGGGAACGCGCAAATGGCGACAAGCGAATGTTAGTAGAGATTCGTGCGTCTTATGTAAAGACCTATGAGCGAAGCGCACAACTGCAACAGTCACACCTTGTAACGCTGGAAATGCATATCCTCCTATTTCCAACTATTGTACTATAATTTTTTCCTTATTTTGTTACCTGAAGATCCTGTGTCTTTATATATTGTAATTGTTTTGCTATTTGTATATATATATATATATATATATATATATATATATATATATATATATATATATGCATTTATGTCGATGTATAATTGGTTCGTTTTGTAAATATTATTTGTATTTTTACGCTGGGTCTTGCCTAGGGAAAACTATGCTATCGAACGAATACATCGATAGGTCGTGTGGAGAACGAAAGTGGTTAGGATCTTTGGTAGTGTTAACTCTGCCGCGTGGAGCGCGGGCTGAGCAGAGAGAGTCTGGCTGGAGTAGTGCGGTTGAGCAGGTGTATTGTGTGACGCTCCCGCGAGTTGCCGCGCTTTCGGGGTTTGGCAGCATGTAATTGCGCTCGACTCGCGATGATAGTTTCTGACACGGTGTCGCGGACGGGAAGCATTAGCTGGCGCACATCAAGAGCCCGTTTCGCCTGGTGACCGTGTCGAGGAGAAGGCGCGCCAACATCCAGCTTCTGCAACAGCGACGGCCGACAATGAGTGACTGTCGCCACCTCCTCGATCGACGACTTCAAACCTTCAATCAACCAACAAGGAAGACCAAAAGCACGTAAAGTTTCAGAACTGTATGGCAGACCTCAGCTTTTCAAACTGTTCCATTTGCCTCGCAAAATTACAGCAACTTAGCATGAACCTTTGTTGCTCATTGTCCCAATTGCATTACCAAGCAGGGTCCCTTCCTTTTCCGAAATGAACCCGAGTGTCGTTGAAATTCAGACGCCAGCATTAAAGTACAATCATTCCATTTCACTGCTTTAATTTCAAAGTTCAGTTAAGGCATTCATAGCTGGCTACAATATTTAGATTACACAAGCACAAATTAAGAGTGCGAGTTTTGTTACCGTATTTTAGCTTACCTGTGACTGCAGCTCAGCTTGGCACGTACTAAATTTTACTATTGTTAATTGTTCAGAATCATTTAATTCAAGTTCAAAGTTAAATCTCTTATTTCTAAATTGCGTAGATTCAAGTAGCTTTTGAAATGATTGTTGAGGTAGTCCAAGACTAACCGTATTTTACTGAATTTCGATGTGCTTCAGAAAGAAAGCTCACTAAATTAACTTTCGATTTTCCGGTTTTATTAATTCTTTTGCTAAATTAAGTCAGAGTGTAGCGAAATTTATTACTTCTGATAAACTTTCAGTTTTCACACTACACATGTCAACCTTCAGTTGCCACACTTCTAGTGCTAATTATATGTGTAATAACCTTTCTTTTTCAGTTACTATAGTAATTTTCCATAGGACTGGCGACCGTAATTTCCCCCAGATCTCAAATATCTAATTACCGCTAGTTAATTCTTGACGTAACGGCCGCACATTTACTTTCTTTATTAACTTTACCCCTTTTCAAAATTAATTTCCACCAGTTTCATTTGCATTTTTCCTTTCATTTAGATGTAACCCTTTCCTCCCTCTTTACCGACAGATTAACTTCGGTGACGATTGCTTTTCCCAAATTTCCATTAGGTAAACGCGGTTTAATTTTTCACTGTCATTAAGGTCGATAAGTGAGGGGGAGGTTGCACGTGACGACCTGGTGACAGGACGTTGTTCAGATTTGAGGTTGTTCCGGACACGAATTTTGCATTGTGCAAATCTCGTAACAAAGTACTGGTTACGAAATGGTCGATACGTCAGCGAGAATATTAGTGTGAGGAATCCTAATTAGATTTGAGATTTGTTATTTATATTGAAAATTATTAAAATGAGTGAAGGCAACAATTGCCAAAATTTGGTAGACTTGGATACGGAACAATCGGTCGAACAGTGGGAAACGCGCACCGCGGTACCCATTGTTCAGGGGCAGGCGGCTTGCATGAAAGACGCGACCACCGAAACGCAACAAAGAGCAGAAATGGAATTCCAAACTTTAGAAAATGTTTCGGAGTCGGAAGTGAAAATCAAATCTGAATCCCTTGATGACGAATACGGGGGGACAATTAAAGAGGAAGCCGCTACGGAAGTAAAACCGGTAGTTTCCGGGAATTTAACTGATTTATTGAATGTTTTGATTAACGAAATCAAGAGACAATCGGCAGAAATTAAAGCTCTGTCTGCCAAGCAAGAAGCTCAGGCTGCCAAACAAGAAGCTCAGGCTGCCAAGCAAGAAGCTCAGGCTGCCAAGCAAGAAGCTCAGTCTGAAAAAATTGAACGAAAGCTAGACGATCAGAACAAAGCTATTAATGTTGTTAACAACAATGTTGGAGTTGTTAACACAAAAGTTGATAAAATCAAAGAAGATATTGTTATGATTAACACCGAAATCGGTAATCTTAAACAGGAAATGATAGGCGTTCAGGCGGAAATTGCGAGCATAAATACTCGTATTTATTCAGAAATTAGCAGAATCGAGAAAAGTGTAGGAGAAGCAGTTGCTCCGATCATCGAGAATAAGGTGACGGAACAAATTCAATTAGTGAAAAAAGAGGATCAAAAGAAGGTGGAAACTTTAAAGGCTTTAGTATCCGAAGTAGATACCAAAGTGACGAAGCAGGCTAATACCTGCGAAGAGAAAAAAAAGGAAGTAGAAATGCTTGCGACAACCACTTGCCAAGTAATTACGAGAGTGTCGGAATTAGAAAAGAAACTTGACGAAAAACAGAGCTATGTGCTAATCTGTGCACATAGTTCGGAATTGTTGACGAAAGAGGAGCGGTCCGACCCCTTGAAAAAAGGCGGTATACACGCGACGGATTTCATTAAAAATTGTGAAAGAGTTTTACCCAGATCATGGACTAATGAGAGAAAAATTAATGCGGTTGTTGATGTGTTGGCTGGTGATGCCAAGCGTTGGGGCTTAAACCTCAACATTACGAACCTGACTTTTGACGAGTTTAAAAATTTGTTTCTGGCTGAATACTGGTCAGAGCAAAAACAAGAAAGTGTCTGGCGCGAATTTGTCGTATCGAGGCCTTTCGATGCGAATTCGCGCGGCTCGATGAAGGAGTTTTGTGAGGGCTGGATCCGCAAGTTGGAATATTTGCGTGATCGCCGCACGGAATCCGAAATAGTCTGGGAACTCTACAAGAAGCTTCCAGATGATACAAAACGCTACGTAGGAAGCAATTACAGGACAATCAATGATTTCCTGGAAAGAGTTGAGGACGAGGACTATTGGCGCAATAATCGCGACAGTGGTAGAGGCCGTGGTAACAACAACGGGTACCACAGCAACCACAACAACGATAACTATCGGAATAATGCATACCGCAATTTTGGCAGCAATAACAATAGTGGTTCGGGCCGTAATGACAATCGGTACAATGCAAATAATAACAGGAATGACGGAAACCAGTATCATACTAGCCTGATACGGGCTTCGCAGAATAGTAATAACGCCAGAGGGTGTGATCAGCCGCCTCAGCAGCATCCGGGGAGCGTATCTGCTGGGACGAGACAGGGAAACCATTAGCCGCGCCGGTGAGGGGCCGACCGGGCGTGGAGAAATTTTGGAGGCCCAATAACAAGAGAAAATCCAGGTGTCGTCGTTATGAAAATTCCGTATGGAATAATCAACGGCGGGAGAGTGTGCAAGTGTTAAGAGAAAGGAGTGCGCCCACAAGTAGTAGATCAGCTGTATACACGGCAGTAGAAAATACATTCACTGTCAGTGAGAACAATTTAAGTAGTGTTCCGGAAATCGATTATAAAGTGGCAGCTGTAATACCCACAGCGGAACTGGAGATTGAGTTTAAGAATGATTCGCAAGTGTTGAGAGAAGATCAGATGTCGGATAACACGTCCGTCATTGAGCGAGGGGATGCAGAGAGGGATGATGTCTGGTTAAGGCAGTTCGGTCGCTTATACGAAGAACTAAGAGATTATAGGGGCCTGTACGGGAGAAGTGTTTATGGGGAGCGCGGGCAGGATTTGCCGCGTCTCGTCCCACAGGAAGATAGTATTTCTGAAGTGATAGAAAGTTCTGGCCCTAACCGGCAGACTTTACTAGAAATAGTTGATGTTAATGGGGAGCACGAGCAAGATTCGTCGTGTTTCGTCCCGCAGGAGTTAGATGTTGAAGTAGTAACGGAAAGTTCTGGCCCTAACCGGCAGACCTTACCGAAAGTTGTAGTGGTAGAAGTAGCCGACCCATCCGACCCAAACCTCCAGTTTAAACATTGCGAGAGTATTAAGGAGAAAGATTACGAAAATTTTAGTGATAGCCGGACACGATTGGTAGAAAAGCACGTAGATTACAGCGTGTATGAGGTTAGAGCTGACGTTATACGGTCAGACGGTAGCAGTGTTGGTTGCGCAGATCCAGAGGAAGTAATTGCAGATACTGCTGGGCACATTCCCCCAGGTAGATTGGCAGATGAGACCAATCTGACCAAAGTGGAATCAACGAAGGTGACAGTGAATTGATACCAAAGCAACAGTCACTAGTTGACGAGTTACAGGAAAAGGTTTCGGTATTGGAGGCGAAGCTACAGACTAAGCCTCAGGACAAACGTGTTGAAATTAAAACTGTATGTGAACGGAGGCTGAAAAAGCCGCCAGATAAGCCGAATTTAGGATCAAAGCCGGATGGTTTTTTCTGGAATGACCTGGATATAGACGAGGATTTACTGTGGGGAAATAAAGAAACAGTCGAGGACAAGTGTAGACAGATAGTAGTGTCTGTTAATATGCACGACCTACAACTAAACGTGTTGATTGACACCGGTGCAGAATTGAGTGCTGTATCTGGGAAAATATTTGAGTTACTGAAAGACAGACCTGGTATCGTAGTTATGCCAGTAACAGGAGTGAAAATTGTCGGTGCTACTGGGAAGGCCAGTAAACCGGTCACAAAACAGATTTTTGTCAACTTCGAGATATGTGGGGCACGATTTGAACAAGAGTTTGTCGTCGTGCCAGACTTAACTACGGAAGTAATTATCGGGTTAGATTGGCTATTAAAGTACCGTGCAGTGATTAATTGCGGAAGCAAAACTTTGACATGTACGTCCCAAGATAAAACAATAGTAGTTAGTTTTGACGAGGCAGGAGATGGTGTGCATAGGCAATACCAGCCTATACACATTGTTAACTTGCCGGATGGTATTGACGTAGGTATGAATTTGAACTTCTGTAATGTGAGGAATCTCGGCATTGACAATAGTGTAGAAAGTGAATTGGAAGAGATAATCAAATTCCCTCCACGGATTGACATTAGTATTGGTGTGAAAAAAGATCGTTTGCGAGAAGTAATGAAGCTAAAAGCCGATGCTCGCATACGTCGTCATGACGCTAAAGCGCGTTTTGCTAAGTTTGCAATCGGAGACTTAGTACTTGTAAAAGCTCATGAGAAATCGAGCGAGATAGACAATGAAATCTCTAAATTTAAGTTTGTTTATAATGGACGATATAAAGTCATTGGTATACCTCACACAAATGCTTATTGCTTAGAGTATCCAAGCTCTGGAAAACTATTAGGTATACGGAACATTGTAGGCTTGAAATTGTACCAACCTAGGATTGATTAATACCACAGAATGGGTAATTTGTACAGTATGTAAATATAGAGTGTAAGATTTAAACGATTTGCTAGATTGCCATGCTTTTGCCTGACCAAGAGGACATTAAAGAAGTTGTAATTAACAAGTAATTAAATTTTACTAAATTATTTAAGAGAGAGTGATTATTAATCAATCGAAAAATCCAAGCTGCTAGTTTAAGTTTTCAGCTGAGTCACAGTAGATTAAGCAATGTAAATATGATTTTGTAACTAGCTGCAAGATTTCATGAATATGTGTCTTACTAGTCATTGCCGATGTACTTAGACGCTGTTTTAAGTTTCAGGCTAGTACATGCGTGTGATGATGGACAGTGTTGAGTTATCCACTGTGATAATGTTAATGGCCTCCTTGAGATTACTCGGGAGTGAGTTTTTCCCAAAGAATTCAGTGAAGCGGACGTTCTGGAAATGCCGTTAGACAGGCGAGTGAGATCAAGCGTGCCGCACAGGCGGGCGCAACAATACTGACGAGGCGGAGCCGCTGTCGGCTCTTGTGCCGCTGTCAGCTCTTGTGCCGCTCTCGGCATTCTTTGTACTTGCGGGTACGAAAGGCGGAATAGTTTTTCTTCCCGGACAGCTGATGTGAAAGAATTCTGCTGTCAATATTTATGTTTTTTTCGATCTACTGAATATTATTTTCTTCTTTAGCGTTAAGTGGAATCTCATGACGAGATAATAATTATGAAAAGGTTATATAAAATGTGTATTCTATGTAATAAATAATTAATTTGCGTATTTTGATCTACCTGTTTTTATGACCATGTACTCTGATTAATTTTGTAAATAGTATTCAATTTCTTGATAGTGTTACGAATTTTGACGATATTGGAATAGCTAAACAATTTTCTATGTTTTCTATTAATTTTAGTATGTTGTCAACCTGTTTTATTTTGTGCAAGATGACAGAGTGGAATAAGATTAGGAGTGTCTCCACTCAATTATTATGGTCTAAAAATTGATTTATGCTTAATAGGGCGAATGCAAAATTTTGATGATGTTTTGAGCATATGCATTTCCACTGTTTCATTTTTGGGACATTTTCTGAGTCTGTTTAGGTTACACGAACATCCTTAGACAATGTGGGGCACGTGTAACGCCGGAAATGCATATCCTCCTATTTCCATCTATTGTACTATAATTTTTTCCTTATTTTGTTACCTGAAGATATAACATTCCTGTGTCTTTATATATTGTAATTGTTTTACTATATATATGCATTTATGTCGATGTATAATTGGTTCGTTTTGTAAATATTATTTGTATTTTTACGCTGGGTCTTGCCTAGGGAAAACTATGCTATCGAACGAATACATCGATAGGTCGTGTGGAGAACGAAAGTGTTTAGGATCTTTGGTAGTGTTAACTCTGCCGCGTGGAGCGCGGGCTGAGCAGAGAGAGTCTGGCTGGAGTAGTGCGGTTGAGCAGGTGTATTGTGTGACGCTCCCGCGAGTTGCCGCGCTTTCGGGGTTTGGCAGCATGTAATTGCGCTCGACTCGCGATGATAGTTTCTGACACGGTGTCGCGGACGGGAAGCATTAGCTGGCGCACATCAAGAGCCCGTTTCGCCTGGTGACCGTGTCGAGGAGAAGGCGCGCCAACATCCAGCTTCTGCAACAGCGACGGCCGACAATGAGTGACTGTCGCCACCTCCTCGATCGACGACTTCAAACCTTCAATCGACCAACAAGGAAGACCAAAAGCACGTAAAGTTTCAGAACTGTATGGCAGACCTCAGCTTTTCAAACTGTTCCATTTGCCTCGCAAAATTACAGCAACTTAGCATGAACCTTTGTTGCTCATTGTCCCAATTGCATTACCAAGCAGGGTCCCTTCCTTTTCCGAAATGAACCCGAGTGTCGTTGAAATTCAGACGCCAGCATTAAAGTACAATCATTCCATTTCACTGCTTTAATTTCAAAGTTCAGTTAAGGCATTCATAGCTGGCTACAATATTTAGATTACACAAGCACAAATTAAGAGTGCGAGTTTTGTTACCGTATTTTAGCTTACCTGTGACTGCAGCTCAGCTTGGTACGTACTAAATTTTACTATTGTTAATTGTTCAGAATCATTTAATTCAAGTTCAAAGTTAAATCTCTTATTTCTAAATTGCGTAGATTCAAGTAGCTTTTGAAATGATTGTTGAGGTAGTCCAAGACTAACCGTATTTTACTGAATTTCGATGTGCTTCAGAAAGAAAGCTCACTAAATTAACTTTCGATTTTCCGGTTTTATTAATTCTTTTGCTAAATTAAGTCAGAGTGTAGCGAAATTTATTACTTCTGACAAACTTTCAGTTTTCACACTACACATGTTAACCTTCAGTTGCCACGCTTCTAGTGCTAATTATATATGTAATAACCTTTCTTTTTCAGTTACTATAGTAATTGTCCATAGGACTGGCGACCGTAATTTCCCCCAGATCTCAAATATCTAATTACCGCTAGTTAATTGTTGACGTAACGGCCGCACATTTACTTTTTTTATTAACTTTACCCCTTTTCAAAATTAATTTCCACCAGTTTCATTTGCATTTTTCCTTTCATTTAGATGTAACCCTTTCCTCCCTCTTTACCGACAGATTAACTTCGGTGACGATTGCTTTTCCCAAATTTCCATTAGGTAAACGCGGTTTAATTTTTCACTGTCATTAAGGTCGATAAGTGTGGGGGGGGGGGGGAGGTTACAACCTTAGCAAAAGATCTGGCAGAGAACCAGAGAAAATTCTTGTCTTACGTAACATCGCTAAGCCGGTCTAAGGATTCCACTCAGTCCCTTGTTGGCCAGTCTGGTGTGGCAGTTGAAGATAGCAAAACGAAAGCCGAAGTTTTAAATTTCACATTGAAAAAATCGGCCACACAGTAGAATCGTACAAATATACCGTAATTTGACCACCGGAAAGACTCTCGTATGGAGAACATAGTAATAAGTATACCTGGTGTAGAGAAACTACTTAAAGATTTGAAAACAAATAAATCGCCAAAGTGTAATCTACAGCACTGGCCTCTTATCTAGCTTGCATTTATTGTGAATCTCTCGCCCAGCACAGAGTTCCAAGCGGCTGGAAAAAAGCTTAGGTGACTCCAGTGTATAAGAAGGGTGAAAGAGCGGACCAATATCTCTAGCTTCTGTTTGTTGTAGAATACTTGAAAATATTCTCAGTTCGCATATAATTAACTTTCTTGAAAGTGACAAGCTTATGTCCACGAATCAGTAATGTTTTACAAAGCATCGCTCGTGCGAAACTCAGCTTCTCACATGACATACTGCGAACAAAGGAAGCAGGGAAAGAGGCAGATTCCATATATCTAGATTTCGGGAAAGCACTTGACACGGTGCCACATTGCAGGCTGTTAACGAAGGTTCGAGCATATGGAATAAGTTCACAGATATCTGAGTGGCTCGAAGACTTCTTAAATAGCAGTATCCAGTATGTTGTCCTCGACGGCGAGGGTATCCTCAGTAGGGCACCAGGTAAGTGTGATAGGACCACTGCTGATCTCTATACAAATAAATGATTTGGCGGACAGACTGGGAAGCAATCTGCAGTAGTTTGCTGATGATGCCGTGGTGTACGGTAAGGTGCCGAAGTTGAGTGACAGTAGGAAGACACAAGACGACGTAGACAAACTTTCAAGTTGGTATGATGAAAAGGCAGCTAGCCCTAAATGTGGAAAAATGTAAGTTAATGCGGATGAGCACGAAGATCAAAACGGTAATGTTCGGATACAGTATTATTAGTGTCCTGCTCGACAGAGTCAAGTCGTTCAAATATCTGGGCGTAACGTTGCAAACCGATGTTAGGTGAACCGAGCATGTGAGAACCGTGGAATGGAAGGCGAATGATCGACTTCAGTTTATTGGGAGAATTTTAGGAAAGAGTGGTTGACCGTAGGGGAGACCGCATGTAGGACGCTAGTGGGACCTATTCTTGAGTACTGCTCGATTGTTTGGTATGCGTATCGGGTCAGATTGAAGGAGGTTATCGAAGCAGTTCTGAGGCGGGCTGCTAGATATGTTACCGGTAGGTTCGAACAACATGTAAGTGTTACGGAAATGCTTCGGGAACTCAGTTGGGATTTCCTGTAGGGATGGCGACATTCTTTCCGAGAAACACTATTGAGAAGATTTAGAAAAGCGGCATTTGAGCTGAATGCCGCCAGCATGCGTGTGCGAGAAAGGACCACGAAGATTAGATACGAGAAATTAAGACTCATATGAAGGCATATATATATAGACTTTTTCCCTAACTCTATTTGTAAGCAAAACAGGAAAGGAAAAGTAGTGCTACAGAGTACCCTCCGCCACGCACCGTACGGTGGCTTGCGCAGTATCTATGTAGATGTAGATTTAGGATCAATATATGTAAAAAGACACAGCACTGAGATGTTTTTTAACTTAATTCAGAAAATCTTCAATAACTTTAATATTATTTAATGTACAAACGAGATCGAGCACTCAAACTGTAGCTCTCAGTGAAGAGATTCGTGTGAGATTTTTACATGATTCGTCGCACAATTAATTAAGCCATCAGGTGCATTTTAATTAAAATTCAATTGAAAATCTATATAAAATGTGATACAAGACAAATACGCATTCAGCAAGGCTGTATGCGTTGGCGGAAGATGTTACACACAATACCAAACTTTTAGTTAGATTACATTTTTCAAATGTGTTTTTATTAATCGTTTGTAAATTTGCGTATTTTAGAACATAACCTCATAACTATTATAGAAAACATAAGTCTGCACAGTGTAATGGGAACAGGAGTAAAAACCCGATAAGAAAGTGTTGCCACATCTATCTTGTTGTAACATTTAACGGCATAGATAGAGTAGACTGGTTTTAAGCACTGCACAGAAGTTTTCGAATGTTTAATTTTAACCTTTGGATGAAATACTGCACATAGAATAAAGTGTAAGATATAAATTTAGACTAGAATTTTTGTATGCAGCTAATGGTGCAATCAGATTTTTAATATCTCTTATGTACCAGTAAATGTAAATTAAGCTGTCGAAACTATAAATTCATTAAGTAACGTAGATGCTGGATTTTCCGCGGAGGGGTGAATCGAAGCCATAAAAGTGTCCAGCCGTTTTGCAGTAGGACAGTGTTAGTGTGCTGAACGACTTGATTGAAGTAACATTTGTGGTAGTGTGAGCGGTGTTCCAGCCACGCACGTTTCTTGGAGACAGAAATTTTTCGAATCGTCTCCATCGACACTTAGAATTATTTCGCTCAAGTTCGCTGTGGGCTCAGAATGATTCGCAACTTGTCAGGACTCTGATTATTTTCTCATAGCAGAGTGGCAGAACTTGTAAAGTGATTCGGGAGTCTGAACTTGTGAAGTTTGACTGGACTCAGATTGCCAGTGAGACAGCTACAATATTTCTGCTACTGATCAGCACTTACTTTATAATATCGTGCGTTGGGTAGATTCTGATTAGGTGCGAGTTTGTCTGACAATTAGGTTCATTTTACATTTAGCTGTGTACACAGTCTGTGGTTTCCAGCTAGTTTTCATTTATTTATAGTCAGTTCTAATGGGGGCTCGGGCCATTTTCAAATCACTTTTGTTAGTTAAAAATAAAAAATTGTAGTTGTGGCTTTATATTTTACATATTATGCATCTACATACTGTCAAGTGGCGATTTGTCTGACTAGTTATTAACATCAGGGGCAACTTTAGTTATTTATTTCAGTTTCAAAAGCGCACTTAAGGGCAAAAGAGGCGACATATCATTACTTGATAGACAACGACACCCTTTCGTCACTTAATTTAAATATTTTAGCTCTTTATTTAAGTCGCAAACTCAAAGCTTAGGCGGCTAGTTAATGACCTTTAGGAATCTTCTTCTTGTATTGTTTCAATAGAGTAATCACTCATCTTAATAGTTAAAGTCGAGGAGAATATGTGCCGTTGAGTCATGAGAGAATATTATTGTTTTTTTCCTCAAGGGCAAAAATTCTGTTTTCAAGCCCCTGATGTGTAGGGCACGAACAATGACAAGCAAATTGTGGCAGTAATACTGGCCTGCTTTATAGACCTGTTTTGCAGGGGCTATTTCTGTGGATGGACATGTCTGAGAGAAGTTTAAGATGAAGAGAGATGGGGAGGGACATGTAGAGGATTCAGGAGGGGATAAATAGTGACAGAGGGGAGCAGGAGGTGATGGACAGATAGGGGGACTGAAACAGATGGATAGTGAGAGGTGAGGAGGAGAGAGAGACAGAGAGAGGGGTAAGAGGGGGCACAGAGAGAGAAGGAGAGGAACAGGAGGGGATGATGTATAGGGAGATGGAGATTGATGGGTAGATGGGAAATGGAGGAGGTGTAGGGAGAGGGGCAATGGGAGATGGATAAGGGCAAAAGAGAAGGAGGAGGAGGAGGAGATGAAGCGAGAGAAGTGAGGGAGGGAGAATTGATGGACAGAGAGGAGAGGGAAGAAGAGATGCACAGAGACAGAAGGGCGAGGTGGAAATGAACAGAGAGGGAATGGGCAGAGAGGTGGGGACAACAAGACAGGCAGAATGAGGGGAAGTTGAGAGAGGGGGACGAGTAGATGGACAGAGAGAGAAAGGAGAAAGATATGGTCAGAGTTAGGGGAGACAGAGATGTGTTTGAAGAGAGGTCGTGGAGAAGATTGACAGCGAGTGTGGGAAGAGCATATGGAGAGACAGAGAGGGAATGAAGGATGAGGTGGGGAGATAGAGGTGGGAGGATGAGGCAGACAAATAGATGTAGAAGGAACAGGTTGACACACAAGAGGGGAGGGGGATATGAGTACAATATATATGTTGAATGTTTTCAATTCGAAGATCATTTCAATTCTGTTTGTTGCAATAAATGAAACATAACAGATGTACAGTTTTGAAGTGTATAAAAATTGTAAGTTTAGATTCATTATTATTTATTATGATTTGTAATAATAGTCAAAACCTGTTTTTCATTGTTTATAACATTATTAATTGTTAAAAAGCTATTAAAACACAACTACTTCAGAATAAAGTAATTTGCAGACACACACAGTTGTGATAATTTTCATATTTTAATTCAGCTTGCGTTAACTATATAAATTTCTGGTTTGAATATGTTATTTCATTGTAATTTTATACTTGCTGTGTCCGTTTCGTATTTTGCAAAATATCTATCCATTTTGTACATTTTGTAGGAAAAGTATTACATTAAAAATCCTGTCAAAAAGTTCTGGGTATTCTACATACTACCTCTATACAATGCCTTGAGCTGACACAGTACCTTCGAGAGATGGTAGCATGGACCAACAAAAGGAAAAAATAATGCAGTAAACATTGTATAGCATAAGAACTGTGGGTACTTATTCAGTAGAACACACATATTTCACAATAGCGAAGATGAGTAGGTGTTCATAACTCTTAAGGTATGCACTTCAGAAGCTACATTTACTGGGCTTTTTTTTCTTGTACGGTCTATACTACCACCTATCAAAATATGGAGGGCAAAGAGATTTCAGTAGAAGAGTTGCGTCTCACAGCAGTGAAGGTGAACCTGTGCTCTTAGCTCGTAAGCTACTACTTGCTCACTTTCTAAAGAGTTACGACACGGCAACTGATACGAGCAGCTGTTTCGATAAAAGTCGAAACACCGTGTATGACTTCGTAACTATACCCACTTGTTTCCGGTTGCTAGTAGCCTTAGTTCCAATAATGTGTGCTAGTATGTTTTTATTGTTGTAGACATATTGTTTCCGGGTTAATTTCGCCGGTCTGAGTTGTGACTTGTGAATTGATTTGGGTTTTATATCTTTTTTAATGATGAATAAATGGAATATCTGATGCTGCTTCTATGCGGATGACACCTTCAACTTCTGTTCGCAGAAAGAGAGCTGCGATTTGGAGCCAAGCTCGCAAAATGATGCAGAATGTTGCAACACTGAGAAATAGCAAAGCAAACTGCTACACTCAGTTTCTCAGTCTAGAAAGCGAGCTGTTGCCTATACTGGAAAATGTGGGAGTAGCCTTTAGAGGATCCAGAAGTGTAGTAACACTCATCCTGCCGAAATAAATGTAGCTTCATTGAACACAACATCAAATTTGAACAATTTCAAATTGAAGAACACATAACAGGTGATCTCGAATTCCGTGTGTTGTATCTACTTTTATTTATGGGTCCGAAAACGCGCTAAACACAGTGACGTCTTGTCTAGGCTGATTGCTCCGAAACAGCTGTCGGTACCGACTGATGGCATTTGCTGGTATCGAAACAGAGACTCCCATCAATCGCCGCATCATTTCGTTTTACAAAGTGAACAAGTACTACGCATTTTAGAGGCCGTATTTACTAGACATTTTTTCCTTGTTTTGGTTCGTAGTCCTATTTCTGAGCCGGCCGGAGTGGCCGTGCGGTTCTAGGCGCTGCAGTCTGGAGCCGAGCGACCGCTACGGTCGCAGGTTCGAATCCTGCCTCGGGCATGGATGTGTGTGATGTCCTTAGGTTAGTTAGGTTTAATTAGTTCTAAGTTCTAGGCGACTGATGACCTCAGAAGTTAAGTCGCATAGTGCTCAGAGCCATTTGAACCATCCTATTTCTGAAAGTTTGTTGGTGGAGTTCCGATTCAACCTACACACTGCGAAGTATATATCGACAAGCGGTGTTCGGCGAATCATAGCCGACTATGGGACACATACTTTGGTACATGCACAATAATCACAACGTTTATATTGACCGAGATAATGAGGCAAGTACATGTTTTTTAAATGGCACGCTATACTTTTTTTACCATCTTTCGAACGCTTTGGAAAAGACGCGTATAGTGTTGTAACGCATGTGCTATTGTGATTCAAACTTCGCTTAAAAGACGCTGGGAAATATTGTACGATTGGAGGTCGAGGCGGTCGGAAGCGACTGCAGACTGTAAACACGCCTCGTGCGACCCGCGGGCCGAGTTGCCGTGCTCTATGCAGCACGCACGGCCCTCGCTAGGTGGGTAAATCCTCATCCGCCCTCTTTTAAGCAAAGTTTGAATCACAATAGCAACATGCGTTACATCACTACACACGTCTTTTCCAGAGCGTTCGAATGATGGTAAAAAAAAGTATAGCGTCCCATTTAAAAAACATGTACTTGCCTCATTACCTCGGACAATATAAACGTTGTGATTATTGTGCATGTGTGCATGTACCTACGTATGTGCCCCACAGTCCGCTATGATTCGCCGAAAACCACATGCCGATACGTGCAATCGCCCCCGGAACAAAGAGGGTGTTACGTCTTACGCGACTCGTCGTGCGACGCGACGCTTATAGGTGCAATACTCGCGCTCCCACTGGGATAATACAATATGCGGTATAAGACAAGTAAAAAGACGTTTCTGTTTCAGTTTCAACCGCAGTCATGAGCTCTTCTGAGAGGCGGTTTTGTGGCTGAAAAAGAAAAGGATCTACTGGGTGCATCTGTACATTTCCGTAAATATCAAGTGTTGTTCAGCTGTGGTTTCTCGTAAGGTCTCCAAACACGAACATGAATTCTGCAGAATGAGACCTTATAATTTCCACTTCTTGGAGCAACTAGTATCAGCTACTCCGGCGAAGTGGAACACAAATTTTCTACTTGCTACTTTTCCTGTTGAGAAGCTACTTCTCATGTTGAGAAGCTACTCATTACAAAAGATCAGTTAGTGCAAGTGTTTGACTGAGGATGAAAATACCACTATGAAAAGTTCATCTTTAGTACGACCCCTAGTATGGAACTTCATTCAGTATGGTACATACAGGGTGAAAAGTATTTAAACCGACAAAATCTGGGAGGTTGTGGGCGACATCAAAACAAATATTTTTCCCTAATGTTATTTTTTTCTATGAGGATTATTTAAAACGGTGGAGGCCGTATTACGCTCTTCAGTTGTTGGAGGCCGTATTACGATCTTCAGTTGTTAGAGGGCGTATTACGCTCTTCCGTTGTAAGCAATTGCTGTCCACCAGTGTAGTAGTGCATTGTCTCTGTTTATTAATGGAGCGATACACCTGGAGTGAGTACACTGATATGGTTGGTGCGTACTACGTAGCGCACCACAACGGACGAGCTGCACAGCCGGTTTAGTTCAAATGGCTCCGAACACCATGGGACTTAACTACTGAGGTCATCAGTCCCCTAGAGCTTGCAGACTGTAGCGCCTAGAGCCGCTCGGCCACCCCGGCCGGCCACGCCACAGCCGGTTTATCGACAACAATATCCTAATCGCCGTATC
Source organism: Schistocerca nitens (assembly GCF_023898315.1). Taxonomy (NCBI): domain Eukaryota; kingdom Metazoa; phylum Arthropoda; class Insecta; order Orthoptera; family Acrididae; genus Schistocerca; species Schistocerca nitens. Next base: position 743,498,562 of record NC_064614.1, on the reverse strand, counting down.
TCGCATCATACGACCTTTGCTGCTGTGTCCCAACGTCTGCGTGAGACCGGGTCATTTAGCAGATTACCTGGACAGGGACACCGTCGCACGGTAAGAACGCTGAAATTTGAGGAAGCTGTCTTGCAGCATGTGGAGCGGCATCCTCAAATCAGCACTCGTGCAAGTGCACTAACATGGGGACGAATGAGACGAATGTAAGAACAGTCCTTGAAAAGCAATTGTTACGTCAATTTCACTTACAGCGTGTCCAAAATCTGGAAGCAGTTGATTATCCACCCAGAGCACAGTTTTCGCAGTGGTACCTGGAACAGTGTGAAATGCATCCTACATTTCCATCCTCTGTGTTGTTTACCGATGAAGCAACGTTCGGGCGTGATAGAGTCTTCAACATGCACAATTCGCATGTTTGGAGTGAGTAAAACCCACATGCCACAGTTACTAGCGCTAATCAAGTGCGATTCTTCGTTAATGTGTGGGTCGGTGTTGTTGGGGACTGTTTAATTGGACCGTATCTGCTACCTAGGCCATTAAATGGCAGGCACTATTACAATTTTCTCGCCAGTGCATTGCCAGAATTACTGGAAGACGTCCAGCTCCCTACAAGACAACGTATGTGGTTCCAACATGTCGGGGTGTCGGCACATTTCAGTTGTCGTGTGCGTCGATTCCTGAACCGACGGTTCCCAGAAACGTGGATTGGCAGAGGTGGTCCTGTACCATGGCCTGCTCGATCCACAGATATGTCCCCTCTGGACTTTTTTGTGTGGGGAGAGATGCGCAACCTTGTTTACGCAACTCCTGTTGCATCAAAAGAGAATCTGGTTGCCCGGATAATAGCACCAGCAGGAACGATTCAGCATACTCCTGGGTTTTTTGCCTGTGTGAGACATAACATGATCCGACGGTGTAACTTTTGTTTACGTGTCAATGGAGGCATTTTTGAAAATTTACCGTAATTGAAATTGGGTTGTGTTAATATGTTGTCTCTTGGTCATAAAAAAAATGGAAAAGTGTTTGTTGGTTCAATTAATTAGCTGCCAGAGAAATCTTCCTCTACTAGTTTAAATACTCCTCATAGGAAAAAATGACATTAGGAAAAAATATTTGTTTTGATGTCCCCTACAATCTCCCAGAGTTTGTCGGTTTAAATACTTTTCACCCTGTATACGAATAATGATTACAAATTAATAAAGCAAGGATAGTATTTCTACAGCCATTTAGTTTCGCCAAGTAATATGTAATTGAGCTTCAGGAGTATGGAGAAGAAACTTTTCTCGAATTGAGAGTAGATCAGTCACCTTCGATGGCACAGCAGTGGGTGGTGGAATTTGCGTAAGAGTAGACAATGTGTTTGAAGCAATAGAAGAAGCCCATGATGATACGAAAAATGCTGACGGTTCCTCTTCGGCTTCGTCCAGCTGCTCCTTCAGAAGTAACAGGAATTCATTCAGAGCTCTTTTATGCCCGTCTCAAAAGTTTCCTGAAACCAGGGAGAGTTACTGAAAAAACACGCGGTCAGCATCATCAGTTGATGACACCCGGCGTCTTTTCATTTCAGCAAGTTTTTCATTTCCAGCTACGGTTTTTCATCGATATCCCACGCAGAAGAGAAAACACAATTCAGCTCCACACTTAGCACAACAGAACATGCTGTAGCACGTGGGCAATAGTCACGTGTGTGGCGTGTAGTGCCAACCTTGTCACGGACTATCTCCAACATATCTCACACATTTTTCCGAGAATGGAAAGAGGTATGTTCTCCTGCCAGCGTTAGAAATAATTTAGATATGCTAGCTATATTTCGTATACAGTAATGAATGGCGTGCAACGCACTAAACATAAATTGGTCCGCGACTACATTTTTCACTGGAAACTCTTCAAAATATGCACAGTATTGCACTTTACTTTGAAGTGTCACAATAACTGTGAGCAGTAACTAAAAGAAAATCAGGTAATTATCAGGCTGTGATATGTGATTATAAGATTCGAAAAAATGGTTCAAATGGCTCTAAGCGCTATGGGACTTAACATCTGAGGTCATCAGTCCCCTAGACTTAGAACTACTTAAACCCAACTAACCTAGGACAACAAACACATTCACGCCCGAGGCAGGATTCGAACCTGCGACCGTAGCAGCAGCGAGGCTTCGGACTGAATCGCCTAGCACCGCTCGGTCACAGCGGCCGTCTAAGATTTAAAAAAAATCATTTCTTCATGTAATATTTTCCTCAAAATCGAATGAGAAAAACTTCTAGTGGAGAACACAAGCGAAACTCAAAACAGTGATTTTCAATTTTTTTTACGCATAAGTAAAAATTTTAGTGAGACACTAAAAACTAACTACAGACGCGGATGTACCTTTGCTTCATTTAAGCAAAATATTTTTTTTACGCAAATCAAATGACTTGAAATTTTACTCCCTGTCTATTGTACGATACGAGATGTGCGGAGTGACCAGTTGCGCCAAACAATTCGGTAGAGGTAAGGGGTGTGTGAGAAAAGTAATGTGACTGATTTTTTATCCTCCAAAGCTTTTATTTTTTCAGACATTAATACTGCCGCATTGAAAGTAGTTCCCATCGGCAGCTTTATACCGGAGGAGTCTTTGTTCCCAGTCTCAGCAGCAACGCTGAAAGGCTTCAACTGGTAAGGCCTTTGACATGTCAGTCACTTTCTCCATAGTCCCAAAATGGCGTCCTTTTAAGACGTATTTTAATTTAGGGAAAAGAGAAAAGTCATAGGTACACAGATCAGGTGAATAGTGGGGCTGTGGAACAACAGAAATACTTTTTGAGATCAGAAAATACGTTATGGGAGCAGCCGTGTGACCTGGGACGTTGTTGTGATGCAGCACGACCTTGTCAAAATTTGATGTACGGAGAAAGTGTTTAATCCTCATTGTTCAACATCGGTCTGATTTCACAGGAGCGCACACACGTTCGACGTTTTCATCGGTTTTTGAAGTTGAAAGTCTCCCTGAGCGAGGTCCATCTTCAGCGTGTTCTCGGCCTCCCAAAAATTATTTATGCCAGCGAAACACTATATTCCTCATAGGCCTGTTTCAACTTTTCAAAGCTCGCACTAGTGGACTGCTCAAGTTTAACACAAAACTTGATTGCATAACCTTATTATCAGTTTCGATGCTCCATTTTCGTAACATACATCGAAAACACAACTTCACTAATGGCGTTCTCAAAAACTGAGTGATGGCTGCATGGAGCTGAAACATCTGGAAGTGTGAACACACCGGATGACACAAGTAGAGCAACACAGAGTTGCCAGATCGCTGTCGTCGTAGTGTGAACTAGTTAAGTCGCTTACACTAGGTTTCCATCCGCTCCGCCAAAGTGGGTTGCTTCTGAGTCATATCGCGTACCGCATCGCATATCGTACCGCGTATCTTATCGCATTAGTGTGAACAGCGACTATTACTTCCGACCCGTTACAGAGTCTGTAATGATGGTACAAGAAAAAGGGACCCGAGAATGAAGTACATTCTCTAAGTGGCGATTAATTGTTAAAATGAATTTACGGTGCTCTTCCAAAAAGTTACAAAAATGAATGATAAGCTACACGCCGCACTATTAGCCCATTAACATAAGTAGACACGACCGAAAGAATACGCGAATAGGGCCGTTGTTGGTCGTACGGATATAACAGTGATGTTGCACAATGCCGAGTTTTTCCTTCGTCGAGCACATAATTATGAAGAACCAGAGGAAAGAACCAGGTAAGTCAATTTTTATGAAAATAGAGAAACAGCGATTTCAATGTTTGAACTGTGATAATATCAGCATACAAGAATATACAATATTTTTATTTCTTAAACAAAAATTGTGTCTTTCGATGAAAGGGTACAGTACTGCCCGACACTGAGTACAACATTCTTCGTTATTCTTGTCAGGACAACATATTTTTTGTAATAATAACTCAATTTCACTTAATACACCGAAGCCGGATACCAGTGTAGGAAACAATGACTATTTATTTAATTGATCACATGTGCACTCCCACAAAATAAATCCCTACATCCAATTTGGTGAGATCTGCGAAATGAATGAATGTATGGTCGTCTGCTAACCGTAGATAGTGAATGTGCAATATATGATCATCTTTGAGACGGTCCTTTGGTCACCTTTGGTGGAACCAAAGAGATGAAATTTACATCTACATCTACATTTATACTCCGCAAGCCACCCAACGGTGTGTGGCGGAGGGCACTTTACGTGCCACTGTCATTACCTCCCTTTTCTGTTCCAGTCGCGTATGGTTCGCGGGAAGAACGACTGTCTGAAAGCCTCCGTGCGCGCTCGAATCTCTCTAATTTTACATTCGTGATCTCCTCGGGAGGTATAAGTAGGGGGAAGCAATATATTCGATACCTCACCCAGAAACGCACCCTCTCGAAACCTGGCGAGCAAGCTACACCGCGATGCAGAGCGCCTCTCTTGCAGAGTCTGCCACTTGAGTTTGCTAAACATCTCCGTAACGCTATCACGGTTACCAAAGAACCCTGTGACGAAACGCGCCGCTCTTCTTTGGATCTTCTCTATCTCCTCCGTCAACCCGATCTGGTACGGATCCCACACTGTTGAGCTTTGAGCGCCTGAAATGCGGCTGACCAATACGGTAGCAAGGTGCTCCCCCACCTCGGCGGAGATGCGAGATGACCTGAAGAACGGCCATGTTTCAGCACTCTGGCGCTGGATCTTGTGTTGGTAAGACCTGTCTTAGATGTGCTCCGTAAAGACAAAAGAGTGCAGACAATGGTATGCATGTGAAATACTTTAGAGTAGTTTGGAATAATTATTTCTCTATTTCAGCAACTTTTGGGGGGAGAATTAAATGTCAGGCAGGTAATATTAAGGGGATCGTAGTAATCTTCGGAAGTGACCAACGGTCACAATGAAACCATGTGTAGCAATAAGTTGAAATACTTGTGAGTGCTATTACTAAGTTGAAATACTTCCGAGTGCTAAAGTTAAGCTGAATTACTGGCGTCTGTACTATAAGATGGAAATATTTAAGAAATGGCGTGTGCAGGACTTGAAATTAGAGACGAGCCCTTCCCCATGGTGAGTACTGTGTGAGTCTCAATCCGTGTATGAGACAAAGGATAAAGAGAAGTACTCGTCCAAGGTATCAGTTGAGGACTCAAGTGTGTGATGAATATGATCTTAATATTACTTTGCGTGTTATGTTTCCGTGTGACGCTAGATTCAAATTCTAATACTCTGAGAGAGAAGCAAGGTGAGTCAGCCGTCTATCCAGCAACGCCACTTGGCTTGCATTGCACGGGAAGACGTGCGTATATCCTCCAGAGTTCGTGGTAGGAAAGATGAATATGATCTTAACATTACCTTTGCGTGTTATGTTTCGGTGTGACGCTAGATTCAAACTCTAATACTCTGAGAGAGAGTCAAGGTGAGTCAGCCGTCTATCCAGCAAAGCCACTTGGCTTGCATTGCACAGGAAGAGGTGCATTTATCCTCCAGAGTTCGTAGTAGAAAAGAAAAGTTACGAAGTGGGGCAGTGTCGTGTGAAACTGGGATGAATACTAATTGAAGTGGGGAAGCTGAAAGTGAAGTGATTCTAACGTTGTGACTATTCTTTGTGATTGTATTCTATGTGCCAGTGTGATGTATTTCACGTAATTTAATTATGTGTTGTTTGCATGGGAGAGTAGCAAGATAGGTTCAGAGGCAGTGGGTTATGTATGTTCCTTTTTGTACTGCTCGGTCTGGAGGAAATTTTCGTGATGATGGGTGTGAGAGTCGAAGTGTGAGATATAGCAAAAGAGCCACCATCCTATCCAGAAAGTGCACTGTAGCGTTAGATAATTACGAGACCATAAGATAGAGAATCACCAATGTAAAGCCATGCCCACTGGGCGGAGTTTCTCATTTGTAATTGTTTTATGAAATGTAATGGTGTGTTTAAGTTATCTTTGAATCATAACAGAATTTATTGGAATAAAAAAGATAGTGAAAAGAAAAAGATTGGTGACCTTGTCCTTCGAATAGTGTGTAGTCAAATGGTTCAAATGGCTCTGAGCACTATGGGACTTAACATCTATGTTCATCAGTCCCCTAGACCTTAGAACTACTTAAACCTAAGTAACCTGAGGACAGCACACAACACCCAGTCATCACGAGGCAGAGAAAATCCCTGACCACGCCGGGAATCGAACCCGGGAACCCGGGCGTAGGAAGCGAGAACGCTACCGCACGACCACGAGCTGCGGACAGTGTGTAGTCATGACATCCAGAATTTATAATGTGTGCGCCATTCATATTCAATGCGATGGCCACTTGTTGATCAAAGCCGTTGGGTAAGAAAGAAAATGTGGTATTACCAGTGCATAGTGAACAATTAGAGTTGTGTAAATTACTAATAGTCAGATGTTATTCGTTTCCGTTGCGTAATATTCAAACAGGAGAATAATTTGTAGCTTAATTGTGAGTACTAGAGCTCATAATCAGTCACTGATGTTACTCGATAAATAAGAATAAATCCGCTCGCTTGGCAGACCACTCATCTTGCAGGCCTGACTGCTTGATGCCACAGTATGAGCAAGGCATGTGGGTGCCTCTCATCGAATATGGAAGCAGCGTTATTGGCATCCGTAGTGTTCCCAGAGTGAATTAATTTCCCAAAATGCAGTCAAATGTCACTTTGTAAAGGGAAAGAAACAGGTAATTCAAGCGAAACAGACGCAATAATTCCGTAATAATGACGACTAAGCGAATTTGTGGTCGTGATAATACAGCGATAACAGTCGTATCAAGTATAATTAGCTGTAGGGCGGCTGACTGAAGAGCTTCACAGTAGCAGGACGAGAAAATTTAATCAGGTTTTGCAAATCTTTATGTTTTACCCAGGAAACTGGAAGGAGATGCGGGGTAAAGAACGGAATTATGCGACTTAGATTCCAGCGAACAGACGATACCTTCAAAGCTATTGTGCACTAGACAAGTAAGGGATTCTGAAGTTAAACATACCATTATAAGCAGATATAGGTATTGCAGTTTAACCCACCCGTTGCTGATATCGTCATGATGTTCTCATGATGCCATTTTGCATTCCTAACAAGGGTAGCTCTCCCTCAAATTTATTGGATAGTCCCTCAAAAACTGAACACGTATCAAACACGAAGCAGGGAAGAAGGTGTACTGAACTGTGAAAAAACAAGCGAAATAGAAACAGTGAACGGTCTAAGCTCAAGATGTGCGACATCGAGCAGAACGGAAGGACCGCGACGTCGTGGTTCTGTGGTCACAGTATTGGGCTGGGAAAGGTGTGACCCGTTTTCAAATCTCCCTCATGCCCCACCTTATTGCCATAGAATTATGAACTCTCCATCCGATCATTGACGTGTCTATTCAAATGTGTGTAAAATCTTAAGGGACTTAACTGCTAAGGTCATCAGTCCATAAGCTTACACACTACTTAAGCTAAATTATCCTAAGTACAAACACACACACCCATGCCCGAGGGAGGACTCTAACCTCCGCGGGGACCAGCCGCACAGTCCATGACTACAGCACCATAGACCGCTCGGCTAAACCCACCCGGCTGACGTGTCTATTCGATGTATTCAAATTTGTATCTGTGTAACATCCGTTTGTAGGCAACGGCCTTGCCGCAGTGGATACACCGGAAGTTAAGCGCTGTCTGGCGTGGTCAGCACTTGGATGGGTGACCATCCAGGCCGCCATGCGCTGTTACCATTTTCGGGGTGCACTCAGCCTCGTGATGCCAATTGAGGAGCTACTCGACCGAATAGTAGCGGCTTCGGTTAAGAATATCATCATAATGGCCGGGAGAGCGGTGTGCTGACCCCACGCCCCTCCTATCCGCATCCTCATCTGAGGATGACACGGCGGTCGGATGGTCCCGGTGGGCCACTCGTGGCCTGAAGACGGAGTGTAACGTCCGTTTGCAACAGCGAGGTGTAAGGACGGGACCTCCAGATGTACGTACATTTTATTTGTTCTACAGAAGTACCACATATTATGACTCCTGCGTCCCGTTTTGAAAGTTTTGACTCTTAAATTCCCTTATTGCAACTTAGTTCACACCACTTTATTTGTTGTTTTCATTTCTGTGAGAGGTGTATGCGGCGTCTCGCCTGCTCTCACTATTCTTGCGACGGTAATATATTATTACCACATGACTTACATTCTATAACCAGAATGTAGTGTGACCAATGCCAAGACTACAGAAGGAGAACAGACACGTCAATGACCGGATGGGAAATTAAATTTTTGGGAAAAAAAAAGTGGGACAGGAGGGAGGTTCGAACAGTGATCTGCCGCTTTGCAGCCCAACATGGTGACCACACAAGTCTCTGATGTTGCACATCTTGAGCTTGCACCGTGCTACTGTTTCTATTGTGCTTCTTTTTTCACAATTCAGTACACCCTCTTCCTATTTCCATACTTGATCTATTCTCTGTTTTTGACAGGCTAGCACTGCCCCATTTTACCACTAAATCAGAGGGGGTTGCGGTGTAGAGTTTCCCTTGTAAGTGATAAATCGTCCGATATTTCAACAGACAGCAGTGGCTGGATTCGGATGACATTATCTTAACAGCGTGATTTTTGAAGAGGATTCTGCAGCGTACTTTGAGTCAGTGTTTTCCATTTCTTTATTAACACTGACCACATTCGAAGGAGATGACACAATTAAGGTGGTTTCATGGCCATGCAGGGGGTATATAATTTCCATCTTCTTCAGACCACTAATTCAATCGACAGTTACGTAATGAATGAAGGGGAAAGTGGTGGGGTTTTTATTTAGACCACCAGTAGAATCACAAAATATACGGGATGTCTCAGGAGGGATGGTCAACATTCAAGTACATGACAGGATAGATCATTTGAACCAAAAAAGCCTAATAAACATGAGCCCTAAAGTTCATACCTTAAGGGGAGCCGGAGGTGCCTATGCTGCCCATGTTAAAATCACATTTATGAATAAACTACCAAATAGAAAAAAATTGAATTTTTTTTTACATATAGAGTGGTTTAGTATTGCAGTTATGACAGAGGGATTTTGGAGTTTCCTTCCAATTATTTTTTTTATTAATCACCCAAATTTTTTTACAAATAATTGCTTTATAATTAAACTGAAATGAAACTACTGAACATATTGCCAAATGGCTGTGTTACAATGTAAGTTTGACCACTAGGAGAGCTGCATAAAAATTTCATCCCTCTAGCTTCAGTGGATTTTGAGAAAATGTTACTTATATTCGAAAAATTCTAATTTCGGGAAATGGCTATCAAAGTTTCTCAATACATTCCTGCACTATAGGATGGATTATCAGGGTCTTCTTCTTCTTCCTCCAAAAGTTTCCTCTTCTGTCTTCTTTTCTGGCCTGTTCCATCATACTTCATATGCCTTTCTCTTCTTTCTGCTCCTCTTATCCTTTCTCTGTCAATATTTCTTAGTGCTCGTACAGTGTTCACCCCAGCTGTAAATCCCAATGCCTTCAGAACTTCACACTTCACACTGTTCCCTTGGTTGTAGGTTGCTATTGCATCATAAATGCCAAAGTGCAGTGTTTTTATGCTTACAAACACCCTCTTAGGAATCACTTTCCAAATCAAATTGTTTACGCTCTCATTAGGATTCTGCGTCTTTCCGTGTAGACATTTGTGTAACAATTCTGGCTGTGCTAAGTCATGAAAAATTGGTTTTATTGTTCCCTCCTGATTCTTGTAAATACTGCATATTACCCGCTTTACACAAGAAGTATAATATTACCAACAACAGGCGCACCACTGAACTAATTCGAAACGGTAAACAGCAAAGAGACGATGTTCCGCGCTCTTATTCATTGTAATATCGCAACTTGGTATTTGTGTTAACTTTCTTTTCCCTACGTTCTTCCTCTTCTTATATACACGGTTACTAAAACGTGGCATCGTAACCAGAACAAAAGTGTACGACAATATTAAATGGAGCAACATGTTCGAAATTCTGAGGAAAATAGGAGTAAGCTGTAAGGAAATACGGGTAATATTTGTCACAGAAAACAATGTAGCCAACCCTTGCACACTCGCTGTATGCGTAACATAAAGCGCTGTATGCGTAACAAGCCGAGAAAATCCCTAGCAGTTCCCCAGGAAGTCACGAGAGGGTGTTAGATGCATTCAGCGGCCGCCCATTTCCTCTGCAGGCGTGGGGGAAAATGGCAATAACTCCACTTCTAGGGCAAGTAGAACAATAATTCAAAGTTTACATTAATGAGGAATGTTCCAATTAATTTTCAGTGGCAAAAAAAATCGTAATTTTTTGGATTTGACCACCTCCGGATCCCCTTAAGAGTTACGAGCACTTGCTCATCTTCGCTACAGTGAAACACATCTCCTCTGTAGCACAAGTGCTCATAGCTCTTAACATGTGCATTTTAGAGCCCTTGTTTACCAGACTTTTTTGCTTCGAATGGTCGTTCGCGTCATATCCATGAATGTGCTCTTCAACGTCCTCATCTTAGGTATGAGTGACGAAATGAAAAAGAAATGACGTCACTTCATTTACGCCCATTTTCTTTTTTTACCACTATATTGCTATTTTATTCCCCATCGCCCCATATGAGCGGGGGGAGGGGTGTTGTCAGCGGTACTGTCAACCTGCTCTTCAGCCGATTCACAAGAAAATCTAAATGAGATGAAAAAACACTAAACAGAAAGATGAGATATTTACAATTAATTTAAAAAAAAATTAAAGTGAAAATAAAATATATGTGTTCATACACAGGAAATACGAGCTTCTTCGCTTTTAGCTAAACATAGTTGTAATAAAAGGTAAAAACAGAAACACAATAAGAGTACAAAAACATTTTAAAAAACCATGAAGCAGAACCCTCATATTAAAAAGAAACACTTCACTGGCATTAAAACTGGAAGGACTTGCCCTGGAATAGGTAGTCTGTTGGTGAAGGGGAGAAGGTTAGTCGATGAGGAGGGTAGAAGAGCGGTGGTGTATGGATGAAGGACTGGTATGGATGTATCGATGAGGAAGGATTGGTTGCCAGGATACAAAAGGAGGTGGAGTATAGGGGTATCAGTGAGGCTAAAATCTGATGGGGAAAAGGGGCTAGGAATAGAAGGGTGGATGGGGAGAAAGAGAGGGTAGATAATTATGGGGAAGGAAGGAAGAGAGAGCCCTGATGAAGTGGAGAGAGTGAAGTGTGTCTAAAGTTGGTAGGATGGGTAAATGTTACGACTCAGAGTTCATGATATGGGAGGGGCAGACGCTTGAAGTTTCTTTAGGAAAGTATGTGGAGGATGTATAGATGTAGGTTTGGTGGGATGTGTTGGTAGAGGCGCAGCCCGTATTAAGATTGGAATGTAGAGGGGAACCTATAGCATTATTGGAGTCGAGTCTGCAGATGGCATATGTTGTCCAGAGGTGCTATAGAAAAGGTGGGAGTTTGATGAGTTGGTAAAGGATCCATCTGGGGCAAGGTGGTCCGATGTGAGAAGCAAGGCAGAGTGCATGGACCTGGAGGGACTTACATAACTTAAGTCAGGTGGATATCCACACAACATTCGCATAGGAAACTGGGTGAGATGAAAGATTTGTAGGTGTTGAGACAGTGAGACAGTCTATGCAGGTAACCTGCTTCAGCCATCTGGTAGTCTCAGTCAGTTGTGGGCTTCCTGTTCGATAGTTAGCAGGTGAGATATCCACGTTAACTGCCAATCGGTGGTTAGTCCAAGATATTTTAGCGTGTTGGTTAACTGGATAAGACGCTCGTAAAGGTGAGGAAGGAGTCATACTGATACAAAATGTGGATGGTGCATCCTAAAATTATTGCCTGAATATTGGAAGGATTGATCTATAGGAGCCATTGGTTACACTAGGAGGTAAACTAATTGAAGTGGGTTTCGAGGAACTGTTGGGATTTCTGGAGTGTAGGATAAAAGGCGAGGTAAGCGGTGTCGTCAACAGGTTGACTGACAGAGGTAGTTTTGGCATATTGACAGTGTAAAGGAGATAAAGGAGAGGCGACGGGATGGAGTCTTGGGGTACGCCTGCAGTGGGTGGAAGGAAGATTCGGGAAATGGTGTTGTTAACGGTGAGAAAGGATGGGGGATCAGGGAGGAAGGAACAATAAGGTGGACATAATTAACTGGAAGTGCTTAGTTCTGAAGTTTCAAGAGGAAACCGGAATGACATACACGGTTGTAAGCTTTGTCTGGGTCTAGGGAAACAGCCTATTTTCGCAATGCATTCTGCATAAACAAAAAAAAAAAGGATTCGTTCATTGTAAGAACATGGATGCTGAACGAATACATCGAAACTTAAAGCTTAAAGTAAACGTCATTGCTTGTTGTATCTGGTAGGGTACATTTTCTGCAAAGTCTACGCAGGTAGCCACCTTCCTTTTGCTTTCCTTGCCTCCAATTTACTAATTGGGGGGATGGGGAGGGAGATGTTGCATAAGAATTCTGATTGCTCTGCCCTCTCGTAACCGGATGAGTCACCACTGACTTGCCT